>NC_030835.1:42662500-43912500 GCF_001704415.2 Capra hircus | reverse complement strand
AAAGGGCATGGGCGTGACCAGCTTTCCCAACCTTTTGGGGCATCAAACAAAGGACCTGTTGAGTTTATCCCACCCAGAGACCGGCAAAGCTGAGACACAGAACAAGTGTCAGCCCTGCAGCTGTTAAAACCATGGGTCCTAGTGCCCTGGTCCACAGTCCCCTGCAGCTTTCGACAGTTACCACCCCATGGGAATTCCGATCCCCAACCATCCGCTGCCTGCTCCCCGCCCTCCCCTGGCCCCACTGGAGCCCAGTATCTGGACTGGCAACCTACCCGGACCTCTGAAGCTCCGCAGGTGCAAGACGCCAGCCTAGGCCCCTGAGGCTGGCCCCTACTGCCAGGTGTAAACTTGTGGTCAGCCCCTTCCAGCTGTGTGCCTGCACACACCCAGGCTGATCCCCATCGCCCGCTTCCACTGCTGTGCACATGCCTGTGGGAAGGCACTGCAGCTCTGGGAAAGCACACCACCTGTCTGACGGGCCCACACCTGGCCCAGACCCTTGGTACCTGCTCTGTTCCCCACCACTGTGTGTGTGTCTACAACCAGCCCCTGCCATCACACATGCACCTGCAGCGGGCCTCCCCAGCCAGATGTGTGCGTGCCTCAAGCTCCAGGTCTCGTTGCTTCCTGCCCTGATCAGCAGGCCTCCCCAGCCAGATGTGTGCGTGCCTCAAGCTCCAGGTCTCGTTGCTTCCTGCCCTGATCAGCAGGCCTCCCCAGCCAGATGTGTGCATGTCTCAAGCTCCAGGTCTTCATTGCTTCCTGCCCTGATCAGCGGGCCTCCCCAGCCAGATGTGTGCGTGCCTCAAGCTCCAGGTCTCGTTGCTTCCTGCCCTGATCAGCAGGCCTCCCCAGCCAGATGTGTGCGTGCCTCAAGCTCCAGGTCTCGTTGCTTCCTGCCCTGATCAGCAGGCCTCCCCAGCCAGATGTGTGCGTGCCTCAAGCTCCAGGTCTCGTTGCTTCCTGCCCTGATCAGCAGGCCTCCCCAGCCAGATGTGTGCATGTCTCAAGCTCCAGGTCATCGTTGCTTCCTGCCCTGATCAGCAGGCCTCCCCAGCCAGATGTGTGCGTGCCTCAAGCTCCAGGTCATCGTTGCTTCCTGCCCTGATCAGCAGGCCTCCCCAGCCAGATGTGTGTGTGCCTGAAGCTCCAGGTCTCGTTGCTTCCTGCCCTGATCAGCAGGCCTCCCCAGCCAGATGTGTGTGTGTCTCAAGCTCCAGGTCTTCATTGCTTCCTGCCCTGATCAGCAGGCCTCCCCAGCCAGATGTGTGCGTGCCTCAAGCTCCAGGTCTCGTTGCTTCCTGCCCTGATCAGCAGGCCTCCCCAGCCAGATGTGTGCATGTCTCAAGCTCCAGGTCATCGTTGCTTCCTGCCCTGATCAGCAGGCCTCCCCAGCCAGATGTGTGCGTGCCTCAAGCTCCAGGTCATCGTTGCTTCCTGCCCTGATCAGCAGGCCTCCCCAGCCAGATGTGTGTGTGCCTGAAGCTCCAGGTCTCGTTGCTTCCTGCCCTGATCAGCAGGCCTCCCCAGCCAGATGTGTGTGTGTCTCAAGCTCCAGGTCTTCATTGCTTCCTGCCCTGATCAGCAGGCCTCCCCAGCCAGATGTGTGCGTGCCTCAAGCTCCAGGTCATCGTTGCTTCCTGCCCTGATCAGCAGGCCTCCCCAGCCAGATGTGTGCGTGCCTCAAGCTCCAGGTCTTCGTTGCTTCCTGCCCTGAATAGCTGGCCTCCCCAGCCAGATGTGTGCGTGCCTCAAGCTCCAGGTCATTGTTGCTTCCTGCCCTGATCCCTAGATGCTGAACCTGGAGGTGCCACTGGGGAACCCACCAGCCCTTGCAGACACTGCAGACCCCCGACAGTGCTTGTCAGGAACTACACAATGGATGCTGTGACCCTCAGTGACCTGAGTCAATGACAATATCCCTCCCACCCAGACACACACCTGCACATGACACCCTGTACCACTGGGCCTGGGTCACAGCATGTTCCAGCACATCCCCAACCGAAGGTGAAAGTCTTATACCAAAGGCAGCTCATAAAGTTCGGATGAGGTAACTGCATACACACCTATATACAAGACTTCAGGGATCACAGAATCGGGGAATCATGAGACCACCAAAGGAACATGGTAAATTTCCAGCAACCCTCCCTAAAGAAGTGGAGAAACATGAGTTGCCCAACAAAGAATTCAAAATAATTGTTCTAAAAATGCTCAGAGAGCTACAGGAGAACATAGATAAAACAATTAACAAAATCATGAAAGCAAGAACAAAATGAGAAGTTCAGTAGAAAACATAAAGACGAACCAAACAAATTTTGGAGCTGAAGAGCACAATGACTGAACTGAAGAATTTAATACAGAGCTTCAACAACAGACTAGATCAAGCAGAAGAAAGAATCAGTGAGCTTGAAAACAGAGCATTTGAAATTATCCAGAGAAGGGGGTGGGGGAAGAATGAAGAGAAATGAAAAGCTTACAGGACTTCTGAGACACCATTAAGAAACAGTCTGCACATCAATGGAGCCCCAGGAGAAGAGGGGGAGGAAGGGCAGGAAGCTTGTTTAAATAAATGATGACTGAGAACTTCCCAAACCTGGGTAGGCATTTGGACATCCAGGTTTCAGTCCAAAACACTCTTCTCCAAGACACATTTTTAACAAAACTGTCTAAAACCATAACTCCCAGAGCAGCCTCTTCATTTGTGACTGTTGGCTTCAGTGCAGAGTTATCCAGTTGTTTTACATTTTAGGTGAAGAACCTTACTGTTGCAGGTTTTGTTGTTTGGATCAGTATTTCTTGGAAACGCTATCTATACACTCTTAGTTGGCCTATTGTTACATGACAGTACAGCCTGTGGGCAAGCAGTTGTCCAGGATGCTGTGTTGTCTGTCTGCACTGACCAGTACATGAGGCTGTGAGGCGCAGCTGAGGATGTGATTGTCGATAAATGTCTGCTTTCAGGCCTAGACCTGCTCAGCTATCCAAGACTTGCAGGATGCGTCATAATAAATGCTTGGGGTGAAATGTGTGAAATCGCTCAATTCTGTTAACACACACTCTGTTACAATTGACAAGTCCTTGTGTTGAAGCAGAAGCTGTGGCTATAAAAACTAACGGCTGCCTTTTCAAAGCAGTAGTAGAGGAATGGCAAATAATAGTTTCCCTACTCTAATTTTAAGATGAAATTATTTCACCTGAAGCTTTTAAATTTGTTTTTCTATTTAGGTGGTTTATGCCTGTTTTTAGCTGATTTTTCAAATGTTCATCCTACCTGAACTATGAGAACTCTATTTTTGCACCTGGTGAAATTCAGTACCCAAGCACTGCTTTGGTTGTTCACTGTATCTCTGATCAAGGTATAGGATTTCATGCCCACTTTTCTTCCTTTAAAAAAAAAAAAAAAAACACAGTTTATCAAGAAATTATGGAGAATTTTTAGTTTAACACTCATTTTTAATATTGTCATTTGAAATGTCTGTAACTGAGACCTAAAGGGGCATAGCATTTTTTACAATTTAAAAGTGTTCTCAGATGTAACATCTGATTGAACCTTCAAAACAGCCCTTTGCAGTGGCACAGAACAGAAGTAGGCCCACTTCACAGCCCAGGTGCCTGAGATGTGGAGGCAGGGGCCACCACCCCCAGGAAGTGGACGGCAGGTCCAGGGGAAGCCCTGTGTTTCCACCATGCAGCACCATCAGACAGAACACTGGGTTTTCTGTTGACTGGAATCTTTTTTTTTCCCTTTCAAAATTGATGGCAATTTCAAACACACGTTTATTGGAATTTCAAGAACTGTAAAGCATTCTTTTTTATATAATTAATTTTATGTTTTAATTGGAGGATAATTACAATATTGTGATGGTTTTTGCCATACATCAGCATGATACATCAGGTATACATGTGTCGCCCCCCATCCTGAACCCCTCTCCCACATCCCTCCCCACCCTAACTGGTACAAGTATTTTCCACGTTTAAAATACCTTTAGTGCTAAACCGTTCGAGGTGGGAAACAAGTTGACTTCATCACTGTGAAGCCGTACTTTAAAAAAGAGAAAATTGCAAGTTTGATAACTTGTTTTATTGTCCTTGCCTTCAACACATTGAAAATATTATCAATTGAAAATGCATGACTGAAAATGCATGCCAGCTGGTTTTCGGAATGCTTGTCACAGTATTCTTGTGTTTTGTGGTGAAAGCTGTATCCAAGTTGCTGTGGGTCAGATGTTACTCTGTAAAGGTGAGACCCTGCCTGGGGGCCTGTGCTCCGGCCGTGGCCCTCCTGGCCTGGGGGGTGCCTCTGCCTCACACCCGTTCCCACTACATGTACTGTGTGTGGTTACCGTGGCAACACTCGTGCCATCTGCCAATAAAGTCCTGACCCCGGCTGGCCCTCATCTGTGCTGCTTCTCTGCTCTGCTTCTCTAACTTGGTCCTTGAGCAAGAATAGAAGAAAAGTGTCTTTATGCACTTATTTTTACTTGATTTGTAACTATCTAATTATTCTACTCTGGCCTTCCTTTTCTAATTTCCGAGAGTAATGTTGGCTTTAAACACTGGTGGGTGACTTCAGACTTTTACTCAATTCAGTTACATTTTGGGATCCGTGTATCAGCCTCAACTTTAGGCCAAGTCTGCTGTTTGTCCTCAGGGACGTCCCAGTGGATGGTGTCTCACTCATTGTCAGAGCTGTTCTCATGGGGTGACCTCACACCAGCAGAGTGCTTGACTGGGTGTGGGTACAAGTCTAGCTCATAGAAAAGCATCATTGAAGGCACAGCCAGCAGTGTTGGGAGGGAACCATCCGTGAGGGACCAGGTGTAGTGCCCAGCACGGGGCCCCAGCAAGGTGGGCTGTTGAAGGGGGCTCTTGGCAGGAAGCAGGTATTTGGTCCCAACCCCTAAGGTTCCTCTCAAGGGGCAGAAGCATAGAGACAGAAGAATCTCCCTCTGCCCCCATTCTTGTGAAATCCTCAAAGATCTCAGGCCCCAGTCAACACCTAGGTTGTAAAACCAGTAAAGGATGGATTAACAGCGATGATAGTTGTCACAAGTACTTGTGTGCTTAGTTGCTCAATTGTGTCTGACTCTTGACAACCCCACGGACTGTATCCCACCAGGCTCCTCTGTCCATGGGGTTCTCCAGGCAAGAACATGAGTGGGTTGCCATTCTCTCTCCAGGGAATCTTCCTGACCCCGGGATTGAACCTGGGACCGCTGTACTGCAGGTGGATTCTGTACCATCTGAGCCACCAGGGATGCCTAGTTGTCACAAATAGTCACTCTTATCTAGTTCAGTCTACCTCTCACAGTCAGTATGGCCAATGTTTTGGCTTTAAATTGAAGCCACATTCACAGCAAGATCCTAGGCCACGGGCATAGTATCCCCTGCCCACAGGCCACCGGGCTCCCTGCACCGGTGCGGACGTGGGCAGAGGGCATCTGTTGGACCTTCCTGATGCTGAAGACCCCCCTCACTTCCCTTTCTTCACTGTACCCCTATGGGCAGCTCCTGATGGTGGGAGGGGAGTAGCATGTGAATGTGCCCCCTTCTGCTTGGGAGGCTGCACGGTCATCAGCTCCCTGGGCCAGGGCGTCTGCCCGCGTGTGGATGTGGGGGAAGCCGGGGAGTGGCGTGGCCAAAGATGTGCTCATCTTTAAGGCCCATAAAGCCGAACTGCCCTCCAGACAGCTTATGCTAATTTACCCTCCCACTAACAGTGCGGGAGTGCTGTGCTGTGCTTAGTAGCTCAGTTGTGTCCAACTCTTTGTGACCCCTTGGACTGCAGCCCACCAGACTCCTCTGTCCATGGGGATTCTGCAGGCAAGAATGCTCGAGTACGTTGCCACGTCCTCTGGGGGATCTTCTGACCTAGGGATCAAACCCAGATCTCTTGCATTGCAGACAGATTCTTTACCTTCTGAGCCACCAGGGAAGCCCAGGAATACTGAAGTGGGTAGCCTATCCCTTTTCCAGGGTATCTTCCTGACCCAGGAATTGAACCAGGGTAGGCAGATTCTTTACCAGCAGAGTTAGCAGGGAAGCCCAACAGTGCAGGAGACCCAAACTTAAATCCATGCTGTTTACCCAAAAAAGACACAGTTTGTTTTTTTTTTTTTCAATTAAGGTTTACATTTTGTCTTTATTAAATTTTAACCTTTGGCGGTCATGAAGAAGGTATTGTTTAACCTATAAACAGCAGTCACAGGCTAGGAATGCTGCTGTCATGAAGTGGACACCACAGCTGTTCCTGGGAAGTCAGTCCTGCTGTAGAGAAAGGTGGAGCAGAGTTTGCGTGTCCAGAAGGGAGAGCTTGAGAAACCAGCAGCCTGGCTTACCTAAGCAAGCCCTGGGTCTTCCGAAAAACATGATAAGCTTCTATTGTTAGTGTAATCAAGTTAAAATTTTATTCCTAGGAAAGGTCAGTCTGCTGCTGCTGCTGCTAAGTCGCTTCAGTCGTGTCTGACTCTGTGCGACTCCATAGACAGCAGCCCACCAGGCTCCCCCGTCCCTGGGATTCTCCAGGCAAGAACACTGGAGTGGGGTGCCATTGAAGGTTAGTCTGTTTGGTGTAAATTCAGGACTTACACCTCACTGCCCAGCAATCTCCATGTTTGAATATGATAAAGACTCTGCCTGCCAGTGTAGGAAACGCGGGTTAGGTCCCTGGACCAGGGAGGTCCCCTGGAGAAGGAAATGGCAACCCCCTCCAGTATTCTTGCCTGGGAAATCCCATGGGCAGAGGAACCTGGTGGGCTACAGTCCATGATGTTGCAAAAGAGCCGGACACAACTTAGAGACTATACACCAACAACAGATGTTCAAGGTATGCTCCCAACCGGTTCAGGCCCAGGAGAGGAGGCTGTGGTCCTTGGCCCCACAGGCCCCCAGCTGTGGATATGGGGGCCAGCCTGGCTTAACCATCACAAGCTTAGTTTTCACCGGGATACACATTTTCAAAGAGTGGGTATCTAGTTTTTGCTTTTTTCTGTTTTCTATAGGAGTTTTTATTTTTGTTTGTTTGTTTTAATGCTAATGCATTCTTATGTGTCAAAAGTCAAAGCAGTGTGGAAAGTCACCCTGGGGCCTGCTTGCCTCCCCGTGGCTCCCTCCCTTCCCCTAACCTCATAGTAACCACTGGCTAGTGTGTGTATCCCTCCAGAGTTGCTTGACATGGATACAGATGTTATTACTGCTTCCTTTCTTAAACAAAAAGCAACATGTTATACACATTGTCTTTTTCCATACACATTGTATCTTGGAGTGAGAGCCTTCTCCTTACTGAAGGCTGCAGAATGTTGCGCTGTGTGGATATGCCATGTTTTCTGTAACCAGCTCCTTACTGATAAACAACTGGGTTGTTTCCAATTCTCTGGTTCTCATGAGGTACTTCCAAAATATATGATTAGTGACAGCATCATCAATTTCTATCTTCATTGACATTCATTAGAAAAGTAACATCATTCCTCCTAGTTCAGCCTCTTATGCAGAGGCAAGAAAAATTTACAAAATCAGATGGAAGGGGGAAAAGAAATCTAGCAAGAAATATGAAAGATTTTTTCAATGAAAACTTTATTAAATAAATACATAAAGACCCAACTTAAAAGGAGACATATTCTATTTGGGAATACAAAAACTCACTACTATTATAAAGATGTCAATCGCCTCAAAATTAATAAATTCAATACAGCTTAAAGAAATTGCCAAATGGAATGTTAAAATAGAAACCGACACACTCATTCAGAAGTTCATATAGGAAAGAAAATAACCAAAGAAAGTAAAGAACAAGGTAGGGGTGGGGAGACTTGCCATCAGTTCAGTTCAGTCACTCAGTTGGGTCCAACTCTTTGCAACCCCATGAACCGCAGCACGCCAGGCCTCCTGTCCATCACCAACTCCCGGAGTCTACCCAAACCCATGTCCATTGAGTCGGTGATGCCATCCAATCATCTCAGCCTTTGTTGTCCCCTTCTCCTCCTGCCCTCAATCTTTCCCAGCATCAGGGTCTTTTCAACTGAGTCAGCTCTTCACATCAGGTGGCCAAAGTATTGCAGTTTCAGCTTCAACATCAGTCCTTCCAGTGAACGCCTAGGACTGATCTCCTTTAGGATGGACTGGTTGGATCTCCTTGCAGTCCAAGGGACTCTCAAGAGTCTTCTGCAACACCACAGTTGAAAAGCATCAATTCTTCTGCACTCAGCTTTCTTTACAGTCCAACTCTCACATCCATACATGACCACTGGAAAAACCATAACCTTGACTAGATGGACTTTTGTTGGCAAAGTAATATCTCTGCTTTTTAATTTGATATCTAGGTTGGTCATAACTTTCCTTCCAAGGAGTAAGCATCTTTTAATTTCATGGCTGCAATCACCATCTGCAGTGACTTTGGAGCCCAGAAAAATAAAGTCAGCTACTGTTTCCACTGTTTCCTCATCTATTTCCCATGAAGTGATGGGACCGGATGCCATGATCTTCATTTTCTGAATGTTGAGCATTAAGCCAACTTTTTCACTCTCCTCTTTCACTTTCATCAAGAGGCTCTTTAGTTCTTCTTCACTTTCTGCCATAAGAGTGGTGTCATCTGCATATCTGAGGTTATTGATATTTCTTCCGGCAATCTTGATTCCAGCTTGTGTTTCTTCCAGTCCAGCGTTTCTCATAATGTACTCTGTATATAAGTTAAATAAGCAGGGTGACAACATACAGCCTTGATGTACTCCTTTTCCTATTTGGAACCAGTGTGTTGTTTCATGTCTAGTTCTAACTGTTGCTTCCTGACCTGCATACAGGTTTCTCAAGAGGCAGGTTGGGTAGTCTGGTATTCCCATCTCTTTCAGAATTTTCCAGTTTATTGTGATCCACACAGTCAAAGGCTTTGGCGTAGTCAATAAAGCAGAAATAGATGTTTTTCTGGAACTCTCTTGCTTTTTCAATGATCCAGCAGATGTTGGCAATTTGATCTCTGGTTCCTCTGCTTTTCTAAAACCAGCTTGAACATCTGGAAGTTCACAGTTCATGTATTACTGAAGCCTGGCTTGGAGAAATTTAAGAATCTTGGGTAAGAGAAACCCAAGTAAGACGGCAGGCACTGAGAGAGAGCATCAGAGGGCAGACAGACTGAAACCACAATCACAGACAACTAGCCAATCTGATCACACGGACCACAGCCTTGTTTAACAATGAAACTAAGCCATGCCCTGTGGGGCCACCCAAGATGGACAGGTGATGGTGGAGAGGTCTGACACAATGTGGTCCACTGGAGAAGGGAATGGCAAACCACTTCGGTATTCTTGCCTTGAGAACCCCATGAACAGTATAAAAAGGCAAAAAGATAGGACACTGAAAGATGAACTCCCCAGGTCGGTAGGTGCCCAATATGCTACTGGAGATCAGTGGAGAAATAACTCCAGAAAGAATGAAGGGATGGACCCAAAGCAAAAACAACACCCAGTTGTGGATGGGACTGGTGATAGAAGCAAGGTTCAATGCTGTAAAGAGCAGTACTGCATAGGAACCTGGAATGTTGGGTCCATGAATCAAGGCAAACTGGAAGTGGTCAAACAGGAGATGACAAGAGTAAACATCGACATTCTAGGAATCAGCGAACTAAGATGGACTGGAATGGGTGAATTTAACTCAGATGATCATTATATCTACTACTGTGGGCAGGAATCCCTTAGAAGAAATGGAGTAGCCATCACTGTCAACAAAAGAGTCTGAAATGCAGTACTTGGATGTAGTCTCAAAAACAACAGAATGTTCTCTGTTTGTTTCCAAGGCAAACCATTCAATATCACGGTAATCCAAGTCTATACCCCAACCAGTAATGCTGAAGAAGCTGAAGTTGAACTGTTCTATGAAGACCTACAAGACCCTCTAGAACTAACACCCCAAAAAAGGTGTCCTTTTCATTATAGGGGACTGGAATGCAAAAGTAGGAAGTCAAGAAACACCTGGAGTAACAGGCAAATTTGGTCTTGGAATGCAGAATGAAGCAGGGCAAAGGCTAATAGAGATCTGCCAAGAGAAGGCACTGGTCATGGCAAACACCCTCTTCCAACAACGCAAGAGAAGACTCTACACATGGACATCACCGGATGGTCGACACTGAAATCACACTGATTATATTCTTTGCAGCCAAAAATGGGGAAGCTCTATACAGTCAGCAAAAACAAGACTGGGAGCTGACTGTGGCTCAGATCATGAACTCCTTATTGCCAAATTCAGACTCAAATTGAAGAAACTGGAGAAAAACCACTAGACCATTCAGGTCTGACCTAAATAAAATCCCTTACGACTATACAGTGGAAGTTACAAATAGATTTAAGGGACTAGATCTGATAGGCAGAGTGCCTGATGAACTATGGACAGAGATTCGTAACAGTGTACAGGAGACAGGAATCAAGACCATCCCCAAGAAAAAGACTTGCCATACCAAATACTAAAATGCACTGTAAAATTAAAACCTTTGAGCTCAGGTTTAGATCCATAGAGGAGCAGCATCTAGACCCTTTCCCTTGTATCTGTTGCAGTTTATGAAGATGTATGATGTGATATTTTAAATCAGTAAGGGCTTTTTCACTGGATGGTGTTAAGTCCTTTTTCTACCCATTTAATTCAATTTTTTCTAAAAAAGGTTGATCTCAAATTCATATTCACCAAAAATTAATTTAGTTGGATTAAAGGTCTAAGAGCAAAAGGTGAGTTATCTTTTTTTTTTTTTTAAGGCACTGGAAGAACATACAGAATTTTTATTATGACCAAAGAGTGAATCTTTCTGTAGGTGACACTACATACCTCATCTGTAAAGAAAGTGTTTGAGGTTTGAGATTAGTGTTTCCTATACAACAAACAGAAGCAGAGGAGATTAAGAAGAGGTGGCAAGAATACATAGAAGAACTGTATTTTAAAAATCTTAATGACCTGGATAACCACAATGGTGTGGTCACTTACCTAGAGTCAGCCATCTTGGAGCCTGAAATCAAGTGGGCCTTAGAAAGCATCACTAGGAACAAAGCTAGTGTAGATGATAGAATTCCAGCTGAGCCGTTTCAAATCCTAAAAGATGCTGCTGCTAAAGTGCTGCACTCATTATGCCAGCAAATCTGGAAAACACAGCAGTGGCCACAGGACTGGAAAAGGTCAGTTTTCATTCCAATCCCAAAGAAGGACAATGCCAAAGAATGCTCAAACTACCACACAGTTGTACTCATTTCACATACTAGCAAGGTAATGCTCAAAATCCTTCAAGCTAGGCTTCGACAATATGTATGTGAACCAAGAACTTCCAGATGTACAAGCTGAATTGAGAAAAGGCAGAGGAGCCAAAGATCAAATTGCCAACATCTGTTGGTCACAGAAAAGGCAAGGGAAATCCAGAAAAACATCTCCTTCTGTCTCATTGATGATGCTAAAGCCTTTGACTGCGTGGATCACAAGAAACTGGAAAATTCTTAAAGAGATGGAAATACTAGACCACCTGACCTGCCTCCTGAGAAACCTTATATGCAGGTCAAGAAGTAACAGAACCAGACATGGAACAACAGACTGGTTCAAAATTGGGAAAGGAGTATGTTGAGGCTGTATATTGTCACCCTGCTTATTTAACTTATATGCAGATTGCATCATGTGAAATGCTGGGCTGGATGAATCACAAGCTGGAATCAAGATTGCTAGAAGAAATATCAACAACCTCAGATATGCAGATGATACCACCCTAATGGCAGAAAGTGAAGAGGAACTAAAGAGCTTCTTAAGGAAGGCGAAAGAGGAGAGTGAAAAAACCGGCTTAAAACTCAACATTCAAAAAACTAAGATCGTGGTATCTGATCCCATCACTTCATGGCAAAAACATGGGGAAAAAATGGAAACAGTGACATTTTTTTTTCTTGGGCTCCAAAATCACTGTGACTGCAGCCATGAAATTAAAAGATGCTTGCTCCTTGGAAGAGTAGCTATGACAAAGCTAAGCAGTCAGTTCACTTTGCTGACAAAGGTCTGAATAGTCAAAGCTATGGTTTTTCCAATAACCATGTACTTATATGAGAGTTGGACCATAAAGAAGGCCAAGCCCCAAAGAATCGATGCTTCTGAACTGTGGTGCTGGAGAAGATTCTTGAGAGTCCCTTGGACAACAAAGAGATCAAACCAGTCAATCATAAAGGAAATCAACCCTGAATATTCATTGGAAGTACTGATGCTATAGCTCCAATACTCTGGCTACCTGATGCAAAGAGCCAACTCATTGGAAAAGACCCTGATGCTGGGAAAGATTGAGGGCAAGAGGAAAGAGGAGCAACAGTTTTGGTTGCTCCAAAGATGGTTGGATGGTATCACCGACTCAATAGACATGAGTTTGGGCAAACTCAGGGAGATAGTGAAGGACAGGGAAGCCTAGTGTGCTGCAGTCCACGAGGTCAGAAAGAGTAGGATACCACTTAGTGACTGAAAAACAATACAACAAAAGAAAGCACAAAGTTAGCACTGGGCTATGACGAAGTATTTGCGATGTGTTTACCAGAAGAGTGGTGTCAGACCTACAGAGATCCTAGCTAGTTAAGCAGCTAGAAACCCACTGAAAAATTAAAAGGCAGTGTGCTTTTCCCATTTGTCCCAAATAATTTTAAGCTTGGTAAAGCACATAAATACGCCATTCATCAAAAAAATAGATGATTGATCAGCATGAAAAAGAAGCTAACCCTGGCTAATAGTGAAATTCAGATTCAGATAACCACATTTTATTCCTAATATTGCTAATGTATGGCTTGTTCTTTTTTGTCAAGCTTGCTAGAGGCTTATCAATTTTATTGATCTTTCAAAAAAACAGCTTTTGGCTTCATTTGTTTTTGCTCTCAATTTCATTGATTTCTGCTCTCTTCTTTTTCCTTCATTCTTGAAGATGTGGTCTTGCTTTGCTTTTTCTTTTCTAGTCTAAGATGGAAGCTTAGATTATTGCTGAGACCTTTCTTAACATAAGCTGTCAATGCTAATCAGTTCCTTCTAAGCACTGCTTGAACTGTGCCCAAAATTTTTAAAAACTTTACATTTCATTTTTCTCCCATTTAAAATATCTTCTGATTTCTCTTGAGACCATCTTTTTGGTGGATTATTTATGGGCAGGTTATTTAATTTCCAACTGATTTGAGATTTCCCCTTCTTTACGGATTTCTAGTTTAATTCCATCATAGAAACATGAGTTGTATGATTTTTCATGTAAGATTATTTTAATAACCAGGATATGGACTTGTCTTGATGAATGTTCCATGTGCAGTGAAAATTTTTTGTTCTTTTTTTTGGTAGAGTGTTGTGTAAATGTCAGTGAGTTGGTTAATGGTGTTGTCTAGCCCTTCTAATGTCTTTATTAATTTTTGGTCTACTAGTTCTATTACTGATAGGAGTATTGAAGTCCTTAACTATAATTGTAAATTTGTCTAGTTCTCAGAGTCAGATGTGTTCCTTCAAAATATTTTGCCTCAGGACAATTTGCTTTGTAGTTTTAAAATTTTTTAATAGAGTAATAATTTTTATTTTATTGTATAATCCATATTAAAGACAGTGATTTAAATGGCTCCTGTGATGTATGGAGTATTAGATATATCAAAGGCCCTGAGTCCCAGCTATCAAAACCTTAGAACTTGATGACTGGCATGTATTTTCTTTTAACTATTTATTTTTCCCCTTTTACTAGAAGACCCGTTTATGAGACTGCACTAACAGGACAGAGGAGGATCAGTGACACCCGTCCGCCCGAGCCACTGTGTTCCCTGTCATCACGCTACTTTCCCCATGCGTGCAGAGAAGGCCAGTTCATCTCGCATTCTGCCACTTTGTAGAGATGCTGTCTGCCATGCTTCCCACAAGAGTCTGCCAGATTTTAGGAACATTCACACTCTCACTGTTGGCACAGATGCTCATCTCTTTGGAAGCTCTGTAGTTAGGGTCTGAGTGGAAGCCCGCTGCTCTGTCTCCTCCACTATAGAACTCTTCCGCCTCTGACCAACTCTGACCCCAGGTGAGAAGAGGCTTCCCACATATCAAGCAGTTTTTCAGCCTCAGCCGAGCGTCCTTCAGTTCAGCTCAATTCTGACAACGTACTTGGAGAGAGTGGCAGGTCCCACGAGTTAAGGGCTCAGCCCCATGGGCCTGCCCCTGTCCCAGCTCCAGATGCTAATCACCGGTCCAGGCTGTCACCTGTGCTTCTGAGCAGCCACCCCAGACCCCCCCTTGGGTTCAGCTAATTTGCTAGAGCAGCTCACAGAAGTCAGAAAAACAAATTACTTGATTACTGCCTTATTGTAGAGGATATAACAAGAACACCCAGATGGAAGACACGTAGGGGGCATGGGAGGGGAAAGGGTGCAGTTTCCCTGCTCTGTGGACACCATTCTCACATCTCCACCTGCTCACTGACCAGAAAACTCCATGAACCCTGGATTTCTGGGTTTTACAGAGGTTTCATCATATAGGGTGAGTGATTAAGTCATTGGCCATTGGTGACTGACTCAATCTCCAGCCCCTCTCTCCTCCCTGGAGGTCAGAGGTTGGGGGTAGGACTCAAAGTCCCAACCCTTTCTTCCCAGTTGGTTTCCCTGGCAACCAGACAGTATTCTTAGGGCTGGCCAAAAGTCACTTCAAAAATGTGTGTTGAAAAGGGGGCTTATTACAACTGACAAGGCGCTCCTTTCACTTTCTGGCTCTGGAGCTGTTTCTGGGGCTGAGAACAAATGACCAAATTCTAGAACTGCTGTTCTCCTTCCCCCACGCTCCCAGCTTCCTTTGGTATCACTTCTCTCCTGTCTGAATACATCCTTTGGCTGTTTCTTTAAAGCAGGTCTTCTGGCCATCAATTCTGTTAGTTTTCCTGCATCTGAGAATGCCTTTATTTCACCCTCATTCCTGAGGGATATTTCACTGGATATAGAATTCTAAGTTGGCAATTCTTTTCCTTCAGCACTTTAAGAAATGTGCCACTTACTTCCGGCCTCCAGAGTTTCTGATTTAAAAAATGCACGTGCAGATGAACTGTCCCCCTGTAGGTCACCTCTCACTTTTCCCTGGCTGCATTCAAGATGTCTGTTAGCTTCCAAAAGTTAATGATGTGTCTGGGCTTGGATTTCTTGGGTTTATTCTGTTTCAGCTTCACTCAGCTCACCTGGAAGGATTTTAGCCATCATTTCTGCAGATGATTTTAAAGCACTACACTCTTCCTCTTCTCTTTCTATGATTCCTGTAACACAACCTGGAAACTTTTCTCCAGCCCTCTTCTGTTCTTCAGATTGGATGATTTGTGTTGATCTATTATCTTTATTTTATCATCTTCAACCTGCTATTCTGTTTATACAGCAAGATTTTTTAAATTTCAGTTGGAGTATTTTTCAGTTCTAATATTGTCAGTTTTCCTATTATCTATTTCTCTACTGATAATTTCTAGTTTAATACTTATTTCAAGTATTCATTTGAACTTTTCAGTAATAGCTTCCTTCAGGTCTATGATGGCAGCTACTGATTGCCTTTTTCCATGACAGCCATTTCCATGGTTTCATATGCTGAGTAATTTGGAGTGCCTCTCAGGTATTTTGAATACTACATGGTGAAACACAACCAAGTCCTGTGGAGAATGCTGGCATTTTTGTTTTATCGAGTAATCTGCTTAGGCTCAGGCCCCAAGTCCTGGCCTGCTGGTTCCAATGCCAGTTCAGCCTTCAAAGCTTTTGCAGTGCTCTTTGGACCTGCCTCACATGTACAGAATTTTGTGGTCAGTCTGAGACCTGAGGAGGGGTCTGCCAGGCAGCCCACTCTCAAAGGTGCTTGGCTAATTAGGATCAGGGGGACAGTGTGAACAAGGAGAGCAGGTGAGGGAAGGCTGGGGAGTTACAGAATGTGTATAGCATTATTCCATATTTGTGCAAAAAAGCAAAACAGTGTATATGTACCTCCAAGTGCCTGGAGAAAAGGTCTGGTTTCCTCTAAGAAGGGATGTAGAATATTGGTGAGGGGGTGGTACTGAAAGGAACTTTGACTTCTGACTCTACACTTCTCTTTGAGTTAGGGCTTCTCTAGTGGCTCAGTGGTAAAGAATCTGCCTGCCAGTGTAGGAGACTTGGGTTTGATCCCTGGGTCAGGAAGGTCCCTAGAGAAGGAAATGGAAACCCACTCCAGTATCCTTGCTTGGGAAATCACATGGACAGAGGAGCCTGGTGGGCTACAGTGCATGGGTTCACAAAGAGTTGAATGCAACTAAACAGCAAATCTCTTTAAGTTTCTTTTGCCCATGCCCTATCCCTAATTTTCAAAGCAATAAGGTATGAGGGAAAGACTGGGGAAAATGTGGAGTTAATTCAAAGTGTATACACAGAAAGTATCTTTTCCTGGATGTAATATACCTCACTGAATATTATCTAATGAAAAATACATTTAGGAGTCAATATAATCATCGAATTCTCTTCAACCATTAATGTACTAATCAGAATTACTGCCCACAAAACAGAAGCTTAGCCTGTAGTATTAATGAACTTTATTCACATTTTTCCAAGTAACTACAATATTAAATACAAGCTAAAAGCAACACACAGTTCTTAGGAAACACAGCCCCGAATGCCCACCGCCTGAGCCCTGTGACTGTAGGTGCCTGGCCTTAGTGCCTTCAGAATGTTAAAGTGAGTGCAGTGCTCAAAATAAACATACAACAACAAGACAGGGAGACAGCTCTGAAACCAGCCCTGCTGATTATAAAGAAATCCAAGAAGAGGCCTCCCGCGTCTTCACTTAGGTGTCCTGACTTTCAAAATGGAGAGAATAAAGGAGCAGCTTTCTCCTCTCACACCAGCAGGCTGGGAGGAAACCTGGGCCTCAACCCTGGACATGGCTCCTCTCACAATTTGGTACTAAGCAAACACTGGGAGTGGACAGCTCCCTATTCAGCCTATTGTACAAAATCCATTTCAAATATTATACATGGTTACACTTTTAGGATCACTTTTTAAATCCTATTTAACTGATCACAAGACTATGGTAAGGACCCATGAGTCAGGCATTGGTAATTTGATCCCAAACCAACTACAGAATCAGACTGTATAAATATTAGCACCATTTTTTATCTAGTCCAGTAAAATGTAAAACTGCCCACTAAGCTATTTTTCACTGAAGTAGTCAACAAGACAGTTGTTTTCACTTTGAACATATGCTTGGCCCCTCTTCCTCTTTGCCAGTAATACATTTGAATACTTTGATGAGCAAGTACTAACATTTCTGCTGATAAAGTTTATGTCCAGCACAGCCTCAGCACTCAAAAGCCACCTTTCTGTTGTGCACTTTAGCTGGGTTATGCAAACTCAGCCTGCTAAAATGCACAACAGAAAGGTGGCTTTTGAGTGCTGAGGCTGTGCTGGACATAAACTTTATCAGCAGGAATGTTAGTACTTGTTCATCAAAGTGTTCAAAGCTTTCAAATTACTAGTAATCTACATCTGATGAATCAATGACAAGGCTGTTTCATAAGAAGCACCACAATTGTGTGCTTATTACATTACAAGCAATTCAGATAAACTATACCCTCTTTTACTTTCAGTAGACTTTAAAAGAAATGTATATAGGTACTTGGGAATTTTCTGGCAGTGGGGGAGTACAAGCATTTTGACACCTCATAAATAGAGCAGTCTTTTAGGTTTTAAAAGGAAGAAAAAGGACAGATTCCTATTCTCATTCACCTCAGTCCGGAAGTATTCAGGTGTTACTTAATATTTTATTATTGCTTTTAGTAAACACAGAAAACATGTTACAACAAATTGTTTTAATTAAGAACTTAAAAACTAAAATTTTAAAAGGAGACTCTTATGCAGCAGTTATTTCAATCTATATTTTAAATATCACTGGATTCTCAGTTTCAAACTTTTCAACGTGAAAGGCAATTTTAAATTACCTCGCTGTTTCATAAGCTGTCTTAAGGAATAAGAACATGATCACAACGACATTAGTGAGAAGGAAAAAAGTAGGACATCAAGTTGTTACAACTTAAAAAATTTTGTAGGTTCAAAAGATCATCTTTACCCCTAAAGAGAAAGAAGAAAATGAAACCCTAACCAACTAATGGCTTGGACACAGGAAGGGGACTCCCAGTTACTTCCTATTGACTCATTCATTGTTCATGCACATTAAAAACACTTTAAAAAATCTTGTTCATTGGTCCTCTACTTAAAAGGGGGGAAATACTAGCCAATATCACCCTCTAGGTTCTTCCAGATTTGCATGTGGAGTTTGCAGTAGTAATTAAGCATATTAAATACAAGTCTGTGTTTTAAAGGACAGAGTCTGGCTTGCTCAGGGCCTTGAGGGGTCGGGTTTCTAAGGCAGTCCATCAGTGTAGACCTGAGCTACTCCCCACAGCCTCTTCCTAAGACTGTAGGCTACAATGGGAACAGAACACTGGAGCTGGTGGTTGAAACTATACATGCAGGAAGTGGCTTTAAAGGAACAGTTTCCGCTACCACATTACCACAGAAATTTCATCTTTAGGTACCTGCAGTACTTAAGGATTATAATAACAGCAAGATTCACCAGAATCCCTAGCAAGGACATTTTGGACAACACATAGACCTTTCTCTTACTAAACATACATCATAGTGACTAGGAGAGCTCTCTATATATTCACCTCAAAATAATGCAAATATTTTAAGTTTTTTTTAAAAGCTCATGATTCTTCAATAAGAATTTGCAAAGCTTAATATGATTGTGTAAGATGATACTGTGTGAAGATTTTACATGGAATGAAACATTTTTGTAGAAATCAACCATAATACTTCAAAGGCCCAGAGTAAAAATATCAAGGAAATGCTCAAATGCACATCAAACACCAAATTTTCATTCACACATCTCTACATGGTAAGCTGGCAAAGAACTTTTTTCTCTCTTATCAGGAATTTAGCATTCATCCTTACTGTAGATTCCTGTCTCTACTAAATGGAAAAAATGCTTCTCAAAACCACTTTCTACCCCAAAAGCAAATGTGCTGGAGAGAAGGAAACACTTCATTGAAATGCTCACATCTATGCCCATACAGCATGCCCTCACATTAGCTTCTACACAAAATCTACCAGCTAGGAACCTATGATGAATGTATTTCAACCAAAAGTCTGAACAATGTACATCATCAAGGCTTTGTTATTGGTAAGTTCCATGGAGGAGAAAAGTAGGGGTGATCCACATCTCTAATCGGTAGCTTAAAATCTGTCCCCCATCCCCAGTAAGCAAGACAATCTCAATTTACTAAGTGAAATTTCAGATTTTAAATTGTAAGTATCATTGCTAAATTCTTCTAGAAGAGGCAAAGTCCACAGTGGGTGAGTGCCAAAAGACCAGACTGCAGCAAGTGACTAATACCCCATTAAGTGTCCTTAAAAAATCTTAATTAAAAAGTGAGTCTTTGACTCAAAAGAAACTTCAGTACTACTTCTAAACACTTCATTTACTGGAATGCACTTGAACTAAACTATTAATATATGCCTAGATGACAATTTAAAGAGAAAAGATGACCCTCACCCAGCCCAGATAGTTCTTAAATATCACAGGCCACATGAAGTGGTACTCGAACTGAAACGCAGAAAACATTTAATTGTTTAGGAACTACCAATGTTCTACTATACATGGAATCAAAAGTAGTGCTGAAACTCACTTTTAACTTGATGTTCAAAGCAAACTACACATAAGGGAAAGGAATCTTCTGTGGCAAGCTGGGCATGACCTTACCAGCTGTGGAATCTGAGAAGCTGTTCAGAACAGGAGGGAAACAGGCTTCACCTATACTGAGCACAGATACTGAAGGTGAGCATCTGTCAGCCATTTAAAGGCATTTGGTGTCAGTATCTTAAAAGATTGAGATGCTTTAAAACAAAACCCTTAGAAGAATATCAAAGATTTAGGGAATTCTCCTCATAGTAACCAAGTTTCTATGGCTTCAGCTGCCACCCTACTGCTGAGGTAGGTGACCAGGATTCATCGAAAGAGACAATCTTTTGGAAATTCCCCAAGAAAAATCTTGCATAATCAGTTGGTTTCTTAAACCTGTGTCCAATTTCTTTTGATAGTTTTTGTCTTGTTCTTTTCTTTCATTTACACTTTTAAAAAGAGGTTGTCCAAGCAACTGTTCCTTCCCTCAAGCTCTGGCAGAGTAGCATCTCATATACTCTGTCATCCACGGGTTCTCCGAGGAGGCAGGCTTGACCCGCCTATTTTTCTCCACATCAGCAGAGTGAGCCCGCTGCCTCTGAGCCGCCAGCCTCCTCTTCTCCAGCTGCCTTCTGCTCTTGGCTCGCAATGCTGATTCATGGATCTAAGGGGAGTCAGAATGAATGAACAGTCACTCAAGTGGCTTTGGCACTAATTTTCCAGAATATTCACAATGAAGCTTCCTCCAGGTCACCTGCAGCAGGGCAGAGGCAAGTCAGTCTCGCCATATTCAGGACTTCTGTGAATAAAAGTTTCTCCAGAAGAGCCATTCCCCTGAGTTCTGTCTTACCCATTGTCAGCAATACAGAAACTAGGCAACAGAAAATGTCCACCGGACTAAATTTCAGTTTAAATGGTAAGCAACTAATCTACATGCGCCTTGAGAAACTGGCTCTGGAAAAGGATTGGAACTCCTTTGCATTAAGCAAGAATAAGTATTCCATTGAAGGAATTTATATATTTTATAGCAAAATACTAACAAATTTCAAGATTTTACCACCTAAGATGTTTAATGAACCCCATTCAACTTAACTCCACAGGACTGCCAGAGGACAACTCTGTTATCTCAAATATCGCTCCAGACAACACTATCTGCTAGAGTTCACAAGTCTATTTGATAAACTTGGACTGTGGTATTTAATGAGAATTCAAACAGCCTGCACCTCTGCTTCTCTTCACCCCCTCTTTGCTTTGGGCTGGTGGATGCTGTTAGCACTAACACAATCATTGCTGTATGACCCCACACGTGAGGCGCCTTCGTCTGCCTTGTTCTCAGGTCTTTGCATGGGGACATGCCAGGCCTGAGTCCAAGGAGAACTAAACCTTGGGGGAGGGATGAGCAGGGGACATGCAATCACTCTAATTTAATCCAAAGAGAAAATAGGAGTCTAGATAGTTGTGGAGAAACATAGATGTGATCTGATAGACAGACAGCAACAAGTCATGAGATGCCAGTTATCAAGTCCAACAGAGCAGGAGCTTCTCAGGAGGCCAGAGGCAAATCTAGACCGGCAGCTGCCAGCCCTGGCTGTGCCCCTCGGCTATACCTCCTGGGCCCCAGGAACTTGAGAGCCCCGTGTCCTTCCCCTTCTCCACCTGGCTCGGTGTCAGTAAAACCTTCCAGCTACCAGTTCAGTTCAGTTAAGTTTAGTCACTCAGTCGTGTCCGACTCTGCGATCTCATGAATTGCGGCACGCCAGGCCTTCCTGTCCATCACCAACTTCCGGAGTTTACCCAAACTCACATCCATCGAGTCAGTGATGCCATCCAGCCATCTCATCCTCTGTCATCCCTTTCTCCTCCTGCCCTCAATCCCTCCCAGAATCAAGGTCTTTTCCAATGAGTCAACTCTTCGCATGAGGTGGCCAAAGTACTGGAGTTTCAGCTTCAGCATCAGTCCTTCTAATGAACACCTAGGACTGGTCTCCTTTAGAATGGACTGGTTGGATCTCCTTGCAGTCCAAGGGACTCTCAAGAGTCTTCTCCAATACCACAGTTCAAAAGCATCAATTCTTTGGCGTCAGCTTTCTTCACAGTCCAACTCTCACATCCATACATGACTACTGGAAAAACCATAGCCTTGACTAGACGGACCTTTGTTGGCAAAGTAATGTCTCTGCTTTTCAATATGCTATCTAGGTTGGTCATAACTTTCCTTCCAAGGAGTAAGCATCTTTTAATTTCATGGCTGCAGTCACCATCTGCAGTGATTTTGGAGCCCCCCAAAATAAAGTCTGACACTGTTTCCCCATCTATTTCCCATGAAGTGATGGGACCGGATGCCATGATCTTCGTTTTCTGAATGTTGAGCATTAAGCCAACTTTTTCACTCTCCTCTTTCACTTTTCATCAAGAGGCTCTTTAGCTTCTCTTCACTTTCTGCCATAAGGGTGCTGTCATCTGCATACCTGGCTTGGTGTCAGTAAAACCTTCCAGCTACCAGCTAACTCCCAGTAAAACCCCAATCTCTAGGCAGCTAACTTCCTGCATCCTGTTTGTGATCAGATGCCCAGTCCTGGGCTTTCCTTGGCCCATCTGAGACCTACCATGTCCCGAAACATCACAGCAACCACAGGTATGATAGCCAGTGACGGCCAGGCCAACCCCACCCTCCAGGGGAAAGCAGAAAAGCCCGTTCACTGGCACCTACCTCGCGCATGGGGGCAGAAGCACAGACGTTGTGAGTCTTCTGGCTTCCTGTATCCGTCTGTTTCTCTCCCCACCCGTAGAGGGCAAATGGGTGCCTGTGTTCTTTTATTCTCACGGATGACCTCTGGGGACTCTTGGTTCTCCTGCCTCCTCGGGCAGCTAAGGCACCTGGTGGTGGCTGAGGGTCGGTGCTGCTGGCTGCTTTCTCAGGGCCTCTCACCCGGATCTGTCGTTCAGGCTTCTCTTCTACATCTTTCACTGGCAGTGCTTTTTGAAAAAGGAGATAAGACAGGATGGATGCTTTAAATTCAGGTGTACATATAATTACACACAATTTAAATATCTGGGATGGAAAATTCATAATGCCTAATTAAGTCAGTAACTATTTTACTTACAGCTCGATTCTACACGTTTCACTTAAAATGGACAGACAGAAACAAGTTAGTCTGTCCCATTTTACAATCAAGAGTAAATACCAAGATTGAACCAAGCCTATTCAAAAGTAACAACCATCATTCGCATTCTGAGATTACGAGTCTCAATTGAATACTAAAAGCTAAAAAGCTAGAAAACACTAGGGCCTAATCGCTTTCCCCATGATGAATCCAGTCATTTTACCATCTTGCTTCAGGGACAGACCTGGATTTGTGACAATCATTCACCAGCTGCAAAAGGTTAGTTTTTAAGTTACTCAACTAGAGCTTCAGGATTGTACTGCTTTGTCATGCTCCAAAACTATGGAAAATGCTCCTTTCAGCTCTCCCGAGCTCCTTATAAGAGCTGGCTGGTGACCTTAACATGAAAAGCCCTCCATCACAATAAGGAGCGTTTTCCATAGCTCCTCACCTCCATGTACAACTGGTGCACCCAGGGGGAGGAGCCGGGAAGAGGGCTCTTATTCATGACAACATGAACCAGGGCCCCTGGCCTACACAGTCCTAAATCTGGCAGCAAGGCTGGTAAAACTCTGGTGGGGAATGGACTGCACACCTGAGGTGTACTCAGATATTCAGGACACACTCCAGAACATAGCTATTTCCCCTGATTACCCTTTATCCTATATGATCTTATAATCTTATGTGATCTTATACAGGTTGTATTCCTTGTGTAAAGCCCTAGTGAACCTATGGTTTTATCTCTGTTCTTTGGAAGGAATGATGCTGAGGCTGAAACTTTGGCCACCTCATGCGAACAGTTGACTCACTGGAAGACTCTGGTGCTGAGAGGGATTGGGGGCAGGAGGAGAAGGGGACGACCGAGAATGAGATGGCTGGATGGCATCACTGACTCGATGGACATGAGTCTGAATGAACTCCGGGAGTTGGTGATGGACAGGGAGGCCTGGCGTGCTGCGATTCTCGGGGTCGCAAGGAGTCGGACACGACTGAGCGACTGAACTGAACTGAAAGAGCTCCTTGTACATCCAGGGCACCACTTTACAGACCCCCTTGCTCAAACCCTGTAGAAAACCCCTTGCTCCCAAGGCTCCAGAATCTGGCTCTAGGTGGTGATTTTACAGGTTCCTATTCCCAAACCCCATCATTTTTAGGACATACTCATGTCCCTCACTCATAGTGAACACTTCCCTGATGACATCCATGTAATCCAGAAACAGTGCCCATGTGTGAACCCTGACACATCACCTGCATTTCTGTCTTCAGCAGTGACCTTTATCTACCAAATCATTTCCTTTATTATTAAGCATTTTAAGGAGTAGACAGCACACGTCCAGCCCTGGGGTTCAGCGCTTCGCACGGCTCTGCACCATATCTATAAACCCAGCACTCAGGCTGTCTGGGGACACGTGAGATGCCAGTCTTCCACTGAATCCTGAGACCCCAAGTCCCCTCATCACTCACTCTTCTGAGTGATGTGTCCACACCTCATCCTCTTCCCTCCCCTGGATCTAGGTAGAAGGGAAAGAGCCCATCAGGACCAAGACAACGGGAAGTAGAAGGGGGTCCATGCCTGGCACAGTTACGACACTGAGAGAGGGGGAAACAACTCATCTTCAGGGATTTGTTTCCTTCTCTTCCTCTCCAGCCCCCATATGCCTAACTCAGACCTTCCAGGGAGCATGTCCACAGAAGATGATAATGATTTGGTTCACGGGACAAGCTGAAGCCAACCAAGGAGAGATTAGGAAAGAGAATTCCAGCAAGTGGGGAACTGGCTTCTACAAAGACATGAAGAGAAGAAAGAATAATTAAAAATGACAGGTACATAGAGAGTCTATGGATGAAGGCATGAGTGGGTAGCAGTGGGGAAATAAAGACCTTCTATGCCAAACACAGGAGTTTTATTTTTTCCTAACAATGAAGAAGAATCACTGAAGGATTTTAGGCTGAAAAATGCTATGGTCCCATCTGCATTTCAGGAATGAGGCATCTATCAACAAACTTGCCCCCAAAGAGGTGGGGGCAGAAAAGATGGAGAGTCCAGGGTAGAGGGCAATGCTGGCAGGGGCCAAACAGGGAGAAAAGGAGAGAGTGCCCACCATACCTGGCTGGTGCTCAGACTCACCTGGGCACCTGTGAACTGGGAGGTGATACCCTGGCTTCTCCAGAGAGCCACAGAGGGCTAGACAGGCAGCTGAGTGGGTGACAGACAAAGCAAATGCTGGGAGGCAAAGAGGAATCTTGGGCCCCTACAGGGGTTGGGAGTGGATGGTCACACTATCCTCCAGCAGAAAGCCATCAAAGATGGGGAAAGGGTACTTGACGACTCAGGTATGAGACACCCCTGGGACCACCAAGCAGGCCACAGCAGGACCCTTAATCAGGGGCCCTAAAGAGAATGTGGAATTGGAAAGAGTCATAAGCAGGTGGGTGGGGGCTGAGGCTCAGATGCAGAGCAGATCCCCCAGAAGGAACAGAGTCAGCAGAAGGGGAGCAGAGGTTGGCCCCCTGGACACCAGCACCTACTGAGTCGGTAGAAGGGATGAGGAGAGCCAGAGAGGGAGCCAGGGAAAAGAACAGCCAGCAAAGTCTAGAAGCTTCCAGGAGAGAAGGTGGGGAAGGATGTTCAGAAAAGGACAGAGCAATCAACAGAGCCAAATTCTACAGAGAGGGCGGGAGAATGAGGACAAAACAAGACTGCGCATTCTAGGGCTTAAGAGTCCCAAACTGCTATGTAAACACGAATAGCTACAAGGGTACATTGCACAGCACAGGGAATACAGCCAACACTTTGCCTAACTCTGGATGGAAACTGTGAGTCACTATGTTGTACACCAGGGCTTCCCTGATAGCTCAGTTGGTAAAGCATCCGCCTGCAATGCAAGAGACCCCGGTCCAATACCTGGGTTGGGAAGATCCACTGGAGAAGTGATAAGCTATCCACTCCAGTATACCTGGGCTTCCCTGGTGGCTCAGCTGGGAAAGAATCCACCTGCAATGCAGGCGATCTGGGTTTGATCCCTGGGTTGGGAAGATCCCCTGAAGAAGGGAAGGCTACCCACTCCAGTATTCTAGCCTGGAAAATTCCATGGGGTTGCAAAGAATTGGACACACCTGAGCAACTTTGACTTTCATGCTGTATACCTGAAACATATAAATCAAATATACCTCAATAAAAAAACTGGATGGTTAAGTGCTATGTTAGGTGTGCTGCACCACAATTAAATAAAATAAAGGAACATGAGATAAAATATTTATACAAGTTTTGTAAAAGACAGACTTGGGTCTGGGCAGTCAGGCTGTCTCACATGACCGAGAGGAGCACAGGCGATAGGGAGAGCCAGGTCACAGCAGGCTGCAGATGAGGGGGACCCCAGTGATCTCCTCACCATGGATCACTGAACGTTCTAACATTAAAAACACCAGTGTCCACCAGTATCCAACACAAGAAACTAAAATCCTCTCTAGGGAGCCTGGGTCTCAGATTATTCCTACAGATAATTTTCTGAACACCAACAGTGAGTGTCCTGGGGATGATGACCAGTCACTCAGGAGACAAGACAGTAAGGAAGTCCAGCAGGAGCGAGAGACTTGGGGAAACGGGGTTATCACTGACAGACCATAAAACTAACATGTATTTAAAGAAGGAACACAAGCTCAAAAATACCTGTAGCAGGAAAAAAAGGTGGAAAACACAGAAGAGAGAGAACTTATCACTATAAAATTAATACTTATAAAGCTCCTGAAACAGTGCCTGGTACAAGATAAGTGTATATATGTTTCAAAATCCTATTCAGAGTTTTAAATAAAGCCATTTCCAGGCAAATAAAAACAGTGTCATCACCAGTCACTGTGGAAGATTCTAGCAGCACCTTTCTCAGTAACTGACAAAAATCAACTCAGCCTTGATTTAGGACTATGCTGTTCATCACAAAAGCCATGAAGCAGAGGTGACTTAAATTTAAGTTTATATTAATTAAAATTAGCTAGAAACAAATTTTCACTTCCTCAGTTATACCAGAGTTCAAGTGCTCAAACATGTGGCTCATGGTTAGCATGTTTCACGGTCCAGACAGAGAAACTGCCCATCATCACAAAGTTTGACTTGAACAGACTGATTTTTTTTAACTATTTGAACAAAATTAACACATTTGACCCAATGGGTACATACAGAATACTGCACTGAAAACCGCAGAATACATAATCTTATCAAGCACATGTGAACATTTACAAGAATTTACCCAGCCAAAGCTATAAAGAAAATCTTAATATACTCACAAAACTGGAACCATACAGTATGTATTCTCTGACTCTTGCGCAATTAAGCTAGATTGTGCTCATGCTCAGCCACTTGAGTCATGTCCAACTCTTTGCAACCCTATGGACTATAAAGTCTGCCAGGCTCCTCTGTCCATGGGATTCTCCAGGCAAGAAGACGGGAGTGGGTTGCCATGCCCTCCTCCAGGGGATCTTCCCAACCCAGGAATCAAATTCCCATCTCCTGCTCACAGATGGTTTCTTTACCGCTGAGCTGCCAGGGAAGCCCTAATTAAGCTAGATACAACAGCAAAAGTATCTTGTACAATCTCCAGCTAGAGGAGAATTCCCCAGCAGTCCAGTAGTCAGAACCCCATGCATTCACCACTGAGGCTCAGAGTTCAGTCCCTGGTTAGGGAACTAAGATCCTGTGGGTCTTGTGGCATGGCCAGTAGATAAATAAAATCTCCAGTTATAAAATTAACATTTCTGTTTTTTCTTAAATTGAACTACAATATGGTATTAGTTTTAGGTTACAGCAAAGTGATTCAGTTATATAGATATATTCTTTCAGGTCACTTTCTACTATAGATTATTATTAGATATTCAATATAGTTCCTTGTGCTATACAGTAAATCCTTGTTGCTTATCTGTTTTATACATAGTAGTTTTTATCTGTTAATCTCATACTCCTAATATATCCCTTTGCTTAAAAACATTTCTAAATAATGCATGGGTCAAAAATAAATCATATGATTTCACAAAAATGTAAATGTTCTCCATGTCATTGAGCTATACACTTAAAAATTGTTAAAATGATAATTTGTGTTGTGTGTTTACCACAATTTTTAAAAATAAAAAAGTAATGGTGATAGCATAATTCCATTCCTATTAGAAATATTTCTAAATTTCTTCATTAAGTATGATGCAGCTAAAGCAGTAATCAGAAGTAAATCTAGAGCCTTAAATCAATATATCAAAAAGAAAAAAAGGCAAGGGAAGAAAAAAATAACCAATAATAAGCATCCATCTTAAAATGTTATAAAAAGGGCTTCCCCGGTGGCTCAGTGGTAAAGACTCCGCCTGCCAATGCAGGAGACATGGATTCAATCCCAGTCCAGGAACATCCCACACGCGACGGAGGAACTAAGCCCATGCACCTCAACTGCTGAGCCTGTGCTCTCGAGTCTGGGAGTCCCAGCTGCAGAGCCCGCGTGGGACAGCAGCCGAAGCCTTTGAGCCCTAGAGCTTGTGCCCCACAAAGAGAGAAGCCACTGCAACGAGGAGCCTGCCCACGGCAATGAAGAACAGCCCCACTGCCACAGCTAGAGAAACGCCCATGCAGCAAGCAAGAACCCAGAGCCAAAAATAAAAAAACATTTAATAAAAAAGGATGTTAAAAAATTATAAAAATAAGCACTAAAAAATGAAACTAAGGGGAAAAATCGTGAACTAATAAACACATAATAAACAAAACCGACATGGAACAAAAATGAACAGAATTCACAAACCCCTAGCAAGACTGATAAAGAAAGAGGGTAAAAAATAAAAATAAGTAAAAACAGAGCAAAGGAGGTCATCAGGCTAAATGTGCACTGGTGACACAAGATTATAGTCCCTTCCTCTCCAAAGCCACTAAAGGGAAGGAACAAAGGCCAAAGAGGGAAGGGACGACAAGCAAGCAGCCAGCGACACCAGACAAATTTTGGAAGGTGCAAAGGGATGAAGACGTAGAAATGACTCACGGGACTCAGCAGAATGGTGCAAACTCCCTGCTGGAGAAGGGCCCACAGGACGCTGTGGAGCCATGCCGTAACTGGCATTGAGGCACCAGACTTCCCAGAAGGCTAGGCCCAGTCAGTGCCCCAGGCCATGTGCTCCAGTGACAGCTTAACAAGGATGTGCCTCGGCTGAGAACCAGGGTCCATGCTGCTTGCCCTTGAACCTGGGCAGATTTCTGTGAGCAGAGAATGGGGTGAAAGAGGTGCCACATGGCTTCTGGAAATAAGTCATGATGGGCAATACAGCAGCTGCCCAGCTCTCTCTCAGGAATGCTCACTGTTGGAGGCCGGCCTGCCAGTGATGAGAAGGGCCAGGCACATGAAGAAGTCACCTGCAAGTGTCCTAGCAGACAGCTGCAGTCAGCACACAGCAGAGATAAGGCACACCCTGTGCCTTGGCCAAATTCTAATTTACAGAAACCATGAGCTCACAGCTGAGAACTGGAACCTGAAGTACTAGTTTCCAGGTTAAGCCTGTTGTGCAGCAATGATACTCCCTCAACAGTCCTTGCTGTGGTCCTCAAGGCCCGTGGCTGCCGCCCACCCCACCCCATAGCCCAGGTCCCTAAAGGAGGAGGACCAGCAGGCAGAAGGCACAGGAGAAGTGAGGGGGGCAGGATGAAAACAGGATGGCATGGTAAAGAATGGGGTTCCTCCTCCTTTCCCCCAGCTCTGTTCCCAGGATGCTGACAGCCAGGCTCGGGCCCTCCCAGGCAGGAGGATGGAGGAGCAGTGTCTGGTAAGCTGACACAGGAACAGGCGGGTGCTGATGTGGGCAGCCCCCAGAAAAGCAGCAGAGTCCCCCTACAATTTACAGTCACAAGCTCCTCCATGCACACAGCTCTCAAAAAGCCCTTCAAGCTTCCCTCTTAAATAAGTAGATAGGCTAAAAGCAAGCATTCGAGTACATCCTTTAATAAGAAAAAGACCAAAATATAGAGGAAAAAACTAGGCTTGGACTATAAGAGAGCTCTCAAAGGATATTTATGGCTTGGCGAGGGTGGGTGGGTCGGGGGGGAGTGGAGGGGGAATTAGAGAAAGGGATGCTATTTTTTGTTAATTTTTAATAGAACATTTGGGACAAAAAAGCAATCTCTTTGAAATTAAAAACCAGAATGGTAGAATTTAAAATTTCAACAAAATTTAGAAGATAAAATTGAAGCATTCTCAAGACAAAACCAAAGTTCCAATTTTTCAAAAATAAATAAATAAATAAAAATACTAGAGGTTTGCTCCAGGAGGTATACAAACCAGCTAAAAATAATTTTTAAAAAAAGTTTTTAAAATGTCTTTTGGCCTCTCTGAATGGCATGTGGGATCTTAATTCCCCGACCAGGGATCAAACCCATACTCCTTGCAATGGCAGCATTGAGTCATAACCACTGGACCACAAAGGAAGTCCTCAGAACAGAAATTATTTTAAACAGTGCCTGAAAATAGATGTCTCTAGATTTAAAGGCTCACCAAGGGATTCCCCTGGCAGTCCAGTGGTTAACTCTGTGCTCCCAAGGCAGGGAGTATGGGCTCAATCCCTGGTCAGGAAACTATATCCCACATGCCATGCCATGAGGTGTGGCCTAAAATAAGCTTTTTAAAAACCTAAATAAAAAGTCCCACCAAGTTATCAGCCCAATGAATGAAAAATGACACATAGTATTTTAGAATACCTAGGATAAAGGGACTGTCCTAAAACTTCAAAAGAGAAAAAGGTCACATATACAAAAGAAGTGTCAGATGACATGGTACTTCTCAACAATAAGACCAAAACCTAGGATTCAATATAATACCTTCAAATACTGAAATATCTAACCTAGGAAGTCTCTGTCTTGCCCAAGTGGCAATCCAGCCTTGGATAAAGGCATTTTTAGACTTCAAGGTGACAAAACCTTGACTTCCCTTTCAACATTTCCCAGGACTAACAGAAGATATGCTCCACCAAAAGGAAGGAGATTGGAGGCTTCTAGAACAGGGATCAGATAAAGGAGGAAAGCAAAAAGAACACTTGGCAAACATGAAGAGAAGTTCCAGCATGACAGCAGTGTCAGACCTGGACAGCATAAAGTCTAAATTAAAACAAGAGCGTCAAGGGCTCCCCAAAATTACTTCCCCAAGGAAGATAATGCAACAAATAGAGCACCTAACGTGCCTGGCATATAGCAAGTTTTACAGTCCCACCAGACTATTTCTGGCTACATTATAAGAGAAAAAAGAAAAGCAAATATACAAGTAAAGCAACAATTACCTCTAGGGAAAACATAAATAACAAAGAAAATATAATCAAAATGTACTGTATGGATTATCTGCAAATAACACAGAGCCATGATCATCCAAATATAGAATAGTACTTAAATGAAATAGTCATATAGTTAATACTGTGGAACAAAAGAGGTGCTTGCGTATGTCTAGGTGGGAAGAAGGGAGGGTTTGAGGAATAGCCAAGCTAAGATCTTAAACTAAATCATCTCCCATTATGGGAAGTCAATATACAATTTTCAAAATAAAAAAGCCAGCATTAGTCTGAATGAGACAATCATTGGCCACAGCGCTGAAAAGAAAGGTAAAGAGTTACTCCAGGGAGCAAGGGGCATGGGTGGTGAATGGGCCAAGATTACTTTTTCATTTTAAGCATATTTTTAAAAATTATGCATATGCATAACTGGTTTAAAACTAAAATTTAATTTAAAAAGAAATGTGAAGAAAACGAATTGGAGACATTCTAGACACTCTTGAAAGCGTGTTGGCTACAGAGAGAAGGCATTTCACAGTGAACAAGCATTCCCACACCTACACCCCACACACAGGCAACTTCCCAAAAGCTTTTTAGTACCATCTCTTAAATAAGAACAAGAAGCCAAGAATCATTAGACATTTGAGGAAAGCTGCTAACTTGAAATACAGGATTACAAATTAAATTAAAACACACACACATCCAGATAAAGGGAAGGGAAACCTGTGCCAAAGAAACATGCAAAAACTAAAAATTCCTAGTCCTCAGCAGGACAAGTGAGGATACTATACGTACAAATCAAGAACAGAATACTATTTTTTAAAGAGGATTAAAAGAAGGAGAGAAGGAAGGAAAACCCAGAAAACAATTCATCAGTTCTTAAGACAGATGGATTGGAAGCCAAAGTAGAAAATTAGAGGATATATTTGTAAAGTCTACCATCCAACTAAGGAGTTCAGAAAGAAAAGAGAAAAAAATAATAGTAATAAGAAAACAAGAAAACTTCCCAGGATTACAAGATAGGAGTTTGATTGCAAGGATTCATGAAGCACATTAGAGGAAAACAGGCCTAGACAGAGGATAATTTTTCAGAACACAGAGGACAAAGAGAAGACCCTAGAAACTTCCAGAGGAGGGAGTATGTTATCCACGAGGGATTTAGAGTGAGAACAACACGGGAGTATAACAGCAACTACAGAAGTCCTAGTACCAGACAGCACTGCCTCCAGATTTCTTAGAGACAAAAACTCCCAACCTAGAATTTCATGCCTATTCACAAGCTTACTGAATTGTGAGGGTAGAATCTTTTGACATGCAAGATCTCAGAAAATTAAGCCTCTCACACACCCTTTCTCAGGAAGGTACTAGAAGATAATCTCTGCCAGGAAAGGATAAACCAGGCAGGAAGATGATGTGAGAGGCACACAACAGAGGGTCCTACCAAGAGGGAAGGCAGGGAGTCCCTGGGGTGGCGGCCAAGAGCCCTCCCGAGACGAAACAAGGCAGCAGGCTGCCAGAGCGGCACGCAGGCCAGGTGGAAGTAGGTCAGAGGCCCCGGGAGGGATGTCTTAAGATGGGGAGGGTGGCAGTGAACCTGATGTGTTGGCGGTTTTGCAGCAGAAGAAAAGGGAATCACAGCAAACAATGCAGGGTAGCTCTAAGCAACCTCTTCAACAGGCCCTAAGTGAATCTAACTAATTCTATGATGACTATACCAGAAGGGTGAGGATGGACCAGATGTATGGATTAGGAGACCACTAAAAAGAATTAAGGGCTTCCCAGGTAGCTCAGGGAGAAGGCATTGGCACCCCACTCCAGTACTCTTGCCTGGAAAATCCCATGCATAGATCCCTGGTAGGCTGCAGTCCATGGGGTTGCACAGAGTCAGACACGACTGAAGCGACTTAGCAGCAGCAGCAGCAGGTAGCTCAGCGGTAAAGAATTCACCTGCCAATGCAGGAGACATGGGTTTGATCCCTGGGTCAGGAAGATCCCTTGGAGGAGGAAATGGCAACCCACTCCAGTATTCCTGCCTGGGAAATCCCATGGACTGAGAAGCTTGGCAGGTTGCAGTCCATGGGGTTGCAAACAGTCGGACATGACTGAGCAATTGAGCGCACATACACAAAAAGAATTAAAGCCAATAATAGATGGTACTAAAAACTCAACAACAACAAAAGTCAACAAATCTTAATAAAAGCCATGTTACTTGGAAAAACAGAATTACACACCAAGGAAAAACCAAAGGACTGGGAAGTGGTCACCTAAGGAATAGGTAATTGGTGTGGGGGAGGAGGGCTGCTGTATCTCTGTACTAAGCCATATATAACCATATTATTCTATGTGTACATATGGCTTCAGTAAAGACAAGAACTAAATGTTTATGTTTCATAGAAACTCAAAAAAGTGCTCATCATTCTGTCCACTTAAAAACAAGGACTTCCAATCCTGCCAGACATAGGGATGAACAGAGGCTGTGATAGGCATGAGTAAAGCAAAAGATCCTGGGATGGAGAGTCCTGAAAGCAGAAACTTTTCTTCCCAGCTTCCTAAACCAGAAATAATAACAAAGAAGAAATAACTACCTCAGCCAGCCCCTGGGAGGATTCGGTGTCTCTAAGGGAACAAAAATAATCATGAACTCTTACAAACACAAGCCCCATACTCCATACTACAATGCTACCTAAAAACTGCATTTATATACACCTGGAAATAACTGACAGCTCTTTCATAAGCAATGAAGGGGAAGAACCAAGGAGAGAGAAAAGCTCATTCAATCTGATAAAGTGCATCTCATAATTGAGCTAGTAACTCAGTGCCCCATACTCTCCCCATCTTCTGTTATTCAAACTTCTAGCAAAGGTCAGGAATCAGTGGGAATTCATAAGTAACATGTGAGGACGGAGGGGCAGCCCTGCCACATGATGAGCCGAGAACAGCTGGGAACAGTATAACAAGACAACTTCCTCTCTTCCTCAGCATCTCACAGACAAGCTAGGATGAGAGTCAAGAGACAAATCTGATCAGAGTACCACTTACAAGGCGGTAAACAAAAATAGTCACCAATCATTGATTCTGAGCTTCTATTTCTTCATCTATAAAATGGAGGTAAACGAGGTAAAAACAACGGTCCTCCCTCTTAGAATTGTTCTGAGTGTTGACTAAGAAAATAAATACTCTAAGATCGGAGACTGGATGCATGACAAGCTCTCAGGCCATTTTAGTTATTTGGCTCACTGGGATCTCTTTAAAACTGAGTGACGTCGGGTGGTGCCTGGCCCAGGTTAGAGTAGAATAGAACCCCACGGCGTTCCTCCAGGCTGTATCTGGGGCATTCATTCAATTGGGCCCTGAGCACCAGCGGCCACTCGGCCCGCCCCGCTCTCTGGGAGCCCGCCTCTGCGACCCTCCGGCAGGAGAGAAGGTGCAGGGCCCCGCTGGGAGCAGCAGATGCAGCACCCCAAAGAGCCATTTTCCAGCTGCCGCTCCCCAAGCTCACAGCAGCAGCTGGAGGAGAGGAGGCGAGCAGCCGAGAGGACCCGGCATTTAGAAGGATTATCTCCCAGCAGCCGGCACTTACGCAACAGTCTGTGGAAACACATACAAAATATTCCCAAGGGAAAGCGCGGCCAGGTCAGGGAGTTAACACAGAAAACAACAGCCCCAGTCACAGGACAATGCGCTTAGCTCACAGAGGTTAGTTCCTAACCTCTGGCCGTCTAATGAAAGCTGGGCTCCTCTCATAAAACAAATGAGCGTTTAGAAATAAACAGATGGGAGTTTATTGGTCCAGAGGCCATCAAGGCTACCTGGTGAAAATCTGGACTTCGCCAGCGGCAAGTCTACGGCGTTCACAGCTGGCTCAACCCAGAGACACACTTTACGGAAATACAGGGTGGGACGGCGGGTGCGGGGCCGCCGCCCTCCTTATTTTGTCAAGGGTGGCGTATTCTCCGCCTACCAAAAATAGATTAAAATTAAGAAAGAGCTCGCCCTGAGCTCTCACTGCGAGAAACGGCTGCGCGGTTCAGGAGACGCAAGAGCAAATCCAGTCCCGCGAGCTGGCCCCTCGCAGCCCCCTCCCCGGCCCGGTACCTGGCAGCGCCGCGTCCTCTGCGTCCCCGGCGTCCCTGGTCTCCGCGTCCCCCGCGGCCTCCACGCCCCGCTCCTCCGGCCCTGCGCGCGCCTCGGGCTCCGCGGGCGGCGGCGGCGAGGCCGGGGCGCACTGGGGCGCGGGGGCCCCGGTGCCCGACGACGCCGAAGACGCCGAGTCGTCCGAGGCGCCGGCCGGGCCCCAGTCGTCCCAGAGCCAGGGCGCGTGCGCCTGCTCCAGCAGCCGGCGACCCAGGCGGTAGTGGCGCAGCGCACGGTAGCACGGCCCGAACTCGTCCCAGCGCGGCTCCTGGTAGCGCTTCATGTACTCGCTCTTCACGCCGCTCCCCGGGGACATGGTGCCGCGCGTCGGCCCCGGGAGCCCGGCTTTCCGCGCCGCGCGGTCGCCTACAGAGTCCAAGACACGACACAGAGGCACGCCCCACCCCTCCGCCGGCCCAGCCCGCCGCGACGTTTAAACCCAGGGCCCCGCCCGGACGCGGCGGGCTGGGGCGGAGCGTGGGAAGCGGGGGCGGGGCGGTGGGGGCGGGGGGCGGGGCGGGGAGGTGGGGGCGGGGCGTGGGAAGCGGGGGCGGGCGCGGGGAGGGGGGCGGGGCGTGGGGCGAGGCGCGGGGGGAGGGCGCGGCCCGCCTGGGGAGGGGGCGGAGACCGGGAGGGCGGCCCGGGGGCGAGGGAGGGGCGAGGGAGGGCCGAGCGGCCCGCGCTGCAGGGCGCGGGGGTCACCTGGGAGGGCGGCTCGCGAGCCCAGAAGCCGGAGGCCGCGGGAGCCCGCGGATGGGAGATGGAAGAGGGAGGCGTGGGCGCGGGGAGCGGCGCGGCCCCGGGATCTTGGGCGCGGGGAGCGGGGCGGCCTCGGGGTCTCCGGAGCGGGACGTGTGGGCAAGAGGGGCAGCCCCGATTACCTCCTTCTTGTACCTCCAGCCCCGCGGCTCCGGCGGGTCCTCGGCGCGAGTGGCGCAGCAGCACGGATCCGCCCGCTCTCCCAGCGCTTTCCTGCCGAGCAAGATGTCGCTCCTGCAGCAACCGGTAGGGGAAGGCGCCGCCTCAGCCCCGGGAGCAGTCGTCTCCCGCGCGCGCTCCCGGTCCCCGGCCCCCACCCCTCTCGGTGGGGGCGGCGACTTCGGCCCCTGGCGGGTGATGCGGGCGACTCGGCTGGCCCAGGGCCCTAGCCAGGTCCCCGCCCGCCCGAGGTGCCCACGAGCCTGGCTGTGGGAGGCGCTGCCCCGGGCCCCGCCGCATCAGGAGGCGTCAGGGAACGGAGCCGCCCACCCAGCGACGTTGTGTGTTCTCTTCCCGACGCTTGCCAGGGTCGCGCTTCCCAGAAACAACCCCATGTGCGCGCGTTGGCTCTTGCTTCCTTTCCTCTGTTCACAACACCTGTTACTCTGGCTTTAACTCCTTTCAGTGCTTTGGTGTAACTCCTTTCTTGTCTACACCCCCATTTTTTGAGTAAGTGAATGAGTCAAGTCGCTCAGTCGAGTCCGACTATTTGCGGCCCCATGGACTGTAGCCTATCAGGCCTCTCCGTCCATGGGATTTTCCAGGCAAGAGTGCTGGAGTGGATTGCCATTTCCTTCTCCAGGAAATCTTTCCGACCCAGGAATCGAACCCGGGTCTCCCGCATTGCAGGCAAACGCTTTACCGTCTGAGCCACCAGGGAACATTTTTTTGAAGCTATTGATGAAAACTGCCAACACACCCTCCCAGAGGCCCAGGTGCACAGAAAACCTTGGCGGACTTGGTTGCTTTGTGCTAAGTATACAATGTTGCGCTGATTGTTACAGTTTCCAGAGCGGTCCCGAGCAGATTCTTCCCCTTTATGAAAAGGATCCTGGATACATTAGTAACTCACATTTGAAAGAAAAGAAGTTCAGTTCAGTCGCTCAGTCGCGTCCGACTCTTTGTGACCCCATGAATCACAGCACGCCAGGCCTGCCTGTCCATTACCAACTCCCGGAGTTCACTCAGACTCATGTCCATTGAGTCCGTGATGCCATCCAGCCATCTCTTCCTCTGTCGTCCCCTTCTCCTCCTGCCCCCAATCCCTCCTAGCATCAGGGTCATTTCCAATGAGTCAACTCTTCGCATGAGATGGCCAAAGTGTTAGAGTTTCAGCTTCAGCATCAGTCCTTCCAATGAACACCCAGGACTGATCTCCTATAGGATGGACTGGTTGGATCTCCTTGCAGTCCAAGGGACGCTCAAGAGTCTAATTCTTCGGTACTCAGTTTTCTTCGCAGTCCAACTCTCGCATCCATACATGACTACTGGAAAAACCATAGCCTTGACTAGACGGACCTGTGTTGGCAAACTAATATCTCTGCTTTTCAATATGCTATCTAGGTTGGTCATAACTTTTCTTCCAAGGAGTAAGCGTCTTTTAATTTCATGGTTCACCATCTGCAATGATTTTGGAGCCCCAGAAAATAAAGTCTGACACTGTTTCCACTGTTTCCCCATCTATCTGCCATGAAGTGATGGGACCAGATGCCATGATCTTAGTTTTCTGAATGTTGAGCTTTAAGCCAACTTTTTCACTCTCCTCTTTCACTTTCATCAAGAGGCTTTTTAGTTCCTCTTCACTTTCTGCCATAAGGGTGGTGTCATCTGCATATCTGAGGTTATTGAGATTTCTTCCAGCAATCTTGATTCCAGCTTGTGCTTCTTCCAGCCCAGCGTTTCTCATGATGTGCTCTACATATAAGTTAAATAAGCAGGGTGACAATATACAGCCTTGACGCACTCCTTTTCCTATTTGGAACCAGTCTGTTGTTCCATGTCCAGTTCTAACTGTTGCTTCCTGACCTGCATACAGATTTCTCAAGAGGCAGGTCAGGTCGTCTGGTATTCCCACCGCTTTCAGAATTTTCCACAGTTTATTGTGATCCACACAGTCAAAGGCTTTGGCATAGTCAATAAAGCAGAAATAGATGTTTTTCTGGAACTCTCTTGCTTTTTTCATGATCCAGCAGATGTTGGCAATTTGATCTCTGGTTCCTCTGCCTTTTTGAAAACTAGCTTGAACATCTGGAAGTTCACGGTTCACGTATTGCTGAAACCTGGAGAATTTTGACATGACTTTACTAGCATGTGAGATGAGTACAATTGTGCGGTAGTTTGAGCATTCTTTGGCATTGCCTTTCTTTGGGATTGGAATGAAAACTGACCTTTTCCAGTCCTGTGGCCACTGCTGAGTTTTCCAAACTTGCTGGCATATTGAGTGCAGCACTTTCACAGCATCATCTTTCAGGATTTGAAATAGCTCAACTGGAATTCCATCACCTCCACTAGCTTTGTTCATAGTGGTGCTTCCTAAGGTCCACTTGACTTCACATTCCAGGATGTCTGGCTCTAGGTGAGTGATCACACCATCGTGATTATCTGAGTGGTAAAGCTTTTTTTTGTACAGTTCTTCTGTGTATTCTTGCCACCTCTTCTTAATATCTTCTGCTTCTGTTAGGTCCATACCATTTCTGTCCTTTATCAAGCCCATCTTTGCATGAAATATTCCCTTGGTATCTCTAATTTTCTTGAAGAGATCTCTAGTCTTTCCCATTCTGTTGTTTTCCTCTATTTCTTTGCATTGATCGCTGAAGAAGGCTTTCTTATCTCTCCTCGCAAAGAAGTTGGGGGAAGTCAAAACATTAACAGTTAAAAAGCAGGCCTAGGTTCTGGCTTCCATACTGGATTTCCACCAACTTGCGTCTGTTTTCCCTCCTGCCTCCATGTCCTGTGCCACCCTGCATCATAACCAAAAGATCCATAGGTAGACGCTGCCCAAGCAGGACGAGTCAACCTGTTCTGAGAACTTGAAGGTAGTTGTCCAGAAGTCATTAACACTAATTGTTAATGGCAGTTTTCTGGAAAAACGCTTGCGACCTCCGCTGTTGACATCCGCATGGTGGCCCTGATTTCTCCCCTCGTCAACTTTACCTTACATAGCTTGAAATATCCCAGGAACTTGCTAATGCATTTCTCTTTAAACTGGTTTCCCATGGCTGCAAACAAAAGAACCTTAATAAATATAGTAATAATGTGGGGGGAATGATGATGTGCGATTACATAAAAAATTCAGAACACAATCTGTTTCGGTTAGTTTTGGTTGCATAATTAAGTACCCTAAAACTTGTGGTTTAAAACAAAGATGTATTACTTCTCACAGTTCTATGGGTTAGCTAGGCCATTCCAAAGCTGGTTTCACTCTGCTGGTTTAGACTCAAACAGTTGCATTCAGCGGGAGGTAGAACTGGTCTGGAAGGTTCAACATGGCTTTACTCACATGCCTGACACTGGAGCTGGCTGTGGGCTGGGCTGTCTTGATATCCTCCCTGTATTCTTGTCCCCCAGGAGGTTAGCCTAGCTTCTTCACCGGGCCCTTTCTTCTAAGAAGTTAATAGCAGAAGTTGGAAGGCCTCTGAAGGTCTTATACATCTCTCTGCTGCAAGCTAATGCTCAAATAAGTCCCAAGGCTAGCCCACATTCAGAGAAGAAGAAACGCTACCTCTCCCTGAGAGGAGTAGAGGCAAACTTACAGTGCAGAGGGGTGTGCATACTGGATGGAGGGATTTGTGGCTGTATTTTACAGTGACACAACCACACACACACAGTATATGAGATATGACACCATTTTCTGTATAACCGAAGAATAGGGTTAGGAATGATTTTTTTGTTTTACGTTTCTCTGTTGTGCAGATAGGTGCATGCCATTCATTCTAATTTTTTAATGTATTATTATTCAGGGCTTACCACTTGGAAGTGACAAAAACCTGATTCAACTAGCTTAAACAGAAAGGGTATTGATTGGCTCTTGCAAACCTAGACCCAGGAATCCAGTCAATATCATTGGGACTCTGCTTCTCTCTCTTGGTCTCTGAGCTTTCCTCTGGGGGCTGGCCTTCTCCCACTACAATGGACTTCCTCTTCACAGCTGGAGAAAGTGCAGCTTATACTCCAAGCTTATGTTGTCTTAGCTGAGGACCACCAGCAACAGACAACTTCTTAGTATTCCAGTTATAGAGAAAGATTGTGGCTGTCATCAGGGGTAGGAGGTGATATGATTGGCCAGGAATGGGTCATGTTTCCATCCCTGTGAATGGGGATAGGGTGGGAGGCTGAAACTGAGAGCCCCGGGAGACCCGCAGGGAACAAGGAAGGACTGGCTCCCCAGAGGAAGGAGCAGTAGGCAGAGAAAACAACATATGCTCATCCACATATTCGTCTTTGTGTTAAAAAAAAAAAAAAGGCAGGATGAGAAAGATCTAATTTGACAGCATGTGTGGGGAGAACCTTCTGGGTCCTAGTTGACCATAGATAAGGTGCAACTGTTAAGACGTTGAATACAATCATAAGCAGTAGCCACAAAGTTGTATTTCTTTATCAGGGGCAGTAAACCTTTCCTGCAGAGAATCCTCTGTTCCGAGAGCACTGAAGGACTGCCTGTGTAGAAGACAGTGTTGTTTTGTTTTCCAGATAGAATCAGGACCAACAAGCAGAGAATATAAGCTACAACTGTGGCAAGTACGGACCAGCAACTGGTTTCTGAAGCAAGAGGGAGACTTTAGGGCTGGCCTGTGGAGCTCCCAGAACAAACAGTAGAAAACAGACACCAAAGGGATGTCAGAGACTGGACAGCAGGGTCCCCATAAGGGTACCCATAAGGCAGCCCTGGGTGGATCCCTCTATAAGAGAGAGCGGGAGCCGATAGAAAGGAAGGTCGATGCTAGACTCCTGAAAGATCACAGAAAGATAATCGAGATTTGCTACCCGAATGCACAGGTTCCATGTCTGAAAACCTGCTAGTGACTTCATCTGGCAGCCTCACAGAGTGGCAAGCCCTGCAGGCTGGCCTCCTTCAGGGAAGCTGGGCTGGACTTCCTGGCTCCCTGCTTCCAGAGTCCTGCATCTTGAGGCCCCGGGCACTGCCACTCCCTCCCCTCAGAGTGCCATCCCCTCTGTCAATGTCTGTGTCCTTGTGAGCTAAGAGAGACCATCTTCCAAGAGCGCCCCTGATTCACCCTTCCTTCCCCCAGGTGTTCTTTCCAGGAATGCGCTTCCTGCCTTCCCTGACCCCTCCCGCCTGGTGCTCCATACCCTCCTCCAGGGGATCTTCCCAATCTAGGGACAGAACCCATCTCTTATGTCTCCTGCATCAGCAGGCAGATTCTTTACCGTAAGTGCCACTTGGGAAACCCGTGGACGCTACAGATGCTAGATATTCTCCATAGCATCCTTTGCAGCTAGAATGGAGGCCTGTGGCCTGAAAGGGAAAGTCTCTCAGTCATGTCCAACTCTTTGTGGCCTCATGGACTGTACAGCCATGGGATTCTCCAGGCCAGACTACTGGAGTGGGTAGCCTTTCCCTTCTTCAGGGGCTCTTCCCAACCCAGGGAGCGAACCCAGGTCTCCTGCATTGCAGGTGGATTCTTTACCAGCTGAGCCACAGGGGAAGCCCAAGAATGCTGGAGAGGTAGCCTATCCCTTCTCCAGCAGATCTTCTTAACCCAGGAATTGAACCCAGGTCTCGTGCGTTGCAGGTGGATTCTTTACCAACTGAGCTGTAAACTCTGCTAATCAGATATTCCTGCCCCCAGGCTTGTAATCAGGGTCTGATGGTGCTGAGAAGGAAGGACCAAGAAGGTTTTTCTTTGGCTGAAATGCCAATTTCAGAGCCAAGTTCCTGGAGCAGCAGTAGCCCCAGCACTTGGAGAAATGCCTTTGGCCAGAGCCAATGGTGTCAGGGATCCAAGCTTCATTGGTCTCCACTGGTGTTCTTCTTCTCAGAGCCCCAAACCTGTTCCAGAGATTCTGGAAGCCACCCAAGCAGTGTTTAAATATTGATATATGTCTTTTCTCCTAAAATTAGCAGTGTTGATTTCTCTGAGCGAGCACCCTGACGCACTGGACTGTCCTAATTCCTTCCTCCTTGCTGACTGGTATCTGGTTTCTTTGGCAGCTTCCTATTCCTCCTCCTCTGTTTGTTTTCTTAAATTTATCTATTGATTTATTTATAGGTGTGCTGAGCTTTGTTGCTGCGCTGGCTTCTCTCTAGCTGCAGAAAGTGGGGCTTCTTTCTAGTTGTGGCATGCAGGCTTCTCATTGTGGTGGCCTCTGTTGTTGCAGAGCATGGGCTCTAGGGCACACAAGCTTCAGCAGATGTGACTCCCCAGCTCCTGAGCACAGGCTCAATAGTTGTGGTATGTGGGTATGGCACGTGGGATCTTCCCAGACCAGGGATCAAACTTGCGTCTCTTGCATTTGGCAGGCAGATTCTTTACCACTGAGCCACCAGAGAAGCCCTCCTCCTCCTCTTTTTTAAATTAAGTATTCCTGATTCTTTTTGCACCTCTCCCCACCTACCATCTCTGCACAAGGGACCGCTTGTGCAGAGCAGTGATTACTATGTATACTGTGGCATCAGTACCTCTGTGACCCCCAACCCCCGGAGCCAGACCACTGTGCAGCTCCCTGGACACTCCCCCTTGGTGCACAGCTTGCCAGAAGCTCATATTCAGTGTTCATATTTACCATCTTACTCTCCCCACCAATCCCTTTGTCTCTGTTCCCCATTTCGTTAATGGCATTTTCATTCTCCCAGTCATAGAGTCAAAATGTCAGGGTCATTCTAGAGCCTGGGTGCCCACATGCTAGGCTAGGGTGATCTTGTCCATCAGACAGTGTCTCTTGAGTTCATCCCCCCTTATCACATTGGTCAGGGATGGGAAGTACAACTCACAAGCATCAAGCCCCCTTCGTGGCCTTGCAGAGAACAAGGACCTGATCTAAACAAAGGGTCTGCTGCAGCAGTAGGCCCAGCTGTGTTACTGCATCCTCAGCCCCACCCCCATGATGACTGCCAAGGGAAGCCACTCCTATGGCTTGGGATGGAATGGGGCTGTCAGAGCCACAAGCTGGTCCAGACTGCTAAATGTGGGCAGAGAAAAATCATATTTTTAAAAAATCATCAAATACAACTCAGTACTGTTTAACTGCCCTTTTTCTCTTCTTGTCTACAATGGAGGTAGTCAGGGACTACAATATAGAAAAAAATATATGAACAGTTCCTTTTTTGTGGATAAGATCTGAGTGAAACATTTGTTTCACTGGATCAGTCCTGGTGGTCATAACCTTATGTCTGAACATCATACCAGCAACAGAAAAAGTCAAGAATATGCATTGAAAACAACAAAATATTTAGCTTGAGTTCCTGCCAAGAAGCCTGGGGAAATACCCCCAAGTTGATAGCCTGGAGCCTGTTCTTGAGAAGAGGATTCCCAAACAGCAAACCCCAACCTGTGTGCAAAACCGTCTGTCTATGCAACAGTGAGGTTGCCCAGACTTCTACTTATCTCTGGGGCTTCTGGAGTTGTTCACTTCCTGAGAAGAGGAAAAGAGAGGTTCTGTGCCAGGACCCACGGACTGCAGACCCTGACCTGGGCCACCAGTTGAGCTCTGGCCTCATAGGCTACTCAGCCCTGGGACAGCTCTCAGGTGAAGACGCATCTCAGTCTGATCAGGCCACTATAACAAAGCATCACACACTGGGCAGCTTATCAACAACAGACCTTTATTTCTGACAGCCCTGGTCAAGCTGCCAGAATGGACAAGTTCTGGGGAGAATCTAGTTCGTCCCTCACAGACTGTGTCCTCATATGGTGAGTAAAGGGGTGAGGGAGCTCTCCAGTATCTCTTATAATAGCAGAATCCCATTCATAGGGGCTCCACCCTCTTGATTGAATGGTCCTCCAAAGGCCTTACTCACTTCTTAGAATCATCACCTTGGGCGGGGGGGGGGTAGGTTTCAACATATGAACTAGTGGGACAAGGACATTCCGCCCATAGCAACCCTCCTCTACTGTTCCCCCTACCCCCTGCTGCCTCTTATCTTCTAGGGCCTTTCTGGAACAGTCCCCCATATCTCCCCCCCACCCTCCCCCTCTCTACCCTTCCTCTTCCAGCTGTGCCTGTCTCCCATTCCTTGCTGTTCCCACTCTTGGTTCCATCTAACAGAGAAGCAAAAATATCCCCAATTACCTTGACTGCTTGATAATAAGCCATCAAATCCAGAAAAACTGTGTGATTACCATGGCAATTTGTCAGAACATGGAATTCTATGTGCAGCTCTTCTGACAGCATTGGGAACGCCTGTTTTGAGAGTGAGCCCAGACTCAAATTCCGACTGTCTTGCTCTGTGTAGGGGGATGCTGAGCCCAGGGCCACCTAACTGTGTAAATTTCTGAAGACATTCTTGGCCAAACTGCCTGTATTGCATCAGCCCATCACTATGCATGTAAGGATATCTGTCTTTCTCTGAGGCTTCAGAATTTTCATGAGAGGATGACATTCTTAGTTCAGCAGCACAGACTCCCTACATTTCAAGTTTTCTCCCCGGATAACAGAGTCTCTAACTCTGCCAGGCTGGGGAGCAAGAAAATATCTGTCCTGGAGGATTCCCTAATGAATATGCACTGTCTCCATGGCTCCAGGATTCCAAAGTCTATTTTTTTCCCTTGCATTCTAGCCAATTTAGTAGAAAACCATGTACTTCAAGAGCACTGCTCTGGCCCCTCACAGAACTGCTTTTACTGAATTGCATCTGGACAGGAGACAGCCAGACAGAACTGTTGGATCTGGAAAGGGAGGTGACCTGGTCCTCACTTTGTGCATAATCCTCTATGACAACCCATGGCAGAAATTCATCTCAGTCTTATATTGACAAGCCAACTAGTTTTTTACATCTTGAACACTGGAAATTCTGATTTTTTTTTTTTTTTTTTTTTTTTTGCTTTGCTTTGCTTCAGCTGCTATAAAGTATAGAGCCAAATTCATGGTGTACTTTTGGGCATTAACATACCAGGGCTGTATTCTTTTCCTTGCTCTAAATTCCTCTCTTACAGATTTGATCTTCTTGTAGCACATGTATTTCAGAAGCTGACTTAAACTTTTTTTGAAAATTGTTATTCTCCAAAATTCATGTAAAATGTGAACTTTTTAATTCAATGAGATTTTCAGGAAATATGTAATATAAAGCTACACAGATGTCATATTGGTATATAAGATACATGCTGCTGCTGCTGCTAAGTCACGTCAGTCGTGTCCAACTCTGTGCAACCCCCACAGACAGCAGCCCACCAGGCTCCTCCGTCCCTGGGATTCTCCAGGCAAGAATACTGGAGTGGGTTGCCAGTGCCTTCTCCAATGCATGAAAGTGAAAAATGAAAGTGAAGTCACTAAGTCGTGTATTACCCTTCGAGACCCCATGGACTGTAGCCTACCAGGCTCTTCCGTCTATAGGATTCTCCAGGCAAGAGTACTAGAGTGGGTTGCCATTGCCTTCTCTGATAAGATACATAAGAGATATTAAATACTTTAATTGGAAATCAGTATCTAAATACACTTGAATCCTGAATATAAATGTATATGTGTGTGTATATATATATATATTCACTTATACACATATATCAGTTCAATTCAGTCGCTCAGTCATGTCTGACTCTTTGCGACCCCATGAATTGCAGCACACCAGGCCTCCCAGTCCATCACCAACTCCTGGAGTTCACTCAGATTCACGTCCATCAAGTCAGTGATGCCATCTAGCCATCTCATCGTCTGTCGTCCCCTTCTCCTCCTGCCCCCAATCCCTCCCAGCATCAAAGTATTTTCCAATGAGTCAACTCTTCGCATGAGGTGGCCAGAGTACTAGAGTTTCAGCTTTAGCATCATTTCTTCCAAAGAAATCCCAGGGTTGATCTCCTTCAGAATGGACTGGTTGGATCTCCTTGAAGTCCAGGGGACTCTCAAGAGTCTTCTCCAACACCACAGTTCAAAAGCATCAATTCTTCGGCGCTCAGCCTCCTTCACAGTCCAACTCTCACATCCATACATGACCACAGGAAAAACCATAGCCTTGACTAGATGGACCTTAGTTGGCAAAGTAATGTCTCTGCTTTTGAATATGCTATCGATGTTGATCATAACTTTTCTTCCAAGGAGTAAGTGTCTTTTAACTTCATGGCTGCAATCACCATCTGCAGTGATTTTGGAGCTCAAAAAAATAAAGTCTGACACTGTTTCCACTATTTCTCCATCTATTTGCCATGAAGTGATGGGACTGGATGCCACGATCTCCGTTTTCTGAATGTTGAGCTTTAAGCCAACTTTTTCACTCTCCTCTTTCACTTTCATCAAGAGGCTTTTTAGTTCCTCTTCACTTTCTGCCATAAGGGTGGTGTCATCTGCATATATGAGGTTATTGAGATTTCTCCCAGCAATCTTGATTCCAGCTTGTGTTTCTTCCAGCCCAGCGTTTCTCATGATGTACTCTACATATAAGTTAAATAAGCAGAGTGACAGTATACAGCCTTGACGTACTCCTTTTCCTATTTGGAACCAGTCTGTTGTTCCATGTCCAGTTCTAACTGTTGCTTCCTGACCTGCATACAGGTTTCTCAAGAGGCAGGTCAGGTGGTCTGGTATTCCTATCTCTCTCAAAATTTTCCACGATTTATTGTGATCCACACAGTCAAAGGCTTTGGCATAGTCAATAAAGCAGAAATAGATGTTTTTCTGGAACTCTCTTGCTTTTTCCATGATCCAGCGGATGTTGGCAATTTGATCTCTGGTTCCTCTGCCTTTTCTGAAACCAGCTTGAACATCAGGAAGTTCACAGTTCATGTATTGCTGAAGCCTGGCTTGGAGAATTTTGAGCATTACTTTACTAGCATGTGAGATGAGTGCAATTGTGTGGTAGTTTGAGCATTCTTTGGCATTACCTTTCTTTGGGATTGGAATGAAAACTGACCTTTTCCAGTCCTGTGGCCACTGCTGAGTTTTCCAAATTTGCTGGCCTATTGAGTGCAGCACTTTCACAGCATCATCTTTCAGGATTTGAAAGAGCTTAACTGGAATGCCATCACTTCCAGTAGCTTTGTTCATAGTGATGCTTTCTAAGGCCCACTTGACTTCACATTCCAGGATGACTGGCTCTAGATGAGTGATCACACCATCGTGATTATCCTGGTTGTGAAGATCTTTTTTGTACAGTTCTTCCGTGTATTCTTGCCACCTCTTCATAATATCTTCTGCTTCTGTTAGGTCCAGACCGTTTCTGTCTTTTATCGAGCCCATCTTTGCATGAAATGTTCCCTTGGTATCTCTAATTTTCTTGAAGAGATCTCTAGTCTTTCCCATTCTGTTCTTTCCCTCTATTTCTTTGCATTGATCACTGAAGAAGGCTTTCTTATCTCTTGCTATTCTTTGGAAGTCTGCATTCAGATGTTTATATATGAATCGCTTTGCTGTACACTTAAAACTAACACTACATTGTGTTAGGTTGGTACAAAAGTAATTGCAGTTTTGGCCCCATGAATTTTAAATCATTATAACTAGGCTCAAACACATTTTTATTAACCAAAATAGGAACCATTAACGTCAGCACGTCTTGCCTACGAGAAGTAAGTTTGTTTATCCCTGTAGCATAAAAATCCACGCTTTAAGATTTGACAAAGTCTTGGAAAGCATTTTCTGCCTCCTGCTGGTTGTGGAAGCATTTTCTCTGTGCACCCATGGGTGCTCCAGGCAGAAGGATCAACCGGCCACGACCTGAGCTGAAGAAGAAGCTGTTCAAATGGCAGCAGGTTTAGAACCAGGATCAGCGACTGAAGCAGTGGGTGGTCAGGCTGTGAAGGCTGTTTATGCGGTGCCACCTCAAGAGCTGGGCATCCAGTGCCAGCACGACTCTGGGAGGAAGCGCAGAAAACTCCAGCAGGTGAGGCTTGCCCAGAAGGAGAAAGCAGCCATGGCAATGGACTAGTGAAACACAGCCCAAATTAAAAAGGAAGACCAAAGCCCCCCAGAATGGAGGCATGGAGGGCTTTGAAGATAAGAGCTGACTCTGAATCTCGCCCTCCTACCAGAGTCTTAGCTGGAGCCAGGAGGACTCGCTGGTTGTTTCTAAAGACTGGGGAAAGCATTGCTCCTTTTCACTCCCCCCTTACTTCTCTTCCCTGATGGCCTACTGCCCTGTCCTAAAGGGGTGCAGTGAGAGGAAGAGTGTAGAAAAGAAAGTTTGAAGAGGGAGTTCTAAGCAGTCAACTGCATTTGTAATAAAGCCCTAGCAATCTCACTGAGATGTGTGTGATTAAATGTAGGAATGGGGATGGGCCAGGAAAAGGGATGGTGAGCGTGGAAACAACAATTGGGAAACAGGACCCACAGCGCTTACTTGAGCAAAGGTGACAAGAAGTTAACCTCCCTGATGGCCCTGTCTCCCCAACGAGTGATACTGCAACTTTCTATTTCTGACAAAAATAAAGGTTATTATAGATATGGCAGAGGAGGAAAGGGTTTTGATACCAGCCCTGCCACTTCCCCTGTGTGACCAAAGTGGACAAGTGACGTGATTGTCTTTGCTATCTTTGCTGGATTATATTTTTAATAAAATGAACATTCTTTATCACTAAAAAAAAAAAGTTGTCAAGATGCTTGAAGAAATGGTAGTCAGTCAGTTGGCAAACGGTCAGGTGAATATGGCTATGGGGCAAAACTTCGTAACCAATTCATGCAGCTTTTGAAGGATTGGTTGTGCGACATGTGGTCAGACAGTGTCATGGAGAAGAACTGGGCCCATTCTGTCGACTAATGCTGGCTGCAAGCTTTGCAGCTTTCAGTGTGTCTCACCGATTTGCTGAGCATGCTTCTCAGATGTAATGGTTTTGCCAGAATTCAGAAGGCTATAGTGGATCAGACGGGCAGCAGGCCGCCAAACAGTGACCACGACCTCTTTTTGCTGCAATTTTGGCTTTAGAAAGTGCTTTGAAAAAAAAAAAAAAAAAGAAAGTGCTTTGGAGCTTCTTCTCAGTCTGACCACTGAGCCAGTTGTTGTATAAATTCCACTTTTTGTCCCATGTCACAAATTGATCAAAAAATGGTTTGTTGTTGTCCCATAGAATAAGAGAAGACAGCACATCCAAACGATGATTTTTTTTATCAGTCAGCTCAAGTTTTTTCACTTTTTTTTCAAATGCCAAATATCCATAGAACGGTCAACGTTGAGTTCTTGGGCACCTTCTTGTGTAGTTGTAAGAAGACCAGCTTCGATGACTGCTCTCCGTTGGTCAGTGTCCATTTTTGCTGGCCAGTCGCGGTGCCCCTCATCTTTAAGGCTCTCGTCTCCTTTGCGAAACTTCCCGAACCACCCGTGCAACTGGGCATTCACTAGCAGTTCCTGGGCCAAATGCTTTGTTGATGTTGCAAGTTGTCTCCATTGTTTCATGACCCATTTTGAACTTGAATTTACTTTTTGTCTAGCATCATTTCTGTAGTCTGAAATAAATATAAAATAAACAGCAAGTAATAAATCAATAGCAAAAACTAAAGTGAGGAATGCACATTAAAACGATGCAAAAATCTTAAATGTGTATATATATGTGCATGTATGTATTATTGTTGTTTAGTTGCTAAGTTCTGTCTGATTCTTTTGCAACCCTGTGGACTGTAGCCCAACAGGCTTCTCTGTCCATGAAATTTCCAGGCAAGAATACTGGAGTGAGTTGCCATTTCCTTCTCAAGAGTATCTTTCCGACTCAGGGATTGAACCCACATCTCCTGCATTGACAGGTGGATTCTTTACCACTGAGCCACTGAGGAAGCCCTATATATGTGTGTATATGTGTATTTGTGTGTGTTTGTGTGTATTTGTGTGTATTTGTGTGTGTGTGTGTGTATGCTCAGTTGCTCAGTCATGTCCAACTCTTTGTGACCCAATGGTATATAACCCACCAAGCTCCTCTGTTCATGGGATTTTCCAGGCAAGGAAACTGGAGTGGGTTGCCATTTTCTTCTCCAAGGGATCTTCCTGACCCAGAAATCAAACCTGTACTCCTGTGTCTCCTGCATTGGTGGGCAGATCCTTTACCACTGAGCCACTTGGGAAGTCCCGTGTGTGTGTGTGTGTATGTGTGTGTGTGTGTGTGTGTGTGTGTGTGTGTATGTTTCTGTATAATTTTTGAATTGTGGATGAGTATAACAAACCACGAGTAGAAGGTAAAAATTAAACACTTTGGTAAATGATGTCAGATTTGTGATCTCTGAAGAAAAAGATTTAGCTTTGGAGTGACCAGGGACCAGGCTTGATCACTCAAGAGCTTTTGCTTAAAGCTCAACATTCAGAAAACTAAGATCATGGCATCCAGTCCCATCACTTCATGGCAAATAGATGGAGAAACAGTGGAAACAGTGTTAGACTTTATTTTGGGGGGCTCCAAAATCAATGCAGATGGTGATTGTAGCCATGAAATTAAAAGATGCTTACTCCTTGGAAGGAAAGTTATGATCAACCTAGACAGCATATTGAAAAGCAGAGACATTACCTTGCCAAAAAAGGTCCATCTAGTCAAGGCTACAGTTTTTCCAGTAGTCATGTATGGATGTGAGAGTTGGACTATAAAGAAAGCTGAGCACCAAAGAATTGATGCTATTAAACTGTGGTGTTGGAGAAGACTCTTGAGAGTCTCTTGGACTACAAGGAGGTCCAACCAGTCCATCCTAAAGGAGATCAGTCCTGGGTATTCATTGGAAAGACTGATGTTGAAGCTGAAACTCCAATACTTTGGCCACCTGATGTGAAGAACTGACTCATTTGAAAAGACCCTGATGCTGGGAAAGATTGAAGGTGGGAGGAGAAGGGGACAACAGAGGATGAGATGGTTGGATGGCATCACCAACCCAATGGGCATGAGTTTGAGTCAACTCTGGGAGTTGGTGATGGACAGGGAGGCCTGGCGTGCTGCAGTCCATGGGGTCACAAAGAGTCGGAGACGACTCTGCAACTGAACTGAACTGAACCAGACATATACTTTCTGATGACAGGATTAGTCAGAAGTTTCTTAAGAAGGAGAAACATGTCCTTGAGCAGGATACATTGTTATATAATCATTGGTACAGAGTTTAAGGAAGAAAATATCCTTGAGCAAGATGAGTTGCTTTGTTGTGTAATCATTAGCTCTGATTTATCCTTTTCACTTCTTTGAGAACCCCAGAACCCTTTCTCATCCTTGGGGATCCCAGACTTCTTATCAACCTAAGAACTGACTCTCATTCCCCCCTTTTTCTTTGAGGAGAATTATGTTGCACAGGAAAAGGGGTGGTGTTTTCATTCCATAACTGTTTCCTGCTGGGATGGGGCACTGTCCCTAAATTGTTGAGGCAGCATATTCCCCTAACCCTCACACTGAGTCTCTGATCCAGGGCCCCCAGGTAAGTTGGAGAGGCTGTGGCACTCACAGGAGCTTGGACAACCACTTTAACTTAAAAGCTTTTGGATGATTAGAAACAAACCCAGTTACACAATTACAGAGGCAGGGAGCAAACAATAAAAACAGAAAAATTAGAATTATTATTAAGATAGTTATCCACCATGGGGAGCTAGTTAATGTTTCCCAAAATGAGGTGACTGAGGCTTCAGGAGTATCCATAGCCTGAATCATCTTGTTCATGTGCTTCGTGAAGTGAGTAACATTAGTGCTCGTATCTGGTATATGTGTACAACGCTGGGTATGAATAATGGCACAAGTTCCTCCTTGTGAAGCCATTAGAATATCTAAGGCCAATCTGTTTTGTAAAACCACCTATCTAATTTGTATTTGTTCAGCAGTAAGGGCTGAAATTGATTTTTTGAGAATCTTGTTAAGTCTGTTGAGTAAAGTTAGAGCATCAACTCATAGCATAATATCAGTAGTTCCCAGAGGGAATGAATATTGCAGCCAGATAATCATACCAGTGAAATACAGACCTTGTCCAGTGAGTTTTAAGGTGTGGCAGATTAGCAGGCTTCTCTGGAAACTCTGAAACCACAAAGTCATGAATAAAATCGAGACCTAGGGTGCATCTCCCTGTCCAGCCAGGGGGAGGCCACGCCCATAGGTAAGAGCCACACATCCAGTGGGTCCCGTCAGGAGCAAGCCAGCGTGACTGAGGGATCCGGTCCCAATCAGTGCCTGGCCAGGCAAAAGGAGGACTTGAACTGGGATTGGAACACATAGGAATGGTTACACTGCTTGTTTCTTGGGGCAAAAATCCCAATTGTTTCTAGTCGTTATAATTAAGTTGTCAGCTAACTTCTGGGGATGGCTCTTTTGGTTCCCAGCATATGGAGGTGTTAGATAGTAGGTATCTCTTTTCAGGAGTTAGCCATATGACCTCATTCCATATTTGATAAACATCAGGGAGAAAACCACCCGTTCTAGACCCATTTACCTACTTATGTGCAGTAAAATAGCCATTAAATCAAGATAGTGTATGCTGCCGCTGCCGCCGCTGCTGCTGCTGCCGCTGCTGAGTCGCTTCAGTTGTGTCCAACTCTGTGCGACCCCATAGACGGCAGCCCACCAGGCTTCCCCGTCCCTGGGATTCTCCAGGCAAGAACACTGGAGTGGGGTGCCATTTCCTTCTCCAATGCATGAAAGTGAAAAGTAAAGTGAAGTAGCTCAGTCGTGTCCAGCTCTTAGTGACCCCATGGACTGCAGCCCACCACACTCCTCCGCCCATGGGATTTTCCAGGCAAGAGTACTGGAGTGCGTTGCCATTGCCTTCTTCAAAGATCATGTATAATCAAAGTTAAAAGTCAGACAATAAAGTATAAGGATGAGGCACCATGGGGTGTAAAGAAATCACAGCCTCATTTATTATTCATAAATCTTGAACTAGTCTCCATTTATCATTTGACTTTTCTTACACTCAAAATGTTACATGGACTGTTATAGGGAGTTAATAGTCTTTGTTCCTTTAAATTTTCAATGACGGGTTTTAACCCTTCCTTAACCTCAGGTTTCAGTGGATACTGCTTTTGATATGGAAATAGATGAGGGTCTTTGAGCTTGACAAGGATAGGAATAGTATTTTGTGCTCAACCCACAGTTTTTCCATCAGTCCACACTTTAGGATTTACATTTTGTTCAAATAATGGGAGAGAAAGAGCAGGCTCCATATTCATGAAACCAGAGGCCTGGACGTTGCTCAGTATATCCCTCCGCAGAAGGCGTGAGGGGGACTCCAACATGATCAGAAACTCATGAGAAACACGTAGAGTCCCAGTTGCAGCTTAAAGGATGACTGGAATAATAGCATTTGGCTCATCCGGACAGTCCTGATAGTGGATCAGAAAGAAAGCAGGCCAGGGCCTTCAGTGAGCACAGAGAAAGTTGCCCCAGAGTCCAAAAGAAAATTAATTGACTGCCCCCCCACAGTTATTAATACCCGGGGTCCTTGGGTGTTATTAGGACAGGGGCTCATGTGGGGACCTCCAGGCACCTTCAGTCCTGATTGTCCTGAGAGTCCAAGCCCTGAGGCCTACGCCTCTCGGGGAAGTCTCTCCTCCAGTGTAGTCCTTTCCAGACCAGATAGGGAGCTGGAGCAGCTTAGATGCCTGAGGGCCACCTCACTTGAGATGCCCCTCCTTTCCATAGTAATAACAAGCCTGTCCCTTTTCGCCTGGGTTCCTCTGGGCATTTTTCAGGCTGTTTTAGAATGGATCTGAAAGCCATTGTTAGAGCTTCAGTCTTTCCTGGGCTTTTTCTGCCTTTTCTCCTCCTCATCCTCCCTACCATACTAAACTGTCTGCAGCAGTTTATCTAAAGACTGATTTGGTCCGAATGCCTATTTTAGTACTTTACAGTGGATATCCTGAGCCGACTGAATGAGAAATCTCTTTTAAGATCATTCCTCCCTCTGTACTTTTGGGATCAATGTCAGTAAACTTGCAGAGAGCCTCCCATAGTCTATGTTAGGAGCTTCCTTTTCTCCCAGTTCTATGTCAGCCAACTTAGCAGAGTTTAAAGTCTTAGCATGTGCTCGCTTGAGTCCTTCAAGAATACATATGACAAAGAAGGCTCTGATCCCATCTTCGTTTAGCCATGTTATAGTCCCAGTCTAGCTCTGCTATGGGAAATACTCAGCTCCCAGTCGGGAGGAGGGCTATTTTGTGTTCTCTTTTCCCACTTGTCTCACATTCAAGCCATCTCCAAAAGTAGTAGCTTCCCCCAAAACTTGAGCTCTTGAATCAGGAGTCAGTGTCTGTCCCAAGACATATGTTACATCTCTCCAAGTAAAGTCATAAAGTAAATTTAGTTCCATAAAGGCTTCTATGTATTTTTTAGATCCTAGACCACAGTTGGGACTGTTTGAATTTCTACTGAGTCTGAGGCAACCCCTCCTGGAAGGGTGCCCCGGTTCTCAGTCTGTTCAATTGGAAGCCCCAGATATAGGGGCAAAGAGGGTAGGAGGTAGGCGACAGTTTCACACCCAAATCTGCACAAGTCTGACATGTCTCATGGAGAGAAAAAGAGCAACACATATGGCATTTCTACCAATTTCCCTTGTTTTCTACAGAACCAGTCTAATTGTAAAACAATATTATAATTAAGATGCGCTTCAACCGGCCAGCGTTCCCCTTCTTCCAAAGGATACTGTGGCCATTCAGTATCACAGAAGAAGATCAGGCATGTCTTTTTTAAACTCTGGGGATCAAACTTGTCCCAGTTTTTATAAAAATACTTTTTAAAGGAGTAGTTCTTGGAACTGCTAGCTCCCATCTGTAAGACAGAAAAAAGTGGCATCCACAGCCCTGGCTTTTTTCCACCGGAGGTGTCCCTCCCGGCTTTAGATGGGGGTGGAGACAGACTTTCCAGCGAAGCTTTTCTTTCCTTGTCTGACTTAGTCTGTCCCTTGCTGACACAGACACCTTACTCTTTCCCATCAGCCCGCTCGTTCTACCACTGAGGCAGGACAGAGACGCACCAGAGGTAGACCTGATGGCATCCCAAATTGATTTCCTCACAGGCCCCATCTCTCAACACAGTCATATTGAGGGCTGGGGCTTCAACAAATGCATTTGGAGGGGCACCATTCAGCCCATGGGATATACCTTCACAGTTTTGGAGATCCCAATGTGACGTCCAAGTAGATTCAACTTTCAGCACATCATTGCCCCAAAAAAGTGCACCCCCTAGGCCAGGTAAGCCCAGGAACATATTTTGTTCATTCCTGGAGTGAATCCCAAGTGGTAATAGGAATCGTTTTTTGACTCTCTGCTTCTCTGCCCTCTATCCCTGCCCCATGGTTTTGGTTCTGTTTCAGGTCTTTAGACAAGCTGCTTTTGGCTCTGATTTGGACATGGCTAATATTGTATTCCTTGTAGCAATGATTAGGAGTCTGGCTTTATGATCTAACCATGTAGGGGGCAGAGAAGGCAATGGCAACCCACTCCAGTACTCTTGCCTGGAAAATCCCATAGACGGAGGGGCCTGGTGGGCTGCAGTCCATGGGGTCGCTAAAGTCAGACACAACTAAGCGACTTCACTTTCGCTTTTCACTTTCCTGCACTGGAGAAGGAAATGGCAACCCACTCCAGTTCTTCCCTGGAGAGTCCCAGGGCCGGGGGAGCCTGGTGGGCTGCCGTCTATGGGGTCGCACAGAGTTGGACACGACTGAAGCGATGCTGATAATTTTTCTCTACCACATGAAATACAGTGGAGACTTGGGTTAACAGTCTTGTTTGTCTATTTAGGAACTCAAGTCAATTACATAAATATTTCATGCACACCATGAAGGAGGTCAGTTCTCTGAGCTATGAACTTGCTCATCTCTAAACTATTAATACAGACTCTGGAAGTTGGATTACAACAGGGAATGACAGTCTTAGGATGTTGGTAGAAAAGATTTTACCAGAAATGTCTAACAATCGATACCTCAAGAAATAAATTTATAGCTATAGACTTACAAGTTGAAGCTGCTTGGACAACTCTCAGTTTGAGATCAAGTCAAAATTTCCAAAACTCTTATTAGTGGTTCCCAACCAGTAAGGATGTGGCATTTGCCAGTGTCTGCGGACAATCCTGATTGCCACAAAGGGGAAAAAGTGCTAGTGGCAGATAGTGAGAAGAGGACAGAGATGCTACTAAACACCCTACAAGGCACAAGACAGTGCCCACAACAATTAATCATCTGTCCCAAAATATCAGTAGGGCTAAGGTTGGGAAACCCTGCTCTAGTGCTACGTATCTTGCTTAATTATTGATTAGGCATATTTTAATTGTGTAAGGAAGTATTGATGTTAACTTATAAAAATGCAAATGATTTTTTTATCCTGGTAAATATTCATAACCCAAAATTTACCATTTTAAGTGTATAATTCAGTGACATTAGTACATTCACACTGCTATGCAACCATCACCACTACTCACCTCCAGAACTTCTTCATCTTCCCAAACTCAAACTCCATTTACCTTAAACAGTAATTCATCTCTCCTTCTTCCCCCAGACTCTGGCAACAAGCATTCTGCTGTCTGTCTCTATGAATTTTGACTATTCTAAGTACCTCATATAAGTGGCTCTATAGGGTATTTATCCTTCTGTGACTGACATACCAATTAGCATAATGTCTTCAAAGTTCATCAGTTTTGTAGCATTAGAATTTCCTTCCTTTTTAACGCTTAATAATGCCCCATGCTTTGTATACTGCATTTTGTTCATCCATTGACCTATCAATAGACACTTGGGTTGTTATCATCTTTTGGCTGTTGTGAATAATGCTGCTGTGAACATGAGTGTTCAGGTCCCTGCTTCCAGTTCTTTTGAGTATATACCTATAACTGGAATTCCTTCATCATATGGTGATTCTGTGTTTAATTTTCTACACAGCAGCTTCACCATTTTACAGTCCAACCAGTAATACACAAGGATTCCAGTTTCTCCACATCTTTGCCAATACTTCTAATGGATGTGAAGTGATGTCACATAGAGGTTTGATTAGCATTTCCCTACCAGTCAGTGGAAAGTTATGACCACCCTAGAGAGCATATTCAAAAGCAGAGACGTTACTTTGCCAACTAAGGTCCGTCTAGTCAAGGCTATGGTTTTTCCAGTAGTCATGTATGGATGTGAGAGTTGGACTGTGAAGAAGGCTGAGCACCGAAGAATTGATGCTTTTGAACTGTGGTGTTGGAGAAGACTCTTGAGAGTCCCTTGGACTGCAAGGAGATCCAACCAGTCCATTCTGAAGGAGATCAGCCCTGGGATTTCTTTGGAAGGAATGATGCTAAAGCTGAAACTCCAGTGCTTTGGCCACCTCATGAGAAGAGTTGACTCATTGGAAAAGACTCTGATGCTGGGAGGGATTGGGGGCAGGAGGAGAAGGGGACGACCGAGGATGAGATGGCTGGATGGCATCACTGACTCGATGGACATGAGTCTGAGTGAACTCCGGGAGTTGGTGATGGACAGGGAGGCCTGGCGTGCTGGGATTCATGGGGTTGCAAAGAGTCGGACACGACTGAGCGGCTGAACTGAACTGACTGACTGACCAGTCGGTGATGTGGAGCATCTCTTCATGTGCTTATTGGCCTTGGTACATCTTCTTTGGATAAATATCTATTTAAGTATTTTGCCCATTTTTAAATCAGGTTGTTTCAATTGTTGTTGTTAAGTTGCAGGAATTCTTTATAATTCTGAATATTAACCCCTTATCAGATTTATGGTTTGCATGTATTTTCTCCCAATCTGTGGGTTGCCTTTTCCCTCTGTTGATAGTGTACTTTGAAATGTATAAAACTAAATTTTGATTAAGCCCAATTTATGTATGTTTTCTTTTATTACTGTGCTTTCTGTGGCATAGCAAATAAATTGTTGCCAAAACTAATGTTATGAAGCTTTTTCCAGTTTTCTTCTGAGAGTGTTATAGTTTTAGCTCTTACAATTAAGTCTGTGATCCATTTTGAGTAGATTTTTTTTTTTGTATATGTTGTAAGATAGGAGTACAACTTTACTCTTTTGCATAAGGATATCCAGTTTTCTCAGCACAATTTGTTGAGGAGTCTGTCTTTTCTTTATTGAATGGTCTTGGCATCCTTGTGCAAAGGTTTATTTATGTGAAAAGATTTGTTTGAGAGCTCTCTATTCTATTTCATTTCTATATGTGTATGTCTTTTTGCCAGTATCTTACTTTTTTTTTTAATTACTGTAGCTCTGTAATAAGTTTTGAAATCTGGAATTATGAGTCCTCAACTTTGTATTCCTCGGCTATTCAGGGTACCTTGAATTTTAAGATAAGTTTTTCTATTTTTGAAAAAAAAATCATTGGGATTTTGATAAGGATTTCACTGAAGCTGCAGATCACTTTGAATAGTATTGCTTCCCAGGTGTAGTGGTAAAGAAACCACCTGCGATGTGGGAGACTGGGGTTCAATCCCTGGGCTGGGAAGATCTCCTGGAGTAAAAACTGGCAACCCACTCTAGCATTCTTGCCCAGAAAATTCCATGGACAGAGGAGACTGGCAGGCTACAGTCCATGGGGTTGCAAAGATTTGGACACAACCGAGCATGCACACATTGGATAGTACTGGCATTTTACAACATAAAATCTTTTCAATTTGTGAACAAACAATGTCTTCCCATTTTTTAGTGTATTCTTTAATTTCTTTTAAGCAATGTTTCACAGTTTTCAGGGTGCAAGACTTTTGCCTCCTTGATTCTTTATTCCTAAGTATTTTATTTTTTCTGATGCTATTGTAAGTAGAATTGTTTTCTTAATTTCCTCTTTGGATTGTCATTGTTTTTATATAGAAATGCGACTGATTTTTGTACAATGATTTTGTATCCTGCAACTTTGCTAAATTCATTTATTAATTCTGACAAGTTTTATGTATAATCTTTTGGGTTTTTTGCATATATGATCATGCCATCTGTGAACAGAGATAATTTTATTTCTTCAAGAAATTGCAAAAGATGAGCATCCTTTTCTTGTTCCTGGTCTTAACAAAAACACGTTTCAATCTTTCACCTTTGGATATGAAAGTTTTCTTATGTGGCCTTTATTATGTTGAGGAAGTTTCTTTCCATTCCTAGTTTACTGACTCTTTTTTATCATAAAATGGTGTTATAAACAGAAATAAACTCAAAATGGATTAAAGATCTAAATGTAAGACCAGAAACTATAAAACTCCTAGAGGAAAACATAGGCAAAACACTCTCCAACATAAATCACAGCAGGATCCTCTATGATCCACCTCCCAGAATATTGGAAATAAAAGCCAAAATAAACAAATTGGACCTAATTAAAATTACAAGCTTTTGCACAACAAAGGAAACTATAAGCAAGGTGAAAAGACAGCCTTCAGAATGGGAGGAAATAAAATACCAAACAAAGCAAATGACAAAGAATTAATCTCAAAAATATGCAAGCAACTCCTGCAGCTCAATTCCAGAAAAATAAATGACCCAATCAAAAAGTGGGCCAAAGAACTAAACAGACATTTCTCCAAAGCAGACATACAGATGGCTAACAAACACATGAAAAGATGCTCAACATCACTCATTATTAGAGAAATGCAAATCAAACCCACAATGAGGTACCATTTCACACCAGTCAGAATGGCTGCTATCCAAAAATCTACAAGCAATAAATGCTGGAGAGGGTGTGGAGAAAAGGGAACCCTCTTACACTGCTGGTGGGAATGCAAACTAGTACAGCCACTATGGAGAACAGTGTGGAGATTCTTTAAAAAACTGGAAATAGAACTGCCATATGATCCAGCAATCCCACTTCTGGGCATGCACACCAAGGAAACCAGAATTGAAAGAGACACATGTACCCCAATGTTCATTGCAGCATTGTTTATAATAGCCAGGACATGGAAACAACCTAGATGTCCATCAGCAGACGAATGGATAAGAAAGCTGTGGTACATATACACAATGGAGTATTACGCAGCCATTAAAAAGAATACATTTGAATCCGTTCTAATGAGGTGGATGAAACTGGAGCCGATTATACACAGTGAAGTAAGCCAGAAAGAAAAACACCAATACAGTATACTAACGCATATATATGGAATTTAGAAAGATGGTAACAATAACCCTGTATGCGAGACAGCAAAAGAGACACATATGTATAGAACAGTCTTTTGGACTCTGTGAGAGAGGGCGGGGGTGGGGTGGTTTGAGAGAATGGCATTGAAACATGTATATTATCATATATGAAATGAATCACCAGTCCAGGTTCGATGCATGATACAGGGTGCTCGGGGTTGATGCACTGGAATGACCCTGAGGGATGGGATGCGGAGGGAGGTGGGAGGGGGGTTCAGGATGGGGAACACATGTACACCCGTGGTGGATTCATGTCAATGTATGGCAAAACCAATATAATATTGTAAAATGAAAAATAAAATAAAAAGGTGTTGAATTTTGTAAAAAAAGAAAACACAACTCTGAATCAGTTATGATAATCACGTGATTTTTTTCTTTCATTCTATTAATATTTGTTACATTAATTGATTTCCATATGTTGAACCATCATTGCATTCTGAGAGTAAATCCCACCTGGTCCCAGTGTATAATCCTCTTACTATGCTGCTAATTCAGTTTGCTAATTGAGGATTTTTACATCATATTCAAAAGTAAAGGTGTGTAGTTTTCTTTTCTTGTAATATTTTTATCTGGCTTTGGTATCAGAGACATGCTGGTTTCACAGAACAAGCTAGGAAGTGTTTCCTCCTCTTCAATAGTTCAATGCATGATACTGGATGCTCGGGGCTGGTGCACTGGGACAACCCAGAGGGATGGTATAGGGAGGGAGGAGGGAGGGGGGTTCAGAATGGGGAACACGTGTATACCTGTGGCGGGTTCATGTTGATGTATGGCAAAACCAATACAATATTGTAAAGCAGTTAACCTCCAATTAAGATAAATAAATCTATATTTTAAAAAAAATTTTTAAGAAGAATTTGAGAAAGATTGGTAGAAATCCCAAGAGAAGCAATCTGATCCAGGGCTTTTCTGTGTTGGGAAATTCTAAATTAATGATATAATCTCCTTACTAGTTACAGGTCTATTTAGATATTCTATTCCTTCATGATTCAATCTTGGTAGGTTGTGTGTTTCTAGGAATTTGTAAATCTCATCTAGGCTATTCATTTTGTTGGCCTGCAATTGTTCCTGCTACTTTCTTATAGTCCTTCTTATTCTATTTCTATAAAATAAGTAATAATGGCTCCATTTTCATTTCTGTCTGTAGTAATTTGACTTTTCTTCTCTTCCCTTTTTTTCCTAATCAATTTCACTAAAGACTTCTAAATTTTGTTAATCTTTTTCAAGAACCAAATTTTGGTTTCACTGATTTTTTTCCATTGTTTTTCTATTCTCTATCTCATTTGTCTCCACTCTAACCTTTTTCCTTCCTTTTGCTAGCTTACAGTTTAATATTGTCTTCTTTTTCTCAATTGTAAAGTGAGGTTGTTGAATTGAAGTCCTTCTTTTTAAATGTGTTTACAACTGCAGATTTCCCTTTTAGCACTGTTTCTGCCACCTCACATAAGTTTTGACCTAACATAATTATGTTTTGTTTTCATTTTCATTTGTTGCAAGATATTTTCTAACTTAGCTTATCATTTTTTCTTTGACTTACTGGCTGTTTGAGAGCATTGTTTAATTTCCATATATTTGTATATTTTCCAGTTTTCATTTTGTTATTGACTTCTAGTTTTATTCCATTGTAATCAGAAAAGATATTTTATATGTGGTTTAACAGAAATAGGTATAAAATAATTTTACTAATATCACTCACAAATTATTGTTATCCAAAGAACTTTGTCCTATAGAGATGCAACTGATTTATAGCTTATAGAAAATAAAACTCCAACAGTTATTATTCCTCTATGGAACATTAACCAATTTGTATGGGTTTCTGTAATCTTCTTCCAGCATTCTTTCTGTGCCTATAAATACTTCTGTATCTCCCATAACCCTTTGAACTAACTCTCTCAGCTTACTTGTTCCTTTAGTCATGAGTTTATCAAATCTTTGGCATGTGTTTAATAAATAAATAACTCTAATAGAAAATTGGGATATAATTAGATAAAATTAAAATGTTTACCAAAGACAGGTATAACTTGTTCATATTTGGTGAAGAAGAAAATCTGTAGAAAGAAATGGGCTAAAAGAGGGGTAAATGAGACCTCTTGCACAGGCAGAGATCTTACCCTTAGGAGCCAGAGTGTTGTCCATTTTCTGAGCCTGGAGAGAAGACAAAAGTGGTATGTGAAAGGGAACTGAGTGACAGTGATAAGTCAACTGTAGATTCCGGGGCTGCTGATATTGTTCAGCATCTCATCATGCTTCTTTTCAGAACCCAGGAAATTGGCAACCATGCCCAAAATGACAATACCGGTCAGAAGCTAGGCTAAGCCTCTCCCCAGCCCTGTGCAGCCTGTGCTGCTGGCGCGTGTAACATGTAACACACCCGGACCTTCGGCCAGTAGAGAAGACATGGCTAAGACATGGTAAGGTACAATATGTCAACATCTAACACTGGATTCTCTAAGCACAGTAGCAGGTATTCAAAATGCATTTACTGTGGGTGATGTAGTTGACTCTGTTTTGTCTCAAATAGAAAACAAATTTTTTTTTTAAAGAAGACTGTTATTTCCAAGTGTATCTAAAAGAAAACATTTCTGCATGTATAGTAAGAATTTTAACATTCACCAAGAGGAGCGCTGACCTTAGCCCCCATCCCATGGTGGGTAATTTCCAAGCCCTTGGAATGCCATACCTGGTGAGTGTCTTTGTTGACCTGGGGTTTTGGACTGCACCAGAATATCTAACGATGTGTTGATGTGGGGGCTTCTGAGTCATGCAGTATCAGCTCAACCTCCAGAAGGTCTAGAGACTGAGGTCAACCACACGGACAGCTGACCATGGAGCCCCAGTAAAGGCTCTGGATACCAAGACTTGAGTGAGCGTCCCTGATCGGCAATATTCCCCTCATACAGCCTCACATCGTTCCTAAGAGGAGTTAGCACCATTCTTGTCTCCATGGGGGAGGAAGCTGAAAGGCTTGAGTTGGAAGCCCACCACTCTCCAAGGCTCTGCCCGTACACTTCTCTAATTATCTGCTTTCAGGCTACGTCCTTTGCTGTTATAAACTGTACCTATGCGTATATCAGCTTTCAGTGAGTTCTACCAGTCCTTCTAGAGAATAACTAGGGTAAATAACTCTAACAGAAAATTAGAATCTAACTAGGTCAAATAAAAATGCTTATTAAAGACAGAGGTAAATTGTTCATATTTGGAGAAGGGGAAAATCTGCAGAAAGAAATAGGCTAAAAGTGGGTAAAAGAGACCTCAGGCACAGGCAGCAGTCTTAACCTTGAGAGCCAGAGTGTTGCCCATTTTGTGAGCCGGGAGAGAAGGAGAAAATGGTACCTGAAAGGGAGTTGAGGTCACCTAAGGATGGACTTTGGGGAGCCTCACATTTGCAATTGGTGTCAAAAAGAAGGTGGTTTTGTGGGCTATGCTCCCCAACTTCTCATTTTGTTGTTGTAGTTTAGTCGCTAAGTCATATCTGACTCTTTTGTGACCCCCATGAACTATAGTCAGCCAGGCTCCTCTGTCTATGGTATTTCCCAGGCAAGAATACTGTTGTCGGTTGCCATTTCCTTCTCCAGAGATTCTTACCCACCGAGGGATCAAGCATGCATCTCTGCACGTCTCCTGCATTGGCAGGCAGATTCTTGACCACTGATCATCAGTTCAGTCGCTCAGTCGTGTCGGATTCTTTGCGACCCCATGAATCGCAGCACGCCAGGCCTCCCTGTCCATCACCAACTCCCGGAGTTCACTCAGACTCACGTCCATCGAGTCCGTGATGCCATCCAGCATCTCATCCTCGGTCGTCCCCTTCTCCTCCTGCCCCCAATCCCTCCCAGCATCAGAGTCTTTTCCAGTGAGTCAGTTCTTCATAAAATGTAGCCAAAGTACTGGAGTTTCAGCTTTAGCATCATTCCTTCCAAAGAACACCCAAAACTAATCTCCTTTAGAATGGACTGGTTGGACCTCCTTGCAGTCCATGGGACTCTCAAGAGTCTTCTCCAACACCACAGTTCAAAAACACCAATTCTTTGGCACTCAGCCCCCTTCACAGTCCAACTCTCACATCCATACATGACTACTGGAAAAACCATAGCCTTGACTAGATGGACCCTTGTTGGCAAAGTAATGTCTCTGCTTTTGAATATGCTATCTATGTTGATCATAACTTTCCTTCCAGGGAGTAAGTGTCTTTTAATTTCATGGCTGCAGTCGCCATCTGCAGTGATTTTGGAGCCCCCAAAATAAAGTCTGACACTGTTTGCACTGTTTCCCCATCTATTTCCCATGAAGTGATGGGACCAGATGCCATGATCTTAGTTTTCTGAATGTTCAGGGAAGCCCAATTTGTCACTACTGGAGATTAAACATAAGGACACAGGTCATCAAGAAATCCTGATGATAAAGTATAGAAAGTAGAGGAAAAGTATCAGAAGAGCCTTCTGATCAAGACTGCAATGTTAAATTAGACTCCCTGTTGGTGAAGTTGGGGCAGTGGGGATGGGATTAGGTATAGCAAGTTTTCATTCATGGGTCCCCTAAAATTCAGAAGCTGTTTAGCTATTGGTTACTCCACATCCCATTAGTCTTAAAAACTGAGAGCACATTGTAGGGAATATACTATGCACAGGCCTGTACTATAATTAACAGGGCCTCTTTGAAAAATAAAAATGGCTTTCTCATTACCCCCAGATGAAGGGCTGGGAGCAGTAAAAAATACATCCTGGAAAGACATCTTGAAAACAAGATGTTGAAGTACTGATGTGACTGATGGAAAACCACTAGTGATGTTCCAGAGCCTTGAGGGAGTTGCTGAGAAAGGGCTTCACTAGCTGAAGGGCTAAACAAAGTCCTGAAAGGCCTGAAGGTTTGACATTGAGGACTGTGCATTGTATATCTTTATCCCCAATCTGAGATTGTAAAGAATAGATATCGCTAGAGCACAAATATGGAAGTAGAAGTTAGCAATAAAAGGCATGTGAGGATTAGGATCTGGGCTTTTGCCTGCGAATGTCATCAGCCCCCTGATCCCCACTTCATTTCCAAGTCTTATTTTTCCTTATTTTTCTGCGGCACCGCTCCCTCAGGTTTGTTGATTGTTGGGCTGGTCCTGACACACATTTATAAGATTCTAGTGAAGATTTATAAGGTACTAGTGAGTGTTCCACAAGGTCACACTCTTACAAACAGAGCTGCAGAATTAAATCCTTCATTTGGCTCATTCACATGTGCCGGGGGCCTGCCCTGGTGGATCCAGGGAAATTCGAAGGAGAGACAGTGTAGGCAAAGAAAAACTTATTTATTTAATTAGAAATATAAAGACAGATTAAGAAGAAATAGTGTAGTAGGAAAATTTAGTGGAGAAAAGAGGTTGAATAACTTGGTTTATGTGGAAAACCAATAAAGTTCCAAGACAAGGAACTTGCACCATCTACATTAGGCCACCGGCGTCCTCTTGACTAGCAGGGGGTGACCCGCCTTGGGCTCCCTCTTTTGTGGATCTTAGAAGCCAGGGCAAGCAAGTAGATATGGCGAGCCTCCACGCCCCAGATGGGAATTCAGCCAGAAAATAAAGACACGGGGGAAACCAGTCCAGTGACTGGTCCATCCCCTATTGTCCAAAAAGGCCTTTTATACCTTTTTTTGTACATAGACATCAATGGATAATATAAAATTATGCAGCATCAGCAGCCCTGACTCTTATCGAGACCAGGCTTTCTCTCTGCATACCTAGTTGTATACACAAGTCTTAGGTGATTTGCATCATCTTCTGGCCAGAGGGCCAATTAACATTTTACGGCCCTTTTCTAATAAGGGTTTGTCAACCAGAAGACTTATTTGTGTTGTTCTTCCCAAAGTCTGGTGCCACTCTCAGCACTAAATAAAGTTACATTCTTACATAGCAAGGACACAACAATTTATAACAATGAAAGAAGTACAGTGATTTATAACAAAGAGAAAAGTAACTAACTCAAAAGTCTAGTGTTGCTAACATCAAAACTACTATATTCCTATTTCTATATCCCAATTACATTGATTAATATCCTTCAGGTGCCTAAAAGATAAAGAATATGGAGGCCTGGCAGCAGTCATTGAGTCAACAGTGAAAACCCATCACCAGTATGATTTTTACCTCTTTAGAAAAGGCTCTATATCTTTAAGATGCTTTAAGCTTTGTGCCTCTTGTGGTTGGGGGGCTGAAAACAATTCACAAGTTGTAAACAGTCCGGGGGAACCTGTCAGGCAAGTTAGAGAGCCATCAAAGGGGGTTCAGACCGAGACATTCTTTTTATATGCAATAAGGCAGGCAGACTCTGGTTTTGGGGGGTTGATGTTCAAGAAAACTCAGGGGGAACCCTGAAGCTAGATCATGCCTTTGCATTTTGTCTGGCTTCCTTCCTCATGACCATTGACATGGGCAGGATCCCTCACGTTGGCTCCTGGCACACATGGAAGAAGAGATTTCTATGGTGTCCAATGGTTAAGACTCCGTACTTCCACTGCAGGGGCCATGGATTTGATTCCTGGTCAGAGAAGTTCTACATGCTCCAAGGTGCAGCCAAAAAATAAATCAACTTCCCTTTATTCCCACATGGAAGAAGATACATTCTGTGAGAGCCACCTGCTATAAACCACAAAGATGACTCTGAAGAAAACTGTTGTCTATGATTCACAATAAAGATGTTTCAAAATATAATTTACATGTACAAGATGTTAAAATAGCAACAAAAGCACAGCACAAGATCCTGAGACCGATGGCAAGCATTACCCTTCATCCCTCGCTGCGATGTTGGAATGTGCTATGTAATGTTCACCAGTTCTGCTGTGTGACACCTCTCTCTGCAATGGACAGCCTGCCGGAAAGTCTCCTCTTGCTCTTTCCTTTTCTTGTACAGACGCTTTGTCTCCTTAAAGTGGAAAGATGCATACAGAATACAGTGTAGACGGACAACGATGACTCGTGAATGCTCCATGACTCATTCACTGGAGACCTGGGACTCAGATTTCACCTCAGGATGAAGAACTTTCCGACAAATTAAAATGGGCCAGAAGTGTGATTGAATGCTCTAACAAGTAGACTATGGAAGACCCTTGCTGGGACTCAAGCACTAGTGAAAGTGGAGTGAAATCGCTCAGTCATGTCCGACTCTTTGAAACCCCATAGCCTGTCAAGCTCTTCTGTCCGTGGGATTTTTCAGCAAGAATATTGGAGTGGGTTGCCATTTCCTTCTCCAGGGGGTCTTCCCAATCCAGGGATCGAACCCAGGTCTCCTGCATTGCAGGAGCACGAATGGAGAATAAATTATATCAGCAGAGTCACTTAGCCATTAGAAGCAAGGGCTCCTCAGTCAGACAGACCTGGACTGAGAACCCAGCTTCCCCACCTATCTCCACTGTGCCCTAGGGGAGCCACCTGCCTATGTAAACTCAGCTTTTGAACTTGAAAAATGGGAATGGTAGCAACACCTCTGTCATAGAGTTGTTGGAACGTTGCAGCAAGATGTACACTGGGGGATTCACAAGACTTCTAAAATTGTTTACCTCAGACTGGGACTTGAACCCATGTGCCGGAATTCGAACTGAGCCAAGACCCATAACCTTCCAACTGAGATCACAGACCTGGTTTCAGTTCCAAATGAAGCTCAGCTTCTTGATGTCTCATCACAGAAATAATTCAGTGACAGACAAAGTGATAGCTAAGAAGTGGATTTATTCAGAGAGAAACACACTCCACTGACAGAGTATGGGCCATCTCAGAAGGTGAGTGCAGCCTTGAAATGTGGTATGGTTAGCTTTGATGGACAGGGTAATTCCATAGGCTAACTAGTGGGAGGATTATTTCAACTATTTTGGGGAAGGGGTGGGGATTTCCAGGGGTTGGGCCACCACCCAGTTTTTGGTTTTTGATGATCAACCTTGGAACTGTCGTGGTGCCTCTGGCTGTGTCATTTAGCTTGCTGATATATTATAATGAGTGTATACTGAGGATCAAGGTCTAGTTAAGTTGACTTATCTAACATCTTGGACCCATTTGGTTTGAATCAGTTTATATTGTGCCCTCGGGCTATGTCATTCTTTCAAAGGTTGTGCCCTGCTCCCTTCCCTTCTGTTTCACTTTCATAAGTGGTAGGAAATTTCTCTGATTTTGTGCCTTTTGAAAAGAGCAGAAGCATTTCAGTATAGACCATCTGACAAAGGGCACTTCAACAAGTGATACAGATGAGACCAAGGTCACAGTCCTCACTCTCTGGAAAAGCAGAGAAGTCTGAGCAAGTTTTTACTGCCTTTCATCTCATTTGGATAAGATAATAGTCTCCATAAACACTTCCTACTTATTGTATTAAATAGAGCAAGAAACCACCAGCTTCTCCAGTAGACAAACACAAACATTTCAGGATCTACTACTCAGCCAGAATGAAATAATGCTTTTTGCAGTAACATGAATGGACCTCAAGATTATCACAGTATTACTGAGTACAAGCTCACTCTGCTCACTGCAAAACAGGTCAATGAATCCATGAGGCTGAGGTGTTTAGGCAAGGAGTGCAACTTTATTTGAAAAGCCAGATGACTGAGAAGATGGCAGACTAATGTTTCAAAGTAACCATCTTGTCGAGGCCTGCCTGGATGCCAGGTTCTTTTATAAAACAAGAGAGAGAAGCTGTGAGGAACTAAAGTCAAAAGAGAATACAGAGGGAGAGGTAGCGAGGAAGTAAAGAGGGTCTTCAGTCTTGCAAAATATCTCTGGGAAGGGCCAACATTTGAAAAGGGATGTGTTAAATCTCCTCTTTTCTGTAGCCATTCACAGGTAGGCAGGGTCAGATTATCTATGAGCTGAACAAAGGCACTTTAACAGTCATAGTAGAGGGAGAGAGTCCCTTGAGGCAGGCCATTATATGATCATAATAACAACAGCAATGAAAAGCAAGCCAAAGAAATGGTTCCAAAATGGAGTCAGAGTTGGTTCTTCTCTGCAACAACACTAAATGAAATAAATAAGATGGAGAAAGGCAAATACTATATTGCTTCAGGAAGGGGGGCCCCTTTCAGGGCCTGAGAATGGACTCTTGTCTAACACTCAGAAATGAATTGTCTGAGGAGACACACATGCTGACAAAGCAAGCGATTTTATTGGGAAGAGGCACCTGGGTAGAAAGCAGTAGGGTAAGAGAACCCAAGAGACTGCTTTGCCATGTGGCTCACAGTCTTGGGTTTTATGATGATGGGATTAGTTTCCGGATTGTCTTTGGCCAGTCATTCTGACTCAGTCCTTCCTGGTAGCACACACATTGTTTTGTTCAGCCAAGGTGGATGCCAACAAGAAGGACTCTAGGAGGTGGTTGGACATGTGGTGTCTTCCTTTGACCTTTCCCAAATTCTTCTGGGAAAGAAGTGGCTTAGTGGTGGCTTATTAGTTCTGTGTTTCTTACCAAATCCTCCTGTCTTAAAATAACTCCCACAAATGGTTATGATGGTGCCTGGTCAGGGTGGGCGATTTCAGTCAGTGTGCTTCCCCTAACAATATATTGTTAGGTAGTTAGAATAGGAAAAAGGAGTCCAAAATGGTGGTGACTAAAAGATAAAGAGAAAAGCCTGGAAAAAAAATGGAACAAAAGAAAATCTGTGGGCTGAAGTGAGAACTTTAGGTGAAGCAAACATGCCCCTTCTTGGCTAGCCCACTGTGCATAGGGAAGGCTCAAGGGGGGAAGGAGACAAATAAAAGGAGGAAGCCAAGACTGAGGCCTCCCCTTTGGGCATGGCCTGCACTCATGCCTTGACGGTATACTATCCTTTGTTTGCCGAAAAAAACTCTGAGCTGTAACACTGGTCCGCTATTTCAAATCTTTGCTGCAGCGAGACAGAACCGAGGAAATTATACACTCCCCTAATATATGGGTGCCGTGTCTCAGATGTAACCTGGCTGAAACAACCTCAGCTCGGCCCCAGCAAGGCAGAAACCAAGCAGAGAAAAAGCCCAACTGGTGAAAGCTCACATGGTGGAAACTGAATGCAAAGAAAACCTAGAACAGCAGAAGTGACACGAAGCCCTGTGTGCTGGAAACCAGGACAACAAAAACAAACTTGGTAGAAAGCTCATGCAACTCAGTCTCAGATTCCAGAAGACCTCCAGTTAAGGTAGGAGGTCCTCGCCCCTATGGCTGGAAGGACATATGGCTAACAAAATCTTAATCCCTTTACAGTCTCTCGTTTCTTGTTTCCTTGAACCCCCTGTGAACAAGTGAGTTGCAGTGGGTACAACTGAGGGACTCTGGCAGGGGTTATTCCCCAGTGTGCCCCAAAGGCTCCACTATCTGCTGCACCTTAGTAGCTGTTGCCCAAGTGGGTGAGGGTTCTTCTGTCCTTAACCTCCTCTGTGCCATGGATCAGACCAATGAAAATGAAATTGTGGGCACAGATCAGGCATTTAGCAGTTTCTCCAGCAAGTTATAAAGGGGTTCCTCAGCATGTTCTTCCCACTGCTTTTTCCTCCTACCCTTCAGCTCCTCTCCCCATCTATGCCACTGTTTACAAAGTATTGGGCAGGTCATCATCTTTCCATTTCTAAAAGTTGTTCTTGAAATCATTTACCTGAGATTGGGACTCAAACTCACATGGCAGAGACTCTTGCTATGTTTAGTCACTCAGTCGTGTCCAACTGAGACTTGAGCCTGGCCAAAACCCATGGTGCCTCGTTTCAGGACCTAATGAAGTTCAGGTTCTTGATGTCTCATTGCAAAAAGAATTCAGTGAGACACAGCAATAGATAAGAGGTGGATTTGTTCAGATTCAGAGAGAAGCACAGTCCACAGGGTATGTACCATCACAGTGGGTGTATGCAGCGGCCATGAAATGTGTTGTGGTTAGTTTTCGTGAGCTGGCTGATTTGCTAATGAGTGGGAGGACCATTCCAACAATTGAGGAACCATCCACTCCTTGGTCTTTTGACAGTGCCATGGAACTGTCATGGCACCGCTGGGTGTGTCAGTTAGCTTGCAAATTGAGGATCAAGATTTAGTTGAATTTGACTTGTCTGTGGTCATCTACAAACTTGGACTTACCAAGAACATTACCAATTACTGATCAACAAAGGCATTTGCCATCTGGCGCTACGGAGATTGAACCTCATGCTGCTACAGCTTCAACAACCCCTGTGGGAGTTCAGGGTGGAGTGAGGCACTCTGTGCTCCAGGGAATCTGGTGGGACAGGTCTTTAGATAGTTGGACGTTTTTTAGGAACAGATTTTATGATCTCAATCCTTGCATCTCCTCATATCTAAAGAAGCACTAAATCCCTTCATGATGACATCAGATCCTCATGACTAACAAAAACCCGTTTGTAAAATGAGTGCTTCATGATATTGGACTCCCCTTCACCAAAACCTTATATATTGACTTTCCCCCCTTCTTCAGCAATCAAAGCAAAGAAATAGAGGAAAAGAACAGAATGGGAAAGACTAGAGACCTCTTCAAGAAAATAAGAGGTACCAAGGGAACATTACATGCAAAGATGGGCTCGATAAAGGACAGAAATGGTGTGGACCTAACAGAAGCAGAAGATATGAAGAAGAGATGGCAAGAATACACAGAAGAACTGTACAAAAAAGATCTTCACGACCCAGATAATCATGATGAGGTGATCACTCATCTAGAGCCAGACATCTTGGAATGTGAAGTCAAGTGGGCCTTAGAAAGCATCACTATGAACAAAGCTAGTGGAGGTGATGGAATTCCAGTTGAGCTGTTTCAAATTCTGAAAGATGATGCTGTGAAAGTGCTGCACTCAATATGCCAGCAAGTTTGGAAAACTCAGCAGTGGCCACAGGACTGGAAAAGGTCAGTTTTCATTCCAATTCCAAAGAAAGGCAAAGCCAAAGAATGCTCAAACTACCACACAGTTTTACTCATCTCACACGCTAGTAAAGTAATGCTCAAAATTCTGCAAGCCAGGCTTCAGCAATATGTGAACTGCGAATTCCCTGATGTTCAAGCTGGTTTTAGAAAAGGCAGAGGAACCAGAGATCAAATTGCCAACATCCACTGGATCATGGAAAAAGCAAGAGAGTTCCATAAAAACATCTATTTCTGCTTTATTGACTATGCCAAAGCCTTTGACTGTGTGGATCACAATAAACTGTGGAAAATTCTTCAAGAGATGGGAATACCAGACGACCTGACCTGCCTCTTGAGAAATCTGTATGCAGGTCAGGAAGCAACAGTTAGAACTGGACATGGAACAACAGACTGGTTCCAAATAGGAAAAGGAGTACGCCAAGGCTATATATTTTCACCCTGCTTGTTTAACTTGTATGCAGAGTACATCATGAGAAACGCTGGACTGGAAGAAATGCAAGCTGAAATCAAGATTGCCGGGAGAAATCTCAATAACCTCAGATATGCAGATGACACCACCATTATGGCAGAAAGTGAAGAGGAGCTAAAAAGCCTCTTGATAAAAGTGAAAGAAGGGAGCGAAAAAGTTGGCTTAAAGCTCAACATTCAGAAAACGAAGATCATGGCATCCGGTCCCATCACTTCATGGCAAATTGATGGGGAAACAGTGGAAACAGTGTCAGACTTTATTTTGGGGGGGCTCCAAAATTACTGCAGATGGTGATTGCAGCCATGAAATTAAAAGACGCTTACTCCTTGGAAGAAAAGTTATGACCAACCTAGATAGTATATTAAAAAAACAGAGACATTACTTTGCCAACTAAGGTCCGTCTAGTCAAGGCTATGGTTTTTCCTGTGGTCATGTGTGGATGTGAGAGTTGGACTGTGAAGAAGGCTGAGCGCTGAAGGATTGATGCTTTTGAACTGTGGTGTTGGAGAAGACTCTTGAGAGTCCCTTGGACTGCAAGGAGATCCAACCAGTCCATTCTGAAGGAGATCAACCCTGGGATTTCTTTGGAAGGAACGATGCTAAAGCTGAAGCTCCAGTACTCTGGCCACCTCATGAGAAGAGTTGACTCATTGGCAAAGACTCTGATGCTGGGAGGGATTGGGGGCAGGAGAAGAAGGGGACGACCGAGGATGAGATGGCTGGATGGCATCACAGACTTGATGGGCATGAGTCTGAGTGCACTCTGGGAGATGGTGATGGACAGGGAGGCCTGACGTGCTGTGATTCATGGGGTCGCAAAGAGTCGGACACGACTGAGTGACTGAACTGAACTGAACTTCCCCCACTGCCACTTAGGAGCAGTTTCTCAGAGCTATCTGAGATGCTGCCTCCCAGGACACAGTCTTCATTTTGCCCCAAATAAAACTTAACTCACAACTCTCAAGTTATACATCTTTTTTAGTCAATACTGCCATGTTGGATGGAGAAGGCAATGGCATCCCACTCCAGTACTCTTGCCTAGAAAATCCCATGAATGGAGGAGCCTAGAAGGCTGCAGTCCATGGGGTTGCTGAGGGTCAGACACGACTGAGTGACTTCACTTTCACTTTTCTCTTTCATGCTTTGGAGAAGGAAATGGCAACCCACTCCACTGTTCTTGCCTGGAGAACCCCAGGGATGGGGGAGCCTGGTGGGCTGCTGTCTATGGGGTCACACAGAGTTGGACACGACTGAAGCGACTTAGCAGCAGCAGCAGCAGCCATCTTGGACCCATTTGATTTAATTGATTTATGTTATGCCCTTGTGCTATGTCATTCTATGTCAAAAGTTGTGTCCTGCCCCCTTCCCTCCTGTTTCAAGCTCTTTTCCTGAGCCCCATCCAGGCCCACAATGTTGCCTCTACAATATTCTGGAGGGACAGCAAGAAAATAGTTGGCCCTTCATAAGGAAATACTGTATAATGTCCAAATCCTCTAGAGATTCAGGCCTTCATCTTCCCTGTTTCCTACAACATGTGTGTCAACAGCATCTCTCAGTGAACCTGCGAGGGCGGGTCATAGGCCCACAATGCCTGCTAGAAGTCCATCTGTTGGTGGCTTCGCTTCAAGGGCAACTGGGCTTCCAAGGACAATGTTTGCCACTTTGAGAGTTAGCTCTGTAGGCCATTTGGTCCAAAACCCTTACCACCCTTCTCCTAAAGCTACAAACATATCCCCTAGATCAAATCCCCACTCCGCTTTTATTGAACATCTGGTCTGTTGTCTCTTATCATTTTGTGCTTAAGCCACTTACTAACTCCTACAACCATGACACTGCCCCCTCTGTAGGCAACATCACTCCACCCAGCCTATTATTAAAATACTCTTAATGCCCCTAACAGAACCAGACAACCCACTCCTCTGTCATTATTTCTGTTATTGCCTAAAGTGGGTCTATGACAATGAAATGTTTACCATTGGAAACACTCTAAACTGTTCTTATGGAGGACTAAGGGAAGAAATCAGTGACTTACATTCTCTCAGACCAATAAGAGGATAAACCTTATGGCTATTTCGCCAGATTCCCAGTCTCAGGGCACAGGCTTTGAATGCTTTACATCATGGTATCTATTCCCATCCACTGTGGACAAACTGGCAATGAGTTAAGATTACAACCCCTTAATCCTACCCAGCACTAGTCACGCTGGAGACCTTGGGGATGCCTAGCTCCAGCCTGGGGATCCCAGTATGTCAACCTGCCCTGATCTGTTGAGGGATCTGGTCCCTGGGAGGTTGTCATGCCTCAACCTGCCCAGGGATCTGCCAGTCTAGGGGCCCAGGATGTCAACCTGCCTTGGACTGCCTGGGGATTTGATCCCCAGGATCTGGTCCCTGGGAGGTTGTCATGCCTCAACCTGCCTAGGGATCTGCATCCTGACCCGGGGATGCCAAGCTCTTGGGTTGCAACAGTACTGTGTAGGATAAACTTCAGAAAGACTCACCCCTAAGGAAGTCCGTCCATGGAAATAGAAGGAGGCCATTAGTTGTGGACCTGTGCCTGGTCTCAGCAATAATTCAGGAGCCCAACAAGAACCCCATTGCCCTTCTGGAAAGGCTAAAAGAGGCCCTCCAAAAGTTTACCAATCGGGACTTAGACTCTTATGAGGGACGGGTGATTTTAATGGACAGATTCCTGTCCCAATGTGCATCAGACATCAGGAAAAAGCTACAAAAAAGCTACAGCAGCAGCAGGATGCTGCTTCCTTAGATGAGATGGTCCAGACAGCCACCAATATCTTTTATAACAGAACAGGAAAGGGAGGCCAAGGCTTAGGAAAGGGAAAAAAGGAAAGAGACAAGGCATGCCCAGATGCTGGCCACCCTCCAGGGAAGCCCTATGGCAAACCCTGAGTCTTTGAAGGACAAGGCACAAGGCAAGTGCCTAATCTATAGACAGGCAAGACGTTGGGCCAAAGAGTGTCCAAACTGTGACAAGTCTCCTAAAATGGCTTGCTACAAGTGCCATCAGTTGGGACATTGGGTGGCACCAAGCCCTAAGGACACAAGAAACTCAAGGTCAAGTTCCATGCCTTCCCTCGATGGTTCAACAGGACTGAAGTGCTTGGCTCCAGCCAGCCCATCTGTCACAGATAACCATCACTGGCTGGAACCAACGGTGAAACTGGATGTGACGATAAGTCCGAGAAGTTCTCGGTTGACACAGGGGCTACCTACTCTGTCCTGACCTCCTGTTCCAGAGCCTTTTCCCCTCAATCCTGTATCATTTTGGATGCTAGAGGAAAAACAATTACAAAAAGATTCACTTGAGCACTTCTTTGTTGCTGGGATGGACAAATATTTTCCCACCAGATTCTAGTGGTCCCTGAGTGTCCTACTCCCTTATTAGGAAGAGATCTTTCCCTATCTTTGAAATCTTGCAGCTATTTCAGTCCTGATAGATGTTTTAAAACTTCCTCTTAGGGGTAAACTATTTTCACTAGCCACCAAATGAAACAACTCCTAAATGGGAGAGACCATTCATAGATGTCTGATCAAAGGATCCCCAGATATCAAGTATTGCTGATGGAAAATCCAGGCCTCACTATATCCCCTTGTGAGGTTCTTAACCCAGCTACCCTCCTGCCTACCCCCAAGGGCTCTCTCCCCTTTCACTCTTGCCTAGAAACGGACCACTGGACAAAACTCTGAGAGGGATTGTCAGAAGATCCTCCGGCCAATCCTGAGGAAATCTGGTACACTGATGGAAGCAACTTTGTCTTAGATGGAAAAAGAGCCAGATATGCAGCAGCTTCCAATTTTGAGACCGTAGAGGCTAAACCTTTGCCACCAGTTACTTCGGTCCAATTGGCTGAGCTCATAGCCCTGACTCGAGCTTTAGAGCTGGAAAAAGAGTAGCTATTTACACTGACTCCAAGTATGCCTTTCTGATACTACATGCACGTGCTGCTATTGGAAAGAAAGAGGCCACTTGACCACCCAAGGGTCTCCAATCAAATCCTCACACTCTTGGAAGCAGTCCGTCTCCCGCTGAGGTTTCAGTCTCCCGCTGTAAAGGACACCAAAAAGGGAGCAGGGAAGTGGCACGAGGGAACCAAGCAGCTGATCAGGCAGCTAAGAGAGCAGCGTTAAGGAACAGTGACCTAATAGGGGTGGCCACCTTAGTTCCACAGATTAATTTGCCAGAAACTCCTTCATATACTGAAGGTGAGACTCTTAAAGCTAAGAGTGAGGGCTTTCAGGAAGATCATATGGGGTGTTTCCAAAAGAGGGACTCCTTTTTCTGCCTGGGAACCTCCAATGTAAGTTAACTCCTTACATGCCATGACTCATTTAGGGGAGAAGGCCCTCCAAAGACTACTAGAAAGGTCCTTCAGAAGAACAGGCCTCCATAGACTATAAAGCAAGTGGTCTCCTCTTGTCCCATTTGCCAATTAAACCCCCAAGGAGCTCGAAGACCCCAGCTGGCCCAGCCCATCCAATGGCATAGGACCAGGAGAGGACTGGCAGATGGACTTCACCCAGATGCCAGTTTCTCAAGGGTATCAGTACCTACTAGTCATGATAGACACATTCACAGGATAGACTGAGGCTTTCCCACCCACCCAGACTGAGAAGGCTGAGGAGGTGGTAAAAAAAAAAAAAAAAACTGCTCCATGAAATCATTCCGAGATTTGGTCTGCCCCAGGTCATTACAAAGTGACTATGGGCCATCGTTTACTTCTAAGGTCACCCAAGAGTCTCTAAAGCATTGGGCATTACTTATTACCTCCATTGTGCCTGGAGGCCTCAGTCTCCAGGAAACCTAGAAAGAGCCAACCAATTCTTAAAATCAGCAATAAAAAAGATAACCCAGGAGACCTCCCTGGAATGGAAGGAGGCTTTACCAATAGCTCTCTTCTGCACTTGCATTGCCCCTAAGGAACAGGTTGGTCTCAGTCCTTATGAGATGCTATATGGGAGACCTTTTGTTTATGTCAATAACCTCTTCTTAGATCCAGAGGCTCAGACCCTCTAGTCTTATACCATGGCCATTGGGCAATTCCACATGTGGGGTGTCAACCAGGACCCAAAAGATTCTAAAGAGCCACCACTATATGGTCCAGGGACTCAAGTCCTATTAAAGTCTGGAAAGATGGATCCCCAAAGGCTCAACTCCAGGACACACAGAAGGGCCCCTACCCTGTAATACTTTCTACCCCCACAGCAGTCAAGGTACCAACACAACCCCTGGATTCACTACTCACAAGTCAAGCTGTGGAAGAAAACAGAAGAGGACACTCAATATACCTTTGAGCCCCTGGGAGATCTCAGATACCTATTCAGACTACAAATGAGTGCCATTCCAATGAATGTCCCCAGAATTAAGTTTCTTGGGATAAGATTTCTCAGGATAGCTCTGTCTCTTCAGGGGGGATCGTTCGGTTCAGTTCAGTTCAGTTGCTCAGTCGTGTCCGACTCTTTGCAACCCCATGAATCGCAGCACGCCAGGCCTCCCTGTCCATCACCAACTCCCGGAGTTCACTCAGACTCACGTCCATCGAGTCACTGATGCCATCCAGCCATCTCATCCTCGGTCGTCCCCTTCTCCTCCTGCCCCCAATCCCTCCCAGCATCAGAGTCTTTTCTAATGAGTCAACTCCTCTCATGAGGTGGCCAAAGTACTGGAGTTTCAGCTTTAGCATCATTCCTTCCAAAGAAATCCCAGGGTTGATCTCCTTCAGAATGGCCTGGTTGGATCTCCTTGCAGTCCAAGGGACTCTCAAGAGTCTTCTCCAATACCACAGTGCAAAAGCATCAATTCTTCGGTGCTCAGCCTTCCTCACAGTCCAACTCTCACATCCATACATGACCACAGGAAAAACCATAGCCTTGACTAGACGGATCTTTTTTGGCAAAGGAATGTCTCTGCTTTTGAATATGCTACCTAGGTTGGTCATAACTTTTCTTCCAAGGAGTAAGCTTCTTTTAATTTCATTAGATACTTAGAATAGGAAAAAGGAGTCCAAAATAGTGATGGCTAAAAGACAAAGATAGAGAAACAAAAGATACTCCAACTGTTCTTGTCATTTGGGAAATTATGTGGGTTTTAGGAGTTCTATGCCTGGAACCAAAGACAGAGACTATATGTGTGTGTGTGTGTGTGTGTGTGTGTGTATACATACATATATATATATGTATATTCTATAATTTCACAGGAATGGAGGAGACACACCAACTCTTAATATCCATGGCCATTGAAGTGACATACATCATTTTTAGATTTGGTCACATGAACTCAACCAATTGCAGAGGAAAATGTAGGGAAGCTGGTGGGGGTCTATTGACCATGTGTGTGCCAAGGTCAACCACCTGGACCTGCAAACACGACCCCTCTTCCCCCTCCACCTGGAGCCACTCCCCTGTTGTCCTGAGCGAGCTCCGAGTTGTCCCTAATTCAATGCAGGCCTTTGTTCTTCCAGCCCTGCACTGCCTCTCAAAGAGACCCTGAGCGCTTCTCCTTCTGGCCTGCCAGGATCTGCCTTGCGGGGTCAGGGCTCTCTCCTCTCAGTGAGGGCACAGCTTCTCCAGGCAGGCAGGGCAGGTTTGTGCATGTGTTTTGATCACATAGCACTGTGGTTTATTTAACTTTCCAATTATTTTTCACATGAATTACCAAGATGTTTCTCCCACACTTAAAATTTGTTTTGTTTTGTTTTTAATTTTTATTAGAATATAGTTGATTTATAATTGTGTTAGTTTCAGATGTATAGCAAAGTGAATCAGTTATATATATATACATATATCTCCTTTTTTCATATTTAAAATTTTAAATCTGAAGTCTATATTCATCTTAGTTGGTATTTTATTCATTGATCTGATCTAATTCATACTTTATATTTCATGTTTTATGAAATTGCAAAAATGCTCTTTGGGCTTCCTCTGAGGCATTAGCTGAGCAGCACTACCTAAACAAGTTGGGGTGTGAGGTTGGCATGACCTGCCAGTTCTGAACTAGTGCAGACCTGCAGCCATCACTGTGTCTGTTTCGTGATGGTCACAAATCATTCAACAGTCAATCCCAGGAGTGTTCTGGGGAGCAATGCCAGGCAGACATACAGTTTCTTGCTAAGTCACTTCAGTCCTGTCCGACTCTGTGCGACCCCATAGACAGCAGCCCACCGGGCTCCCCCGTCCCTGGGATTCTCCAGGCAAGAACACTGGAGTGGGTTGCCGTTTCCTTCTCCAATGCATGAAAGTGAAAAAAGTGAAAGTGAAGTCACTCAGCCATGTCCAACCCTCAGCGACCCCATGGACTGCAGCCTAGCAGGCTCCTCCATCCATGGGATTTTCCAGGCAGGAGTACTGGAGTGGGGTGCCATTGCCTTCTCCTTACAGTTTCTTAGGATCTATTACAATTTCCTTTAAAAATGCTTTTCTTACCTTTTTGTTTGATTTCTACCATTCTCAATGATTCTTCAAAATCACCAAAGAAAAGGGGGTTCCAAATGACATTGAGGAGCATCTTCAGAAGGCTCAGCTGTAGACTCTCTGGGCCTGGGGTCTGGGTGGTTTAAGCATCATGCTCTGCCCTGGGTTGTGCTGTTGCCTAGAAAGGACAAGGCAGAGGATGGAGAGGCAGAGGGAAACCTGATTTCCATTAAAATATGTGAGAACTGCTCCAAGGGCATAAACAGGAAACGGAGTCCTGGAGCCTTCCCAACGCCACTGCCTTTGACAGGTACAGAGTTTTCCAATCTACCAGCTGGGGTCCTCAGGGACTGATTTTCCCTTGGAGCCCTGGTTCCCTCAAAGGCTCAGATGGCGTCCCCGGGCAGCAAGCCACTTGGAATTAGAAAGTAAATGACATCATGGCCAGATTCAGACTGAGGTATCTGTTCTGACCTCCCCAAACTTCATGCTCTGTATGACCCACTTGCCAAGGCAGGCATCATCGTGTGTCACATTTATAAATAGCTCCAAACACCTAGGGGCTTGGGGCCCCTGGACACAAAAGGGATGTCTGTCTTTCTTCAGCAGTTGCTTTGCAGGAAATAAAATCAGTGAACCAAGCTGATACAGAATCGAGGATTTTCAGATCAATTCCTTTTTGAAGTTAGATTTGGGGTTTTAGGACAACAATGGTCAGCACCTGACCAGAAGTTTTCTTGGAGGTTAGGGAACTAAGTTTGGGAGATGTGTAAGAACTGAGATACTGAAAAGAAGACAGCTTCCAAAGAAGCTAATGGCTTGATTTCTTTCTTTCTTTCTTTCTTTCTTTCTGTCTGTCTGTCTTTCTTTCTTTCTGTCTTTCTTTCTGTCTGTCTTTCTTTTTGAGAAGCTGGAACCAGAATCTCTGCTTTCTGATCTGATGCTCCTTTCAGTCTGGTCCTTTTTGGGCATTGTGGCCAGGAGGGCGACTCTGTACCATCTCACTGATGGTGGCTGAAGGTCCCAATCTGGCTTCTCAGATCCTAAAACAAAGAAACAAAGGTGGACTTGACTGCGGAGTTCATTTGAAGAGTGGCCAGCAGAATTGATTGATTCTAACTGCCAAAATCCTTGCCCCTTGGCATTCTACACAAATTCAGGCAACTTGCAAAGTGCCCAGGACTGTGGTCTGGAACAGAAGCACTTCACCCGTGGAAGACTGAAGGGCCTCAAAGATGCCGAGTGTCCGCTGAGTGGCTGCATGGCTGGCTTGTGTGCCCAGCAGGGGCTGCTTGCAGTCCAACCCACAGAACATGGCAGTTCTGGGTCAGCATCGCAGTTTATCATTGACCACAGCCTCACAGGTGTGAACCAGAGTCGGGAGGGGCACTGAGGTCCAGCTGCAGAGGGCAACAGATCTGGTTCTAGCCTGTCCCTTAGTCTTGTGGGAAGCGAGGACACACCTGGGCTCGAGCAGGGTGGGGAGAGGCCCCCAGGGAGGATGCAGTGACCCAGCCAAGGAGCAATGTAGGAGCCAGGTGGATACAGCTCCCAAAGAACAGGATCCATCCAGTGAGGATCTTCAAGGCCACCCCTCACAGGAGCCAGAAGAAGAGTCTTGATTTCTAGATGAGCATCTGAAATTGCTTTCCTACCAGCAGATCAGACAACTGGGTTCGCTGGGCAGGTAGAGACCAGCAAAACTGCATGGGTGAAAGCAAACAGCATGGCTTTCCTCTCTCAGGCCCCCCATCCCCTGACTCCTCTGCTTCCACTACAGTTAACGTGTGATGGCCATCCACTTAATGAACTTGGTTCCCAAACCCACACCATGAGTCCACAAAAATACCTCCCCTGGGGTCTGCCCCTTATAATCAAAGGCCCGCATAGGGTTCTGATTTCCACTCAGAGCTCAGAAACCTGACTCTGCAGACCTCAGCAAACCTACTGCCTCCCCACCTCCCCTTCCAGCCTCTACATGGATTGAAGAAGTAGGAACAGTAGCCCCCAGCCTAGAAGGCGGAGTTCCCAGATATAAGTGTGAGGACACGCCTTGGAGCAAGAAATCGAGGCCATGAGAGAGCGCAAGTGCCTCTTGTGAACAGTGTCCCACATCTGAGTACCCACGCCTAGCCTGGCTCTGAGGTCAGCTCCACAGTCCCTGCTGCCCAGGCAATGCCCAAGAAGACTCAGAAATCCATCCGGGACTAGACGCCCCAGGACTCTGCACTGGCACAAGAGCTCCTCCAGGGCAGGTGCAATTCTGATGATTCTAGTACTGAGTCCAGGGTGTGGGAGTGGGAGAGGTGCTTTTCCCTCCACCACCAACAAGCAGGGCTCTGACCCCAGCTGGGGGTCCTACAAGTCAACTCAGTTCTGACACTGTTCACCTGGAGAGAGCATCAGGTCCCACAGGCTGAAGGCTCATCCCCACAAGAGCACCCCCACTTCAGATGCCAGTCACAGGTCCAAGCTGTCACCTGTGCTTCTGACCAAATGTCTATAATTTGGAGGTTCCTAGAACCCCATCCTGGGGCTTGATTAATTTGCTAGAGCATCTCACAGAAGTCAGAGAAACATTTTACTTCCTAGATTCCTGGATTTTTGTTGTTGCTCAGTTGGCAAGTTGTATCTGACTCTTTGCGGCCCTATGGACTGCAGCACATGAGGCTTCCCTTCCCTTCCACCATCTCCTAGCTTTTCTCAAGTTCAGTCCATTGCACCAGCGATGCAATCCAACCATCTCATCCTCTGTTGCCCTCTTCTCCAGCCTGCAGTTTTTCCCAGTATCATGGTCTTTTCCAATGAGTTGGCTAAGTATTGGAGCTTAGATTCAGCATCAGTCCTTCCAATGAATATTCATGGCTAAATGGAGGAGATGCAGATGGCAAGTGAGGCATAGGGAAGGACATGGAGCTTCTCTGCCCTCCAGGAGGGCACCACTCTGACCAGATCACTAACTATTCCCCAACCTAGAAGCTCTTCAGACTCTGTCTTTTTGAGTTTTATGGAGGTTTCAGTCCATAGACTCTATTGGTCAAGCCATGGGCCACTGGTGACTGAGTCAATCTCCAGCCTCTCTCCTTCCAGGAAGTCAGAGTGTGGGGCTGGTTGGTTCCCCTGGCAACCAGCCCCCATCTGCAGGCACTTCCAAAGGCCTCCTCACTGACAGCCCAGAAGTGGTGGAAAGGAGCTTTCTATGAGTAACAGGACACCCATTTCACCTTGTGGATCAGAGGACAAGAGCCCAAGCGGAACAAAAGATGCTTCTGTGGCTCTTACTGCGCAGGAAATCCCAAGGGTTTGGGGAGCTGTGAGTCAGAAACAGGGGCAAAGACCAAATGAGTATTTCTCATCATGAATCACAGGGTCACAGTGTCCTTTACTCAAAGCAGCGCATATTTACTGAGCACAGAGGTGGCCTTTCACTTTGGGGACCACCCCAGCCGCCTTGTTCCCTGTCGAGGCTGCAGGAGGGATCCTAGTGACACTTTCAGAAAGTCATAGGTTTTGGTAAAATTTGCCAAGTGAGATATTTTAACCACAACTTTCCCAGTGCGCTTCCTTTCGTATATGATGGGGATGGCTGCTGGTAATTTGGGGCCTGGCTGGTGGGATCTTGAGACATGGATACTTAAGATAGAGTTGGGGGTGGGGGCTTATGTACTTGATTGCCCCCATCATCGCCATTCATCCCATGGCCGGCTCTGACCCTGCCCTCTTACCCTGCCCTCTGCTGACCAGCCAGGGTTCCAAGGCCGCCGTGTAGCCCCAGGGCTGCACTGTGACCCTTGCAAGCCTCACTGAGCCCAGGCCTGGGAGATGTGGAGCCACAGCCTCAAAACATGTGGCGGTGGGATTTCCCTGGTGGTCCAGAGACTAAGACCTGTGCTCCCAATGCAGGGGCTCCAGGTTCAATCCCCGGTCAGGGAACCAGACCCCCACATGCTGCAACTAAGAGTTCACATGCCGCAACTCAACGTCCCTCGTGCTGCAACTAAGACCCGGTACAGCCAAATAAAAGTGGTCTGTGTGAATGTGTTAGAGGTGAGTCAGTCAGCTAGTTAATGTGATTATACTATTTTCCTGTATCTTACATATTTGTGACCTTTGTAGGCTTTTAAACTAAGAATTTGCTGTTTTCTCATGCTAAATAATTTATTTTGAACCAATTTTTCAAAGGCTTTTGAATTCTTTTTCTTAAAGAGCCTCTTCCAAATCATGCAAGCTTCAGGCCCATGTACCCTGTGCTGACCGTGAACTTAGTGGCTGGCATTCTTCCAGGCTCTAGGGGAATGAGAAAAACAGACAAGCCCCCTGCCCCATAGGTTTGCCAGCACCCAGCACATGCCTAATAAATACTGTCTAAACCCAACTGCACCCTGGAAAGAGTCTGCCCCTTAGCGGGGCCGAGGGCTGACCCCAACCACACTCAGTGTCACTGGGACAGGTTTTCAGAACTGTTCCTATCCCTTGAGAGTTACACGTCCAGGCTGGCTGAGCTGCTCCACCTCTGCAGGGCACACAGTCTGGGAAACCCTTCTGAGGCATGAGCTGGTGGCTGGTGGCCGGTGCCCTGCCCTCCTCGTTGTCCTGTCCCATGACCTGAGACATTTCCTCACAGGTGACTTCTTGTGTTTCTTGGTTTCATCTTGTTTTTTCAAACACTCAACTTCTACATTCAAGGCCCACCATTTAATATGGCAGTGTCCTTGAGAATATATCTGCTGCCTTATTCCCTTAAGAGAAATTCATGAGCGCAAAATCACAGAATACGAAATTGTCATGGCTTTTGCTTTTACTTTCCCAAGTTGTTTTCTTAAAAGTCTCCACTTTACAAGCCCTCAGCTGGGCTGGGGAGAGTGTACCTCACCACTCAGTACTGAATTGGGTGTTTGCTTCTTAAATGTGGCAAATTTGATATATGGAAAGTGGCAACGCTTTGCTTAAATGGTCACTAATGAATTAAATGTTTTTCTTGTGTATTTTTCATTTTATTTTCATTTGTAGTCTTTGTGCTTCTATATATTATCTGAAACTATTGTTTACCCATGTCCTTTGCCTGTCTTTCTGTTGATTTTTTTTTTAATGTCAATTTTCTATTTTCTTAGGTAAGACTGTATGAACCATTTCTCTAATTGTGGTGAGTATTTTCCCTACTGATTGTTAGAAAATGAATCTGATGGCTGGGTTCCATCAGTTCCACTGCCTCCATGGCAGACAGATGGCTGACTCTAGATCCGTTCAGAGTACCAACTGGGGCGTGAAGGGTAGTGGAGGACCTGACCTACAATGAGATGAGCACTGAAGTCTGCAAGGATTTGTCTGCTAGCACAGCACAGAGCTGGCACGTCCCAAGGCCTCCCTCTCCAGGTGGGCAGCCACGCAAGGCCTGCCTGTGCCTCCTCCAGAACCCACTCCTAAAGGGTCCTTTGCATAAGGCCTTAGCGTGGCTCCTGCTGGCAGTGGTGGGAGCCAACCCCCTAGGCAGAACATAGGAAGCCTTTCCTGCTCTGGCCCCTGCCTGCCTTTCCATCCTCACCTGCTCGAGCCCATGCTGTCCTCAGCCTCAGCATAAGCACTGCTGGCTGCTTCTAGTTCCTTGAGTAGGAGAGACCTTCCAGCCCCAGTGTGTTTCCCTATAAGACTCCTGCTAAGCCTCCAGGGCTCAGTGCAGACCTCGTGGCTTCAGGAAGCTTCCCTCCTGCTGCACCACCCTCATTGCACTCACGACAGGGGTTCTAACTGCCTGCCTGTCTCTGCACTTCGCCGTGCACACCCCAACGCCAGGTGCTGCCTCCCCCTCTGCATTGCCCATCACACCTGGCAGGCAACCCTGTGTATTCAAGTGGGCGGGGAGGCAGCTCGGGGTCTCTGTGGATCTGGCACTGGGAATTGCTCTTTAAAAGTGCAAGTCCTTTCACACACAAGGAGCACCATCGCTGCTATAGGAGATAGTGGTGACTTTAGGGTCATTATTAAAATGAAAGTAGAAGTCATCTGTGTTAAAATGAAAGTAGAAATCACCCGCAGGTCCACCCTGGGCAGGCAGACAGTTTTTGTGGAAGATAAAACCATTGGTTAAGGGTGACATTTCTCACTTGACATGAGAGATGAATATATGAAGCAAGGGTGGTATAATTACACTCTAATTTCACTCTTTTTCTAGAGTTTCAGCAGCCACTAGATGTAAGTGCCAAGGGGACCACACCATCTGCTCATGTGATCAGATTCCCTACATGGTTTGTCACCTGCAATTTTCAACTGTGGGATCCAGTGGTGGGGGCTGGGGCAGGGCCAGGTCTATTGTGCTAGACGCCCTGTGGGACGGTGCATCTTCTGGGAGGGGCTGTGTCCTCCATGGAGGGTGCTGGCGCTGCCCCAAGGCAGCATCCTTGGTTAGCAACCAGAGCCCTGCCGGCCAGCTCTGCCCGCTTCACCAGCCTCATGCCCTCAGTGAAGGCTTGGGGGATTCCCCTCAGCCTTCCAGGGATGCTCCATGGAACAAAGTCAGGGGAGAGTCCTTCCCCACCATCTCTCCACCAATGCTTTCCTAGGTGATTTTTCTTTTAGGTGGCATTTCCCTAGAAGTCTCCTTTATGTCAAGACTTGAACTGCTGCTTATTGAAGCCATCCTACAAAGATGATCTCCTGTTTCCAGGAGTCAGAGGGCCAAAGCTGGAGGCCCAGAAGAGAAGGCCATGCACATAGCAGCAGCGCAAATCTGTGGGCCACCGTGACCCCGGCTCTGTCCCAGGGTTTGTGAGTCTTTCTGCTCCTGGAGCAGCTGCTTACCAACATCTGTCTGCAGGAGCATCATTTGGAACTTTATTAATCTGTTGCTGCCAGGTATCCTCCCTAGATTTGGGCTGCTTGGGGCCTAGCCACCTGTGCCCCACCCCCCACCGAGGGGACTCTGATGCTGATCTCTTGAGGACCTGTTGGCTAGAGAGAATGAACTGGAATCTAGAGGGTCAGTACTGAAACTGTGGTCCACTGACCAGCAGCACTGCCTTACCTGGAGTGTGTTAAAAAATGCAATCTCGGACCACCTAGGCCTACTGAGTCAGGATCTTCATCTAAACAGGAACCTTGGGCAATACTATGCACCAAAAGAATTTAAGACACACCAACCCAACCATGGGGGAGGCAGAATTGAGATAAAGGCAAAGGAGCCCTATAAGTTTCAAAAAGAAACCCAAGTCACCCTGGGGAATGTTGGAGGTATTTGGAGGCACAAAGTGTTTGCTCCCAGGTTGTGAACTCTCAGTCTAGGAGACAGGCAAAAGCGGTGCCTGTGTCATCTGACCCACAGGAATGAGCCAGCAGTGGTGTTCCCTCCAAAGTGCTGGATACTCATTGTCAAGCACAAACATGCAGCCCAAGGCCTGTGGCTATGAAATGGGTGCCATTCTCAAGTGGCATGCAAAGGAAGATGCAGGCTGATTGCGTTTTTCATTCCAAACTCACTTGCTTATTTGGGATAGAATACAGGCATCCGATGTCAACCCTTACATCATAAGGTCTGTGCTTGTTTGGCTGAGACCCATCCCTAGCCCCATGATCAAGCTTGGGGCCCATTCGAGTATGAGACTCCAATGTCTGTGACCCCATCCCCCCCCCCACCACTGCCAGCCTCTGCCTCTGGGTCCTCCATGAATGCAGGCTATGCGTGCCTGCTCCCTGGCAAAACTGAGCCTCTGCACCAGATGTTCACTTACCCAGAGCTTTTGGTGAGTTTATTTTTTTAAGATTGGGGCTAATTCAGAGAGCTTATTCTTCTCACTGGCCCTTTTCCATCCATCTCTTCCTAGCCATCCCCATTCCACCACCAAACAATACAAGTACTGTTGGATCAACTTGGGAATCACCTTCTGTGGCTTCATTCTACCTGTGGGATTTCATTCTGTGGACACTTGCTTCCAAATAAATACCTGTGCTTCCCTAGGAGAACTTTTGATAAATAATGTCTCCTCCACCTGTGCAATGGGATGCCCAGTTCTTGTTAAGGCTGAAGGTGAGATAAGATGACCTGAAATAGACCCTCACTCATTTCTCAGACTAAAACGAAGATTCACCGACCAAGTCTCATTCCTCCTTGCCACCTCCTTAAAAATTAGTTTCCTGAGAGGGAATCAATGCTGGAAGGAGAAAAAGTGAGAGTTCAGGATTCAATGGGACCCCAACTGAGGCTGTTCTGTGACCCTGAGGATAGATCTCAAGGTAGCCAAATGGACCTCTGGCCACAGGGCCTTCCTGGACTCTGGATATTGTAACCTGGGGCCATTTTTGTGTTACTCACAGTAACATCCAAAATGCCCGAGACCGGGACCTTTCTGTTGAGGAGGCAGGTCGAGGTATGCTGCTCACCCTCCTTCACCTATGCCCTGGAAGAGTAAAACCACATGGTGCCTGGAAAGGGAGGCCACCCTCCCCCACCACAGCCTTCCTGGTGCAGGCCTGCAGCCAAGGGTGATCAAGAGTGTGGAAGGCAAGGCTAGGGGACCAGGAATTCTCAGGCTGGGTTTTCCTTTCTCTTTAAAATAATATGGTGTGTTCTTTCTCTGCAGGGAGACTCTGGGAGCAATATTTTGCAAATGAATTCAAGGAAAATAGCTTGAAGCAGTTAGGCCTTCTACTTAGGATGTCTTGCAAGGAAATAGGCCACCCACAGTCTGAGCCAATAATAACCCTCCATTTTCTTTCCTGAATAAGGACAGAGCCCCCAGGTGAGGCGATGCTATCATAACTTCCAGAAAGCATCTTTATTTCTTGAATATTTGCTTTTTCTTTTCCAAGTAGATTTTCTGTGGGGAATTCTGAAATGCAGGAGACACACACAGAGAACAAAAAAGCAGGTGAAGAAAAGGAGATTCTGCATCTTAGGCAGCACTTTCTCTGCCTCCTTGTGGAGCAAAACAGATCCAGTCCTTCCCCCAATATTTAAGCCCCATTGCATACCCCTGCCCCAAAGGATTAAAGGATGGTTCAGAGTATTGACAGCCCTGAGTGACCCCTACACTGTGTCAAGCAGTTGGGACCTTGTCTGATGAATCCAGATCACAGAAACATCTGACAATCAGTTTCCGGAATGTGGGGTGGGAGGAGGGTTCATCTTGTGTCCGCTGGAGTGAAAGTGTTAGTTGCTCAGTTGTGTCTGACTCTTTGCAACCCCATAGACTGTACCCACCAGGCTCCTCTGTCTGTTAACTCTCCAGGCAAGAATGCTGGAGCAGGTTACCATTTCCTTCTCCAGGGGATCTTCTCGACCCAGGGATTGGACCGCAGTCTCCTGCTTTGGCAGGGGGCTTCTTTACCATCTGAGCCACCAGGGAAGCCTGTTGGGTTGAGATGCTGCCTTGGTCTTTTCCATCCCTCTCTACCCCACTCCCCCGTCTGTAACTCTGGTTTGTTCATGCACAGGACAGAGAACTCTGACCACCCGCTCCCATATTGCACTCTGAGAAAGCTGAGGCCCGCACGGGCCCAAGGAGAGGACTCACTTTTCCTCATGCCCTGGCACATGAGGACCCAGAAGCCACAGGAAAGGTGCCTGAGGAAGTGGCAGGCTGGGCGGGGGCCCCCATGGAACTGGATCGAAGGCTGGAGGCTGCGTGACCAGAACCTACTCAAGGGAGCATCTCTGAGTTAGCCTCCGGGTATGCCAGGGAGAGGCTAATCCCCAGCCCTCCTGGCTTAACTTCAGCCCAAGTGAGAAGGACGTGAGTAATTTTCTCTCTGTACACCCACTCAATCACTTACCACCAGATTGTTTACTCTTAGTGCAACAAATTATACTCAGCCCGCCTACTCAGGACACACTGACCTGGCTGGTTCGGAGAAGTTCTGCCCCCTGCCCCTGCACCGCAGGATGGGTATACAGACAGGTAGGCAAGTGTTGAAGGGGGGATGATGGCATGGGTGGCTGGAGGAGGAGAGGAGAGGTGGAAGGAGATGGGTAATGAGGAGCAAGTTTTGCCTCCAGCAGGGCTCAGAGATAAGTATCTGCAGAATTGGAACAAGCCACCTGGGGATTAAAGAGCAGGATGAAGCATCAATTATAACCTCCCTTGGCGCTGCCTCAGGACATGTGACACAGGTCTGGGACTGTCCTTTATGCTGGCCTCTGCAGGATACTAGCGCTCCCACTAGTGGCGGGAGGCAGGGGGCCTGGAGAGGACCACAAACCCCAGGCATTCCCCGGCACCAGTCAGCCCCTCCTCCTACATATAATGAGCAGGGTGGACTCAGTAGCTTCTGAAACCATTCTAGTTTTAAGATTTTGTGGTTCTGGATCTGAACGATTTAATACTGATTGATGATTCACAGTCAAATCCTGAAGGCAATTGTAGTCTAGGATGCCCCATTAAGTGTCAGGTAAGTAAAACAATCATTTACACTCAAAGTTCAGCATTAAGCAACACTGCTAGTGGAAAATACTTTTAATACCTTAATTGTCTCTGCAAAGCCAAATCGGATGGGAAAGAAAAGAAGAATGGCTGCTTCATCAGAGGGAGAGCAGCACGATGGGGTGAAGGCCTGCCTAGGAGGCCCTGCCCACACCTGTCTTGCCAGCACCTGGCATGTGCTAAACGCTCCATCAATGTTTGTTGAATTAAATTGACTTGAATGAAACACCCCTACATATTTTGTTAGTGCTTATTAGAGATTGCTAGTTATCTCTTTAAATCATTCCCTTTTCTTACATGTTTATAGAATTCCCACTTTTTTGAGCACATGACTACTCAGATTAAAAACTGCTTTTCTTAGTCATCCTTAAAACAATACATATTGACCAAGATTTGCCCAATGAGATGTAAATGGCAGTATCCACCTGGAAGCCTCCAGGAACTTTCCAAAGAAGACAGTTAGGCATATCCTTTGTTTTCCTCCTTCCCACTAGCTAAATATGTGTGTGATGGACCTGGGCAGCCATGTTGGGCCAGAAAGTGATTATGTGAAATGAGACCGCGTAAAGCGAGAGAAGGGTTCTGGGTGCCTGAGGACCTTGTGGAGTTGTGGAGCCGCACCTCCAGTTCTACACTGTCTGCTCCCACAGTTTCATAGGAAAGAGAAATACTTTTCTATCTTGTTTAAGTCACTGATATTTTGTCTGTTACTCCAAAGTGTTGCACAATGTCTTTGATGCCTAGAAATCCTCAGTAGTGTTTACTGAATGAATAAATGCCACAGCAATAGTGTTCATTATGGAAAATTAATTAAAACGAGAAAACACAGGCAAACTATTTTCCTATAAGGACAAAAGAGAAACTCTGAGACTCGTTTGAGTCTTTCCTATCGATAATAATCAATAACTGGTATTAGTTGGAGTGAAATAGCTATTTTACTAAACACCAAAATATCTTACAGTGACTTCCCTAGTATCTGTGAGCTCAACCATGAAAAAGAACATAATTTTTCCATGAAAATGCTTACTCTTGTCTTGAGCCCCTATTTTCTCTCAATAGTGAAAATAAATTCTCATTTCCAGACAAGCTCTGTCTGTGATGATGGAGCCTTTTCAGTTAGGTTCAGACGTGTCTCCCCTGCTCAACTTTGGGGAAGAGTCAAGGCTCTGGGGACCCAGAGAAGTGCTGCAGGTGGGGACAAGAGGTGCTGGCCAAAGCCCATTTCTGCCCATGTGGCCTATAAGTGGGGTCCTCATTCTCACACCTAGCACCCCCCCACAGCCCTTCCATGGTCCTGGATGCCACATCCTTGGCTCTCTAAATGTCTATCCCCACCACCACCACCAGAATCATGATTCTTCCCCAGGCCCCCTGCTCTCTAAATGACTATCTGCACCACACCAGAACCATGATCCTTCTACAGAACCCGTGATCTCTGAGTATCTATTCCCACTACAGAAGAACCGTGATCCTTCCCCAGGTACCCGGCTCTCTAAGTGTCTCTCCCTACCCCCATCAGAACGATGATTCTACCCCAGGTCCCTGCTCTCTGAGTGTCTATCCCCACCTCCACCAGAACCATGATTCTTCCAGGTCCCCTGCTCTCTAAGTGTCTTTCCCCGCTATCAGCAGAACCATGATTCTTTCCCAGGTCCCCAGCTCTCTAATCGTCTATCCCCACCCCCACCAAAACCAAGATCCTTCCCAGGTCCCCTGCTCTTTGAGTATCTATCTCCACCCTCACCAAAACCATGTTCCTTCCCCTAGGTCCCCGGCTCTTAGTATCTATTCCCACCCCCCACCAGAACCATGATCTTTCCCCTGATCCCCTGCTTCTAAGTCTCTATCCCCATGCCTACCAGAACCATGATCCTTCCTCAGGTTCCCGGCTCTCTAAGTGTCTATCCCCACCCCCACAAGAACCATGATCCTTCCCCAGGTCCCTGCTCTCTGAGTGTCTATCCCCACCCCCCACAAGAATTATGATCCTTCCCCAGGTCCCCGGCTATCTATATGTCTATCCCCACCCCCACCAGAACCATGATCCTTCCCCTGGTCCCCGGCTCTCTAAGTTTCTATCCCCATGCCTACCAGAACCATGATCCTTCCTCAGGTTCCCGGCTGTCTAAGTGTCTATCCCCACCCCCACCAGAACCATGATCCTTCCCCTGGTCCCCGGCTCTCTAAGTTTCTATCCGCACCTCCACCAGACCATGATCCTTCCCCTGGTCCCTGGCTCTCTCAGCACCTCTTGGACCTCCTGGGGTCTGAGCGCCTTTCCCTGATCCACCCTGAACTCCATAACCTTGGCCAGCCAAAGACCCTGATTAGATGCTGTTCTGAGCCCTGGTTCATGCTGGTTCCTTCTTAGGGCACAGATCCCAGCGCTCGGTGGCCCCACCAGTGTATATGGGTGTCATATGACTCATTTGGCCTGTGTGTGCCTGACACAGAGTCCCTTTCTAGAGACTCACAGCTTCAGTGGCCTTTCCCGCTACACTGTGTGCTCACTCACTCAGGATGTCCGGGCGCTTCACAACCCCACAGATAAAAGCCCACCTGTCCCCTCTGTCCATGGGATTATCCCAGCAACAGTACTGGAATTGGTTGCCGTTTGCTCTTCCAGGGGATCTTCTCCACCCAGGCATCATACCTGCATTTCCTGTATTGGCAGGTAGATTCTTTACCATCAAGCCACGTGGGAAGCTCCCGCTTGCTCCACTACCATCTAATTGGAATGACTCTCTGCCCTGTAGCCCAGAAAATAAGCCTTCCTCCTCTCATTCTGTGGTCGAGATTGGGCTAAAAGGTATTCTTTCAGTTGTCGTTTCTAAATAAATGTCATGCACTCAGCTCTCCACTGTGATCCTTCTGGTCCCCTCACCCCAACCAAAGGCTAGACTTTTGTCATTGGAAATCCTTAGCATTCAAGACATACCCTCTGCTATGAGTTTTACAAGCCTATTTTATTTAGAGTCAAGGCTAAGAGTTTGACTCCATTTTCTTTCTCTGGACTTGACCTCTAATGTTAGAAAGTAAGGTCATGGGATAGAAAGGAATACCAAGAATAATAATGATCAGTTAGTATTTCAAATGTTTTCTTGCTACTTATGATAAGATCTACTAAGGCTTGGAAGGTACTCAATGGTGAAGCAAAAGACCCCCAAAGAATCACAAAGAAATCAGGTTCTCCCAGAGCTATGAATTCTGTGGATCTGCCCCAACCTGACCTTTAGTTTCTAAGCCTCTTTCAGTCAGTATTTTATCACTTGCTGCTGAGAGCGTCCTAACTGATACCAAGGCATTCAGTTGTGGATTTGCTTTTGAGCCTTTGCTTACACCATGACAAAACATCCTCTTTAAGAGGACTCACAGGAGATAATTACCTCTGGCCTCAATTTTATGAATAATTGTGCTTTTGATCAACTGTCTCTTTTTTTCTTCTTGGATGCCACAAATCACTGTTGTAAGACTGTGCCGGAGATTTGTTTTAGTCAGGTCTGGTAAGACACACAGACATGGAAACATCTGTCACAAAGGAAGAATTTTTGCACTCTCACAGGTCCCTGGAAATGAGATTCAGGGCCATACAGGGAAGCCCCATGGTCAGCCAGGAGACTGAGGGAATGGGGGAAATTCAGCCAAGAGCCTTTATGATGGTTTCCACAAGAAAGGTAAGGAGAGGGAGAGCAAGCAGATTTAATATTGGCTAATTCGATTTTGAATAATCTCAGTGAGTTGTGGACATAGGTATCTGCTACCTGACTCTGGGTGATCAAGGCAGAGGGATCTTGGCCCAGAGTATGAGAGCCCCTTAGTCAAGTGGGGGGTGGTGTTGGCTGGTTTGCATTTGAAAAGTGCCTGAAGGCCAGTTGTTTACTATCTCTGCTCAGTCATGTCCAACTCTTTGCAACTCCATGGACTGTAGCCTGCCAGGCTCCTCGGTTCATGGAATTTTTCAGGCAAGAATATAGGAATGCGTTGCCATTTTCTCCTTCAGGGTATCTTCCAGACCCAGTAATCAAGCACACATCTCTTGCATCGGCAGGTGGATTTTTTACCACTGTGCACCTGGGAAGCCCAGCCTGACTCTAACTGTTTACCGTCTCTGGTCCCAGGAGGGAAGTGGTCTTCACAAGGTCTTCAAGGCCCCAAGACATCAAAGCACCAGAATAAAAAGACATGATTAATACATATATATACTGACTCATCCTTCTCTTTGTGTAAAATGTTACTAAGCTCAGAATTAAATTTATGGTTCATTTATACCCACCTGTCTAATTAATCTTACTCCTATATTTATCTTAGACTTCCACCTTCCATGGTCCTGTTGCTTCGCTTATTTGTTTTTATCTTTTATAATCTTGTATAAACTATCATAAATCTTTTCTGGAACACGAAAGTGTACAAACAAGTATTTCAGTCTCTTGTAAGGACTTTCATACAAATTACTATATGAATGCAAAGTGAAAGTCACTCAGTCGTGTCCAGCTCTGCAACCCAGGCCAGAATATTGGAGTGGTTAGCTGTTCCATTCTCCAAGGGATCTTCCCAACCAAGGGATCAAAGCCAGGGATCTCCCACATTGCGGGGCAGATTCTTAACCAGCTGAGCCACAAGGGAAGCCAAAGAATACTGGGGTGGGTAGCCTATCCCTTCTCCAGGAGATCTTCCCAAGCCAGGAATGGAACTAGAGTCTCCTGCATTCCAGGCAGATTCTTTACCAACTGAACTATCAGGGAAGCCCAATGAGAATGAAAGCATTCAGCAATTTTATAAGGAATCTGAACTCTACAGAACACTGCCCTGCAGCTGGATCATGAACATATCCTCCTAGTCTACAGGCCATGATATGTATTCTCTATACATTTTATAAAAATACTTTTGCCTGCGAGTTTAGCAGAAAGCTTGGTGTAAGGAGGGTTTCCTTGCTTGAAGGGCTCTCTGAAGAAATGGGAATGGCAATGTTCCTTTCCTCTGGATAAATTTCCCTATAATAAGCAAGTGGAGGCCTTTGGATTCATCTGCTGCTGCTGCTGCTAAGTCGCTTCAGTCATGTCCAACTCTGTGTGACCCTATAGACGGCAGCCCACCAGGCTCCCCCATCCCTGGGATTCTCCAGGCAAGAACACTGGAGTGGGTTGCCATTTCCTTCTCCAATGCATGAAAGTGAAAAGTGAAAGGGAAGTCGCTCAGTCGTGTCCAACTCTTAGCGACTCCATGGACTGCAGCCCACCAGGCTCCTCCGTCCATTGGATTTTCCAGGCAAGAGTACTGGAGTGGGGTGCTATTGCCCTCTCTGTTGGATCCATCTAGTTACACTTAAATCTGCCTCAGAAATAAGAACATTCTTTTCAGCAGCAAACTTGTTTGGAGCACATGACTTGGAGGCCTTAAAAAGACTCAGTCATAATGATTGGCAGGTGTTGGAAGCTTTGTTGCCTGTTATCACCTGTGCATGAGCAACAGGCTCTTTAAGGGTGGTCTGACCTATCTCACACCTGAGAAAACAGGCTGGAGGCTTTAGCCTCCTGCACTTAGGACCAGGATCACAACCCAGGCATCTATGCCTTTAACCACTAGGTAGCTGCCTGGGTACCAGGGACAGCCAGAACAATTTCAGGTGAAAGTGACAGAAACCCAGATGAAGCTAACCGAAGCCCAACAAAGATGGGAAGGAAGTAAATTCTCATTACTGATACCACACAGGGCCCTGTGGGGCTCCTGGGCACAAGGCCTTTGTATCCCTCGTTTCTTTAATTATAGGAAACAATGTTCATTCAGCCTCCATGACCTTCCCTGAGTTACAAGAGGCAGATTCAAACTGTTGTTAATCAGGGAAAGGAGGGGATGGGAGAGCGAGGAGAAACAAATGATCTAGAGCCAGCGTGAGGAATCCCACCCGTGACAAGGTCATGTGGCAGAGCTCTGATGGCAAGACTAATCAGACCTCAGGTTTTCCCCCTGGTAGTTCCTGAGCATGTACCCCAAAAAACAAGAATCTGCCTGCTTTTCCACTCTTCTGATATTCTCTGGAAAAAGTCAAATCAGGGCTTTAGTCTTCTGCATTTGAAAGGGATGTTTCAGTTAAACCCCTCTGATAACACTCTAGCTTGCCTAACAGGTTCCCCTGGACCTCTTACAGCTTGTAAATTGCTTGCAGCCCCCCAACCACGAGAGGCACAAAGCTTAAAAACATCTTAAAGATACAGAGCCTTTTCTAAAGAGCCAAAAATCATATTGGTGACAGGATTTCACCCCTGACTCAATGATTGCTGCCAGGCCTCCATATTCTTTATCTTTTAGGCACCCGGGAGGATGTTAATCAATGTAAATGGGATATGGGAAAAGATATATAATAGTTTTGATGTTAGCAACACTAGACTTTTGAGTTAATTACTTTTCTCTTTGTTATATATCACTGCACTCCTCTTGTGTCCTTGCTATGTAAGAATGTAACTTTATTTAGTGCTTTTTGAGAGTGGCACCAGACTTTGGGAAGATCAACACAAATAAGTCTTCTGGTTGACACCCTTATCAGAAAAAAGGCTGTAAAATGTTAATTGGCCCTTTTGGCCGAAGATGATGTAAATCACCTAAGACTTGTATGCAGAGAGAAAAGCCTGGTTTTGATAAGAGTCTGGGCTCCTAACGCTGCATAACTTTGTATTACCCATTGATCTCTATGTATAATCAAAAGTATAAAAGGCCTTTCTAGACAATAGAGGCTGGGCCAGTCATTGGAAGGACTGGTTTCCCCCGTGTCTCCTCTTTACTCTAATTTCAGGCTGAATTCCCATCTGGGGCATGGAGGCTCACCATGTCTACTTACTTGTCCTGGCTTCTAAGATCCCTAAGAGAGAGAGCCCAAGGCGGGGCACTCTCCGATATTCAAACGGACGCCGGTGGCCTAACGTAGATGGTGCAAGCTCCTTGTCTGGAACTTTATTGGCTTTCCACATAAACCAAGTTATTCAGCCTCTTTTCTCCACTTAATTTTCCTACTATTTCCTACGCTATTTCTTCCTAATCTAATCTTATATTAATAAATAAGTTTTTTCCTCGCCTACTCCGTCTCCCCTTCGAATCACCCTGGATCCACCAGGGCTGGACCCCGGCATAGAGCAGCTTTGCAGCACAGCCCTATTTCCCCATCAACAGGTACATACAACAAAATCTTTGAGCTGTTTTGCAGCTACCTGAAACCCTCCAGGTGGGAGAAGTTAACAATCAGTGATGGTATGCTGCCCACAAGAATGTAAACCCCAGAGAAGTTAGACCTGAAGGTTGCTGATACTGACTCCTACTTATCTTACCACCAACCCATCAGAAGAATGTCGACAAGCTGATCATGACTTCTTTGAACCATTACTATGAAACTTGTCACTATCTTCCCCAGGTTGGGACACTTGGTTTGAGGGCTGAGCTCACTGTGTCCCCCTTTGCCTGGCAAAGCAAGAAAGCTCTCCTTTTCCACTTCCCCAAAACTCTGTCTCCGAGATTTGATTTGAACCAGAAAACAGAGAAACTGATCTTTTGGCATCATGACTCAAGTAATGGGAAGGGGTACAGGTATAGGCTGGGTCTCAGACCCAAACCCAGTGCTTCCAACCTGTCTCTCTGTCTCCCTACTCCTTCTCTGGGTGTGTGGGGCCCTAGCCACATAGGACTCCCACCCAGATCTGGGACGCCCAGATCCCACAGAAGCAGCCCCATCTCTGCCCTCTGCAAACCAGCCTGAGTGAGGGCTCTCCCTGGACCATTTGATCATGGGTTCATCCATGACTCAGTGCTATTTCTGGCTCATCCTGGGTCATGTGCCTGGTCCTGGTTTGTGGGGATGGGGGAGTACAACAATGTGATTGATAGTGCTGGGCAGCATTGACAGCCAGTCCCCAGGAAGACAGAAGGGTGTGGACAGATGCCTACCACAAAGCGTCCAGGCACCTCAGCATCCTGTGCCTGCACAGCAGTGCCTTCTCCCTGGAGGCCTGCACAGCAGTTCTCTTGCCCCAGGGAAGCCTCCATGCTGGGAATGTCTGCACTCAGATCCTCTCACTAAGGCTGAGCAGCAGGGGTGTGGCAGGCTTTCTGCTGGCAGCCAGCTGCCATGGTGAGAAAGCTTCCCTTACGATGTGATGCAGGCGTGATACAGGCAGCTGCCACAGGTCGCTTAGAACCATGAGTTTTGACACTGAACCAGAAACACATTGAGAGTACGGCTCTCTAGCTCTCCATCAGAGCTGAGAGGCTGCCTGCACAGCCTCCTCTAGGGAGGGAAGCCTCCAGGGTCCAGGAGGGCTGATGGAAAGCAGGCACACAGTTACAGCACAAGCCTGAATTTGCAGTGCAGAGGTGGCTTCAGTTACATATGGCTGCTCCAGGGGTCAGGCCATGCATCTCTATTTCCTGCCAAATACACGGATGCCGACAAATGGCCCTAAGTGATGCAGACTTGGTTTGAAAGTTATCAAAGTCCTCCAGGACCACAGCAATATCTTCTCACCCACCTGCTTACTCCTTGGAAGAAAAGTTATGACCAACCTAGACAGCATATTCAAAAGCAGAGACATTACTTTGCCAACGAAGGTCTGTCTAGTCAAGGCTATGGTTTTTCCAGTGGTCATGTATGGATATGAGAGTTGGACTGTGAAGAGGGCTGAGCACTGAAGAATTGATGCTTTTGAACTGTGGTGTTGGAGAAGACTCTTGAGAGTCCCTTGGACTGCAAGGAGATCCAACCAGTCCATTCTGAAGATCAGCCCTGGGATTTCTTTGGAAGGAATGATGCTAAAGCTGAAACTCCAGTACTTTGGGCACCTCATGCAAAGAGTTGACTCATTGGAAAAGACTCTGATGCTGGGAGGGATTGAGGGCAGGAGGAGAAGGGGACAACAGAGGATGAGATGCCTGGATGGCATCACTGACTCAATGGATGTGAGTATGAGTGAACTCTGGGAGTTGGTGATGGACAGGGAGGCTTGGCGTGCTGTGATTCATGGGGCCACAAAGAGTCGGACATGACTGAGTGACTGAACTGAACTGAACTGACCTGCAATCCCAGGGCTAGATGCTCCTGTAAAGAAATGAAGCTTAGTGCAGTCTATTGCATGGAATACACATGGGCCAAGTGAGGTAGATCTGTGATCAGGCTTCTAATGAGGCTAGTTCTGTCCCTTGAACTCTGACGCTCATTTCACATGGAAAGAAGGTGCCAGCCCTGGGGTAGAGCCATGGTAGAGCTGACACTGGGGCTCTGGTCCCCGTAGATGTTCCACATGGCTCTAGAAAGAGGGACATGTATGGCTTTTCAAAACTGTGAGATCAAATTCATTGATTCTATCTGTCAATGCTAGGTTCAGAGGCAAAAAGTTATTTCAAAATGAAAAAAAAATTATTTGCAAAAAAAGTGAGGGAATCATACATCAGTAAAACTGATTTAAAAAATCCAACAATATCTAACCCCCGTAAGATCATCATTTTACATCTGTCTGTTCATGGTGGGAAAAGATCAGCTCCTTACATCCTGATGTTGTGTACAGCCTCAGACATTAACCCAAAGCTAGGATGATGTGGCTCCTGCTGAGAGTTCTGGATTACAGGAATTGCTCAAGATTTTCTTCTTTGCAGAAACCAAAACTAGACAGAGTGGCTGTATTATTTTTATTTTGTATGAGGTGCTTTTTCTCCCTACTTGTGGGAAATCAGCTACATGGTGATAACAGGGCTGAATCAAGTGCTGATTTCCTCATGATGAACCTTATTTACATTTTGATCCATTTCTCCTTATTACAGTATCATCCAAACCTTTCAAAGATGTAATCGAAATCAGTATCACTCCTAAGAGTGATCAGGAAGTTCCTAGCATGGTGAGCAAAAGTGCCTTCAACAAACACAACAAGTGTCATTTCACATTGAAGAAGTTAGACAAAGTAGGGTCCAAGTTGCTTTGTTCTATTTCTTTCTGTTTTTTTTTTTTTTCTTATTTCCTGAACACACTCTGAGACACGTGGATCTTTACATCTGCTGATCTTGATGAAGCAGAATATCCTGAAATGTCATTCTTCTCAGCACTTCCTCTCTATTCTGTGACTCTTTCATTGTTCAAGAGGCTGCTGTTTGATGCATCAAGAAAGGCTGAGTATCTTTGGTTTTGATTGCTAACTTTGGTTTTGTATTGGGTTTTTTTAGTATAATTTTAAATTTTTTAAATTAATTTTTATTGGAGTAGAGTTGATTTACAACGCTGTGTTAGTTTCTACAGTACAGCAAAGTGAATCAGCTGTGCATACACATGTATCCACTCTTTTCCTGTATAGGTCACTAGAGAGCATTGAGTAGAGTTCTTGGTGCTATCCCATAGGTCCTTATTAGTTATCTATTTTATATATAATAGTGTATATACATGAATCTGAATCTCCCAGTTTTATCGCTCACCTTCTTTCCCCTTTGGTAACCCCTTTGGTGTTTTTCTGCATCTGTGACTCTATTTCTGTTTTTTAAGTAAGTCCACCTGTACCATTGTTTTAGATTCCACATATAAGCAGTATCATATGATATGTCTTTCTCTGTCTGACTAACTTCAGTCAGTATGATAATCTCTAGGTCCATCCATGTTACTGCAAATGGCATTATTTCATTCTCTTTACGGCTGAGTAATATTCCATTGTATATATGTACATCTTCTTTACCCATTCCTCTTCAATGGACATTTAGGTTGCTTCCATGTCTTGACTATTGTAAACAGTCCTGCAGTAAACATTACAGTGGAAATAGTGACAGATTTTATTTTCTTGGGCTCCAAAATCACTGCCGACAGTGACTGCAGCCATGAAATTAAAAGATGCTTGCTCCTTGAAAGGAAAGCATTGACAAACCTAGACAGTATATTAACAAGCGGAGATATCACTCTGCTGACAAAGGTCCATACAGTCAAAGCTATGGTTTTTCAGTAGTCATGTACAGATGTGACAGTTGGACCATAAAGAAGGCTGAGCACAAAAGAATTGATGCTTTCAAATTGTGGTGCTGGGAAAGACTCTTGAAAGCACCTTGGACTGCAAGAAGATTGAACCAGTCCATCCTAAAGGAGATCAGTCCTGAATATTCACTAGAAGGACTGATGCTGAAGCTGAAGCTCCAATACTTTGGACACCTGATGCAAAGAGCTGACTCATTGAAAAAGACCCTGATGCTGGGAGAGATTGAAGACAGAAGGAGAAGGGGGCGATGGAGGATGAAATGGTTGGATAGAATCGCTGACGCAAAGGACATGAGTTTGAAAAAAATTGGGAGATGGTGAAGAAGAGGGATGCTGGCGTGCTGCAGTCCACGCAGTCGCAGAGGCAGACATGACTTAGTAACTGAACAGCAACAACAGCAAGCACTGGGGTGCATGTACTGTGTCAAAGTATAGTTTTCTCTGGATAGATACCCGACAGTGGGATTGCTGGGTGATATGATAGCTCTATGAGGTTAGGTTCTTAAGGAACCTCCATGCTGTTCTCCACAGTGGCTGTACCAATTTACACTTCCACAGAGTAGGAGGATTTCCTTTTCTCCACAGCCTCTCCAGCATTTATTGTTTTTGTTTTATTTGTTTATGGTCTTTTTAGATGAGGTCAGTACTGAGGCCCAGAGAAATTCTGGTTCTTGCCCAGAATTTTCTGCAAGTCAGGAGGCCCCTGTCCCTAGCTCTAAGTTGCCAGCATCATTCCTCCTGTCCCCCCATGACTATCTGCCGTTCCCCTACCTCACCCAGAAGCAAAGGTGTCACAGAGCTGCCCAGCCCACCAGAACTCTCCACCCTGTTCAGCCACACTCCAGAGGAAGCAATTTTATCAGTGCTAGTGACAAAGAGCTTTTCTCACCAGGATGAAATTCAAAACCAGACTAGCCTATATGTGTGATCCACACTGATAATGTGTAAATACCTACAAGCCTCAAAATGAGGAGCGAAAAATAAATAAATAAAAAAGACCACAATATATAAACTGTCTCAAAGCTGGAGTGAAGAGTCCTTTCAGGAAACTGGATGTGTTTTTCAACAGGCCCATCACAAAAGGTCAAGTCTGGCCCAGTGAGCATATGCCACACACACGCCACAAAAACAAACTTCAACTCACTAGTGAACAAAGAAAAGCAAATGAAATCAGCAACCAAGGCCTTTATTCCCCATCAAATTTCTAACGGAAAAAGTGATGCTACCAGTGTCAGGGGGGTCCCCCAGCCCCCTTCTGTCCACACATCTCCCTTCTCCCTCCCTCCCATTTATTTATTCCTTTTTTTTTTTTTTTTTTTGCAGCTGGGAGTTGGAAACTATGTATCTCTTTTTCTTCTGGTTGCAGAAGTCACTTACTTGGCTCCCCAGCCAAGGGGAATTCTTCCATGTCTAGGGAAAAGCCAGCTACACCTTAGGCCACTGTGGAGGGCTGGGTGGTCAGCAGCTAATTCTGTTGGGATTAGTGCAGCATCACTTCTCAGCAGAGACCTGGTCTAGAAAACAAGTCAGCTGGAGACAACATATCCTTTTAGCTTAAGTACAAGCTTTCCTCTCTCTGATGCTTTCAAAGCAAAAACTGCCCCCAAAAGTGGGGAGAGGCGTTGATAAGAAAGTATGACATGGGCTCCAGGTGTGCCTGCCTCCTTCAGCCTGCAGTTTCCCCTCCAGGCACCACTTTAGCATGAAGTCATGGGTGGGAACATTTGTCAGAACATTTGGGAGATCTGACAGTATGGGAAGACAGTCTCCATTTCAGGACTGCCAGCCACTAAGACCAGTGTGTCCCACTTAGGGGGTAAAAAAAAATCACACACATATACAATTAGGGCCTTAGTAAAGGAGTTCTTAAAATTTCAGTTTGCCAAAGCAAACATAATTTCATTCACTTATTGATTCACTATTGGGTTTCTACTAAGTGCTAAACACTAGGAATACACAGGTCAAAACAACAGACGTGGCCCCTTCCCAGAGCCAGCATCTAGCGGAGGAATCAATAGGAAATACCACAGATGCTGTATGACTGAATCTCTCTGCTGTACGCCTGACACTAAGACAACGTCATAAGTCAACTATACTTCAACATAAAACGAAAATTAAAAAAGAAGGAAAGAAAATACATTAGATGTTTTTGGCCTAGGAAGGCTTCTGTGTAACAACGTCTCCTATTTTCTGTATTCTCAGACTTTAACATATGATGAATACCTAGTTGCTGTTGTTCAGTCGCTCAGTCATGTCCATCTCTTTGCAACCCCATGGACTGCAGCATTCCAGGCTTCCCCGTCCTTCACCATCTCCAGAGTCTGCTCAAACTCATGTCCGTTGAGTCGGTGATGTTATCTAACCATCTCATGCTCTGTCAACCCTTCTCCTTTTGCCTTTCCTCTTTCCCAGCAAACACTGGAGGGGCTGCCAATCCCCAGGGAGAGTTAACTTACCCCAGGAGCAAACTTTTAAAATGCAAAGCAGCCAACCCAGAGCCCACCCTGCTGACCAGCTCCTCTATGTGACTCCAATCAGGATCCCCATCCCCTGCTCAAATGGCTCCTGGACCACACGACTAGGGACCCCCACACCCAGCATCCCCTGAATAATCCAAACCAGCATGCGTGGAGGCTGCTGACCCAGCCTTGCCCTCTCCTTCCCACACAAGCCATAATTAAAGCCTGTGCCCACATCTCCCCTTGTTCCCTTACCTCCTGACCAAACGGTCTTCCCCTTGTGGCCTTGCAATGCTCGGCACCTCCTGTTTCTAAGGAACTTTGGTATAAAAATATTTCTTCTTTGTGGCAGTCATTTCCAGGTTTGAGTGTCTTTCCTGATAAAAGAAAGCACATCAGGGTGGGGTGGGGGGCTTCTGCAGGGTGGAGGTTTAGCTGCTCCCTGAACCAGAAGGAGTTATTATATCAGAGGTGGGGGAAGGGGAGACATTGCAAGCATAGGCCTTAAGGCAGGATGAGACTGGCTTTCTGAGGGCCTGGAGGAGACCTTAGGGGCCAGAACCTGGGGAGCAGGGCAGGGGCCCCGTTCACAGGATGTGCCCTCTATGAGCATTTTCTGTTCTGAGACCTGGGAGCCTGTGGGGCCCACGGCTCCTTCTCAGGGTCCTTGACATGAGGGGCTGTGGTACAAATGCAGACAGAATGTCCTCGTAGGGTTTGAGGGACCCCAGTCTGAACAGGACGTGGCCTGAGCTCATGTCACAAACAACTGGCGAAAACACTCTGTGAACTGCCGTAAAAAGGGTTTAAGAGGATATTTGATCAGTTAGCGTGGTGTTTAATAAACAAGGCAGAAAGAATCCTTCAAATACTAAAGGCTAAAGCCCATTTTCCAGGTGTTTTCTCATAAAATCTTTCCTCAGTGCATTGCCTGGTGCATCTTCGTTAGGATTTGACAACTGGGTCCCATCTGAGGACTGAGCTGTGGTGTGATGTCTCCAGTGGGAGCAACAGAACCCTCTTGAGAATCAGATCAGCTACTGGTGAGAAGAAGGAGCCATGCCTGCCTCCCTCCCCAAACCGCGCTTCCAAAGCAGTGAGGGAGCAGGCCCAGGAGTACAGTGCGGGGCTATTGACCTATCTGAGGCCCCAGGCACTGTCTGGGGCATCTTTTTTTTTTTTTTTTTTTAGCTTTTTATAGATCTATAATACATATCCAGCAAAATGTCAGATGGTGAGTACGCAGCTCAATGAATTTCCACATTCTGAATTCATTTGTATATTCCACACCCTGATTAACAAACAGCATCACCAGCAATCCCAAATCCCCTCAGAGACTCACTTTGGTCACTATACGCTCTGCAGGCAATCACTATCCTAAGTATTCTTACTGAGATAAAATCGATATGAGGTCAAATTAACCATTCAGTGTCACTTAATAACAGTTCAGTGTCACTTAATCCATTCACAATGCTGTGCAACCATGCCCATCTCTGTTTAGTTCCAAAACACTGTCATCACCCCAAAATAAAGCCCCTCACCCAGGAAGCAGTTCCTCATCTGTAACCTACCTCACCTCAGCTCCTGGAAACCACCTCTCCGCTTTTTGTTCCTATATTTACCTATTTTGCATATTTCATACAAAAGGTGTCATACAGCATATGACCCTTCATGTTTGGCTTCTTTCACTTAGTATAAGGTTTTCAAGATTTATCCACTTTATAGCATGTATCAGGGCTTCATCCTTTGTATTGCTGAACTATATGAATGGGCTACATTTCTTTATGCATTCATCTATTGATGAGTTATTATCTCTTTTGGTCTATTATGAATAATATTGCTCCAAACATTCATATACAACTGTTTGTTTTAGTACCTGTTTTCAAATCTTTTGCATATATATCAAGGAGTGGAATTTCTGAGCCATAAGGCAATCCTATGTTTAACTTTTTGAGGAACTGCAAAACTGTCTTCTAAAGTGACTGCACCATTTGACATTCCCACCAGCAATGCATGAGAATTCCAGCTTCTCCATATCCTTGCCAGTATATTTTGTATTTTTTTGCATATCTGAGTGGGAACAAAGTGGCCTCTCATTGCAGTCTAATCCACGTTTCCAGAATGACATTGACCATCATGTGCTTATTACCCATTTGTTTATTTTTTCTTCCGTAGAAAAGTCTATTTAAATCCTTTGCCTATTTTTAATGAGGTTACTCATTTTTTACTGTTGAATTTGGGGAATTATTTCTCTTTTCTGGACACAAGTTTCCTATCAAATGTATGATTTGCAAATATTGTCTTCCATTCTGTAGGTGGTCTTTTCACTTTCTTGATAGTATCCTATGAAAACAAAGGTTTTTAATTTTGAAGCTCTGATTTCTCCTTCATATTTGAATGAGATCCTTGCTGGGTACAGTAATCTGGGCTGTAGGTTATTTTCTTGCATCACTTTAAGTATGCCTTGCCATTCCCTCCTGGCCTGAAGAGTTTCTATTGAAAGATCAGCTGTTATCCTTATGGGGATCCCCTTGTGTGTTATTTGTTGTTTTTCCCTGCTGCTTTTAATATTTGTTCTTTGTGTTTGATCTTTGTTAATTTGATTAATATGTGTCTTGGGGTATTTTGCCTTGGGTTTATCCTATTTGGGACTCTCTGGGTTTCTTGGACTTGGGTGATTATTTCCTTCCCCATTTTAGGGAAGTTTTCAACTATTACCTCCTCAAGTATTTTCTCACGGTCTTTCTTTTTGTCTTCTTCTTCTGGGACTCCTATGATTCAAATGTTGGGGCGTTTAACATTGTCCCAGAAGTCTCTGAGATTGTCCTCATTTCTCTTAATTTGTTTTTCTTTTTTCTTCTCTGTTTCATTTATTTCTACCATTCTATCTTCTACCCACTTATCCTATCTTCTGCCTCCATTATTCTACTGTTGGTTCCCTCCAGAGTGTTTTTGATCTCATTTATTGCATTATTCATTATATATTGACTCTTTTTATTTCTTCTAGGTCCTTGTTAAACCTTTCTTGCATCTTTTCGATCCTTGTCTCCAGGCTATTTATCTGTAACTCCATTTTGTTTTCAAGATTTTGGATCATTTTCACTATCATTATTCGGAATTCTTTTTCAGATAGACTTCCTATCTCCTCCTCGTTTGTTTGGGTTGGTGGGCATTTATCCTGTTCCTTTACCGTCTGGGTATTCCTCTGTCTCTTCATCTTGTTCATATTGCTGTGTTTGGGGTGGCCTATCTATATTCTGGCAGTTTGTGGAGTTCTCTTTATTGTGGAATTTCCTCCCTGTGGGTGGGATTGGATGGGTGGCTTGTCAAGGTTTCCTGGTTAGGGAAGCTTGTGTTCTGGTGGGTGGAGCTGGATTTCTTTTCTTTGGAGTGCAATGAAGTGTCCAGTAATGAGTTATGAGATGTCAATGGGTTTGAAGTGACTTTGGGTAGCCTGTATGTTGAAGCTCAGGGCTATGTTCCTGTCTTGCTGGAGAATTTGTGTGGTATGTCTTGCTCTGGAACTTGTTGGCCCTTGGGTGGTGCTTGGTTTCAGTGTAGGTATGGAGGCATTTGATGAGCTCCTATCGATTAATGTCCCCTGGAGTCAGGAGTTCTCTAGTGTTCTCAGGATTTGGACTTAAGCCTCCTGCCTCTGATTTTCAGTCTTATTCTTACTGTAGCCTCAAGACTTCTCCATCTGTCACTTCCAAGGTGGTTCCCTCTGTTTTAGCTTCTTCTGTTTGCCAGTCTCTAATTTCCCCCCTGACACAAGGGGGCAGTGGTGGACACTCTTTCAGGCTCACTTGTTCAGTCGTACTGTAGGGATGGAGGAACACTGCAAACAAATAACACTGGAGTCTGTGGGGAGTGCTCACAGTGTCGCAGCCACGGCCACACTGGGTTTGCCCCCATTCAGGGCGTGTGTGCCTTCCCAGTCTACACTGCTCAAGCTCTAGGTTGCTCTGCCGGGAACTGTCTGAGGCCAGCTCTGGGTTGTATGCACTTCCCAGGTCTAAGCCGCTCAGGTTCAGGTACTCAGGTACTCCACTAAGGCGCAGACTTGGTTGGGCCTGCGTTTTGTGCCCTTCCCAGGTCCGAGCAGCTCAGGTGACCAGGTGTTTGGTGAGCACTGTTGCTGCGACTTATCCCCCCCCCCCCCCGCCCGTCCCTGCCGCTCGGTTTTCTGGGTGTACAACCGGCACACCTCAGGCAGATCTCGACCGTCCAGAATCCCAAGAAGTCTTGGTTAGCAACGAAACCTGTTTGCAGTTTGGTAGATGATGCCTCTCTGGGGCTGCAATTGCCCCCTTCCAGCTCTGGCTGCCCTTGCCTGCCTGTCTCTGGCAGGGGATGGGCAGGTCCACAGCTGGCTAGCTCTAGTCAGTCCTTTGTTCTGTGAGTGGGTCTGGCAGTGTCTTAGGTTACGGCTTTTCGCCTTTTCATGGGGTAGCTATCCCACAGTCTGCTTTACGTTAGTTCCCTCGGATTGTCCTCGGGGCATTCAGGCCTGCTCCTTACTCTAAGGAATGCGGCCCGCGGCTCCCTGCCCAGTGCCGACTTGCTAGTGGGGGATGGGGGGGTCTGCGCTGCTTTCCTGCCAGGAGTTATCCTTGGGCATGTAATTCGTGGGTTTTAGTTATTTATTTTTCCTCCCAGTTATGTAGAAGATATTAAGAAGAGGTGGCTAGAGTACACAGAAGAACTGTACAAAAAAGATCTTCACAACCAAGATAATCATGATCGTGTGATCACTCACCTAGAGCCAGACATCCTGGAATGTGAAGTCAAGTGGGCCTTGGGAAGTATCACTATGAACAAAGCTAGTGGAGATGATGGAATTCCAGTTGAGCTATTTCAAATTCTGAAAGGTGATACTGTGAAAGTGCTGCACTCAATATGCCAGCAAATTTGGAAAACTCAGCAGTGGCCACAGGACTGGAAAAGGTCAGTTTTCATTCCAACCCCCCAAAAAGGCAATGTCAAAGAATGCTCAAACTACTGCACTCATCTCACATGCTAGTAAAGTCATGCTCAAAATTCTCCAAGCCAGGCTTCATCAGTATGTGAGCTTCCAGATGTTCAACCTGGATTGAGAAAAGGCAGAGGAACCAGAGATCAAATTGCCAACATCTGCTGGATAATCAAAAAAGCCATAGAGTTCCAGAAAAACATCTATTTCTGCTTTATTGACTATGCCAAAGCCTTTGACTGCGTGGATCACAATAAACTGTGGAAAATTCTGAAAGAGATGGGAATACCAGACGACCTGACCTGCCTCTTGAGAAACCTATATGCAGGTCAGGAAGCAACAGTTAGAACTGGACATGGAACAACAGACTGGTTCCAAATAGGAAGAGGAGTACATCAAGGCTGTATATTGTCACCCTGCTTATTTAACTTATATGCAGAGTACATCATGAGAAATGCTGGGCTGGAAGAAGCACAAGTTGGAATCAAGATTGCCAGGAGAAATATCAGTAACCTCAGATATGCAGATGACATCACCCTTATGGCAGAAAGTGAAGAGGAACTAAAAAGCCTCTTGATGAAAGTGAAAGAGGAGAGTGAAAAAGTTCACTTAAAGCTCAATATTCAGAAAACTAAGCTCATGGCATCTGGTCCCAACACTTCCTGGGAAATAGATGGGGAAACAGTGGAAAGAGTGGCAGACTTTATTTTGGGGGGCTCCAAAATCACTGCAGATGGTGATTGCAGCCATGAAATTAAAAGACGCTTACTCCTTGGAAGGAAAGCTATGACCAACCTAGATAGCATATTGAAAAGCAGAGACATTACTTTGCCAACAAAGGTCCATCTAGTCAAGGCTATGGTTTTTCCAGTGGTCATGTATGGATGTGGGAGTTGGACTATAAAGAAAGCTGAGTGCTGAAGAATTGATGCTTTTGAACTGTGGTGTTGGAGAAGACTCTTGAGAGTCCCTTGGACTGTAAGGAGATCCAACCAGTCCATCCTAAAGGAGACCAGTCCTGGGTGTTCATTGGAAGGACTGATGCTAAAGCTGAAATTCCAGTACGATGGCCACCTCATGAGAAGAGTTGACTCATTGGAAAAGACTCTGATGCTGGGAGGGATTGAGGGCATGAGGAGAAGGGGACGACAGAGGATGAGATGGTTAGATGGTATCTCCAACTCAATGGACATGAGTTTGGGTGAACTCCGGGAGTGGGTGATGGACAGGGAGGCCTGGCGTGCTGCAATTCATGGGGTCGCAAAGAGCAACACTGAGCAACTGAACTGAACTGAACTGATGTTGCCCTCTGAGATTCCGAAACTCGCCACAGATTTACCAGTGAGAGTGTTTCTTGGTGTTTGGAAACTTCTCTTTTTTTTAAGCCTCCCTTCCCAGGATGGATCTCCATCCCTACCTATTTTGTCTCTCTTTTTATCTTTTATATTTTTTCCTACCTACTTTCAAAGACAATGGGCTGCTTTTCTGGGTGCCTGATGTCCTCTGCCAGCATTCAAAAGTTGTTTTGTGGAATTTACTCAGCGTTCAAATGTTCTTTTGATGAATTTGTGGGAGAGAAAGTGGTCTCCCCGTCCTATTCCTCTGCCATCTTAGGACTGCCCCCTGATCTTTCAATAGAAACTCTTCAGGCCAGGAGGGAATGGCAGGACATACTTAAAGTGATGAAAGAAAATAACCTACAGCCCAGATTTCTGTACCCAACAAGGATCTCATTCAAATTTGAAGGAGAAATCAAAAGCTTTACAGACAAGCAAAAGCTGACAGAATGAAGCACCACCAAATTGGTTCTCCAACAAATGCTAAAGGATCTTCTCTAGACAGGAAACACAGAAAGGGTGTATAAACTCGAACCCAAAACAATAAAGTAAATGTCAAGGGGATCACACTTATCAATAATTACCTTAAATGTAAATGGGTTGAATGCCCCAACCAAAAGACAAAGACTGGCTGAATGGATACAAAAACAAGAGCCCTATATATGTTGTCTACAAGAGACCCATCTTGAAACAAGGGACACATACACACTGAAAGTGAAGGTCTGGAAAAGGATATTACATGCAAATAGAGACCAAAAGAAAATAGGAGTAGCAATACTCATCCATCAGACAAAATTGACTTTAAAACAAAGGCTGTGAAAAGAGACAGAGAAGGACACTACATAATGATCAAAGGATCAATCCAAGAAGAAGATATAACAATCATAAATATACATGCACCCAACATAGGAGCACCACAATATGTAAGACAAAAGCTAACAAGCATGAAAGGGGAAATTAACAATAACACAATAATAGTGGGAGACTTTAATACCCCACTCACACCTATGGACAGATCAGCTAAACAGAAAATTAACAAGGAAACACAAACTTTAAATGATATAATAGACCAGTTAGACCTATTTGATATCTATAGGACATTTCACCCCAAAACATTTTTCTCAAGGGCACACGGAACATACTCCAGGACAGACCACATCTTGGGCCATAAATCTAGCCTTGGTAAATTCAAAAACATTGAAATTATTCCAATCATCTTTTCTGACCACAATGCAGTAAGATTAGATGTCCATTACAGGAGAAAACCTATTAAAAATTCCAACATATGGAGGTTGAAAAACACGCTGCTAAATAACCAACAAACCATAGAAGAAAATAAAAAAAGAAATCAAAATATGCATAGAAATGAATGAAAATGAAAACACAACAACCCAAAACTTATGGGACACTGTAAAAGCAGTGTTAAGGGGAAGATTCATAGCAATACAGGCTTACCTCAAGAAACAAGAAAAAAGTCAAATAAATACCCTAACACTATACCTAAAGCAACTTGAAAAGGAAGAATCCAGGGTTAGTAGAAGGAAAGAAATCTTAAAATAGGGCAGAAATAAATGCAAAAGAAACATAAGAGACCATAGCAAAACTCAACAAAACCAAAAGCTGGTTCTTTGAGAAGATAAATAAATTGACAAACCATTAGCCGGACTCATCAAAAAACAAAGGGAGAAAAATCAAATCAATAAAATTAGAAATGAAAATGGAGAGATCATAACAGACAACACAGAAATACAAAGGATCATAAGAGACTATTATCAACAACTATACGGAAAAAAATGGACAACTTGGAAGAAATGGACAAATTCTTAGAAAAGTACAACTTTGCAAAATTGAACCAGGAAGAAATAGAAAATCTTAACAGACTCATCACAAGCATGGAAATTGAAACTGTAATCAGAAACCTTCCAACAAACAAAAGCCCAGGACCAGACGGCTTCACAGCTGAATTCTATCAAAAATTTAGAGAAGAGCTAACACCTATCCTACTGAAACTCTTCCAGAAAATTGCAGAGGAAGGTAAACTTCCAAACTCATTCTATGAGGCCACCATCACTCTAATACCAAAACCTGACAAAGATGCCACAAAAAAAGAAAACTACAGGCCAATATCACTGATGAACATAGATGCAAAAATCCTTAACAAAATTCTAGCAATCAGAATCCAACAACACATTAAAAAGATCATACATCATGACCAAGTGGGCTTTATCCCAGGGATGCAAGGATTCTTCAATATCCGCAAATCAATCAATGTGATACACTACATTAACAAACTGAAAAATAAAAACAATGTGATTATCTCAATACAGGCAGAGAAAGCTTTTGACAAAATTCAACATCCATTTATGATAAAAATCCTCCAGAAAGCAGGAATAGAAGGAACACATCTCAACATAATAAAAGCTATATATGACAAACCCTCAGCAAACATTATCCTCAATGGTGAAAAATTGAAAGAATTTCCCCTAAAGTCAGGAACAAGACAAGGGTGCCCACTCTCACCACTACTATTCAACATAGTTTTGGAAGTTTTGGCCACAGCAATCAGAGCAGAAAAAGAAATAAAAGGAATCCAAATTGGAAAAGAAGTAAAACTCTCACTGTTTGCAGATGGCATGATCCTCTACATAGAAAACCCTAAAGACTCCACCAGAAAATTACTAGAGCAAATCAGTAAAGTTGCAGGATATAAAACCAACACACAGAAATCCCTTGCATTCCTATACACTACCAATGAGAAAACAGAAATAAATTAAGGAAACAATTCCATTCACCCCATTGCAACGAAAGAAAATACTTAGGAATATATCTACCTAAAGAAACAAAAGACCTATATATAGAAAACTATAAAACACTGGTGAAAGATATCAAAGAGGACACAAATAGATGGAGAAATATACTGTATTCATTGATCAGAAGAATCAATGTAGTGAAAATGAGTATACTACCCAAAGCAATCTATATATTCAATGAAATCCTGATCAAGCTACCAGCGGTATTTTTCACAGAGCTAGAACAAATAATTTCACAATTTGTATGGAAATACAAAAAAAAAAACTCAAATAGCCAAAGCAATCTTGAGAAAGAAGAATGGAACTGGAGGAATCAACCTGCCTGACTTCAGGCTCTACTACAAAGCCACAGGCATCAAGACAGTATGGTACTGGCACAAAGACAGACATATAGATCAATGGAACAAAATAGAAAGCCCAGAGATAAATCCACACACCTATGGACACCTTATCTTTGACAAAGGAGGCAAGAATATACAGTGGATTAAAGACAATCTCTTTAACAAGTAGTGCTGGGAAAACTGGTCAACCACTTGTAAAAGAATGAAACGAAAACATTTTCTAACACCGCACACAAAAATAAACTCAAATTGATTAAAGATCTAAACATGAGACCAGAAACTATAAAACTCCTAGAGGAGAACATAGGCAACACACTCTCCGAAATAAATCACAGCAGGATCCTCTATGACTCACCTCCCAGAATATTGGAAATAAAAGCAAAAATAAACAAATGGGACCTGGTTAAAATTAAAAGCGTCTGCACAACAAAGGAAACTATAAGCAAGGGGAAAAGACAGCCTTCAGAATGGGAGAAAATAATAGCAAATGAAGCAATGAACAAAGGATTAATCTCAAAAATATACAAGCAACTCCTGCAGCTCAATACCAGAAAAATAAATGACCCAATCAAAAAATGGGCCAAAGAAATAAATAGACATTGATCCAAAGCAGACATACAGATGCTCAACATCACTCATTATCAGAGAAATGCAAATCAAAACCACAATGAGGTACCATTTCACGCCAGTCAGAATGGCTGCTATCCAAAAGTCTACAAGCAATAAATGCTGGAGAGGGTATGGAGAAAAGGGAACCCTCTTACACTGTTGGTGGGAATGCAAACAAGTACAGCCACTATAGAGAACAGTATGGAGATTTTCAAAAAACTGAAAATAGAACTGCCATACAACCCAGCAATCCCATTGCTGGGCATACACACAGAGGAAACCAGAAATGAAAGAGACATGTGTCCCCAGTGTTCATTGCAACACTGTTTATAATAGCCAGGACATGGAAGCAACCTAGATGTCGATCAGCAGATGAATGGATAAGAAAGCTGTGGTACATATACACAATGGAATATTACTCAGCCATTAAAAAGAATACATTTGAATCAGTTCTAATGAAGTGGATGACACTGGAGCCTATTATACAGAGTGAAGTAAGCCAGAAAGGAAAACATCAATACAGTATAATTCCCTGATGGCTCAGATGGTAAAGCATCTGCCTGCAATGTGGGAGACCCAGGTTCAATTCCTGGGTTGGGAAGATCCCCTGGAGAAGGAAATGGCAATCCACTCCAGCACTCTTGCCTGGAAAATCCCACGGACAGAGGAGCCTGATAGGCTACAGTCCATGGGGTTGCACCAGTCGGACACGACTGAGCAACTTCACTTTCAGTTCAACGCATATATATGGAATTTAGAAAGAAGGTAACGATAACCCCGTATGCGAGATAGCAAAAGAGACACAGATGTATGGAACAGTCTTTTGGACTCTGTGGGAGAGGGTGAGGGTGGGATGATATGGGAGAATGGCACTGAAATATGTAAAATATCATATGTGAAATGAATCACCAGTCCAGGTTTGATGCATGATACAGGGTGCTCTGGGCTGGTGCCCTGGGATGACCCATAGGGATGGGATGCGGAGGGAGGTGGGACGGGGCTTCAGGATGGGGAACACATGTACACTCATGGAGGATTCAAGTCAATGTATGGCAAAACCAATACAATATTGTAAAGTAAAATAAATAAATTAAATAATTATAAATAAATAAATAAATAAAAATAAAACGATGTGCAAAACTCAATAGCAAACAAAACGGGCAATGCAGTTTGAAAGATGGGCAGAGGATCTGAATAGACATGTTTCCAAAGAAGACATATAAGTACATTGAAAGGCCAACAGGTACTTGAAAAGATGCTCAACATCACTAATCACCAGTAAAATGCAATTAAAACCACAATGAGATATCACCTCACACCTGTTGGAATGTTTATTATTTAAAAGACAAGAAAGAGATCCCTCGTGCACTGTTGATGGGAATATAAATTTTTGCAGCTACCGTAGTATGGAGTTTCTTCAAAAAATTAAAAATAGAATTGCCATATGATCCAGAAACTCCTATTCTAGGTATTTGTCCAAAAGGAAACAGAAACAGTAACTCAAAAAGATATATGGACCCCCATGTGCCTTGCAAGATTATTTACAGTGGGTAGCATGAAAGCCACCTAAGAGTCCATCAATGGATAAAGAGAATGTGAATATTATGAAATTATGGAATACTATTCAGCCATAAGAAAGAAGTCAATCTTGCCATTTACAACAACATAGATGATCTTTTGAGGGCATCGTGCTAAATAAAATAAGTCAGACAGAGAAACACAAATACTGTGTGGCCTCACTTAAATGCGGAATGCAAAAAATAAAATACAAAACAAAATCGAACTCATAGATACAGAGTACAGATTAGTGGTAGCCAGAGGCAGGGGTGTGAGCGGTAAAAGGTGAAATGGATGAAGGTAGTCAAACAGTACAAATTTCTAGTTGTAAAATAAATAAGTCCTGATGATGTAATGTACAGATGGTCATTTATAGTTAATAATGCTCTATTGTATGTTGGCTAAGAAAGTAGATCTTAAAAGGTCTTGTTACAGGGAAAAAAAAAAGTAAATATATGTAAGTCTATGTCCATTACATCTCAGTTAAAGAAAAAAGAAGACACAGAACTTGGAAAAAAGTTTTCACTTTGATGAAGTCCAATTTACCTATTTCTGTTGTGGCTTGAGCCTTTGGGGTCATATCTGAGAATCTATCACCTATTCCATGGACACAAAGCTCTATTGCCATGTTTCTTTCAAGATTTTTATGATTTTAGCCTTTGCATTTCGATTCATGTCTGATTTTCTGTTAATTTTGTGTTGGTGTAAGGTAGGGGTCCAACTATATTCTCTTGCATGCAGTAGTCTTGCAATTTTGTTGAAAATTAATGGAGCATCCTTCAGCCAAAAAGGATTCAAGACACAAGGTAATCCAGATTGAGTCATAGGCTCCAGGGTGAAGCAAATGAGGCATCTGACAACCACCTGGCTTTCGACCAGAAACCTGCCTCACCACCGCATTAGACAAGGAGCCCAGTTCAGTCCCTGCCATATCTCTCAGAGATGAAGAAGCAGCTCTCACTTGTGAACTGAGAATAGGTTTAAGATGCTGTATGATGTGCAGGGCTGCTGGCTGAGCGCCATCATGAATGGCAGGGCATGGAGCATGGGCTTTGCTGGTTTCCTCACGGCTTGTCTGTGACATGCCCAGGGTCCTCCATCTGTGGAAGGTTCTGCCTGCAGGGAGCCCTCCCCAAAGGGATGTACTCCTCGTTAAGTGTGAAATCAGCTAGAGTGCACAGAGGGTAGTGGGTTTGTTGTTTCAAGGCTTCCTCAAATCTCGTGGGAAATTCAGTCCATCTATTTCTGGAGAGGTAAGAGCATATGACACCCACATCCTCACACACACGTGCACACAGAAATGTCACCATTCTGCGTGCCCGGCTCCCGCGAGCCATTCTCCCTTGAGACACTTTGTTATTGAGAAGGGAAAAGCAGTGTGTGAAAATAAGTCCTCAGGCAGCAGAGGCTCTGCCTGCGGGGTATTGTTGTCATCCTGATATTCAGGAAACGAAGAGGCTCTAAATAGCAAAGGCAGATAATTACTACCTTCAAAAACAGAACAGAAAGCAAGTCTGCTTCCATCTGAGTAAAGTGGATGCACATTATCAATGTGCTTTTGATGTGGAGGTGGTGGGAGCTCAGTGTCAATCCCTAACACAGACCCCAAAGAAATCAGTCCGCTTCACAACACCATCTCCATCACTTCTGTACAACCTGTGGTCCAGGCTGAGAAGGAGGTCAGCCCTAGAAAGGGTCATTTTTCATAAAGCACTTGTGTTAGTTTCCTATCACTGCTGTAACAAATACCGTTTGGCATTTCTGGAGGCCAGAAGTCTGAGAAGGCTGTCAGCAGGGCTGCGCTCCTCCTGGCAGGAGCGGCTGTTTCCCTAGAGGCTGTTGGGTCCTGGTCCCCTGCTGGAATTGCATCATTCCCATTTTCACTCGTCTGACTCTAAATCCCTGCCTCCCTCCCATAAGCACTCCTATGACTACACAGGGCCCAGTCAGACAATCCAGGATAACTCTCCCTTCTCAAGGCCCTTTCCTTAGTCACAACTGTGGTCTCCTTGGACATATACACTACCAGGATCACAGGTCCTGGGGATTAGCACATCTTTGGGGGCAATTTGTCCTCAGTATCACCCTACTGTAGGCTTTTCTGCTTCCAAGGGAACAGGTAAGGAGTCCCATTTGCCTGGCCTGCCACTATTTGAGGCAAAAGCAGGAGGGCCCAGCATAGGGCATGTGCTCCTCCCTTCACGCCTCTCTGAAGATTCCCTGGGAGCTTGCAATGAGAGTGGCAGGCAGGGGACCTTGGACTCGGTCTCCAGGAGGTGGGCCCATGGAGATGTCCCTGGCCAGCACCCCTACTAACACAGCGGTTTCCCGCGCCTCTTTCCTTCAGAAACAGTGGGCTCTTTGGGCAGGAAGGATGTCTCTTCTCCCTCTGCCATGTCCCCACCTGGTCACAGTGCCAGGTACACAGTGGGTGCCCAATAAGTGTCTGCCACCTTGCCTTGCCTGCGTCTGATTCACATCCTGTTTCCCTCCCTGGGAGCTCTGTTCCCTCTGGAATCAGCACTGATGCAGCCCCAGCCGGGAGTGCCTTCCACCAGCCCCACCTGCAGCAGGTCTGAAGCAGAAGGGAGTTATAATCCATTTTACAAGAGTCGTGTTGCTTGCTCTCCCTTCAGTCTTGGTGATCCCAAGATCTCTGCGTCCCACGTAAACTTCAGATGGGCCCTCTGTCCCGACTTACAGAGGGGACCTCAGGCCCAGGCAGTGCAGCCCTTCTGCGCCCATGCAGAGGAGGGGGCTGGCAGCAGACTGGCCATGTGGCTGGTGACTGGGCATTGCCAATGTCCCAAGAGGTGAAGGCACAGGTCCGCTACAACGGCAGAGATGGACAGGACTGTGCCTGGCGAGAGCCTGGGCTAGGCTTCTCCTACAGAAGTGAAGACCACACTTTTTAGGATCCTGGGGTCAAGACAGCACCGCGTGGGCCCCTCCCTGTAGGCTCTAATGACCCAGCCTCCTGAGCTTTACGGAAACTTCATCATAAGTCGTGTGTCTATGTGCCAAGTCGCTTCAGTCATGGCCGACTCTTTCTGACCCTTTGGACTATAGCCCGCCAGGCTCCTCAGTCCATGGGATTCTCCAGGCAAGAACACTGGAGCAGGCTGCCATTTCTGATGGGTCATCAACTCCACTTTCAGCTCTTCTCAATGGGGGATGGGGCTGACAATTCCAGGATTCTCATCCTGCCTGGATCTTGCTGGTGACCCGCCCTTACCCAGGACCCAAATTCACCTCACTAGAACAGAAGACACTCTTATCACTCAGGAAATCACAAGGATCTTAGGAGCTCTGTGCCAGGAACCTATGGCAGGGACCAAATATACATGTATTTCCTACTATCTTATCCAACCTGAAAGAGTTTCTATTGCCAAATCCAGAAGGATTTGAACAACAGAATAAAAAATATAGTATTGGATTATAACCCAAAGTAAAAAATAACTATATATACATACATATATATATATATATATATATAACCCATACTAATGAAAATCATGATTGAATAAGTATATAAATGGGTAAGAAGGGGCCGCTTCTCTTTACAAAGGGTTTCTTACAGTATATGGATACAGTGCCCACTCCAAGGGGCTGGTGCTTCACCCCTCTCCTTTATGCCTGGGAGCCAAAGAATATTGTGGGGACATTTGGAACAGTCCCCGGGGTGGAGAACACTGTCGGGCAGCCCTCAGCCATGTGCTATGCTTTTTCCAAAACCCATAACCCAAGCCTAATCTGAGGAAAACACCGGCATAACCCAAATTGAAGCACCTTCTACCAAATACTTGACCACTACTCCTCAAAACTGTTGAGGTCACAAGAAACAAGAAAAGACTGAGGAACTGTAAAGAGACCAGAGGAAATGAATGTGACAACCCTGTGCAACGCACTGTCCGTCCTGGAGCAAAATGAGGGCAGCAAAGGCAGAACAGGAGAAACCCAAAGAAAGCCCAGAGTGGGTGACAGCGTCGCACTAAGGCTGGTTGCCAAGACTGACAAATGTTCCAGGAAACAGAAGCGTAACCGGGGGGAGGAGGGAGACATGATGCATGGGAGTCTATGTCCTCCCAGGGAAACTTCCCTTCAGAGCTAAACTGTTTCCAAAATAGAAGTTCCTTTTTGAAAAATCTCTAATTGATAAATCCCTAATGCATTCAGCAACCATGTTTGTCGCACTTACCCGCTCCAGGATGCTTTTCTCCGCGCGGCCCAAACACCACCTCTCCCTCTGACACATGGTGACATGGTGGCCCACGCTGGCAGGCAGAGGACAGAGGACACACAAAGGCCCCTGGCCCTGGTGCTGCTAGCAGGGAGCAGGGAAGATCTCCTCCCTAAGGGCGGAGGGTCCACCAGGACTGCCATAGTCGAGAGGGCCTCAGGAGCCCACCCAGTCCTGAGCTTGGAGTCGAAGAGCAGGCAGGATTTCAGGGCGGGGCTGAGAGGCCCCGGGGAGTGACCGCGGTGCCCCTTGTTTACAGACCCTGAAGACAAGGCTCAGGGGCTCCGAGTCAGGAGGGACTGTCCCAGGAGCAAGGGGCAGAGCCCACATATGTGTCCAGGCCTCCCTGGGGCCAGTGGCCACATCTGCGGTGGAGGGTCCTTGGAGGAGGTGGGGCCTCCGGGGCCATGAGAGCCCAGGGGAGACTGGCCCCTGAGCTGCCTGCTATGGGGGAGGTGCCCTCTGAAGAAAGACTGCGGTTCTCACCCCGAGCCACCCCCTGGGAAGGGGTCGCACCACGGGCTCAGGCACGGGATGGGCGTGAGGCGCCCACCCTGAGGGGTGGCTCCTCCTGCAGCTCCCGCCTCAAGCCCGGCCTCCCCGGACCAGCTTCTCAGCTGCGCTCAAACCCAGGCGAGGAGTGAAGATGAGGATCAGATCTCCTGGAGCATTCCAAGAGCCAAGCAAACTGAACTGAGCCGACATCAGAAGGCGACCAAACCCGGGACGTAACTGGGAGCTGCTGTTCTGTTATGGCTGCTTTGAAACTTTTGTCCATGAATCTGGTAAAGTCTGGATCTCTAGTAGTTTTAAGTCCAAGCCTCCTGGACACTGCAGCTCTTTTCACCCTTTGCTTAAACAATTCACTCTCCACAGCTCACTAAGCTGAAGAAGCCTGGGAATAAACCTCGAAACAAATGTTAATGAAGTTCTTTGCCTGTAAACAAAAGATTAATAATAATAATGATAATCAAATCAAACTAAACTTGCCCACTAGGCCTGGCCTCCGTTGGCTCTGAGCCCCCAAGGCAGCAGGCAGTGAGCTTTCCTTGTTGAAGGCAGAGAGTGAGGGGCCTGTCACTCCAACCCCTTGATGGCAAAGCTGCTCAGCTTCTCCCCTCTCATAGTCATTGTGGAATAGTGTCCAGGCATCCGTCCCTTCTCAGGACTCAGCAGCCAGGCCAGGCCTGGGCACGGGGGTGCCTCTGTGCCCACCAGGGCAGTGTGGTCCCAATTTCCAAAACTAACTCTCCTTGTAGAGTCACGGCATTAATTGCCCCAGTAAACATAAACATGCCCCAGTGTTACCAGGGAAAGAAAACAGTGAAGCCTCCATCAGCCATGAACTAGTTTATAGAACAGAAACCGGCCCCTGGGAGGCAGTGGGTGCAGGCGGGGATGGCTGAGCATCGGGAGCTCAGAGACAGGTGGCAGAACAGCAAGAAAAGGCGTTGACAGCTCCCGAGGCCCCTTCTCAATCTGCCAGCAGGAGCTGGTCTGCCTGTCCTCTCAAGTGGGCTGGAGGACCCCCGACAAAGTCCAAGTTCCACCACACGTTCCCTTCACAGACAGGCTGGGCCCCACCCTCCGAGGATCGCCCAGGACTGCAGGAGTCCTGAGACCTAATAATACACACAAATCAGAACACGGGCTGCGGGCCCTGGCCATGCAAGGACAGAGGGAAAGCTGACGCCCAGCCCGGCCCGCTGGCCTTGCCCTAAAGCAGCAGGGCGCCCAGCCTTGGAAGCAGGCCCCCGGCTGTGCCAGCAGCCCCTATATCGAGAGAATGAGCCCGCCGAGGGGAATGGCAGGCATGCGGCCCAGCTGTCGCTGAGGCGGCCCAGAAAGCCAGCTTCCCCCACACCCTCCTTCCTGTCCCCAGTCTGTGGCCCAGACTGAACGGTAATGAACCTGTGAAACGGCAAAGCAGGAGCACAGAGCGCAGAGAGGCCACTTAGAAGAGGGAAAAACAGCAAACCCGTTAAAGGAGGTGGTAGCTTTGTCCTCAAAGCTGACTCTGACTGAGGGGATGCGGGAGGGTCGTGCCCCTTTAGTCTTTCCGCATAAGGACCCTGACTGTTTCCAGGGCTGCCCCAGGCTTGCCCACCATCCTCACCACCACATTCCCCCATGCATCCTAGGAGAAATAACCAGCTTCTATACACAACAGCAGCCTGGGACTGTATCATCACCTCTTGGCCTTGACTTTCCAATCTGCAAAATGGGAAAGCTTCTAGCTTTCCTCTGGGGCTGGCAGCTCCTTGACACAGGGGCAGGGGGCAGGGAAGACCTCCCAACCCCAGGTCACCATGGGAAGAGACCCAGCGCTGGGCCAGTGGAGCCCCAGAGCCAGCCCCCTAGGAGGAGTGGCAGGGCTCTGGGGGCTTGGCCCCCACTCCCGACGAGCGCCTGAGATTAACGAGACGGTGGCCAGACACCTGAAGCCAAGGACAGCCTTCAAGGAGCGCAAGACCCGACCGCCTCTCTTTGGGGGCCATGCCTTGCCCACTGACTGGGGCCATGGGCAGAACAAGCTTTCCAGACACCCAACAGGAAGGGAGGGCACACAGTGCCCAAGGAGAAAGGGAAAAAAAGCTGGCCACTTGTCGCTGTCCCTCTGCTTCCTTCTAGGGTCAGGTGGAGTGTGTGAAGGGGAGGACAGCTGCCTGCCCCGGAGTCCCCAAAAGGTGAGGCTGTGCCAGTGGCCAGGTGCCTGCTCTGCGGCCGTGACCTTTAGGGCTCTGCGCTGCTCCAGGTCAGGGTCGGCCTGGCTAGCCCCAGCCTCAGGGCACAGGCAGGCCCAGGACCTGGGCCACCAGGTTCGCGCTTGGAACATCAGAGGGGAGACCAGAGACTCATGGCTGTTCACCAGGCCTGGAAGCTGGGGGCCCACAGAGCAAGCGAGAGGGAGCATTGTTCCCAGCCCACCCCTTCGCTGCCAATGAGAGTCAACCCTGACTCCGTCTTCCAAGGGCCTCTAGACCCCAGGCTAGCAATATTCATCCTGTGATTTGATGCAAACACCTAACTTCAGGAGCCAGGAACCAGCAGCAGCCTCTGATTGGATGCACCAAATGAACAAGAGATTGAAAGTACAGGACCTCAGAGAAGCTATGACCTCTAAGAGATGATCTTGTTCTACCTGAGTGCAGGCTGAGCCCCTGCTGCTGCTGCTGCTGCTAAGTCGCTTCAGTCGTGTCCAACTCTGTGCAATCCCATAGACAGCAGCCTACCAGGCTCTCCCATCCCTGGGATTCTCCAGGCGAGAACACTGGAGTGGCTTGCCATTTCCTTCTCCAATGCATGAAAGTGAAAAGTGAAAGTGAAGTCGCCTGGTAGTGTCCGACTCTTAGCGACTCCATGGACTGCAGCTCGCGAGGCTCCTCCATCCATGGGCTTTTCCCGGCAAGAGTACTGGAGTGGGGTGCCATTGCCTTCTCCGAGGCTGAGCCCCAGAGGGGCCCAAAGGGACATGGCAGAGCACCTCTAGCCCTTGACCCCTGCCAGTGACCTCAGAAAGGCTCCTGTACCCGTCACAGAGCTAGGCTAGTGCGCAGAGCTCTTCTCAAGACACAGCAAAGAGAAAGAACTAGTGATTTGCTGAGATCCTCCCACCCTGCAGGGCTGGGCTCGCTGCTCCCTCCCACAGACCAGAAGGGGGCTCACAGACGCCACGGGTTTGAAGGAGGTGGCACTGCCCAGAGGAGGGAGGCTCCTCGGGCATCTGACTGCCGACCCCAGCCTCCTGCCCGAGTTTCTGAGGGTTTCTTAGAGTCTGTTATCCACCGCTGTTCACTGACGCCGTCACGCCACCGGGCGGCACAGTTTCCACCCAGCCCCCCGCCCCCCGTGCAGCTGCCACCGTGCTGGATTCGTTCGCTGCCAAACCCAGGCTGGTGTCCAGGGTGACTCTGTTCTGTCCCCACAGCTCTGATGGCCTGGCAGGGTCACCGCAGACCAGGGAAAAGATGAAGATCTCGCAAGAGAGAGGGATGGCTTCATAATTCCCCTCCACCACTGGGAGGCTGATTCAACCCACTAGATACGAACAGGCACTGATATAAAAATAGAGGCAGGTGGTGGGGGTTGGTTCCTTGCGGCCGGCGGGCAGGGCGGACAGCTGCCGTCCCTCCCCTCCCCCTCCTTCCCTCCTCCACCCCGCCCCCCAGGCCCCTCTGAACAAACCCTGGATAAAGCTATTTGAGGCAGGTTTCTCCGAGGCTCATTTATCATTTACGATTTCCTTGCTTCAGTGCCTGGCAATGGGAGGAAAACAGCACAAACCCTCATTCTGTGGTTTTTCTGAATTTTCTATAGAGAACGTTCCCAAATGGAATGAGAGAAAGTGCGAGGGGGCAGCCCATAGCACACTCCCGCCTCAGGACTCAGACTGTATACCCCCTTCTCAAGGTCCAGGCTGCAACCCCATCCTGGCACCCGGCGTGTACCCCGTCTCAAGGCCGGGGCTGCACCTCCCCTCAGGGTCTAGGCTGCATCCCCTCAAGGCCAGGACCCCTCCTGCCTGGGACCACCAATCTACCTGGCTCCCACACGAGCCACAGCTCACACACTCCAGGAGCCATGGCTTCAGTGGGCATCCACGGGTAAGTCAGAGGCCCAAGAGGCGTCCTGGAACCCCTTTCTGCCCTAGCAATGCAGCTTCCCCTTCTCTCTCTGCTTGAAACAGTTTCATGGTTTTCCATCATTCTTAGAATAAAGAGAAAATATTCACTCAGAGGTGGTGGATCTTCAAGCTGTGTCTACTTCCTCTGTATCCCTGCTGCCCACCACTCTTCCCCACCCCTACCCCACCCATAGCCACCTCTCTGCTGGTGGAGAACCTCCAGCCTCCCCAGTTCACCTGCTGCCTCCTCCTCACCTTCAAAGTGCCTCACAGACCCAGAGAGATGATATGGGGAGGGTGATGGGAGGCGGGTTCAGGGTTGGGAAGTCATATACACCTGTGGTGGATTCATGTCAAACCAATACAGTATTGTAAAGTAAAAAAAATAAAATTAAAAAACAAAAAACAAAAAACAAAGTGCCTCACAGATGCTTGCTCAGGAACCCATGCCCCTTGGTGTCTACATCGTCACATGCCATGCCTCTTGTAGCCTGTGCCACACGGACAGACTCATATCCATTTGTATCATAGTCTGATGAATTCTGACCTGGGAATCAACCCTGAATATTCATTGGAAGGACTGATGCTGAAGCTGAAACTCCAATACTTTGGCTCCCTGATGCGAAGAGCCAACTCACTGGAAAAGACCCTGATGCTGGGAAAGATTGAAGGCAGGAGGAGAAGGGGGCGACAGAGGCTGAAATGGTTGAATGGCATCACCAACTCTATGGACATGAGTTTGAGCAAGCTCCAGAAGATATTAAAGGACAGGGAAGCCTGGTGTGCTGCAGTCCTTGGGGTAGAAAAGAGTCAGACATGACTGAGCGACTGAACAACTGATAAATTTGGTCTCCTACACGGGCTCCCTGAAGCTAAGGCCAAGACTGTCCAGTGGGCCTCCTTGTCTCCCAGCACAGTGCTTGCACATAGGAGAAGTTCAGTAAATGCTTACTGAGTAAAGCAGCAAATTGATTGATAGCTGCAGGGTGTGCCAGAGGGGAGTGACAGAGTTCTGGGTGCTTTTGGAAAATGAGCTAAAGAATAATCAAGACTTGATGTTAGATGTCTTGGCTCCCCCAGCTGAGGGACCAACGGCCCCACGCCTTTGTCCTTGGATAACCAGGAAGACAAGTGGAGAAAAAGGACACTTCCCTGGCTGTGAACGAACCGTGACCCTGTGCTCTCCTGTGGCCGGGAACAAATCTGTTTGCCTCGCAGTGCCTGGATTGCCTTTTGGAAAAAATATGACCACCCAGTGCAGGGCTGGGACTAGGAGGCAGCCAGGGAGGTGCTGCGGAGGGGGCACAGAGACTCGAGGAGGTTCAGCTGTGAGGGCACCTCCAGCCCCGCTGGAGCACTGTGTGTCCTCCCTTGGCAGCAAGATATGCCCTATAATTTCAGGGCTGCTAGATCCCCAGCTTTCAAATTCCTGGCCTCCACAGCCAGGGCAGCGTCAGTTCAGTTCAGTTCAGTCACTCAGTCATGTCTGACTCTTTGCAACCCCGTGAATCACAGCACGCCAGGCCTCTCTGTCCATCACCAACTCCCAGAGTTCACTCAGACTCACGTCCATCGAGTCAGTGATGCCATCCAGCCATCTCATCCTCTGTCGTCTCCTTCTCCTCCTGCCCCCAATCCCTCCCAGCATCAGAGTCTTTTCCAATGAGTCGACTCTTTGCCTGAGGTGCCCAAAGTACTGGAGTTTCAGCTTTAGCATCATTCCTTCCAAAGAAATCCCAGGGCTGACCGCCTTCAGAATGGACTGGTTGGATCTCCTTGCAGTCCAAGGGACTCTCAAGAGTCTTCTCAAACACCACAGTTCAAAAGCATCAATTCTTCGGAGCTCAGCTTTCTTCACAGTCCAACTCTCACATCCATACATGACCACAGGAAAAACCATAGCCTTGACTAGACGGACCTTTTTTGGCAAAGTAATGTCTCTGCTTTTCAAAATGCTATCAGGGCAGTGTAGGAAGAAATAAATAGTTTCTCTGGGAGGAGGCAAGTTCTGGGCGCCCCTGGTGATCCCAGCATGTGGGCTGCCTGGGGTCTGGCTTTCCACCTGCCTGCCCTGCACCCACATTAGAGGCCAGAAACAAAGCTCAGAGGAAAACCTAGACTCCAGAGAACCTTTCAGAGCTGGGAAGCATCTAAGGCATCCTTTTAAAGCATTTACTGGAGAAGTTCAAGTGCAATGTAGTTACCCCACACAGTACCTCTCAGTGACTCAATAGAAGAGACACTCAATAAATATGTGTGGATGAATGGAGATGAGGGAGCAGAACTGTGAGTGCTCTGGCTTCTGAAGGGCAAAGTGCAAATGGAGACTTTTTAGAACCTCACAGAGAACTTGGAGGTGAAGAAACTCTTTAGAGCACTGGAGTCTCATCTTCTTGGTTCATCCCCTTCTCCTTCATCCTGAGGGCTTCAGAACAGCCTTCCCTTCCTGTCCCAGGGGTCCCAGGCAGGAGGAGTTGGAGGGGAGCAGGATTGCAGGCTATCAGAGGAATGGGGACCACCTTGAGCAGAGCTCCCCACTGCTGTTACCCATAGAAACCAAAGTCATCCACTGAGCCGGGGCTGGAACTCAGAGATGCTTTTCCCAGTGCTATCTGCCCAGCTCACTCAGGAGCTTAGACCGAAGACATGGAAGAAACAGGTTTAGTCCCTTTAGCAGAGGCTGCCTTGGGATCATGCTGGACACAGCCATCCTCTGACTCCTGGCTCAGCCCAAAGTCCTAAGCTCCTCTGTCGGGCTCAGTTTCTCTGCTTCCCATCACTCCTTTGGCTGCAAATGGATCTGCCCAAACCCAAATCTGCTGCTGGAAATACCATTCAGGGCTGTGAGTATGGAAGGGCCTTTTCTCTATTAACTTTTTTCATTTTTCACTTAAGTATGTTTAATATTGACATAGCACATATATTTTGAAAAAAAGTTAAAAAAATAATGAAGTATAAAAAGCAGAAAAAAATCACCTGTCATCCCCTCTACAGAAAGCATCATGGTGATTTATCACTTTGAGCGAGTTGCTTTGATCCTTTGCCCTTCATTTTCCCCTGGTCCAGTGGGTCCCTGCTGACACATGGCACATTAGTGCTGGGGTTCAGGGCTCCCGGCGGCTCTGCCTCCCAGTTGGTGCCCTGTCATCTTTGGCAGTTTTCAGACCCAGTGCATTTTTAGGCCAGGAGAAAAATAAATAACAGCTTTAAAAATAAGGCAACAGAATTTGGGGCAAAATTTCTTAAGCCTATGTGTGAGATTTGAGCTGTATTTCAGGGGTGGCCAAAGCCAAGCTTGCACAGCAAGAGATGTTAAGTTCTATTTTTAGGGAATATTACAGGCTGAGTTCTTGGAACAACACTCCTGTGGAAAGCAACTAAAAAGTCAGATCAAGTATTTTGAACATCTTACAGGCACTGAAGAGTTGACAAGGAAGCAAAAAATTAGTCCAGAATCTGACAGGAGCCAGCAAGGCCAGTGATTCTAGAAAGAGCTCTTGCCCTAAGAATGTTTGCCTATCTCATTTACTTTGCACTTGAGGGCTAAAAGTTTGCCAAAACTTGGTACCTCCCTCATGAAGCTGGGACCCTGAAGCCTACACCATGGGTAAGCGTGATGGAGTAAGCCAAGAGTAAGCCCTGCCCATATGGAACTCAAGGATCTGAAAAGCCAGTGGCCTTAGTGCTGAGGGCATGCTAGTGGCATGGGGGCAGAGTCCTGGGAAACTGTAAAATCAGGCTGAGCTGTCTCATATATTTGCAGCCCATGTCATCTACAGGGGCCAAGAGACCTATGGATTTAGTTTCACATCATCTCAGATTAGTAGTATCCTAGGAGCAGAGACATTACTTTGCCAACTAAGGTCCGTCTAGTCAAGGCTATGGTTTTTCCAGTGGTCATGTATGGATGTGAGAGTTGGACTGTGAAGAAAGCCGAGCGCTGAAGAATTGATGCTTTTGAACTGTGGTGTTGGAGAAGACTCTTGAGAGTCCCTTGGACTGCAAGGAGATCCAACCAGTCCATTCTGAAGGAGATCAGCCCTGGGATTTCTTTGTAAGGAATGATGCTAAAGCTGAAACTCCAGTACTTTGGCCACCTCATGTGAAGAGTTGACTCATTGGAAAAGACTTTGATGCTGGGAGGGATTGGGGGCAGGAGGAGAAGGGGATGACAGAGGATGAGATGGCTGGATGGCATCACTGACTCGATGGACGTGAGTCTGAGTGAACTCCGGGAGTTGGTGATGGACAGGGAGGTCTGGCGTGCTGCGATTCATGGGGTCGCAAAGAGTCGGACACGACTGAGCAACTGAACTGAACTGAACTGAGGAGACCCCTGGCAGAAGCAAATACAATCCTTCCCGAAGACAATCATCTTTGTTCTGAGTTTCTTCAAAGACGCTGAACACAGTGCTGTCAGGTACACAGAGAAAAGGGTAGTGTGAGTAAGAACCAACACAGTAAGTAGCAGACAGACGCCAAGACTTCAGCCACTGGGACTGGCAGATTCACACGCCTGCTCTCTTAGAGAAGTAAGAAGAGAGGTAACAAATATCCACAGGAAGCAGAAAACTGTAAAAATATGACTCAGTTAATTTGAAAAGTAGTAAAATAATTTTTAACATTTTCTAAAAGTTCTATGGCTGATTCATGATGACATATGGCAGAAGCCAACACAATATTATAAAGCAAGTGTCATTTAATTAAAAATATATAAATTTTAAAAAATTTTTCTAAAAGTTAAAAATTCAATACCAGAAATTTAAAACTGAACAAAAGGATTTAACAATAGATTAAGTAAGTGAGAAGAAGATGGAAAGATCAATAAGAGGAAATTATCCTATGTAACTCAGATGTAATTCAGATATACATCCTAAAAAGAAAAATACAAAACAAAATTAATGTAGAAAGTATCAGAATTTCTGACATTCTATTTTTTGCTTGCAATTGTTCCTTTTGGTTAAAATGTACGTGAAATGAAACGGACGGATCTTAATCATACAGTCACTGTATTTGACCTTGGTAATCCCAACCTGTATCAAGATAGAGAACATTTCCATTATTCCAAAAAATCTCCTCATGCCACTTTTCAGTTTCCATGCCACTCCCAGAGGCAACCATTGCTCTGATATTTTGCTATACCATAGACTAGCTTTACCTATTCTAGAATATTATATAAATGGAATATCACAGTGCATATTTGTTGTGCAGTTGCTAAGTTATGTTCGACAGTACACATGTTTCTGCGTAAATTTCTTTTTCACTTAGGACGTTTTAGAAACCCATTCATGTTGTTACGTGCGTCTGTAGTCTGTTCCTCTTTATTGCTGAATAATATTCCATTATACGGCTGTGCATGATTGTTTATCCATATGTCTGCTGATGGACACCTGGTCTATTTCCAGATTTTATTGCTATGAATCAAGCTGCTGATAGCATTCGTGTGTAAGTCCTTTTGTGACTATATTTTCAATCTTACTGGGTAAATTCTTAGGAATAGCACTATCAGGTATAGAGCAGGTGTATATTTAGTACTCTTGGCTGGCAAATCCCATGGATGGAGGAGCCTGGTGGGCCGCAGTCCACGGGGTCGCTGAGGGTTGGACACAACTGAGCGACTTCCCTTTCACTTTTCACTTTCATGCATTGGAGAAGGAAATGGCAACCCACTCCAGTGTTCTCGCCTGGAGAATCCCAGGGACGGGGGAGCCTGGTGGGCTGCCATCTACGGGGTCACAGAGTCGAACAAGACTGAAGCAACTCAGCAGCAGCAGCAGCATGTTTAGTTTTATAGGAAATTACCAAATGTTCATTCCTAGAGTATGAATTCCAGTTGCTCCACATACTTGACAAAATTTTAGTGCCAATCTTTTTCATTTTAGCCACAATGATGAGTATAGAGTAGTATCTGATTGTTCTTTTATTTTGCATCTATCCGATGACTAAAAACATTGAGCAGTTTTTCATATGCTTATCATTTTTTCCAATTGTGGTAAAAACATATAACATTAAATTTAGTGTTTTAAATATCTGTAAGTGTACAGTTCTGCACATTATATACATTCACATTGTTGTATAACCATCACCACCATCCATCCACAGGAACTTTTCATCTCCCCAAGCTGAAATTCTGTTCCTATTAAATGATAATTCTCCATTGCCCTCTCCCCAGTCCCTGACAGTCACCATTCTACATTCTATGAGTCTGACTCCTCTAGGGACATCCTATAAGCAGAATAGTACAGTATTTGTTCTTTCGTGACTGGCTTACTTCTCTTAGCATAATGTCTTCAGGCTCATCCATGCTGTAGGGTCAGAACCTCTTTCCCTTTTAAGAGTAAACAATATCCCATTGCACATATACACCGCATTTTGTTCACCTAGTCTTCTGTTAACAGACACGGGCCAGTTCTACCTTTTGCCTATTGGGAATAATGCTGCAATGAATATGGGTGTGTAAATAACTCTGACTCCCTGGCTTTTATTTCTTTGGAGTATATATTCAGAAGTAGAATTGCCATGTCTGATGGTAATTCTAACATCAATTTTTTTAGAAATTGCTATAACATTTTCCATAGTGGCCATACCATTTTACATTGTCATTAGCAATGCATGAGAATTCTAATTTCACCATATTCTTGCCAGTACTTGTTATTTTGTTCTATCTGTTATAATAGCCATTGTAATGCTGCTAAGTCACTTCAGTCATGTCTGACTCTGTGCGACCCCATAGACAGCAGCCCATCAGGTTCCCCCTTCCCTGGGATTCTCCCGGCAAGAACACTGGAGTGGGTTGCCATTTCCTTCTCCAATGCATGAAAGTGAAAAGTGAATGGGAAGTCACTCAGTTGCGTCCGACTCTTCGTGACCCCATGGACTGCAGCCTACCAGGCTCCTCCGTCCATGGGATTTTCCAGGCAAGAGTACTGGAGTGGGGTGCCATCGCCTTCTCCGGCCATTGTAATGAGCATGATTATATGCTTATTTTATCATCCATTTATATGTTCTTTTGTGAAGTGTCTGTTAAAAATATTTTGCCCGTTTTATTGCATTTTAGTCTTTGTTATTGAATTTTAGATTTTTATATAGGCTGGACACCAATCCTTTGTCAGATACATGTTTTCCTAGTGAGTGGTTTGAATGTTCATTTTCTTAGTGGTGTTATTTGATGAATAACTATTTTAATTTTGGTGAAGCCCAATCTGTCAATTCTTCAGAGTGAGAGGAGAGAAAAAATGGAATTGAGGCAATATTTGAAGAAACACAGGCTGATAACTTCCCAAACCTGTTGAAAGATAGGAATCCACATATTCAAAAGCTCAGGATAAGTAAAAAGAAACCTACCTTTAAGTACAACATAGAGAAACTGCAGAATATCAAAGACAAGGAGAAAAGAAATTAAGCTGGACTGTGAGGCAAGGGAAATGCAGATTCCCTCAAAGAAGGTCTAGACTGACTGCTGACTTTTCACCAAAATGATGGCACTTGGAGGGCAGAGAAATGTCATCTTCATTACAACAAAGACACAACCATTATCCTGAAATTCTATGTTAGGAAAAAAGTGTCTTTTAAAAATGAGGGTGAAATAAGAACATAAGTAAACAAGCAAACAAAAACTGAAATATTTTGCAACCAACACTTTATCATGAAAGGAAATTCCAAAGACTGTGTTTCAGTCATAAGGGAAATAATCTCCCTTGGGAGGGACCCATAGGTAGAAGAAATGAGTAGAAAAAATTATTGATATACAAGGGAACCTCAACTTTATAAAACAATTACAGTCTTTGAGAAGGTTAAAACCATGACTGATATATGATAAATAATCATACATAGGGGTTTATAAACATAGAATAAAATATGTGACAAGTCAAAAAGAAAGCAAATAGATGAATTAGCAGCCCTCAAAGGATCCCTGTGTGGCTTCCCTGGTAGTTCAGCTGGTAAAGAATCCACCTTCAATCAAGGAGACTCTGGTTCGATTCCTAAGTTAGGAAAATCCCCTGGAAAAGGGATAGGCTACCCACTCCAGTATTCTTGGGCTTCCCTGGTGGCTCAGCTGGTAAAGAATCTGCCTGCAATACGGGACACCTTGGTTCAATCCCTGGGTTGGGAAGATCTGCTGGAGAAGGGAATGGCTACTCACTCCAGAATTCTGTCCTAGAAAATTCCATGGACTATTCCATGGGGTTGCAAAGAGTCAGACGTGACTGAGCAACTTTCTCACCCTCACAAAGAGGGTAAAGATATTGATTAATTTTTAGATTTTTAACAGGGTGGGCTCATGTAAAATGATAGCTTTAATCCTAAATATGCCAGTAATCACATTAAAGATAAATGAACAAAGTGTCTCAATTAAAAGACAAAATTTCAGGCTAGAAAAACTATTCAACCTTATGCTATTTATAAGAAATATATATAAAATATAAGGATAATAAAATAAAATATGAGGGTACATCAAAATTGAAAATGAATAGTTTAAAAAAAGAAAATAATAGAGTCAGGAGTTACAAAAGTCTTTGCTCTGCTACTTTTATTAATCTATAAACTTAATTTATAAACTGTTTATAAATTTGGGCAAGTCACTGAGTCTTGAGACCTTACTGTTACCATTTACAAAAGCAGAATAATAATCCCTGTCCTAGCTACCTTAAAAGATAAAATGAGCTAATGTGTTTGAAAGTTCTTCATGCAGCACCAGATACAATATTAACATAAGTGACGCATAGACTAATGAAATGAAATGTTAATGGTAACCTCGTCTATAGTGTTGCCCCTGTTGTGGGCTGGACTGTGTCATCACCACCCCAAATTCATATGCTGAAGTCCTAACCCCCAGGATCTCAGAATGTGACTGTATTTGGAGACAGGGTATTTTAGTTTTTTCAGAATGTTATATTATGAGGAAGTGTGGACACCCCCATGGTGAGAAGGAAGAGGCTTCTGGAAGCCAAGGGGAGAGACCGCAAAAGGAGAAAACTCAGCTTAGATTTGGGGTTCTAGCACTCAGAACTCTGGGGAAAACATAATAATTCCTGTTGTTTTAAGCCACCTAGTGTTTGGTAACGTAGTACAGGTCCTGTAAAGGAAATTAGGAAGGATGAGGTGGACAAGGATCCAGGGTTACTGTGGCCCCCTTGGCTCATGATGTAGAGTGACCACTACTCCTGAGGCCAGCTCCTCTGGTTCAGTGACCAGAACTCTCTACATGGGAATAATGCTCAGGAAACCCCAGTGATTGTCATGTGAAAGGCAATCCTGATTCCACGGGCACCTCTGAGAAATACAACATCTCTTTGGCACATTTCACAGTCTTTCTTTCACGTGGTCACCACCCCCAGAAACTGTTTATTATCAGTGCTACTGAACTGCAGTCTGACGCTCATCATCGAAAGCTAATATTTCAGAGGCAAGGGTTAGTAGAAAGGAAAGCTTGCTTTATTCTGGAGGCCTGCAACCTGCAGAGAAAGCACACTCATATCCAAAGGCCAGTTCCCCCCTGCCAATCAGATGGCAAGAGCTTTGAAAGGGGAGCTTCAGGGATGCACAGGCAGAGAGAGAGGTTATTAGGTTGGTGCAAAAGCAATTGCAGTTTTGGACCTTGAATTTTAAATCATTATAACTAGGCTCAAACACATCTTCATTAATCAAAACCATTACAATCAACACATTTTTTTCCAACAAGAAACATTTGTTTATTCCTATAGCATAAAAATCTGAGCCTTGGGATTCGATGAACTCTTGGAAAGCATTTTCTGCTTCCTTCTGGTTGTGGAAGTGTTTTCCCTGCAAAAAGTTTCTGAGACGCTTGAAGACATAGTAGTTGGCTGGCGAGAAGTCAGTGAATATGGCAGATGAGGCAAGACTTCGCAGCCCAATTTGTTCAACTTTTGAAGCGTTGGTTGTAAAATGTACGGTTGGGTGGAAAAGAATTGGGCCCTTTCTGTTGAACAATGCTGGCTGCAGGCATTGCAGTTTTCAGTGCATCTCATTGATTTCCTGAGCATACTTCTCAGCTGTAGTGGTTTCACCGGGATTCAGAAAGCTGTAGTGGGTCAGATCAGCAGTAGTAGACCAGCTGATCCGCTACTGATACTGGTCTGCTGATCCAGTGTCATAGTGAGTCAGCTCTAGTGGATCAGCAGATAACCAAATAGTGATTATGATCGCTTTTATGATGCAAAAAGGGTTTGGCTTTGGGAAGTGCTTTGAAGCTTCTTCTCAGTCCAACTACTGAGCTGGCCATTGCTGGTTGTCATATAAAATCCACTTTTCATTGCACATCACAATCCAATTGAGAAATGGTTCATTGTTGTTGTGCAGGATAAGAGAAGATGACACTTCAAAATGATGACTTTTTTTTTTATTTATAGTCAGCTCCTGAGGCATCCACTTATTGAACTTTTTCACCTTTCCAATTTGCTTCAAATGCCAAATGGTCAAATGGTCAACGTTGAGTTTTTTGGCACCTTCTCATGTAGTTGTAAGAGGATCAGCTTCAACGATGGCTCTCAACTGTTGTTTGTCAACTTTCAATGGCTGGCCATTGTGCTCATCAAGGCTCTCATCTTTGCAAAACTTCTTGAACCACTGTACATTTGTTAACAGTTCCTGGGCCAAATGCACTGTTGATGTTGCAAGTCGTCTCTCCTGCTTTATGATCCATTCTGAATTCAAATAAGAAAATCATTCAAATTTTCTTTTTGTCTAACATCACTTCCATAGTCTAAAATACATATAAAATAAAAGAAAGTAGTAAGTCATTAGCAAAAAAACATAGAGCAAGAAATGCACATTAAGATGGTATGTAACATAACTGCATTTATTTAAGGATGTATTCCAATATTAGATAGCAAATTTCAACAATGCCAAGCTGCAATTACTTTTGCACCAATCTAATACATGCAGAAACAGCACGACAGGGTCAGATAGTCATCTTGAAATCAGTCATGCAGTGGTCTGATCAGTGTCATCTTGATTGTTTTCAGTACAGTTCATCTTTGGTTCCAGGGTTGATTTGTACCCGATTCTTGGAATTGTGGCAGCTTATGTCATAGCTACAGTCTGGTCATCATGTAGTTAACTTCTTCCACCTTCTGGGACAGCTCACAGAACATGGGTCAGACTATTACCTATAATCCTAAGGAGGACCTATAGTCTTTGACTTTGTTTAATGAGTCCAGAAAAACATCTATTTCTTCTTTATTGACTAAAGCCCTTGACTGTGAGGATCACAATAAACTGTGGAAAATTCTTAAAGAGATGGGAATACCAGACCACCTGACCTGCCTCTTGAGAAACCTATATACAGGTCAGGAAGCAACAGTTAGAACTGGACATGGAACAACAGACTGGTTCCAAATAGGGAAAGGAGTACATCAAGGCTGTATATTGTCACCCTGCTTTATTTAACTTATATGCAGAGTACATCATGAGAAATGCTGGGCTGGAAGAAACACAAGCTGGAATCAAGATTGCCAGGAGAGATATCAGTAACCTCAGATATGCAGATGACACCACCCTTATGGCAGAAAGTGAAGAGGAACTAAAAAGCCTCTTGATGAAACTGAAAGAGGAGAGTGAAAAAGTTGGCTTAAAGCTCAGCATTCAGAAAATGAAGATCATGGCATCCGGTCCCATCACTTCATGGGAAATAGATGGGGAAACAGTGGAAACAGTGTCAGACTTTAGTTTTGGGGGCTCCCAAATCACTGCAGATGGTGACTGCAGCCATGAAATTAAGACGCTTACTCCTTGGAAGGAAAGTTATGACCAACCTAGATAGCATATTCAAAAGCAGAGACATTACTTTGCCAACAAACGTCCATCTAGTCAAGGCTATGGTTTTTCCAGTCGTCATGTATGGATGTGAGAGTTGGACTGTGAAGAAAGCTGAGTGCCGAAGAATTGATGCTTTTGAACTATGGTGTTGGAGAAGACTTGAGAGTCCCTTGGACTGCAAGGAGATCCAACCAGTCCATTCTGAAGGAGATCAGTCCTGGGTGTTCTTTGGAAGGAATGATGCTAAAGCTGAAACTCCAGTACTTTGGCCACCTCATGTGAAGAGTTGACTCATTGGAAAAGACTCTGCTGCTGGGAGGGATTGGGAGCAAGAGGAGAAGGGGAAGACAGAGGATGAGATGGCTGGGTGGCATCACGGACTTGATGGACGTGAGTTTGAGTGAACTCCGGGAGTTGGGAGTTGGTGATGGACAGGGAGGCCTGGTGTGCTGCAATTCATGGGGTCGCGAAGAGTCGGACACGACTGAGCGGCTGAGCTGAACTGAATGATTATTATTACACCATCCTGTCTGACTACCTTCTTTGCTTCTGCAATTTCTCACTTCTCTGATTAAATTTATTCTTTGGCTGAAGTTTTTTCTACAGACAACAGGCAGGCAGATAACATGTGGTGGAGAGGGCGGTGTCTGTTCTAGGAAGACTCCATAGGGTCCTGCTGTGTTTCATCAGGATAAGCCATTAAGAAAGTGACCAGAAGAGGCTGGGCCAAGCAAGAGACCCAGGACTCTGCACCCAGCAACAGAGCCACCCGAAATGAGGGGCCCTTGCTGCCCATTCATGTTGGCTAACCTCTAGCTGCTTTTGCCACCCTATGCCAATTCCAGAAGTTGCAGCCCTGGGCCTGCTTAGAGGAGTGGCTCTGATTGTAGGTGACAAGGATGCAAGTGGACCCGGAGCCCTGGGAATCACCATGCTGCTCACCTCAACAGAGTGCCAGCAAAGCAAATCTTTTCAGCTTCTCTCTGAGCTGCAGCCCAGACACAGAGCATCGGCTTGTGGAAACTCCCCAAATGAACTGTGACATATCAACAGTGCTAAAGGGGATAACTTCCAAGGACAGTACCAGGCAGAGAGAAAATAGAAATGACAAATGAGGCAAGACAGAAAAGGAGAAAAGCATGCAGGTGGGCTGGCCACATGAGTGCCCTCAGAGGCAGGGCTGGTCCATGGCCTGAGCCCTCTCTGCCTTCTGTCCTCAGGGCAGAGGTACTGCTGGTGGAGAGGTGGCCGTACTCTATGTCCTTCTCCAGTACAATGAGGGATGTTTCCCCACAAGAATCTATATTTGGAACCATCCAGCCTGTCAGAGGACAATGCTGCATGGGAGGGAAGCCAGCCTGCTGGTGGTGAGAGCATAGCATCCAGTGGTCATGCTTCAGGGTAGCCTCCCTGTTTCCTGCCAGCTCCTCCAGCAAGTCTTATGGTGATCCAAGGCAAGGCATCGGTGCCCTGTGGTGGTGGGGCAGTGACAGCAAACTCCCAGGAGGGAACTACATCTTAGCAGGAGGGAACCACACCTTGCACATAGTAGATGGGCAATAAAATATTGCATGAATCCCCTTATGGGTTCTGTCGTATCTGGGGACAATTCAGGAATTAATGCATCTAGGAGGTACCCTGACAGTCCACGGTCTAATTATATTAATCACTTCCAATGGTTTAAGTTATGAAGCCTAGGTGTACTCCAATCCCAGATTCTTCTATTTTTTCCCACTCAGTCTAATTCTTCTTTTCAATCCTGACCCTCTCTTCGCATTTTCTTCTTTGTCTCTTGTTTCTTCAACTGAGCGCCAGTAAAATAGATTTGGTGTGAATAAAAATTGTGGCAATTTATTTTGATAGAGGAAAATGACTGCAGTTAGATCCCTGATAAGACTTACCAAGTCTAAGGAGACACACCATAAGTGATCATCGGAAAGTTTTTTTGTTGCTTTCAATTCTCTCACAGGTCCAAAACTTGGAGCTCTGAGATGGCTTCTCAGTGGGAAATCAGCCATAACACTATTCCCTCTAGTGTGAGTACACTGTTGCTGCACAGCGGCTTCTCCCCTCTTCCTTCTGCAAACACACTTCGTGCTGCTGGAGATAGTTATTTCTCTCCTCTCCCAGCACAGAGATGTGTATGTGTTCTATTCACAGTAGGCATCTGCATTTTACATGTATAGTGTTATACATATATATAGATGTTTAGTGGATACGTTGTGTCTGACTCTTTTTGGGGCCCCACGGGACTGTAGCCCGCCAGGCAACTCTGTCCATAGGATTTTCCAGGCAAGAATACTGGGGTGGGTTGTCATTTCCTTCTCCAGGTTGTCTTCTTCTTGACCCAGGGCGCTAACCCTTGTCTCCTGAATTACAGGCAGATTCTTTACTCCTGAGCCACAAGGGAAGGCTATCCCACCCAGGGCATATATATAAAGTATTTACTACTCCACACCAGAAATCTTTGCTCAGGTCTAATATACGTAACACAATTTACCAAATAACTATAATCAAGAACTACTTGAGAGAAGGAAAGATACACAACACTAATGAAATATGTGATGCTTATTTCTTTTTAAAGAAGTGCCAGAAAAGGAAAGGTCATTTGGCACACTTCCAGTGAAACCACACAATTTCTAAATTTTGTACATCATTTCAGAAGAAAACTGTCAAAGATGAGGCAGGAGGAAAACTTCTGTCAGTCACTTGATGATTATGATCAGAGCAGAAATGGGTCATTACTGCCTTAAATTTCTTACTAAAATTCTAATTAAGAGACCTGGGTTTAGGTTGTTTTTTTTTTTTTTAAAGATTTAAACTGCCAGTTAGCTGACTCATGTAATTCTGATATTTTTCAGTACAAGTTGGTTTCCTCTGAAAGACTAGAATTTAGCCCGTTTTCAAACCTTTGTCCACCCCAGGTAGATAGATGGTTTTCAATGGATTTGGTATCATATACTTGTTTTATTAAAGTCCTAAGTTCTACTGAATGACTGGTTCTCTTGATATCTGGGTTTGGCAGTATTCCTACCTTGGAAGCTTCAGTGATTCCTGAAGCTTCTCAGTGGGCCATAAAAGGAGAGAATAAACGTGGAAAGGTGGCATATGATATAGCTGTATTGTTAATTCTTATAAACATATTTCTGAATGAGTGTATCACCTTCTTTGAGTCAAAATCTATTTCATTTAGGAAACACTTTACCCGGGAATTTTGACTAGGAAACATTAGACTACTTTAAAATGTAGAGATGCTCTGTTCTCTCATAGAAATACAAGCCGGTCCTTCGTGTTGTGTCTTTCAGACTTTGCAGGAGTGGAGTAGGGTTGCTTCCTCTCCGCTGCTCGCCTTTGCTCAGCACTGTCTCCGCTCCCTTCCCTGAAGGCATTTCCTCGCCGGCCCGCCCCCAGCGCCTGTCCCCGCTGAGGCCGCGCTCTCCTTCTTTTGGAGCGTTCACTCGGTCCTTTCTCGCCTCCTCCCACCTCTGGGCGCGGCTCCTTCCCCTCCCCACTCTGGGAAGGGCGCTTCGTCACCCAGACGAAGCAAAGGCCTTCCCGAGAAGTGGTTATCTTCACTTAACAAAGGAGAACTGGTTCCTCAAATGCAGAACGCACACCTTTCAGTTCAGATCTCAGATGCAGGAGGGAACCCGGCTTCAGTAAGGCCACGCCCGCCGCGGGTGGAGCGGGAGTGCGCTTTTCGCTCGGGACCCCGGGCCAGCACCACGGTCAGCGCCCGGCCTGAGGCGCGCCCTGGCCGCCCGAGCGCCGCCCCGGCGCCTCCGGCAAATAGCCCCGCACAGGGGACACGCCGGAGGTCGAGTCGGGCCACGGCGCGGGTGCCAGTCTGAGGAATAGATCTGAGCCAGAGGGGAGGGCCGTGAGCTGCGGAAGACTGAGCTCAAGGCCTTGTAAGGCCTGCACTCGTTTAGAGTATTGTGAAAAGTGACGGAGGAAGACGGAGTCCCTTTTACTCCCCCAGCCCCACAGCTCCCCACCCCCCCCCGCAAATAAACACAACAGACAACTTTACGCAGCAAAACAGAACGGCTGAGTTTAATGCTTCAAGTTTTCCATTTCCTTCCACAGGGCTTCGTTTTAAAAATAACAAAATGAGGTAAACAATGTATGTACACATTATAAACAGTGTGTCAGTTTGCGGCAGCGGCAACGCTGATGGTTGGAGAGCAGCTGCGCGCGGTGGCTCGAGGTCAGCCGCCTGCGCCGCGAGCAGATTCGTCGTCCTGGGGAGAAGTCGCGGCTGTCGGAGAGGCGTCTAGAAGCATTTGCGGTGGACGATGGAGGGGCCGGCCTCGTCGTACTCCTGCTTGGTGATCCACATCTGCTGGAAGGTGGACAGCGAAGCCAGGATGGAGCCACCGATCCACACGGAATACTTGCGCTCAGGTGGGGCGATGATCTGTAAGACAGTGAGGACCTGTCAGGTGCGCGGTCGCGGCCAGGGGCCCCTCACAGGCCGCGGCTTGGGCGAGGGCGCCACCCACCTTGATCTTCATGGTGCTGGGGGCCAGGGCGGTGATCTCCTTCTGCATGCGGTCGGCGATGCCCGGGTACATGGTGGTGCCCCCAGACATGACGTTGTTGGCGTACAGGTCCTTCCGGATGTCGATGTCGCACTTCATGATGCTGTTGTAGGTGGTCTCGTGGATGCCCGCCGATTCCATGCCTGGGGGCCACGGAGGGGAACGTGAGACAGAGGGCGGGACGCCCGGGGGGCCCGCGGGGCTGGCACGGGCCGGATGGCGGCTGCGCGGGGCTCACCAATGAATGAGGGCTGGAAGAGCGTCTCCGGGCAGCGGAAGCGCTCGTTGCCGATGGTGATGACCTGACCGTCGGGCAGCTCGTAGCTCTTCTCCAGGGAGGAGGAGGAGGCGGCGGTGGCCATTTCGTTCTCAAAGTCCAAGGCCACGTAGCACAGCTTCTCCTTGATGTCGCGCACGATCTCGCGCTCAGCTGCGGGGAGCGGGGCGGGAGAGGAGCCCTCAGAGCGGGGTCCCGGGGACAGCGCACAGCCTGCCGGCCCACCCGCCCGGGGAGCCCGGGGCGCCGCGCACCTGTGGTCACGAAGGAGTAGCCACGCTCGGTGAGGATCTTCATAAGGTAGTCGGTGAGATCGCGGCCAGCCAGGTCCAGACGCATGATGGCGTGCGGCAGCGCGTAGCCCTCATAGATGGGCACATTGTGGGTGACGCCGTCGCCGGAGTCGAGCACGATACCTGCGCGAGGGTGGAGTCGGAGATGAGCGGCTGCGCTCTGCTAGGCGCTCGGGGAGCGGCGAGGCGCTCGGGAAGAGGGCGCGGGGGCCCCTGGGCTCTCACCGGTGGTGCGGCCGGAGGCGTAAAGGGACAGCACTGCCTGGATGGCCACGTACATGGCCGGAACGTTGAAGGTCTCAAACATGATCTGGGTCATCTTCTCGCGGTTGGCCTTGGGGTTGAGGGGGGCCTCGGTGAGCAGGGTGGGGTGCTCCTCGGGGGCCACGCGGAGCTCGTTGTAGAAGGTGTGGTGCCAGATCTTCTCCATGTCGTCCCAGTTGGTGATGATGCCGTGCTCGATGGGGTACTTCAGGGTCAGGATGCCCCTCTTGCTCTGCGCCTCGTCTCCCACGTAGGAATCTTTCTGCCCCATGCCCACCATGACGCCCTGCGGAGCGGATATACCAAGCTCTCATTACCGAGGCTCCCAGTGGAGCGGGGCTAGGCCGCGTGGGCACCCGGCCTGGCTCCCTCCGGGAACCGGCAGCCTGACCTGGTGACGGGGGCGGCCCACGATGGACGGGAACACGGCCCTAGGCGCGTCGTCGCCGGCGAAGCCGGCTTTCACCAGGCCAGAGCCATTGTCGCACACGAGGGCGGTGGTCTCGTCTTCGTCACACATGGTGTCTGGTTTCTGCAAGGACAGGAATGCCATGGAGACGCTCAGTGTTTCAGGCACGAGGCCCCGCTGGCTGGAGCGCCCTCCCTCCCGGGGGACCAATGGACTCCTCCAGCCCCCAGCCCCCAGCCCGGCGCCATCCTGCCGGGGAAGCAGTCAAAGCCGCGCGGGCGGAGCTTCGCTGCTGGGAGCTCTACTGCGAGGAGACCGCAGAGAGCGTTTCTCCACCTGGGAACTCAGGACACACGGACCCGAGAGCTCGCTGCCTTCGCTGCAGGCACCGCCCTCTCCGCCCCTCCCTGGCATCGCATGCGGGTCAAGGTCCGCGAACCCTGATTGCTGGGCCACTGTGAGGGTGGAAGGAGACGCCGTGGAAAGGGCGTGGGTACTCCACCAGGGCACGAATGGCTTATTTTGGACCTCCATGGCACTTCAGACTCACAGCCGAAACGCCCTTGGGACTGATGGCGAGCCAGGGGATACTGTCCCTTCTACTGTTCTTTGGTTCTGTTGGGAAGGAACTACCCTGGGGAGGACTACAGCAAAGCCTTTCATCTGCCTCGGCACGCACGAAGTGTCAAGGAGAGCTGCCCCCAAAGGGCTGGGAATAAATTTGGAGATCTTTCCAAAGGACCCGGCTTCCTGTCTCTTCTTTGAAGCACACGTGACTCTGGGGCCAGAGGCGCGGCTCCCAGGACGCGGGGCTGGGGCTGATGCAGTGAGTGGGCCGCACTCTACCCGGAGTTCTCCGGGCTGCCGCGGTGGGGCCTGTCCTCCTGTCCCCACCCCGCCCCTGCCTACCTGGGCGGGTGGCTACACCTGCGGCTCTCCGGCTCCGGTCCCGGTCACCGTGGGAAGGAAGCGAGACTTCTCTCGGCGCTGTCCGCTGCGGTGGCCGCTCGTCCCCCGGCTCAGGTTTTATATAGCCCTCGGGCGCTCCCCTCGCGCCGCCCCGCAGGAATGTCGCTCCCCTTCTCAAGCCATATTTGGGTGTCGGGCACTAGAGCCCCCTCCTCCGACCAGTTCAAGGCCTGGGTCCCCGCCCGGGTCTCCTGCGCTGACCAAAGAAGGAGAGGTCTGGCCTGAGCCCAGGTAACACGGGCCGGGCCGTATATGGAGTGTCTGCCCGGCGGTCGGCCCCGCCCGCCCCCGCCCCGTCGCCTGGCGGAGGGGCTGGGGTGCGGCGAGGGTCACCGAGTGTGCGGGGTGCGCAGTGAGCCTGCGCCCGGGCTGCACCTGTCCGCAGCCGCCCCGCCCCCGGCCAGTCGGTGCTCTCGGAGCCTCGGGAAGGTGCGCCCACATTTCACCTCTTCTTCGTTCGGGTTCTTTACCCCCCAACTCAAGTGTGACTCCACCGAGGAGGACTCTGTATCCTAGTGGTGGGGCCAAGAGGACCGGAGATGCAGTCAATCCCGGAGTCCCGGGCAGGGGAGGCAGGCGATCCCTCCCCCCAGATTCCCAGCGAACTCGGTCTCTCCCCCAACCCCGAGCTCCCCAGTCCAGAGGGCTGACGCCGTCGGCCCCCACCCCCACCGGAGAGGGCCACCAGCGGCCGGCGGGCGCGCAGCTGTCGCGAGGACAACTGTGGAGAGTCGGGGAGGAGGCGCTGGGCTCCTGGCACAGGCCCCGCAGCGGCTCTGGGCTCTCCAGCCTCTGGCACTGAGCCAGGCCCCCCGGCGCTGCCCGCCTCGGGGACGCGCTGTGGGCTCGGGAGCTCAGGAAGGGAGTGAAGTTGAGTGACTAACTGCCCGGCTCCGGAGTATGGCAGGCTGAGCTGAGCACCCCACTCCCGCATCCTTGGCGGGGCTCACCGACGCCCCAGTTCTGGGGAGGAAAGGCAAGTGTCACAGCCCTAGGGTGGGAACTGAGAGGTGCTCTTACTAGATGACGCCTCACCAGTCTCTCCTCCCTGTAAAGAGGACAAGGGCATCGCGCTCTAGGATGGGCAAAACCTTTCCCTTCTGCAAAGGCTGAACAAACTCATCGTTATATTTAGAGGGTGATGCCCAGCCAAGGCCAGCTGATTCCCAATCCACCTTGGAGAGTCACCGTCCACCAGAGCCTGCTGAGCGATTCTATTTATACCGCTGATACAGGGGGGATCTGTCTTTCTGATTTTCTAGAAGGATTTGGATCTACTTATGGTAAAGGTGGAGTAGGGGTCAGAGGAGGTTATTAAGTTTGTGCTTCTCACTGTTTTTCCCCCTGGGGGGAACAGTTCTAATCTTGCTGTGGAAGGTACAAGGAGGAACAATTTTCTGCAGTGAACTCAGGGACATGCTTTAAGGGGTACATCAGTGATGTGGTATGAGCCAGAATGGAACCACTCATTTTTCTGATGTGCTCAAGTGTTCCCAGAATAGGAACTCAGTGGTGGAACTCAGCAACTGGGACAGGTGTGGGTCCTCGAAGAGGGATATAAAAGCACATACAAAACCCTCTTCCCCAGCCACACACTACTGCTGCTGCTGCTGCTGCTAAGTCGCTTCAGTCGTGTCTGACTCTGTGCGACCCCATAGATGGCAGCCCACCAGGCTCCCCATCCCAGGGATTCTCCAGGCAAGAACACTGGAGTGGGTTGCCATTTCCTTCTCCAATGCATGAAAGTGAAAAGTGAAAGTGAAGTCGCTTGGTTGTGTCCAACTCTTAGCAACCCCAGGGACTGCAGCCTACCAGGCTCCTCCGTCCATGGGATTTTCCCGGTAAGCGTACTGAGTGGGTTGCCATTGCCTTCTCCGGCACACTACTGCAGGCCTTCCTAAAAATGACCAAAGTCAATAACAAACTAGGGCGTTAGTACGGGGCCTCTCCAGTGTGTATCAAGCCACTGCGCCTTCATATGCAGCTTCATAAATTAGAGAATGAATGAGTAACGGACAGAAGTACGTTTCAGCACCCTGTGTCCTGCTGTGGCAGTGTGGCAGACACTAGGGGGATAACGTGGCAAACATACTCTGTGTACAGTGTAGGGGAATAGCTTCAATTTTGGTCTTGAAGGTAGAAGTATGCTGTCATTCACTGAATACCTAAGAACTTGTTGACCTCTTAAAGGGGAAGGAGGTTGTGTTTTTCAAAATTCTTGCTCAGTGCAACTCTTCTCAGTGCAAGTTTTTGTAAGCTCAGGATCTATTAGATTCAAACACACATGCAAAGCTATGAATCAGGCTTTTGTAAGCTCAGAGTCTGTTAGATTTGAACACACATGAAAAGCTATGAATCAAGCACTCACAAGCTAGCAGAGACCTGATGGTACAGCAAACCCTGGGGAGGTGGGCCCTAAGAACACCGGTTGGCATGTCTGTTCTCTGCCCTGGGTCAGGCTGGTTGAAATAGTCCTGGAGGGCCACTGTGGGGTGGTTGAACTCTCATTGGCTCAGGAATGGCCCGAAGAGCAGGTGGGAGGCGGTCTCCATACATGTATGCTCTGGGGATCAACCCAGTGCCTTGCGTCTGAGTAAGCAGGTCACTGCCTGCACAGCCTTTTGAGAGTGACCCTGGAAAGGTCAACCATGCAAGCTATGCTCAGAGGAGAACTCCTGCTTCCAGGTTTGCAGGGGCAGCTGCAGCTCGATCATCTGGCAGGCCCATCTGCCACAGCCCAGCCCATGTGCTCCCTCCCATGCCCTCAGCCACGTCCCTCACCTCCTCCCCTTTGTGGATCCCAGCCTTGTACTGTCGGTTTCTGACCTATTTAGACGTGAACTTTTAAAATGCTTGTTTTCATATTGTTCCGTTAATCCTGTAACTATCTGGAGGTACATGAGACAGGAACTAGTTACACTAGCTTTAAACATAAGAAAACCAAGGTCCAAAGAGCCAGACATGTCCTGGGTACCATACTGCTGGGGACACGCAGGCACTTGGAAGACTCTCCCTTCCCTAGGAGTGGTTGGGCTACCTTCTGTCTCCCTCTAAACTTGTCCAACACTTGGTATGTTCTGGAACTTTAACAGATCCTCAAGGGATCTTTTCCAATGAACGGCAAAAGATATCTTGAAGTCACAGCTTCACATGCGGCCATCCTCTGTCATCTCAAAAAAAAAAAAAAAAATAGTGAGGGGGGCTGCTTGGCAACACAAAGTCAGAAACAGTTCAGCAACCAAGTGGGTAAAGGAAAAAGCCCAAATTCGCTGTCCTCCTAAGCCACACATCTAAAAATGTGCAGTCAACTGTGGCAATCAGGAAGAGAGGACTTCGATCTTCTACTGATGGTTTTCTCAGGCCAAGACTTGCTCTGCTTTGTCATCTCTAAGGGACTAGACTCCACTGGAGCCTTTCCTCCCCCTTCCCTCTACTGCATCTCCCCTTGCGCTTCCCACTTGTCAGCTGTAGTGAATCAGTTAAAAGGTTGCCCTTCAGTAAAGCTCATTTGAGTGTACCTGTCCCTCTGATGGGCTATGTGACCTCGGGCAGGTGGCTTCCAGAGGCAATCAGGCTTCTTAACTGAGGATGCCACTCTTTAAGACTGATTTGAACGTTGAAACTAAGCAAGTGCATGGAATACACTATCTTTCTTCTAAAAGGGTTTGGAGGCGGTGAGAGGGATGAGGTGGTAAGGGTGAGCAAAGGGCACTAAAAACCATTACAACTGCTCACTGAGCACTTGGACAGAAAAAGTCAATGTATTTTAAATATATCTGGAGTGCACAAAGATTTTTGTACAGAGATTTATTCCAGTATTTATTTAACATGGTAAAAAATAAATAAACCAACCAAACCCAAGACCAATAACCCAAGTGTTTTAAGACTGTTGAGAAGAGAGACAGAGATCTGTTAAATAAATTATAATACAGCCATATGGTAAAGTGTCAGGCAGTCATTAAAAAAAAATGTATCTTGAGGAATATTGAAGACATACATTCTTGAAGGGGGGAAAGTTAGCTCTTAGGAGGTTAAAAGAATCTTAGATATTACAATGATTTGTGTCTCCAAAGGCTGTGGTACATAAAAAAGATATACAATATACCTGTGGTATAAATTTTCATGGAGGTGGGGGTGAAGGGAACAGAGTGACTGAAGAAAATTGTCTTAAAAAATCTCCTTAGGAGGAATGATAATGAAAAAGAAGGTTGGGAAATACTGGACCAAAGATACATAGAAATGCTCATAATCAGTCAGTCAGTTTAGTCGCTCAGTCGGGTCTGACACTGCAACCCCATGGACCACAGCACGCCAGGCCTCCCTGTCCATCACCAACTCCCCGAGTTTACTCAAACTCGTCTCCATGGAGTTGGTGATGCCATTCAACCATCGCATCCTCTGTCACCCACTTCTTCTCCTGCCTTCAATCTTTCCCAGCATCAGAGTCTTTTCCAAATTTGTCAGCTCTTTGCATCAGGTGGCCAAAGTATTGGAGTTTCAGCTTCACCATCAGTCCTTCCAATGAATATTTAGGACTGATTTCCTTTAGGATGGACTGGTTGGATCTCCTTGCAGTCCAAGGGACTCTCAAGAGTCTTCTCCAACACCACAGTTCAAAAGCATCAATTCTTTGGCACTCAGCTTTCTTTATAGTCCAACTCTCACATCCATACATGACTACTGGAAAAACCATAGCCTTGATGAGACGGACCTTTGTTGGCAAAGTAATGTCTCTGCTTTTTAAGATGCTGTCTAGGTTGCTCATAATACCTCACATCAAAATACACAGGTTATAAAATGTGATACATGCACAATCTAGGGTATATTTCAAAATGGTAACTGAAGTTATTTCTGGCTAGTGGGATTACAGGGGTTTATTTTCCTCCATATATTTCTGAGAGGTTTCACATTTCCTACAGTATTTTTTAACTTATAGAATTACATAAGATTCTATGTAAAAAATACACTTAGGTATTCAATGAGTTAACTTTACATAAGAATATAGATGGCTGTTTTCTCTCGAAGGATTCCTTGAATAAACTGTCCAGGAAAAGGTAGGTGGACTACACTGATACTTCTGTAGTTATCAAATACACCCATGCATGGGGAGAAGCCAAGGTCATCAGTTTGGCTCTCCTCTAGGTCTAGTTATGCAGAGGACTATGCCACACACCCTGATTCCCCCAGACAGTCCCCCAGTACTTGGAGGGTGATGGATGCTTCAAGAAAAGTATGATTCAGACCCCAAAGATAAAAAGAAGCAAAATTCAATTTCTAAAAAATTTTCTTCAAAAACAAAATGCCAAAACAAAGGGCATCCGTGTCAGTTGCCTTTTCCCTCACCAAGAACTCCAGCACGTCTCTTGCTGTGATTCTCAGGTTCTGCCTCAACCCTTGACAACAGTCACAAATCCCTAAAACAGGAGAGCACACAAGGACCACTCCTCACAATCAAACCCACAACCTTATTGTTTGACTGGGGCCAAAAGCTGTGACTTTCTGAGCAGCGTTCAAAGACAGGAGCAAAGAAAACCTTTTCCAAGTCAGAACCGTTTCTGTCTCCTTAATATACATGCTCACCTTTATAGTACCTTTGTAATTTATCAGCTACTTAGTTTGTAAAAGAATCAGTTATTTTTTGATGAAGACTATGTTGTGGAAAGTTTTAAAATTTAGAAGAAAAAAAGTACTTAATATCTTTAGGCTTTAATTACACTATTACCGTTAAAATATTTCTCTTTTAAAAGCCCCAACCATCTTAGAGCTATGGCCATCCTTAACAGACAGAGGTAGCAGAGCCTTTTTCTCTGTCAAAATGAGACATCAGCCATCACGCTGAGAGCAGCACTTTGCCCCTGTGGTCAGCGGGCCTGGGCCACCGTCACCGCCTCTCCTCACAGGGAGTAACCGGGCTTGTGGCACTCAAGGAGGCGGCACGGCCCTGTGTCCCTAGAGCACAGCGGCACAGGACAGGATCGTATGGATAAGAACTAAGTCCCTCTAAAACCAACATCCTTTAACACAAGAATCCAGCCATTTCTTATGCCATCTGACAACTCTCTCCCTAACTCCCCTAGAAGTGTTAGGACACTCCTCACCCTGATCTCACGCTGCCTCACCATGGCAATGCAGACAGAGGCCAGAGGCCGGACTGCCCCTTCTTGCCCTCTGGTTGCCACTGGGAGCAGATCAGAGGCAGCATCTGCAGCCTGCAGTGGAGCCGGCACGAGGGCTGAGCTCTGCGAAGCCAGGAACCGGACTCTTCACCACATTTAACTCCTGACCTTTTCGGCTGCTGGAAGCAAGTTGTTTAGTGAGTATTCAACTGGGCCAAAGCCTGAATATGCCAGCAACTCCGTCTTTATTTAAAGACAGATAAAAACTGCACGATGACATTGGCCAAGATAAAGAAGCTTTGAGAACAACTACTTTTCAGTTAAATCAGTTGCCATACTAAGAAAACCGATAAAGGTTTCTATAAAGGTTTCTCACCTTACATTAGCTAGACAGACTGAGGAGAACCTGGAATTCCGTGTAAATCATTCTGAAATGCATGACGCTGACTGAATAGGTTGTGGTGGTGGTGGTTTAATTGCTAAGCCATGTCGGATGCTTTGCGACCTTATGGACTGTAGCCCGCCAGGCTCCTGTCCATGGGATTTCCCAGGCAAGAATACTAGAAAACATAAATATGCTTTATTCACCAAGATATTTTTATTAATACTATTATTTATGTAGAAAAATTTGACATCTTTCCCAATGAAGTAAACAGTTATCAAGCTCACACTGAATTGCCCCACTTTTTGTCTTGTCTATTTTGTAAGTTAGCAAATTGTGACACTTAGCCCACTAGATACTCTGCTCCCAGCCCTAATCAAAATCAAAACAAATATTCCAGACACTTTGCAGTACATAACATCTAAGAGTCACAGCAATTTCAGAGACGACTTAGTGAAATCTTGCTGTTTTTAGAGTTATAGAAGCTAAAGCCTAGAAGTGGTCTTTGCATACAAGAAGCTGGAACCAGGACCCTGGATGGAGTGAGAGAAAAAGGAACAGTAGTAGATATGAAAACAACTGATAAACTTCAGTGGAAAACAGGAAAAAAAAAAACAATATCATGTAACTGAAAACCAAAACTACAGTCATACAACTATTTTGTAGTAGCTTACAAATAAAGTATAAAAAACTCAGAAATATATGTTATAAAACTGTACAAACTCCTAGATGTTTAAGGTCTAAAGTTTTTATAAGGACACACTTATACAAATTTTCAGGAAAAATAATCATTTTTAGAAAAAGTCACATTTGTCCCTGGACATAGTATTCATAATTGGCTTTCAAAACAAACTCAAAGTAAGGGTTGGACTTCAAACTTCCCAGCTGGTCGGCCTGCAGCAGCTCCTTCACCTCGGGTAGGTACTCACTGAGCTGAATGCCTAAAAATACAAACACAGAAAGTTTTTTTTTTTTTTAATTTTCACATAATTCTCAAATGAATTAAGATGACAGATGATAGAAACACCTGTGCTTCTATTTAAAATATAACGTCACTCTGCTATTGGAAAATACTCTGTTCTAAATTCCTTCCATCTGCCAAGCATACTTACAGACCTGACAATATGACATTCTTCACTTAGTAGGGGCTACATGACTGTTCTGTGTATCTGGGCTCCGTGTTTGACTCTAGTGGTCAAAAGAGCCGTCAAAACAGCCATTCCATTTAAAGTCTTTAAAACACTCTGCAACATTTTCATTTTTCTCCATAGCTTAAGCCATTCCTTCAGTGTGGAAGTTTTAAGTTAATAATCACTTGAAAACAAGTATTTCAAGGCCAAGCAAACAGCATTCTAAGCAGCTATACAGTAAAAGAAGTAGAAGGTATCAGTGAAAGATTGCTTATAAACCAGTTGTAAAATTTGTTAAGACAGGAATCCTGAGTTATCAAGGAAGACAAAGTTATACTATACCTTCTTAAAAGACTTTCAGACATTTATCTGTCCCCCAGATCAAAGACCCACTGTTTCACCTGGATGGGTGGTCTCCCCACACTCCAGAAATGCCTGACTGCAGAAGTGCTTATTTGAGAACTGGTTTTTAATGTTTTTTCCCTAGGGTAATTGGTTCGCTTAATTTTTTAAAAATTTAATTTCCAGAGTCAACTTTGGTAATATATATTTTCCTTGATTTTGATCAACTTCCTTTTGTATTTCAAGTTTATTTTTGAAAAGACATATAAAATTCTTTAAAAATTAAAAAAAAAAAAGAAAACAAGTATTTCCAACAATTCTATATTCTCCTATTCAGGAAATAATTTAGTGGAACACTGCCATGAAAGCTATCTGCAGTATCTAACATACTGGCAGTTTCTCTCTGAGACTAGAAGGAGGGAAACCACGCCTTTGTCAGTCCCCTATGGACCTGGAAAGCCAATAAGCATCTTGTGTAGTTACAGAACAGCATATACAATTTTCTCATTTGATAAATAAAGAAAATTGGAAGAAACATTTTAAATTAATAAGGTAACATTTTATAACCTGTCACATTACCACAAGCTTCTCAAAATCAAATACTGTTTATTTTTAACATCATCTAAGTGCCTAGCACCACTGTTGGTACTTAGTTACTATACAATAAAAATCTTATAATTAATGTTATGAGACTTAATCTGCAATATTTATATATCATTCATTACAATCAACACACTTTCAATAAAGACTTTTTATCTGCGAAACAGTATTACACTTGTGAAAATATCAATTTCCTAAACATCAATTCTCTTAAAAACTTACGACTCCATTCTAAGTGGGCAGTGTTCATTGGCTCTAGGTGATGGCCACCAGGTTAATAGTTCAGTCTAGTGTAGCAAATCTTTTGATTTTTAAGAGAAGTCAGAAAACATTTTTTAAAATTTGTTTATTTTAATTGGAGGCTAATTGGACTGTGAAGAAAGCTGAGTGCCAAAGAATTGATGCTTTTCAATTGTGGTGTTGGAGAAGAACCTTGAGAGTCCCCTGGCCTGCAAGAAGATCCAACCAGTCCATTCTGAAGGAGATCAGCCCTGGGATTTCCTTGGAAGGACTAATGCTAAAGCAGAAACTCCAGTACTTTGGCCACCTCATGCGAAGAGTTGACTCATTGGAAAAAGACTCTGATGCTGGGAGGGATTGGGGGCAGGAGGAGAAGGGGACGACAGAGGATGAGATGGCTGGATGGCATTACCGACTCGATGGACGTGAGTTTGCGTGAACTCTGGGCATTGGTGATGGACAGGGAGGCCTGGCATGGTGCAATTCATGGGGTTGCAAAGAGACGGACATGACTGAGCAACTGAACTAAACTGAAATACTTCACAATATTGTAGTGGTTTTTGCCATACATTGATATGAATCAGCCATGGGTGTACATGTGTTCCCCATCCTGAAACTCCTTCCCACCTCCCTCCCCATCCTATCCCTCAGGGTCATCCCAGGGCACCAGCCCTGAGCACCCTGTCTCATGCACTGAACTGGACTGGCGATCTATTTCACATATGATAATATACATGTTTCACTGCTATTCTCGCAAATCGTCCCACCCGCGCCTTCTCCCACAGAGTCCAAAACTCTGCTCTTTACATCTGTGTCTCTTTTGCTGTCTTGCAATAGGGTCACTGTTACCATCTCTCTAAATTCCATATATACGCATTAATATACTGTATTGGTGTTTTTCTTTCTGGCTTACTTCACTCTGTATAATAGGCTCCAGTTTCATTCACCTCATTAGAACTGATTCAAATGCATTCTTTTTAATAATAGCTGAGTAATACTCCATTGTGTATATGTACCACAGCTTTCTTATCCATTCATCTGCTGATGGACATCTAGGTTGCTTCCATGTCCTGGCTATTATTAACAGTGTTGCAATGAACATTGGGGTATACATGTCTCTTTCAATTCTGGATTCCTCGGTGTGTATGCCCAGCAGTGGGATTGCTGGGTCATATGGCAGTTCTATTTCCAGTTTTTTAAGGAATCTCCATACTGTTCTCCATAGTGGCTGTACTAGTTTACATTCCCACCAACATTGTAAGAGGGTTCCCTTTTCTCCACACCCTCTCCAGCATTTATTGCTTGTAGACTTTTGGATCGCAGCCATTCTGACTGGCGTGAAATGGTACCTCATTGTGGTTTTGATTTGCATTTCTCTGATAATGAGTGATGCTGAGCATCTTTTCATGTGTTTGTTAAACATCTGTATGTCTTCGGAAAAATGTCTTGATTCTTTGGCCCATTTTTTGATTGGGTCATTTATTTTTCTGGTATTGAGCTGCACGAGTTGCCTGTATATTTTTGAGATTAATCCTTTGTCCATTGCTTCATTTGCTATTATTTTCTCCCATTCTGAAGGCTGTCTTTTCCCCTTGCTAATAGTTTCCTTTGTTGTGCAGAAGCTTTTCATTTTGATTAGGTCCCATTTGTTTATTTTTGCTTTTATTTCCATTACTCTGGGAGGTGGAACATAGAGGATCCTGCTGTGATGTATGTTGGAGAGTGTTTTGCCTATGTTTTCCTCTAGGAGTTTTATAGTTTCTGGTCTTACATTTAGATCTTTAATCCATTTAGAGTTTATTTTTGTGTATGGTGTTAGAAAGTGTTCTAGTTTCATTGTTTTACAAGTGGTTGACCAGTTTTCCCAGCACCACTTGTTAAAGAGATTGTCTTTTCTCCATTGTATATTCTTGCCTCCTTTGTCAAAGATAAGGGGTCCAGAGATGCATGGTTTTATCTCTGGGCTTTCTATTTTGTTCCATTGATCTATTTTTCTGTCTTGCTGTCAGTACCATACTGTCTTGATGACTGTAGCTTTGTAGTATAGCCTGCAGTCAGGTAGGTTGATTCCTCCAGTTCCACTCCTCTTTCTCAAGATTGCTTTGACTATTCAAGGTTTTTTGTATTTCTATACACATTGTGAAATTATTTGTTCTAGTTCTCTGAAAAATATCATTGGTAGCTCAATAGGGATTGCAGTGAATCTATAGATTGCTTTGGGTAGTATCCTCATTTTCACTATATTGACTCTTCTAATCCATGAAATGGTATATTTCTCCATCTATTTGTATCATCTTTGATTTCTTTCATCAGTGTTTTATAGTTTTCTATATATAGGTCTTTTGTTTTTTTAGGTAGATTTATTCTTAAGTATTTTATTCTTTTCGTTGCAATGGTGAATGGAAATGCTTCCTTAATTTCTCTTTCTGTTCTCTCATAGAAAACAAGACTTTTGTAAGAGCTCTTCTCAATTATTAAATTCCAGAGAGTAATTAGGAAAAATGTTAAATTCCATGCAATGATACACAATTTTTTTTTCCTCTATGGCAACCTACTCTAGTACTCTTGCCTGGAAAATCCCATGGACGGAGCAGCCTGGCAGGGTCAATGGGGTGGCAAAGAGTTGGACACGACTGAGTGACTTCACTCATTATAATATACTTTAAAACTGAAAAGCATATTAAGGAAGCATATAAATATTAAAAACAAAACATAAAAACTGAAAAGCTCCAGGGGGGTAACTTAAATATATCTACAGGCTAAATTTATCCCACAAGCTGAAGTAATTGTTAGGCTGCCCAAGTCTATGAAATATAATGGAAACTATCTATATTTACCTCCAGAATCTGCCCTTTAAAAACATTTAGTCTTGTAAATGTAAACAATATGGAAGTCATAATATTAAAAAGATTCCAAAGATAAATGCCTTCGGCTTGGTATTGTTTTATATATATATAACATTATAAATATATATTATTAATATATATTATATCATTATATAATACATATGTTTCCACTTGTTTTTGTCCTTCAGTCTAAACTTAATAATTGTTTTTGGAAAATCATAGGTTTCTATTCATTTTCCATCTACGATATATATAATCTAAAGATAGCAAAAACTGCAAGGTGAACTTTAAATAGTACCATACACTTAATTAGCCACAATTCAGTTCAGCGGCACCTTTACAAGAACTAACTTCATGGAAAGCATCAGATTTGGATCCAAATGAATCTCTTCAACAGCACAAAGAAATCAACCATATCCAGTTATTTCTTCAATTCCAAATATAGAAAAGAGAAAGCCTAGGAGATATATTTTAACTGTCTGAATTTCAAGGCTTTTTAAGCAAAAGATAATTTCTTTTGTTATCTCCATTATTTAAAATTTTTATATTTTGACAATGAAATGGCTTACCTGCCTTTGTGTTCTTTATTCATCTTTGAAAATAAAGTGAAGTGAAAGTGAAGTCGCTCAGTCATGTCCGACTCTTTGCGACCCCATAGACTATAGCTTATCAGGCTCCTTTGTCCATGGGATTTTCCAGGCAAGAGTGCTGGAGTGGATTGCCATTTCCCTCTCCATTGAAAATAAAAGTGTTCATTAAACCTACTGTCAATGTGGGGTAGTCAAGAGTCTATTTGTCATAAATAAACCTCCAGGTCAGTACTGAGGTCAACAGTTCTATCCAGGGTGAAACTTGTGGCATGTAAGCACCAAGAGGTCGCTGCTCTTTCACCTCACTCACATGTTGGCTGGTATGGTGAGCTCCATGGTTCTCCTCTGAGGCCCTTGTCATTTCAGGGATTCTCAAGCAGAGGACCACAGAGTGGAATCTACTACAGAAGAACTGTGAATGTGAATCTGTAAAATAATTCTAGCCTTTCAAAGAACAAAAGTTTAATGAGTGACTACTATGTACCAGGCACTGGGCTGGGCATGTCTTATACAGATCAAATAATGTGTCCTGCAGATGTAGGTATGGAACATTTCCAACTGTATGCAAATGTCAGCATCGTGAATAAAATTCACATCCATCTAGAAGGGCTGCTGAGTTTACAACAGTTTCTGTCATTATGTACTTTATTTCAAGTAGTTTTAAAGAGAGTGTCCTTATATCTTAAAAGATTGGTAAATACTAGGTTAGCCTATTTTGCACACTGCCTGGATTTAACATCATCTGTTTTAATAATTCTATAATAAATGAGCTATACTTGTCATCATGTATTCAGTTCAGTTCAGTCACTCAGTCGTGTCTGACTCTTTGCGACCCCACGAACTGCAGCACACCAGACGTCCCTGTCCATCACCAACTCCCAGAGTCCACCGAAACCCATGTCCATTGAGTCAGTGATGCCATTTAACCATCTCATCCTCTGTTGTCCCCTTCTCCTCCTGTCCTTAATCTTTCCCAGCATCAGGGTCATTTCAAATGAGTCAGCTCTCTGCATCAGGTGGCCAGAGTATTGGAGTTTTAGCTTCAGCATCAGTCCCTCCAATGAATACCCAGGACGGATCTCCTTTAGGATGGACTGGTTGGATCTCCTTGAAGTCCAAGGGACTCTCAAGAGTTTTCTCCAACACCACAGTTTAAAAGCATCAATTCTTTGGCGCTTAGCTTTCTTTATAGTCCAACTCTCACATCCATACATGACTACTGGAAAAACCATAACCTTGACTAGACAGACCTTTCTTGACAAAGTAATGTCTCTACTTTTTAATATGCTGTCTAGGTTGGTCACAACTTTCCTTCCATGGAGCAAGTGTCTTTTAATTTCATGGCTGCAATCAGCATCTGCAGTGATTCTGGAGCCCCCAAAATAAAGTCTGACACTGTTTCCACTGTTTCCCCATCTATTTCCCATGAAGTGATGGGAACAGATGCCATGATCTTCGTTTTCTGAATGTTGAGCTTTAAGCCAACTTTTTCACTCTCTTCTTTCACTTTCATCAAGAGGCTCTTTAGTTCTTCTTCACTTTCTGCCATAAGGGTGGTGTCATCTGCTATCTGAGGTTATTGATATTTCTTCCAGCAATCTTGATTCCAGCTGGTGCTTCCTTCAGCCCAGCGTTTCTCATGATGTACTCTGCATAGAAGTTAAATCAGCAAGGTGACAATATACAGCCTTGATGTACTCCTTTTCCTATTTGGAACCAGTCTGTTATTCCATGTCCAGTTGTAACTGTTGCTTCCTGACCTGTATACAGGTTTCTCAAGAGGCAGGTCAGGTGGTCTGGTTATTGCTGAAGCCTAGCTTGAGGATTTTGAGCATTACTTTACTAGTGTGTGAGATGAGTGCAATTGTGCGGTAGTTTGAACAATCTTTGGCATTATCTTTCTTTGTTATTAGAATGAAAACTGACCTTTTCTAGTCCTGTGGCCACTGCTGAGTTTGCCAAATTTGCTGACATATTGAATGCAGCACTTTCACAGCATCATCTTTTAGGATTTGAAATAGCTCAACTGGAATTTCATCGCCTCCACTAGCTTTGTTTGTAGTGATGCTTCCTAAGGCCCATCTGACTTCACGTTCCAGGATGTCCGACTCTAGGTGAGTGTGAGTGATCACAACTTCGTGTATAAAATGCACAAAATCTCTCACCTCTAGTCTAACATTCTCCATATATTAGTTATATGAAAGGAAGTAAAAGTTAAGTATCCTCTACCTCATCTCCCTTCATAACAAACATTTAACCATAAAAGCCTCTTTACTTATTTGGATCTTGATCAGGAAATAGAAGTTTGTTTTCTGTCTCAGGTACAAAACATATACAAAACATACTCCCCTGTTTCCTTTTATTTTGTCATTAAAACTAATTTTAATATCCAAAATGAACTGGTAGAATATTTTGCAGTTTGTTCTCAAGCATGGTATGGCCAGTTTAGTACGGGACACACTAAAAAAACTGCATTTCAGATTTTCAACCTTCACAAGAGTTAACTGGCCAAGCAGATGGCAACTCCACCATGACACAGCTCCCTCCCTTTATTTTAAACAAATCTAAGTACAATACCATTTAATTTTAACCTTCTGGTATTTGATACCTAGGCAAATCTCCATTATTCTAAGACTTCAAACCTGGAAGTGACACTGTAATTTCCAATATTAACCAACCACTTACCATCTTTTAAAAGTTTCTGTAAGATTTTCACAAATATACTGTCTTTAGATACTTCAATTGGATCATCTTTACCATCCGAACTGGACCAGCTAAAAAACAAAATCACCGTAAGCAGAAAATGAAACCATGGCCATAATCGGAAATAAATGACTTGTTTTCTGTTGTGGATTTGTTTTGATGTTTGTAGTGTGTTTCCCTGGTGGCTTAGAGGTAAAGAATCTGCCTCTAGTGCAGGATACTTTGGTTCAGTCCCTGGGTTGGTAAGATGCCCTGGAGAAGGAAACGGCTCCTCACTCTAGTATTCTTGCTTGGGAAATCCCATGGACAGAAGAGCTTGGTGAGCTACAGTCCATGGGGTTGCAAAAGAGTCAGACACAACTTAGCGACTAAACAACAACAGCAACAACAGGGGTTAAAAATATTGAATTTTGTGACATATTGAAAATTGTTTAAATAAAAGAGCTTCAAATTAGATATACCCAGAGTCTCTAGATATACTCCGAGTCTCTATATTAGATATAAGATGCTACAGCCAGGTAGCATGTATTTAATGTCTAAACCAAGTAGTAAGGTATTTTTCCTAAGAAAATTTTCTAAATAAGTAACAAAACTAGTAATGACCCCAAAGTATGACCTTTCAGAGCACAGACAATAGTTTAAACATAGTTTAAATATATTATAATATATTGTTTTTCATAAAATGGCAACCAGTGTCTGATGTAACCTAAATTTTCTTTATCTGGTTGAGATTATCTGCTACTGAAATACAAACCCACAGAACCATGCTCTGTAGTAATCAGTGGCTACATCACTCATACTTTGAAGCCAAGACAAGGAATTCCAGTCAAATGACATAGTATGCGTCTTACAACTGGCGGGAGAACCCAACAGGCAGAGCTAGATGCTTCAGAGGATGACCTCCAAGACCATATCTGACAACAATTTAAACTATCTATGCGTGATCACTGGAAGAAATGCTTTAGTGAAAATAGTTTCACTGCAATTTCTCAAAGCCACATTAAGGAAAATTGAGTAGAGAAGGCCTTTAGCACTCAAGTCATGTTCTCTTCAAAACTATTTTCTGGGCCAAAATTTTTTTTAAAAAAGTATGGACTTCCCCTTGCGGTCCAATAGTAAAATTCCGTACTTTCACTGCAGGGAGCATGGGTTTGAGTCCTGCTTGGGGAACTAACATGCTGTATCCTATGCAGTCCGGCCAGAATTTTAAAAAAAAATTCTTTCCCTGGGAAAAATCCATCTCTACAACTGATTATTCTCAGTCTCTCTTTGCCAATGAATCTTAACACCACCATTCCAGTGGACAGAAATCCTTCTCTATAGGGAGATTACAGTTAAAAAGAAGTCTCAGTAACTTAGGAGACAATATTGATTCTCAAACTGTACTAATTTCTTATTAAAAAAGAAAAGTAGCCTCAAGTCTTCCTATGAAAAACTAGCTCAACTTCTGAGAAAATAAGGAACATATATATTTCTGTGCAAATTGACAATACAAAATTTAAAATCAAAAGTAGAGAATCATTACTCCAGTGGTCCTAAGTCCCTAAACAATCCCTTAATTACTGAATAAAAAAATTAGGATTGCTAATGAAACTATTAACATTTTTATAATATACATTACAATACAATTAGGTTACAAAATGAATTGATGCATGATCTCATAATCTTCCTAACAATCCTTTCCCCAAATCATGTCTTAGATGCACTCTATGGGAACTTACTTATCTCTCTGAAGAGCTTTGCAAAGGATTTCCAGTTTTAGATCATTTATATTTACATCTTCCTCCTTCACAGCAAAACAAAAAAAAAATCTTCATTAAGTCCTGATTTTAAAAAATACATGTTTAAATTTTAGTTATGTCAGCTCCTAATATTATATAAATATTATTAAGCTTTACTTTAAAATTTTAAGAGTTTCCCTGGTAGCTCAGCTGGTAAAGAATTGCCTGTAATTCAGGAGATCCCAGTTCGATTCCTGGGTCAGGAAGATTCCTGGGAGAAGGGAACGACTACTCACTCCACTATTCTTGCCTGAAAAATTTCATGGACAGAGGAGCCTGGCAAATTTCCCTTTCTGTAAGATGTTAAAGTTGACTCAGGAGAGTAAGACTATCAATAATTTCATGTGAAATTGTATCCGATTATCCTGAGATAAACTGATTTTATCAGGAAGCATGAGAGAGTCAAGATTTTAAACAGAGAAATGGAAGAAGCACAAGCTGGAATCAAGATTGCCGGGAGAAATACCAATAACCTCAGATATGCAGATGACAACACCCTTATGGCAGAAAGTGAAGAGGAACTAAAAAGCCTCTTGATGAGTTAAAGAGGAGACTGAAAAAGTTGGCTTAAAGTTCAACACTCAGAAAACGAAGATTATGGCATCTGGTCCCATCACTTCATAGTGATGGGAAAACATAGTGATGGGAAATAGATGGGGAAACAGTGGAAATAGCGGCAGACTTTATTTTTTTGGGCTCCAAAATCACTGCAGCTGGTTATTGCAGCCATGAAATTAAAAGACGCTTACTCCTTGGAGGAAAAGTTATGACCAACCTAGACAGCATATGCAAAAGCAGAGACATTACTTTGCCAACAAAGGTACATCCAGTCAAGGCTATGGTTTTTCCAGTGGTCATGTATGGATGTGAAAGTTGGACTGTGAAGAAAGCTGAGTGCTGAAGAATTAATGCTTTTGAACTGTGGTGTTGGAGAAGACTCTTGAGGGTCCTTTGGACTACAAGGAGATCCAACCAGTCCATCCTAAAGGAGATCAGTTCTGGGTGTTCTTTGGAAGGACTGATGGTGAAGCTGAAACTCCAATACTTTGGCCAACTCATGTGAAGAGCTGACTCATTGTAAAAGACTCTGATGCTGTGAGGGATTGGGGGCAGAAGGGGATGACAGAGGATGAGATGGCTGGATGGCATCGCCAACTTGATGGACATGAGTTTGGGTGAACTCCAGGAGTTGGCGATGGACAGGAAGGCCTGGCATGGTGCAATTCATGGGGTTGCAAAGAGTTGGACACAACTGAGCAACTGAACTGAACATAAAAATCAACATATTATGTCTTTATAACCTTCCAAACTACTCTCAGTTGCAGGGTTGACTATTTACCCTACACAATTATCAATACAATCTTTTTTTTCAAAGCAGGCTGAGAAACAGCTTCTCTTAGGGTGAGCACCATGAAGAATAAATTGACAAAGCAGCCTATCAGTCTGACAAACTAACAATGACTCATTAAATGAAAGAGAAAAACTATGTCAGGACCTTTAAAAGCAATTTTTATTTTTGCAGACAAAAAGATACTTGGAAATGTGTGAGAATTATCAGGAGGTGAGCTCTTCTGACAGCTTTTCTAAAGACTGTTATGTACTCCAAGAGTTACAGGTAGCTGAATCAGGTAGTCTTTTAAAATTAAGACATTTTCACAATGTACTCAGTTCTTCAGAAAACTATACACAAATCGTGATCTTTACCTGAGATTATCAAGTGACTTTACATACCTCATCAATATATTCCAACAAGTCCAAAGCCTTCTTGAAATCATACTCATTAGCTCTTCTGTTTTCTTCACAGATATACAGCTGCAGCAAGTTAAAACAAAGGGAGAATTATTGTAAGTCATCCTATAAACAAGACTAGAGAGATTTACAGAGAAGTTACCACATTTAGAGGTATCTTTATAGCAAAGAACAGTGGCACATTTGGAAATTAAACTCCATCTACCTCACAACAAACTGTCTTTTAAAATACACCTATGTTCATTCAGTAATTAACTTTTATAAGTTGTGTATATATAGCTTTAAAATATCAGTAAATTGCTCTTACATTTTTAAAGTTGGCTATAATGCTTTTGAAATGTTCTCATTCAATAGTTTATCCCTGGTTGGTTAGATCACAGCTAACTATATAATCATAAATGTCCCATAATACATCATAAATGTCCTATTAATAACACTTCTTTTTAAAATACTGCATAAAATCCTTTAACAGCAAAGACAATATTCAAACCATTTCAGAAAAAAAGCTATCCACTTGTCACTGTGTTACACTTGAAAACAATATTTTATTTGTCTCTGAACCTTTCTTCCCCAATGTCAACATCTTTGAAATGGGAATGCAGTATTAAAATTGATAATGTATCAGAGTAAAGTTGGTAAAACTTTTTCCATCTTACCAGTATATAAAACAATGGTCTTACAGGCAACAGTTCCTCAGGTTTTTAAATTAGATATGCTCTATCAGGAGAAGCTGCTGTGAGCTCAATAGGCAATCTGTTATTAATACTAATAATGGCTAAAATACCAAAGTTTTTGAATTGCTTGCTTTCTTAGTAACATAATTAGGGTAAACTCAAGGTGCCTGTAAGACATTGCTCTTATATTTGAAATACCTTCTTGAAAGGAAAAGAGAGAAGCAGAATTAAGGGTGTAACTACGCAATAAAACTGCCTTATTCTGGGCTGCAGCTCCTAATCTAGCTATGTCCTCAGGAACCTGCTATGTTGCAGAGGAATGAGGAGGATGGCACTTACAGGCTGTGCAAATCCAGTTCCTAAAACCATCTTTCTTTTTAAAGAACCTGAACTAAAGCTCTTCATACATATCTGTCTTGTACTAGAAAAGCACAATGGAAGTAATTTCTTCTGGTCACCTGGAACAGACAGAGAGTTATTGGGGCAGAGGCTGATCCTCCACTTTCTGCTAACTGGCATCCTGCTTCTAAGCAGCTCTGACACCTGACTCCCGAGGATAGTGACCAGGAAAATCGGAAATGGAAAGATGTCTACTCTGAGAAACTGCACTAAGGGGCCAAGGAAACACAGGTTGTTCTGAGACTAAGATGCTGTAGGGATGTGAAAAGCACATACGCCAATGAGTTGCGATGCGGTCAGTACAGGCATGGCACTGAGACTCAGCTGTTTCTCAGCCAGCAGCTGTTCAGGCAGGGTCTCCTGGTGCAGCAGAAAGCGCTCTTGCTCAGCCATTTCTAGAAGACAACACAGGGAGCAGTTATGAACATTCACTTTTGCTCTGTCATCAACAAATATAAATTTAAAAAGGAAAAGGAACAGCTCTGAAGGTAATCCCATCACTATTCAATGATCTGAGAATGTTATTAATTCTGCCTATTCTTGATTCCTAACTATGTTACAAACACTCATGGTCTTATCCAAGTCATATGGATTGTCCCAGCAACCAGAAATATCAGGGAGAGAAGAGCTAAGAAAACAAACCTGATGGAAGGGACTGTAGAGCAGATGGCAATTTCAGAGACAAAAGTCCCCCAAATCTGAAGTGTCTCAGTCTGTTTTAAGGTTACCCTGTAAAGTACTTCTTTTTACCTTATGGGAGTGTCTCGTATAATCTCGTTCACTAAAGGACATGATGAGAACTTTCCAGGAGAACAACACCCAGAGGACTGTGCACCAATTCTATTATCCAGCAATGGTTATTTATCTCCATATGATGAGCTGACAGAGGCTCTGGGTCTGCATAAACCATCATGACCATGAGAACAAGCTGGGTTGCAGGGAAAAAGGGCTGAGAACTGTTTGCTAACAGCAGTTATAGCAAAATGGAATGACTAAAGCACAGATATGCTCATTTAAATATTGGCATCATTCCACATGATCCCAATCTTGTAAAAACTAAATGGAATTGTTTTGTGCAATTTCCATACCTAAGAAAACACACTGGCAGGATACAGAAAAAAGTAACAGTAGTCATCTCTAGGGTAGTGGGATTATATTATTTTCTTATTGTTATTTTTCTATACTTTACAGATTTCCATAAGGAAATTTTTATATAACCAATATAAAGTTACCTTTTAAATATCTATTCCCTTCAATTAGACATAATGTGGTAATAGTCCGTAGGAAATTACTGAGGCCTGAAAATATTCTCATTGTACTAAGAAAGCGAAAGCTAAGAAGAAGTGATCAAATGCAAAACAATAACCAGATGTAAGGGGGAAAACTAGAGGCAAAACCTCGTGTTAAAATGTCTTGATTGGGGACTTCCCTGCTGGTCCAAGGGTTGGGAGTCCACCTGCTAATGCAGGGGACATGGGTTTGATCCTTGGCCCAGGATTCCACATGCTGCAGGGCAGCTGGGCCCATGCACCATGACTGCTAGAACCTGCATACCCTCGAGTCTGTGCTCTACAACAAAAGAAGCTTCCATAGTGAGGAGCCTGGGCACTGCAATTAAGAGAGTAGCTCCCTTCACTGCAACTAGAGGAAGCTTGCATGCAGCAACAAAGACCCAGCACAGCCAAAAATAATAAAAAAAATTAAAAAAAATTTTTTTAAATATTTTTATTAATATGCTCTCTCCCTGATGGCCAGGTAAAAATATGGCTCCCCCTGCAGACTGCCAACCAGCCTTGCAAAACAGATACACACTTCTCTAGAACAATAGGCACCATAAGCATTTAAAAATAAAAGAGTGAAAAATAATTTCTTCAAAGAGTGAAAAATAATTTCTTTCCACAGTGAAAAATAATTTCAGTAATAAAAGTTAAATATTAATCCTATGATTTGAGTACTCAATTTTACAAAAAGTAAAACATTTTTCTCAAGGAACACCCAGTGTCTCTGATTGTTAGAACTATGCATTTTGTAGTGTATCCTGGGTGACTACTATGGGCTTCCCTCATAGCTCAGTTGGTAAAGAATCTCCCTGCAATGAGGGAGACCTGGGTTCAATCCCTGGGTTGGGAAGATCCCCTGGAGAAGGGAACCCACTCCAGTATTCTGGCCTGGTGAATTCCATGGACTGTATAGTCCATGGGGTCACAGGAGTCGACACAACTGAGCAACTTTCATTTCCTTTCTGGGTCACAAAGCTAGTCAGTTGGAAAAAAACATGTGAAACAAGATTGGTCTAATTTCTGTCCAGATTCCTTCCACTACATCTACTCCTTGGAGGAAGAAAGCGACAGCAGTGGAATGTGAATCTAGACCCCAGACAGACTACTCCTGTCGCCAATACCCCTATTTACATGTACTTCACCCTGAACCACATGGCTGAGACACCTCCCCAAAGTATGGGATTAGGTATACTCATGCTATCAGGGGTGACACTGCTCTTAGGACTTTTCAGGAAGACAGCCAAGAAATACATTTAAGAAAACAACCATGACTCCATGTGATACATGCAATTCAAATGCAATAATATAGGGTTCTTCCTCACCTTCCTTCTATATACCTCCATTCCCTTTGGTTCTCAAAAATAATATTCTCAATCATTTTCTCAGTCTACAATATACAGAATGTGAAACAGAATAGTTTCACTACTATGACAACAACAATTTTTGAATTCTGAAATCAAGAGCTTCAGAATTACCACCACCTACAGCAAACCCACTGAATAAATGTCATGTTTCTTGGCATGGCAGTCTGTTCTTAGCATATGATTTGCTAAGGGTGTAATCAGAGTACTCTGTCCAAATCATCTGAATTTATTCTTTAGGAATTCTTATTTAAAGCACAAATTACTTTTCTATAAAAAGAGAACCCTGATTATATAACTGAGTAATTGTCTAAGAACACCGAATAGAAAGGGGATGGCTCCTGTCTCTAAAGGATCCCATTAACTGATAACAGGGATGCATTCTAAGATTACACGGACAGCATGACTGACTTATACATCTTCTTGTTCAAATACTGCCTTTTACCTTCAATTTTTTCTTGCAGTGTATCTTCTGAAAAGTCTGATGCTAATGCAGCCAATTTACTCAAGCCAAGAAGGGTTTTTTTCTTTGCAAAGTAACGAGTTTCCCTATTTGCCAAACCCAGAAGTGTTGCATGAGCCTAAAATAACAAAATATGAAAACTGTGGTAAAATTCTCACTATTAAGTTAAAATAATGATTAAATAAAACCCAAACCTGCTTTCCTCTCCTCAAGCTATATCAATGAAAGATCAAGTGACTATCAGGAAAACTTAAAACAGATCAGCAGCATACTTTGAGAGTAATCACACAATAAAATATCAGCCACTCACACTAGTCACTGGGAGAAGAGACATGTATAAAACGTTTGCTCTATAATATTCACTACAACACCTTGTCAAGGAGAAACTTGTTTATTTAATGTTTCTACTGATAATTTGAACATTTCTATTATAAGAAAATACTCATTACAAAAAATGGCCAATGACTGCTCAAATTATATGAGAGAAAGATAGACATTTAAAAAAAATCTGTAATATTTAACTATAAAAAAACAAACTAGCTAAAAACTAAATTGAAAATTGCCTAAATATGATCCATACAGCTGAAACCTTACCTTTTCTAATTCTTGGCTGTTAATTTCGTGTAACCAGCTGAGATGTTCATGAGCTTGTAAAAAGTTCGCCAACTGTCCATGCTGAGAAATGGGCTGAGATAATAATTTGCCTCGCTTTCCTTTCTCCAGATACCAACGAAAGAGAAAGTCTGAAAAATTCTGTAAAGAACAAAGCAAGAATCCAATAATATTTAGTAATACAGTTTCAAAAAATACATTTCTGATGAAAAAGCATTATGTATTTTTTCCAAAGGTCTTAGACTCCAGCATGGAAATCCTGTTTTTAAACACCAAGTTCCTAATTGTAGGGTCCTCAAATGACTTCATTTGACAGAGGACCTTCAGATTCAGAATGGGGATCTTGCTCAATGTCACCCGGAATCTGGATGTACTCTGTCCAATATGGCAGTCACTGCTCACATGTAGCTGTTTAAACTTAATCTAAAATGTAAAAATCAATTCCTCAGAGACATCAGTCACATTTCAAGTACTCAAAAGGCCATCTGTGGCTGGAGACTCCCATTTTGGACAGCACATACGAGCAAGATCTCATTACAGGAAGGTCTACTGGACACTACTGGGACTCCACCCTTCCAGGGTGAAAGATTTCAGGGTAGAACCGTGTGCCATGCATTCATGTGGCTGGCGTGATAAATCAGAATTTAGCGAGGCTCCAAATGCCCAGGACATTTGCTGGATCCTGCAGTAGAGTAAGAGGTTGGGCTGGAAGGAAGACAAGTGTCCTGCAGGCTCACACATTACTTACGAGATGTTTCCACAAAAAGGGGAATTCTGCAAAGAACCACCAGTCCCATTAGATATTTGAAACCAATTAATTCATTGGAACCTTTGTTCCAATGGAATGTTCATTGGAATGAATGAATGTAACAGAAGCAGCAATCAAGCCCTGGCCTACCCCTATTCTTGATGAATTGAGTGATCTGCCTTTCATTTTATCTGCCTTCCAGGAGAGAAGGCAATGGCACCCCACTTCAGTACTCTTGCCTGGAAAATCCATGGACAGAGGAGCCTGGTAGGCTGCAGTCCATGGGGTCGCTAAGAGTCGGACACGACTGAGCGACTTCACTTTCACTTTTCACTTTCATGCATTGGAGAAGGCAATGGCAACCCACTCCAGTGTTCTTGCCTGGAGAATCCCAGGGACGGAGGAGCCTGGTGGGCTGCCATCTATGGGGTCGCACAGAGTCGGACACAACTGAAGCAACTTAGCAGCAGCAGCAGCAGAGGAGAAAAACCAGTGCTGATTTCCATCTTTATGGTTAACACACACAAAGTCCAAAACACAACTTAGGAAGCAGAAAACTATGAATATGTAGATAACAGAAGCAGACTTAAGAACGATCATTTTGGAATTAGCACAGAAGAACTTTAACTAATGAACAAATTTTTTTTTTTTTTAAGTAAAAGAAACAAAGTAGAATGCATGGAAAATGTCAACAGAGAATAAGAATCCTTAAAAAGAATAAAAATTACAATAAGCACAAAGTACTTATTTTAGCACTATTATGAAATACAAGATAAGTCAGGTCCAGAAATCAGGTACTGATCAAATAAGTTATATCCAGTCTATGAAATACCATAACACCATTAAAAATGTGGTTGTGTGATATTCAATGATATGGACAAATGTCTGTCATGTATTAATTAAGTGAAATAAGCAGTTAATAAAACATGCTTCATAGATTAAAAAGATTAAACCAAATGTTTAAAAAAGAATTCTCTCTGGTGGTAGAATTATGAATTATTTTTTAATCTTCTTTTTTTTTATGGTGGTCTCCTGAATTTTATACAATGTTATGTTTATAAAAAATCAGATTTTATATAAAGATCAACTGGCTAAATAAACTGGCTTTAAGGAACAACTTAAATTTACATAGATAGTGTCATAATGGGAACTTAAAAAAAATTAGGCATTAAAAAAAAAGGAAGCATGATATCAAAGAAGGAAAACAAGACTCTAAGGTAAATGGGAATCTGAGCTCTCTTAACATTAGCATTCTATGCTCCCAAGATCTTCCATTCAAACTGTGGAACTCTACCAATATTACTACATCTAAGTACTTCGAAAATATAAAAATATAATAAAAGTCTTGACATATTTTTCAAAGGTCAAAGAATCCTTCTGTAATATTTATATATAAAAAATTGTCTGACAATTTACAAAGAAACATAATGTACAGAATAGTATCCAGTAAATTGCAAAAAGACTGCACTGTCTTCCAAAAACTCTAAGTAGGAACTTCCCTGGTGGTACTATGGATGAGAATCTGCCTGCCAATGCAGGGGATGTGGGTTCGATCCCGCATTTGAGAAGATTCCACATGCCATGAATCAACTAAGCCCAAGCGTCACAACTGAGCCTGTGGTCTAGGCCCAAAACCTGCAACTCCTAAAGCGCATGCGCCTAGGGTCTGCGCTCTGCGACAAGAGAAGCCACTGCAAGGAAACACCACAGGCTGCAACCAAGAGTAGCTCCCACTCACTGCAGCTGGAGAAAGCCTGCGTGCAGCAACGAAGACCCAGTGCAACCAAAAATAAATAAATAAATAAAATTGCACACATTAAAAAAAAAACCAACCATAAGTAAGATGTAAAATGGTAAAGCCTTCTTACAGGATCCACTACCTACAGCCCTGTGTTCATTACCTGATCAGCAAACTGGGTCATGTAGCGCTGTAGTCTGGTCTGGTTGTCAGTCTGCTCACACATTTGTACCAAGATATCAAAGTCACAGTATTTTTCTGCCAATGAAGCAGCCCATGGGTACTGGCCTAGTGTGACTGTGGGAATGAGAACAGATGAGAAAAAAATCCTATTAGTGAAAACTTAATACATAATAAAAAATAATATTACTTGAAAATTTGCCTTTATTTCTATTACATACTAAAAGTAATTAATGGAAACCTTTCTAGTTATTGGCATTTAGTTTCATAATCCATATAAACTCATTAAAGATGTATATTCAGCCCTTCCTTCATCACTGCCCACCTAAGATGCTACTCCCCTCCTTCACGTAGCAAGACAAGCTCCTCCTCAGTCTTGGCTATGACCGTCTGGCTATGTCCTCTGCTGCAGTCTCATCACCCATCCACACCCTCGAATGGCCCTTATCTGCTCGGCCGGTGGGCTAGCCATTCCTATGAAGGTCTCAGACTGTATCAAGTTCTTTGAGGGCCGTCTCCACACGCTGATAATTTATTCCTTTGTAAATCACCTTCAGCATTGTCTAGGATACCAGGTTAAGTAATGACAATAAGGCCGAACAAATGAACACAGAAAGACATACATATGAAGTGTTGCTTAAGTTCTGAACTACAACTGGGTTAACAATGTTGTACTGAATACTTCTGCCTGAATGATCTGACTCCTCCATTAGTTCTGTAGACTCAAAGACCCATAGCCCTCACTATTAAATATGCACTTACGAAGCGGAGATAAGAGATCTGATCTTTTCTGTAGGTATTCCATTTCCAGATTGCTATATCTTTCTTGATCATTGGATTTGTCCACAGACTTGAGCTGAGAAACATAACCATCCAAGAAGCCATCAATCAGTGCTACTAGCTGCTCCGTTAGAACGTTTCGGAGATTGCTGTCTGCCTGAGGATAAACCATCTTCAGGACAGTCCTATGCTGGCGCACTATTGCTGTTCGGATGCCAGCAGGACCACTGGTTGCTGTGAAATCACACAAAATAACAGCACAAGTAAGGGTTCCATAATGGCTACAGGGAAGACCAACTGCCTAAAAATTACATCCTGTCACCTTTGATGGAAAAAGAAATCAAACAAGGGGTCAGTAGAAACTTGTCTATGTACTGCTCAAAAGCATCTTCTCTATGGAGATGGCCTTGGCAAAGTCAAGTAAACCTGACTCTTCTTCCCTCTAAATTCCTTTAATGTTATTCCACTTACTTCTGTGTGTTAAATCAACATGAAATATAGTCGCTACTTTCAGGGCCTGCTTCTATGAATAACTATACATACTAAAACCTAGTAGATGCACAAATATCAGTTAAAAAATTAAGCTATAGAGACAGCTGCAAATTATTTCAAGGGAATAAAGTGATTTTTCATAAGATCTGCTCATCTTGGAGATGTCACATATTATTTTTTATTTCATTTACAAACTTGTACTAGGAGAATAATATGACTCCCAAAAATAACAGACCATTAGAAACATATTTTGGGACATCCTAGTGGTTAAGAATTCACCTGCTAATGCAGGGACACAGGTTCACTCCCTGGTCTAGGAAGATTCCACATGCCACAGAGCAACAGCCCATGTGCTGCAGCTACCAAGCCCACATGCTGTGGCTACTGGAGCTTGTGTGCCTAGAGCCCATGCTCCACAACAGAGAAGCCACTGCAATGAGAAGCCAGTCAATGGCAGTGGAGAGCAAACCCTGCTAGCCACAACCAGAGAAAAGCCCTTGTGGCCTTGTGCGCAACGAAGAACCAGCACAACCAAAAAAAAGAAAAAAATATATAATTTGAGGAACTGCTAATGATCTGAAAACTGGGATCAGTGCCTGCAGTCTCACCTGTCCATGGAATATACTCAGGTTCTTTTTCTCCTGGCTCTTCTCTTCTATACAAGGAGTTCCTATTTTGTCGATAGTGACTAGCAGCTTGCAGCATGTCCTGGAAAATGAAATGTGTTATCACATGCCGGGAATCAGGGATCCCAGGATCTCTGAGACTATCTGAAACATCAAGTTCTATTATTACAAAAAATTACTCAGCACAGGCCTGTAGGATTACTTTTTGATTTTTTCTGCATTTGAAATTTGTTTTACTCCATAATCTAACTTCAATTTTATAAAATTATGGTAACCAAAGTATGAAAATCATCATTATAATATCCATGAGGTAAAATTAAATGGAATGTTTTAAGTGAGCTCTTGAGTAATTAAAAAAGAGAAACTTATTTGTTGTTTCTCAGTTGCTAAGTGGTGTCTGACAATTATTTAAATAATTACAATAAAGTTAATACATTTACAATGATATATATGTCCTTCTCCAAAATAAAAGGTTTATTCTACCAAGCAGAAACTTTTAATATGCATAAGGCACACACTCAAAATGTCTGCTAACTGACTGATAAAATTACTGATGCTTTCCTAACTTTTTGGAATTAACAAATGGCTAACCCATTATGGATTGCTGGTGATGCAGAATAGGAATATGGGTTCTCCTCTGTCCACGGTATGGGCTTTGATTTGCTAGAATCTTCACATTTGTACCTTGAGAATACTGTTCACATTGATCACCACCTCCGCCCATTCAACTGATTCCACGGACGTGTCCTTCAAGACTTGTTCCTCGTGCTCCAGTAAACACTCACAGATGGTATCTACCTGGGACGCCTGCGGAGGACAGAGACAGCACCCACTAGTAAGAGGAACCATGCTGACAGGTGACAATCACAACTGCCTAGAATCGACCCAGCAGGCTTTTCTCACTGAGTTACATCCTCTGCTTAGTAGTCAGGGGGATAGTCAGTGACAAAAACAAATTTAAAAACCAAGGAAAGCTAGAATCTCCTAACCTTTAAAAGGTAGCGAGCCCAAATAACAGTCTAATAAATAAGCAAATTCTGAACTGTTAGCAGGTAGACTTTTTATTTAAATATCAAGTAACTGAAATATTTGTTTATTAGAGTTATAAAGGCTCAGTGCCACCTTTAAATAGTATTAGGTTACAAATAATGTCACATTACAATGTAAGACCCTAAACTAATGAATTAAACAAATGAACCAATGGATAAAAATAGTGATTCAACTGGCTAATGAACAGGCTAATTTCTTTCTTTGAGGAATTTATTTTCTTTAGACATAATAGAAATGTTTGTAGAACAGTACTAGCTACATTGGAGAGGGCGGTGGCAACCCACTCCAGTATTCTTGCCTGGAAAATCCCATGGACGGAGGAGCCTGGTGGGCTGCAGTCCATGGGGTCGCTAAGAGACACGGGTGAGCGACTTCACTTTCACTTTTCACTTTCATGCATTGGAGAAGGAAATGGCAACCCACTCCAGTGTTCTTGCCTGGAGAATCCCAGGGACGGGGGAGCCTGGTGGGCTGCTGTCTATGGGGTCACACAGAGTCGGACACGACTGAAGCGACTTAGCAGCAGCAACAGAAGCTACATAGAAAGTAAATAATAACTTATAACTGTTCTTTTCTTTTTTTATCATTAATTATTAACACATAAAGGTAAATGAGGAAAAATGTTAAGCACTGAAACATTCGCTTCCAGTTTCAGCTCACAGTTAAGCTTTCACCCCCCCTTTACTTATCAAGTGGATATTTACTTGGAAGTTAGAGTTGGCATAGCATTGGGCACGCAAAGATAAGAAGAAATGGAAATCAGATTTGATGCCCTCAAGGAGCTTACAAACCAGCTGAAGGAACAAGACATAAACACATACACAGTGCAGCCCAAATAAAATCACTGTCTTTCAAACCTTGTTCTTCCTTTAGTATTTCTGGTGTCCCTCAGAGTTATCCTAACAGCCCAAGCAAGAAACCTCTGGCACGTGGAATTTGTAAGAGTCTTTTACACTGTTAATGTGAAAAAGATAACGAAAGCAAATGTGACATAGAGGCAGAAAATAATATAAAAGCAAATAAAATGCCAAAACATTTGCTAATTACCCTATCACATATGTTATGTGTTCAGTGGTTTCAAACATTGCTCATAAGCTGTACCAACACAGCTGGAAGCCCTGTTCTGAAGCTGTGAACTCGCTTTTTAAAGCCCCAGGAGGTGGGGGGGCCCTTCCCAGACTGGAGGCATGGTGGAGGGTGCCCCTTCAAGCAGAATCTGTATTATTTTATCTTTTACCTGGACTGCAAGATCACCTTGCCCAGCAGTCAGAGCCTAACTTGGGTTAATCAATTCATCTCTTAAAATGCTAATACCTGTTTGTAATGTAATTTACCACTTCGAAGTGGATGGACAGGTAAAAAGAAAAAAAATTGATACATATTAAACTTATGTGTTCCTTCTTCAGTTCTCTTGAATTCTCTTTTTTATTATGATTATGCCATATGGAAGGACCTTTAGAACTTTACCCAAAGACCAGTAAATGTAAAGAGAAGTGAGGATAAATGGTGATGTAAACAATCTTAAACATTATCATTTCCTATATGGAGTGTTCTTTTGAGGAACCAATCATATTTTAAATTTTTTTCTCCTGTCATATCCTACATACTACTCATCAATTATGTATCCATCTAACTGATAAGTTTCAGACTCTTCCTTTTTTTCCCCAGTTAACTGAAAAATGTACACATACTCAATTAACCAATGTTCTTAGTGAAGTGAAGTCGCTCAGTCATGTCCGACTCTTTGCGACCCCGTGGACTGTAGCCCACCAGGCTCCTCCGTCTGTGGGATTCTCCAGGCAAGAATACTGGAGTGGGTTGCCATTTCCCTCTCCAGGGGATCTTCCCGACCCAGGGATCGAACCCAGGTCTCCCACATTGCAGGCAGACGCTTTAACTTTGATCTAAAAGTCAAAAAAGGAATCAGGCTCTTGCTCAATTCAATCTGTCATCAATAATTAAAAAAAAAAAAAACTTTATCATGTAAAATTATGTATGAATAAAGACAAAAAGGTGGAGAAGGAAATGGCAACCCACTCTAGTATTCTTGCCTGGAGAATCCCAAGGACAGAGGAACCTGGTGGGCTACAGTGGGTGGGTTGTACATGATCTGGTGGGTTGGACATGACTGAAGCAACTTAACACACAGCACATCCTAGATGCTAGCACTGATTACCAAAACTTAATTTCCATTTTCCATAGCTCAAAATCTTAAAATCCAGGGGATGAGCAGTTAAATTATCTTATTTCTGTTTACTTTCTCTGGTGACAACTCCATCATGCCTTAAATAGGACAATGCCCAATTCTAGCTAATTTACCACTGTTATCTTATCTTATCCAAGTCCACCTAAATAGTGCTGTCCCTGCAGAGTACTGTGAACATAAGTGATGTGGTAATTTGTTAAATTACTGAGTGCACCTTCCCAATGAAAAAGAAACTGGTCAGGAGCACTGTTTCTGCCTGACCTGAGCTGAACTGTGCTCACGATCCATTCTCCCTCCACTCACAACTGAAGATCTGTGCAAATGCACCAACCCTGCCATGTGGCTAAGGCAGGAAAGGACAATTAAGACATTGTATCTGGAGGACAAATCAACCTTCTCCTGTCCCATCCTCAGTGGGGTATGAGGAACAGTTATGGGACATGTGATGTCCTGTGATGCCACAGGACCTGAACTACCCTTCTCTTTATTATGGTGATTATACTTTAAAAAATGATCCTGTTTTGTGTATTTTTTTCTACAACATATTTTTAGTGCATCTTTTTCCTTATTAAATCCAATATTCAAATAAAAAGGTGAACATGGGGAAAAAAAGACAAAGGGAAACAAAAGAATGACAATAGCTTGGTTAGATAAAAAAACCTGAGGTGAACTGTCTTTCTTTAATTCAGATTTCAGGCATACTTCCTGGATTAAAAAACAAAATAAAACAGAAAAATGTTTTGCCTTACATTCCCTAGAAAACAAACCCAAATGTATAAAAATGATGTCTTCGTCAAACTAGATACATTTATGGAGTCAACAGATCTGAACATAGTTCAGTGTCAAATTATTTTCAGGTTACAGTACATCAAATACTCAGAATAAAAGAGACTCTTGGCAGAGGCTACTAGTTGCTAGATTATAGCTAAATTGTAGGAGGAGGGAAACAAAATTAGAGACACCAAACAGAGAAGTTTCCCAAATGCAAAAAACAATTCCATATTCCACAGAATTGGGGGAAGGCTAGCACTGTTTCTAAACTCAGATAATGCCACAAAGGAAGGAGGGAGAGTTCCAGGAAGGACTATGAACTCCAGAAGCAGCCTATCAGCATGCCCAAAACACTGCTGCAGGTGGCTCAGAGCAGGGCCTGTGGTCCCCACTGAGACAGCGGCCCTGGGCCGTGGTATCAGTGCTCACTCATGGAGGCGGGAGGCAGCCCTGTCTTTCAAAAGGCTGGGAGTGCTCACTCAGGTACCAGAGCTGTGGGCTGACTTCCAGCACCTTCATCTCTTCTCCCTCCCAAGTTTACAGGAGGTTTTCCTTTTCTCTGAAAATAAATCTGACTTTAAAAGTGAAGTGGAAGGAATTCCCAGGTGGCCCAGTGGTTAAGTATTCGCCTGCCAATGGAAGGGACAAGGTTGATCCCTGGTCCGGGAGGATTCTACCTGCCATGGGGCAACTACTGAAGCCCTTGCATCTAGCGCCTGTGCTCCACAACAAGAAAAAGCTCACACACAGCAGTGAAGACTCAGCACAGTCAAAAAAAAAAAAAAGATGCAGAGCAGGATCCTAGCAGGCAGCTGAGAAGAGTTCAGAGAAGGGACTATCTACAAAGCAACGGGTAAGAGTAAGGGCACTCAGACAGGACAGTGTAGCCTTGGGCTACAAGAGGCAGGGAGACACGACTCGCTCCAGGCCTGACGGGGCACGGGGATGGAGCAGTTGCTGGACACACAAAGAGGGCAGCCGAAGAGGAGGCTGGTCCAACGGCAGGCGCAGCAGACAGGCAGAAGCAGCAGGGAAGGAAGGTGGGGACGATGCTCCACGCTCGGACCCGACGGCGCGGCCGCTCCATCCAAGCCAGCAGCAATGCGGGGGCAGGAGAGCCCACTGCGGAGATGCCCTCCAGGGCAGAGTCAAGAGGGGTGTGCGGAAGCACAGAGAAAACATCAGACATGACAGAGAGGACTTCGTCGTCAACTTCCCAAGCTCTCATTTACAGGGAAAGTGATCAGTGAGTGATGCTTCTGAGCGATAATTTAACCAGAAAACATGGAGTTCAATTCAAAACTCAACAAGATCTTCTGTCCTCAACCCTCTCCTTGCTGGGGGTCCATTCAGTAAATGGCAGTGCTCCAGAGTTGCGCTAAGGGGAAGAGGGGGCTCATCTCACCTCTCTGAAGAAGACATCTGCGGGCGTCAGGTTGGACGGGACGTCACAGTCCCTCTTGTTCAAAGCCATCAGGATCACTGTGTTCATGAGGTCAGGAAGCCTCGAGTGGTGGTTCTTAAGGATGATGGCAGCAGCCAGCTTCTCGGCATGCTCACAGAGCAGCAGCCGTGTGGCCATCGGCATCCCTCTCACTGGGAAAGTGCCGAGACGTCTGAAGAGGCCGACCTTGTGGAAAAACCAACATGTGTTCTTAGAGAGCATTCAAAGTAAAACACAGGAGGATGCGGTCGTAATTCCACCAGAAGCACAGTGGGCACAGAGAGGCTGGCCCCAGTCTCCCCCAGAAGGATCTCCCGCTGTCTGTCTTTGGGGCTGTTACGCACGCACGCACGCACGCACGCACGCACGCACGCACGCACGCACGCACGCACGCACGCACGCACACACGCACGCACGCACCCACCCACCCACCCAGCCAGGGCAATTTACACCTATAAGAAAGTACAGGTGTTTCTCTTCTAAGATTACAGTGACCCCAGAGATTCTGTCAACTACTGTTGTCTCTCCCTACCTTACTCCTCAAATTATTGCTTATGGTTATCAAAGAATTGTAAAATTGTTCTTTTCTACCTACATTAATCAACTCCTCTCAACTCCAGACCTTTGGAACTAGAAACTCAGCAGTCTTCCTGTTCCAGAACCCTAAAGCCAGGGGAAGGATGGGGTCTCTAACCCTCTGCATCAGCTGCCTCTTTACTTGATGCCTATTTCTGCCTCAAGAAGGAGAGTTTATATTTAAAGCTATTTCTGTAGATACAAGTATGTAGTTGTACATTTTCCCTGATTATTAATGCAAATCTTTCAATGAAATAAGCTCTAAATATTAAAGGAAATATAAAGGCGTAGGCAGAGTGGGATTTTTAGATCTGGACAGACATTCCTTTGCAACAGACACTGCTGCCAGCAGCTGTGCGACTCCACGAGGGTCTGAGCCCCGGGAGACTGTGACAAGAGATGCCACACCAGCTCCAGCTCTACCGCCCCTGCCCTCCAAGAACTAAGCGTTCCCTTAGTGTGGCATGTTAGGGCCACGGACTCCTCCCATGCCAACAAGCCCACCCTCTGGCAACGTGACCTTGCCACTTCTCCCATCTAGAAGCAGAATCAATTTCTCAATCCCTTTGATCTGGCCTAGCCTTGTGACTTATTTTGACCAATGACACTTTGGTGGAAATGACAATATGTGATGCCTGAAGCCTACAGCCTTAAGTTTACCTCCTCAGAGTGCTCCCTGGAGGAGAGCACGGGCATAGGAGGCCAGTCCAGCCTAGAGGAGGATGAGACTAGGTAGGTAGGAACCAAGAGGCCCCAGCAGATTGAATAGCACCGCCTGCCAGTCAGGTAAGATACCTGGGGACGTGCCAGCTCAGTCAGCCCCAAATGTGGTTCAAGGAGGGGGCCCATGGGAAGTCAGCAGGACTACCTGTCAAACCCACTGAGTTGTTTCAACTTAGTACCTCCTGGGGTGATTGTTATGTATTAATAGTAAACTGATACACTTGACAATTACATCAGGAGAAAATGTGTTTTTTCCCCATTGATCTGTCATAAAATGTAACAAGAAAAGTTAAAATAACATTTTTGCTGAAGTATACTATTTTTCTCCTTTTCATCTTATTTTCAATGCAGCTTTGATTCTTGCGGTAACAGGTCCCTACCAGCCCTGGAACTGTTTATGTAAGTCAGCAAAGAAAATAGACAACAGCAGTCACGTCCCACCCAGTGAAACACCTCAGAATCAGCAAGAAAGGGTCTCCTGCTGTCATGGGAGAGCCACAGAAGGCACAGCAAAGTCAGGAGTCCAGCCATTTGGGGCTCACAGCAACGGGGTGCTTACTTGGTGGATGAAGTCCATAAGGAAAGAGTGGGCTTTCATCTTGTCTTCTAGCTGGTGGAGAATAATCAAGGATGTGTTGCTGAACCCAGGTGCTTCTGGTGAAACAATAACAAGACAAACACATGACACGCTGGCTTGACAACAACTACTGCTACTAAAGGTTGAGAAAAATCTATACAAAAGGAAAGAACTGACCTTTCAATGCAATTATTAATTATATTACCCAAGAGGTTTAAAATTAATAGGAAACCTTTGGGGCTTTGATAAAATTCATACCACAGTTATTCAAAACACAAATATATTACTATTAGCTTCATCACTATTATTCTAAGCCTGACAGTTCAAAACAGTCAAAGAAGGTGAGCACTGCTGTTTCCTTCCCAAGTCTGCAAGGAGCCTATTGCTACTTACTAGGTAGGAAATTAGGGAGAGAAAGGATTCTTGAGACCATTCCATGGTCCTTGGGAACCACCAGGTAGCCCAATGCTACCTGGAGGGTAAGAGGAACAATCTGGAGAAGACCCAGGGCAGAACATGTGCCCACTTCTACAGGCCAAGGTTTGATCACTGCTGCTGTTAGAAAAACATATAATTTCTATTGGCCAAATTCAGGAGTTATGCTAAAATTATCATTTAATTTGGGGCCGGTAAGTGCCAAATGTTTACCTATGCCACCAATTTCCTTTTAGAAATAAAATGCTGACAAAGCTAAGTAGAGCTAATTAATCTACTTCAGACAACATGTAGGATTTGCTCCAATGTTTCCTCTGTTTCTGTTCTACCAGGCAGATCTGTTCTGAGCCCTTTCTGTGTGTGTGTGTGTGCGCGTGCGTGCATGCGTGTGTGTGTGTAAGTAAGTAAAATAGATGAGGCAGGGTTTCTGTTGCTGCTGTTCCTTACTTTGGGTGTGCTGCATGGCTGGCAGGATCTCAGTTCCCTGACCAGGGACTGAGTGAGGCCATGGCAGTGAGCACTCTTGAATCCTAACCACTAGACCACCAGGGAACTACCTGCACTGAGCCCTTTTTAAAATCTGCTATAAGGAAAGTTACAAACTTTTACAAAATACTGAATTAATGCTAAATTGTTTCAGAAAATAAAAAAAAATATGCACCAAGAAATGCCTGAACAAAAGAACCAGAATATTCTTCTCGAAACAGACCTCCCTGCAACATCACACTTCAGATGCTCTTACCCTCAGGCACAGACTCAGCCCAGCGCGGGTCAGAAGCTGGGTAGTCGTCCAGCAGGTCCACGCTGATTTGGGTGACAGCTTTGTCTAGCTCACAATCGGAGTCCAAATCAGAGTGAGAGGAAAACAGCTCATCAACTATCATTTGAGCATGACCTAAATCTTTTCTGAAGTAAAATTAGAAAACAAAAGTATTACAACTCAAAGTACTAAATTCACCATGAAAGTTAATTAAAATCCCATATGTTAGCCCAAAGTTTATCACTTTTAATAACATTTATTTAAAAGGGAGACAACAATTATCCATTCCTTAATTCAACAAATATATGCTGAACATTTACGATATGCAGGCTCTGGAGACAGAACAAAAAACAAAACATCAGAACACCGTCCCAAGACTTCACGAAGTCTACAGCGGCAGGAGGGATAAGGCAAACAGGCGGTGGCACACACACACTCGGCAACTAACAGAGGGCCACAGGGCACGCGGAGGAGAAACGCAAGCCACCGGCGGGGAGGGAGCCTTCCTGGAGGAGAAGGTGCAGGAAGGCTGGGGAGACTGCAGGAGGGAGACACAGCGGCAGAGACAGGACCGGCACACCCGCGTCAAGAGAAGGGAAGGCCTGGGGAATGGCGATCACCCAGAGAGGAGGGAGGGAAGAAGGGTCCAGGGCAGACCTCTCAGCAACACCAGCAACTGAAGGACAGCGTGCAGAAGGGCTCAGAAAACACGCGACAGAGTGTGAGCCTAGAAGGAAACGCGATTTGTTCTCGTTTTAAAAGATCATTCTACCTATGCTATGGAGATGGGAGATCAGACCTGAGGGATAAAAATACAGTGAGGAAGTTCCTGCAGAAATTTATCCAGGCAAGAGAGGATAGAGTTTCCACTAGCAGTAGCTGCAGCAGAGGAGGAGACAAGTAGATAAAGAGATACAAGAGAAAGAGATACAAGAGGGAAATTCTGGCCATTGGTTGGATCTGATATGTAAAGACGAGACCAAACAACTGAATGTGGCTGGAACATAGGCTAGGAAAGAAAGAATACTATTTGGAGAAGACAAGCCCAGTTTCAGATGTGTTACAATCAGCTGCCTGTGGAACACACAACTGCTTTTGGACATTCGTCATTATACGTACTGGCCCAGGGCAAGGTAGATTTGTATTTCTTCAGCGAGTGAAGCCTGGGAAGGAGAAAACATTGTGCAGGGAGCAGAGAGAGGAAAATATGGAAGACAGTAACCACTGGAGACCACTTTTCAGGCAGTTTAGCTATAAACAGGAACAAGCAAAAGAGATTCTAGCTCAAAGGGGACACAAAGACTGGTCTTTGTTAAGAATGGCATGTCAGAGATATAGGACAGGGTAACTAAGAAAGCACAGTCTCAAGGGAAGCAGGACCCAGTGGCACTCAGAACAGACAGAGACGGGTCTCGGGAAGAGCTCTTCTTCCTGCTCTCCAGGGAGGTAAGGAGAAAGAGGAGCCGGGATGCAGGTAAGCCTGTGCGTGGTGAGTACAGGGAGCTGGCCTCATGGCTTCTGTTCTCTCTGTGGAACAGGAGGCTGAATCAACTGCTGGGGGGCGCAGGGGCGGAAGGGTAGAGGAGAAATGGGCACAGAGGACGCGAAGAAAGGGTTGAAATGGTCTCTTGGCAGTACAGGAGACAGAGCTGATCAGAGACACACAGAGGAACTGCCAAAAAGTGTTAAAGGCAAGGTTGAAGCTAGAAACCTAGTTGTGCTAGAGATTATGGGAATACAAAGTATACTACGGCAAGAGCACTGAATAATGAACTATTTTACTCAAAAGACGAAGTTTCTTAAAATTCTCACGAACAAGATTTTATATTTATACTGAGTTTAGCAAAATGAAAATCAAAAGAAAATTAATTTCAAAGAAACCATACTAAAAAACAGTAATGTTAGCTTTACAAAAAACTAAACATTTAAACTACCCACCAATTTGGGCCCCATGGAAATAATCCCAGTTGTCACAGGCTGGGGGAGAAAGGATGCTACCAGCATCAAAAGGGAAGAGGCCAGAGATGCTGCTAAATGCTCTACAATTCACAGGACAGCCCCACAGCAAAAATTGTCTGCCCTCAAAGGTCAGTAGTGAGAAGACTGAGAAATGCTGCTTTAAAGGTATAATTCCATTTGTGAAAAGTCTTAATTTATTAAAGACTATTGGCTGATACCATCCCAGAAATGATTACTTGTTAACCTCATGGTACTTCATGCTAAACAGTATAAGTAGAAGGCACAGTTGTGTCAGAAGCCCAATAACACCAGTCCTAAGGTTACTATACTTATCAGCACTTAAGGTCAGGGACCCCTTTTGTACTTAATCATCTTCTCCAGTAAAACATTTAGAAATGACTATGCTGGGCTGAATGGTGTTTCCCCCAAAACCAAGTACACTCAGAAACTCAGCATGTAAGCTTACTGGGATATGAGGTTTCCGAAGATATGATCAGCTGAGCTATGAGGAGGTTATCCTGGCCTGGGGTGGGCCCTAAATCCAATGACTGGTGTCACTACCAGGATGTGTGAGGACAGGTGCTCAGGGATGATAGCCACGGGTGACAGTGGAGACAACCGAGGGGTGCAGACGTGGCCCAGAGAGCCAGTGGCCGCAGCCACAGGAGCCAGCGAGGGACAGCAGTGGTCCTGGCCCAGAGTCTCAGAGGGAGCTGGCCCTGCTGGCACCTCCATCTTGGACACCAGGCCTCCAGATCTGTGACAGAATACGTTTCTATTGCTTTAAGCCACCCAGTTTGTGGCAACTTATTACAGCAGGCACAGGAAACTAGTACAATGACTCCATTACCATATAAATGTTGAGATGAGACAAGACTGTCAGAGCTGTACAAAGGATAAAATTATACAAGATAAAATCATAGTATTAATCCAAATCTTGGCAGTCAGATTGAACACTATGCAATAAAACAAGATTTAAAGAATATTATATAAAAACAGAAACCAAAAACTGGCCTGATGGTGCCCTCCTCTGGACAAGAAACTAAGCTTAGCAGACCGTCACTACAACGGCCGAGAACTTTCCAGACATGAGCGCACCTCCCTTTCAAGCTGAGAGGGCGCCTCCGTGCACCAGACCAGGAGGAGTGGAGTTACGGGGCCATGAGCTGAGAGCGAGGGGAATGGCGGCGGTACAGTATGAGTGTCTCTTAAAAGCAAAGCTCTGCTGAACCAGAGCTCCAGAAGCGATAAGCGGTCTGTCCAGCCTCACACAGCTAACTAGGGGCAGAGCAAAGGCTGGGTCGCAATTTTCCCGAGTGTTAATTCCAACATAAATGGAATGCACACACTGAAGGAAGGTACCAGACACACACTCTGCAGAATGTGTGTGGGGGACAAGCAGAGATGACTGTACCCAGTCAGCAAGTGTGGCGGAGTGAGTGCAGCTGTCTGCTCCGCCCTGCGCACACCCTCTTGTGAGCGTCCTCCCCCGGACCTCACCAGGGCCCCTGGGATATAGTAACCATGACCAGATAGAGACTTGAGGAGCGCTCATGTAGCAACGCTTGCTCTCTCCTGCTCCCGGAACCCTGGGGCTTGAGAGAGGCCAGGGCAGCCTGCTAGATGAAGAGACACCATGTGAGGCAGACGGAGCCGACCAGCCAGGGCCCAACGCGGGCAAGTGTAGCCAGACAGCTGGCTACTGACCTCAGACCACGCATGAGCCCAGGCAGGACCAGGAAAACTGCCACCCCCAGCGTAACCCCGAACAGCTGAACTCAGGACCAGGAGCTGTATTAAGTAAGTCAGAGAGTTCTGTGGTGACTGCAACAGTACAAAACTCGACCGCCAGGCCAACACTTTACAACAGCTAGGATGACCTTGGTATGGAATCTCACTGCCTTCACACCCTACATAAAAGACGCTCACACGCTACCTCTACAGCTGCCATTTCTAGTGCCACAGCGTCGCAACAAGGGCAGGGGCTGTGGCACAGCATGCTCTTCCCAGCCTGGCTGGAACCCTCCCCTAGCTACCAAAATCAGAACAAGAGCTTGCTAAAGTACTAAGCTCAGAAAAACACCTCCGTGACGGCATCATTCCTTCAACTCACTCCCACCAGTCAACAGATAAGTAGCAAATGTCAGTGAAGTGTCCTTGGACATCAAAAGAGCCGTAATTTTAAAAACTTGTTATACCTGCAGAATTGCAGAAAAGCAGCTTTGAGCAATTTGGTTTTATCTTCCTGGGCAATAGTTTCATTCTTGGTAGAAGTATCAAAAACCACACTCTGTAAAATAATAAACTATAGTTTAGAGTTGAAGGTATAAGAATATTCTTAGTTACTGCAAAAAAAATTAGACCAAGCTATGAGGAAAACAACACAGACATACAAGCTGTTTGTCATACTCTCTATATCAATGACTTATATACTTAAGACATTTATGGGAACATCAAATGATTAATTAAAGTCCTACAGAAAACGTACATATAATTCAGGAATTACATTGTGAGTAAAATTATCTGGGGATTTCATCACAACACAACCTCTGGATAGGCTTACCCTTACATCACGGAGTATATTTCTAATCATAATGGTTGATTTCAAGCTTAAAGAAAAACTTAAGAGAAATTTAAAAGAAATGGAATACTGTTAAGATAGCTTCAGAACATATATAGCAGGATTGTGAAAACTACATGATTACAAAAGAATGAAAGTGTTTTAAAAAGTTACTTTCTGTTGAAACTGTTACTAAATCATTTTCATTTTGAATTACACAAAAAGTCTATATACTTCACATATTCTTCAAACAGAAATTACTCAAAAGAGTATTAATGCTTAAAAGAATGATAAAAATCTCATAGATTGTGAGCTTCAAGATGACAGCGAAAAAAATGACAGTTTTTACCCCACTCTCCCCTCAAAAATCATCCCAGAATACCAATAAGAAAAAGAGACTCAACCCCCCACACATCTGTGGTTCCAGCTACACAAAGATGGAAAGCAGAGGAAAGAGTGGGGAGGAGACCAGGCAAACTCGAGTGGTGTGGTGACAGAGCCCGAGGACAAGGAGCAGACAGCAGGCACAGGGTTTCTACACGTGACTGGGCAAAGCTAGAGAGAAAGACATCTACAGAGCTGCTGGAACACGATGGGAGATTAAACCCTATATCAGACAAAAGTAAGCAAATATACAGTTAGTCCACTCCAAGTATCACATGAAGTTGTACACTACATTAAAGAAATATAATCAGCATACTGCTTCACTCTGGACTGTCAAACAACATTCACATTGCCATTAGATTGGAAAAAATGTATATTGGAATGAAAAAGGCAAGGCGGAGGAGTGTGAGTTACCCCAAGTCCTCATCTTCAATAACAGGTCTACAGATGATGAAAAATAATGAATGAGAGACAGCAATATACACATATTACTTAGAAATAAGGAGGAAAACACCAAAAAAATAAAAAAACCTAAGAGACTTAAAAGTAGTTGCTTCTGAATAAGAGGACAAAGGAAATGAGAGAGATAAAAGAACTAACATCTTCATCATAACTCTTTTAAAACTGTATGACTTTCAAACATTTGTGGGAAATAGTCCAATAAAAATGTTTAAATCCTTTGTAACAGGTTTCCTTGGTAGCTCAGTGGTAAAAAATCTGCCTGCAATGTGGGAGATGTGGGTTAGATCCTCTGGAGAAGGAAATGGTAACCCACTCCAGTATTCTTGCCTAGGAAATCCCATGAACAAAGGAGCCTGGAAGGTTACAGTTCATAAGGTCGCAAAGAGTCTGATATGACTTAGCAACTACACAACTGCAACAAAATCAATTATATTAAAAAAAAAATTATGAAACCATGTTACCTCATTGCCTGGTCCAGCAACTGAAGATGCTAGGGAATCTTCAAGATCTTCTGCTAATATGGACACATTTTCCCTTGAAGTAATAGACACCAATCCACTGTTTCTAGAGAAAAGGATAGGTATACCCCCACAGGAACCAGCTCCTAAAATACTGTCTCCTAAGAGAAAGAAAAATGCGCAATCAAATACATATTACCAAACAATACCCTCCTAAATCTACTTCCCTAAGCAGAAGATCCTGCTGACAGCCCTTTACTGTGTTACTCCTACTCTGAACCCAGTTATAGCCCTGCATCAAGTCAAGGCTCCTCGCTATCTGCAGAGGCAGGCTGAGTCCTCCATGGTGGTGTGCAAAAGCAGTGAGTACAGTGAACCAAACAAGAAAATCGTCCCTTCTGCAAGACGCAGAGCAACAGCTCATCAATCCTACTCTGACTTACTGAGTAAGCCAACGGGAGGGCAAGGAAAAGGTCTAAGCTTGCCTGCAGCCTTAACAGCATCTCACCCAACCAGTCAAGGCTCTGGGGCTGGGACTAGACAATCAAGGTGCCATGCTGCTGCTGACCTGGATTTTGCCCTTTGCCTCTTCAGATAAATACTATCTGCTTATTTTTCCTACTCCTGGTTGGCTTCCCCCAATACCACCACCCCGGCCCCCACCACAGCCCCCTTGCATGAGTCCAGTGCCTGGGACTCTTCTCACCCAGGGGTCTGAACAAACTTGTTTAAAGAATATCAACTCAGAATAAGTCATTCTTACTGACCAGGAACAAACAATTACTTCTCTGAGCATCAGTTCTTTCTTTCTTGGCCTCTTCTGGGGAAAATGTTACTATTTTCTGTCTATAGTAAAACTGGGCTCTCCCACCCTCCCAGTTTCTCGGCAACTGTAGGTATGGCACTGAATTATCACAGGTGTCACACTTGAAGCAAAGCTTATGCAAAGAGAACAAAAACTTCTCAGAATGACTAATGAGTTCCTAATCCTGCTTTCCAAAACCGATTACCCACCTTGTGTATTAAAAACAATTTTCTCCTGAGGAAGAGAAAGCTTCCCAGTCCCTGTGGAGCACATGTAGACAGCACTTTCAGTGTACAGACAAGCAGTCTGGCTTGAAAAGTTTGGGACCATCAGCCGACATACAGTCAAGTCTTCAGACTGAAAATTAAAGATTATATTTAATAAGAATTGAAACAAAATACTTTTGTATGACTTCATAATTCACACTTTTGTACACTATCTCATAAAAATGACAAAATAATTCACTGATTATCCTTGTTAAAATTACCTGAGATGATTTACAAAACATGACAGAAATAAGTTTATAAACATCAATCAGAGAAATCATTTGCTGAGTTGCAAATAACTAGCAAAGTTTGAAAATATTTCCATGGTGGTAAGATTTCAACCAAAAAGCCTATTAACAAACGTGAGAAAGAAAATAAAATTAGTTCATTATTTTAGAATTTAGATATACTTTTAAAACAACCCCTGATAAATACTGTTTCTTTCTTCACTGTCCAGATATCAAGCACAAGAAAACTGAGTTAATTTGTTCATATATGAAATCAGACAAATAGAAATAAGGCTCAGTAAGTCATAAAATTAGCAAAAGCTCAAAAGGATACTTTGTTTATTAAAAGAATTTTACAAACATAAAAGTGGAATCCCATGATTTTTTAATTCTCAAATTGTCTTCTTTATCCCTTTCGCATTGTCTGTGAAAAATTTTAACAGTGAATGTATTTTTCTTGTATAATCAGAACACATTAAGGTTTATTTCTGTTTGAAATAAAAGATCAAATTAAGATTTCCTTACAGTAGTCAGTTATGCAAATTGTATTAAGAATAAATTCAATAGAATTAGATACTACTTGTGTGGGCCTCTCCTAAATAACAGCAGTTATTAAACAATGTTAAATTGCCATCAAGAAACTTAAAATAGACAGCTTGTCTTTTTAAAAAATTTACTTATCTTTAATTGGAGGATAAATGCTTTATGATACTGTATTGGATTCTGCCATACAGCAACATGAATCAGCCACAGGTATACATATGCCCCCTCCCTCCCACCTCTCAGCCAATCCCAGCCCTCTAGGCTGTCTCAGAGCATTTGCGTCCTCGGTGTCATACAGCAAATTCCCACTGACTACCTGATTTTACATATGGTAATGTATATGCTTAATGCTATTCTTTCAATTCATTACTCCCCCTCCCCGCCCGCCCCATCCCCTCACGTCCACAACTCTTGCCTTTTAACTATTCACATGAATTTTAATAAATATATAATACAGTTACCTACAAATATAATCCTATTTGAGCAAAAAGAGGATTTTTCTGTAATATACAGCACTCAAAACCACAGTCCAATTCCCATCAAGTTTCTTCCTATTTTTCACTCTCCAGTTCATCATCAATATTTCCTTTCTACTCAGTAACACAGAAATGAAGATCCCTTCACAGAGCTGCAGGAGGAGCACACCGCTCACTCCAGGGCTCCCTCTCTCACTTCTCTTTAGCTGAGGCTGAACAGAGGGTGAGTGTGAGATGGCAAACAGAATGCAGCGCCTAAACGCTAGCTATTCAAAATGTGTTTCTGGGAATTCCCTGGTGGTGCAGTGTGGACTAGGACTCTGCTTTAGCTGCTGAGGGCCCGAGTTCAATCTACGGTCAGGGGATTAAAACCCTGCAAGCTGCACGCCATGGCTAATGACAATAAATAAACAAAGGGATTTTACTTTAAAAAATGTATTTACATGTGACTGCACCAGGTTTTAGTTGGGGCGTGTGGGATCTTTTATTACAGCATGCAAATTCTTAGTTGCGGGATGAGGGATCTAGTTCCCTGACCAGGGATTGAAGCTGGGCCCCCTGCATTGGGAGCACAGAGTCTTAGCCAATGGACCACCAGGAAAGTCCCCCAATGAAGAGATTTTTTAAAAAATTAAACGTATTTCTAAGCCTTACAGGTGAATATCTCAAAGAATCTGACCTTGCAATGGTTAGGGAGAAAAAACTCAGCAAGTTACTGTCACTTGGTCATTTAGCTTGTTAACAGAAATCTTACCTGAAAAGGTGGGTTATACTGAGTGACCTCCACAGTCACTGAATCTGACATTTGGTAGCCATTATCTTCTACTGTTATCAGAGAGTAATAGACAAGGCAGGGGCTGTCTGCCAGGTGCCATGCTGCTGCCAAAATTAGGAGCCCATCGCTAATCAATGAAAAAGAAAGATATACTGTCTCTTTGGAAAACAGTTTGGCAATTTCTTAAAGAGATAAACATGCATTTACCATATGACCTAGCAAGCCCAGTCCTAGATATTTACCTAAGAGAAATAAAAACTTATCTTCACACAAAAACCTGTGTACAAATGTTTATAGTGACTTTACTCATAATTGCCTAAAAATGGAAACAACTCAACATCCTTTAACTGCTGAATAAACAAATCCTGGTAAAGCTACTCAACAGTAAAAAGGAAGGAAGCACTGAATGAATATCAAATTCATCATGCTAAGTGAAAGAAACCAGACTCCAAAGGCTTTATACTGTATGATGCCATCTACACCATAGGGACAGAAAAGACATCAATGGCTGCCAGGAGCTGGAAGTGAAGGAAGGGGCTGAAAAAGGAGTGTGCGCATGCATACTCAGACGATAGCCCATCAGGTTCCTCTGTTCACGGGACTCTCCAGGCAAGAATACTGCAGTGGGTTGCCATTTCCTCCTCTAGGGGATCTTCCCAACTCAGGGATCAAACTCGTGTCTCCTGCACCTCCTGCACTGGCAGGCAGGTGTTTTGTTTTTGTTTTTTTTCAACCACTGAGCCACCCAGAAAGGCCCTGACAAAGGAGTACAAAGGAATTTTTGGAGTGACAGAATTGTGCTGTATCTTGATTGTGGTTGTAGTTAAGTGACTATGCACTCGTCAAAACTCACCAAACTATACACTAAAAAGGGTACAAAATATTTACTGTATGTAAAATATAACTCAATAAATCTGACTTAAAAAGACCAACAAATCATCAAACACAGGGATTAGCAAAGTGCAGCTCTCAAGTCAAACTGACCACAGGTGAGTTTCTGTAAAAGAATCTGTCCTGCAAGACAGCCATGCCCACTTGTCTGTGTGCTGTCTACGGATGCTCTACTGCTACCACTGGTAGAGTAAGATAGCTGCAACGAAGACCACATGGTCCCTACAGCCTAAGAATATAGTTTTGGACCCTTTACAGAAAAGGTTGCCCACCCCTGATCTAACCTGCTTTTTAAAGTTTACTTTTGTACAGAAGAGAAGCATTTTGTTTTTACCTTTAATAACCAATCATAGAACTGCTACTGTATATTCAAGCTGCTGTACAGGTGAAAACAAACTTTTTTCCATCTTAAAAATGTATGTGGTCCTCTTAAGTCTAGCAAAGTTGTTGCCCCCAACATAAAAAAAATTAAATGGTCTCTAATCTCAACTCCTAAAACATTTAGGAGCATTTTTAACAACTTTCATTCAAGTTTCAGAAATATTAACAGGATGGCAAGCACTGTCTACTGACAACTAAAAATAACAAAGCAAGCTACTGACTAGATGACATGCACTTCAAATCAAGCAGTCCCGACACAGCTTCATTTTCCTTCTCCACTGTTCCCTTTTCCCAGCTCCCCAACTCTTACCATTTCTACCTGAATTCCCTCAAAAACTTCAAGGACACTGGTCCAAACTGGAACATACTGGCAGTGACCTAAACAGCTCCTGGATGAGGGCGGTGAGCAAGGCCACAGAGAACTCAGTCCTGAGAGCCTTCCTCTGCACTAGGCAGGGAGGTAAAGATGGCCATGCTGTGGTGAGTCAACTGAAGTTACTCCACGGACTGGACTGCCGTGTGGTGAGAGGTGCCAATGAGGCCCAGAGACACGGCTAATAAAGAATTCCTCAGGAAGTGGTGCTTAGATCAGCTTCATTTCACATCTTTACCAAAAAAAAATCTTCATGATTAAAATAACATGAAGCTATTTTGGGTAGTAAAGATGATAGAAAGATAATTAATTTGCAAATCAGTAAAAACTTCAACAACTGATCAAGGAAGAGCAACAAGCATCAGGGAGACACATGCTTCTTACACAGAAGACACCTACTCAGACGTGGCACAGTCTACAAGCATCAGTGGAACTGAGGATACAGAGGGTGACGACTGGATCTCTTGGAGCAATGGTGGGAGGGGGCCGAGGAGGAGAATGAGAACTGCGTCTCACAGGCCCCACAAGAATCAAGTCACGCCGGCACGACAGCATTCTGTGTCTGCCTCAGCACAGCAAGTCCTAAGCATGCTTCTCTGTGCTCAACCTATGTTTCCATTCTGAAAATTACATGTGAAAAAATGTTCACATCCTCTTCCCCACAGTTGCCTGCATCCTGGCACCAGTTCTAAACTTATGATGGAGGTCCAGTAAAGAGAAATTAAAACAAGATAAACTGTATTTCATTAAAATGGTTTTGGAAATTAAGCATATACATTATTTTTACTTCTTTGATAGTTTACACATAAGTTTTTCAGAAATTACAAAGAAGGATCCTGACAAGTCTCAACAGCCCATGAGAGAAAAATGAAACAGCAGAACTGTAAGCCAAGAAACAAGCAGAATTTGTTCTACTAAATCACTCTAAAACACATAAAAATTATCCTAACTTCCAGGAAGCTGTGTTTTAAAGAATTACAAATCATGTTTGCACTCATTATAAACTATATCACAGAAGCTCTATTGTAAATGGCTTTTCAGTTCTATATGACCATAATAGTAAAGCTAAACAATAACATGGGATTAAGTAGCTTTATCAGACTAACTTGAGACCTTAAGCACCACCAAGAGCATTGATTCTCAGAGGCAATTCACTCTGCGTGACTCAGTTATAAACCATGACTGAGCCAGGACAAAACCTCATCCATCCTTCCTTTATTCAACACAGCCACAAACTCAGGCTAAAGCTCCTTCAGCAACAAAAAAAGGACTGGAGAAGAGCCCCCAGAACCTCCACTGAGTCAGCAAAGACGACAGCATGGAACACAACCAGCAGCGGGGCAGGCAGCTCTCAGAGGCTCCAGCTATTCGAGCAGAACAGATGATCCCTAACAAGGGCAGACAGCTAATGGGACACTCAGTGGAAGGCCGAAAACTGCCGACACTTCTGAAACGAATTAGCACTGCCAGACAGAACAAAGCGATTCAATAAGGCGGAATAATATAAGATTAGGGTTAGACACATCAGAAGAACAGACAGCAAGGGTGCTTATTACTCTATAACAAACACCAATCTGTTTTTCCAAACAACTACCTATGTTCTGCATGACAAATGAGTTGCTTACCAGTTTTGCTTCAAATCCAAATACCGAATGTTGACCCCTTCTTTAATAGCTTCATAGTTACTTTCAGATCCCTACATGAAAATATCAACAATGTAAGCTCCTTCAGTATAGGAATCATTTCTTTTCACCTTTATATCCCCAGCACCTACTAAACTGCCTCATCCACAGTAAGTCAAACTTATTGAATGAATAATGTATGCATTTAAAAAATTAAGTAAACCAGTGAGTCCCAATACTTTTAAAGATTGAATACTCTGCTTATCTGATGACTGAAATGTGTTCTACTAAATACAACTAAAGGAACTAGCAATCTTATATAAATAAAAATGACAGAGATGAATGTTACTGTTCCTTACCCAGATAGCATCAATAATGTTTTCCTTCAGGACTCTGTTTATATCCCAACTATGTGCTTGTTTTTCTGAAGAATCATCTAATTCCCATTTACTGATGTTTGAACTTGTCAGGCTATAAAAGCTCGCTCGCTCTCTATCCCAGAGGACGCTTGAAAGCTGTATGGAGAGGAGAAAAAAAGTTTATAGATTATTAAATTCTAGTGTCAATGATGATTTTCCTGAAATTAAAAAATCGTATATTTTATAACTATTTGATTAGTAATCCTAGCAGAATTCTTCACTTAGGATTCAAGGGAAGAAGTGATCCTGAAATAGACCTTGAGAGTAAGGAGGATTTTCACAGGCAGAATTCCCAGGAAGAGCAGAGAAGGGAGGCAGGAAAGTCAGAGGCTCTTTAAAGAACAAAACATAGTCCTGCTAAACTAGAATGTGGATTATAGCTAGGAAAGAAGCAAAACTAAAGTTCACACACAGCACAGTCTTGAATGTCAGTTTGTAAACCAAGTAAGCTAAGGAGATAATATCCATAGCTTGTGAGCACAAGAGATGCGTTACAGGAGAAGGAATCTGGAGGGGTGTGTGTAGTTCCACACGTTTATATCACTTCATCTTCCTTGCTTCTGAAGAACACATCTAACCCAACTTAAAAACTGCGTATATATGACTGCTGAACTAAAACCCTATTTGTCTCCACTTTTCCTGTCACTATGACTCAAATCTAGAGAAGCTGGTAAATATTCTGCCCCATAAAGAGAGGGAGACACACATACACACACAACCAGGATTTTATACCTGGGTCTCTGAAAAAGGTGACAGTGCCATTAGAAATAGGTCAAAAGAAAAATGAGTTTTGTAAGTCAATAGGAGAGAAGAGAACATGAGCAATTTTTTTCTAGACATGTTAAAGCTTCGGTTCAAAGACCATTTAAGGAAGCAGATAATGACAGCAACCTGAAATCAGAGGGAAAAGCACCATTTCATAAAGGATGTGGTACTGCAGTATTTAACAGGGCTGATGCAAAGGGACCTGCTGCATGGCACAGGGAACTCTGCTCAGTGTCATGTGGCAGCCTGGGTGCAGGGGGAGTCTGGGGGAGAGCGGCCACATGCGCATGTATGGCTGAGTCCCTTTACTGTCCACCTGAAACTGCCACAGCATTGCTACTCAGCTATGCGCCTATAAGATAAAATGTTTAAAAAGAGTCGGGGGCGGGGGAATGTGCTCTCAGTTCACACACATGCGGGCACGCAGCTGTCGCTGGGCAGTTTTGAACTTCGTGCAATTTTGGTAGCCTCACTGAGGCCATTTCCTCCTTTATTTGACACAGATGGACATGAAGCTCTGTGCATCACGGATCACAATAATCACAGGAGACACACACACAGGGCTCCCGGCAGAGCAGACGCCCCACTGCTCTGTTAGCGCGGTTAGTTGGAGATGTTGGCTCCCAGCATCTTCCCTCACTACTGCAGAGTCTGAGGCACAGCCCAGCAGACAGCATCCACACAGACAGCTGGAGGCTCGGGGGCGGAAAGCACACTTCTGGTTACTTCTAGAAAGCAAGACTAATCCTTGAACACATTTATAACTTTACATCATAGTTTTAATTCAAAAAATGAACTTACCAGATAATCTATAAAACTTAAGAATAATTAATGTTACAGAGGATGCAAGAGGGTTAGTATGAACTCATCTAATCATCATAATAAAAATGCTTCACACAAAGTTTTCATCTCACATACACCACTGTACATACAGTGGCAACGCTAACTTCATAGGAGACTGCCAACTTACTGATTTCATTAAGAAACAAGCTAGTAAAACAAAGTTATTTTACCAACTTACAATGAGATCACTACTAGGAGATAAAATTCCCAAAAGAGAAGAAACCTTCCGACCAATTCCTGAGAGCACGCCTTGTCCTTGAGGCAGGACATGCTGATGGATTTTTCCTATACTTTCAGGTATCAGGCGGATTAGTTGGCCCCCCGATGAGGATAAAATAAAACTTCCTCCCTGTGAACAAATGTGAAATTAGTTAAGTATTTAAGACTAAGAAAAGAAAATGAACACAAATCACTTTGATATGCTTTGAGGGAAATTATCTGTACCTCAACATAAATCTAAGGAATAAAAAAAGAACAGTGCTTATGGGGAGGGAGGTGGGAAGAAAAAAAAATATATAAATAAAATAAAATAAAACAAAACACAATCACAAAAATAAATAAATAAATAAAAGATTTAATGCAAGTTAAAAAACAGTGCTATTTTTAAAAAATAATTTATTTATGAATCCATTCACTTAATACTACACAGAAAAACTTCAGAGCCATTTTTTTAATTACTTTTTTTTAATTCTGATTTTTAAGTTATAGGTTCACATTACATAGGTTCACCAAATCAAGAATCAGATTTTATTTCTTTGGTAAACCAGCAGAATATGTATTAGCAAACCAGTCTTCCTCTAAGAGTTTCTGAATCACTCTCTAAAGATGTTTCTGACAGAAATGAATACCACTGGCTACTACGCTCCACTGATAGGTCAGAGTCCCACGAGAAGGGCTTCCCTCGGTCTAAGTGCTCAAATCCTAGATCCTTACATTCTTTCCTTGCCTCCTTTTGATCTTCTCCCAGCCCTACCTGTATGATCTGCTCAAAATCACAAATTTTTAGTCAGCCAAACCTGAATTCCAAGCCAAATGACAGTTTCCCAATAAATATAAAAGAATATCCATTGTATACCTGTACTGCTGTTAGGAAACTGTAGGTCTTATCACCTCCCAGATCTACAAACGTCTCTGTGTAGGTATCTTCACTGGCAAGGCTTGGCCAATAGCGGATGGATCCTTCTCTGGTGGCAACCATGACAGTAACAGCCTGAAACAAGATCGTAACACTCAGCAAACACAAGAAAAGGAGCCCAGAGCGGCAGTCTGACGACACTGACATAAAGAATCCAGGGCAATGAATTACTCATGAACAGAAATCAGGGGAAAAATTCTTTTTTTCCATATTTAAAGAATTATCATACAGTAAAACTGACATTTTCTCCTCCTGTTTTATGATTCTATGAATTTTTATACTCTGGCTTCTCTTCAGACCGTACAAAATGTTTCGCTTTTTACAGTCCTATGAATTTTAAAACACATGGTGGGTCAGATGGTAAAGGATCTGCCTGCAATGTGGGAGACCCAAGTTCAATCCCTGGGTTGGGAAGATTCCCTGGAGAAGGGAATGGCAACCCACTGCAGTATTCTTGCTTGGAGAATTCCACGGACAGAGGAGCCCGGTGGCTACAGTCCATGGGGTCACAGAGAGTCAGACATGACTAAGTGACTAAAACTTTCACTTCTAGACGCCTGTAAGTCCCACCACAAACAGGATATAGGAGGGTCCATCAGCACCAAAGCTCCATAACGCTTTCCCTTTGGTTACACCCTCCCCTCCCCTCACCCCTGGCAGTCCCCATTTCCATCATTACAGTTCTGTCTTTCTGAGAACGCCAAACAAACGGAATCATATAGAACAGAACCTTTTGACAATGGTTTATCTCATTTAGCACAATGCCTCTGAGATTCACTGATGCTGTTTCATGGATCAACAGCTCATGTCTTTTTACTGCTGAGCAGTATCTCATCCTATGAAAGAATCAGTTTATTTATCCATTCACTTGCTAAAGGATATTCAGATTGTTTTCACCTTTGGCTATCAGAAATAAAGGTGCTATGACATTAGTGTATTGTTTTGTGTGTGTGTGAACAAAAGCTTTAATTTCTCTAAAAGAAACAGCCAGGAATGGAATTGTTGGGTCATATGGCAAGGGCACTTTAACTTTCTAAGAAAGTGAAATCAGAGGCTGCACCATTCTGCATGCCTATCAGCAACGTGCGAGGTTCCAGCGGCTCCGCATCCTTGCCAGCCGTTGGCAGTGTCAGTGCTTTCAGCTGCAGCCACTGTGGTAAGAGTGGCCTGGTATCTCACCTGTTTCGCTTGCACTCCCCTAATGGCTACCGATGTGAATGTCTCTTCACCGCTTATTTGACATCCTTATATTCTCTTTGGTAAAGTGTTCAAGTCCTACGCCTTACTTTTTAAACTGGGTTGTTTGTTTTCTTACTAAGTTTTGAGAGTTCATTTTATGTTCTGGGTACAAGTCCTTTATTGGACATTTGATTTATAGTATTTCCTACCAATCTGTAGCTCTCTCTTCATTTTCTTCTCAGGGCAACTGAGACTTGGCAAAGCCAAGTTTCAAATTTTGATTAAGTCCAATTTATCGATTTTTCTTCTTTTATGAGTCACATTTTTGGTGATTTCTAAGAACTCTTCAACTAACCCCATGTCATGATGATTTTTTTCCTGTTTTCTTCTAAAAGTTTTTAGTTTTACAATTTACATTTAGACCTATGATCCATTTGGGGTTCATCTTTACATGAGGTTTAGGAGGAATTTTTTTTTCTTCCTAAAGATGGTCAATGATTCCAACACCATTTATTGAGAAGACCATCCTCGCTTCACTGAATTTCTTCTGCACCCCTGTCGAAGATCAGTGCACCATCTCTGTGTGGGGCGTATGTGTACACTGCTCTGGTCCATTGCCCCGTGTGTCTACCTCTGCCATGACCATTCTGTCTTGATTTCTGCGGCTTTACAGCTATGTTTCAAAACCCAACTGGGTGATTCAACCAGCTTCAGAACTCCCTTATCTTAAAAAAAATCTACTTCAGTAAGCATTTAAGTCACCCACCTGAGTAGAATGTGCTTCGCCTGGGGTAGCAGAATAAGAGAGAGCCACCAAGTTGGCACTCCAGTGGGAATCACTAGGTGGCAGCTGAAGTTCTTTGCAGACAGATAACTATAATACAAATCCAAACAAAAAATTTCTCATTTCAAACCCAATTTTTGAACATGCACCTGACTTCACTTTCTCTGCATACTTTAGATTCTAATTCACTGCTAGAAATACTATTCTAGAAATACTTTCTTCTTACATCTTTTTGATCAGGCTTCCATCGTCATTTTCACTAATTTTAAAACAAAATATTTTAAGAGATAGAGAGTCAGGAAAACTTAACAGCTAGACCAGACCCTTAACAGAAACTACTCCAATCTCTTCCCAGACCAAAAAAGAGTCCATTGTTGAAAGAATTGTGTAGACTTCCTATGGAATTTTCCCAATCTAATCTTGATTTGTTGAGTTGACATTTAAAATTGGCATGACTAGAATAAGTATTCAAAGTTGCCTAGAAAATATTTCTGAGACTCAGCCAATATCAGGCTTCCTCTGCTAACTCAGGATGCCACCGCAGGACCTCTCCCTCACCTATGCTCCTAACTACAAACATGGTTTTCTAGACAGCAGGTGTACAGAGACCAGCAGACACGAAGAGTTTAGGTAAGTTGGAGCCTGAGTCCCAGTGGAACAGAGGCCCCCGTGAGCATGAGCACTGCAAGGGAGCATGCCTGATCTGGAGTGGACAGAAAGAGGCTGCTGAGAGTCCAGCAGTGAACAGACAAATGAGAGCCCCCGTGTGAAAAGCTGACAATGAAGAGTTAAACAGCATTATAAAAATTGGTATAATTCTCTATTTCTTACATGTGATTCAGTAGATTCAGTGCAACACGCTCCTGTCCTCTTAGGAACTCAGTTCATTAGTTTCTGTGGATGGCATTTAGTCTTAGACTTCACTGCACAGAGTGACTAGCACAACACTCATTAAAAATATCAATGTCTTTAACTTCTTTATTAAATGCAAATAAAATATGTCTTGTTTAAAATCATGATAAGGAGAGAAACTTTTTTCCCAATACACAAATGTGTATGCATGCTTGGTATTTCATATTACTATAAAAATGCAAATCTATAATGCTTGAGTCGATTCAAATTACAGATTTCCAACAACTCTAAAAAGTTAGGGTAAAAATTCAGAGCTAATTAGGAATTTTCTCCTCTCTCTCCCTCCAGCTCTTTAAAGAATCATTACCTTAGTGATAGGTGACAGAGCAATCTTCCAAATAATGAGTTTCTCTTTGCAGACCAGACAAGCCCATCCACCTTCATCTATGTGAACAGTCAGCTGATCATCAACTGAAGAAAAAAACAAAGTACATAATTAATCTTACAGTATGAATTAAAACTGCAAAAATTTCTCATACCAAAATCTTTCTTACTGCCATACTCTTCACTCAAAAGAGTAACCACCACACACACAAGATTAACTCACAACAAAAAATACTCTTGAATAATTCAAGAGTTATTAATATCCAAAGTAAGAGTGGTTTGACAACCACTGTTATAAATATATTGAAAGGTAAAAACTATGTTCTGGTCTTAGGTTTAATATTTCTTTTTTGTTATAAATTTATCTCACTTTTTATAATATTTAGTAAAATTCATAATTTTTTTTTGATAAAGCAACACAAATAATAAACCCCCTCATTAAATACATAAAACATTTCAAGGAAAAATCATGTTCCTGCAAAAGAACAAGATTTTCGAATAAGAGCTCTTTGAATGTATGATAGATTGTTATATGCTAACCTAAAGGGGTTAGGTTTCCTCAGTTTCACCTGTTGTTTCAGTTATTTGTAGTCAAATGGGGCCTGAGATATTAAATGGAAAATTCTAGAAATAACACTTCTAAGTTTGTGACGAAATCTTGCAGTGTCCCGCTGTCCTGATGGGGTCGTGAATCACTCCTTTGTCCAGTGGATGGACGCTGTACCCACCACTCATCCATTAGCCACTTAGGAGTAGTCTGTTATCAGAGTCACCGTCTTGGTGTTGCAGTCCTTGTGTTCAAGTAACTTTGTTTTACTAAAACGTGGCCACAAAGCACAGAGAAGTGATGCGGCAATTTGGATATTCTCCTACTGTGCCTAACTGATAAATTAAACTTCATCATAGGCATGTATGTATAGGAAAACACAGTATATACAGGGTTCAGTGCCATTCTGTTTCAGGCAACCCCTGGGGGTCTTGGAACTTATGCCTGTGGCTAAGGGAAGACTTCTTTACTGCTGCTGTAAGTTTTGGTGCTAAACCTGTGTAAATGCATTAACAGTCCTAGAAATTTAATCAATGTGAGCTTTGCTCTTCATCTGAAGACAGGGTAGAGGGGCAAAATAAAAGGCACCAATAAGGTACAAGCTAAAATATAAATATCAAATCATACCTAGGTTGAGTATGGGCTTTTTGCTGAACTGGGATACCTGATTGGCATTTTCTTTCCCTAAAAGCACCATGGCAGCTCCAAATCCTCCACTGGTGAACACTTAGAACCTGGACTCAGTACACCAACTGACTAGGGCTTGGAAATTTCCATGTGAGGATGAGATCTTCTCAAGTTTACATAGTCTTCAGTTTTCACATCCTGATTTCTAGAAACTCTTTCCTCTGAGCCTGTGTACTATTTGTTATTAACATGATCTGATGGCATGAACCAGGAGTGTGTCAAAGGCTTAAATGCAATTTAAGCTGAAATTTTTAGAAGGGAAAAGAAAATATATATATTTAAACCAGGAACAATGCATGACAGAGGTTAGTAGAAGTTTAGTTGTCTGAAAATAATTGTACCTGAAGCTCCCATGGACTTACTGGTAAGATGTGCTAGTTCAAGTTGATGAGAAATGTTCCCTTTTATGGAATGGAGTACTTTAAACTGTTTTGACTGTCATTCACAGTATGAAATACATTTCACAGCATGATGTAGTCACACACAATTTAAGTAAAACAAAATGAGATGCACTCTGACATTCTGCAATCTACTTTACTTCATTTTTTAAAAAATGCTGGTCATGAGCCACTAAAGTGATTTCAGTCACTACCTGCAGTTTGAAAAACACTGTTCCAAGAAATCAAAGGATGCTCTGCGCTTTGCTCTTAGAGTCACCCCAGCTTCTCGGCCTTAATGGCCTCTTTCTGAAGCTCGTGTTGGCCACACCTTCCACACTTCCACTACTTCTCTACCAGGGGGGCTTCTCTGGTGGCCCAATGGTTAAGAATCTGCCTTGCAATGCAAAGGACACAGGTCCCGCCCCTGGTTCTGGAAGATCCCACATGCTGCAGGGTGACTGAGCCCACGGGTCACCTCTTTGGCTGCACTCTGGAGCCCATACCCCACACCTACTGAAGCTGGCATGCCCTAGAGCTTGTGCTCTGCAATGAGAGAGGACACTGCAATGAGAAGCCCATGCACTTCAGCTAGAGAGTAGCCTCTGCTCGCTGCTAAAGAAAGCCTGGGAGCAGCAATAAAGACCCAGCACAGCCAAAGATAAACAATTATTTAAAAATAAATAAAAATAATAATTTTCTGCCAAGAGAATCTTCTAATGGTGCACAAAACTGATAACATAAATTTGGCCGGAGTGGCAGCCCAGCCTGGCATGGTGCAGAGCAGTCGGCTTGAGTGCTCACCATAGCGAGGAGGGTCCCTTGGACATACTGCCTTCTGCTGCTGCTCAAACCAGGACAAGCCTCGCCCTTCTTGCCTCCTGTACCACCATGCCACCACTCCCCATGCGGTTAGCACACACCATGACAAAGACAGACAAGAAGTCCTTCAAACAGCCTGGCCAAGTGGAAGCTCTTCATTTAAATGTAAGACCAGAAACTATAAAACTCCTAGAGGAGAACATAGGCAAAACACTCTCAGACATAAATCACAGCAGGATCCTCTATGATCCACCTCCCAGAATTCTGGAAATAAAAGCAAAAATAAACAAATGGGATCTAATTAAAATTAAAAGCTTCTGCACAACAAAGGAAAATATAAGCAAGGTGAAAAGTCCACCTACTCTTTTATGGGTTCCTGGCTGCACTCTTTTCATTCACAATGTGGGCTATACTTCAGACTCTGAACAATGAGATTCCAAAATATCATGACCAGACTCCAAGTTCAGGACTTAAATGGTTTTTCCAAAACTAGTGATGGTATTGGATTTTTCATTTGGCATGTCTAATCCAGAGTCCTATAAAAGGTACACTGATGAGCTTAAGAAATTTCTAAAGCCATATGCCTTAGAAGAACAGAATCCCACAGAATGTAACAATGGAAACTCTTCTGAGCAGAAAGGTCCAGATTATACTGCCTGTCAGTTTCCTCTTGCCTTCCTTGAAGCATGCAGAGGTGTGGATGATGCCAAGCTTGGCTACAACACAGGAAACCTCTGTATTCTTGTGAAAATTAATAGAATGACTGGATTAAAGGATAGAATGTATTGCAAAGAATGAAAGCCCAGCAGTTCTATCAACTTATCTTCCCAGTGGAAAGATAGATTTAAAATATTTTTCATGTTACAGGAAAAAACTGCATGGGAGCTATCTAAGCCACTAGGTGAGCTACCTCTAGTTCATCTTTGGTAACAAGAATGACATAAAAGAAGTTAACAGTTGAGTGCAAGATTGATGGATCACCCAACCTAAAAACCCAGAATTATCATGACAAGATTTCAAGACGAGCTGCACTCAAGATCACCATACACGCTTAGTAGGAGTGAGGATATCTCCACAGGGCAAATGTCGTGTTGTAGTCTTTATCCTGTATCAGCCAGACCTGCCATTTCAGAATTACCGAGACCACCTTTGGAGAAAGGTGGAGTGGTACACGACACTGGAGTGGCAGCATAATGTTCTTCTGGATCATAGTATTCCATGTCCTTCAAAGTAACTCGGCTGTTGCCTATGCTGCCTTTTGAATCATGTACAACCACCAGATAGGGGCTGTGAACACCTGATTCTGAACATGTAGGACAAGGGTCTTGTCCAATGTTTATGTGGTTTAATTGCCCAGTGTCTAATGCTTCAAGTTCTGTGCTATATAAATATTTTACTGTCATATTTTGATGCCACCAAAATTTTAGGGGATAAAATGGTACCTGACCAACATCAAATGACTTTATAGCTATAAGAAAATTGGTGGGTGGAAAAGTTCTTAGGTGAGAAGGAAAAAGGAAAATAAAAGTGAGCATGAAAGGTAAAAAAAAAATTATGCATACAGCTTCTGGGGTACTACACAGATCCAAAATGGAGGTAAGACTTCATTCTATTGCATTATTAAACCCAATAATGGGAGGCAGTAGGGCAGTAGTTTTTGGATATTTTTGAAAGCTAAACTTCATATACTCAAACAACTTTTGAAATTGGACTGAGTTTTGCATACACAGTATGTACAACCATAAATACTTATTTTGATTGTGCTAAAATGAGCTCATTCTGCTTCCCAAATTTGTTATATTTCTCAAACACAATGAAAAACCAAATAAGTCAACTATTTCTCCCCAGGGAAGTGAAGGTACACCAGTGAAGCAAAGTGAAAGCTGCTCAGTCATGTCTCAATCCTTGTGACTCCATAGACTATACAGTGCGTGGAATTCTCCAGGCCAGAATACTGGAGAGGGTAGCCGTTCATTTCTCCAGGGAATCTTTCCAACCCAGGGATTGAACCCATGTTTCCTGCATTGCAGGCAGATTCTTTACCAGCAAAGCCACAAGGGAAGCCCAAGAATACTGGAGTGGGTAGCCTATCCCTTCACCAGCAGATATTCCCAACTCAGGAATTGAACCGGGGTCTTCTGCATCGTCACTCTTTACCAGGTGACCAGAGAAAGCACAGATTTCTATCTTCATGCCAGACCTAGGCTTCATTTGAATTGCTAATAGAGACAAATGGAAAATGACACCCACCTTCAGTCAACGTTAAGGCTTCAATGACTTTAACAGGGAGAGAAGATCCAAATGTTTTCACATCATAGTTCACAGACTCAGTTATGGAGTGGTGTGGGAATATTCGCGTAGGTGTTCCTCTAAAGAAATGAGACCATATTATTTTACTCATAACTTAACATTTTTCCATTATTCATTATAATGTTATGTATATATTTTCACAATGAAGAGAAAATCTTTGATAAACGAAGATGAAGCTTAATAGTGAAAAACTCTGGCTCATGTATACTGTGTAAATGTATTTTTCATTAAAAAAAAAAAAAACCTAACAGAATCTGGCTTCAATTCTCATGCTTCAGTAATTAGATGCATTAAACTCTTCATAATTCTGCTTCCTTAATTGTGAAACAAGACGGCTGGACTAAATCAGTATTTTTCAAATTATAGCTCATTTTGAGGGTTTCATTCAACATTTTTGAAAAACAAAATAGAATATAGAGTCCAGTTTATTATATTCTATGGTCAAAAAAGTTTTACAAACATTGGGTTACATTATCTTTAAGCTCTCATCAAATCTAGAAATATAAGATTTTACCAGATATACCACCAAAATCAAGAAATTAAGTGGGGTCATGAGTTATCTGCTGTTACCTCTTCTTCAATAACAGATACAGCAGTAGAGATTATATTTCCTTCTCACCTTAACATTCAGAAAAAGTATAAATATATCAATATAAAAGTTATTCTCTTATCATAGGATCTTATCATTAAATGAGTTCACATACAGAGTGGTTGACAGCATTATTTCTGACTGAATATAACAACGGTTCTTTGAGTTGATCACCAAAAGTTAAGAAGAAATTAAAATAAAAAGATGAAAACAAAGTATGACTTTTATTCACTGACTTTTGTCAAAAGGAGTAGAAAACAATCACAAGATCACCATTTGAAGAGCACTGTACAAATGTCAAGGAATAGAAGGTATTATTCTTTAAAAATCATTTCTCCTTTAAAATATTGCAATTTTCTATACATAAGTTTTAAATATGAGTTCAAGACTCAATATTACCATTTTCTTACAGAGGCAAATTCATTTTTGATAGACGAATTCAAAGGGAACCACTCAAGAAACATAGGTGCTTCTAGATTAACTATGAAAGGGGAGATGCAGAGCATGGTCTCACAAGTGATGTGCACTGGTGTGCCACACTTTTATTTGGTAACATAACAACTATTCTTATTTCGTTGCTTATGGAAAGTCTTTCCCCTATTAATTTCGCTGCAGTTAACTTCTGTAGCTAAAATCCCTTTAATTACCAATCAGCAGATGTTAACAGGGAGTTAGTCTGTTAGGCAAATATGATTCTACAGGGTTTGAGCCCTTCGTTGCCACCATCACTTTACATCTGCATCGTGGCATTTTATTTTGACTCCTTTGGCAGGCTCAGATTAGGTTCATTACTGCCATTTCGCAGATGAAGAGATCATGTGTGACCTACACCAGCTCACAGGGGTAATAAGAACAAGGCAGGTAACCACCTGACTCTAATCACCAGATTCTAATTCAACACCTCTGTTGTTGTTTAGTTGCTCAGTCGTGCTGGACTCTGAAACCCCATGGACTGTAGCCCCCCAGGCTCCTCGGTCCATGGAATTTTCCAGGCAAGGAAACTGGAGTGGGTTGTCATTTCCTTCTCCAGGGGATCTTCCTGACTCAGGGATCGAACTCGCGTCTCCTGCTTGTCAGGCAGACTCTCTACCACTGAGCCACCTGGGAAGGCCCTCTCCACCTCTCAGTTCAGTTCAGTTCAGTCGCTCAGTCAGTCGTACCACCCCATGGACTGCAGCACGCCAGGGTTCCCTGACTATCCCCAACTCCCAGAGCTTACTCCACCTCTACACAAAGGTAAACCCATGCAAAGCGTGTGAAGCAAAGACTCAATTGACGAATTAATCAAAGCGAGGCTGAAATAAATCACACGCAAAGGTGACGGATGTCTATTTTTCCAACACTCTGGCGTCCCTCGCCGTCCCTGGTTCCGTGGCTTCTGGAGACCCGTGAGCCTGTGAGTCGCCAAACCCAACCCAGGATGACCACTCACCGCGAGCTGAGGGAGCTCCGACGGCCGGCCGGAGAGAAGAGCACGGGGGAGCTGACAGAAGACGCCAGGGTCAGACCCTTCCTGCTGGTCGCCCGGGGCGTGGAGCCCGGCCCGACTCCGCCCAGGGGGCCTCTTCGAGTTCCCGTCCCCGGGGTCCGCGGAGAGGAGACTGCCGGGAACATGACCGAAAGGACAGGCAACAAACAGCGCACGTTCAAGCCGTGGGGCTAAAGCGCAGCCCGCGCGCGGAGCTCGAACACCTGATGGGCGGGAGGGCGCGCGATTAAGACGTCAAAGAGCAGCGCCAGGCTGTGTGGTGCGCTGTGATGACGTCCAGCTCTGCGCGAGCCTCGGGGCGTGGTCGAGACCTCAGGAAAAATGGAGAGGTAGGGTGCGCTGTGGTGGCATGGAGGTGCAGCGCTGACTTGGCCGGGCCAGCAGGAGAAACCGGAATGGGGCGCGCTTTGATGATGTAAAGGAGACCGCCGAGCCGTGGGACGTGGTGGAAGCTGCGGACCCTCGAAGTTGAGAGGGAGCCTGAGCGAGAGGCCCTGGAGCGGAACAGTGGAGGGGATCGAGTCCAGAGTTTCCAGGGAAGTGAAACTGGAAAAGCACGGGCTCTTCTCTGGTCTGGAGGGCGGGGCTTCCCCTCTAGTAGCTGAAACGCAAAGCCCCGGCACGCTGGTCCTTCCTGAACCTCTTGGGAAATGAAGAATTCATTCCCTTGTTCAAAATAAGGGAGAAAAACTGTAAAGCTGACACTGGTTTCACATTTAGTGTTATAGATGTTATTCCCTAGATTTGTCATTTCTCCTTCATGCTAGTGACATAACAAGGCTGTATCTCTAGCAGGTCCTGATAAAAAACCATAGGCTTCTGACAGCCCTAGTGGACCGCTTTCACCTGGATGCCCTGCGCATGCCTCACAATCTAGTCATTAAAAGCTGAATTCAGGTTTTCTTTAGGACTCCTCTTTCACTACCACCTCTGGCCCATTATATAAAATTGGTTAGTTGGCCAGAGCAAAAAGAAGAGCTCTATCCTAGATTCATCCTTCACACTTTCCTCCACTGTAGGACCTGGGACACTGTACTCCTGAGCATCTCTAGTAGAAACCACATCTCCATTGCCTTTGCCCTGGTTAAAGTGCTCACACTTCCCTCTTTTTTGTCCTTTTGCCTTCTTTTGGGTCTTCTCGCCTCTGGATGGTCTTCAACACTGTCCTTCCACACTACAGCTGCTAAGTGGAATATTGCCTGCCATATAAGTAAACAAAGGATGTCATAGTCATCAGTGATTGCTGCCACCATGAGAGCTGGTGAGCCCTGAGGAAACTCAGGCTATGAAAACACAGGATACTGACCCCCAGCTAGCTGAGGTGCGTATTGAACGATAATTACAAAAGCCCAGGCTGTTGCATTGTCCCATACTATGTGACTTGACATGGAGTCCAGATGTATGACTGTTGGAGGATGGTGAATAGACACTCATTCATTCTTATTGACTGCCTTCCATGTGCCAGCCTGTATGCTAAGTGCTAAGTTTTCTAACTGTAAACAAAGCAGACGTGGGCCCTGCCCTCATGGAGATCACAGGCCAATGAGAAAGACAGGTCCTGAACAAATGAACACATTTATTTACACAACCAAGAGTTGATATGTGTACAACTGTGTATGAAAGAAAAGAGGAGGGTGTCTGACAGAGAATGACTGGGTATCTGACTTTGGAGGAAGATCTACAAAGGCCTCTGGGAGAAAAGGACATCTCTGCTGAGACGTGCCCTCAGCCAGGCTGAAAAAGAGGAAGAGTATTTGAAGCAGTGGATCCTCTGGCAAAGGACCAGAAGCAGCAAAGAGCCTGGTATACTCCAGGGTCTTTAGACAAACCAACCAATGACAAGTGACTAAAAGTGGAGGAATCTGGAGAAATGAGGGCCCGGGAAGGGCCTTGTAGACTATCAAACAGGATCCTAAAGGAAACAGATAGCACTCTCAAGCTGGGTAGAGTTTAATAAAGGATTGTTAGAGATTGTATAGAGCCCTGAGACTGCTAAGAACAAATGGGCCAAGAAAAGAAGGGGTCACTGGGCCAAGAAAAGAAGGGGTCACTAAGCCATGTCTGTGGATCAGGAGACACAACCAACTCAAGGCCACCCAGGAGGAGGGAACAGCTGGGAATGGAAGTGCCCTGACCTCAGTGTGAGGAGGCCAGAACGTGAAGGAGAACACTAGGACAGTCGTCTTGGTGGGAGGGCCCACCTCCTGGAGGAAATAGTGGAGAAGGCGAGTAGAACAGATGTGCAGCACACATACCTTGGGGCAGCCAGCCAGGTGCTTGTTTCTCCCTCCCTAGTGCTGCCATTTCCCTATTTATCTTTTCACCTAACTTTATCTAGTGTAGCCACTTTAGAAGTCCAGAGGAAGAATGGTGTAGTGCAAAGGCCTCTCCAGCCTAAGCACCACCTAGAGGGCTGGTTAAGCTGGACAGCTGAGCCCCACCTCGGTGTCTGACTCATTGGGCTGAGGGCTGAGAATCTGCATTTCTAACATTTGCATTCCCAGGTGTTATGGAGACATCTGTCTTGGGACTTTTTTTTTTTTTTTTTGTCTTAGAACATTTGGGTAACTACTGTGTGGTAAGAGGGCTTTCCCTGGTTGCCCAGTGGTAAAGAATCCACCTACCTGTCAATGCAGGAGACTCTGGTTTGATCCCTGGGTTGGGAAGATCCCCTGGAGAAGTAAATGGCAACCCACTCCAGCCTGGGAAATTCCATGGACAGATGAGCCTGGCCGGCTACAGTCCATGGGGTCACAAAAAAGTTGGATACAGTTTAGCGACTAAACAAGGAAAACAGTAAGTGAGAGAACGTACAGACTGTGGAATTAAGTAAGCCTTGTTTCAAATCCCCACCTTTTCTCTCTACTATCTGTGTCACCTTTTTGAGTCTCTGTTAAGTTGCTAGTAGTGCCCACTTGTGAGAATGAGAGAATAAAAATATCACTACATTTGAAGATGTCAAAAAAACTGCAAAATCAAATAGTGTACACTTTTAGAAATTTGAAAAAAATAAATCATAACAAAGATATATAGGCAGCATTGTTTAGGACAGCAGAGAATATAGAAAGATAAATCTAACAATAGATTTATAATATACTAACATTATAGAATGCTATAGGTTAAAAAGAACACATGGCTGTGTGTAATGAATACTTAAAAATGTAGGGAAATATTGTCATCAAATTTAAAAACAGGTTGGTTAAAAATTAATATGTCCAATGTAAGTCCTTTTTTGTTTTATTAAAATAAAAAGAAAAATCCCTCACAAGTGCAGTATGTGTGTGTGTATGAGATGCTCAACCTACATGTGCCTCCCTCTGTCCAGCTTCCTAAAACGCAGCTCTTTCAATGAGGACCAAACTGACTGATGCAGAACTCATTACTGCAGCCATCAATAGGAAAGCAGTCTGGATCATTTCCTGCAGATGTGGTATGACTGTCAGAATTCTGTTTTCAGCAACACAGTAATTATGATCCTCTTCAACTGGGAAGTTAGGGGCACAGTGATGAACTTACCGTGGATATTATCCAGGGCTCAGCGGTAAAAATCACCGGCAATGCAGGAGACACAGAGCCATGGGTTTGATCGCTGGATGGGAAAGATCCCCGGAGGAGGACATGACAGCCCATCCCAGTATTCTTGCCTGGAGAATCCCACGGAAGCCTGGCGGACTACAGACCATAGGGTCACAAAGAGTCGGACACGATTGAGCATGTACACATGCAATCATTTCCAACGCTTCCCTTTAGTCTCATCTAGTGGCAAGGGAATTTTTTGAAATAACTCTAAATTTCAGCATAGTTTAAACATCCTTCAAGCAGTGAAGAACATGTGTTGTTATCATTAGTTCTGGGGGCTGCAAACTCTTTCTGTCAGAGAGGAAGAGTCCCTGGCTTGCAGCCTCTTGCCAAGTAAGTATGGCTGCGCCCCAATAAAACAACTTATGAACACTGAAATTTGAATTTCATGTAAATTTCAAGTGTTATGAACTTTTAAAAACCATTTAAAACTGTAAAAACCCTCGTTAGCTTCGCAGGCCATACCAAACAGGTAAGAGGTCGCAGCTGTGGACCACTAGCACCAACTTCCTGAGGAAGGCCCAGCCACCACTAGCACAGAGCTTAACAGAACAGAAGATGCTCCGTAAATGTTTATTGAGTGAGTTGAATGGAGATTACCAGCTAAGCCCGACGAGGCCTCAGATGTAAAAACATACAAAAACATCCCCAAACATTTACAATGCAGTTTCCACAAACTTCCTTCACTAATATACTTCACGTTTTGTGACATTTACATTTATTTTCTAACAGCTTTGGCACTTTATGGAAAAATGGAGCTTAAGTGGAGTTCCTAAGTACAGCCCTACTTTATAAAGGTCCAAATACAGGGCATAGCCTATAATGGTTAAATTTGTGATTATTTCATGGGAAGCAGCAAGGTCCAAGGTTAGAGACATTGCAGCGAGAGGAGCTGGATGAGCGGACAACAAAGCACTCGGTTCATTAGTGTGAGATTTTATCTTCACATGGAGGTTTTCCCACAGATCAAGCTTGCTTTCTGCTCATCTTTATATTGCCTACACGCGTTGCATGGCCTCCAGTGGCTCCTCATGCACACACGACAAGGGTTTCCCATGTGGTGGTGATGGTCCCCGTGCCAGCCCTGCCCATTTTTCTGGCATCTTCCTGTACGCAGCAGCAAGGCTGGCTGTATCAGTGCACAACCTGCCTGTGCTTCCATCCTCATCTGGGAATAGGGATAGGTATTTATTTAAATTACAGGGTTGTCCAAGTAACCAATGTGGTCACATGTGCACTCTGGAAAGAAAGAATGGCACCAAACTCTATCTTAGCTAAATGTCACAGAGGTGTTGTGACTGTTTTCTCGTAATTAATTTTTTTATATACCTGATGGCTCCTTCTACACTGGAAGCTTCTAGAGGGCAGACACTACACCTCACTCATCTGTCACCAGTTCTACAGCACAGTTCCTTGTCTGACACATGGCAGGAGATGCTACCTGACTGTGCTGAAGCAACTAACCAATGTTTATAAATAACAAGTGAGGACATTAAAAATCTTAAAGAATCTGCCTGCGAATGCATGGGACACTTTTGATCTCTGGTCTGGGAAGATTCCACAGGCCAAGGGGCAACTAAGCCCCTGTACCACAACTACTGAGCCCACAGGGTCAGCCCTTGAGAAGCCCCAGTGCCAAACCAGAGAGTAGCCCCCAGCTAGTCTCAACTACAGAAAGCCCATGCACAGTGACGAAAGCCCAGCACAGCCAAAAATAAGTAAGTAAAAATTTCAAAAAAGATCAGGACGAAAGGAATGGAACTTATAATTACTCTCACTTTCCTAGGTGTGTAATGTTTGTTTAGTCCTGAATCTTTATATATTCTAGTAAGAAACTGAATGTAGTAAAAAGTTTTAAAAGAAATGACAAACACAGATAAAGTTCACTATAAATTTTAATCCATGATATAAAAGGGAATACCTTGTATTAGAAAATAAAATATAATGATCACATTCAATTTGTAAATACTTCTATGGCACAAAGAGCTTTCCTTCAGATCCAACCTTGTAGTTGCGTTTTGTCTGCTTTTTGAGAATGCCACCACAGTGGAAAACCATGGAGAACAAGAGTAAAGCTGGTTAAAAGTGGCTGTCACAGAGGTACTGTTTAAACTCGAAAAGCAGAGTTCATTTATTCACTGAATTCATTAATGAATTCCCTTATGTAGAATAAAAGGTGATGCTCCATGCATATCAGGAAATAGTGGTTTCTCCCAGTATAATCAGGAAGCTAATCACAACACTTAGGACGTGAGAAAACTTCCTTTTTAGTCATATCAACGTTGTTACTTCTTAGGTTCTGACATTATCATTACAGAAAAAGTACTTTTTCTTGAGGGAACGGCAACTTAACAGTGCTGATATGAATACAACAAATCCAAAGCAATGCTCAAAACATTGCTGGAGGAATTTTTGAGAAGTGTAGCTTTAACTGTAACAACAAATAAAAGAAAGATGGTTAATTATATCCTCTTTTCAGAGAGCGAAAATTTCTTAAGGTTTTTGACATTTTCTAGAATGTATAAGCTTCCTTCAAATGTTTTAAGATTGAAATTACAGCTATATTAATAATTTTGGAATTTAGCCTCATTGAATGAAATTTCATAACTATTTAACTGAAAAAACACTGTAAAATTTGAATAGGAATTATAAACTCTTAAAAGATAATTTTCAAGATACATGCCTATGGACAACCTAAGTGTAAAATTACATCTTTTTTGATAATACCTGGCAGTTCATGCCTCACTTCCCAAATACACGAATAATGAAAACAGAGTTCACATATTCAAAGGATGGGGCTTCTTCCCTTTTTAAAATTCATCAGGCTCTCAAGTGCCAAAAATGCAAAACACTGCACACATGCAAACAGTCTCAGCCCAAAGGAACACATATTCCTATACTTTCATCCCTTTGAAGACAGAGGAGACAGGGAATATAAATGACCCCTCCTTGCCATGTGACATTACCTATTTCTGTGTATATATATTTCCTAAAAGAAATCAGTCCTGAATATTCATTGGAAGGACTAGTGCTGAAGCTGAAGCTCCAATACTTTGGCCACCTGATGCGAAGAGCTGACTCATTGGAAAAGACCCTGATGCTGGGAAAGACAGAGGGCAGGAGGAGAAGGGGACGACAGAGGATGAGATGGTTGGATGGCATCACTGACTCAATGGACGTGAGTTTGAGCAAACTCCAGGAGACGGTGAAAGACAGGGAAGCCTGGCGTGCTGAAGTTCATGGGGCTGCAAAGAGTTGGACATGACTTGGCAATTGAACAATATATATAGTTTGCTTTATGAGATTAGCAGGATAAAATAAAGGGTTAGATTTTTCACCGTCTCTCATGCTACCTGCTAAGATGAAACCCAAAGTAGGTAGAGTACTACCAAGAGATTACACAGTGATTGGTGAACTGGCCTAAAATAATCAGGCTTTTTATTTGTAACTCCCTTTTAAAAGTTGTCATATGACAACAGCTTCAATATATGACAGCAGATAAAAGAAAATGAGGTGCCATGCTCTATTAATCAAAATATTCTAAGATAAAAGAAAATACAAAACCTGAAAATAATATCAGTGCTCTAGACCATTTAGAAAGTTATAATTATTAAAATTCTGAATAAAAAGGTCTTCAGAACAGATCCATCTCAAAACTATTTTACAAACTTTGGAAAAAATAGGCAGATTTCAAATGACTTGAAGTCTGATTTCCAGATTTCATACAGTCTGAGTTTTTATTCCCCTTGTAGTGCAGCTTCACTTTAAAACCTCTCATAGCAGTAATTGCTTCTTTATGCTGAAATAAAACTCTGTTTGTTCATTAATTTCCTGTACATCCCATCTGGTTTCAAAAGCAGCTCTTCATGTTTCCCACACTCGATGATTCTCCCCTGGTCAAGGACAGCTACCACGTTGGCGTTCTTAATTGTGGACAGACGGTGGGCAATGATGAACACTGTCCTTCCTTCCATGAGTCGGTCTAGAGCTTGCTGTACGAGGTGCTCATTCTCAGCATCCAGTGCACTAAAGAGGAGAGCCCATAGGAAGGCAAAGGTGTCAGGGCCATGCACACTGTTCATGCGTGTGTTTCCCGGTACACATACGTGAGCCCCTCACAAGCAGCTAACTTCTACTATGATCAAAACTGCAACTCCCTGCGTCAACTGTCTAACTTTTATAAAGTTACTATCAAGAAAAGAAGCTCTGAACCCTTCATCTCCAGAGAACTGCCATGTAAGTTAAAAAGGATTTTTCACATCTGCTGATAAGTGATGAAAGATTCATCACAAAGGTCTGAACTGGACCTAGAACCCTCAACTCACAATTCATCCTGTTCCCTGCCTCCCAACTGACATGATTAATTCATATCCCATCCCTTTAAAGTGTAAGGTGTTCTCAGCCACGTCACTTGAAATACAGAAGTAAGTTTGTGATAAAGAAAGAATTTAATTTAATATAATTACACATTAAGATATCCTCACCTGGTTGCTTCATCTAGGAGAAGAATTTTGGGATTCTGAAGGAAAAACATTAAAAAGATAAGAAAGATATAATTTTATTAGAAAAAAATAACTCTCAGAAATAAAAAGAAATAAAGTATTGATACATGATACAACATGGATGACCCCTGAAAACACCCTAACGAAAGAAGCTGGACATAAAAGTCCATTTACAGGAAATGTCCAGAACAGGCACATCTGTAGGGGCAGATGTGTGGTCACCTGGGGTTGGGGTAAATGGGGAAATAAGGTGGGTGGGTATGTGTGAATGTTATTTGGGCAATGAAGAAAAGGTTCTGAAACTGGTTACAGTGACGGATTCACAACTCTGAATACACGGACACTGACCTATATGCTGTGCATGAGTGAACTACATAGCGTGTGAATTCTACCACAATACAGCGTCTACGAAGGATGAAAAATAGTTCATATGTGCTTGAGATGAGCTCGTAAGTGGAAGAGTTAGAGATGACTTTAAACCATTATCACAGTGACCAATGAACCGTGCAGCTTTATTCTGCAGGCGAAACAACTAAAAGTATTAGATGAGGCTCTAAAGTGAGTCAGATAGTCTAACTCTCAGGGTCCTCTTTGAGTTTAGTTGGGAGCAGTACACACAAAACTGAAAAGAAAGAAGAGTCAGCCAATGTATATAACAGATAAATCCTAGCCTTGCCTAGGAATCTATCCACAAGAAATGAAAACATAACCACACAAAAACTTGTACACCATTCAGAGCAGTGCTATTTCTAACAGCCCTAAACCAGAAATAACTCAAGTGTTCATTAACGTATGAGTGATAGACCAATTGTGGTCTGTCCATACGAAGGGCTGGAAAGCAGTAAAGCACTGATATGGCTGCAACATGGAGGACTCTCAGAAGCTATACTAGGAAAGGAGGCTAGAAGCAGAAGACCACTGTCTGATTCCATTTACCCGAAACGTCCAGAAAGGCAAATCGAGACAAAGTGAAAGCAGATTACTGGCAGGTGGGGCTGGGAATGCAGGAAGGTTGCTCAGGCGCATAAAGGTGATAGAGATGTTCTAAAACTGGATTGTGATGGTTGCACAACTCTGTAAATTTACTAAAAGTCACTGAAAAGTACATTTAAAACTACTCAGTTTTATGATATGCAAATCATGCTTCAGTAAAGCTGTTTTTTTTTTTAATCACTTTTAAATCTGAGGAGAGTACTTATCTAACAAAGGAGAAGGCCATCATTTCCTAAAGTATGCCAATGCCTATGAATTTCAGCTTTTCCGGTTCCTCTCAGGAGTCTTGTGTAAGCATCTCAAGTCTGTACCACCCAGTTTGCTGTGCTCATTCTCAGCCGTGTCCTTTGTGATCCCGTGGACTGCAGCCCGCCAGGCTCCTCTGTCCCTGCGATTCTCCAGGCAAGAATGCTGGAGTGGGTTAGCACGTCCTCCTCCAGGGCATCTTTCCGGCCCAGGGACTGAACCTGGGTCTCTTGCACCTTCTGCACTGGCAGGCGGATTCTTTACCACTGAGCCACCAGGGAAGCCCAAGACTCAGTGGAGCAGGTTATTAAACACAATAAAAGTAAGTATACTTGTACTGTTTTGGTATTTTGATATAATTACTGTTTCTCCAGTTAGAGACTGTATGCTTCTTTAATTTTAGTATTTTTTTAATTGAAGTATAGTTGATTCACAATGTTGTACAAATCTCTGCTGTACAGCAAAGTGACTCAGTTACACACATATAGACATCCTGTTTTAATACACAGTATGCTACTTGATGGAAGATCTATGTGATAAACTGTTCTCCCTCTGATAATTTCAGCACTGTACTGAGCTCCTAATACCCAAGAAATACTTGTTAAATCCGAACACAGTCAGTGGAATTCCCAACTCATCTTTCACCAGAACTGTCAGCAATATACCTACCCACCTCCTCCAAAAAGAAAGAATGAGAAAAATTGTGCATTACTAATTACAAGGTCCCTAGTTAAGAACAATGCCCCAAATCCCCAACCAAGTGGCTTCAGGCTTACCTTAAGCAGAGCACGGGCAATTGCAATTCGCTGCTTCTGCCCACCTGACAATGACAACAAACATATACTTTAAACTGACGGTCTTAACAAAAATTCTTGGTAACAGTCTTTACTGATACACCATGTGGCAATCTGAAGGTATCAAGTTGAGATAGATGAGAGAACAGAAACCTATGTTTGAAATATATTATTTCCGCATCACTCTAAAGATTAATAATAAGAATTCTTATCATGGCTAACACTGAGGGATTCCTACGTGCCAGGCATTTCCTAAATGCATTACACATATTATTTCATTTCATCTCAAAAGCAAGCCTGTGAGGTAGATTCTATAATGATTCCCTTTTCACAGGTGAAAGACTGTGCCATGAACACCCTGCAGGAGGCCTCACAGCTGGTCACTGCACTGCCGAGGTCTGCACTGGGCATTCAGTTCAGTTCAGTCGCTCAGTTGTGTCTCACTCTTTGCGACCCCATGAACCCCAGCACGCCAGGCCTCCCTGTCCATCACCAACTCCCGGAATTTACCCAAACTCATGTCCATTGAGTCGGTGATGCCATCCAACCATCTCATCCTCTGTCGTCCCCTTCTCCTCCTGCCCTCAATCTTTCCCAGAATCAGGGTCTTTTCAACTGAGTCAGCTCTCATCAGGTGGCCAAAGTATTGGAGTTTCAGCTGCTTAAACATCAGTCCTTCCAATGAACACCCAGGACTGATCTCCTTTAGGATGGACTGGTTGGATCTCCTTGCAGTCCAAGGGACTCTCAAGAGTCTTCTAAACACCATAGTTCAAAAGCATCAATTCTTCGGTGCTCAGCTTTCTTTATAGTGTAACTCTCACATCCATACATGACTACTGGAAAATGAACAGCCTTGACTAGGCGGACCTTTGTTGGCCAAGTAATGTCTCTGCTTTTCAATATTCTGTCTAGGTTGGTCATAACTTTCCTTCCAAGGAGTAAGCGTCTTTTAATTTCATGGCTGCAATCACTAGCTGCAGTGATTTTGGAGCCCCGAAAAGAAAGTCAGCCACTGTTTCCCCATCTATTTCTCATGAAGTGATGGGACCGGATGCCATGATCTTCGTTTTCTAAATGTTGAGCTTTAAGCCAACTTTCTCACTCTCCTCTTTCACTTTCATCAAGAGGCTTTTTAGTTCCTCTTCACTTTCTGCCATAAGGGTGGTGTCATCTGCATATCTGAGGTTATTGATATTTCTCCCGACAGTCTTGATTCCAGCTTGTGCTTCTTCCAGCCCAGCCTTTCTCATGATGTACTCTGCATATAGGTTAAATAAGCAGGGTGACAATATACAGCCTTGACGTACTCCTTTTCCTATTTGGAACCAGTCTGTTATTCCATGCCCAGTTCTAATTGTTGCTTCCTGACCTGCATACAGGTTTCTTAAGAGGCAGGTCAGGTGGTCTGTTATTCCCATCTCTTTCAGAATTTTCCACAGTTTATTGTGATCCACACAGTCAAAGGCTTTGACATAGTCATTAAAGCAGAAACAGATATTTTTCTGGAACTCTCTTGCCTTTTTGATGATCCAGAGGATGCTGGCAATTTGATCTCTGGTTCCTCTGCCTTTTGGAAAACCAGCTGGAACATCTGGGAGTTCGCGGTTCACGTATTGCTGGACTGTGCATGGGCTGTGCTTATCACCACACACGTTTGCTCTCCCCTCCCCCCAGTAGAGTGTCTCTTGCAGTAGGAAAGGAAGAGGAAACTCAGGAGAGCTGGGGTTCAGAGCAGTGCGTGAATTGGATGAGAGCTGAGGCAGCTGGAATGGTAACGCTCCTGCTTGCCCGGAGCCTGGCCCTGTGCTCCCACTCTCACCGGCTCTCTCTCCCAGCCCAGGGAGCAGCTCGCACGTGTGGCAGCCTGTGCATGCGTGAGACGGCGAGCGTGAGAGAGCAGCCACTCCAGCACCCCCTGCTCTGCCTGTCAGCTCTAAGTCTACCAGACAAAGTGGGTGGGGTGAGCCGGGGAGATGCAGAAGGACAGGAAGCGGTGACTCCGCCCCTCACTTCTGTCCCACTGGCCCTCGCCTCTCCTCCAGGGCCACTAGCTTAAGGCTGATGGAGTCTCACAGCAGGACACAACTCACTCCTTCTAACTGAGTTCATCATGTGAGAAGACTCAGTTCCATTCTTGGTAATGAATTTTATTGGCTGAATATACTTCTTATTTCATCTAAAAGGAGTTTAATCATTCAAACTGAAATGAATGGTATTGCTGAAAGCTGTCCTCAACCAGGCAATCCCATCCTCACAATGAGGGAGGGAGGAAAAACCCTTTCTATCTGAACCTCTCTGGTTGGTGGGGATCCCAGTGCTCAGTGTGGGTGGGCAGAGTGGCCACTGAGGGCTTTAGTCAGCTCTGAAAATCCCAGGTGCCAATGAGCACACAGGGCGTCTGTTGCTGGAAGCCCACGCCTTCCTCCACAGTGGACTGAAACCTTCGGTTACTTCCCTGGGAGACAGAGCCTGGGAACCCTGGTGAAGGGAAGGACACACAGACTCTGCCCCCAGGGAGCAGGCGATGCACCAGTAGGCACAGCACAGGCACTCCCAGTTCTGCGCCTCCGTCTCTGTCAGTTCCCAGCATCCTGCCCGAGCACACGCTGTCCCAGAGGCTCAGAAACAGCTCTATGGCCATGACTCACCCCATCCGTCAAAAGGTTTTCATCTACTACCTAGAGCTTTAACAAATTGTACACAACAATCTTAGAACATTTTTGTGTTAAACTATCCATAGCCTAAGTTCAAGCAAAAAGGTTAGTGTTGGAAAGGATTCCTGCTTCAGCCTTCACTCTGACTTGGAGACCTCCTGCCCCTGCTCGTGCAGATCCAGTGACAAAGATCATCATGAAAGGAAGCGCTTCTCAATATTTGTAATAAAAATAAAACAGAACTGCGTTTAAACAAAATTTTACTTTTCTATTTTTTGAGGGGGGCTCCAAAATCACTGCAGATGGTGATTGCAGCCATGAAATTAAAAGACGCTTGCTCCTTGGAAGAAAAGCTATGACCAACCTAGACAGCATATTAAAAAGCAGAGACATTACTTTATCAACAAAGGTCCATCTAGTCAAGACTATGGTTTTTCCAGTGGTCATGTATGGACGTTAGAGTTGGACTATAAAGAAAGCTGAGTGCTGGAGAATTGATGCTTTTGAACTGTGGTATTTGGAAGACTCTTGAGAGTCCCATGGACTGCAAGGAGATCCAACCAGTCCATTCTGAAAGAGATCTGTTCATTGGAAGGACTGATGCTGAAGCTGAAACTCCAACACTTTGGCCACCTGATGCGAAGAGCTGACTCATTGGGAAAGACCCTGATGCTGGGAAAGATTGAGGGCAGGAGAAGGGGACGACAGAGGATGAGAGGGTTGGATGGCATCACTGACTCTATGGACATGAGTTGGGCACGCTCTGGGAGTCGGTGATGGACAGGGAGGCCTGGCGGGCTGCAGTCCATGGGGCTGCAAAGAGTAGGGCATGACTGAGCGACTGAGCTGAACTGAGCTTACTTCTCTATTCATTGGTCCCACTTCTGCACTTGAAAGCAACAGAACTGTTTCTGTTTCCCTGCCATAACTCAGCCTCCATAATGCGATCTGACTCGCTGCCTGAGCTGACATCACAGGGAGTCCCACCACTGGAGTCCCATGGTGCCACAGGCCTGCGAGCTCCCACTGTCCAGAGCTCCCACTGTCCAGAGCCCGTCCAGAACTCCCACCATCCAGAGCTCCCACTGTCCAGAGCTCCACTGTCCAGAGCTCCCACCGTCCAGACCTCCCACCGTCCAGAGCTCCCACCGTCCAGAGCTCCCACCGTCCAGAGCTCCCACCGTCCAGAGCTCCCACCGTCCAGACCTCCCACTGTCCAGAGCTCCCACCGTCCAGAGCTCCCACCGTCCAGAGCTCCCACTGTCCAGAGCTCCCACTGTCCAGAACAGGACATGACGGACTCTGCCTGGGTCAGGTCTGGACCAGGGCCTCGCTGTGGTTATTACATTTTAAGAGTTGTTTTTTTTTAAAAAAAGATGACTATCTGACAGAGACCACATGTAGCCTGCAAACCTAAATCATCTACTCTCTGGCCTTTTATAGAAAAGCCTGTGAGCCCGGGATCTACACACAATCTCCTCCAGCTGCACGCCTGCTCTGACTCAGTCTCTGCCTCCCAGGACAGGTCATCCTGCCATCCAGTATCCATCTCATTAGCAAGGATCTTGAATTGTAAAACATCTATTCTCAGAAGAGAAAAAGTGGCTGTGGCTGAATATTGCCCAGTGGGACATCCAGTGGGAGCCTGGAAACACCTCTGGGGTGGAAAGTGAAGGGAATTGGGGAATTGTCACATACAAAAGAGATCTGAGAAAACAAAAATGTTAATTTCATAAACTCTAAGGACAAAAGCCTAATTAAAAAATAACACTGCGATAGGAAATGTTTGGAGAGTTTTTTGGAGCAGAGACGTTTTGCGACGAAGAGTAACAAAACACACCTGAGAGGAGAACGCCCTTTTCTCCGACCACAGTGCTGAATCCTTGAGGGAAATTTTGGATGAAAGCAGCTGCGTTGGCTACAGCGGCTGCCTGCTCTATCTGCTCAGCGGTCACTGAGGCGGGGTCGTCTGCACCATATGCGATGTTCTCCGCGATTGAGCAAGAAAACAAAATTGGCTCCTACACGTTGGAAACAAAACACACTTACTGAATATTTCAAAAGGCCAGTAACACAGTGGAGCTTACTACAATATTTACATCTAAGAAATTTTCCCAGAGAATATATACTGGATTTTTGGGGGAGGTTCTATTTTCTCATTCTCCATCAATTTACCCCACGGTGTCTAACAAGTCCACATGTTAGCAGGAGTAGGATGACTTTACCATCTGAAGATGGAGGATCCTGCAGGATCCTGCCCTCACCCTGCATGTAGCAGATGCTCTGTAAATGCAAGTCCCCTTTCCCGAGGAAGACCTCAACCCCGTCTGCGTTCTCCAGCTGCCTGCCTTCAAAGGATGAAGGGAGAATCCATCTCTTTCTGTCACTTCTTGAAACACAAAGCAGATGGGAATGTGGCATTTGCAGAGAACTAGTCTGTGGAATTGTCCTAAAAAGCTAATAAACTCCCAGCTTCTTCCTCTCTCCTTAATGAGGATGGCACTGCTGTGACCCTTGCCCTCCCGAGCCAAGCCCATCACTGTCCCCCAGCCATCCCCAGAGGAGTGGGGCTGAGGGGAGGTTCACTGGAGAGAGAGGCCCAGGAGTGGGGGAAGGCTGGGGTTTGTCTGTTGTGCACAAAACTTCGTAATAGAAATATAAATAGCTTGTCAAAATTCCCCTGCACTAAGTGGTCTTGTGAAAACAGCTTCATCAAAGAGACCATATTAATGTTCTTGAAATCCTCTACCTCTTTGCAAGGGCACCTGGCTCTTGGCATAGTTTTTGCTTGCTTATCTCTGAAACCCTTCAGGCAAAACAGTAGACCGGCTACGAATGAAAATGAGAACTGAGAAAGAGTCAAAAGAAGCTAAAAAGCTGTATCTTTTTCTTCCCAATCTTCTAGACTACCTGCATTACAAGTAATGACAGTCTCTACCTTTAGAAAAAGATAATGCTTCAAGTGGTTAAAATGTTTAAGGTCTTCAGGAAACAGCACTACAAACATAAACAACCTGCCCAAAGAGGTTAGTTTACTACATCTGGAAAACATCCATTCCTTTTCTTTTGAAAGGTTCAAGACCAAGAGAAAAGCAAATGACAAAAGCAAGTTTAAAAGAAAGAGTAATTAAAACGGACCCTTCTCCTCTTACCTGACTCACTGTCCCAATCTTGGATCTCAGCCAGACTGGGTTTAGCTCTCGGATGTCATGGCCATCAAGGCTGATTGTTCCTTGCAGGGAAGAAGGGAAAGAGGTCAGTGGGCGCCATGGGGCCAGTGACTGATACAAACACAGACAGGATCTGGCGGCAAAACTCCAGACTCAGTTTTTTAAAGATTAGATACTCAAAATCTCCAAACAGAACCTAAAACCAGTGGGTTTCAGTGACTTTCAGAGCTGGAAGGGACTCTTCGGATCATCCACACCTACTCTCTCCCTGCGATGGGGGGATGACCAGCCCACCTCGCTCGTCCCACCAGCTTGCCTTCCCTCCGGTGTTAGTGCAGATGCAGAAGCGTCTGCTGTCTGACTGCCACGATGGCAGAGTGTTTCACCATCAGATGTAACTCTTTGACCTCAGCACACCCTGAGGGAACGAAATCATGCCTCCTGATTACGATGACAGTAAACACGAGAAATCCGATTCTTTCTCAGTTAGGCATATAGAATTATATAAGCCCAAAATAAATTTTCAGACACCTACAAAAAACCCAAGGTATTGACTTAGAAAGCCTAAGCACTCGGTACAGGCTCCACAAGGCAGGAATAGAAATACAGTTCCTTTTCTCCCTGATCTGTTCACTGTGATGAAGAAACCCACTCAATGTTTTGCATCCCTCTCGCTAGGATTTCCTAAGCTCAGAATTTCATAGCAAGTAGAAGGCAAGTCCAGGCAGTGATTCCAGAGGCAGACAGTGTAATGACGTCCACTAACACACTTGGTGGTTTTGCACATCAGATCAATACCTGGCATACAACCAGCTCTCACGGTGTTCTAACCAAAAAGACTATGACCTACTCTTTAAATTCATGATTTTAGGGAATTCCCTGGTGGTCCAGCAATTAGGACTGCAATCTCTCACTGCTGAGGGCCCAGGTTCAATCCCTTGTCGGGGAACTAAAATCCCACAAATCACATGACCAAAAATAAATAAACTCATTTTTTATTTTACCAATGGTTTTTTTCTTGTGGAGAAACAATGTTTCCTTAATCCAAAAATAAACCAACACATACAGAATATCTTCTCTAAACTCTGATACAAAACAGGATATCAACTACGTGTGGTGAGGGATGTTAACTTGACACACTAACATCACACTAATGATTGTGTGATCATTTCACAATATATACACATAGTGAATCATTATGTTGTGCACCTGAAACTGTTAAATATCAATTAACAGAATGTGTTCTTTGCTCTAAAAGATGCTATAATGCAGTTAAAAATAAACACCAAAATGAGAAAATATCTACTGCTTCAAGAGAGCGTCAGTGGAGCCACACAGGAGTGGCTCACTGACAGCCACGTGCCCTGTCTGCATGCCGGCCCCATGTGGGAGGGATGGTGGGCTTCAAGGAGCCCCGGGCGCCTGCACAAGCTCAGACGGTGCAGGCAGCGTGTTCTCCACATGCTGCCATCAGCGCCCCACGGAGGCACCTTTCTGATCCCCGCTCCAGGTGCAGAAGACAGTGCACAGGAGATGAGGAGATGGATGCAAAGGATACGACATGCCCGACAGGCCTCCTGGGTGAGCTCACAGCCCAAAAAGTAGCACCGCTGTCTAAGGGACTTCCTCCCTGGGAACAGGCCCTCTGGCACTCAGAACTCATACAATGCATAGCCTCTGCACACTCAGACCCTCTCCCAAGGCTCAGGAGTAGAAGGGCTCAAGAGAGGCCCCTGTCCCACAACACGCTGAACCACTCACCAGAAGCAGGGTCGTACAATCTCAGCAGGAGGGAAATCACTGTGGATTTGCCAGCACCACTTGGGCCAACCAGTGCTGTGACAGATCCTGATGGGATAGAAAGGCTGAAATCCTGGAATATGGGCACCTCTGGGCGAGCTGGATAGGCGAAATGCACGTTCTTGAACTCCAAAGCACCCTGGAAGCTTTTCTCATTCAAAACAGTCCCCTCTGAAAGGTAAGACGGGACACGAATCACTCAGCGCCAAGCACATGTGCACAGCTGAGCCCAGGGCCCCACCAGCCTGACCATGGCCTCGGCCCAGCACAGCAAGCTCTGGAGTCTGGGCACTTCTCAGCCAGTCAGGAGGAAGCCGAGTCCCCACTCCCGAGCCTGCTCTGCACCAGCAGCACAGCACACTGGCCACTGTGCTGGAGCCTTGCAGCCCTCAGAAGCCCAAGTCCACATCCCAGTCCTACTGATACGAGCAGCAGCTGATGAAGCTTCCGACCCAAGAGCTGCCGGCTGAGTCCAGTGGCCTTCTCCCTGTGGGCTGCCTCTGCAGGGCCCCCATCCAGGGTTTATCTCACCTTCTCTAAAGAGTTGTTTTAAGAGGATGATGAACAGGCAGGCGCTGCACAACAGCCTCAGAGCTCGAGGGGGTCAGAGGTCGGTTCTATCCGGGGGTGACCCTGCTCTTGACTGGGAGAAGTGGCTCCATCTCTCCCAGTTGGGCTCATTCCTGCCACTCTATCACAGTGGAGAATGCTGGCATTCACTATTGCCCTGGGGCCAGTGAGTAGCTGACAGTGATCGCTGCTTCTTCCACTGAGCCTGACTGCTCGGCCCAGGCCACAGCTGCCCCAAGCACGGGCTTCCAGTGAAGCAGCTCACGAAGGAGATGGTTCAAAGCCAATTAGCATCAGCATCCTCCATGCAATCCCCAAAGCCAAGCAACTCAGAGGCTTTTCTATGCATGAACCCTCTTCCTTTCCTCCCTGCCCCCAAATGTCAAAATCATTGAGGAAGACAATTCTGGTGGCCTGGCCAGGCCCTTCCTGTCTGTACTCCTGAGCGGCACGCACTTCCTCCTGCCATGTGTGGTAACACATCACCTGCAGGGAGGGAAACGGTGGGGGCACATTGTGTGGTCAGGCCCCCACCTCCAGGGACGCCCTGGGGCCCCTAGCAGCACCCAACAGCAATCTGTCCTCACTGCCCACCCTCTGATGGCCCCGTCCATCCCTGTTGTGGTAAAGACAGTGTCTAGTTCATGCTCATCCTTCCCAGGTAGGGCAGGAAACTGGTCTCACTGTCCTAAACCACACATGTTTAATCTCAGTAAAGAAAAGCAAACCCAGTTCTGACCCACCATTGAAAGGAAGCTCAGGTTCTCTCTCGAGGAGCTCCCAGAGGCGGCTTCCGGCACCCAGTCCCTTCATCAGCTCTGAGTAGAAGGAGCTGAGACCTGAGGATGAGAAGCAAAGGCACACGTCTATCATCGGCCAATAAATGGCCCTCTGCTACCCCAAGCCCTCTGGGTACAGTGGCAATAGCCTGCTTTTAACATAAAATCTGTTACTTTCAGGAGAAGGCAATGGCGACCCACTCCAGTACTATTCCCTGGAAAATCCCATGGACAGAGGAGCCTGGTGTGCTGCAGTCCATGGGGTCGTGAAGAGTCAGACACGACTGAGGGACTTCAGTTTTACTTTTCACTTTCATGCACTGGAGAAGGAAATGGCAACCCACTCCAGTGTTCTTGCCTGGAGAATCCCATGGATGGGGGATCCTGCTGGGCTGCCGTCTATGGGGTCGCACAGAGTCGGACATGGCTGAAGTGACTTAGCAGCAGCAGCTGTTACTTTCAAACAAGGGTTTGAAGCAGCTTCCTGGGAATCCGTCAGAATTCCCTCTGTCTCATACCCTTGCTTTCCTTTAGCTTCTCCTCCTGCAATTTCATTCTCTCTCGTAAGGCTTCGGTCTGATCAGGGGATTTACAAATATATATAGTCATACTAGTGAACCCCTGAATTAAAATCACAATGTTACAGAAAAGTCTGCTTAGTCAAAAGCATAGCAATAAAAATAAAATATAATGCTTATCTCATATTAAAAAGGAGTACAAGGTACCCCAACATTCATTTAAAAGACACATCCACAAAATCAACCCATCTTTCAGACTCAACACATACATTTACTAAGCTAAAAACTGAAAAGAAACTTGGCAATTTTAGATACACTAACAACCTCTGCTTAAAAGTCACCTTTGAACTATGATTTAAAATCCCAAGTCCACTGGTTCATGTCAACTGCCAGAACACATACTTTGTAACACTTTCCCTCAGTAAGGGTGCTGAAAAAATGCAATTCAAGTATCCTGGGGACACTGATATTTGTGGAAGATAGAGTGAACTAAAACCTTCAGGTTAAATTAAGGATGCATCGGGCAGAAACAGAGCCACAGAACTACAGTCAGTCAACCTTCAATAGTTGAGCAAACGCAATTCAACGGAGAAAGAGTAGACTTTTCAACAAGTGTTGCTGCAACAACCAGACTCCATGTGCAAAAAACAAATCAGGACACAGGCCTTACTTCTTTCACAAATTAACTCAAAATGATCTAAACATAAAATGCAAAACTATAAAGCTCCTAGAAGACAACACAGGAGAAAAACTTACATGACCGTGGGTTCAGAGATGACTTTTTAAGTATATTAAAAGCACACTCCATGAAAGAATATGTTGTTAAGTTAAAGTTCATTAAAATGGAAAACTTTTAAGAAAGATCAAGTCAAATGTGGCAGAAAGCACAAGACGGGGGCCAGGAGGAAAGCTGACGATGGCTAACTGTGAAAGGTGCACAGAAAGGTCACAGAGAGGGCAGGTGGTGGCCAGCAGATCTGTTTGGAGCGGGGAACATGACCACACGGTGTGCGACCCTACAGCCCGTCAGACCCAACCCCAGGGATGGAAAGAAAGAAACAATACCATCATCGCTCCAGCATCCTGAATTGGTCTTGTCTCGCAAGTCACTCAGCACCCAGAAACATCTTGGATCAGATTTTTCTTTAAGACCAGCCAGCAGAACTAAAATGTTATTTTAAATGGATCTCTGGAACTCTCAGTCCAGAAAATATCCTTACTTGCCTGCGGATGTCTAAGGAAAAGCCTCTCTTTTAACCAGAAGAAAACTCTGGAACCCTGAAAACAAAAAGTTGAGGTGACCCTGTGGGATACCTGAGCTCCTTTAACCAGACTGAGGCTGTTGATCTAACCTCTCCATCTTGGTTTCAAAGAAAAGAAGGAAAACAAAAAGCAGGAAATCATTTGCTCCAGGTTGGCTGAGGCTTTGCAGACTCCACACAGTTCTGCCTCCAAGGAGCTTGCTTCCCTTCACTCAGGGGCGGACAAGGAAAGCTGGGCTCTGAGAGACTCTTTACAAAAGCAAGCAACTGTGTCTCATGTACTTTATCACTTCTGTTTTGGACTGTTCACTAGTTTTGAACATGGTTGGCTTCTCCCCGCCAGCAACCTGCCCGTCATGAAAGCATCACCATCAGAAGATGAGGTTCCTGCACATGCCTGTTCATACCAGCCTTCCTCCCCAACATCCATGCTACAGTGAAAGGGAACAGGCTGCCCTGTGTGCTGGCTGGGAACAGATCCAGTGAGACCCTGTGCTCTGTGAGCTATGCGGGGCAGGGGGCCTGCAAAAATCTAACACTTCTCAACCCAGGGAGGATCACACTCGTCTCTACTCCGTCCTTCAAAGTCAGGTTGGAGTAACATTCTAGGAAATGCTTTTGCAGTTAGTTAATTGATGAGTAGTGGAGTAATGGGAAAGTTAAGTTTTCATTTCAGAAACTATCACCTGGTTTTTCATTAATTCCCCAAGCCTATTTAAATTATATACCTCCGACGCTTACTCCAACCCAGAAAGCATACATTAGGAAGGAGGAGAGTTCGCCCACTGTCATGTGGGCACTGCCCATCAGCAGCCCTCCTTTGTACAGGACGGAAAGCACGATCAGGTTCCCAGAGAGCCCAGTCTGTTAAGGGAAGAAAACACAGAAGTCAGGTGAGAACAAAAGACCCCAAATGCAAAAAGCATTCACACTGTGCAGAATTTCCTTTATGCATTTAACCATCAAGCAAGATTTTCCCAAAATACATTTTAATCTGAACTTTAAAATTCTTTCTTTTTTTTTTGGCTATACTGCACACCATATGGGATTTTAGTTCTCTGACCAGGGATCAAATCTCTGCCTCCTGTGATGGAAGCACGAAATCTTAACTGCTGGAAAGTCAGGTTAAGTCCCTCAAAAATATTTCTGAAATATCATAATATTGAAGGAAATAATCTCATCAACATAGAAACCTAGATGCTAAGCTACCTATCAGATTCCTATTTTATTCAATCTAATTTATTTGCAAAGGGAAAAAAATGATATTAAGGATGCCTCCCCGATGTATTCTACCACGGTGGGCTGGGCAGGCTGCACTGAGAAGCCAGGTAAGATACGGGGCTTATCTGCTCTGATGTGCATTAGGTACGTCGTCTCTGTAAGCGTGCCTCCTCAGGGCTTCCTGTCTGTTGAGCTACGGCCATTACTGAATCACTGCTACCATCTTTCCACTTTGAAAGTATTGTGACTCTGCCATCATGGTGATTTTCTAGCTCGGTGTCCTACCTGAGTTCCCTGTGATCAATGTGGTCAACTTTCTTATACCCTCTTCTTGAATACACTGAGGTTATTCTGGCTAATTCTCAGTGGGTTTAAAACTGCCTACACCAGAATGACCTGGGGCTAAAGGACAGATCGCCAGCCCCATTCTAAGAGTTTCGTGGAGCTGAGGATCCGTGTGTCTAACCAGTTTCCAGGTGAAGTGGATGTCAGGGCCTGATCCACAGTTTTGGTCTCACCACCTTTCCTTTAATTACATTTACTTGCTTTCCCCTTCCTTCACAAAAATATTTTTAAGAATGGTAATTCTTAGTCTTGAGGGAGAAGGGAAGTATTTTCTATGTATGGTAAGAGTCACAGAATAAAAATCTCTCCTGATCACGACGTCTACACTTTTCGTTCTTTCCAAAATAATCAACTTACTGCTCCAAAGAAGCCAGCCCGAGCAAATGCCTCTTTCCTTGCTAACTGCATCACATGGTCCACTTTGTTGGTGTATTTCTCTATTTCAGTTGTTTCTTTCCCAAAAGCTCGAACAGTTCTTATGTTTCCAATACGTTCCTCAGCTAGCTGGGAGAATAATACAAACATTTCACGGGAGGCAAAATTAAAATGTGGTTCTCACATTTAAGATACTATCAACAGAAAGCTGCTTGTCATATGCAACTAAGTGAAAACAGACTACAAAGCAGAGTATGTGAAGAATCCTGCTTCTGGAAACAAATATGTATCTATACATACACACATCATATATATAGGTAGATAGAAAAATAAGTGAGAAAAAAAAAGAAAAAGAAGTGAGAAGGTTGGTAGATAAATAAATATATTTTTATGCAGTGGGAAAGATAAGATAAAATCATAGACTCCAAAATGTTAATAATATTCATTCAGAGCTAGGATTATGCATTTTTTTCCTCATTATATTTCTCAAAATTCTATTTTCATAAATATGCATGGCTTTTATAATGAAAATATAATGATTATTTTTAATTTTTAAAAAAGACAGAACTGGACAGCATTACAAGGACAGCACTAGAAAGCCACACTTATTAGTTAATAAAGGATAGAGTATCATCCAGAACAACTATTTTCAGAACATGATTAGCCTTTTCACCCTATAAAAAACAGTGACTTGAGCTCATATGATGTAGTCAAGTGGGATCAGTGCTGAGGTGTGGGTAGAAATCAAGTCTAGAAGGCAGAATGCTTTGGGTTCCAGGATCTGCAGGGCTAACACCAGGCAAAGGATGTACTTTTTGGAAAGGTTAGACACATTACTTTGGGTCTGCCCACCGATAACCTGGCTCTGAGCATCCAAGTGGAGACCACACCAGGGAGGGGCCTTTACCTGAGTGGCCTGTGCCAGGGAGTCCTGGGTGACTTTGGTCAGTTTCCGTAGGTACCGGCCATAAAGCACAGCGATGATGGACACTGGAGGCACCACACTCAAAACAAAAGTGGCCAGTTTAGGGGACACAAAAAACTGTCAAAAAACCCAAAACATATGTGTTACACAGAGTAGCAAGATACTCTCACTGCCCACTGTAAACATGTGTATGTTTAAATTAATAGGTAGGCCTACAGGTGCTGTTTGGTAGAACTTTTCAGACATTCTCGGTCTTCACAAAGCCCCGTGGATATTCAGCCGCCACACAGGAGCAACGTGACAGACAGCCTCTGAGGCTGTGGAGCCCCTTTGCCCTGCAATGCTGTACCACTACTGGCACGACGCTGGCCAGTGCTATCCAAATCAGACCACACTACTCAACAGAGCAGCGGGGATGGAGGAAGGAGACCCCTTCTGCTCCACACTGGCCAGACCACACCAGGAGTTCTGTATTCAAGTCTGCATCAAGGGTTCTGAACAACCAGAGCAATGTCTCCCTGAAATGACTCAGATGGCAGCAAGACCAAAAACCCCCACGTCACGTGACAAAGTTGAAGGCGGACTTGCAGAGGTGTGACAACCAAGTTAGAGCTGTTTCCATGGCTTAGAGGACTGGAATCTCAGGCAGATGGATCTGGACTCAACAAAAGGAGTCTCCTAACAACTGGAGTTGCCCAGAGAGTAAGTAACACAATAGGGTTTTCCTATAGCCAACCCTGCAATTAGGTGATTGTATTTTAAATGGTGTTAGCATCATTATTCATTATCAAATAGTCTCATCAGTATAAGACTCCCCTAAAATGCTGGGGGAAAGCTGCAGACTGAAATGTAAAGTGAAGGATGGATCAAGCAATCATTCACTTATTTACTCATTCAACAACTGAGTACCTAAGGCCTACAGACAGCAGACACTATCCTAGGCACCTGGGAGGTAACTGACCCACAGGGAGTTCCATCTAAGGGGAGAGGTGAGGTGGGAGTCAGAGAAAAAACAGATGAGATAGAGAGAGAGAAAGCCTGGAGTGCCCTGTGGTCTTGGAAGAGAATGTGCAGGGCCCTGAGGCAGCAATGAGCTCAGTACCTTGGCCTCTGGGGATGGGCCACCCTGAACAGACAAGCAGGCACTGGGGTATCAGTGGCCTGCAGGACACAGGCGGAGCAGCGAGGCAATCGAGTAGGTCTGAACACAACACAGCCCAGGCAAGCTGTCTGCACGGCACGGCAGGAATACCCCTTGCTGTCCCTGAGCTTGGGGATGGTCTCAGGACCCTCCCTCCCTGTGCTCCAGTTCCATGCTTAGAGATAACCTTCTGAAGGATGAGGCAGGTGCTGTCACGGAAAGGAGTGCTGCAGAATCAGGAACACACAGCTCGATGCTGGGAGGAAGAACCCACATGTAAACTACTAAACTGACAGTATGGTACAGACATCATTAGGTTCTCGGAAGCAGGCTTACCATAGTCGGGTCCAGGGACCCGTGAGAAAGGATGAATCTGTCAGTCCCTCCAGACCTGAAGGCCAGATCCCGGGGCGTGCCTCCTCATGAGGCCCTGCTATAAGCTGAGCATCTGTTGCTGTCGCTGCTGCTAAGTTGCTTCAGTCGTGTCTGACTCTGTGCGACCCTAGAGACGGCAGCCCACCAGGCTCCCCCGTCCCTGGAATTCTCCAGGCAAGAACGCTGGAGTGGGTTGCCATTTCCTTCTCCAATGCATGAAAGTGAAAAGCGAAAGCGAAGTTGCTCAGTCGTGTCCGACTCCTAGCGACCCCATGGACTGCAGCCTACCAGGCTCCTCCGTCCATGGGATTTGCCAGGCAAGAGTACTGGAGTGGGGTGCCATTGCCTTCTCCAGCTGAGCATCTGTGTCCCCCTCAAACTCACAGGCCTTACACCTCCACAGGGCTGGATGTGGATGGAGCCTCTAAGGAAGGAATTAAGGTAAAATGTGGTTATAAGGGTGAGGGCCCTGATCTTGTCTTTTTAAGAGAGTAGCCAACTCTCTCCACACAAGCACAGGCGAAAGGCCATGTGAACAGAGCTCGCAGTGAGAGGGTGGCTGCACGCAAGCCACGGGAAGAGGCCTCAGAACGAACCTACTTCGTCAGCACCTCGACGTTGGACTCCCAGAGTCCAGATCTGTAGGAAATACACTTCTGCTGTTTGAGCCCCCACTCGTGGTACTGTTATGCTGCTCAAGGCACTGACACAGGCCCCCTCTGACGCCCTGCCCTTCAAATGCTACTCTTCCTGAGCCCCAGACTATTAATATCTGGAAACGGTGCTTTATTTAGTATAGAAGGGCCTTCTCCCAGAGCTTTGCTTCTCTCTTGGCTGAGTGTACACAAGATTTCAAAGCCGTCTTCCATTCTGTATGGTAGACCTTACAGGCTCACTCTGGCAACATAGCCTTCTGCTCCGGACTCAATGCTCTCTGGGACACTGGTCAGAAACTTCAGCTTTTCCACCTATGAGGAAAAATCAGCCACAGTCCTCATTCTAGGGTCTAGAACTGCACCAAGATGACAGCATTGATGGCTGCTGGTCACCTGAGAGGTGGTCAGTGTGCTAGGGAACGACACTTTAAATTTTAGCTGTAATTAAAATTAAATTTCAAAAGCTGATATTCCATTTCTGTTCAGTTACTAATACAGTTTTAAGTATGTCTGGAGATTCTGGTGTGTGCTTTTCAACCACAAATTTTACAAAACCTAAATATTGATTATTTCCAATGAAAGCCTCCAGACTTAGATGTTCTGTAAGTATAAAATATACAGAATATTTTAAAATCGTAATATGAAAAATATTTGATTAATGATTTTTATATTAAATACATGTTGAATTGATAAACTTTGTTTATATTAAGTAAAATTATATCAAAAATTAATCTTATTTCACCTTTCTTTCTGTTTTATTAAAAAACTGTTTTGGCTCCTCCACACAGCTTGCAGGATTGAACCTAGGCCCTCAGCAGTGAAAGGGTGAAGTCCTAACCACTAGACTGCTATTGAAGGTCCTCTGTTTCCTTTTTGAAATGTGGCTACTGGAGAAATATCAACAACTTCAGATATGCAGATGATACCACTTTGAAGGCAGAAAGCGAGGAATTAAAAGAGCCTCTTGATGAGGGTGAAAGAAGAGAGTGAAAAAGGAGGCTTAAAACTCCATATTAAAAAAAACCTAAGATCATGGCATCCGGTCCCATCATCTCATGGCCAATAAAAGGGGGAAAGGTGGAAGCAGTGACATGTTTCCTCTTCCTGGGCTCTAAAAGCACTGAGGATGGTGGCTGCAGCCATGGAATTAGAAGACAACTGCTTCTTGGCAGGAAAGTTATGACAAACCCAGACAGTATATTAAAAAGCATCGACATCACTTTACATATACAGGTCCACATAGTCAAGGGTATGTATGGTTCTCCCAGTAGTCATTTATGGCTGTGAAAGCTGGACCGTAAAGAAGGTAGAACACCGAAGAAGTGATGCTTTCGAACTGTGGTGCTGGAGGAGACTCTTGAGAGTCCTGTGGACTGCAAGGAGATCCAACCATCCTAAAGGAAATCAACTCTGAGTATTCATTGGAAGGACTGATGCTGAAGCTGATGCTGCAATACTTTGGCCACCTGATGTGAAGAGTCAACTCACTGGAAAAGACCCTGGTGCTGGGAAAGATTGAAGGCAGGAGGGAAAGGGATGACAGAGGATGAGATGGTTGGATGGTATCACTGATTCAGTGGATATGAACTTGGGCAAACTCCAGATGGTGAGGGACAGGGAGGCCTGGTGTACTGCAGTCCATGTACTGGGGTCACAGAGAGTCAGACACTGCTTGGCGACTGAACAACAACAACAACTAGAAAATTTAAGTTGCACACGTGGCCTGCACTACATTTCTCCCGGCCAGCAGCACAGGAGAAGGTGTGTCTTCAGACACCTGGTATGAATGGAGGCAAGCAGATGTGAGGGGCTCCAGTCCCCAGCTAAGGAGGAAGAGATATGATGGGTGGAGAGGGTAAATGATTGCAGAGCTGCCTGTCTGTGCAAAGGGAGCCCATCCTGCTCCTGACAGGAGGAGGACAGGGAACAACCCTCAGGTCCTGTAGAGATGACTGACAGTAGCAGTTTCCTGCCTTTGAGGACAGATGGCTGGACAGACTGACAGCCTAGTGCTCCGCCTCAGTCTAGCACTCGGCACCAGGGCTCTTCCTACCTGGGCTCATTCCCACCCCCACACGTTCTTAGAACCCAAGCAACAAGGCTTTTGCAAAAGCCACACTCTGATCTCCAGATAAGAAGTGAAGGTTCAGGTGCCAACAATAAGGCAACTGCCCTGGGTCCCCAAGGCCTCTGCACAGTGCTGAGCACAGCTCACGGGAGTGCGGCTCACCCTGCCAGGGTGCACGGACGGACACAGAAGCTGAGGGACGTACCATCATGCCGATGCCAACAGAGGCCTGCGCTCCAGCCCTGAGCCCGTCTGAGAGGTTCTCCGTCACTGAGCGCCCCAGGAGGGCTGCGTCTGCAGACAGACGGTTGATCAGCTCTCCTGTGCGTGTCTTGTCAAAGAAAGCCACCTCCTGCTTCAGCACTGAGGAGAAGAGTGAAGCCCTCAACCTATTCACGATGCGCTGACCTGCAAGGCAAAAGAGGCAGCATCAGTGGGGGCTCAGCTGCACACCCGCAGCTGCCCAGGTCATGGCCTGGTGGGACACCAGACACAGCCACGCGCATGTGCTGCTGGCCAGCGCAGGGCTCCCCGTAGCGACCACAGCCCGTGGGGCCGATGACAGAGTACAGAGATCAGCAGTGCAGTTTACAGTTTTATCACACTGACTTCTCACAAGCTAATTCTGCTTCTCTCTCACAATCCTTTCCTGGATTTAACTTTCAAATGGCAAGAACTGGCTAATTATCTACAGAGCATTTTATCAGCTGAAGGGCCAGCAATGACATGGAGTCGGCTGTCCCAGGCTCCGTCACCATGGTGGTGTCACTGCCTATCAACTAACAGGCCTCACAGCGATACTGGGCAGCATAACCCAAAACCAAGTGCAGGGGCTGACCAGCGCGGGCAGCTCAGCAGGGATGGAGAGAGGGGAGGGATAGAAAGGGTGTCCAGGGGACACACAGCGATACTGGGCAGCATCACCTGACGCCACATGCAGGGGCTGCCCCGGGCGGGCAGCTCAGCAGGGATGGAGAGAGGGGAGGGATAGAAAGGGTGTCCAAGGAACACACAGCGATACTGGGCAGCATCACCCGACGCCACCTGCAGGGGCTGCCCCCGGTGGGCAGCTCAGAGGCTGCACACCACCACCCAACCTCCTGGAGACACACAGGCAACTGAGCTCTAATGCCGGAGAGGAGGGGTGAGCACAGAGTCCCTTGTCTACCACGATCCCCAGCCTGGGGGTGCCAGAGCACAGGGAGCCCACGAGACCCACCCCGCCCCACCCAGGCCGCCCAGGAGCAGGGTCCCGGCACCTGACGTCTGCATGAGGTAGACACGGACGGCATTGGCCGCGGCACCGCACAGGAACACGCCTCCAAGCGCCAGGCAGAGGCGGGTGAGGCTGGAGCTGCAGTCTGCAGAGGGGTTTGTGTAGATGACGTCAATGATCTTCCCCAGGAAGAAGGGGGCGGACATGGTGATGACACTGGACACCGCCAGAAACCCAACTGCAGCTGGAAAACACAAGCAACTCTCCGGTTCTTCGGTGCTTTGCCCAAGGAACAGGGCGCTGAGTTCATCAGCTTCTTTCCCGAAAAATCTTTTCAGAGCGTGTGATGCTCAGATGCTGGGAGTCTCCTCCCTTTAGCTCCTGGACCCCTGACTAAAGAGGAGTGCCAGATCTGGTTCTGGGACCATATCAGGCAGGGTGTCAGTAGGGGGCACTGATCCTACACAAGTATCCAGACCAGACGACCTGGCTTCACCCTGGTCTGTTCCTCTCTTCTTCCCCAGGAGCAACTGAGAGCTAACCACAAAAATCCACTCTGGTCTCCCTCCTGCCTCTTGATCTAGGGGTTCAACTCAGATGACATTTTTCCTACATTCATGCTGTATGTAGTTACTCCTTGGCATCTAACTGCGTCTTAGCTTGAAGATCAAACGACACAGGTAAAGCTCTTGATTATGTCTAATATTTCACAAGACTGTAGGCTATGGAAAGCAGGTATGGGCATCCACTACTTGTGTGATACCTTCCTTCTTAATATGACTGCTTTGGGAAATAAAGTACCAGAGTATCATCATGATTATAAAAATATGCAAGAACACAACTGTTCACACTCCTTAAAAAAGGCACAGAATCCTTTCAGAAAAGAAAATATTGAGAAAATCTGATTAGGAACAGCATGTGTCACAGATAACTACATTCATAATAAGGAATGCAAATTTAACCACAAAGATGTATCATTTGTCATCTACTGGTTTGGCAAAGTTCAGAGTTTGACAACACCCTGTTAGTGTAGCTGCAAGGAAGCGGCATTTACACTGTTAGTAGCTATGCAAACTGGTACAGTCGCAGTGGAAGGTGATGAGATCCTACCAGTCAAAATGTAACTGCACACTCCCTTTCGTCCACCAATTCTATCTCTAACGTGTAGATACACTCCCATATGTGTATGCAAAAAAAGGTACACTCAAGTGTGTTCATTAAGGCATTGCTTATACCAACAAAAGATTCAAAATACTCCAAATATTTCTTAGTGAAGAAAAGTTAAACCAATTATGGAACATGTATTTTATACATATTATGCAGTCATTAAAAACAATGAGGTGACTCTATGGAAAGCAACATGAGGCAATCCACTAAGACACACTGTTATCAAGAAAAGCCGAGGACACAAATGTTTGTGGGCCTTTTTTGCTAGTTGGTTCTTAAGTTCACGTAGGCACAAAACCACCCCAGAAATTCCTCAGCCTGAAGCTGTGCACCCAACAGGCAAATGGCTCAGTGTGTATATGTCGTCTAAATATCTGGAATGTACACCGGGTGCCTCTCCACTGGCATCCACAGTTTAAGAAAGTAAATAGAAGCTTTCAAGGAGAATCATGGTTTCAGACCTGCATTGTGACCAAAGGCTCCGCCCACCTCCTCCTACTTCCTTTGGCCTTATCTCTCACACGCGTTCAGCCAAGTAGATCTCTTGTACCTCTAATTCTGTTCTGACATCTGCTTGTTGGAGGCCCTAAACTGACACACCCAATGATCTTTCAAAATAAACTCACACATCCATATGTTTACCTTTACAGCTGGGCCATGGTCAAAGAACTTCCCAGGCAGCGCTAGTGGTAAAGAATCCGCCTGCCAATGCAGGAGATGAGATGCAGGCTCGATCCCTGGATCAGAAAAGTCCCCTGGTGGAGGGCATGGCACCCACTCCAGTATTCTTGCCTGCAGAATCCCATGGGCAGAAGAGCCTAGTGGACTAGGGTCCACAGGGTCGCAAAGAGTCAGACATGACTGAAGCAGCTTAGCATGCACGCGTGCACAAAACACCTCCAAGGAAGTAACAAACGAGTAACCGTTTCCTTCTGCAGAGTGGCACCAGGTGACTGGGGCAGGGTGCATATGTATGCCACTGTGACCCCTCCAAGTTCAGTCCTCCTGGGGCTCCCTCTGTCCCTCCTGACCCGCTCCCCCCCCCCGCCCCCACTGCTAGCACCATCACTAAACAGTCAATGGCAAGGACCCTAAGTGGACACAGTGTGGGGGAGGGCTGCTCCCAACACCCTGCAAATAGCTTCTCTGTGTCTTGCCTAAAGCTAACACTTGAGTGAAAGGCTTCACTTTTACAAAACCTTAATACAAAGAGTTAAGAGCAAACTCTGCCAATCGGTAGTTCAGCTGGCAAACAGCTCTAGGAGAAATATGAGCTTGTTAAGTCAGGAATACTGCCCAGACTCTCTCCCTCCTGGGGGTCTTCTAACACCTCCCCTCAAAGGGGGCCTGCTCTGCAACCCCATCTATAATACAAACCCCGGCACACCTTTCATTCTCTTTCCGGCATTTCCCAGCCTTTGGGAAGTTTCACTTATCTACTGTATCTCTCCATTAGGAGAAAAGATTTCTATTTTGTTCACTGTTATATCCTAACTGCCTACAGGGACAGGCATATAGTATAAGCTCAATAAATACTGGCTGGATGAATGAACAAACTGAACTCAGGCAAAGGAGGGAGAAAAGCATGTCAAAGTTCAACAACAGCCCAAAGAGAAATACAAGATCTGGTAGCTCGGAAAGTCTGTGTGGAAATGACTCCTTTACAGGAGCCAGGAAACCCGCGTACCTGACTGCGTAATATAAACCTGGCCAAGTGCCCTTTTAGTTTGCTGTAAGACTCAGGATCTTGTTTCAAAACTCTGTGTTCCTGATAACTGTGCTCAGGAGGACCGAAAGCCCAAGGGTTCTGGGAGCATGTGTAGCTCAGGTTCTAAAGGGCATGGCCACGGAAGCCAGTGGCCTGGCGACCCGGGAATTAACCCGGAAGACCTGTTTCATCTGTCATCAGCAGGCAGTTTCTCTAGTCTGCTTCTTCCCTTTGGCAAATACTTCTGTAAGTGTAATGTATATGCAAAGTGCTACCAGGGCTCATCTCCCTCCCACCTCTAGTCTTCAAATTCAGTTATGATTCCAAAACAAGAACCTGTTCAGCATGAACACACACTAGTTCTTACATAGTAATGATAATGATTACAAAGAGAAGGGAATTTGGCTGAATTAAACTTCGCTCCAGGGGCTTGTGGTGGTCCAGTGGTTAGGAACCCACCTGCCAATGCGGCTGACATGGGTTTGACCCCTGGTCAGGACACTAACTCCACTTGCAGCAAGGCAGCTGAACCCCCGCGCCGCAACTACTGAAGTCTAGAGTCTGTGTTCCACAGCAAGCAGCCACTGCAATGAGAAGTCCTCACACCACAGCTAGAGGGCAGCCCCACTTGCTGAAACTCGAGAAAGCCCACACGCAGTAACAAAGAGCCAGCAAAGCCAAAACAATCAATCCTAAAAAAAATCGTTTCAGGATCTCCCCTTTAAATTAAAAAAAAAAATTATTACTGCCATTTGCCTCTTTCTTCTATAAGTTCAGTTTAGTTCAGTCACTCAGTCGTGTTCGACTCTTTGCAATCCCATGGACTGCAGCATGTCAGGCCTCCCTGTACATCACCAACTCCTGGAGTTTACTCGAACTCATGTCCATTGAGTCAGTGATGCCATCCAACCATCTCACCCTCGGTCATCCCCTTCTCCTCCCACCTTCAATCTTTCCCAGCATCAGGGTCTTTTCAAATGAGTCAGTTCTTTGCATCACGTGGCCAAAGTATTGGAGTTTCAGCTTCAGCATCAGTCCTTCTAATGAACATTTGGGACTGATTTCCTCTAGGATGGACTTGTTGGATCTTCTACAAGTTAAATGTATACAAAGTAAAAAAAAAAAAAATTCTGCTTTGGGTTAGCTGGATTTCTGTTAAGATTTTACTACACAACACCATCTCTGACATTCATGAGTCATGAATTTGCACCGCAACTATCCTCCCTGATTCCTCCCCAGACCTGATGAGCCAAGTACACCACAATCCTTCTGGATATTCTCCATCTTTTCCCATGGTTCATTCAGCATTTGCTTACTCCTCTTCCTTGCCTGACTGTTACTGTCTCTTGACAGGTATTTTCAAGCATTTTTCTGTTACCCTAAGTCTATCCAGTCATGGCATTCAAAGAATGAGAGCAATCTCCTTGAAAAGAAAGAAGGAAAACCTGAAAGGCAGGCTGCTTGGAGAAGGGCCGTGGCCAGTACTCAGGTCCTAGACTGGCAGGTCTGGGGGCAGCAAAGGTTGTACAGCCTGTCTACCACCACTAGACACAGGACAGCGCTTTTAAGGACTCATCTGCCCACTGAGCTAGGCAGGTGCAGCAAGCCCCATGTCACTCACGGACTAAGGCATTAACTACCCACCACTATCTGAAGCATTTGCCACACACACTGTCTCCTCCAACAATGCTCTCACCATCCTCATTTTCCAGACAGGAAACTCAAGCACTTAGAGGGAGCTTGCACAAGGTCACCCAGTTCATCTACTGCAGAACCACATTCCGAGACAAAAATCTGTCTTCTTCATCTTCCCACAACCAAGCTGAGAAAACACCAGGGACCTCTGCTGGGGAGGGTGAGGCCAGCCAGGGAGCAGAAAGGCTGCCGGATAATGCTGGAGTGGGGACTGTGGTGCAGAGAACAGGTAGGAGGCTCCAGGCTCTCAAAGAGAACAGGGCCGCTGCAGCAAGGCAGGCCTAACAGGGTCTCAGGCTGTGGAGTGAGAGGTCAGGTTTGTATTTTAAATGATTCACTCCTGCTGTAGAATGAAATGAAAGGACCTGAGGCTGCCCTGCTCCAGGCAAGAGGGGAACTAAGGTGAAGTGGGGAGGAGGGGCAGCGGGGATAGGATGGTGACAAGGAATGCAGGCCTTTTTAAGAGCTAGACTCCACAGGACCTGAGATTTGGGGAGACCTGGGGAGTTCTGAAGTTGGGACTGACAGGATCGGTGCCCTAGCTCTGTCATCTAGCTGTCTGACCTTGACTGAGTCATTCAAACTCTCCGCACCTCAGTTTATGCATCTAGAAGGTGGCAATAAAAATAACCTTTCCCTCAAGGAAATGTGAGAAATGACGCACACACGATGTCTCCAGCCCAGTGTCAGTATCAACGATGAAGTGAAGTGAAGTTGCTCAGTCATGTCCGACTCTTTGCAACCCCATGGATTGTAGCCTACCAGGTTCCTCAGTCCATGGAATTTTCCAGGCAAGAGTACTGGAGTGGGCTGCCATTTCCTTCTCCAGGAGATCTTCCTGACCCAGGGATCAAAGCTGGGTCTTCTGCATTGCAGGCAGACGCTTTACCATCTGAGCCACCAGGGAAGCTAAATCAACGATAAGTATCCACTATTATCTATTAACATACTGGGCTTCCTAGCTGGCACTAGTGGTAACGAATCCACCTGCCACTGAGATCCCTGGGTTGGAAGATCCCCTGGCAAAGGAAATGGCAACCCACTGCAATATTCTTGCCTGGAAAATCCCATGGACAGAGGAGCCTGGTGGGCTACCGTCCATAGAGTCGCAAAGAGTCAGACATGACTGAGCGCACACACAGTCTCTATATTACAGCTGGCACAGCAAGTAGTCAGGACCGACCGGTGCCCCTGCCAGCTGTGTCCCACTCTCCGAGAGGAGGGACAGAGAAGGAAAGGAGTTTTCAGTGTCCACAGAGAACACAGGAGTAGAGGGCCCAGGCAGGTGAGAGGCTGAAGTGAAGGAGCCTGGCAAGTAGCTAAGCTGGACAAGGCAAGAGGTAGAAAGGGCCGACAGTCAGCAGGAAGTGGAGCGCCAAGGAAGCCTCTGAGGCTGTGGAGTGACCTGGAGACAAAGGTCTGGGCAAGGCTAGAGTGCAAGCGACAGGCGTGGCATCTGTGCCGCAGTAACCACAATGGGCCTGCCCACGACTGGCACTTCTGCCCAGCACACACGTCATGCAAGCTGCCCACAGAACTTAAAATCTTCTAGTTGCCACATTAAAGAGAAACAGGTAATATTAATTTAATAACATATTTTATTTGATCCAATATATCCAAAGTATTACTCATCAATGAACATTAAATCATAAAGAAAATTCACATTTTTTCCCCATACTAAGTCCCTTCAATATCTGGTATTTCACTTTTGAATCAACTCCGACTAGCACGTTTCACAGCACAGCTACAGGATGTTCAGGTTTTCTCTGAAATGTGGTATTTCCGAAGCAAATACACTTGAAGGCTTTCTGGAACAATTTTGTTTCCGAGGTTCAGCCTCATTGCCCCACCAGCACTATCCTTGTCAGAACTTTTCACTCCTGGCCTGGGGTGCAGGATGCAGCCGTTCTAAGCACGCCTCGCCCTCGCCTTGCTTTCTACACCCGCTGGTTTCATCAGTCTCTTCATTCTGGTCACTTAACGGTCTAGCTCTGTAATATTCAACTATGAATGTAGCAAAAGCTCCTGGCAGGCATCAGGTTCTAAGAACTGTCCTCATCTCAAACCACACAAGTCCTTATCTATGTTTAAGTGAACAGCTTGGGGGTGGAGGGCTGGACATGCAACTTCCACACTTGACCAGTGACCCACCTGGGATATTGATATTCCCTGATAGCTCAGTTGGTAAAGAATCTGCCTGAAATGCAGGAGACCCTGGTTCGATTCCTGGGTCAGGAAGATCTGCTGGCGAAGGGATAGGCTACCCACTCCAGTATTCTTGGGCTTCCCGTGTGGCTCAGCTGGTAAAGAATCCGCCTGCAATCCGGGAGACCTGGCTTCGATCTCTGGGTTGGGAAGATCCCCTGGAGAAGAGAAAGGCTACCCACTCCAGTATTCTGGCCTAAAAGAACTCCATGGACAGTCCATGGGGTCACAAAGAGTCAGACACAACTGAGTGACTTTCACTTTCTTTCTTTCCACCTGGGAATTATGAGCAAGACAATCCCTGTGGTGCCCACTGCACCAAGACCCTCCATCACTGTCATCCCACTGCCCCCTCAGGCCCTGGGCTCACTCCTAGCTCCCAGCTCCATGCACGGTGCTCCCACCCTCTCACTCACTGGACGCCCCAGCAGCCTCTTCTATCTGCCAGACCGGGAGCACAGCTCAGACCAGTCACCTCTTATCCCATCAGCCACAGGGGCCCCGCAGTGAGCTCCTTCATCTTTTAAGACTCCTGTGACCAAGACGATAAGACAAGTTATCAGCGAAAAATGACTGCAGAGCAACCTTGTAGGCCACAGCTGCTGGAAGATATCTACAAATTCAACACAAAGTGAGACACGGGAGGAAGGGCCAAGGGGCGCATCAAGGACTGTGGTTCCTTCAGAAGAGAGACGGACATGACAGTCTTCAGCAGATACCCACAGGCGTCTCAGATGGCAGACCCTGTTTTTAGAGTTTCTGATACAAATCATGTAAGATCAAAGCTTTCTGGTCACACAGTTAAGGCAGCATGTTCAGCAAACTGCTGAACACAGATGAAAACACTGCTATTCAATCATATAGTTAAATTTCTGAAGCAGAATTTTTGTATTCCTTTCTCTAAAAATTAACAAACATTGGAATTCCTTCTCTTCAATTCAGCTTTTTTTTCAGCCTCTTGATTTAAAGTACACACACACACACACGTGCTCGTTATTCCCAGCATTACAGAGATGGGCCAATGTCTAAGGCTGCTCCTACAAGGATAAGCTACAAATTAATGGCGATCCCCCTCAACATTCTCTTAATCCTACAAATGTCAACATTCAGAGCGGGTGCAACATAGTATATAGACAATAGTACATTGTCTTTTGAGGCAGCCCTATGTCCTCATAAGGAGCTTTCATCATATTAAATACAATATGTATATATTGTTTGTTTGAAAAGTGAATTGAAAGTCACGCGGCTGTATCCGATTCTTTGTGACCCCATGGACTATACAGTCCTTGGAATTCTCCAGGCCAGAATACTGGAGTGGGTAGCCTTTCCCTTCTCCAAGGGATCTTCCCATCCCAGGGATCAAACTGGGGTCTCCTGCATTGCAGGCAGATTATCTGTTTGAAAGGTGGGAATAAATTAGTGTACCAATCCAAGATTTACTCCCTCAAATTATACATTCACACTTTTTCAAGGCAGCAAATCTAACTAGCTCCCCTTCTTAAAATGAAAGGAGGTACAGCTCTTGCTTCCTTAAAGGCTGTCTTCTGAGCAGGCTCACAGACAGGACATGTGGGAACAGGTACAAAGGTACACGGACCGTGACCATGTGGAGAGGCAGGGTTGGGCCACCTACCATGGCCAGATGCGTGGGTGCCACAGAGCCTGAGCCTGATACCTAAAACCTTTCTTGACATCTAAAATTTCAGAAACAAAACTGGATTTCCTACACTTATTTTTAATTACACATGAAGATGATGGACACACCCTGCAGTGCTCAGTGTTTCTAAACTCAGGTTTCCACCTGGGCCTGGTCGGGCCATCCCTTATTCCTTCTTTGAAGGCACTCTTTGAAGGCCCTATTCTGTGCCACACACACGCTAAGGACTAGACACAGAAAGATGAAGCAGACACAGCTCTTTCCCCAAGAAGCTCATAGTCCAATGAGAACTCCTAATCTCAAGTTTTTCTTTTAAAAGAGAAACAGGGAAAAAAAAATTCCATCAAAAATACACGCACAACCAAGTGACAAGATTATTCTCTTTATACCTCTGTAATACCAAGAACCCACTAAGCTGTTAAAGTCAGTGAGAGGTAAAATGTTTCCATTCTGTTGCCCTCCTCTCCCACACCAGCCTGCCCTATATTACAAATCCTTCTCTAGGACTATCCTTCCTAAAGCAACAGATTTGTAACAAAAAATGTGGGATTCTCACCTGCTTCAAGTCTAAGAACATTACAAACCCTCTTTCGCAACCCTCATCAAACCTGCAGTTTTATCTCTAGTCACATGATCTTTTCATTAATGCCTCTCCCTGACTAAACTGCAAGCCCCAGCAGGAGCAGGAACCGGGTTTTCTTCTGCTCATCAATGAAACCCAAGGGCCTAGGACACAAGACTCAATATTTATTAAAAGAAATGAAGATTTGGAGAAACCTCAAAAGCATTTAGATCTTACAAGGACTTTGCATTTAAACATTTCTCCATTTATGGCAAAAAATGAGACTATACAAAATCTGAATTTTGTTTCTAAAAATATTCATTTTTACTTTATAAAATTACTCAGTTAAGATTTAGTTGGGTTGTGATCTGCAGTTTCTCAACCCTTCTAGAGTTTACCGATCACTGACCATAGCCAGTGCTGACTCTTCTGAAGAGCTTAGTAACTCCCTGCCTACCGCTCTGTGAGGCAAAAACGGGACAAACCTGAAAGGTTTACATTGTTTTGCTTCACGGAGTAAAAGTAATGTTAGCTGCTTAAGAAATTAACCTGACGCAAATAACGTGTATGTGTTTCTTTTTAGTGCAAGAGCATATTACAAAATAGGTTTTCTAGAGTCTACGATTTATTTTACAGGCAGAGTAAAAGCAAACAAACAACCCAAGTCACTTGAGAACGCTGGCAAAGTAAAAGCGAAACGGACTTGACGACTGTGATAAGAAGATGCCTCTCCACTCGCATAATATGCTACAGAGTGTCCGCGCACCTGCGGACCCGCACCGCTACAGCAGGCGCACTCCGTCCGTACCTGCAGGGAGGACGCCCAGGCCCCCTGCTGCCCCCTCAGTGCCCCTCTCGCCGGCCTCGGACCTCGCACGGGTAAGGTCGCCGGTGACCGAGAGGAGGGCCCTACCTGCCAGCCTCCGGCGCTCGGGCTGCGCCAGGCTCAGGAGCTTCTGCGCCTCCGAGCGCCTGGCCGCCGCGGGCCGCAGCAGCGGGTCGTGACCGGGAGTCGCCGCGGCCGCAGGCAAGGCCGGCCCGCGCCGCCAAGCCTCTCCCGCGGCCCGCGCGACCAAGGTCGAGCAGCCAGGGAGCGCTGGGCGCGGGAGCCTGGAGGCGACGGGCCCGGCGAGCGCCCAGCACCTAGACAGCCCGGGGGGCCGCGCCCAGAGCGCCAGGAGCCGCGCCAGGCCCGCGCCGCCCGCGGGGCCGCCGGGACCCCCGCCCGCCCACCGCCGCGGGGCTCGCGCGGCCCAGCCCCCGCGAGCACGGCCGGGGGCACGCCCCCAGGCCTCGCAAACGCCGGGTGCGTCCACAGCGTCCGGGTCCCGGGGGAGCGGGCGGCTGCGCCGCGCCTCAGGAGCAGTCGCAGCGGCCAAGCCGGCGGCCCGCGCATGGCGCCGCGTCCGACCGTGCGCCGCCGCCGCCGCCGCTCGCCTGCCCGGTTAGCCGCCCCCGCGCCCCGCCCCATCCCCGCCCGCGCAGCCCCGCCCCGGGGCGCCGAGTCCGGCCCCGACCACCCCGGGGGCCCCCGCCCGTCCCCGGCGCCTGTCGGCAGCGCCCCCCACCGGGCAGCCCAGAGCCCGGCGCGCCGCCCGCCCCGCGGTGGAAGAGGCGGAAGACAGCGCCTGGGGCCGCCGCGCTTGCGCACTGCCCCGCGGGCCGCAATGCGCGCCCCTGGACCGCTCGGAAGAAGCTGGGAGCGGCGCGGACCCTGGTCACGCCGGCGCGCCGGAGAGCGCAGGAGCGATCACACGCGCCCGGCTTCTGACCGCAGCGGGCTGCTGGTGTTCGCGGGCTTGGCGGAGGGCTGAAACTCGGGTAGCTCTGTGAGGAGAGGGGTCCTCTCATAAGGTGGACAGACGTGCATTGAGCGGAGGTGGCCCGGCTGCGCCGGCTGACTGCTTCCCGGTAAGGCCAGGCAGAACGCGCGCTGTGTAATACCCGAGTGCGGAAAGCCCAGATTAGGGTCAAAACCCACCGGGACGCAGGGACTTCACGGCCTGACATCCGTACTCCAGGGCCTGGTCCTTATCTAAGAATAATGTTTGAGGAAAAGTGGATAGCTTTTTGTTGATCTCTCAGTATTTTAAAGGCTGGGACTCGGATGAGGCCAGTGAAAGTGAAACATTGCTTCAGCTGCAATATTTATGGATTCGGGGGGGGGGGGAATGGTTAATAATCAAGATAAATATATTTTAGTTCAAATTTTAAAAAAATCAAAATTAATGCAAAAATCCATAATGAACAATGTATCAACATTTCAAATGAAGGATCTGTCCCTGCACTTGGGCAAGCCCACCTCTCTCTCTCAACATTGATCCCAGCCCTCAGAGTTTTGTTTACAAAATCAAGCAATTAGCAGCTTTGTTTGCAATTTGTTTTCAATTTTTTTTTTCTTTAGAATACCATTTATCTTGATTACTGGAGCTATTTAGAGTTTCCCTAAATTTTGCCTCCAGGAGAGTGCCTCACTTACCTACCTGGGGCCCTGGTAGGTAAGGAGTGTAGGACTTTTGAGGTGAAGTACCCATAATGGAGAGGTAATGTAGGATTAAATCCCACCCTAAATCCTGTGAAGACAACAGGAATCCTCTAAATTCCATCCTCTTAATTCCAACCTCTTGAACCTAGAGGGGCATGGAATCCATAGTTCACCACTCCACCCCCACCGCCTCTCCCTGGCGTCTACCTTCTAGAATGCAAGGTGTAATGTGACTGAAGCTTACACTGCTGATTTATAAATAAGCAAGTCCTGAGATTTTGTTAGATGACTTCTGAAAGCAAGGGAGATATAGTGCCGAATATCCCACATCAAGTCAAATAATGACTTTGTGGGAAAAAAAGTGACAATTTTAATTCAAGTCTAATCTTCCTCTTCCTTTCTCTTTTCTACTTCCCAGAAAACTGTTGCTGCTACTGTCTGGGAAAGGTGAGACTGGCTTTTTCTTTCTGCCTTCTCCAGAATGAAGTCCAACATTTTCAGCCAGCACTCTCTGGGGTCTGGAGTCAAAAAACAAAATACCTGAAGTGTAGCTCATGAAGATACCATAAACTCTCTGTGTTGCCTGCACTTCTAACAATCAGTCAGATGATAATCTGAAAATTATCCCTGACAAAATTGTCATGCTTGGAAAAAAACCCCCACCCACCTATCATATGATATATGAGCAAGAATTTTTTTATTTACTAACATAGAATCTAGAGAAAACATCCATGGTTCTTTTAAAAAAACACAGTGGGGGAAAGAAGCAGGGACTAAATATTGGCTAAAGGATCATCTGGACTTATATGGTCATCACACCAAAAAAAGAAAAAGAAAAAAAAGTGTTCAGTCCCTCAGTCGTGTCCGACTCTGCAACCCCAGGACTGCAGCATGCCACGCCTCCCTGTCCATCACCAACTCCCGGAGTTTACTCACACTCATGTCCATTGAGGCAGTAATGCCATCCAACCATCTCATCCTCTGTCATCCCCTTCTCCTGCCTTCAATCTTTCCCAGGGTCGCAGCATCAGGGTCTTTTCCAAGGAGTCAGTCCTTCGCATCAGATGGCCAAAGTATTGGAGTTTCAGCTTCAACATCAGTCTTTCCAATGAACATTCAGGACTGATTTCCCTTAGGATGGACTGGTTGAATCTCCTTGCAGTCCAAGGGACTCTCAAGAGTCTTCTCCAACACCACAGTTCAAAAGCATCAATTCTTTGGTGCTCAGCCTTCCTAGTCCAACTCTCACATCCATACATGACTACTGGAAAAACCATAGCCTCGACTAGAGGGACCTTTGTTGGCAAAGTAATGTCTCTGTTTTTTAATATGCTGTCTAAGTTGGTCATAACTTTCCTTCCAAGGAGTAAGCGTCTTTTAATTTCATGGCTGCAGTCACCATCTGCAGTGTTTTTGGAGCCCCAAAAAATAAAGTCTGACAGTTTTTGTTTCCACTGTTTCCCCATCTGTTTGCCATGAAGTGATGGGACCAGATGCCATGAGCTTAGTTTTCTGAATGTTGAGTTTTAAGCCAACTTTTCACTCTCCTCTTTCACTTTCATCAAGAGCCTCTTTAGTTCTTCACTTTCTGCCATAAGGGTGGTGTCGTCTGCATATCTGAGGTTATTTATATTTCTCCTGGCAATCTTGATTCCAGCTTGTGCTTCGTCCAGCCCAGCATTTCTCATGATGTACTCTGCATATAAGTTAAATAAGCAGGGTGACAATATATAGCCTTGATGTGCTCCTTTCCTGATTTGGAACCAGTCTGTTGTTCCATGTCCAGTTCTAACGGTTGCTTCTTGACCTGCATGCAGATTTCTCAGGAGGCAAGTCAGTTGATCTGGTATTCCCATCTCTTTCAGAATTTTCCACAGTTTATTGTGATCCCTGCAGGCAAATGCTTTGGCATAGTCAGTAAAGCAGAAGTAGATGTTTTTCTGGAACTCTGTTGTTTTTTCAGTGATCGAACAGATGTTGGCAATTTTATCTCTGGTTCCTCTGCCTTTTCTAAATCCAGCCTGACCATCTGGAAGTTCACGGTTCATGTACTGTTGAAGCCTGACTTGGAGAATTTTGAACATTGCTAAAATGTGAGATGAGTGCAATTGTGCAGTAGTTTGAACATTCTTTGGCATTGCCCTTCTTTGGGATTGGAATGAAAACTGACCTTTCCCAGTCCTGTGGCCACTGCTAAGTTTTCCAAATTTGCTGGCATATTGAGTGCAGCACTTTCACAGCATCATCTTTTAGGATTTGAAATAGCTCAACTGGAATTCCGTCACCTCCACTAGCTTTGTTTGTCATGATGCTTGCTAAGGCCCACGTGATTTCACATTCCTGGATGTCTGACTCTAGGTGAGTGATCACACCATCATGATTGTCTGGGTCGTGAAGATCTTTTTTGTACTGTTCTTCCATGTATTCTTGCCACCTCTTCTTTATATCTTCTGCTTCTGTTAGGTCCCTACCATTTCTGTCCTTTATTGAGTCCATCTTTGCATGAAATGTTCCCTCGGTATCTCTAATTTTCTTGAAGAGATCTCTAGTCTTTCCCATTCTATTGTTTTCATCTATTTCTTTGCATTGATCACTGAGGAAGGCTTTCTTATCTCTCCTTGCTATTCTTTGGAACTCTGCATTCAAATGGGTATATCTTCCCCTTTCTCCTTTGCTTTCACTTCTCTTCTTTTCTCAGCTACTTGTAAGGCCTCCTCAGACAACCATTTTGCCTTTTTGCATTTCTTTTTCTTGGGGATGGTCTTGATCCCTGCCTCCTGTACGATGTCACAAACCTCCATCCATAGTTCTTCAGACACTCTGTCTATCAGATCTAATCCCTTGAATCTATTTCTCACTTCCACTGTATAATTGTAAGGGATTTGATTTAGGTCATATCTGACTAGGGTCCATCTAGTCAAGGCTATGGTTTTTCTAGTAGTCATGTATGGATGTGAGAGTTGGACTGTGAAGAAGGCTGAGTGCCGAAGAATTGATGCTTTTGAACTGAGGTGTTAGAGAAAACTCTTGAGAGTCCCTTGGACCGCATGGAGATCCAACCAGTCCATTCTGAAGGAGATCAACCCTGGGATTTCTTTGGAAGGAATGATGCTAAAGCTGAAACTCCAGTACTTTGGCCACCTCATGCAAAGAGTTGACTCATTGGAAAAGACTCTGATGCTGGGAGGGATTGGGGGCAGGAGGAGAAGGGGATGACTGAGGATGAGATGGCTGGATGGCATAACTGGACATGAATCTGAGTGAACTCTGGGAGTTGGTGATGGAGAGGGAGGCCTGGCGTCCTGCAATTCATGGGGTCGCAAAGAGTTGGACACGACTGAGCGACTGAACTGAACTGAACTGAATGGTCTAGTGATTTGCCGACTCTAAGTACACACACAGACAAACACACACACATATATCCAATGTATTGGTTTGGCCAAAATGTCTGGGTTTTTCAATAAGATATTACAGGAAACCTGAACAGATGTTTTTGTCAATCCAATATATTGGCAACAATAATATATATATATACACACACATATATATAATGCATTTCCCATTTTAAAATAAGGATAGGCCTTCCCTGGTGGTCAGTGGTTGAGAATCTGCCTGCAAATGCTGGGGACGTGGGTTTGATCCTTGGTTTTGGAAGAATCCACATGCCTCGGAGCAGCCAGTCCCAGGCAGCACAACTGCTGAGCCATTGTGCTGCAACTACTGAGCCTGTGCACTCTAGAGCCCATGGGCCGCAACAAGAGAAGCCAGCATGAGAAGCCTACAGCCACAACTAGAGAGAGCCCAACCAGAGCAACAGAGACCTAGCGCAACCAGAATGAACTAAAAATAACAATAACTTTTCATTACCTTTTTAGAAATTAGCGTAAAATCCCTTGGCCACTGAAAAGAGCAAGAAATGTTCTAAAATGTGTTTGGAAAAAAAGAAAACAAACCACTTATATGTGAGTAGATCAATAGTACAAAATTCCTCAGGAAAACAAGGAAAGGCTGCACATTAATTCTGAGAAAACAAGCAAAAGTTCAAATGCTACGCGCAGTGAGACAGAGGACTCTTGGTGGAGAGATAACTGAACCAAGTAGCAAAATCTGGCCTTCAATGAATAGAATGTTGATAGGTTAGGTGGCCAACAGGTGTCAGATTCAAAAAGGACGTGTTTTGGTTGAAACTTGAGATCAGTTGAGATTAGTTCAGGGACAGCTCCACCTGTGGGTTTTTGTCTTTTTAAAAAGGCGGCAAGGGGGACAGCATGAGGGGGCCCCCCGCGAGGCACAATAGCCCAGGAAGTGGGCAAAAGTCTCCCTGGCCTACAGTCTGACCTGTAATCTGATGGCGGGGGGGGGGGGGGGTCATTCCACCTTTCTTAGTTCTTTTTTTCTTCAGCTTGCAGCTCATCCTGTCAGGGACAGGGTGGCAAGGTGATGATTGAAAGAGGAGCATGCAGTTCAGTGAATCACAAATGAGGAAAGGGGTAGGATCCACCAGGGGCAGAAATGCTATGGAAGTTCCTCTGAAATCTAAACTTTTGGTAACTCCTCCGCATTGTGTGCTTACAGCCAACGCCCGTATGGCTCAGGTGGGCTGAATGCTGTGGATAAAGAAGGTGTCAAAATCTTGACTTTCACCTTCTCTCACCTATCCCAAAATAATCTAGTGAAAGGTTGTTATGGATTAAATTGTGTCCCTTCGTAAAAGGTATGTTGAAATCCTAAACCGCAGGACTTCAGAATGGGACCTTACTTGGAACTGGAGTTGTTGTGGATGTAACAATGAGGTCATATTGGATTAGGAGTGGTGTATCCTTGTAAGAAGATGGTCCTGCAAAGACAGAGACCCACAAGGAAGATGCCCTGTGAAGACAAAGCAGATATGGCAGTTATACGGCGGCACGCCAGGGAATGCCAGAGATGGCCAGCAAGTCACTAGACGCTGCCAAGAGGCAAGGAGGGACTCTTTCACAAATTTCAGAGGGAGCATAGCTCTTCAAAAACCTGATTTCAGACTTCTAGCCTCCAGAACCATGAGACAGTAAATCTGTTTTAAGCTATCCAGTTTTTGTTTTTTTTTAAAATTGTATTAAGGTAGCTCTAGGAATGGAGAAAGCAATGGCACCCCACTCCAGCACTCTTGCCTGGAAAGTCCCATGGATGGAGGAGCCTGGTGGGCTGCAGTCCATGGGGTCGAGAAGAGTTGGACATGACTGAGCAACTTCACTTTCACTTTTCTCTTTCATGCATTGGAGAAGGAAGTGGCAACCCACTCCAGAGTTCTTACCTGGAGAATCCCAGAGACGGAGGAGCCTGATGGGTTGCCGTCTGTGGGGTCGCACAGAGTCGGACACGACTGAAGCGACGCAGCAGCAGCAGCAGCGGCTCCAGGAAAGTAATACCAAAGTCAGTGTCTCATTTGATACTGCAGTAGATGCTCACTATTTGTCGACTTCCTCATTGTTGGCCTCCCCACAACCCAATTGAATTATTCAGGCTACTTTAAACCATCAGTTTGCATATCCTATATGCTACAGTGCTTAACTTTGTTTTACTAACAGTATGTTCGGCAGCTCTCCAGATTTTAGGCTACACAAAGAACCTTGCATGATCTAAGGAAAGGTCAGGACAGTAGACAGTGCACTTGATTCTATACTCTTTGTAACATTTAGGTACAGTATTTTTTCTTATGTTAAGAGGCTGATATTGTATCCAGATATATAGAAAAAGTACTCATACCCTATGACTTTTTTCATTCTGTTTTAATTTCATCTCATTCTTAAAGATGCAAAGTTGACTGTGGGGTATATGATGACTATATTTTTTTGATCCAAAATGTAAAATCTCAATACCATCACTCCCATTCCGATTTATGGATTTCTAACTCTAAAATTAGATGCAGACCTAATTGAAAAATATGGAAAGAAAATGAACAGACACTTCACCCTCAAAGGAAATTCAAGTGACTCAGACATAATACAAGAAAAAAATAAAGATGTTCTATCTGATTTATAATAAACATGAAAATTAAAATGATAAGCCATTAAAAAGAATACACTTGAATCAGTTCTAACGAGGTGGATGAAACTGGAGCCTATTATACAGAGTGAAGTAAGCCAGAAAGAAAAACACCAATACAGTATACTAACACATATATATGGAATTTAGAAAGGTGGTAACAATAACCCTGTATGTGAGACAGCAAAAGAGACACAGATGTATAGAACAGTCTTTTGGACTCTGTGAGAGAGGGAGAGGGTGGGATGATTTGGGAGAATGGCATTGAAACATGAATAATATCATATAAAAAGCGAATCGCCAGTCCAGGTTTGATGCAGGATACAGGATGCTTGGGGCTGGTGCACTGGGATGACCCAGAGAGATGGTATGGGGAGGGAGGTGGGAGGGGGGTTCAGGATGGGGAACACGTGTACACCCGTGGCGGATTCATGTTGATGTATGGCAAAATCAATACAATATTGTAAAGTAATTAGCTTACAATTAAAATAAATTTAAATTTAAAAAAATGATAAGCAGTTACCCTAGTCCATTACCAATTTAGCAAAGATCAAAAAGTTCAGTTACATTGTATTGATGAGGGTGAGTGGAAATATAGGCAATGCTGATGAAAACTGTTGCACTATTTATGGAAAACTCATTATATATATTAAAAACTTAAATGTATGTGTCCTTTAACCCTGAAATATCTCCCCTATGACTTTAAAAGTGGGCTTTCTTTCCTAGAGAAGTTTTAGGTTCACAGCAAAATTGAGCGGCAAGTACAAACGTTTCCCGTATACCACCTTTGTCCACATACATTCCCAACCTCCCCTACCACCACATTCCCACCAGATGGGACATTTGTTACAAAGGATGAATCTGCACTGACACAGCATTATAATCCAAAGCCCATAGTTTACATTGGAGTTCATTCTCGGTGTTGTACATCTTGTGAGTTTGACAAATGTATAGTGACATGTATCCACTGTTATAGTATCATGGAGAGTATTTTCATTGCCCTAAAAATCCTCTACTTTTTGCATATTCATCCCTCCCTCTCTGTAGCTTCCAACAACCACTGATCTTTTTACTGTCTTCATAATTTTGCCTTTTCCAGAATACAATACAGCTGAAACCATGTAGTATGTAGCCTTTCAGATTAGCTTCTTTCACTTATAACATGCATTAAAGTTTAATTCATGTCTTTTCATGGCTTGATAGTTCATTGATATTTATTATTCACTAACCCTCTATTGCCTGGTTGTACCACGGTTCATTTATCCACTCACCTAGTGAAAGATATCTCGGTTGCCTCCCAGTTCTGCCAGTTATAAATAAAGCTGCTGTAACGTCTGTGGGCGGGTTTTTGTATGCACATAGTTCTCTACTTCTTGGAGTAAACATAAAGGAGAATAATTGTTGGATCATAAGAGTATGTTTAGTTTTGTAGGAAACCATCACACTGCCTGCCAAAGTGTTTGTGCATTTTGCATTCCCCCCAGCAGTGAATGAGAGTTCCTGTTGCTCCACACCCTCGTCAGCATTTGCTGTTGTCAGTGTTTGGATTTTAGCCATTCTAGTAGGTGTGTCACTTAGAATAATGATGTGTACAAAAACATGTATTACAGTATTGTTTACAATAGCAAGACTGTACATTTCAGTCCAGCCTCAGGACATTAATTATATGAATTAAATTGAGGTACATTCAGGCAATGGAAGACCATGTAGAGACAGCTCTACATGGACCAGTTTGAACCCATACCCTAAGATGTACGATGAAAACAGCAAGGTGCAGAACTGCATGTGTGGTATAGTATATTTGTGTAAAAAATAAAAATATAAATACACAGACAGGTACTTATACTCACATTCGCAGAATATGTTAGGAAGGATACACAAGATACAGTGATTGCTTCTGGGGAGAAGTAAATGGTATACAAGGGTAAAGGTCCTTCTGTAACTTTTGGATTTTTCACCATTATTCAAACATCAAAGAAAACAATTAAAGATAATCTATGTAGAGATAAACGGAGAAGAAATTTTTTAAGATACTAAGGATTACCTGAAAGAAAAATGTGGAGGAGTTCCTGGTGGTCTACTGGTTAGGATTCAGGGCTTTCATTGCTGTGGCCCAGGTGTAATCCCTGGTTGGGAAACAGATTCTGAAAGCTGGGCAGCATGGCAAAATAAAAAAAGAACAAAAGAAAATGTGGCAAGTTGTTTCCAAATTTTTAAAGAGTAATTAATCCTCATTGTATCAAATCGTAGAAAAAGATAGATTTCTTAATTCAATTTATGGAATGCATTAGCCATTATGAATTCAATTTATGAAATACATTAGCCATTATGAATAGCCTTTATTCATAATTGCTGTTAAAGATATCCACAAAATCAAAACACAGACAAATATCAGTATATAAATGGAAAATTTCTTAACAGCAAATCAAATCCAGTACAATGTTAAAAGACTTAAGAAAATGTTATTAGTATTAAACTAACACAATAAAAATAGAACTGCCACTTTGTACAATACACACCTGATTTAAAAAATACTATATCAAACCAGCATATGTTGGCAATTTGATCTCTGGTTCCTCTGCATTTTCTAAATCCAGCTTGTACATCTGGAAGTTCTCGGTTCATGTACTACTGAAGCCTAGTTTAAAGGATTTTGAGCATAATCTTGTTAGCATGTGAAGTGAGTGCAACTATATGGTAATTTGAACATTCTTTGGCATTGCCTTTCTTTGGGATTGGAATGAAAACTGACCTTTTCCAGTGCTATGGTCACTGCTGAGTTTTCCAAATTTGCTGGCATGAGTGCAGTACTTTAATAACATCATCTTTTAGGATTTGAAATAACTCAGCTGAATTCCGTCACCTCCACTAGCTTTGTTCATAGGAATGCTTCCTTTTTAAATTTTTTCAACTTATGATTAAATTTTATTTATTTATTTATTTTACTTTAATTTAAATTAAAAAGTAGTAGGGGACGACAGAGGATGAGATGGCTGGATGGCATCACTGACTCGATGGACGTGAGTCTGAGTGAACTCCGGGAGTTGGTGATGGACAGGGAGGCCTGGCATGCTGCAATTCATGGGGTCACAAAGAGTTGGACACGACTGAGCGACTGAACTGACTGAACTGAACTGAATGCTTCCCAAGGCCTGCTTCAGTTCACACTCCAAGGATGTCTGGCTCTAGGTGAATGATCACACCATTGTGGTTATCTGGGTCATTAGAGCGTTTTTGTATAGTTCTGTGTATTCTTGCCACCTTTTCTTAGTATCTTCTGCTTCTGTTAGGTTCTTGCCATTTTTAATTTTATTATGTCTATCTTTCCTTTGGTATCTCCAATTTTCTTAAAGAGATCTCTAGTCTTTCCTATTCTATTGTTTTCCTCTAGTTCTTTGCATTATTCACTTAAGAAGGCCTTCTTATCTCTCCTTGCTGTTCTCTGGAACTCTGCATTCAGTTGGGTATATCATCCCTTTCTCCTTTGCCTTTTGCGTCTCTTTTTTTCTCAGCTATTTGTAAGGCCTCCTCAGACAACCACTTTGTCTTCTTGTGTTTGTTTTTCTTGGGGATGGTTTTGGTCACTACCTCTTGTACAATGTTACAAACCTCTGTCTATAGTTCTTCAGGCACTCTGTCATTCAATGGATCTAGTCTGTTGATCTATTGAACATTCAAAAAGCAAAGGTCATGGCATCCTGTCCTATCACTTCATGGCAAATAGATGGAGAAAAAGTGGAAATAGTATCAGATTTCATTTTCTTAGTTTCCAAAATCACTACAGATGGTGACTGCAGCCATGAAATTAAAAGATGCTTGCTGCTTAGAAGAAAAGCTATGACCAACCTAGACAGTTTATTAAAAATCAGAGATATCACTTTGCCAACAAAGATCTGTATAGTCAAAGCTGTGGTTTTAGTAATGATGGATGTGAGAGTTGGACCATAAAGAAGGTAAAACACTGAAGAATTGATACTTTCAAACTGTGGTATTCGAGAACACTCTTGAGAGTCCCCTGGACTGCAAGGGGATCCAACCAGTCAATCCTAAAGGAAATCAGTCCTGAGTACTCATTGGAAGGACTGATGCTGAAGCTGAAGCTCCAATACTTTGGCCACCTGATGCAAAGAGCCAACTCACTGGGAAAGACCCTGATGCTGGGAAGGACTAAGGGCAAAAGGAGAAGGGGGTGGCAGAGGATGAGATGGTTAGATGACATCGCTGACCCAGTGGACATGAGTTTGAGCAGACTCAGGGAGAGAGTAGAGGACAAGGAAGCCTGATGTGCTGCAGTTCACAGGGTCAAAGAATTGGACGTGACTCAGTGACGAAACAACAACATTGATATCAAACCATCAGCTTCAGCTATGCTTAGCAGTGAACTGCTAGAGGCACTTCTTATCGAAAACAGAAGGAAGACGAAGATGCTGGTCATTCCTGCTACTGTTACATGTGTGCTGGAGGGCCCAGCCATTGGAAGAGACGACAGTCAATGAGGTGTCATTATCAGCAAGAAAATGATAAAATACCATTACATGCAAATGATAGTTGTGTCTCCTTCAAAAACTAAGGGAGTCAAGTGAAAAAATAGTAAGAGAATTCTACAAGGTAGTTGAATCCAAAATTGACAAAAACAATAGTGTTCCTTTATGAAGGTAAAAAATACACTGCAAAAAATATCATTAAGAATTGCAAGAAAAATATAAAATACCTAGGAGTCAAAAGCAACAGGGAAGATAATTGTGAAGATAATAAAATTTTACTGAGAGGAAAACACGAAGATGCAAATGAAATAGGAAATAAAAATTTTCCTGAAGTAAAGGCTGAATGATGATGTGATTATAATGTAATTAGTCTCTTGATAAGTACCAGATCCTGCGGTGAGTCCACCTTCCAGTGCGGGGAACTGGGGTTCAGTCCCTGGTTGGGGAACTAAGACCGCACATGCCACGGGGCAACTAAACCCATGCATTGCAACAGTGATCCAGAACAACGAAAGATGAAAGTAAACAAGTGGAAAAAAATTCTGGTCACCAACTATCTTTTTTTTAAAAAAAGTCAACCTAAGATCAGAAGAGAAAGGAGAACCTAAGTATGAAACTTAAGTTTTTAAAAAAGAGACAGTGTTCTAGTGGATCAAACACTGACTACAAAGCAAGAAACTAAAAGTGAGCTGGACCAAGGTAATTGCCTCAAAAAGGGAAAAGGAGAAGAGGGGAAGGAAGTTTAAAAGGAAAGAAAACGTGTTCTTTGAAGATTTGGTGGTACAGAGAGAAAAAAAGAAAGAGGAGGAAATTTGGTACTATAAGAACTGAAATCAAAGGTCATACAATTTTTTTCTCTTCTTTTCCAAAAGAAAGTCATTCATTAAAGAAATTGAACTTTATTATACTGACAAGAGAGGACAGTCCTGAGCTATGATCTTGTGATATAACCCTAAACCACCATTCATGGAATGGAGAATTTTCATCAACACAAAATTATTGTAAGTAGGAAACAGATAAGGAAAATAAAAGCATTTCAACTGATAAAAATTGAAAGTGAAATTGTTAGTTGCTCAGTCATGTCTGATTCTGCGAACCTGTGAACTATAGCCTGCCAGGCTCTTCTATCCATGGAATTCTCTAGGCAAGAATACTGGAGTGGGTTGCCATTCTCTTCTCCAGGGGATCTTCTGGACCCAGGGATCAAACATGGGTCTCCCACATTGCAGGCAGATTCTTTACTGTCTGAGCCACCAGGAAAGCCCTCCTCCCCCTCTAAATGAGCACAAAACATATGAAAATTATAATATAGTAAACAAAAGCAAATGAATTATCTCCAAATAAGCATTTGGGATATGAAGAACATCTTGAATAAGAAATTAATGAACTAAGAACAAAATACACAAAAAGTAGGAAATGAGTTGATTGAACTCAAAGCTCATGTCAAATTAAAGAAAAAATAGTGCCCAAGCCCAAGGGAGAACAGTTTAAATTTTAAAAATCTATTAAAAGTATTAAAAGTCCAAAAAGCCTCAAAGAATAAAAATGAGAAAAAGAAGTATAAAGGGCCAGAGAATAAATGGCTGAAATGGAAGGTAGGTAATAAAGGTCCAAAATTTCTATAATTAGAGAAGCAAATCAAAACAATAGACCAGAACTAATATTTCAACCTATAATCCAAGAAAAATTCCAAAATAAAAATAACTTGAATCTACTATATAAAGAAGCCACATAGAAGTTCCCTGATGACCTTTCAGTTAGGTTTCTGGGCCTTCACTGTTGCGGCTCATGTTCAGTCCCTAGTTGGGTAATGGAGATCCTGCAGACCATGATGCAGCCAAAAAAAGAAACAAATGAAATGCTAATCTCCATCAGTCTTTATAAGAAAGAACCCACAACTATTTGAGAAAATTGACACAGAATGGTCAGTTCTGAGACCTAGTCTAGTAAATTATACCTTAAAGAAAAAATTCTCAGAGCCTCCAGGCAAAAATGTTAAAGAGCTTGCAAGGGCAGGAGAATTAGCCATCAGACTTCAGACTTCTCCCGAGTAACATACAAGGCAGGCCATCGTGGAACAGCACTGAAAAAAAGGTGAAGATTTCAGTCTGTGTTAGTCGCCTATAGCTATCATAGTCAATTACAAACTGGATGGCTTAAAACACTGGACACTTATTCCCTCAGAGTGCTGGAGGCCAGAAATCTGAGATCAAGGTGGTGACCGCATCGGCTTCTTCCGGTGGCCCTGAGGGACGGTCTGCTCCCGCTCCCTTCCTGGTTTCCAGCAGGTGCCGGCAGCTCTCCACGTTCCTGGCTTGTAGCTGCGTGACTGCAATGTCTGTCTCTGGCTTCACTTCGTCTTTCCCTCTGTGTCTCTGTGTTTAAAATCTCACTCTCTTTTTTCTAGAAGGACATCAGTCATTGCATTTCAGGTTCATACTAAACCCAGGATACTCTGATCCCAAGACTGCAGGTATTTATTTATTTATTTCAAAAGGGCTTCCCAGGTGGCGCTAGTGGTAAAGAACCCACGTGCCAGTGCAGGAGACAGAAGATCATGCGTTTGATCCCTGGGCTGGGAAGATCCCCTGAAGGAGGGCATGGCAACCCATTCTGGTATTCTTGTGTGGAGAATCCCATGGACAGAGGACCCTGGTGGGCTACAGTCCATAGGGTGGCAAAGAGTCAGACATGACTGAAGTGACTTAGTATGCACACATGCATATTTGCAAAAATCCATTTTCCAAATAAGGTGACGTATGGGTATCAGAGGTTAGTACTTGAACATCTTTTTTTGTGGGACACCATTCAAGCCACTATGTTGTCCTCCAAGTCTTAAAACTATAGAAAACTTGTTTTCAGTATACAAAAGCTTGGGAAATGAGTTCCTTTTGAAGAGACTATTAGAGGATTAACTTCAACAAAGAGATGTTGCGGAAATCCTTTTGTAAAGCCAGTATAGCATTTATACTGGTTTCTGCTTAAAATAATAGCAAAAATAATTACAGATTGATGTCACTTATGATTATCAAGGCTAAGATACTTTATTATTTGCTAGGGATCCTGAACAAAATACTACAGACTTGGTGGCTTAAACAACAGAAATTTATTTTCTTACAGTCCTGCAGGACAGCAAGTCTGATTTCTTCTGAGGCCTCTTCCTTGCCTTGCAGACAGCCACCTTCTCCTTTCGTCCATACACGGCCTGGCCTTTCTTCCATATGTATGCCTGTCTGGGTCCAAATCTCCTCTTCTTGTATGAAAACCAGGCACATTGGATTAGGACCCACCCTAAAGACCTCATTTTAATTTGTCACCTCTTTAAAAACTCTGTCTCCAAACATTCTGAGGTACTGTGGCGTAGGACTCAACATGTTCAGTTCAGTTCAGTCACTCAGTCGTGTCCGACTCTTTGCGACCCCATGAACTGCAGCACGCCAGGCCTCCCTGTCCATCACCAACTCCCAGAGTCCACTCAAACCCATGTCCATTGAGTCAGTGATGCCATCCAACAATGTCATCCTCTGTTGTACCCTTCTCCTCCTGCCCTCAATCTTTCCCAGTCAGTTCCTCACATCAGGTGGCCAAAGTACTGGAGTTTCAGCTTCAACATCAGTCCTTCCAATGAACACCCAGGACTGATCTCCTTTAGGATGGACTGGTTGGATCTCCTTGCTGTCCAAGGGACTCTCAAGAGTCTTCTCCAACACCACAGTTCAAAAGCATCAATTCTTTGGCGCTCAGCTTTCTTTATAGTCCAACTCTCATATCCATACATGACCACTGGAAAAACCATAGCCTTGACTAGGTGGACCTTTGTTGGCAAAGTAGTGCCTTTGCTTTTTAATATGCTGTCCAGGTTGGTCATAACTTTCCTTCCAAGGAGCAAGTGTCTTTTAATTTCATGGCTACAATCACCATCTGCAGTGATTTTGGAGCCCCCAAAAATAAAGTCAGCCCCTGTTTCCACTGTTTCCCCATCTATTTCCCATGAAGTGATGGGACCAGATGCCATGATCTTAGTTTTCTGAATGTTGAGCTTTAAGCCAACTTTTTCACTCTCCTCTTTCACTTTCATCAAGAGCCTCTTTAGTTCTTTTGGTGGAATTCTTGATTGTACAATCTTTTTGAACAATTTGGCAACACGTTAAAAAAATTTTTGACAAATACACTTCATTTTAACATTCTACTTCCAGGAAAGCAGCCTAAAGAAATTGTTAGGAATCTGCAGCAACCTGAGTAGTCCATAATTCAATGGTCCGTAGTTCGCCAAATAAATTTTGGTACCTCCCTAGAATGGGTAACTTTGAGGCCATTAAAAATCATGCGAACAATATTTGATGACAAGGGAAAATATTTATGACAAATTGTTAAATGAAGTAAGGAGATCACATTAATAGCATCTTAGATTTGATCCCGATTCTGCAAGGTGGACACTGCTCAGTTCTCTCTGAGTGGTGCAGTTACCTGTAATTCCAATATATGGTTTTGTGATTATTGGTCTTCTCCAAGTAGCCATCAATAAAATAAGAACCTTCTTTTAATTAAAAAGCAATCTCATATGTTCCTACATGTATCTATGCCAAAATTCAAATACCTAACAAAATGTTTGACATGAGGATGTTTTAGTTCCATCTTCCCAAACAGTAGTACCTCACCTCTTCAACCCCGCCCAGGGTTGACTGGGGGATGAAAGGAGTGTGTGAATTGGGATACTGTCTTGATTTTTAGTCTTTTTGGACTGCCTGAAATCTTCCTTTTGCTTAATCAATTCGGATCATCATTGTTCATTGTTGTTGAGTTGGTAAGTTGTGTCCGACTCTTTGTGACCCCATGGCTCCTCTGTCCTCCAGTGTCTCCCAGAGTTTGCTCAAATTCATGTACAGTATCAGTGATGCTATCTAACCATCTCATCCTCTGCCACCTCTTTCTCCTCCTGCCCTTAATCTTTTCCAGCATCATGGTCTTTTCCAGTGAGTCAGCTCTTTGCATTAGGGGGCCAAAGTACTGGAGCTTCAGCTTCAGCATCAGTCCTTCCAATGAATATTCAGGACCGATTTCCTTTAGGATGGACTGGTTTGATCTCCTTGCTGTTCAAGGGACTCTCAAGGGTCTTCATGCCTATTTACAAGCCACACACTGCCTTTGTTCTCCTAATAGACTGCCTTGGCAGCGGTTTCCAAAGTAAATTCCTTGAAATATGGTTCCCAGGGACATCAGTGGGCTTAACGAGATTAGGAAAAAAAGCTTATAGGGTTTTGACAGCTAAGTAAGTTTTGGAAACAGTTGTAAAGTTTAATTTTCAAAAAGTTACAAAGCATGACTATTTCATACAAATATAAAATCACAATATGTCAGGGATTGATTAAGTCATTAAAGAGGGGACCAGCAGGGTGGTAATGCTTCAAGGAGCATTTGAGGAACAAGAGTCCATATGTTAATCGGGAAAGACTTTTTTTTTAATGTAGAATGAGATTGCTCCATTACTACAAGCATGGGTAATTTCCCACAGAGCGATAAATGATGGTTTTGGATGTTGTCTGTACTCTTAAGACAAATATCATTTGCTGTATTATCACTTTTCTTCACATTAATCTCCTGTAGAATTGTAAAACAGCCTGATCGATACTAAGAAGATTTTTCTAGGAAGCTTGTTAGAAACTTTGAGCTGGACACAGAAACAGCAGCTAGTAATCCCCTTTGCCTCTTTTCAAATTTTGGATTACTTTTCTTTTCTTTCAGTTTTATTTATTTATTTACTTTACAATATTGTCTTGGTTTTGCCATACATTGACATGAATCAGCCATGGGTGTACTAGTGTTCCCCATCCTGAACCCCCTCCCACCTCCCTCCCCATCCCGTCCCTCTGGGTCATCCCAGTGCACCAGCCCCAAGCACCCTGTATCATGCGTCAAACCTGGACTGGTGATTCATTTCACATATGATAATTTACATGTTTCAATGCCATTCTCCTATATCATTCCACCCTCGCCCTCTCCCACAGAGTCCAAAAGACTGTTCTATACATCTGTGTCTCTTTTGCTGTCTCACATACAAGGTTATCGTTACCATCTTTCTAAATTCCATATATATGTGTTAGTATACTGTATTGGTGTTTTTCTTTCTGGCTTACTTCACTCTGTATAATCGGCTCCAGTTTCATCCTCATTAGAACTGATTCCAATGCATTGTTTTTAATGTCTGAGTAATACTCCATTGTGTATATGTACCACAGCTTTCTTATCCATTTGTCTGCTGATGGACATCTAGGTTGCTTCCATGTCCTGGCTATTATCAACAGTGCTGCCTGAACATTGGGGTACACGTGTCTCTTTCAATTCTGGTTTCCTCTGTGTGTATGCCCAGGAGGGGGATTGCTGGGTCGTATGGCAGTTCTATTTCCAGTTTTTTTTAAGGAATCTCCGCACTGTTCTCCATAGTGGCTGTACTAGTTTGCATTCCTACCAACAGTGTAAGAGGGTTCCCTTTTCTTCACACCCTCTTCAACACTTATTTCTTGTAAACTTTTGGATAGCAACCATTCTGACTGGCATGAAATGGTACCTCATTGTGGTTCTGACTTGCATTTCTCTGATAATGAGTGATGTTGAGCATCTTTTCATGTGTTTGTTAGCCATCTGTATGTCTTCTTTGGAGAAATGTCTGTTTAGTTCTTTGGCCCACTTTCTGATTGGGTCTTTTATTTTTCTGGAATTGAGCTGCAGGAGTTGCTTGTATATTTTTGAGATGAATTCTTTGTCCATTGCTTTGTTTGCTATTATTTTCTCCCAATCAGAAGGCTGTCTTTTCACCTTGCTTATAGTTTCCTTTGTTGTGCAGAAGCTTTTAACAAAGGAGGCAAGAATATGCAATGGAGAAAAGACAATCTCTTTAACAAGTGGTGCTGGGAAAACTGGTCAACCACTTGTAAAAGAATGAAACTAGAACACTTTCTAACACCATACACAAAAATAAACTCAAAATGGATTAAAGATCTAAACATGTATAATATCATATAAGAAACGAATCTCCAGTCTAGATTTGATGCAGGATGCAGGATGCTTGGGGCTGGGGCACTGGGATGACCCAGAGGGATGGTACGGGGAGGGAGGTGGGAAGGGGGTTCAGGATTGGGAACATGTGTACACCCGTGGTGGATTCATGTTGATGTATGGCAAGACCAATACAATATTGTAAAGTAAAAATAATAATAATTAAAAAAAAAAACTAGAGGAAAACACAGGCAAAACACTCTCCAACATAAACCACAGCAGTATCCTCTATGAGCCACCTCCCAGAATATTGGAAATAAAAGCAAAAATAAACAAATGGAACCTAATTAAAATTAAAAGCTTCTGCACAACAATGGATTACTTTTCTTAGTAAGCACCTTAAGCCAAAGCTAAACAGGTTTCCTTCTTACTGGGTATTGATATGCATATAACTGGTATGTGAAACAAGCACTGTTTGTAACATGAACTTGAAATTCAATTTTATTTTCATCTTCCACAGCCCTTATAAAGTTTATTGAGCAGAGGTAAACTTCCCTTGTTCTTAGAAGAAAAGGCAGGCAGGCACAAGGATTTCCAGCTATTCAGAGGTAACAGTACACTCTAAGCACCAAACCTCCTTACCTTCCCCTCTGTGGATCAGGGCAGGTCCCTGTGGATCAGGACAAGGCTTTGTCCTTTTCCCCTGTCTTGCAGTCAGCCTCTTCTCTCCCAGTCTTCCTGCACCCGCATCCTATCCAGTTTCTTGGTGCCCCCTCCAGTGTTGGAAAAGGATGTGTGGGGTGGAGGGGCATATGGAGTGGGAAAGCCCCTCTTTGAACTGGCACAGTCTTCAGGCTGCCTTCTGCTGTCTGGGCAGGGTAGATGTTTCAGTGATTAATGAGTCAGTTGCCTCTTACAGGTGGTACCACGGGATCCCAGGAGAGTCTACTGGGGATCTTTGTTCCCGTGATCCAGGCTGATGCATCACTACTGGAAGTACTCACTTGGTCCTCCTTCCTCAGCCCTTAGGAACTGAGCCTTGGGTCCCCTCTGGCCTCGCAGAGTATCTGTAGGGCACACGATGACCGCATGAGGGCACTCTCTGGCATGATCCACGTCTGGTCCACAGGACGCACTTGTGATCCCGTCCTGACAAACGCTGGGAGTGGAGGCTAATCTCAGCACAGTTTTGCTCATCTTGTGCACACACCCCATTTGAGCATTTAGGTTGAATCAAGCACTGGTCTTCCACATCTCCAAATTCAGGGTATGCTTTCCAGGCTCAATAACTGCCATACCACACACTCACAGAATGAAAGGTGGTAAGGGAAAATGTTCAGTTCAGTTCAGTCGCGCAGTTGTGTCCGACTCTTTGCGACCCCATGAATCGCAGCACACCAGGCCTCCCTGTCCATCACCAACTCCCGGAGTTCACTCAACTCACGTCTATCGAGTCAGTGATGCCATCCAGCCATCTCATCCTCTGTCGTCCCCTTCTTCTCCTGCCCCCAAATCCCTCTCATCATCAGAGTCTTTTCCAATGAGTCAACTCTTCGCATGAGGTGGCCAAAGTACTGGAGTTTCAGCTTCAGCATCAGTCCTTCCAAAGAAATCCCAGGGATGATCTCCTTCAGAATGGACTGGTTGGATCTCCATGCAGTCCAAGGGACTCTCAAGAGTCTTCTCCAACACCACAGTTCAAAAGCATCAATTCTTTGGCCCTCAGCCTTCTTCACAGTCCAACTCTCACATCCATACATGACCACAGGAAAAACCATAGCCTTGACTAGACGGACCTTAGTCGGCAAAGTAATGTCTCTGCTTTTGAATATGCTATCTAGGTTGGTCATAACTTTCCTTCCAAGGAGTAAGCGTCTTTTAATTTCATGGCTGCAGTCACCATCTGCAGTGATTTTGGAGCCCCCCAAAATAAAGTCTGACACTGTTTCCACTGTTTCCCCATCTATTTCCCATGAAGTGATGGGACCGGATGCCATGATCTTCGTTTTCTGGATGTTGAGCTTTAAGTCAGCTTTTTCACTCTCCTCTTTCACTTTCATCAAGAGGCTCTTTAGCTCCTCTTCACTTTCTGCCATAAGGGTGGTGTCATCTGCATATCTGAGGTTATTGATATTTCTCCCGGCAATCTTGATTCCCCTTGTATTAAAGAAACATGAGTCAAATGTAAGACTGTATACTGTGAGACTCCTAGAGGAAAACATAGGCAGAACACTTGTCCACATAAACTGCAAGAGTATCTTTTCTGATTCATCTCCTAAAGTAATGAAAATAAAAACAAAAATGGGAGAAAATATTTGCAAATGATGCAGCTAACAAGGGATTAGTTTCTAAAATATACCAAGAGGCTCATGCAACTTTTTTATATTAAAAAACCCCAACCCAATAAAAAAATGGAGAGATCTAAATAGGCATTACTCCAAAGAAGACATATCAATGATCAACAGGCATATGAAAAATTGTTCAACACTGCTAATTATTAGAGAAATGAAGATCAAAACTATAACAAGGTATCACTTCACTCCCTTCAGAATGGCTGTAATCAAGAAGTCTAAAAATAATAAATGCTGGAGAGGGTGTAGATAAAAAGGAACTCTCCTACACTGTTGGTGGGAATGTAAATTGCAGCCACTATAGAGAATAGTACAGAAGTTCCTTAAAAAAACTAAAATTACAGTTACTATATGATCTTGCAACCCCACTCCTGGGCGTATATCTAGAGAAAACTATAATTCAAAAGGAAACACAAATCCAAACATTCAGAGCCACACTATTCACAATAGCCAAGACACGGAAGCAAACTAAAAGTCCACTGACAGATAAATAGACAAAAAAGATATGGTATAAATATGCAATGGAATATTGCTCAGCCATAAAAGAGAATTAATACCATATGCAGCAACACGAATAGACCTCAAGGTTATCATACTAAATGAAGTAAGTTAGAGAAAGACAAATATCATATGATATCACTTATATGTGGAATCCAGAAAAATGATTTTCAAAACAGAAATAGACTCACAGACATAGAAAAGTAATTTATGGTTACCAAAGTGGGGAAAGAAGTGAGGAGAGGGATAAATTAGAAGGCTGGGATTAACACACACATTAATATATATATATATAATAATCAACAAGGCCCTACTGTATAGCACAAGGAACTATACTCAATATTTTATAATAGTCTATTAATATAAGGGAAAAGAATCTCAAAAAGAATATATATATACACACACATATATATTACTGAGTCACTGTGCTGTATCCTGACACTAACAAGACATTGTAAATCAAATATATTTCAATAAAAAAAAGAATGCATATGATTTACTTTAGAGTTGGATTCACTTTAGAATCCCTGGGTTGGGAAGATACCCTGGAGAAGGGAAAGGCTGCCCACTCCAGTATTCTGGCTTGGAGAATTCCACGGACGCTATAGTCCATGGGGTTGCGAAGAGTTGGACACAAGTGAGTGACTTTCACTTTCTTTCACTTTCAGTAATTTATATTATGCTGAGATATAGAGAAATAATGGTGATATTTACTTTAGAGATTCCTGGTAGATGTCCCATTACTTTTTTTGTATGCATAATTATTAGACTCACATGTATTGGCAACATGGGTAAAACACACATGATGTAACTTTTAGGAAGAGTACCCTCTGCAGAAGTTGAGGTGTGAAGAAGTCTGGTGTAGAGACTGAAAATGTAGACTTGACTCCCAGCCATGCCAGGTGGTAGCTTAAGATTGCTTACATTCCTTTGAGACTCAGTTTTCTCATCCATAGGATGTGTAATATCACTCATAGTGAGGTTTGAATTAGGTACCAGAGCCCTTTCAAACTGCAGACAATGCATTATTCTAGCATGCAAAATCTGAATTTGAACAACTCTGTTAGTGGCCTTCTTCAATTTCCTATTATTCACCAATTTCCTAGATTTATCAGTTGAGAAAACACAATGGAAATTTGTCACCTTTGACCTTTAAGCATTTCCAGTGTCAACTTTATGGGCTCGTGGTTTTTCTGCAAGGCTGACCCACAAAAATGTGTTCTTTCAGTGTGGGATGCCCAGGGCTCCTGGGAGGAGGCATGCAGGTGCCAGAAGGTGAATTCATAGTCACAAGGAGGTCCAACATGGTGGTGAAGTACAGTGTTAACAGGTTTACAATGTGACTCAGATGAATACAAAAGGAACACTTGTCAGAGATTGTATTCAATTTGAGATTAGAGGGGAACCAGTAAGATGACCTGCTCGGTTCTGAAGGGAATTTGAGAAGTAGAGATTTGCATAGTCAGTCCAGGGACATTGAAATGAACTGGTTAATGGGTTAATGTCCTACAGGACAATAACCTCTGGGCCGACCTTTTCTATCTGATAGAAATCTATATATTGCTGCTTCACAGTATCGGGGCTTCAATGAAATGATAAATAACAGAGTCAAACATGGTACATCCTGCTAGATTGCTGAGTAATTCTTTGTGTCAACTGAATTGACATGTCACCTGCCTTTTTACCTTTTGTGTCAGTTGGGGCCTCTGGAAGCAGACACTGAATGTAAGTGAGTACCAACGGTGTGTAAGTCGAATCATGTTCTGGCTTCCAACAAAAAAGATATGTTGAAACCCTAACTCCCAGCACCTGTGAACGTGACTATTTTGAAAGCAGATATTTGTAAATATAATTAAGATGTAAACTGGGAGGTGGTCACTCTGGGGCAGGGTGGCCTTTAGTCCGATATGACTGGTGCCTTCAAGAGAAAAGAAACCACCCACACAGGACAGAGCATTGTGTTCAGGCTGGGGGCAGAGACTGGGGTGACCCAAGCTAGGAACACCAAGGCTTGCTGGCGCCCGAGCCCTGGAAGACAGGAGAGAGGCCTGGGCCATTCCTCCGTCAGCCTACCAGTGCCTCTGACGCCTCGAGTGTGGACTTCCGGCTCCAGAACTGAGGCGCCACAGACTGTTGTGGGCAGACACCCAATTTATGGCCACATGTTCACGGAAGGCGGGGAGTGAGGTGGAGCTTAGGAGAGACAGAGGAGAAGCAGCAGGAGCAAAACTGAGCAGGGAGAGCTCGTAGGTCATATTGGGGGCCTGACACAAGTGGAAGGAATGAAGGAAGCAGAACAGGCAGGGCAGGCCTTGCCTAGGATGGCCATCTGCCAAAGGCTCGCTCAGCTCGGTGGGAATGCTGGGGTCGATGCTGTCCCTTCAAGGAGTCCAATTTGAGCAAACAAGGTCATGCCCAGTCCTTGACTGGGAGCTCCTGGAAGAGCATGGCGGTAGATTGAGGGGTGGATGGAGCCCCGAGACACTGTGGCTTCAGTGTCACTGCCAGTGAGTTCTGTCTTGGAGAGAGGTTTAAGAACACAGCTCCTGGCAGCCCTGGCTGCCTCCCATGCCACAGGGCTTCACACTACCTGTGGTTTGGGGAGCCAGTGCTCCAGGGCACTTGGGTGTGTTCATCCCCAAGGGGCTCCTGACCCATGGAGGGTAGCGTGTTGCTGCTCATGGATTTGGGGCCACAGCCAGCACACACTGGCTCCTCCTCCACTGGCTGTTCTAATTTCCCCTGCCCTCACCTGTCATTTCTGCCAGTCCTGGTGACTGGCTTGCTGGTGTGACCCCAGCCCTCATTTCTGAGGGCTCATTTCAGTCTTCTTCCCAGCTTGAGGTTGTTTCACTCGAGCATTTGTGGGCACGACAGGGAAGGGGGAGTCCACAGGCCAACACAGGCTGACCACTTGAGTGACCACGGCCCTGTGGTCAGGCAGCAGCTCTGCTTCTTCCCGACACTCACAGCCAGGTACTCCTGCCAAGATGGGGGCTTGTCCTCTTACCTCTGGGTCTCTGGACACATGGGTACCAAGCACCCAGATAGCAGCCATATCCACTTGCTTCTGTACACGCTTTGTTTTGTGGTAAGGGTAGGCTCCCTTTGGGACCCCTGACTGCAGAGTGCAGAAGGGTAGGGGTGGCAGTGGGCTCTGGAGAAGGATGGTGAGCAGGCCACTCCCGCGTCCTTGGTTCTTGGATCCTTGGATCCTGTCTAGAGGAGACACAGCTGCATAGAGGCCTCAGACCCTGGAACACAAGACCTGGAAGACGGCGTTCATTCTGGCAGAATGTTGTTTCCAGCTGGCTCCTCTATTGTGCAGGGGCAGGGCCTCCCCTCAGTGCCTGGGTCCTGGCTGTGCTGGGACACATGGGATGCTGAAGTGGGTCCCTAGGGTGAGCACCAGGAGGGTCAGGTACTTCACAGCCCCCAAGTTTGGGGCTGGCGGTAGTTCTCTGGGAAGGAAGGGCAATCCTGCTTGGAATAGGGTTTATTCCTGTAGGACAAACTGTGAACCTTTCCAGGGTGATGTAAACTTGCCACTAAGTAGGTGGTTGGTTCTATCAAAAAATAGTGCCACCGTGGGGGCTCAGGGAGGTGGTAGGCTGGACATTCACAGACAGTGGTAGCTAGATCAGGCTTGGCCAGTAGAGTCCACATGATGGGCTGCATGTCAGCTGTACATCTCTGGCACTGTGGTCATTCCGTATTTGTGTCCGTCTCTCCAGGGCCGGGGTGGCTGATGACGAAGAGCGGCTGACATCCATAGGCTGAGGTGGTCATCGGTGTAGCTGATTGGTGCCTCTTCTGCGGTGGATGCTTTCTGCTGAGCATGGCTTGCTCTTCCCGGTTCTTCCCACCCTGAGCCCAGCCCTGGTGGCCATCCACGTAGGAGTCCTCCATCTCCAACCTCCTTGTCCTTGGTCTTCCACGGCACTGAAATAGCCAGCCAGGTCATTCACCACTGCCCGTGAGCCCGAATATATTCTCATTCTGGGCCGCCTTTCTTTTGCTCAGCACACATAACCAGGTACACTGTCCTCTAGGAGATTTCCCCTTTCTGCTATCTTTCAGGGTCATTCCTGAGTGTGGCTACAATGAAGCTGCAATCCATTTTCTGACTTGAATTTTCTCATTGAGCCACCCCCTCATAAATCGAGTCTGGGCACTTTCTTCCCGCTTCAACTGTCTGTAGGGGAGCCCCCTCAGGTAGCCGTCCCTGTCGGCTGAGGGAGGGGTGCCACTGCAGCCGTGGTGGGTGGGGGGTTTGGCTACTGCTCACACGGCTCACATGTACCCTCTTGTCTTGCTCGGGCTCAAACTAGATGGACCATCTTGTGACGGGCTGTATCTGGGCTCCCCGACCCTGTGAACTGATGCATCTGACAGCGTAGCACGTGTTGGGCGGTGCTGATGCAGGGCCCTTGAGCCCTCCCAGAGCCTGTGGCATGAAAAGTGGAACGTGTTAGTCACTGAGTCGTGTCCCATTCTTTGTGACCCCATGGACTGTAGACCCTCCAGGCTTCTCTTTCCGTGGGATTCTCCAGGCAAGAATACTGGAGCGGGGAGGCATTCTCTTCTCCAGGGGATCTTCCTGACCTGGGGTTTAAACCCAAGTTTCCTGCATTGTAGGCAGATTCTTTACCATCTGAGTCATGTAATCAGGAGCTATTTTTCAGGTAGCAGATAGGATAACGTTGTTCCAGAGCTGGGCTTGCATCCTGCCTTTCCCTTGAGCTGACCATCGGCTCCTCACATCCTCATCTCCACTAGCTTCACGACTGTTGGATCATGTGGCCTGAGCAGAACTGTTCTGCCTGCAGCCTGGGCCTGGTGAAGAGTTTTTCCTGTTCCATGCCCCATGCGCATTTGTGTGACGGGGTGTGTGGACTGGAGGGGTTGTCCTGAGGGTGGAATGTCTCACCAGAATTCAGAGAGGCTTCTCTCTCTGTGGGGAGGCATGCCAGGAGCTGCAATTGGCTTTTCACTTAGCATGTGTGTCCCAGCAGGCCCCTGACCTGATGGGTGAGCTCCTGAATCTTTGTGGGGATTATCTTTGCGTCTTATCACAGCTCCAGCATGCTGGCCACTGCTTGCTTGTCCAGCTGGACCAGCTTGACACCAGCACTGCATGTTGTATACGTGTAGAAGGGTTGGCTGCCTTCTCACAGGTTGGGTCAGGCACATAAAATGGTAGAAACACAGGACCTACATCTCTGTGATCTTAAAGCAGTAAATGAATGATTAAGAAAAATAGTTTGCCAATTTTCTGCTTTTGTATGGGACCAGATCATCAGGTCAGAGAACGCATAACATGAGAAAAAATGAGTTAAGTTTTAGACAAAGTGTTGAAATTTGTCATCAAATTCGATTTTGAGAATTGTTTTAAATCAGCTGACCTTCAGAAGAAATTTGTCGTTACTTAATAGGCTAGATCTAGGGCATTCAAGTTCTTTGGAACTGCTTAAATGCCTGGGTACAAAAAAACCCCCACGAAACAAGTTACTGGGAAGGCTTAGCAAATGTTGTCACTGTTCAACCTACATGCTGACATTTCAGGTATCTGAGTACCTAGTCACACATCTGACCTCTGTTAACTGGAAGATGGAGGTACCAGTTAAGCAAATCTGGAAGTGTGAAATAGTTACGCTACGTGACACTGTCTTGATAACCTCTTCTAGAAGTGGGCACCACCCACAAATATTGAAAGGGCTTAGTTGTTGTAGTTTGAAGTGTAATACATTTTTTTTTTTTTTTTACATTATCTTAAAATTCCTGGACACACTTAACATTCTTCTCTTTGAACTTGCAGGATACCACATCAGTAGACAGTGCCCTGTGCTGCATCACCCCCGCTGACCTGCTGGAAGTATTTAAGGTATTTGTTTTTGATAAGAGGTCAGATCTGCAGTGTCACGGCTCACAGGAATTTTGTGGGCTATTGTGCACACGTCTGAGAAGCAGATAGATTTTACGGTGCTGACATTCCACCCATCAGCAAACATTTAAGCTCAGTGCTGTCTGAGTGCCTGCTGACCCCATGGCCTCTCTGGTCTGGAAGATGGAAGTGCCAGTCCTGTGTCAGCTCATCTGATTTATCACAGAGTCTCTGGTATCCAGCCTGACGCCTGGCACACAGAGTATAGTCTATAAGTGGTACCTTTTATTATGATCCTGCTCCCTTCTTTGTCATCTACTCCCCTCTCCTCTCCCACCTCCAAATGTCTCAGTTACCAGAACATTGCCCCAAAGAGTTTCTTCTTATTTACCATAGCTTTGCTTTGGCTTCACATTGGTTACAACCTAACGCCCAGCCCTGCTGCTTCACTGTGGGGCTCCACAGAGAAGAACCACCTTTCATCTCCTCAAAGGGTTCACTCTTCGCATTTCACCAAGAAGATGAAAGAATGGGGGGAGTGAGGGAAGCTCTCCAGGACCTTCAAAAAGGAGCAAGCTAATTGCGCAGTGGTAAAGAATTCACCTGCCAATGCAGGAGACACAGGAGACTCAGGTTCAATCCCTGGGTTGAGAAGATCCCCTGGAGGAGGGCACAGCAACCCACTCCAGTATTCTTGCCTGGAGAATCCCCATGGGCAGAGGAGCCTGGTAGGCTACAGTCCATGGGGTTGCAAAGAATCGAACATGACTAAGCACGCCTGCAACCACTGCTTAGTTGCATCCTGCCTTTCCCTTGAGCTGACCATCGGCTCCTCACATCCTCATCTACACTAGCTTCATGACTGTTGGATCATGTGGCCTGAGCAGAACTGTTCTGCCTGCAGCCTGGGCCTGGTGAAGAGTTTTTCCTGTTCCATGCCCCATGCACATTTGTGTGACGGGGTGTGTGGACTGTGAGAATAAGTCCGAAAACAGGGGAGAGGAGAGGCAAGTGCCTGGCTTGCCTCTCGGTCATCCCAGTATAGCTCAGAGCAGAGCAGAGTGGGGTGAGGCCAGGAAGAGATGCCCTGTGGCTGCCAAGGCACCTCAGGGGTCTCAGAAGGGTGCTTCTCATGGAAGCCAGAGGGAAGCAGTGTGGCGAGGTTACAGGGGGCTCAAGTCCAGGCTGAGGGCAGCAGGGTCACTGGGGATGTCCCAGACAAGATGTCAGCATCAGGGCAACTCTAGTTCTCTTGTTTTTTCCTTTGTATTTTGAAAAAAATAGTCTCAAGTTCAGAGAGGCTAAAAGTTACTTGCTCTGGGAAACATATCGGTCATCAAAGCTGAATGATGTGAACAAAACTTAATACAGAGATAATCCCAGTGATTAAACATATGTGAGTCCTGAAGCTCATTCTTTAATCTACAGCCTGCCTCCCTTGCCCGCCCTTTTCCTTGACTCCTGCTGCCAAGCTTCTCTCTGCCAGTGACGTGCCTCTTGCTCACCTCTCTCCACTCTGGGCTTCTCTTGCCAGCATTCAGGAGGCCTAGACAGCACTGACCCATTTGCCTGTGATGGCCTCACTCAGGGGTTGTGAACTTCTTTGGTGGGGTTGCTGCACGGCTTGTGAGATCTTAGTTCCCCAGCTAGGGATCGAACTTGCAACCAGTGGACCACCAGGGAAGTCCCTTGTGGGCCATGAACTTAATGCATGCGTTGTGACCAGTATTAAAGTTAGTATCTCACAGCACATCACACATGGACATGGTTTTCTATGTGCTCTTTTGAGTCTACAATGGAATTTACAAAACACACTTTTGAACATTGCTGGAGTCAGGAGAGAATGGGCCTCACAACTGGATGGCACCTTACCTGCCCTTGGTAGCAGTTGTGACATGTGAAGTGGTCTGCTAGTCCAGGTGCCAGGCCCTCAGTGCTGCAGGCACTCGTTAGTTCTGTCAGCAAAACACTTAAGGGTGATTTAGGAGGGAATAAGAAGCCTTATTTGCTTTCGGAAAGCTTCTATTGACACCAGGATAAAGAAGGTGCCAACATCAAGCCTTGCCAGATGGGTATTGATGGCCTGGAATGAAATCCTGGGGACAAGAGTCTGCCCTCTTCTAAGATGTTCCATCCAAGGTGTATTTGAGGTCAAAGAGGGGCAAACTTAGGTACTGATGATTGACTCAGAAAGTTGGGACTCAGGGTGAGGAAGCTTTAGGAAAACCGGTACCAATGTATTTCACTTATAAGACTGTATAAGTCTGAAAGTGCTTCAAATAAACATCAGTTCAATTCAGTTCAGTTGCTCAGTCGTGTCTGACTCTTTGCGACCCCATGGACTGCAGCCCACCAGGCCTCCCTGTCCATCACCAACTCCCAGACCCTGCTCCAAACTCACATCCTTCGAGTCAGTGATATCATCCAACCATTTCATCCTTCTCCTCCTGCCTTCAATCTTTCCCACCATGAGGGTTCCACCACTGAGTCAGTTCTTCACATCAGGTGGCCAAAGTATTGGAGTTTCAGTTTCAGCATCAGTCCTTCCAGTGAATATTCAGGACTGATTTCCTTTAGGATTGATTGGTTATATCTCCTTGCAGTCCAAGGGACTCTCAAGAGTATTCTCCAATACCACAGTTCAAAAGCATCAAATAAACATAAAATAAAACTTATAAACAATAATAAAGCATTGTTCATCATTTGATGAGAGTTTAAAAATGCCTCTTATAATCAATGGAGTCTTAGGTTCAATGAAACCGTTTCTATGCGTTCTCTGTCACAGTATAAAATGTATTTTTTTTCCTGTAGGTTGAAGTCTAAAAGTTTAAAAGCCTTGCTTTTGGAACTTTCATTAAAATCAACAAAAACAAAAAAGCAGGCAGATGAATTCCGTCTGCTTCCACATGTCTGTTTCTGCCCCTTTTAAGACGTCTCCTGCACTGGCTCCACCCTCCACTCTCACCTCAACTTTTTACTCTTTTGGAAATGTTTTAAACAGAATGGAAATAAAGCTTACCTGCGCCACATAACACATAAGCGACAGTTCTCAAGTGTCCATGGGGGTCACCACTACGTAAGTCACCCCTGGCACACTGGTGGCCCCTTCTGATCTGGACTCCAGCCCTCTTACAGTTTGTCTTTGAACACAGATTAGAAAATAATATGGTTCATTCTGTGGGATTTGAACTCTGTGTAAATGGATACATTCTGTGGACTTTTCTTTCTCTTCACTCAAGACTGTGAGGGACAGCCACTTCACTGCTTGTAGCTGTCAGTTTTTCTTGTTGCAGTTTATCGCCATGTGACTACCCAATAATGAGCATTTCCTTTCTCTTCTGGAGCACTTAGTTTGCTTTTGGCTCTGGGGAATGGAGAACACTGTTGTGTGGATGTTTCAGGGTCCACTCCTGGGCAGTGTGAGCCTGCAGCCCAGACAGCGGTAGGATGATAGGTGATGGCAGAGTCTGCCTTTCTGCAGCTTCGCTGTGTAATTCCAGACCATGTCTGAAAGACATCAGGAATATCCATTCCCAACCTGTGTCAGGAGGGTCCCCAAACACCAACACTTAGCACTGTTGAGCTTTTATGCTGTTGTTAGTCTGATGTGTCTATAATAGAATCTCACTGTTTTAAATTGCATTTTCCTGAGTAATACAGGATGAATACTTTTAAATTTGTTTATCGACCAATTGAGTTTCTTTTCTGAAGTGTTTAAGACTTTGCTTTTCTTCCCCATTGACTGTAGGCTTTTTTTCTCACTGGTTTACACGATTTCTTCATCATTTAGAATTCTACAGACTAGTATGTTAGCCAGATAGTCTCAAGAAGTTAAATTCATTAAATAAAAAAAAAAATCACATCCTTAGTTATACTATCACTATTTCAAATGCTGAAATGTGCTACTAGCTACCTTACTGGACAGCAGAGAACAGGAGAACATCCCCAGCCTCACAGAATGTTCCACAGGACAGAACCAGAGCACATTCCCAGCCCCACAGCTGATTCTACTGCGAAGTACAGCTCTGGACTTTTTGTCTCTGTCCCTCCCATGTTACAGGTACCAGCTCCCATTCATACCCTGTCCATTATTTCTTTTTGTGGTTCTTTTGATGAATGGATGTTTTTGAATTTAATCAATCCTTTTCTTCTTTCCTGTCTCAAAGTCATGAGGATATTGTTTTAAATGCTTTGTATTTCTGCCTTTCACATTTAGGTTTTCATTTACCTCAAATTGATTTTCACATGTGGTGAGGTAGGGGTCTAATTTTAGTCTTTCCCCTGTAGATAGCCAGTTGTCTCAGCACTGTGGTCCAATTCCGTCCTTCTTCCCTTTTGTCTATGTCACCTTCACAGTGCTCATATTTGCTTCCTATTGCCTTTTAACTTTTCGAGCAGTTTCAATGCTCTTTCTAATTCATTATTCAATCATAACTTTTACTGCTCCACCCCCACCCCTCACATCTAATGGGTATTCTCGCATCCTTATCCCATTTGAATTCTTGGTAGTAAGCTGACCACTCTGATTTTGAAGCATTTTCTCCTCTAGGTTTCTGGAGGAAAAGCCCATGCTTGTTTTTCTTCCTTTGTTGGCTGTAATTCCTTTCTGACCTATAAATGTCAAGAACGTCAAGTGTTAAGCCCTGATTGCCTCCTCATTATCCTTGGCCACCACAGCTATTTCCGAACTTTCAATTCCAACTACACGTCAAGGATTCTTGCCTGTGTCAAGGCCTGGCTCAGTGATTAGCAGGCCTAATTCAAATTGGAGGTTTGATGTCAGATCTACAAAGTAAGGTCACATGGCCATGGGACACGGATGAGGCTGGCTGTCAGGAGCCCTCTCACAACCTTGGGGAAAGCCGGCCTGTGATGAAGGCAGCCACGAAGGGCAGTGGAATTACAGACAGAGCAGAATCCTTAGTGACAAGCACGAGATACCTGACCTCTCCACTTTGTTATATGAACTAAGACGATTCCTTATTTTAAAAGCCACTTGGAGTCTTGTTTCTGTTCCGAGTGGCAGAAAGCACTGTAATGGAGACAACCTCTGAACTAGCCTGTCAGGCTTGACCCCTCCTGAGCACGTCATCTGTCCCTCTCCAAAGGCCGGTGTGACATCTTCACTTGGTTCTCTCATAAGCACCTCAAACCTAAGAGGTGCAAAGTATCTTTTCTTTGAAACTCTTCTTCCTCTAGTAGTTTCATCAGAGTGGGTGGCAACACTAGCCACCAGAAACACAGGGATCAGCCACGTATCCTTTCTTCTTTCCTCCCATCCCATTAACACATTTGATCATAACGGACACATTAATGTGCTTTTTTTTGAACTTCTGTCACTCACTTTGAAGCACTCGGTGCATTTATCCTCTTCCCTCCATGTCTTTTGTGGCCACTCTGGCCCTAGCCGTCTGCCTCTCTCCCCTGCACGACTGCAGTGAACTTTGTTGGGCCCTCTGCTCTGTGTTCCCTATGCCTGCCAGTGATCATTTTTTAAATCAGTAATTCTGTCATTAGTACTGCACTAGTTGAGAGAGTGGACTGTGCAGTGGGACACATGGGCTGGTTATCTACTGTTACACAAGAAATCACCCCGAACTCCAGTGTGGGCTGGGAATCTGTACACTTATGCAACCCCTCTGCCTCCAGGTCAGCCAGGAGCAGTGTTATTTGAAGGTTTGGCCAGGCAGAGTCTGCACCCACGCTCGCCTGTGTGGCTGTTGGCAGAGTTAGGTCCTCACTGGCTCTTGGTTGGAGGCCGCTCTCAGTTCATTGCCCAGCCACTTGGTAGGGCACATGGCTTCCATCTCTCAGCGGTGCCCTGCAGTGCCTGGCATTTTGGGTTCAGTGAACGATGCCTAGTTATCCAGACACTGAATTCCAGTTGTAAATGTGATGTCTGTATGCTTCCTGTTGCCAGTGACATTAAGATGGAAACTCTTCTGTATCCTGCAGTAGCTCCCACCACACCAGGGATGAGAGCCAAACTCCTGCTGGTGCCCAAAGCAGTTACGTATGGGCTCGTTACACTGCCTCAGCCCTGCTGGACTCTGGTGTAGCGGATTCCCTCCTGAACTCCACCTGGCTAACTCCCAGCCACCCTCCAGGTCTGAGCTGAACTACTTCTTCAGATCCCTGGGTATACACTTCCATAGCATCCACAGTGTAGGACAGATTGAAATTACATTTCTGGTTATCATTTGAATACCTGCCCCCTTCTCTAAATTCAAGCCAGTGACTATCCATTTTATTTCCACCCATTAACACATTTGATCATAACAGACACATTAATGTAATTTTAATTTCAGTCACTCACAGGGGAGTATCCAAAGTATTGAAAAAGCAAGAGTTCCAGAAAAACATCTATTTCTGCTTCATTGACTATGCCAAAGCCTTTGACTGTGTGGATCACAATAAACTGTGGAAAATTCTGAAAGAGATGGGAATAACAGACCACCTGACCTGCCTCTTAAGAAACCTGTATGGAGGTCAGGAACCAACAGTTAGAACTGGACATGGAATAACAGACTGGTTCCAAATAGGAAAAGGAGTACGTCAAGGCTGTCTATTGTCACCCTGCTTATTTAACTTATATGCAGAGTACATCATGAGAAATGCTGGGCTGGAAGAAACACAAGATGGAATTATATCAATAACCTCAGATAGGCAGATGACACCACCCTTATGGCAAAGTGAAGAACTTAAGAGCCTCTTGATGAAAGTGAAAGAGGAGAGTGGAAAAGTTGGCTTAAAGCTCAACATTCAGAAAACGAAGATCATGGCATCCAGTCCCATCACTTCATGGCAAATAGATGGGGAAACTGGAAACAGTGGCAAACTTTAATTTTGGGGCTCCAAAATCACTGCAGATGGTGACTGTGGCCATGAAATTAAGATGCTTACTCCTTGGCAGGAAAGTTATGACCAACCTAGATAGCATATTCAAAAGCAGAGACATTACTTTGTCAACAAAGGTCCATCTAGTCAAGGATATGGTTTTTCCAGTGGTCATGTATGGATGTGAGAGTTGGACTATAAAGAAAGCTGAATGCTGAAGAATTGATGCTTTTGAACTGTGGTGCTGGAGAAGACTCTTGAGAATCCCTTGTACTGCCAGGAGATCCAACCAGGCAATCCTACGAGACCAGTCCTAGGTGTTCATTGGAAGGACTGATGCTGAAGCTGAAACTCCAATACTTTGGCCACCTGATGCGAAGAGGTGATTCATTGGAAAAGACCCTGATGCTGGGAGGGATTGGGGGCAGGAGGAGAAGGGGACGAGAGAGGATGAGATGGCTGGATGGCATCACCAACTCAATGCACAGGAGTTTGGGTGGACTTTGGGATTTGGTGATGGACAGGGAGGCCTGGCTTGCTGCAGTTCATGGGGTTGCAAAGAGTTGGACATGACTGAGCGACTGAACTGACTGATCCAAAGTGTCCTTCAGTGGATGAAACTGACAAGGAATGTCTGCATTCTTTAAGTTCCACAGTGAAGATTTTCTGTTCCCCACAAAGCAGTTTGAGTCATCTGGCTGCTATGCAGGTGACAATAATTTAGTCTTGGTGTCAGTTTGGCATAGATACAATGAACACTTTTCTAAAACATGCAACCGAAAGACAAGTTGAAGTATAGACTAATCTTTTAATTCATATACTTAATACCAATCTGGGCAATAGCAAAATCAGAAGGCTACATATGTAGGTTTTTTTTTTTTTTTAATACAACCAAGACATTTTAAATACAGGCATAAAACAAATGAATAACTAGGAATCATGGATATCCTTAGAAGCTGGATCTTGAACATAATTTTAAATTGTTTCCTGTTTTATGTCTTTCATTACTTCATCCTAATTTTTGCTCTTTTGGTCAGTCTCCGTAATTTGGCTAAATTACAGAGATTTTTCTAAGAAATTTCAGCTTTTTTTTTCCCCCACCTTACATTTACAAAATTTATCATTGTGTTTTAAAATAACTTCATATTCTCAGGTGTCTTTTATCTATATATTACGTTTTTTCCTACTGCCAGTTCTTGATCCTGCTTATTGTTGACTTGACGGAGAAAAGCATGAGTCTTTTAACTATTGCCAGGAACACTGTCACTACAGACCTGAGGCCACTCTCTACCTGGTTCTGTGGGGATGAAGGGAAACTGCACGAAGCATGGGCCCTGAGCCAGACTGCCTAGCTCGGATTCTGACCTCATCAGTTATCAGCTGTAGCCGATGACCCTTGGCACATTACTTAACCCTTCAGTGCCTCAGAGTCTTCATCTGTAAAATGAGGATAAAAATGGCACTTAACTCACAGAGATGTTATGGAGATAAATTAATTTTCATAAAGTAATTGGAGTTTCTGGCAGACAGAAGGCACTATATACATGCCTTTTAAATAATTTATATTTCCTTTTCAGAGTTCTTTAAGTTTTTCTATCTTTAGGGCTATATCCTTTATCTAGAACTTGGAAGGTCTGAAATATAGACCCTCTCTATAACCCATCTGATACGTGACTATTCCATGTTGGGTACAGATAAAACAGTTCTTCCAGGTATCTTAGTATTTCATCTACAAACTGGTAATATCTCTAGTCCTATCTGCCTCACAGGATTGCTCTGAAGATAAAACAATATAAGAAAGGAACCTGAAGAGTTGAGTGTAACCATGTTTTTAGGCACCTTGTGGACATAAGGACACATATAGACTCTTACAATATTTCTAAGATTCTGGGAAAATAAGGGCATTCTATAAAGTTAAATTACTCTACATTAAAATTAATCCAGAAAAGAAAAGGGCCCAAGATGCATATCATTAAGAGCCTGAAATGAAATCACAGTGTGTATGTGATCTGTAGTATGAAGGCTGACCAAACTAAGGCATTTTTGTGTTTAATCAAAGAAATTCTGCATTAAAAAATAAACATGAAACCTAAAATTAGTGATATTTTCACTTCTGAGAATGATTCAGCTCAATTTAGGAATTCATGGTTTCTAGCAATAAACCACACAATCTAAGAGCTCATTTATTATAGATAAGAACACATCTGAATCCCAGCCTTTACCAGCAGACCACGTGGAAGGTGATGCTGTCTGGCTAAGTTGCCAAAGATTTCTTACAATGTCTCAAATACATGAGTTTTTATGAATAAGAAACATTTCCTGTTAATTAATATTTTAGGCTCAAGTTAAAAAAAAACTTTCTGGGCAAAGAATTCTAGTGTCCTTTTCAGAAAATTATGTTTTAAAAGTACATTAAAAAAATTCACACATCATTTACATCTTTAAATAAGTCCTTTACCTGAAATGGTACAATAAATGGTTTGAGTTAGTTAAGTGACATCATTTGTAATGCCCCTTAGGGATTTTATCATGGAATCTTTACTGAAGTAGGATCTCACCAAATAACTACAGGTAGAAAAATATATGTCATCTCTGGTCAGCAACTGGCAAGCTTGGATGTGTAAAAAAGTGTTAAATGCTTTCAATAATCCCTGTGAATGCCAAGAAGAAACGCAATTTGAAGCCAGCTGAACACAATACAAGGGGAGACAGGAGGGCAGCTGGGGAGTCCAGTCTGCACAACTGGCTGTCACTCCAAAGAGAGGTGACCCGTGCCTTCCAACAGCCCACACACCCGCCTGTTAAAAGAGATGCCAACACTTTTTTGGAAACTAAACACATTTTAATAGAAAACAAAATACAAAATAACTCTTTTCAGAAAACAGAAATATTTAATCCTTTTCCCACAGATTAAAGTCGCTTCATCCTCAGAGCATAGTTTTCGATGTGTGTGTTCGTACTTAAGATTTGTTTCACAGACTGTTCATTAAACTGCTATTGCAAAGCAGGTGGGAGGGATGATCTCAGGAGGAAAAGATGCTGGAAAAGCCACACCTCGGAATCATTGGGAAATTCAACATTTTTTAATTCTTTCTTTTGACTTTTCACTTCTAATTATTTTCGTTTCTTTACCACAATCTGTCCTTTCGGGGAAGAATATTGTTAACAGAAGTGCAGCCACAAAAAGACTCTTTCTTTCCCACCATTGCTGTAAGAGCCCAAGACTTTCTCAGTCAAATCCGCCCACCCACTTCTAGAAGCATGTCAGCTGGAGTGATCCAACTGTCACCCAGGAATTTTCCCTTTCTCCCAATACACTGTGCGACCAAGTTCTCTGAATTCCCTGAACCTCAAAATTCCAAGTATCACAGCCAGTGCCAGGAGTAAAACCTGAAAGATGAGAGCAGAGAAGGCCCCCTCTGCCAGTGCTAGGTTTCCTCTTCTCAATAATAATTATAATAACAATAATAAAAAATCCTGGTTCTTTGTAATCACAGAAAAGGAAAGACGTTTGCCAGGATGACCCTGCCCCCTTTCCTAATTCTCACTCCCACTTTCCTACCTGTGTAGAGTCCCTCCCACCCAGTGACCCTGTGGCACTGCTCCCGGGGAGGGTGCCTGGCAAACATCCTCAGGTCAAGTGCAGCCCCAGCGAGGCAAGGGCACCTTGGCGCCAGAGATAGGGAGAGGCCACACGAGGACACAGTGGGATCTCCGTGATTCCTATCTCACATTTGCTCCCCATCACCACCCTTCCTGCCCCTATCCTTCCACACTTCGGGGCTAAGTGGAGAGTGGTGGTTTCAGGACATCTGCAGGGTAAGGGGGGACATGGGGAGTCTTTCACAGTCAGTCAGTGATTCCGTCTGTCCTAAGACTTGCCATATGGAGCCCTTCGCACGCCCCAGTCTGTCATATCAAAGATCCAAATCAATGTTCCTGATTTTCCTGTGTGATTCCAGTCACCAGCAGGAGGTTGCAGGCCATGAACTGCACACTCAGCACATTACTCATCTGGCCGGTGTAGACGCCCACGAGCTCGCTGGACGAGCCGTCGGCGGGTGTGCTACAGTGCGCGCTTCGGATGTCCCAGACACGCACGGAGTTGTCCATGGACGCGGATGCGACCAGACTGCTGTCTGGGCTGAAGGTGAGGCTGGTGATGTTGTCCGTGTGGCCCCGCAGCTCTTTGTAGAGGGTCCCGGACGCCAAGTCCCACAGCTTCAGCCTCTGGTCCTCACCCGCCGATGCCAGGTACTTACCGTTGGGGGAAAAAGCCAGGGAGAGCACAGGGCCGCGGTGGCCCGTGAAGAGTCTCACCGAGTTCCCCTGCTGAGTGCTCCACAGCCGCACCGTTTTGTCGGTTGAGCCCGTGGCTAAGTAGTTTGAATTGGGGTGGAACTTGACGCAGTCCACGTCTGCCAGGTGCCCGGCGTAGATTCGCAGTGGGTACGTCCGATCAAATGACCACAGCCGGGCTGTGCGGTCGTGGGACCCGCTGGCGAAGTACAGGCTCTGCGGGCTGATGTCCAGGTCCCACACGGGGTAGGCGTGGCCCTGGTACAGCACGGTGTTGGTGAAGCTGCCCAGGTCCCAGTACCTGATGGACATGTCCTCAGAGCAGGAGAGCAGCCCCGAGCTGTCCGCGAGGAACCTGGTGCTGTACACTGGCCCGCAGTGTCCCCGCAGGACCTTCATCTCCGTGCCTGCGTTGTCGTCCTCGTCATCCTGGGGGCAGTGGGGACACACACAAGAGAAGAGTGTTTAGCGGTCTGCCACAGAAAACAAAATGTCCAGAAACAAAGAGGCCTGCTTGGGAAACAGCATTTACCCAGTAAATGACTCTGTCCTTCAGGGTGACCCCAGGATAGCACCTTGTCTCCTACAACTTACAAATTTGCTTTCTTTAAATTCACCTTGCAGCTAACATTATAGCGAGGCTACTACTTCAGAGTAACGACCATGGACCTTATTCTTACGCTGAGGACAGACTTCAAAAGTCAATCACTCGAAAAAATTTATTTTTGATTTTATGTTCTTAGATTCTTTTATTCTACAGGCATGTCTTCACCTGTCAGTCTTGGCTGCTTTGTAGGCCACAGTGCTCCCTGTTTTCAGTCCATTAAGAAAAATCACCTCCACAGCTGGGGTCAATGATGGAGGCAGATGTGGTTTCATTTCAAGATGCATACAGAACCACTGTGGGAGTTTAGCCAGAAATAAAACCTGGACATATCACAGAAATAACCGTCGGCTAGGAAAGTGCAGTCATCGGTAACTTACCCCCATGCCCTGTAACCAGACATGAATGGCTGGTATCCAAAAAGAACGAACAGTTTTGAAACAGTGACCTTCTGGGTCGGCTCAAATATTTCCCCAAAGTAAAACAGGAGGCAAGGATTCAGAATTCCTCTCAGAGTCAAGTTACTCTTGTGATTCCTGGAAATAAACCCCTATGTGTGGGGATAAGAAAGACAACTCCTGGTAAAAGGGGCAAGGGGTTGTGGGGGAGGCCCCCTGCTGCACGCCCAAGCATATTCTCTGGGTTCAAATCTACTTTCCTTTCATTCTCTCGCAGACAAGCTCCTTACAACTGCAACTATCTCAATCCTGGAGTTCATAAAGTCAAATGAGTTTCGGTTATACACTGGATGAATAAAGACTTAAAATGAAGCTTCCTGAACGAAATGGGCCTTGCTGGCTTAGAAATAAATACCTTTGTGAGCCTTTGTACAGAAAAAAGCCATTCTTTTAATTTCTATTTAAAAACTATTAAATTAAAAATAGAACGAATGCCTCCAACGTATACATTTTTGAGAAAAGAGAAAATAAACATTGATGTTCATGGATATTCAAAATGGCTATTCCAGATAATCAACACTGAAAATACATAAGCATTTGGGAGCTTAAGGTTCTACTGAGCATTACCAAAAATATTAGTAATTTTTCTTTCCAAAGAGGTTACAATAATACTTTAAAATTTCAGGAATGACTCACTGCTCTACACCAGAGTTTATCTCTGAGGCTTAAGACATCTTCGTTTGGAGAAGGAAGTCCTGGCAGTGGGTCCTGCCTCTGAGTGCTCAGGGACAGAGAGAGGAGGACGCACTGGGAGGCAGCTGGACTTCTCAGGGGCCCCATGACTGTCCTGAGCCTGTGGAAAGTGCCTGTTGACTCTATAAACCAAGAAATAGGGAAACTAGAATAGCCCTGCAGGCTGGCCCTATCAACTCCCTGCCAGGACTACAGCTTAAAATAGTTTGGCCACATTTTCTTCTGTGGGTCAGCCAGCCCCACAACGGCCTCAGTGCAGTTGAGCTGAAACCCTGAACAAGCAATGGGTCACCCAAGCCTGACCACGCAGACCCCTCCCATCCCTCCCATGCTAACAGGACAACATCCCAAATGTTCTACAACTGTCTAACCCTGCCCCCCACCACAGTAAATTCTACCCCAGATGCATCCCAAATATGAATTAATTTGTAAAGTACATTCATGTAATAATAAACTGTATTATATACATTTAAGATATGCTTAAAATAGAAATTTTAAAAGAGTAAGAAAAAAACAGCTCTTTGAATACTACAGTCTGCTGACCCTGCCTTAGACCAAGGAGCCCCGAGTCTGCTTCTGGACTTGTGTGTCCCCAGTGCCCTAGTTACAGCACAGTGAGTCCTGGGACAGGGTGCTTTGGGATCTGAACAAGCCTTGGGTTGTTCTCTAATCAGCTACCAATGGAGCCGAAAGAGATTAAATATGGCTGGGCTTGGGACTGGGTATGACCTGGAAGCAGGTGAGACACTGCTACTGTGTGAGCAGACAGCAGCCTGATCGAGGAGAGAAAAGGTGGCTGCTGCCCAGTGTAAATGGACATGTGCTATACGGTTTCTAAGGCTTAGGACAAAAAGGCAGAATGTAACGGATTTCACTAACATTTTGAAAATATTGCTTACATGCAGAATGATAATATTTTGGCTACAATGAGTTGAAAATACATTATTAAAATTAATACCAACTACTTCTTACCTTTTTAATATGATGATGAGAAAAACAAATTACACATATGGCTCACACTATATTCCTATTGGCTAGCATACATCTATGACAGTCTGGTACACAAACTACAGAACTGACTATTATTGACAACACTGACTTTACTTTTCAAACTTAAAGATGACCAGGTTGGGGCAGAATGACCAAACGTTAAATGAACTGAACACAGGAGCTGCATTGCTGGGCTGAGGTTGCAGGGAGGCTGGTGTCCTATCCACATAACTGGAAAGGAGGACACGTCCTCCTTTCTGGTACCTGTGGTTTTATCATGCTGCATAAATATTAAAAACATGCAACTGCCAATTGACAAGCTCTCTCCGTCGTCCAGTATGTCACAAAGTGTGAGGGAATGGAAACTGTAATCAGAAATCTTCCAGCAAACAAAAGCCCAGGACCAGACGGCTTCACAACTGAATTCTACCAAAAATTTAGAGAAGAGCTAACACCTATCCTACTCAAACTCTTCCAGAAAACTGCAGAGGAAGGTAAACTTGCAAACTCATTCAGTGAGGCCACCATCACTCTAATACCAAAACCTGACAAAGATGCCACAAAAAAAGAAAACTACAGGCCAGTATCACTGATGAACATAGATGCAAAAATCCTTAACAAAATTCTAGCAAACAGAATCCAACAACATATTAAAAAGATCACACATCATGACCAAGTGGGCTTTATCCCAGGGATACAAGGATTCTTCAGTATCCACAAATCAATCAATGTAATTCATCACATTAACAAATTGAAAACTAAAAATCATATGATTATCTCAATAGATGCAGAGAAAGTTTTTGACAAAATTCAACATCCATTTATGGAAAAAACCCTCCAGAAAGCAGGAACAGAAGGAACATACCTCAACGCAATAAAAGCTATATATGACAAACCCTCAGCAAACATTATCCTCAATGGTGAAAAACTGAAAGCATTTCCCCTAAAGTCAGGAACAAGGCAAGGATGCCCACTCTCACCACTACTATTCAACATAGTTTTGGAAGTTTTGGCCACAGCAATCAGAGCAGAAAAAGAAATGTCCACCAGAAAACTACTAGAGCTAATCAATGAATATGGTAAAGTTGCAGGATATAAAATCAACACACAGAAATCCCTTGCATTCCTATACACTAATAATGAGAAATTAAGGAATTTCCATTCACCATTGCAACAAAAAGAATAAAATAATTAGGAATAATTAGGAATATATTTCTATATATAGGTATCTATATATAGAAAACTATAAAACACTGGTGAAAGAAATCAAAGAGGACACTAATAGATGGAGAAATATACCATGTTCATGGAGCAGAAGAATCAATATAGTGAAAATAAGTATACTACCCAAAGCAATCGATATACTCAATGCAATCCCGATCAAGCTACCAATGGTATTTTTCACAGAGCTAGAACTATATATATAGAAAACTATAAAACATATATATTTCTATATATATAGAAAACTATAAAACACTGGTGAAAGAAATCAAAGAGGACACTAACAGATGGAGAAATATACCATGTTCATGGAGCAGAAGAATCAATATAGTGAAAATAAGTATACTACCCAAAGCAATCGATATACTCAATGCAATCCCGATCAAGCTACCAATGGTATTTTTCACAGAGCTAGAACAAGTAATTTCACAATTTGTATGGAAATACAAAAAACCTCGAATAGCCAAAGCCATCTTGAGAAAGAAGAATGGAACTGGAGGATTCAACCTGCCTGACTTCAGGCTCTACTACAAAGCCACAGCCATCAAGACAGTATGGTACTGGCACAAAGACAGAAATATAGATCAATGGAACAAAACAGAAAGCCCAGAGATAAATCCACACACCTATGGACACCTTATCTTTGACAAAGGAGGCAAGAATATACAGTGGATTAAAGACAATCTCTTTAAAATAAAGTGAAAAAAAAATTAAGGGAAAAATATATTACTGATAAAATGACAAAAAAAAAAAAAAAAAAAGTGGGAGGGCAGTCCCGCTCTCCACTCCGCGTGTTTCTACCATGAGGCGGCTGCCAGCACTGGGGTGACTGAAGCAGCAGTGCTGGGCCATCAAACAGATTCCCGAGGCTAATCAAGATTACCTTCCAGTGCAAACGGCAGAAGCTGAGGGCAGTGCTGTAAATCTAGTTGAATTGGGGGTAATTTTATGCTTACACAGAAGATTTTGGTTATTGCTCTTGATTTTTTAAAAAATGAGATAAAACTCACATATTACAAAATTCAGTGGTAGCCAGGGGAGGAATCTTAAAAATTTTTATTTTAATCTAATGTTCTTTCCATCTTTGCAGCTATCTTTCTACCTTTGCTATCTTCCTTTATATTAATACCTAGACTAACCCCCAAACCAGTATCATATCATCAAAACTAGTAAGGTCAGCAGGAATAATTTTTCTAAATAGAAAATTCAGAGTAGATGAGGGCAGTATCCCTCATTGCATGTGAAGAGCCCCTAAGAAGCTAGAACTGTCTCCAATGAAAAGAAACTTAATAATTCAAATATGCAATGAAAAGTATTCTAGAAGGCACTACAGATTCTAGAAATCAAAGTTTGTGCATCAGAATTTAGATTCTTTGTTCATCATAACAAACTCCTCTAATTTTCCTCTCTCAACTTCAAGAAGCAAAGACTCAAAGGCCATGCTAACTGGAAAATGACTCAGAAAACAGGAATAGGTAAAAAAGGCCGACTTTGTACATCCAATATTCTTGACATCCTTATCAGCAACTGAAAATTAACTTGAATGACTTTAAGAAAACCCTTAACCTTTCAACTTAGTGCAAAGAATTTTCCATCCAAAGTAAGCTGAGTCTGAGCTACCTGAATTCCAATGGTGACACGACAAAGGTATTCTCCCTGCAAATTCCGAGGCACCACTCTCAGGCAAGGTGAACTCTATGAAGTTCCACCTCTATTTCCCTTTGCCTTCGCTTTTTCTGAACCAGTGCTTCTCAGTGACCTGAAACTCAGGCCACTAGGCCTGCCCTTTCCAATGACCACCCCCAATCAAAGCAAACAAGATCATTACACTGACTGCCGGATGAAAACAGGGCACCCTGGAGAAGTCAGAGGACTGCACTGCTGTGAAAGTCCAAGGGCACCCAAGGTCGGCGGGGAGGGGAAAGAGAAACAGCATCCTAGTTTACTCTTGGGAAACAGCAGTAATCCTACTTCTGGTTGCTTATGTATGTACACATGCACACTCACACACATAGCTAAAGGTCTTTAGGCTCAGCAATGATATCCACATTTCAGGTAGTAATACATACTGACCATTCGTTAATGATGTTCAGCTCACATTAACATTTTCCTCTTGGCCAAGGCTGGCCATTAGCAGGAATTCACCGGTTACAGGTTACCAGGCATTAGTCTGGCATTAGTTATATGGTGAGGAATATAATGAAGTCCATTTGCTGTAACATCTGTCATGTTTGGTAAGAATACTCGAAGCACATTAGTAAGGCAGGTACAGGGAAGAAACACCAATATGCCTACCTCCTCCTCTAGGAAATCACAAGCCAAGTGGATGCGGGACACATTTACGTGATGGGGTTCGGACTTTAACTTCTTAGAACGCAGACTCCACAGTTTTATACAGGAGTTGTCAAAGCCTGCTGCGAGCAGCTTGCTATCTGGGGAGACCTCTGCAGTGTTCAGCAGCTGCTCTGTGTTGTAGAAGGCGTAGAAGTAGATGGTGGTGAGGGAAGGGGGACCGTCCTTGACGCGCTTGATGCTCTCCTGCAGGAGCTCCAGTGCAGCCTCATTCTGCAGGATGGGCGCTGGCATGTCGGCGGGCTCCAGGCCACCACCCTCGCCGCGGGAGGAGCCACCACTGGCGTAGAGCTGGTAGTCCGTCCTCTTGGCGGGCTGCACATCCAGATGGATGTGCCAGGCGAGGATCCTGCACAGCGCGGCGTTGTTGTCACTCTGGAGGTAGCGGAGAAGGTAGTTGTAGCTGTCTTCCTGCAGACGAACCACGTACTTGTTGTCCAGGAAGGCTCGCAGCCGGAAGTTAGACAGGATGTCCTGTATGGTCTGAGTGGTCTGGAGCTGCTCGATGACATCCTTCTGGCTGGCGTTCTGCAGAAACATTCCATGGAAGCGGCTGTAAAAGCTTTCCACTGTGCTCTTCGGACTATTCTGGATCAGGTTGAGGTGGAGGTAGACAAAGAGAGGGTAGAGGAGAGGCATCACTTCATGGCTGTGCTGGGAGTCAGAATCTGTAAGGAAAAAGAAGTGATGCCTTTATAACCAGCATGGTCTCCTGTGGAGTGCACAGTCCCCTTCTGGCCAGGACCCTCCTTTCTGAGGCTATGGATTGAAGTATAAGCCCAACACAAAATTTTGGAAACTTGAAGCCAAAGCCTTTGGACCAAGGAAGGAAGATCACAGACCCAGAAGGCCAGGAAACCTGGAATTTGATGCCCAGAGGCTAAACAGTGTGCCTCTTCTCACACACATTCAAAGGAGCTTGTATCCAGGGCTTTGGGTTAGTATTTTCCCCAATGCATTAGCGTTGCTCAAATTGGGATCTCAGACCTTGCAGAGACCCTACATGGATTCTGGGGAGACTGAGTTCTTCACAGAAACTTTAACTTGATACTTTAAAAAGTAAACACAGATAAATTCAGAATTATCTGGGTGGTCTTTAGCAAGTACTGGCATACAGTCTCAGTGCTCTCATCTCCTGCAGTAACATCAAAGTTCTTAGTTCAGTGGGTTCACTTACATGTACAGACCCCTGGTCGACATGTCCCAGTGCTAAGACGACATTGTTCATCCCTAAGTGTCTCACACCTGTCAGTGTAGTCATTTAGATTTTGTTGGTTAAAAAGGACAACTTCTCTTTGCAGCGGTAATTTATAAGAGGAACATTTTCACGTCATTAAAATTAAACAATTTGCCAATGTGAGACTTAAACACCATGAAACCACATGGCAAAGAATGTTCACATTAGTGTCCAGTTTTGTCACAGGCTGATGAGAACAGCACCGAGGTGTGTGTGTGACACCTGAGTGAGGGAAGGCAGAAAGCTGTGACAGAGCAAAGGCTCCACGGCCACGTGGACAGAGGCCAGTGGCCAGCAAGGAGGCGTGCCTGTGCGCCGGCACCTCGGTCCATGTGGAGCAGTGAGCTATTTATGGCAAAATCCATCTGTTACATTCACTGGCTAATCTGAACTTTATTTTTTGTGATTTTGCTTGTACTTTATTTGTAAATGAGTTCAGGTTCAAACAAAATAAAGGAAGCATAAAAGTTTCATATCTAGTGTAATGTCTGTATGTACCTAAGTAAATAATACAAAAATGCTTTAATTCAGCACTTGTATAACATTCTGATAGCATTTTCTTTTTTATCCCATGGAAAGGAATCCACACCTGTCTCAAGACTCAGGAACACTGAATTAGGGCACTCACCTCTCTAATCAGAAGGGGGTGATCCCAGCATGCTGCCTCTGCTTAGCGCTCTACTGCATCTCGCCATAGGCGAATTGCCTGCGTAGTATGTGCATTTAAGGATAAACACGCCCCCACTCAAACGCTTTCTTACAAGATGAACTTCAATTACAGCGATCCCACACTGAATTAGGGCTGCTGCCCAGCTGCTGCAGGCTCCTGCCTCTGAGCCAACAGGAGCAGGGTGCTCTGGTGCTGGCCCTGGGTGACTGAGCCTGACTGCCGCGGGGAGGCTGCACTGCTGCTCCACAGGGGGGAAGGAGAGCGTGTCTGCAACAGAGGAGGTCACTTACAGCATCTTAGTGCTACCGTCCCTGAGGTGAAGGTGAATAAACAAATGCAGCAATCCAACCAAGGCAGGACTAGTAGTGGTCCAGACCCTTCAGGAACGAAGGCTTGTGTCATCCCACCATGTAAAGAACCAGGACCAGCTGAGGTGCTAACTAAAGGTAAAAGCAATGCTGGAGAGGGAGTAGAAGAAGGGAGCTGAAGACCAGCTCTGACCATGCGACCAGTTTCAGACCCCAGAACTGTAACTATTATGAGTACTCCTCCTTATTTTATTATGAACATGTTGGTGTGAGTATCTGTACGTAAGCAAATACCTTTGTTTTCTTTCTTTTCTTATCCCCTTACCACAGAATGTAAGTTACACTGACTTTGCATCACAGTATTTACTCCTTTTTTTGGCTGTGCCACATGGCATGCAGGGTCTTAACATGTTGGTGTGAGTATCTGTACATAAGCAAATATCTTTGTTTTCTCTCTTTTCTTATCCCCTTACCACAGAATGTAAGTTACACTGACTTTGCGTCACAGTATTTACTCTTTTTTTTGGCTGTGCCACATGGCATGCAGGGTCTTAGTTCCCTGACGAGGGACTGAACCCATGCCCCCTGCAGTGGAAGCACAGAGTCCTGACCACTGGGCCACTAGGAAGTCCCTATATCATAGCATTCAAATCACAGAGTTTCAAGAAGAGTAAACATTACCTGCGGACTTTGTTTCTTCTTCTGAGAAAGTGATTAGGGAATTCTTGGTGGTTGTTCAGTTGCTAAGTCTCGTCTGACTCTATGTGACCCCCACGGACTGCCAAACTTCCCTGTCCTTCACTATCTCCCACAGTTGGCTGCAATTCATGTCCATTGAGTCAACAATGCAATCTAATCATCTCATCCTCTGCTGCCCCCTTCTCCTATTGCCTTCAATCTTTCCCAGCATCAGGGTCTTTTCCAGTTAGTCAGCTATTCGCACCCAGTGGCCAAATATAGCTGTATTAGTGTTAGGCAGAATTATGACCTTGTTAATCATCTTTATTTGGAGATTAATTATCTTTTAGGAAGATGGGTATGGGTGCCAAGTTCATAGTGGGTAGACTTATGATGGTTAATTTTATGTGTCAATGAGGCTAGGACACAGCACTTAGATATTGGGTCAAACATTCTAGATGTTTCTGTGAAGGAAATTTTTTAGATGAGATGAACATTTAAATCAGTAGACTAAGCAGAGTGGGTTCCCCTCCATATGTGGGTGGGACTCATCCAATCAGCTGAAGGTTTTAGGAGCACAAAGAGAAGAGGGAATTCTCCCAGCAGACTGCTTTTGGACATGAACTGTGGCTCTCCTGGGTCCCAGTCTGCAGGCCTGCCCTGAAGATTTTGGACTTGTCAGTCTTTGCAATCATGTTAGCCAACTCAAGATAAATCTCTTTCTTTATATATACATTCCATTCTATTGGTTCTGTTTCTCTAGAGAACCCTGACTAATATAGATTTTGGTATTTCTTTGAATACTATAATTCTTTAGAAGACCTCTGGAAAATTTCAATCTCAAAATACTAACAAGAAGATGCAATTTTATCAATCAGACATTCAATATGTTCTACTGGGGTGAAGGGCTGTTTTCAACTCCTTACAATCTTAAGTTTCAGGCTTATTTTTGAAAATGAGAGGTATTTTAATTTACTAAGCTCAGAATAAAAAAACACAAAACACTAGCCGTCTAGAAACAGGGATGCAGTACTTTAAAAATTCCCATCAACATATCTGGAACAAGGTGAGATTAACTTGAAGTTTTAGCTCAATTTTAATCTTGTTCCCTTGTAATCATAATATACACCTTATGTTTTACTGAAAGGACACTAAGCCAACAAACACCAGTCCTCATTCCCTGGCCTTTCTCCACAGGGTTGGGCCTTCAGACACAACCCAACACCTTCCTTTGTTTGTAGGCAGCACCACTGACCTGACCCTCCGCATCCATGCCTGTGAGCTCCTCTTCCTACCTTGCTCTTCAAAGGCTTACCTCGCTTTAAGGAACTAACACTGCATGTATGCCTTCTATGAGCCAGGCACTTACACCCAAACTGTATCCAAGAGTCCTAGGTATCCCCAGGTTCAGATCCAGAGTGACTGACTCCAGTCTATGCTCTGCCTACTGAGTGTCTTGGAGAAAAGGCCCCAACAGGCGAGCTCACAGAACCTCTCACCCCATGGCTTCTAGAGAAGAAACATACTGCAGGTGCTACAGCCTTAGTACTCACTTTTTCCATTATTTCCTTTCGGATTTTTCATCTTCTAGCCTTTAATTTGTACTTTCCCATAGCTGATGCTGAGTTCTGTACCTTACATGCTACGCAGCAGGATGCCACCATCCTAACCATGTAAAAAGTAAAACCTGACTTATTTCTGCCCAGTATACCTCCCCCCGCCCCCCACTCCAAGCCCGTCATTCTCAGCTCTCCCTCCTTTACTCCTGGATATCCCACCTTGACGATGGAACTATGGACTCAAGACACCGCTTTCCACTTCCGCAGCCCTGTCTCCCTCCTCAGGGCCTCTGTGCACTTGGGCTGGCCTCCATCGCCCCTTAACACACACTCTGTCCACTGCTCCCATAGCCACAGTCACACCTGGGCCTGTCTCCATCACGCAGGATGAAGGTCACACATCTAAGCCTGTGGTCAAATCCTGCCTCCATTCTGTCTTTATCTCCAATCTGAAAGCCCATTTTCAACAAAGGGCTCCTTCAAGGTCCCTGAAAGCATAATCACCACCTCTGCCACTCTGTTCATGCCTCTGCACAGAGCCCGAATCCTTCTACTTCTCTTCCACAGATGTCTGACATCCAAGTGCTAATGTAAAGCCTACCCTCCTAAAGAAGGCCGCCCCTAACTGCCACACGCCAACCTCTCTCTCCCTTCACTTCAAATGCGGACTCAATACCCCGCGACTGGTGCTATACTGGTCCATGGAAACACTTCCCCTACTGTCACATTTCATGCAAAAACTGTGACTGTTAGCTCTCTTAGGATTAATCACCAATTCAGATTAATGACTATATGTTATACTTCTATCCTGGTGCTCAGGAGATAATTATTCATTCGATTTGGCTGACTACTCTTCAGAGACCTGATGGTAGAGAAAAATGTTCCAGGAAAAAGCATTCTGTAAGGAAAAACCATATATATTTTCCCTCTCAAAATAACCTGTGACCAAGAACTGAAGAATTAAAACTTTCTCAGTTTTGAAACAAGATGAGAAATTACACAGGAAAAGGCTAATAGAGACTATCTCAGTGACAGATTTGGAGCTCCCCAAGTTGTCTGGCTCCACCATCAGAGGGCAGGCCCCCCCCAACATACTCTACTGTCACCCCAGCCCCAGTGCGATCAGCGCCTCATGTACATACAGTCTGAATGGATGCAAGAGAAGGGCTCAATGAGGCCAGGCATTTCTTTCTAAACCAACTTCCTCATCACTAGATTGATGAGAAAAATCTATAAAGGGGAAATCATAGCTGTATTTTAAAAACCAAGTGAAATAATTTTCTAAAAACAGATTTCAAAAAATTTTAAAAATTGCTTAAAGCCTCAAAACCCAATGCCAATAGTTAAAAATATCTCATCTCTAAGTTCTTGCTTACCTCTGATCGAAATTCTTTTTATAAATCCAATTTTTCTTTTTTTATCTTAGGCAACACAGAAAGCAACTGATCGCTGTTCTATTTAACATTCATATGATATAATGATCTTACTGGAGTTTCTTTCTTTACAGTTTAAACAGACTCTTTTTATTAAATTGTTAATCTTCACAATTTTAAAATTTCTGTAACAATTTAACAGACTATTCTCTACTTAATGAATCCCATCCCTCAACATCTGTGAAATTGATAAGAGAGCCCTCTCCAGGGTTTTATTTGTAACCCTTCTCTCCTGTAACACACTGGTCATTCTGCCCAACTACACAATGCAGCAGATGTGGACTCTTTGCTTTAAGACACTGGCCACTGTGAGGGTGAAGTGAAATTAGAACGCTCAGTGGTAATCAGGTATATTACTTTTGGTTTATATACTTGATTGCTTACTAAAATTATTAACTCAAGGATTGTTCAAATAAGGAAAGAAAAATAAAACAATTTCAAAGTATGTGAACTATAATTTTCTACTAACCAATACGTGGCTAATTACTCTCCAGCTGTTGAGGACAGAGAAAGTTTTTTATTTCTTGCACCTCAAGGTGTTTTGTGGAAGGAAAAGTACTCAAAAGACTTTGATTAGAACCAGAATTAACGTAGTCACATTTACTGTAATCATTGTTCCAACATTAAAATTATAATCAGTTGTCTTAGGACTAGTCAAAATCACTTGGTTTTGTCTTTGAATAGCCTTGTTCACTCTACATATGAGGAACTAAAGGCATCAGACAGGCTACATGACTTCATTTTTAAAAGTGACAAAGTCAAACAGTGAATTATGAAACCTCATTATAATTCCTATCTACTGGTTCTGTATTTCCACGGTTATTACACCACCCACAAACTGGTCTAAATTACAACTTTCAATTTTTTGTGTTGCTGATTCATGAGTATTATTACTCTCTTGCACTTTTGGAAATAAGGGGAAAAGGCCATTTTGAGATGTCTTACTGGCAGTATAGCAACGTCCATTTCACATCCGCTGCATGTAAGGAGGCATCCTTACAGGGCTGACTGAGCCTCCACTTATTCAGCACAAGTCAGTCACTGTGCTGAAGGCCATGGACCAGTGAATAGCATGCTCAGAGCCCTTTAACCTCCTGATTTAACTCTCAGGAGTTGCAACACACTGTAAGTTTGAATACAAGACTTGTGTTCAACTACCTTTGGATCCCTGGCACCTAAACCATAGCTGGAACAAAGCGGGTTCTGAGGGAAATGTGCATCACTCCCTTTTGACAAAAAAAGGTGCTGGTGCTGAGTACTTACCAGTGAGAAAATTCCGCAGCCGTCCGAACTGTACTTCATATTGCTGGGGCTCTGCCTGGCAAGGGGCTGCGGACACTATGTTAGTACAACCAGATTCGGATTGGACTGCAGAGGAAGAGACACACAAGATGCACACAGAAAGACAATCATTAGCCTAAAATGTGGCAGGATGGGTGGCAGCTGGTGTTGCGGGGCATCAGTAGCATTGGGCATCTCAGTACCTTTTCAAAGGACGTTGGGGCCTCTGGTTAAGTATGGCTGATACATCTACCTGCCCTTCCTGACACCCAGTTTCGTGACAGCAGAGGAACTAAAGGTATAAAGCACAGGATACACGAGCCGCATGAGAGGAGAGGTGCAGAGACTCATGAGAGACTCCTCTGGACGCATCTGAGCACAGGACCTGGTACTGTACCATCATGTGCCCCGGGATGGGTCTATTTTCAACCTTGGTGCTGGGCATCCAGGGGGCCCTTTCAATCTAGAAATTCACATCTTGCAATTCTGAGAAATTTTCTTGAATCATTTTGTTGACTCTCTCTTGTGTTCTCTTTCTGGGACTCCTACAATTTCCAGATAGGCCTCCAGAACTGATCCTTTAACCTCTCCCAGATTCCATTTTTTATCTTTCTGCTCTACTCTGTGGGAGGCTTTCTCAACTTTCAACTCTTCTAATGATTTTTCAGTTGTACTGTCATGTAAGTAGATGTACCTACATAAATATGTGGTTTTGAACTATGGTATTGGAGAAGACTCTTGACAGTCCCTTGGACTGCAAGGAGATCAAACCAGTCAATCCTAAAGGAAATCAAACTGAATATTCACTGGAAGGACTGATGCTGAAACTGAAGTTTCAATACTTTGGCCACCAGATGCGAAGAACCGACTCATTAAAAAAGAACCTTGATGCTGGGAATGACTGAAGGCAGGAGAAGGGGACAACAGACATGAGTTTGAGCAAGCTCCGGGAGTTGTGATGGACAGAGAAGCCTGGCGTGCTGCAGTTCGTGAGGTCACGGAGTCGGACATGACTGAGCAACTGAACATCAACAACACAAACATTGAACGTTCTTTTTTCCTCTCAAAATAGCATTCTCTTGTTTTAAGACCATCAGTGATGATATTGCTGAGGTTTCTCTTCTTTCTGCTGTTTGTTTTCTCCAAGATGCTTCTCATCATTTCTTTTCGCTTCCATTTTTCATGTGAAGTAGATCAGTTTCTTTCAAGGTCTGAACCAACAGTCTCTAGTTTTCTGAAAGTCAGCATCACAGAGCTGGTAAGAACTCTGGGCGTGGGTTTATCACCAAAAGGACGCGGATGGCATCTTCCCGGTGATGTCTTTAGGTCTCTTCTGTTCGGCAGGGCGGTTTCACCAGGACGAGCAATAGTTAATCACTTTCCTGGTCAGTAGGTGCTTGGCTGCCAAAATTCTCAGTAATGGGAGGAGGAAGAAAGCTGGAATCTCAATACTCAAGATGTAAACATACACTTCATCACTATTCTGAGTTCATGCTTTGCAAAAAGCAAAGTTCTCCTACCCTTTTTGCTGGGAGTGGGAACCTCAGGACTGGAAAAAGGTGCCTGGGGACTGAGGAGCCATCTTTAGCAACAATCTGGATGAAACACTGACACACGTGTAAGTAAGCATGGATGTAATTTATGCAGCAAGGATGCAGAGCCATGACATACAACACACAGAGATGGGGAGATGGGTGAGAAGAATCAGTGTCCCCTCCGAAACTCAAGAGACCTGATGGAAGGCTGCACATGTAGGAACAGCCTCCTTCTCCTGCTGCCCCTCTATGAGGAAGCCAGTCTCGAGTCCTCAGTCACGAGTGCTCACCTCGTCCTCCCCTCACTCTTCTGAGCCTTTCAGCTCAGGCTGTCCTCACTTCCGACTGGATCATACCGTAGCCTTCTGAGTAGCTCCCCTGGTTCTCATCTGGCCCTTCCTTGGTTAACACGGACACCAGAGTCATCTTCCAAAAATCCACATTTGGTACCTTGGATGCTCCCCTTCAACTCTCCCCGCTGATAAGCTCCTAATGGTTCTTTGGAAACTCAGCTCACTCTTTCTATGATTTACTATGGGAACCATTAGACCTTTTGGGAAGCCCTTTTGACCTGCTGATCTACCTGTAAAGAGTATGTTCTTTGTTTGCATAGAGGCTGAGTATCCTCCTCACAGGACTCACTATGTCACTCTCCCACGAATGCTGATTTACCTGCCTCATTTCCCAACTGTAATGTGAAGCACCTCAGAAGCCAGGATCAAGTCTCAGCTCTCTCTAGAACCTCTCAGCACCCGGCCACTGGCAGGCCTTCAAGATTGTCTGCTGAATGCAGACATAATTATTCAGGTTACTCAATTAAATTATTCAGGATAAAATTTTATGATAATCACATTTCATGCTTCTTACTTTTCCTGGCAGTTTTCTAGAAGTAACAGGCAGTCTCCTGATATGCCATCATATCTAAATCAAGACAACTGAGAACACAAATTTTACAGTGGTTGCCCTACTGTCTATCAGCAGCAACACAGGTTCCAAAGAAGACAAGGCAGCAGGCGCTTACCCAAGACTGTGATGCCAAGCTCAGAAGGACTTACTCATGATTGGTACACTGGCCATCTTACTAGGAACAGTAAGGCATTCAGGAATCTATTCCAAGTCCATCATCTGGCCCCGCCCTTGTCAGGGGAAGCCATCTGAGTCTGAAGGTGAGGGAGAGTGAATGAGCCTGACATGGAAGACAAGGAGGCAGATGCCTGCTGGGCTTCTTAAGAGGAGCCAGGGCTGAGCTAGAGAAAGCACTGTAATCTCAAGCTTCACCCTTGGCCATTTAAAGACGCTTATAACCAATCTAAAAGTACTGCAGGAAAAATTTCTCAAAATTTTTTCTAAAAAATCCAAATCCAATTTCAAACAACAAAAGCAAAAACACATTGTAAGTCTCAGGAATATGCGTATGATGCCAACACTTCCAACCACTTCCCAAAGGACTCATCCTGGAGAACCTGGCCTTCCATGAGTGAGGTCCAGGTGAGATGGGAGGGGCCCATGCAAGAGGGAAGAGATGACCCTGGCCCCGTTCAAGGAAGGAGAAAGTCGCACACAACATCAGGAACAGCTCAAAAGCCCTGGGATTCCAAGGGAGGACGTGTTACGATGGGCTTTCGAAGAGGCACTTGGGCCAACTGCTGCCTCTGGGAGAGGGGCAAGGTACCTGTGAGGCTGGCAGCCATCTCCTCGGTGCTCTGCGACAGCCGCAGGCCTTGCTTCAGCGGGCCGTCCGCGTCCCCGTACTGCCGGCGTTTGAGGTAGCAGGACACGGCCATCTGGATCTGCTCCGTGCGGACCCGTTTCATGACCTGTGGGGGAGTCACACGGACAGCTGGATGTCATGCATGGACAGGGGCCACCGGGCCAACTTGAGAGCCTTAATGACCAACCTCACCCTCTCTACCACCTTATCTACTGTCCCAATGACCACGTGGCCAGCTTCAATCATGGAAAATGAGAATAGCCTAGATATTAGGTTGGTACAAATGTAACTGTAGCTTTTGTCTTGTTAAATTTGCTGATACTGAAATACATTTTTAAATAAATGTGGTTATGTTATATAACATTTTAATGACATTTCTCACCTTATTTTCTTTTTGCTAATGACTTATTACTTGCTGTTTATTTTATATTCATTTCAGACTGTGGAAATGAGGTTTGACAAAATGCAAATCCGAACAATTTTCTTATTTGAGTTCAAAATGGGTCATAAAGCAGTGGAGAAAACTTGCACCATCAACAACGCATTTGGCCTAGGAACTGCTAATGATCAATTTGCTAACGTGGTGGTTCAAGAAGTTTTGCAAGGGAGACAAGAGCCTTAAAGATGAGAAGAGTAGTGGCTGGCCATCAGAAGTTGACAACGACCAGTTGAGAGCGATCACTGAAGCTGATCCTCTTACGACTCCACAAGAAGCTACTGAAGAACTCAATGTCGGCCATTCTACAGTTATTCGGCATTTGAAGCAAGTTGGAAAGGTGAAAAAACTTGGTAAGTGGGTGCCTCAGGAGCTGACCAAAAAAATATCATCATTTTGAAGTATTGTCTTCTCTTAATATACACAACAACAATATACCGTTTCTCAATCAGATTGTGATGTGGGACAAAAAGTGGATTTTATATAACAACCAGTGATGACCAGCTCAGTGACTGGACCGAGAAGCAGCTCCAAAGCACTTCCAAAAGCCAAACTTGTACCAAAAAGAGGTCACAGTTACTGTTTAGTGGTCTGCTGCCTGCCTGATCCACTACAGCTTTCTGAATCCCAGTGAAACCGTTATATCTGGGAAGTATGCTCAGGAAATCGATGAGATACACTGAAACTGCAATGCCTGCAGTCAACACTGGTCAACAGAAAGGGCCCAATTCTTCTCCATGACAACTCCTGACTACAAGTCATACAACCAATGCTTCAAAACTTGAATGAATTGGACTACGAAGTTTTGCCTCATCCACCACATTCACCGGAACCGACTATCACTTCTTCAAGCATCTTAACAACTTTTTGCAGGGAAAATGTGTCCACAACCAGCAGAAAGCAGAAAATACTTTTGAAGAGTTCGTCAAATCCCAAAGCATGCATTTTTATGCTACAGAAATAAACATTTTTCTCACTGGCAAAAATGTGTTGATTATAACAGCTCCTATTTTGATTAACAGAGATGTGTCTGAACCTAGTTATAATGATTTAAAATTCATGGTCCAAAACCGCAATTACTTTTGTACCAACCTAATAATAAAGCCCCACAGGGAGAATGGTTACATGTATATGCATGGCTGTTTGCTCGAGTCCCTTTGCTGTTCACCTAAACTATCACAACATTGTTAATTGGCTATACCCCAATACAAAATAGTTAGAAAAATAGAAGCCCCACAGATATCCCCGCCAAACTCCATTTAGATCGGTGTGTTTACATTTCAGTCATGTTGTTTACCTCTTTCACTCTTGATCTGTAACACCAGGTACAGATAAGCATCAAAATAATAAGAGGACATGTATACCTATCAGAAAGTTTCTCAGGAATTCTGTTAATCTTATTCCTGGCTGTGCTGGGTCCCCGCGGTCTTGTGTGAGCTTTCTCTAGTTGTGACAAACGGGCTGCTCGCTCTCTGGGCCGCACAGGTTCTCACGGCAGTGGCCTCTCTCATCGCGGAGCACCAGCTCTAGGGCACGTGGGCTTCAGTGGCTGTGGCTCTTGGGCTTAGGTGCTCCACAACACGTGGGCACCTCTTGAACTAGGGACTGAACCCACATTCCCTGCACTGGCATGTGGACTCTCAATGGACCACCAGTGAAATCCTCTCATGAATTCTTATAAGGGAGGAAATGCAGGGATAATATTCAAACTAATTTGAGGTGGTAATTCAAGCTGGTTTGAAAGTTCCCCTTCAAAAGGACTATCTTCCTTGACTGCTAAATTTATGATCAACAAGGACAGAAACTCATTGGCCTTCCCTAGTGGTCCAGTGGTTAAGACTATGCGCTCCCAATGCAGGGGGCCCAGGTTTAATCCCTGGTCAGGGAACTAGGGGTTTCCCTGGTGGCTCAGATGGTAAAGAATCTGCCTGCAATGCAGGAGACCCCGGCTTGATCCCTGGGTCAGGAAGATCCCCCGGAGAAGGGAATGGCAACCCACTCCAGTATTCTTGCCTGGAGAACCCCATGGACAGAGGAACCTGGAGAGCTACAGTTCATGGGGTCGCAAAGAGTTGGACATGACTAAGTGACCAACACTTTCACTTCAGGGAATGATCCCACATGCCACAACTAAGACCTGGCCCAGCCAAATACACACACACACACAGAATATCAGGAACCCCTGATGCTGCTATTGGCCTCAAGCACTCCTCTGCCTGAAGTAAAGAATACTGCAGTCCAGATGAACACTGACAGCTGGATGAATTTTCTAGGTTCACTCCAGTGATGTAAAAAATATTTTCTTCTTCAGAATCAAAACACGGTGTCCACTCTGGAATGCAAATAACATTATCTGTACACAAGCAATTGTCCCCATCAGGGTGATTTTCTCTAAATCAAGAGCTTCTAATTTTTTTGTCTGTATGTGGAAGATGTGTTTTTGATCATTTATTTGGATATGTTTAAGTTTTCAGTTTCAATTATAGGCACTGGACTTCTCTTTTGTGATTTCCTCCATTTGTTTTCCGTTCAGTTGCTCAGTCGTGTCCAACTCTTTGCGACCCCATGAATCGTAGCACGCCAGACCTCCCTGTCCATCACCAACTCCTGGAGTTCACTCAGACTCACGTCCATCGAGTCGGTGATGCCATCCAGCCATCTCCTCCTCTGTCGTCCCCTTCTCCTCCTGCCCCCAATCCCTCCCAGCATCAGAGTCTTTTCCAATGAGTCAACTCTTCGCATGAGGTGGCCAAAGTACTGGAGTTTCAGCTTTAGGATCATTCTTTCCAAAGAAATCCCAGGGCTAAAATTTCTCATATTCCAAAAATCTGTTATTCTTTAAATATTAAAAAAATTTATCCATATATAATTTTTATCCATTGAAATTTCTTTCAGTGAATAACCATATAACTGTTTTATCCAGATACAGCACCAAACAAGCTGTTCCAAAATCACTGACAAATAATCCTTGCAAACTGATTCATGTTGACTCTTTCAAAACATAATCTGAAGATTTTTTAAAACTTAATCTGAAGATTGACTTTTCAATTAGATAAAAGTCATACAACAGAACAAACAGTATAGGCTGGAGATATGCATATACAAAAATACATATATTTATATACAAATATAAAATGTTACAACATCATAAATGTTATTTTAAACCAAGTGTATAGAATGATTATATTATCTATGCATTTCATTTCTGGATTACTAGAGACAGGATCAAATGTTTGTTAAAAAGGGGAGGCAGTGGGTCTGATATGGTTGAGTCAGTGATACAATGAAACATATAGCTAACTTCAAGAATTCTTAGTCTCCAAACTCTTCCAAAGCAGCCCAATTCCTTATATTTTAGCTGAAACTAAAGCTTTTCCAGATTTCCTACTAGCCATCTCTCATTGCCATGGGAATGCAAACTATCAATGTATGTCCCTCAGTGTTTCAAATAAGATGGGAGTTAAGAGGTTACCTGTCCGACAGGAAAAACGTCTACACAGGACAGACGTGGGAAAACTGACAGAGCAGACCCTGGAACGGCAAGCAAGCCCACGGCGGGACACTGCATACGCGTGTTTAAAGAGCAGGGGAAACGAGGCAGCGGAGAGAAGGCAGCTAGAACGACAGTTAGAAAGACACAACTGGCCCTACTGGGGATCACTAGAGACCAGTCTGTAAATACAGACTCGTTTAACGGGTTTGCCCAAATTAGCTGCCCCGATGGGGTCACACAGAGTCGGACACAACTGAAGCGACTTAGCAGCAGCAGCAGCAGCTGCCCCAAACAGCAGATTCTGGCTCCAAACCACCACTTACGAGAACCTTCCCTGAGGGTAGGCAGTGAATCATCTGCAAGGCCATGGATCTCAAGGGGAGGAACACAGGCATTAAGTCTCTTTTACAGCTGCACTCAACTGAAATATCAGAAACATGAGCCAACTGACTTCCCTGGACTAGATTCCAGCGCACACATATTTTAAATGAAATAAATAGAGAGTTCTGCAAAGAAATCAGTCCCTCTCCTTTGACTGATTTCCCTAGATGCCATGTTGTTTTTCAGTAACTAAATCGTTTGACTCTCTTGCGACCCCATGGACTGTAGCCCGCCAGGCTGCTCTGTCTGTGGGATTTCCCAGGCAAGAATACTGGAGAGGGTTGCCATTTCCTTCTCCAAAGGATATTCCCTACCCGGGGATTGAACCCACGTCTGTTGCTTGGCAGGTGAATTCTTTACCACTGAGCCACCTCAATCTCCACAGTACTAACACCCATAAATGGACACATGAAGAAAATAAAAAACAAAACAAAACAAATCCTCCTTAAAATGGACCGGTCTTTTTGAGAGACTCAGGCATGAGACTAACACTGCAATTCCCTTACCTGTTTATCTTTTCTCATATTTATAAAATCTTTTAAATTTAAATTGATTTTCAATCTAATTACATCTTTTTCAAAAAATTTCAGGTTTTCTCTTAATTTTCAATTGACATAAAATATTTTAGCTTTAAAGTTAAAAATACATACATGCATACCTTTCTTTTCATATCACGTTATTAGTATTTCTGGAAACTAAAATGAGGATTCTAACCTATTGTATCTATTTCTCATGCATTAATAGTTCTCTACTATTTAATACTTCAACAAAGTTGCTACAGAAGATCAGGACAGGATCACCTTCCTGCCTCAAAGTAACACCAGGAAGGAAGAACCACAGCTGCTCTCTTAACACTCACCCTTGCAGCCTAACCCCACCCACTTATGTTCAAATGTGTGCGGTTGGAGGGCTGCTTAAAGAGATAGCCCCAGCCCAGCACTTCATGGGTTAAGGACTACCAATTCCATGAGATGCCAATAGAGCACCATGTGAATAGCATGTCTCCCCTCACCCCTAAGATACAAGGTGACAGCTTTGAGGATAAATGAGTTCAAAACAAATCCAGGCAAACTCACCACCACTATCCTCAAATCAATTCCCTAACTGAGTATATGGACAGCAGCTAGGTGTTTCTGTGTGTTTTTTTTTTTTTTTTAAGTGTATGTTTTCCAGTTGTAATGATGCTTAAAAACTGATAAAAATCATTTTATACTTTTGAAGTGAGATGTAAAGTGCCTACTAGGGACTCACATATCAGTTCTCTTCTCTTTCACTGCAGCATTCTACAGGCTTGCAAAATCCATGGACAGATCTTCTAAATAGCATCTAAAAACCTAAGTTTTTGCATTAATCATGATTAAATGCTTTGTGGAAATATAAACCATAGTTTAAAAATAAATGAACCAGACTATTCTCGGTTTCGGTCATAAATGATATAACTTTAAAACTTGCAGAATAACTGAAAGCTGTGCTCCTTCCCATGGAAATACTATGCCACAGAATAAGGCCCCCAGCTGGGGGCTTAGGAAGCAATGTAAAATCTGGGGGGCGATAGGGTGGAGCAGAAATCATACAGTCTGGCAGCCAGAGGACGCTAGAAATTGATCTTCTCTAACATCAGCTGAGACCTCCATAAAGTCCCAGAAGGCTTTTCTTGTCAACTCTTTTCCCGTAGCTTCCTACCCCCAGCCACTCCAAACCTGCAGTAGTCTCCTTACCCAGCCAGCCAACATCAGCGAGCTATTTACTTAGACTTGAGATTCCTCAGCTCTTGTCAAATCTAAGTCATTTCCCTGCATTATCTTTACATGGTCTCCAGGCTGCTGAATATGCCACCTCCCCTGCAAGCGTGTCTTCCGGCTCCCCTCTCCATCCTCCACATTCCCTGCATCACAGCATCAGTGACACAAGACTCTCTGCTGTCTGTAGTCAGATCACGTTTCTGAGCTCAAGACTGAATGACTTCTCTACCTGGATGCTGCCAACATCTGAAATGCAATGTGCTCAAATTCTCTTCCTTCCATACTTCCTCCTTCTAGTTTTCCTAACCAGCTTAATGGTGCCACCAACCACCAACAGAGACAACAACAATAAAAACCACAAACAAAACCAACCAAACAAGCAAAAACTAGTGGCCATCTTCTCTTGTCTCCCCCAGCCTCACTTCTAAACAGCCATCATGTCCTTCTATTCCAGACAGGATTCTGTCTTGGAGCCTCTGTGTTACTACATCCGCACTGCTGCTTTTTGACAGCACAAATCACTTCTCATCTGGACTAATCCAATACCCTCCCACCTGTAGGCTTACCTCAAACACCCTTTTGAAGGTGGTCAGAGAAAAAGACAAAAATCTGATTATGCTACTCCATGCTAAAAACCATCCTCCACAACCGATGCAGCTGCCCTCTTCTGCCATCATTGTTTCTTAGTTGCCCCAGATGAACAGTTCCCTAGAACAGGGCTTTTATCTTGGAAATTCACATTAAAAATAAAGTGAGCTTTGTCTAGCTCCTGCTTGGAATTCCCAACAGTTTAATTTAGGCACGTGATTTCTCTGTATTTTTATGAACCAAGAAAGCCACAAATATTTAATTCCTACTTCAACACTTGTTTTAGGGCTCAGAAAACTTATTTCTATACAAAACTTTGTTAACGTGGAAGGGTATGGCACAATCTATAGAATGGCTACCTATATCTACCATGTCTGCTTTTATAAAGAAAACTTTTCACATGTACTCCATTTACAAAGTCTGCAGACAGAAGAAACAGGATATTGTGCTCTCAGAATAAGGGGGATATGGTTTCCTATGTTTATCATTCTCTCTGAAACAGGACTCAAATGAGGTTTTGAAGATGCTTTAGTGACATTAAACCCTCATGTGTGTCTCAGTGGAAAGATCACTTTTTTATTCTAGAGTAGTACTGCCCATGGGCTTCCCGTCTGCCAGAGCAGGAGACGCAGTTTCAATTCCTGGGTCGGCAAGATCCCTTGGAGAAGGAAATGACAACCACTTCAGTATTCCTGCCTGGGAAATCCCATGGACAGAGGAGCCTGGCGGGCTACAGTCCATGCGGTCCCAAAAGACTGGGATATACCTTAACAACTAAAACAACAGTACTGCCCGTAGGACTTCCTGCAATGGTGGAAATGTTGTCCATCTGCACTGCTCAGTGTGGCAGCCACCAGCCACAAAGGGCTATTTAGCAATTAAAATGTGACTAATGCAACTGAGAAGGAAATGGCAACCCACTCCAGTATTCTTGCCTGGAGAATCCCAGAGACAGAGGAGCCTGGTGGGCTGCCGTCTATGGGTTCGCACAGAGTCAGACACGACTGAAGCGACTTAGCAGCAATGCAACTGAAGAATTTAAGTTTTCATTTTAATTAAAGCAACCACACGTGGCCAATGCTGACTGTTTTGAACACAGTTCCAGATCATGGTATTATTTTGTGAAAGTAAAGCAGCAGTATCATGACTTAAAAATGTCAATTTACAAAGTTTTGCAAAATAGTTCTGATTACTGAATTGCCAACTCTCCCAAAATACATCTTACCAGAAAGATATCTTATCTGATTGCTAAACAAAGATTTATGAATGGGAATTTTCTATAGTATTTTCTAAAGCTTGCCAATATACAATGTTCTTTAAACCATCTTCAAGTCAAAAAAAAAAATGAGAAGGGAAAAAGGAATTTGTTTCAGCAGACAAACAGAGCAGCAGTTACTGTCTGTGTGTGTGTGAAGTCGCTCAGTCGTGTCCGACTCTTTGCAACCCCATGGACTGTAGCCTAGCAGGCTCCTCCCTCCATGTACTGGAGTGGGTTGCCATTTCCTTTTCCAGGGGATCTTCCCAACCCAGGGATCGAACCCGGGTCTCCCGCATTCCAGGCAGATGCTTTAACCTCTGATCCACGAGGGAAGCCCTACTGTCTATAAAACTACATTCAAATAAAAGCAAGCTCAAACCTAAGACAACTTTACCCCTGCAATAAGAAAATTAATAAAGAAAAATATTTCGTTAACTTAAAAATAGGTTCCATTCCTGGATCAGAAAGATCCCCTGGAGGAGAGCATGGCAATCCACTCCAGTATTCCTGCCTGGAGAATCCTATGGACAGAAGAGCCTGGCGGGCTCTAGTCTATAGAGTCAGAAACCACTGACCAGCAAAGAGGCAGACACCACTGAAGCAACTTAGCATGCACGCAAGCATCCACTTCTATCTTCAACATCTATGCCTCTGTGGTCACTTTAGCCACTCTGAATCATCAATTCCATTTTCTAGAACACATCACCTTCGCATCTATCAAATCACCTATGACAGAGCACTTCTTGAACCCGCACATCACTGGAAATCTCAACAAAACCATCAATACCCATTCAGGTGGGTATACCTTTTCTACTTATCACTTATTAATACTATACTGATTGTATAAATAATCCCAAACTAGCATTGACTAAGATTGTTTCAGTCCAGTACATTTCCCAAACGGCACCTTGTTGTTGGAAAGCGTAATTACAGTGTTTGTAATAGGAGACACTTAAGCATGTGGTGACATTTTCTTTTAAGAGGGATACTTTCAAGGATACTTTGTCAACAAAGGTCCGTCTAGTCAAGGCTATGGTTTTTCCAGTGGTCATGTATGGATGTGAGAGTTGGACCATAAAGAAAGCTGAGTGCCAAAGAATTGATGCTTTTGAACTGTGGTATTGGAGAAGATTCTTGAGAGTCCCTTGGACTGCAAGGAGATCCAACCAGTCCATCCTAAAGGAGATCAGTCCTGGGTGTTCATTGGAAGGACTGATGTTGAAGCTGAAACTCCAATACTTTGGCCACCTGATGCGAAGAACTGACTCATTGGAAAAGACTTCAGTGCTGGGAAAGATTGAGGGCAGGAGGAGAAGGGGACGACAGAGGATGAGATGGTTGGATGGCATCACTGACTCAATGGACACAGGTTTGGGTGGACTCCGGGAGTTGGTGATGGACAGGGAGGCCTGGTGTGCTGCGGTTCATGGGGTTGCAAAGAGTCGGACACAACTGAGCGACTGAACTAAACTTCAGGGGAGAGGTGGGGGGAAAATCCTGCCTTGTAGTTAGGCATATACAATACATCCCTGAAGATCTTTTCAAGAGAAAAAGTTGCCTGGAATGGTCTCCAGGTTTCTTCATGCCTTCTCAAAGTGCTCTTTAAGCTTCCAGATTTGGATTAAAATGCCTGCCTCTGGTAAGCAGTCCTTTTCCTTTCAGAGTCAAAGGCAGACACAAAGCTACCAAGACAAGTGGCTGGGCCTTCCCTACTTTCAATTCCACATTACTACAAGTATAATCTTTCCAAAAAGCTAATCTGATGCCATCTGTGCTCAGCTTAAAAACTTTCTCCTTCCTCCACCAGTGGGGAAGATAAAAAAAAAAAACCCATCTCCACCTTGTCATCTCAAGGTTACTCTGATCTGTCTTTGTTTACAAAACAGGTGGGTACCACCCCGCTGTCTAGCCTTAGGGGCTTTTGGTCAAAGCCTCCTTCTTTAATTGGAGGAATTCCTCCCCCTTTCCTCTCCCCCAACTCCTACCTGGTTTAACTAAGTCTCACCCAGGCTTCCCTGGTGGTGCAGAGGTTAAAGCGTCTGCCTGCAATGTGGGAGACCTGGGTTGGGAAGATCCCCTGGAGAAGGAAATGGCAACCCACTCCAGTATTCTTGCCTGGAGAATCTCATAGACAGAGGAGATTGGTGGGATACAGTCCACCAGTCGCAAAGAGTCGGACACGACTGAGAGACTTCACTTTCACCCAGGCTTCACAGCCCAGCTTGGCCATCTCTTCCTCAGGCCTGATTCTCTCTGCCCATCAAACCCAGGAACAAACTTCTATCCTGGGAATCACCACACTATTAGTTTCCTACACCACCACTATACTAATACCTAGCACTTACTGACCTATAGGGTAGGGAACATTCCTCAGATGAGAAAGTTGAGGCTCACAGAAGTCAGACAGGTGCCGTGGGGTCCACAGTGCCAAGAGGGGTGCTTGGGTCACCTGGCTGCTGGGTCTGAGCTCTTCCCCTTTAAGTCTTGCTGCTCCAAGGGTTCTCTTGGGGAACAGAACAGTGAGAACTTACCACACGCTTGTTGAAGGCATGATCAAAATAGTTACTACCTGAGAAGCTATCTGTCACAGAGAGGCTAGGAAGGGCTTCTAGCACTGTCCTGGGCAATGCTGTTAAACAGCATCTTTGCAGCCTCCTTCCAGCTGAATCATCAAACAAACAAAAACCCTTTCTCCAAAGGTGTCCTTATAGGTATCATGGAGGATGTCTGTTTGCAAAAGTAAAACCAAAAAATTGGTTGACTGCATAGTTAACGGAGGACTTTTCCTAATTTCCCAGTGACAGAACCAAGTATAAACTTCACACATTTAGAGGCAGAAGCATCAAAATCACTCCCAAACACACTGATTTACCGTTGATGACCAAAAACAAAAAATGCTTAAGGTAAGCCCACTTTTTGGTTTTCCAGCTTAATACGGATTCGTAAGGCAGGAAATATTTATAATTCATAAAAATCAAAAGTTAGCATGCTTCACATTTAATGCAAAAAATTTACGCCCACAAGGAACCTACAAAGTACTCTACCAAAAAAGTAATTGTAATAGCCAATAATTAGTATTAACAGAACACATCCTATTTGTCAGGTATTTTCATATACGTTATTCCTCTTTTGGGTATCCTTTAAAAAGTCCACTTTTAAGTTATCAGTCAATACCCCAGAAGAAGAGACGAATGCTCATAGAGATTACAGGTAGGTACATGGCTTCCACAGAAGGCCGATGTAGACATCAAGCCCATCCACTATGAGACGCTTCCCTGAGTGTAAGGACATGGCCCGAACTCCTCTTCTGACTTCCACCCTCAAGCAGGGCTGGGACCCAGGCCGAGGTCGGCCACCGCAGTCCCCTTCCCCCCACCCCGCAACGCTGGGTCACCTAGGAGCGGACAGTCCCCGCGCGCCGCTGCCGGCGCGGCCCGGGTCCCGCAGGCCGGCTTGCAGCTCCGAGACCTCCACCTGCAAGGTCAGAGGTCAGAGCTCAGCCGGCCGCCGCCGGGGGCCGACCCGGGGCGCCCCCGCCGCAGTCTGAAGGGCCCCACTTCCGCCGAGCCCAGGACGCCGGCTCGCGCACCTTCGGCTCCCCGCCCACGCCTCGCCCAGGCGCTCCGCGGCCTCCGCGCTCCGCGGCGCACAGCCCGCAGCCGGCTGTCAGGGGTGCGGCCGCCTCGAGGGCGCCCTTGCAGGTGGGGACCGCCGCGCTCGTCAGCGTCCTCCCCGCCACCATGTGCCAAGTTTCAGCCCGACTTTGGCCTAGAGACACTCCTCTAGCTTAAACGCCCGAGAGCGCCGGCCCGCGCTCCCGGCCTCCGGGCGGGGCCGCCGCCCGCAGCCACGCCGGCCCGCCCCGCCCCCACGGCCTAGGCCGCGCCGCCACCCGCGCCCGCCGCCCGCACTCACTGAACATCCCAGGCGGCTCCCGCTTCCCCCGCCGCCGCTGCCGCCGGGGTCGCCCCGCGTCCGCCTCCGTCGCCTTCGCGGCAGGCTCGCTATCCGCGGCCGGCTCAGCCGGACCCCCGAGCCCCGAGCCCCGCCGCCCCCGCGGCGGCTCTGGGCGGCCGCCCCATGACTGACTAACGCGGAGCCGCCGCGGGCTGGGCCGGGCCGCTCGGGCCTCGACGCGCAGCTGTCTCCGCCAATGGGCGCGGCGCCTCGGCGCTCGGCTGGCGATGCCTGGCGCGCGCGCCGCCCCGCCCCCGCGCTCCTTCCGCCCCTCCCAGCGCCGCACGGCCCAAACCCGGGCGGCTGGCTTTGGGCGGAAGAAGCGAGGCCCTCACGTGGTAGCTCCGGAGTCGGTGCCGTTGTTGCTGTCAGTCCCCGCGAGGTCCGGGACTGACCGCCGGGAGAGCTCCCGACTCGGGGACTGACCTCCGACCAGTCCGCTGCCCTTCACGGCGGGGCCTGCGTGAGTTCCTCACCTGGGGTTGCCTGCAGGTGAGCCCCCTCCCGGCCGGCCTTCCGCCCCGATCGCGGCTCCTACCAGGTGACCACGTCCCTCCAGGTGAGCTCCCCACCAAGGCACGGTCCTCCCCGCTGGTCCCTCCCCCGGCGGCCTCTCGCCTGCCTCCTGGCTGTTAGCTTCCTTGAGCTCCCCAGGGTTCCGGCGTGTGAACGCGCAAGACGGACGCGGCTTTGCTGTCCTCGCGGGTTTGTGGTCCTCAACCCGACTTCCCACGCGCGTTCGCAGAGATCGTTGAGGTCACCGGGAGCCCAAGGTTGGCAGGTCTAGGAGAGTTGTCTGGGGCGTCTTTGTAGCCAATTCTTCAGACGCTTTTTAAGTACTTGGTAGCTGTCGTGATGGTCAACATTGAATTTCACAGTTAAGTTAGTAACTGTTGGATGTATATTGGATGTTTTGACACACGGCAGACTGACATATTTTGACTGTTCTGGTCTCTGTAACAGAGGAATAGTATCATTCCTTATTCCCTTGTAAAAATGCCTATAGAGAATTAATTCTGAAGGTAGGTCTGGAGAATTTCGGACCCCTTAGATTAAAAAAATCCAGTGATCCAGCTCTCAGTAGATCAAACTCTTTTCGTTTGAGAGTATTTAAAATAGAATCTTGAGGCCGCGATTTTGTCTCCATATTTCACTGGTCCTATTTGGTTGCTGTTTGCAGTGCTGTGGTCCGTCCTTCAGTCGTGTCCGACTCTTTGTGACCCTGTGGACTGTGGCCCACCAGGTTCCTCTGTCCACGGGGTTCTCCAGGCAAGAAAACTGAAGTGTGTTGCCATGCCCTTCTCCAGGGGATCTTCTGGACTCGGGGATGGACTTGCATCTCTGTGTCTCCTACATTGCAGGCATATTTTTTACCCACTGAGCCACCTGGGATCTCTATTTCAGTATTAAGTACCATGAAAAACTTTCTCCTTTGAGGAGCTGACTTGTTTACTTTAATAGAATGAGAATGATTTAATCTGATGTTTTCCATTTTTACTATGACTTTTAGGAAACTCAAAGCTACATTTATCTCAGTTTTATAGGATTATAAGTGGTTGGTTTGTTTGTATTGCTGCTTTAGTCATAATTTTTTTTTGTATTGTATTTTTCCAACATTAATTGTATAACTGTATTCTGTAGAGTCTTTAGAAGCAGTGTATTTTCGTAAATTAATGAAGTTACTGTTGCAGCTGAAATAAGTCTTTCTGTTGGGGCTGAAATAAGTCTTTCTGTTGGGACTGGGTTTATACTTTATTTCTTTTGAACTTGGAGAAATATTACCATTTCCAAATACTGCTTATCTTTTTAACTGTTTAGTGGAGTGGATCCTAATACATACTCTACAGTATGTATGTATTAGGACATTTTTGCTGTAACAACCCTTTCAATCTAAAGCCATGTGTGAAAATAAAGTAATTTGAGTGTTCTCAAGTAATTTGAACACTTTGGGTTTTGTTTCATTGAATTCCTGCACACTGACCTCGGAGGATGTCATGTTTGATCACAGCAGGAATATTTTACACGTGTGGGTAATCCATCTTCTGTCTGCTTTCATGTGAAAAGCATGAAAGTTTTCTTCTAGAAAACTCATGGACTCAAGCATCGTATATATTGACTTCTGCCCAATGATGTTTTAATTCACTGAAGAATTTTTTTTAAAGGAGTATAAGTTATGTAGACAATAAGGTACATAATGTTCATTTTTGGTGCCTATTAAGTTTGACCTTTATATAATGTATTTTTTTTTCCATTGCTTTAAATTGTAGGTAAAGTGCCGAAATGGCAGCTGTTTATTCTGGCATTTCTGTGAAACTTAAAAGCAAGACAACGTCCTGGGAAGATAAGCTAAAACTAGCTCACTTTGCTTGGATTTCTCACCAGTGTCTTCTTCCAAATAAAGAACAAGTAAGTTTAATGCAAAAGTTACGGTTTTACGACCTAAACTAATGGTCACTTATTAAATTGCGTATTGATGTTTAGTTAAAATTTTAAAAGATTAGAGAAAAGGTTGGAGAAGGAAGCATGGTTAGAAAGTTAAAAGTAGTTTCAGTGAGAAGAAGTTAATAGATATTTCACTAACAAACTTTTTCTGTTATAAAACCTCAGCATTTCTTTTATGTTTGGAAATATCTCTTATATTCCAAATTATGTGGGTGTGTGCTAAGTTACTTCAACCCTGTTCAACTCTTTGTGACCTGCCAGGCTCCTCTGTCCATGGGTTTCTCCACGTAAGAATACTGGAGTAGGTTGCCATGCCCTTCTCCAGGGGATCTTCCCAACCGAAGGACTGAACCCGTGTCTCTTACATCACCTGCATCGGCAGGCAGGTTCTTTACTACTGGTGCCACTTGGGAAGCCCTAAGTATGTGCATCAGTGAACAAGTTTGGACTTGGGTTACCTGGTGGCTCAGACGGTAAAGTGTCTGTCTACAGTGTGGGAGACCAGGGTTCAATCCCTGGTTTGGGAAGATCCCCTGGAGAAGGAAATGGCAATCCACTCCAGTACTATTGCCTGGAAAATCCCATGGACAGAGGAGCCTGGTAGGGTACAGTCCATGGGGTCGCAAAGAGTCGGACGCGGCTGAGCGACTTCACTTTCACTTCCAGGAATTAGGTTCTGAGTCTGTTGGCAGTTTCATTTATTTGTAAATCCTAAGTGATGCTCCATAAACAATTCTTATTGGTGCTTTTTGAACATCTTTGGAACTTGATGAATCAAAGGTTGGGAAGTAGAGAAGCTTTAGCATTTGTAATAACCCAAAGGGAATTAGATTATAAAGTGATAGATTAGAAACAGATTAGGAAGCAAGAAAGACATCGTTCTTTGTTAACATTTCTCAAACTTACCTGACTAAGAAAAACTGTTAATGTAATGGAGACACCAAGGTGATGAACTCATTAAAATGGGTTAACGTACAGTCATTTGGTGCCTCAGCAGTAAAGAATTCACCTGTCAATGCAGGAGACACAGGTTCGATCCCTGGGTTGGGAAGATCCCCTGAAGAAGGAAATGGCAACCCACTCCAGTATTCTTGCCTGGGAAATCCCACGGACAGAGGAGCCTGGTGGGCTACAGTACGTGGGGTTGCAAAAGACATCAGACACAACTTAGTGACCAAACAACAACAATAAAGCAGTTCAAAATTGTCAAAGATGGATTACCGCTGTTGAAACGATGAGATCCACTTTGTACAGCGCCAGCAGAACTAGTAGTTTCTGAATCTGGCTGTACGTAAGAACTGTTTTGGCTGCCTAAGTGTCACCTGACAGCTCTGGCAGGCAGTTTGATCAAGGTTTCCACTGTCCTTCTCGGGAGAGTTTTTTTCTTTTAGCATTTGCACTATTCATGCTGTTATGGACATTTCTGGTGTCTTGAGCTGAGGCCTCACCACCTTTCCTTGTGTTTATGAATAAGGAATCATGTCATAATAATGAAAACTATCCATGTTCAGCCCTCCTCCTGATACAGCATTTGTGAATCATTCATGGAAGACTCTGTCTTCTAAACGCAATAAGTAGGTTTAGAGATGAAGCTGCAGGTAACTCAGAAGCCGGGACACAAACTCTGGTCTCCTGACTCTGCATCTTTGCTTTTGTGTGTCATTCTTTTTGTGGCCATCCTGAGCAATTGTTGTTGTGCTTTTAACTTTTACAATTTAGAAGTGATTAGTTAGAAGAAACCATTTCACTTGAAACTTTTTATTGGCCCCAGGTGATGGCCAAGTTAGTTTTTTTCTTTTTTGTTTAATTTATTTATTTGGCTGTGCTGGGTCTTAGTTGGGGCACGCAATATCTTTGTTGTGGTATTCAGGATCTTTTAGTTGTGACATGTGGGATCCTGTTCCCTGATGAGGGATCGAACCCATGCCCCCTGCATTGGGAGCATGGAGTCTTAGCCACTGGACCACCAGGGAAGTCTCCAAAGTTAGTTTTTTTAAAATTGTTTAATAAACATATTTTAATGTTTATTGTTTAATAAACATATTTTAAGGTATCAAAACACAATATTACCAAAGATAAGTTGTAAAGAAAGTTCTTCCCCCTGGCAGTTGTATTTGGTTATTCATGGGATGTCCCTATCAATGTCCAGTGTTTTTCTTGATAAAGAAATTCATTTATTTTTAAGTATATTTTTTTCCAAATTCAGGTATTGCTTGATTGGGCAAGGCAGTCGTTGGTTGGATTTTATAAGAAAAAACTTGAACTGAAGGAAGACATTGTTGAAAGGCTTTGGATCTATGTAGATAACATTCTACATAGCAGAAAACTGCAGAACCTCCTCAAGAATGGAAAGACAGTTAACCTTCAGATTTCCCTCATCAAGGTAATTAACAGTTTCCTGTGTTATCCTGTATGTGTTACATGTATCTCTGTTGATTTCCTGTTAATGCCAGAGACTTAATTGTCTTATGGTTAATTATATCAAGATGCAGAAAATATCAAGGTAGGAGGGGAGATGGCTTCCCAGGTAGTGCTAGTGGTAAAGAACCCACCTGCCAGTGCAGGAGATGCATGAGGCGCAGGTTCAATCCTTGTGTCTAGAAGATCTCCTGGAGTAGGAAATGGCAACATGCTCCAGTATTCTTGCTGGAAAATTTCACGGATGGAGGAGCCTGATGAGGTACAGTCTGTGGGGTTGCAAAGAGTCGGAAACGACTGAGCGCACACACAGCACAACAGCAGGGGAGAAGAAAAAAATAGTACATTTACAGTTATAATAATAATTGATGTTTATTGAATGCATATCAAATTCGCTATACCAGGTGTCCCTAACCCCCGAGAGTTAGGAACTGGGCTGCACAGCAGGAGGTGAGCGGTGGGCAGGCCTCATCTGCCATGGCTTTCATTACTGACTGAACTAAGCACTTTATATTATTTAATATTGAATAAAAGATTAGAACGTTTTCATAAGCTGGTTAATTACCTTTTTAATTAGAAAAGGTATCCAGCAGATGATGCCACTTTATGACTTTTTCCCCCCACCTTTTTGCTGAACTAGAGGGAGATCAAAGGTCAAAATCCAGATGAGATTTTCCTCAAAGGTTTTTGACTCAGTGGGCCGGAGAAAAGCAGTAGAGGCTGGGAACAGAGGAATTAAATGGTTGATAGCCTGATGGTTCACAAGTTTTAGTGGTTCTTGAAATTATGCTCTGAATTATGTCACTTTTTAAACTAATAGTTCAGTGATCACCAAACTGGACTATTCTGAATGGTCCTTAGGGGATATGAGAAGAAAATATTTCATCTTTATATGATTTTTAAAAGGTCACCTTAATTTTTATGTATGCCGTATAATTGTATAAAATACTCGTACTTTGGTGCATGTGTGTAATTTATAACCTTATCACGTATAAAAGTAGAAAAAGTTGTATAATCAGAAATATTTGAAGATTACCATAGTAGAGTGCTGGCATTTAAGTACAAAATATTTTTGGTTCAGCTTTTCCGGAGCCAGCAGTTATATGGATGGAGATAAACACACCTGTGTCATTGGGCTACTCATAACTTGGCACCTGGGATAAATTTGATTCTCAGATGCTATGAGGCTGGAAGCAAGTTGCATAGCCCATAAGTGAATTTTGGAATCTGCCTGGCCCTTGTGATTTCTGTTTTTTGTGACTTTCAGAATTTTGAAAGCTGTAGACTGGGTTTGCTATAAGTAGTAACTGGCAATGTTTGTTTTCTTCTTTTAAGAATGCCTTTTGCTTTGGCTTTTTTAGATACAAACAGTATTACTGATTATAGAAATGTGTTTTGGACCACAGGATCATAACCGAAGGTCACTGTCCCATCTACCTGTAGCATCTAAGTTGAATTATAGGTTTAGGTTCTAAGAAAACATGAAATCTTTGGACTTTAAGCCTTATAAAACTCTGCTATTTAGAAAGGGACAGCAGATATATAAAGGCATGGAGCCCTTTTCTTAATTTATATTGGTAGGAGTTGGATGTGTGTAGGAATTAAGACAGGTCCTCTGGCTTCTTTTGATGTGCTAAGGAAAAGTCAAGTCCATTTAGATGTGCTGATCTGGGCATTTTTTTCTCATTAAGATCAGGGCAAGGAGCGAGTTTGCTCATTGTGTTGTGTTTTTTGAGTGTCTGTGGGTTTAGCGTCAGTGACGAGTTTCCTTTCTTTCTCGATACTCAGATCATCAATGAGAGGATAGCCGAGTTCTCTCTTTTGGGATCCCAGAGGAACATCTGTGTTGTGCTGAGCTGCTGCCAGGGTATCCTCTCGACACCTGCCCTTGCTGTCATCTACACGGCCAGGCAGGAGCTGATAGTTGACCTGCTGAGCCAGCTCTGCTGGTTGGCCTGTCGGCAGCCAGGAGCCGTAACACCCCAGTTGTTTGAAGTCATTCACCTGAGCCTCAGCCACTACCTCTCACTTCAGCAGCAGCAGGTCAACCCGAGACGCGCCTTTGGGGAGTTGACTGGGCACCTGCTCCAGCCCTGCCTGGTCTTGAGACACTTTCTCTCGGGGGGCACATGGACTCAGGCTGGCCAGGGCCAGCTGCGGCCAGCGCTAGGCCGGGACATTAGGAATCAGATTGAGGCTGTGCTTCGAGGTGGAGCTTTTCAGCCTGAGCTGCTTCCTTCATACAGAGAGGAGCTCTTGGATCAGCAGCAAGGCGACTCAAAGATAGGGGCCATGAAGAATCTTCTAGCTCCCCTGGGCACTATAATTGCCAGGCTGGTGGATGCTGGCTACTGTGACCCGCCCCTTCAGGCTTCAGTGGTGGCCAACTCTGTGGCCTTGCTGTACAAACTCTTTGTTGAGTCTTACCTCAAGGAGGGGAACCAGCTGCTTTGCTTCAAGGTGCTCCCTCAACTTTTTGGCTGCTTAAGAATTTCCCACCTGGAGGAGCAGAGGCAAGCCCTGTCTGTGTCCGATTGGACTGCAGAACTCCTTGTTGTGGAACAGCTTCTAAACTCAGTGGCCAGTAACACCATCTACAACATCGCTGCGGACCGAATCCGGCATGGTGAGGCTCAGTTCCACTTTTACCGTCGTCTGGCTGAGTTGCTGCTAAACCATCCACAGGCCCTCGTGCCGGCCTGGTTCCGCTGCCTCAAGGTTTTGCTCTCCCTGAATCATTTGATCCTGGAGCCAGACCTGGATGACCTGTTGGCTTCAGCATGGATCGACGCAGAAGTCACAGAGTTGCGGACCCAGAAAGCCCAGGAGGCACTGATCCACACACTCTTCCAGACATACGCCAGGCTCCGGCAGGTACCCCGGCTGTTCGAGGAGGTGCTAGGGGTGCTCTGTCGCCCCGCAGCTGAGGCACTGAGACTGCCGCTGCTGGCTGCTGGGCCTGCCGCGGTGCTCCAAGAGTGCCTCCCGGAGCTGCCCCTGAGCCAGGTCCTGGACATGTGGGCCCAGGTGCAGGAGCAGTTCCAGTCTCTGGTGTTGCCTGGCTTGCAGGGTGACGAGGACATGGCCCTGAAGTCCCTGTCGCTGAGCTCGCTGCTGTGCTGTGTCATGGTCCATGCGCGGAGCTTGGATGCTGGCTCACCCCTGCCCGTGGTCAGGCGCATGCGGCAGGCCATGGACGGAATGCTGCAGGGCCTCGTGAAGCCCCTGCTGGACCTCCTTTGCAAGCCCTGGCCCTCAACGCCTGAGCTCTGGCAGCAGAAGGTTGGCGACTCTGCGCTTCTGCTTGCCCACACCTGGGCCCAGGTGGACACCGCGCTGCGCTTGAACTGCAGCCCATACCGCTCTGAGCCCGGGGCCTTGGCGGGCACCACCCCAGAGCCCTCAGGCCCCCTTCCGCTGCTCCCGGGCGTGGAGGCCAAGCATTGGGAGGAGATAGAGGAGTTCACGCTTCAGTCCGACTCCCTTGGTCGGTACTGCTTGGAGCAGCTCCATCTGCAGAGAATGAAGAACACCTTACTGCAAGCCAGTTTCCAGTCTGAAGAAGCCCTCTGTGCTCTGAGGCGTGATGCTGCCTACATCCTGGGCTCTGGGAGAGCGAGTGTGACCCGGGGGACGTCAGCTTCCTGGGATGGCCAGGTCGGGACAGTGAGTGCGCTCACCTACCCCATTGCCCACTGGCACTTGGTCATGTCCAATCTCATGATTTTAACATCATATCTTGATCCAGATGACCTACAGTACCTGGCCAGCATCCTGCTGAGAACTTTACCAGTGAGCAAAGCCCAGGAAGGCTTAGCGGAGGAGGAACCAGATATCACACTCGGAAAGATCTCCCAGGCTGTCCTCCACAGCCCTCTCTTCCCTGAAATGCAGTCCCTCCACTCCGCGTTCTTCCTGTGCTTGACCGCGCGCTGTGGCAGCATCCTGTGTGCCGCTGCCCAGAGGGAGCCAGCTCTTCTCCGCCAGCAGCTGCCCTGGCTCTTTAAAGAGGATTACATGGTCATGGCTCACTGGGAAAGCAGATTTGCCAAAGTTGGATCTGAAGGTGTAGAGCCAAGAGAAGAAATTGCCCAAAACGTACTCTCGTTGGTCAGGGGTGACTCCCCCATTCAGCTGGAGGGGGAGCAGTTGGAGAGCATCCTGCAGCTTTGGGGGATTCTTTCTGCTCTACAGCTGGACAGCCTCCCAGCACCCCATCATGTGCATTGCTTTCTTCTGTTACTGTCTGTGGCTGTCGCCACGCCGGGCAGCTCTTGCTCCTCCTCCCTGACCCTCAGGTGTTTGAGGACGTGCTACCAGCTTCTCGGTTGCCTGCAGAGAGGAAAGAGTGCCCAGGCCGTGCTCAGGGTCATGTATGTTAGCGATATCTTTGAGATCACACTGACCTCCTTGTTCAGAGCCAGCAGGAGGCTTCTTGTGAGTGTGGATGACCCCTCTTGGCTGGAATTCCTCCAGGTGGTGGGAACGTTCTTAGAACAGCTCCTGCAGATGCTTATCCAGAGAAAGCTCAGTCTGGGGCTCAATTTTGGGAAAATCCTTGCCTTCCTCTCAGGGCACCAGCTGCACAGTGAAGTGACTTCAGGCAAACGGTCAGAAAATCAGATTCCTCTGGGCCAGCAGCTCATGCTGGTGTCCTTAACCAAGGTGTGCCAAGTGCTGGGGCCTTTAGTCAAGGAGCAGAAGCAGCAGGACGAGGCCCCAGAAGTGCTGCCCAAGCTGTTGAAGGAGGTAGTGCTGCAGGCGGGGGCCCTGCTCCAGCACTGCATGGCCCCCGGGGCCCAGGGCCGCCTCCTGCCCGCTGTCATCTCGTCCTTGGGCTCGCTCTTGGAGGCCGATGTGGCCCTGCGCTCCAGGCACGATTGGACAGATGTTTCGAAAGGGACAGACAAAGCGCTGTCCGCCTATACCACTCTCTACCAGACCACCTATGCTCAGATCCTGTTGGAGTTGCCAGCCCTAGTGGGAGATCCCCGATCTTTCCAGGCAGCTGTGCAGTTTTTAACTCTGTTCTTTTTGGTCCCAGAACTACATCCTCAGGAGGATTCTGTGTGTACCTCCGTGTTTCATTCTGTGAGAAAAGTCCTTGCAGGTGAGACGTTTTCTCTTGAGCTACTTCTGTACTGTATAGCTTTTGGTGGAAGGTCACTGAGTGGCAGCCAGGTGACTTTCTGCCCACCCCCTTTTGTGAAACAGGTGTGCATTTCAGAGGGTGCTACACCAGGAGCTGGTAGAAGCCCTCCCTGGTGTTCATGTCTAGCGTCTCCCTTCTTTGGGCATGTGAGCAGTTACTCACAATTGTTTTCCTGCTTTTTACACAAATAGCAGGCTTCTAGATATATTGTTTCATGCTTTAGTTCTTCACTTATTTTGGAGGTCATTCTAGTTTATGGTTTTGAATCACTCTTCTCTGATTGAGTCTTTCCGTCCTGGCCCCAGAAGTCAATGTAGACAGCTTCATCCCTCTTTGTAGGCTCTCCAGTATCAGATCTTCAGCATCACCAGTGGACTTAAGAAAGATTAAACCTGCCCACCTTTTAAAATTGCAGGTGACTTAATTTATAGGGAACCTCATGAAATTCTGTGAGGGCGGATATCGTCCCCTGGGTCTCAGTGGTCCTGGCCATTGTGGTGCCCTGGGACCTGATTGGATAGTGGCTCAGCCCATGATGTCATTGCAGTGTTTTAGCTGGATGTCACCCTTGCAGGGCAGCTAATCAGGACCAAAAACCCAGCCAGTGTCTTCATGCAGAATTCACTCCCTGCTGTCCCCAGGTCAGAGGTTAGCGGACCAGAGTCCATCCCTAACTTGATCTCATCAAGGTAGCACTGTTCCCAGTTGCTGTGGGCCTGTTTTCTTATTTGCTTGTTACTGAAGTGGAGGCTAGTTAAGATCCTCTGAGGTGGGACGGGGGGCCCGCCAGCCTAGCCCAGCCCTCACAGTGCACACTGACCTCGGTTCCCTGGTGGGGCGGCTGCGGTGGCGAGCTGGGGCTGTGGTATGCTCGCACCCACACATGTTCTTGGGCTTTGTAGGAAGAGAGGTCTCCTGGGCCACGGCCAGGGCAGAGGGCTGCTGCCTCCCCTCCTGGTCTGCTCTGGGTGTGGACTGACTTGGGGGCCTTGGGCACGTGTTCTGTGTTCTGTTTCACTCTGTCAGCGACTCTCATGGAATGGTGTCACCTTCTTCATGGGTTAAATTCAGTCTTCCGTTAACTCATTTAACATGTTCTGATAGAGCATTTAAGACCAGTATCCTAAGAAATGGCCGCTGGTGGTCTAAAGCTCTGGCCCCCTTCCCCTTTGTTAAATATGAATGGAGTGTCCTCCTTTATCCCTGGGACCCCTATAATTGGAGGCAGCCTTTGAGTCCTAGTTATGTGTCCCTGAACTTGTCGTACCTTTTACCCCAGACAGAGCTGGGTCGGGGGGTGAGGCCTCATACCCTACTGCACCCCCAGATCGTTGGCCTGAGTATTGCCAGTGTTGCCATGGGGGCAGGCCTCATGCACCTGAGCTGCTAGATTCACCTCTAGAAGGGACCAGGGTGGTGAGAGGTCTGGAGGAAAGGCCAAGGGGGGTGGCCTGGGGCTTTGGGCTGGGAGAGGAAGGGTTAAGGTGACCACCTTGGTCCTTCAGGGTGAGTCAAGTAGGTCTCAGCTCAGAAAAATGAGAATTTGTAAGAAATGCTGTCTGACAGGAAAATTGACTACCTCGATTCAGTTATAAAAAACCATCACTTTAAAAAATGCTTCCTATATGTGTGGAACTGTGTCCTCCTCTGGAGATGAATAAGGTATTGGTTTTGACCTAATTTAGTAAACAGACATTCACACAAATTACCAGAGTAACAGGGTGAGGAAAGGCTTTGAAGCAACCAGCACAGTGGACTCTGGCAGTCAAGGCCTCCTGCAGGAGATGGGTGAGGGGAGGGCAGTGAGGTCACGGTGCTGACGTTCAGCCATCCAGTGTTTGACCAACTCTAGGAGTTGGTGCTGTCCCACACATTTCACAGATGAGAGAGTTGAGGCTCAGGGAGGTCACGCCTCCAGAATCCTGCAGCTGTGGGACACTTGGACCTGGATGTTGTCTCTCAGAGCCTTGGGCCGGTCCACCCGCCCTCAGTGCTGCCTGTAGGAAACACAGATTGGGGCGCAGGAGGGACTTGCTCAGGGTGGCCTCATCTGCTGGCTGGAACAGTTATGCTGGGGTTGGATCGTAAAGGGCCTTGAGCCTGCTGACTGTGGGCTCTCTGATGAACCTGCGGACCCTGGGTGTACTTCGTAAGACTGTCCTGCATTAAGTGGGGGAACCGGGGTAACTGCAGCAGGCAGGCTCCATGAGCCTGGGCTTCTTTCCATCCCTTCAACATCCCCATCTATGTAAAAGTACCGCCCCACCCCTGAGCCCCTACTGAGTTCATAAAAGAATATAAGAAAAGCAGAAAAGAGCATGAAGCGATCGCCAGTCACCCGTCTCCCACGGTCTAGAGGTGAGCCCTGCTGGACGTCGCCGTCGTTGTCCTCTTGGACTCTACACTGGGTGCACAGGTGCTGTGGGCAGGGCACAAGGGCCGGGTGTGAGAGGGCGGTGTCAGGCTGTGAGTGTGCTCCGCTTTTTCACTTGCACTGTGACTCTGCCCATGTCTCCGAAATGCTGGCCTTTACTGACTGCACACCGTTTCATCTCATTGAGATGGTTTACTTAAGCTGCCCCTTGTCTCCCATATCTTAGCAGTCTTGTTTCCCTCACAGATCCTGCGATTCCGGTTCAGGTAGTTGAGGAAATTGAGCCTCACTTGGGAGCTTTGTTCACCCAAATGTTAGAGTCTGGGACGACAGAGGACTTCCGCATGTGGCTGCAGTGTATCCTCCAGGGACTGGACGTCAGTAACCTGTGGAGAGCAGATCTGCAGGTGGGTTGCCCCTTTGGCTTCAATGGGAAAAGTTAGAAATGCCCATGTCAGTGCTGAAATGACACAAATGTCAATATCAATCCAACAGCGACTGTAGGCACTGTGGGAGTTTGGGACGGAGCTGTGGACTCAGAGGAGCCCAGGTCCTCAATGCACAGAGGCTGTATTTTCCAAAGGGGAACTCTTTCAAATTACAGCTGTGTTCTTATCATATGAAATACTATTGGGCTTCCCAGGTGGTGCTAGTGGTAGAGAACCTGCCTGCCAGTGCAGAAGACGATGTTAGAGGTGTGGGTTCGATCCCTGCGTCGAGAAAATCCCCTGGAGAAGGAAATGGCAACCCACTCCAATATTCTTGCCTGGAGAATCCCATGGACAGAGGAGCCTGGCAAGCTACAGTTCATAGGGTTGCGTAAGTCAGATACGACTAAAGAGACTTAGCATGCATAGCACGCACACACTCATAATCAGTCAGTTAGTTCAGTCGCTCAGTTGTGTCCGACTCTTTGCAACCCCATGAATCGCAGCACGCCAGGCCTCCGTGTCCATCACCATCTCCCGGAGTTCACTCAGACTCACGTCCATTGAGTCCGTGATGCCATCCAGCCATCTCATCCTCTGTCATCCCCTTCTTCAGCCCCCAATCCCTCCCAGCATCAGAGTCTTTTCCAATGAGTCAACTCTTCTCATGAGGTGGCCAAAGTATTGGAGCTTCAGCTTTAGCATCATTCCTTCCAAAGAACACCCAGGGTTGATCTTCCTCAGGATGGACTGGTTGGATCTCCTTGCAGTCCAAGGGACTGTTTTCTCCAACACCTCAGTTCAAAAGCATCAATTCTTCGGCACTCAGCCTTCTTCACAGTCCAACTCTCACATCCATACATGACCACAGGAAAAACCATAGCCTTGACTAGACGGACTTTTGTCGGCAAAGTAATGTCTCTGCTTTTGAATATACTATCTAGGTTGGTCATAACTTTTCTTCCGAGGAGTAAGCGTCTACTGACACATAAAAGTTAAGTGCTACTCTCCATTGTTTGAGATCACTCACATCATACTTAGGAAAATGTTACTTGGTTTGGTCACATAGCCCAGCTCCCATTTGAGAATCTCTCAGGGTAGCAAGCTGCCCTTGGGCCCTCTGCCCCCAGCCTACTCGGTCATTGCTAACAAAGCCCTGACTTCACACTAGGTCAGTGTGTCCAGGGAGCCTCTGTGCAGAGCCAAAGTGCTCGAGTTCGGCCCCCTGACCAGCCTGAGCACCAGACCGGCTGGAGGCTGTCGCTTGCACAGGAGGAGGAAAGCTAGGGGCTCACTGGGTCCTAGGCTCCCTCTGTTTCATGAGGGTTTTCTTGACTTCTGGTTAGAAATGGCACCCAGAGGTGGGTTTTGATGTGAGTGGGAGGAGAGCTGGTTGGGGGCAGATTGGGGGCAACAGAGGGAGCTTGCTGCTTCTCCATGTGAGCCCTCTCTCCACCCCCCCAACAGCATGTGCTTGCCTCTCTGGGAGTTTTCACTGTGTGTCTGCAGCTCCGAAGGCCTAGCTTTGAGAAGGCCTCTGGGCTTTCCTTCAGCCAACCAGCGAATACAACCCATGAACTTCCATTTACCCCTGTCAGGGACTGCCCTGGCAGTTCAGTGGTTAAGACCCCGTGCTTCCACTATAGGGAGCTCAGATTTGATACCTGGTCAAGAAACAGATCTTGCATGCAGTGTTTATTTATTAAAAAGAAAGAAAGATATCATCAGCTAGTCAGAGGAACATCGTGGAAGACGTGAGACTGAGCTGAGTTCAGAGATAAAGAAGATTTGAATGGAACTGGGGGTGTTGCTGGGGAGACAGGGAGGTGGAATGGATGTGAGTAGGGAGATGGATGGCAGGGGCTGGGGCAGTGAGCAGACCCTTGATGGGGAGACACAACCTCCAGGGAGGTGGAGAGGGGAGTGGATCTCAGCAGAGAGAGTGGGGGTGTCTGGTCAGAGGGAGCAAGGACAAAGTGCAGAAGCTAGGATTTCATGGTGGGGGAGGCTACAACATTAGGAGAGAATTAAGGGGCCGCCATAAGGCTCGAGTTCACGGTGTGAGATGCCCACATGGGTCTAGTCACTTTCCTTCCCTTCTCATGGTTTAAAATCATCACCTGTCATCATGGCACTTGGTCTAATTGTTACACTTTGTCCGTGTTTCCTTCTGGCCCTGCTTTTTATCCCTAGGCACAGATGGATCTTATGGGTAAGGGATGGTGGCCTCCTCTTTTAACACCACCTTGATGAGCTGGGCCCCTGATTAACATCTCTGCAGCGTCTTCTGTTTCACTGTCCTGGCATGTTTACGTGTTTGGTTTGGTGAGGTGCTACAGAGAAGGCTCTTCCTTTGCCACAGTTCTGCCCACCTAGTTCATGTATTCCCTCAAGTGGTGTAAAGGGTGTCACCCTCAGGACTTGACCAGAGCCGAGTCTCATTCCCACCCCAGCGTGGGACTCTAACGGGCTCTGCTTTGTCACAGCAGCGTGACTGGCCTGCTTCCTGAGATGGGCCTCCTTCCGGAGCCAGCTCCTTCCACTGCTAGTGTTTTCCCTTGTCCCCTAGGCTGTGTTGTCGGCTGCGACGTTGGTTAAGTTACTCCTGAACTGTCCGTGCAGTGAAGAGAAGGCTAGTTTATTCTGGCGCGCGTGCCCGCAGATGGTCACGGCTCTGATGGTGAGTACCTCTGGGTTGTGCGTACCCCTGTCCCTGCCTTTCAGTCGCTTCTGCTTCTGTCACACTCGGGTTTTATTATGCAGAGCGTGTTTCTGGGGCCATGTCCTGAGCTGTAAGCACTGTGCTTGCAGCTTGCGCTTATGTCATTATCAGCTCTGAGTCTAACTTGTGCTACATGAGCAATGCCCTGGATGAGCACATTCTCAGGGCATAGGGTCTAAGCCTTCTCTCTGATCTTCTGTTTTCACTGGGAATCTGCATTAGTGGGCAGAGCCCATTTGTACTTAGGTATGGGTAGGGGGAGCATCAGGACGAAGAGGGTGGGGGTGTGGATGGCGATCAGGGTGGGACCTGGTCAGTGCTGGAGTCTGGACTTTCTTACCTCTGTCACTTCGGGTTTGGGGCTATTTCCCTGGAGATTTGCCTTCATTTTCTGTCCCTTGTTCCTTGCCCTGTAGCTGCAGACCCGAGAGGCTTGTCAGGAGCAGCCCTCGGCCCTGGCTCTAGTGGGGCCTGTCTTGGACGTCCTGGCTGCGCTGCTGCGGCAGGGGGAAGGGACCATCAGCAACCCGCACCACGTCAGCCTGGCCTTCAGCATCCTGCTGACCGTACCCTTGGACCACCTGAAGCCCCTTGAGTATGGGCGTATCTTCTCGAGGGCACACAACGTGCTCTTTTCAATCCTGCAGTGTCACCCGAAGGTGAGGAGGGCAGGGTGCATGTGGGCAGGGAAGTGCAACTTTCAGAACAGCAGCAGGAGGAGCGTAAGGATTGGCAAGGCAAACTTTTTGCTTCCAGTGGTTTCTAGGGCCCAGGTGGTTTCTCATGCACAGGAGGATGTGACCTTCACATCAGGCTGTGTTGAATCTGACATTTGAAACATATCTGTGTAGTATGTGTTTCTGGAAGCCCATTAGAAATTATTCTGTTTTTGCAGTTTTTATTTGGTCACTAAGGTGTGTCTGACTCTTTGTGACCCCTTAGACTGTGGCCCACCAGACTTCTTTGTCCATGGGATTTCCCAGACAAGAATACTGGAGTCGATTGCCATTTCCTTCTCCAGGGGATCTTCCCAACGCAGGGACTGAACATGCATCTTCTGCATTGCAGGCAGATTCGTTACTGCTGAGACACAGGGATCATATATTTAAATGTCACTCACTGGCTTAGATCTCATCTTGGGTTTATAATTCAGTTGATTATAGTGAGTGAGGTATCCTGATTTCTGGTTTTATAGTATGCCACTTTTTAAATAAAATGAGACTAGGAACAGATGCTTCATAGAAAAGATTTCAGTTCAGCTAACATTTACTGAACATGTGCTGTGTGTCTTGTTTCACCCCTACAGCAACTCTGTAGTCAGTGACAGTCCCATTTCATTGGCAGAGAAACTGATGCTCAGAGCTGCTGAATGATTTGATCACTGTCACCGCGCTGAGTCTGAATTTTAGCTAGAAGACTGGAATTCTTTGACCAATGTTCATTTTGCTATGCCACTGCCCTACATGATACATGGGAACTTCTAAAAAGGACAGATGCACATATACATAGGCACATTCAGATATTTTTTAATGTTTTAATGCTCTAAGTTTGGAGACCTGCCAATAGTGTACTTATTGAAAAATTTATTTTCTGGTAAACTAAGCACTCCATCCAGTGTCCTCCCCACTTAACAATCGCCTTTGGCGCTGCCCATCTGGTAAGCATCTTTGTTTGTTAGATCACTGCTGATTCTTAGATTACTGTGTGACTGTAGAATATACATGCAATAAAGTGAAAGTGAAGTTGCTCAGTCGTGTCCAACTCTTTGCAACCCCATGGACTGTAGCCTACCAGGTTCCTCCGTCCATGGGATTTTCCAGGCAAGAGTACTAGAGTGGGTTGCCATTTCCTTCTCCAGGAGATCTTCCCAACCCAGGGATTGAACCCGGGTCTCCCACATTGTAGGCAGACGCTTTACCATCTGAGCCACCAGGGAAGAGGTCAGTACCAATCAGTTATAAACTGAACTGCAGATCTTGCAAAAGCTGTGGGATTTCAAGCAGTTTTTGAAAGTAACATTGGAAAGCTGTGTGCATCTCCTGCAAAACCAACGATGAATAACCATTGAGCAGAATTAGACCGTTTAATAGTAGGAGAGAGCTGGCAAGGATAAGAACATGGCATTGCAATAAAGAAGGGCGTGACCTGTGACAGCTTGTGGGCACATTGCAGGGAGCAGGGCCCATGCGTTGGGTCATGTGTGCAGTAGGTGATACAAAAGGGTTGATAGAAAGCCCAGGCTAGAATCTGCTCAGGTGAATCTGAAGGGAACAGCACAAAGTGAGCCAGGCCAGGGTACCCAGCAGTACAGCAGCTGGTGCCATTCTGAGCTTTTGATATGTTTTACCTAATTTAACCCTCATGACAACCTGTTGTTATCCTCAGTTTGCAAATGAGGAAATAGGCGTGGAAAGACTCAGTGCTCTGTCTAGGACTGCATGTTAAGCAGGGTGTGAGCTCAGATGGTCTGACCTTGGATCTGTGTGCTTTTCATCACTGTGATGTCAGGATGAAGCGAGGGCCTCAGGAAACATGGTGACACACTGAGAGATTTGGCAAGATGACCTTTTTCTGAACATGCTGCGGAAGTTGATGATTTGACATAAAGAATGGTATATTATGCTCTCTGGACCTTGCTTGAATAAACTGTACCAAAGAAAAGAGTCCTAGCACTTGATCCACTCCTTGTTCACCCTGAGCCTTAGAGCAGTGCTGCCGAATAGAACTTCTCCGGGGCTGGGGGTGTTTGTACCTGCATCTCCCATGGGAACTGTTGGCCATGTCTTGACCATGTGAAATGTGGGCTAAAAATTGTATGACTAGGAACTGAATTTTAACTTAATTTAAATTTCAGTAGCCCTGTGTGGCTTCTGCCTGCGTTATTTGACAGTGTCTTGCTTTGATTATGATCTCAGGATCAGTTCAGTTCAGTTCGGTTGCTCAGTCGTGTCCGACTCTTTGTGACCCCATGGACTGCAGCACGCCAGGCTTCCCTGTCCATCGCCAACTCCCAGAGCTTGCTCAAACTCATGTCCATTGAGTCAGTGATGCCATCCAACCATCTCATCCTCTGTTGTCCCCTTCTCCTCCTGCCTTCAATCTTTCCCAGCATCAGGGTCTTTTCCAGTGAGTCAGGCCACATCAGGTGGCCAAAGATTTGGAGTTTCAGCTTCAGATCAGTCCTTCCAATGAATATTCAGGACTGATTTCCTTTAGGATGGACTGGTTTAATCTTGCAATCCAAGGGACTCTCAAGAGTCTTCTAAACACCACGGTTTAAAAGTATCAGTTCTTCAGCACTCAGCTCTCTTTATAATCCAACTCTCATACATGATTACTGGAAAAACCATAACTTTGACTAGATGGACCTTTTTTGGCAAAGTAATGTCTCTGCTTTTTAATATGCTGTTTAGGTTGGTCATAGCTTTTCTTCCAAGGAGCAAGTGTCTTTTAATTTCATGGCTGCAGTCACCATCTGCAGTGATTTGGGAGCCCCCCCAAATAAAGTCTGTCACTGTTTCCATTGTTTCCCCATCTATTTGCCATGAAGTAATGGGACCGGATGCCATGATCTTCGTTTTCTGAATGTTGAGCTTTAAACCAACTTTTTCACTCTCCTCTTTCACTTTCATCAAGAGGCTCTTTAGTTCTTCGCTTTCTGCCATAAGAGTGGTGTCACCTGCGTATCTGAGGTTATTGATATTTCTTCTGGCAATCTTGAGATCTCAGGATGGTTGAGTATGAAAGAATCCTGTTTATAACTTAAGATATCATTTTTCAAGATAAAGTCCCAGCCAGACCTTTTCATTGGTAAAAAATGAGAAATTTTGTTTCTCATTTTGAATGGGTTTGCTTCATGTAATCTTTTTCTCTAGTGCCCGTTATGCTTGAATACATTGGCTACTGTACTTTTTGTTATTTGTTTCTACCCATATCCAGAATGCACCAGAAACAACTTAGAGTAAAAGACAGATTCAGCAAATTCTAAACCAGGATGGCTTCATTAGATTCCTAAAGTTATGCAGTGTGGGAGCCCTACTCCAACCATGAAAACAGGATGTAAAGCAGTTAAATAAGTAGAGTGAGCATTTCCCTAGAAAGTCCTGGCTAGAAGAAGTTGCTGCAACTGTTTTGAGTATCCTGATGGGTAAAGTTAAGAAGGAAATAAATACAACTTCCTTTAAAGTAGAACTTGAAATAAACAGTTGCCTACATATTTTTATATTATTTTGTCTCTTATTGCAGGTGATGCTGAAAACCATCCCTTCTTTCCTGAGCTGTTTTCATAGATTGGTGTGTTCAGTTATACATGAAGGACGGCAGAAAGAGAAAGGTAATTCAGAGAAACGGTATTATGCACAGTTTCAAATGTGTTTGTTTTACAGGTGTCTCTGGCCACACATATTACCAAAGGTAAAAAACCACCCAGTGAAGTTTAAATAAGATACATATTCAGATCATTAAAGGAATACTCAGAACAGTTTTTTAAATGTCGCGTTTAAAAAAAAGTCACAGTTTTTACTGTATCCGCAGCAGTGAATGCATTTGACATCCCCTAACTGAAATAGTTCTTTTCTGAAGGAAAAGAAGTCTGTGGATTCAAGAACTATTTCTGGAGCTCGTAGGTCAGTGGGGAGATTAAAGGGGAGCAGGCAGTAGCCGAGCCAGTTCATCACTCATCTAATAAAAGGGTGGAGTCTCTGCAGTTCACCATTCCCACTGTATCTCTTCAGGGTCGTGTTTGTTTAACAGTGAAGCAAACTGCCATATGGCAATCGCATAAATTATGTGTACAGCTGGTTTTCCAGCCTTGAAGTTGGTTGATTCTTGCTAAACTTCTAATTTATAGGAGATTCTCATTATTTAGAAATTTGCATATAAAGTGAGACTCTCTGTACTGTGCTGTTTCAAATTTGTGTAGCATGAACATACCGTGTGATGTGCCTGGCACAAGGGTGGATGTGCTGGGTGCTCGGGACTGCAAAGGAGGGCCTGAGAGCTCAGCTTGGAGGGCATCAGGGGGGAAACCCCAAGACAATAGTTCTGGGCTAGAAATATATGGGTGGTACTCACCCAAGTGTATGGTGACAATAATCCCCACTTTGAATCAGGTTAATGGGTTTAGACTTAGAGATTTAAGCTACTTAACCAATTACCTTTTGCAGAAAGAGAAAAAGTAGAGTTATTACTGTAATTCCCAAATTATTCTGCCTAATATTGGGGTCAGCTAGTAGCACAATTAGGTATTTCGCATTCTCATGTGACTTTGTGAGTCTGTCTGGCAACAGGATTTGGAAACAGGTTCCTACCCCTGTGCTGGCTGTGGGCGTGACCCCAGCTCTTTGCTCAGGCCCCTGAGATCAGTTCTGAGCTCAAGAGCCAGAGCCTGGTTCTGGCTGTGCTGTCCACTGTGGCAGAAGACCTGGTCCTGGCCTGGCAGTCAGGGTGGATTGGGTGTGTGCAGCTTGTGGTCATCAGCATGCCCTCAAGTTTGACTTTGGGCTCTGGGTTCTGCCTCGTCATTGCTGGTGGGGCCCAGTCACCTCCTGTCAGGCCAGCCTGGGCTCTCTGATGTGTTCGTGGCTTAATTGCAGAGCATCTTAGCTGGTTATACTCTTTAATGACCACATGTTACATTTGGACTGAGATAACAGGTGCCAGGAATTCCTGTGTGAACCGCATGTGTCTTCAGAGTTTCTAGAGAGAAGATGTGGTATAGATTAGCAGCTAAAGAGGCTCACTGATAAGTATTACTTATTAAAATGTTCAGTGCAGTGATGTTAACAGTTTATCTACTTTCATAAAATAGCATTCACCTAGAAAAATTGCTTATATGTAAGATATTTGTATATGTATTCAATGTTTAAAAAAAGGCATTGTGCATTCCAAAAATTAAGCTCATTGTTGCATAATATATGTGTGAGAAACTGCATCCATTTGAAGTATATACTTCAGTGAGTTTAGACGGATAAATGCGTGCAGGAAAGCACCACGACAGTTAAAACAGCATTTGTTTCATCCCCAGAAGAGCCCTCTTGGGGTCCAGCCCCAGCCCCTGGCAGCAGCCAATGTGCTTTTTGTCATTATAGGCTTGTTTGCATTTTCTAGAATTTAATAAAAACAGTGTATTACTATGCTGAGGGAAAACCAGGGAGGTTGCTCTGCTGTGCCAGAGTACCTGGCCCACCCTGCTGTGACAGACGAGGGGGCATGTGTACCCTGGATTGTGGTACATTTCAAACTTAGAATTCTGAGGAGGAGTTTGTTAAGGCCTGGGTGATCCTGGCACTCTAGGGGAAGAGCTAGGAGCCTGAAATAAATCTGGGAAACTGGGTAGATCTAGTAATGTTAGTTGAGTCATATATATATATATATATATGTATCTCTCCAACTATGAAAGAAAAATCCTAGACGACTTTTGAAACTTAATGAGGCAAAGACACATCTTATCTTTAGAACCATTTGCTATCAAAAGCCTTTTTTTAGATGGTTTTTCTTTTTTTTCCCCCATTTAACTTTTCTTTTAGATATCCATGTCCTTTTTAAATACAATAGCAATCCTAGATTCATCCTAAAATCTTGGTTATTCTAGTTCATCTCTTAAAAAGACAATCATGGACTCTTGAGTATTGTAAATGTTCTTTTCTTTGTAATGTAGATAAATATTTGGATGCAATGTCTCCCTCTAATTCTGTCTTCAAATTGAGCCAATTAAAGAGTCTAGGGAAAAAAAAAAACAGAAGGTTTGAATAATTGGGGCTATGTTGAAAGTGTACAATTAGAAGAGTTAAAATGCATGGTTTCTGAATTAATCAGTTTGGAAACACTTTGCTTCCGCAGGAAGTGCAGAGGACCTGCCGGCGGTGCTGGCGTGTGCCCGCCTCGTGGAAAGGATGTACAGCCACATGGCAGCGCGGGCCGAGGAGTTCCGGGTGTTTGCCCCCTTCATGGTGGCCCAGTATGTGGTGGAGGCACAGAAGGTAGGCCGAGCCGCCTGCCTCCCCAGGCGCTTCTGTTCACAGCCTCGATCACAGGCCTTCTGGCAGTATGACCCGTGGGGCCTGGTGGGCCTCCCTGGCGGCAGCTGCCCTGCGAGTGCAGCCACCCTGCAGGGTCACTGAGGGCCGTACAAGGACGCAGAGGCTGGCGGCGCCAGGCTGGCGGGCTCCTGCGGCCACCGTTAGGCCTTTTCTTGCTCCAGCACAAGCCCTAGGCCTATTTTGCTTGGTCTCTTGGGTCATGAGGGAGATGAAGTATTACCCAAGTCCTAGAGCAGGAGACAGAAAGAAGTCCTAGGGTCCCTCCCAGCAGGGGGCTCAAGGGTTCGTTGTGCATGTGACTCAGCTGCTCTCACTCAAGCAGGTGACCTGGGAAAGATCCTGGTAGACTTGTTCAGTTGGATTAAAGGCTGTAGTCCCAGTTCATCTGACTTCAGGCTTCTGGATAATTCATTCATTCTTCAACAGTGATCTCACTTTGGTGTGTCAATGTGCTATTTTTTATTTCCACAAGACCCCTGTGACCTGTGTAGTAAGTTCATTATAAGACTTCATGTCTTCTTTGTTTAAATGGAAAGTCAGAGGCTTAAAGTACAGTATGTTCAGGTGTCTATCTCTCTACTTGTGTAGTATATCTTGCTCTCAACAGAATATCCTGTTGTGAATCTTGTAAGAATGGTGGTGAGTCGCCGATAAAGTGTTACATTAGAGGAGTCAGCGTTTCCTCTAAGGAGGGTCATCTGAATGGGATTCCTCAGAAAGCCTGGCGTGGTCTTGGCTTCCATCCTGACCCTGTTTCAGGGTGTTTCCACAGCCCTGACCCTGCTCCCTCAGTCAGTGGAGATGCCCATCATGTGGGCAGGTGGTTGGGCGGGTGGGAGGCAGGTGTATGGAAGCCAGAGCCACATGCAAGAGCCCCTTCAAGTCGTCCTTTGAATGAGATGTGGGCTTGGAGTTTGGTTTCCTTGCAGTTATTTAGCATCTTTATAGACTCTTGATATTTCCCAAGCAGTCATTACTGTGTGAGCTTTTGTTGGAACACGAGCTGAAGAACTGAATGAGACACCACAGTATCTCTTACCTAAGGACAAGAGGGGAGTCTGTAATTTGAAGCGTGAAGTCACTGATTATTATCCTGAGATTTACTGTATGAAAAGTCTTTCATGTCCCAGCCTCTTTATACATGTCTAATTTATGCTTATTGGTTATTTTTTAATTTTTAATCTTGAAGACCAAAAGCTTTGGTAATCATCTCAGGGAGTTGTGTCCCAGAATCCGTTGGCAGGACAGTCTATGTTTTACCTTTTATTTGTTTTTAAAATTGGTAATAAAGAAAGTATTCCATGTGCGTTAGCAGCTTCTCCTGAGAGAACCGTAAACCTTTGGAGACCAGGAAGACATGTTGTTTTAATTACAAGCCAGATGGCAAGCATAGCTTGCCTTCCCCTCAAGTGTGTGAGCTCACCTTCCCCTCAAGTTTGTTAGCTCGCCTTCCCCTTGCTTTTTGGAGGCAGGTGCCATGGGTGAAGGTGTGTCAGTGATTGGGGCTGGTGACGATGAGACAGCCTTGGTCAGGGAGAGGCAGCCACTGCTGAAGACTGTTCCTTCCATGCAGTGTTGTGTTAACCCTGGGCATGTGTCAGGGAAATTATGGTCACTTTTACCTTCTCTTTTACCCATAGATCAGATTTACAGTTTTCCCTCTTTATTGATAGCTTTGGGTAAATAATTTGCACTACTCACCTGGCCTGCTGCTGCTGCTAAGTCGCTTCAGTCGTGTCCGACTCTGTGCGACCCCATAGACGGCAGCCCACCAGGCTCCCCCGTCCCTGGGATTCTCCAGGCAAGAACATTGGAGTGGGTTGCCATTTCCTTCTCCAGTGCATGAAAGGAAAAGTGAAAGTGAAGTCGCTCAGTCGTGTCCGACTCCTAGCGACCCCATGGACTGCAGCCTACTAGGCTCCTCCGCCCATTTTCCAGGCAAGAGTACTGGAGTGGGTTGCCATTGCCTTCTCCTACTCACCTGGCCTAGGGTCCTTTTAAAAGTTACCTAGAAGTGTTTTCATTCATTGGCCAGTGTTGTAGAAACTGGCTCCCCCCTCTTGTTTTCTCAATGAGTTGTCTAAGGTAAAGGTGTGCAGTGCTTATGTTATCCTGATCTTACTGCCTTCTTGTTCCCCCACCCCACCCCACCCCACGCTCTGGGCTTTGCCTTCACCAGGAGATGCCAGGTAAAAGGACTGTGACATCTGAACTCCAGCACTTAGTTCAGTTATCTGTTCTGCCCCGGCGGAAATTACTCTGCGTCTTGCATTTGGAAGGGGGATTGTTTGTTTAGTGAGTGATGATTCAGTGAATGAGTGAGCAGGTTCTCACCCCAGCTAGTGAGGTTAAAGACTTCCGTTTTTAGTTTCTCTGTTTCATTTTTTCTTTCCTGCCCTAATACCTTAGTATGGAATCACAGACCAGTCCTTCCTCCTGCTGTCCTTGAATGTTCTTATCATCTATAAAATAGTAAAATTTAATTAAGGTGATTATCTGTCAAATGCTTTTTGAGCTATCATGTGAAACTAACCATAACTGTGAAGAATAGCATCATTAGCGGTAAAAACAAATGCCTCCCAGAGGTTACCTTGGTGAATCATGCTTCTTCTAGTTAATAAACTGTATCCTCGCTAGAAGCTGCATGTTTGCAGAGAGGCATGAGCTGCTAGGTCATCAGGACACTAATAAAGAACCGGCCACCCCCCAGGGTTGTCGTCTCGAACCTTCCTGCTGCTTTTGGTTGCTGCTGCTGTGGTGTACAGACTCTGTGCAGCCCAGGTCCAGCTGAAGCCTGCGAGGCCCTGGCAGGGTGAGCAGTGCCTGCTGTCTTGGCCTTTTTGTCCAGATACCAATCTGAATCTCTGATCTGAAAGTTTATGCCAGTAGCAGATGTGGTCACACCAGAGCTGGACTGCCTACTTCAGCTGTAGCCCAGATTTTGGTTAACCCAGATTCTTTGGAAGGATTGCCTCCTTGGACACAGGGACCGATTAAATTATTCTGGGCATTTAGGGATTTAGTGCCCATTGTGTTATTGTTGAAAGAACTAAAAACCTATTAAATGGTAATTAGAAATCACATCTGACGTTGGGCCCTGTGACAAGATCTGTCAGGGATCTGCTTGGAGAATGCTGCCCACCTGCCCTGCTCTGGAGGAAGTGGTGACTTTGCTACCCTCATCCCACAGGTAGGATAGCTTCCAGTAAGACTGGCCACATGGAAGAATGTGACCCATAAGGTGACTCTTACTATACGGTTTTAAAATCTAAAGCTTCCAGTTTTTAAATACCCCTGGTAAGCACAGAAGCATCATTTACTGAAGAGCAAAGCTACCTCTGTGATTTCATGATGTTTTACTACAAGTTTTTGTTGGCTTGAGTTGACCTCTATTTCTTCCAGATATAAACTTTTAAGATATGAATATTCAATTAAGTTACGTGCAAAATGACATTTTAAAAGGAGCATCTTTTCTCAAATTGGCGGCCAAAGTCGGACTCCGTCGTCAGGCATTCTAGGGCCTGGCATCTGCCTGTTTGCTCTCACAGACAAGTGTATTCCCTCATCCCAGGTCACTTTGTATCCAGCAGTGAAAGTCCTCCTGCAAGAGGGTATCTACCTCATCCTGGACCTGTGCATTGAGTCCGACATCCGGTTCCTGCGGGCCTCACTGCAGCTGGGGGTGAGTGACGTCTTCAAGGAGCTGCACAGCGACTATGCGAAGCACCACAAGGCCAAGCGCGAGGGAGAGAAAAGATACGCTGTCTAAGCTGCACCAGGACGCGCCCCTGGGCCTGGGCCTGGGCGAGCTGGAGGATGTCGGGCTTCAGATGCTTGAATTCACAGCATTGAAATGCGTGCAAAATCCTTTGGGGTTTATATAATATGTATTGCCTTTTACACTGATTTTTTCACACTAGATATTTTCTAACGTATTTTTTTAATGCAGTAAACGTTAACAATAGCATCCTGAAAATAGATCCTGGTGAGTTGAATAAAAATTGCCAGATCTCCCTTGTGGCTGTTCTGAATGTGGTTCTTTGTCTTAGTCCAGTGGTTTAAGGTCCCCTCTCCCCGCCAGGAACTGTGTGCTCAGTTGCTCAGTCATGTCAGACTCTTTGCAACCCTGTGGACTGTAACCCGCCAGGCTCCTCTGTCCATGGATTTTTCCAGGCGAGAATACTGAAGTGGGTTGTCATTTCCTACTCCAGGGGCTCTTCCCAGCCCAGAGATCGAACCCACATCTCCTGTGTCTCTTTCATTGGCAGGCGGATTCTTAACCACTGTACTACCTGCGAAGTCCCTAGGAATTATGTAGAACTTGTTTTTTTCACTTCAGGTACCTGGTTATATAATGAAGCCCAATTTAAATCTCTTTGCATTTACATTCTTTAAGAAACATGGGGCATGTTCTTGAAACACAGCTTTTCTGCCCTCCTTCCAAGGGGGTGCCCTCCTCCTGCACCTTTGGATGGAGCTGGGCAAATTGGAGCATTGAGACGTGGTTGGTGTCAGCCGGGTGGCTGCTCCGGGCAGGGATAGTGGCCCCTACTGTGCAAGTGGATGCTTGGTGAGAAGATTCTAGGCCCGGGGTTCCGGGTTCTTCTTGCTTCTGCACACAGAAGTTTATTTTGGAATTTTATTTTCTTCTTTTTTAAATTTTAATTTAATATTAAATATTCTTGTTTTTCTCATATTGCCTAAGCAATATGTAACAAGCTCAGAAAATAAAAATAAAGGAAAAAATGTAGAAATATCCCGTCTTAGCTGCCCAGACAGCCACAATCATCTTTCCACCCACACACATATATATATATGTAGATATGTGTTTAAGTAAATGTGTAGTTGCTGAATTGGATCATAAATGTATTTTTTTTTTTTGTACTCACCAGGCTTTTTTCCTGGGTAATATTTTAGTAACATCTTGAGGACTAGACAGATACTAGACACACTTTGTAGAGTCTGCATAGTAATCTGCTGAGCAGATGCAGCTGTTTTATTTAATAAATCCCCCATGATAGATGTCAGATTCTTTCCAAATTTTCTTTTACAGATGATGCTTGCAGCCAACTCTTTCCTTCTGTCTTTAATTATTTCTATAAGATAAATTCCCATAAGTTGTATTGTCAGAAAATACTGTTGGTTTTTAAGGATTTATGTAAATATTGGCAAATTATCCTCCAGAAAGTGTACAAATTTATTTTCCCTCCAGTGAATCAACTTTAATTATTATTGATTTTCTTTGTTTTAATGCCTCTTTGATGGTAAAGTGTTGTTTTGTTTTGAATTTCTCTAATTACTAAGAGGTTTTTCATTTTTTATATTACCATTTTATTTCTTAAATTATGCAATTATGTTTCTTATGTAATATTAGCCTATTTTTCAACTGGGATATTTGCTTTTTTCTTATACATTATCTTTGTGGAATTTATGTTGGAATTCTCTTGATACCCTTTTTTAGTCAGCCAAAATATAAACTTGAATTATTTAAAGGATCATCACTAAGCAAAAGGCTTTTTTTTTTTAGTGCTAATTTTTCAAGCACCTGTAATTGTAGCAGACAGTATAAAATATATTTTTTGGCTGCCTAACGGAAATAACCCATTTTCAGGCCTCAGATTTGATTGTATGTCTTGGGTTGGGTGACTGAGCCTGTGTAGTGCTTTACTGGAGGTGGGTCCAGGGCTTTCACATTTTTTACTTATTGTGTTGGCAGAATTCTGTCCATGTGTCTGGTTCTTTGCATCATCCTCTGAGGGGTTGATGATGTTACTTCTCTTCACACCTGGAAATGGTGTGCTAGAGCTGGTGGGGGAACTTTCAAGGATACAGATTATAAATAGAGCTGGAATTAAAACCATGTTTTTGGCTTAGCCTCCTGGTCAAATACCCCAGCAGGAGAGTCACTGATCTCCAAGACCCTCGCAGATTTGCACCTGTTTTTTCTCTGCCAGAAGTTCAGGAATCCCCCTGCTTTGGGACCGTCAAATCCCATGTACAGAGGAGCCTGGTAGGCTGCATTCCATGGGGTCGCGAAGAGTGGGACACGACTGAGCGACTTCACTTTCATGCATTGGAGAAGGAAATGGCAACCCACTCCAGTGTTCTTGCCTGGAGAAACCCAGGGACGGGAGAGCCTGGTGGGCTGCTGTCTATGGGGTCACACAAAGTCAGACACGACTGAAACGAATTAGCAGCAGCAGCAGCACCAGCAGAGGGCTCAGGCCTGGGGCAGTTCCATGGGCGTCCTGGTGGTGGCACTGCAGGGCCATGCTCCAGGCTCAGAGGTGCCTGCAGTCTGGGAGAGGGGATGAGGCGGCTGTGGATCCAGGTGTCCCTGCAGCGAATGACCCCACCCCCACCCGCCCCATCATTTCCTCAGTCATCTCTGCTTGAACTCTAAATCTTCCTTGGAGGAGGAAAAATTTTCCACTCTGTTTTGGTTATAACAGGGAAAAGGAAACCACATTCTTAGTGATAATCATGGGAGCTCAGCTGTGCTCATTTTTACCGTATTAGACTAGACTTCTGGGGTTCACTGTTGGCTCAGTGGTAAAGAATCTGCCTGCCAATGCAGGAGACTCAGGTTTGATCTCTGGGTCAGTAAGCTCTCCTGAAGTAGGAATAGCAACCCACTCCAGTATTCTTGCCTGGGAAATCCCATGGACAGAGGAACCTGGTGGGCTACAGTCCATGGGGTTGCAAAAGAGTCGGACATGACACAGCAACAGACTAGACCTTGTGGGGAGAGAGGTGGCCCCAACAAGTGGGCATCAGTCCATCTGTGCCAGGTGGTGCTGCTCTTTGTGGAGCTGGCTGCCTTCTGCGAATGCTGACTGAGCCCACCACCAGGTAAGCAGGGTCATTGCAGGGGGCATGAGTGCAGGCACTGGGTGAGGCAAGGCTGCCCTGGGCAGGTGACGTCTGAGTTGAGACCTGCCTGAATAACTAGGAGCCAATAGGGGCCTTCAGGAGGCTGCACAGACATCACTTGTCTCACTGGTTTCGCCAAAGACAGGCACCTGAAGGGTGAGACAGAGGTGTTGGGAGTTGGGTAGAGAGAATTAACATGGCGCGTCTGCCTGGGATGTGATTTTGTGGGGCTGCTCTGGCTGTCCTGGGGAGCAAAGCCCTGGCTGTACCATACCCCATGGACCAAAGCAGCTGGGCCTTCATGACCTGTCTTCTTCCTCCACTTCTCCCCAGCATTAGGTCAAGAAAGGCTCATGCTTTCCTGGGAGGGATTTGGGTTAAAAGTTTCATTTGCCTGGTTTCTCATATTATCTTCAAAATAATTCAGCTGCAACCCTGACTCTTCTGTCTAATCAGCTTTATGCTTTGAGTTACTTTAGAGGCCAGGGCTAGGTCACTTTTGATTCTTTGTTCCCTCCTGTGTGTTCCTAACACTCTTGTTTGTCTTTCTCATTTTGCTTTCCTTTCTGAGGGTTTCAAGCCTCTTTTTGTGTCTCTCCTCCTCACCCTGTGTGGAAAGTTCTCTCTCTGACGGGTGTCACTTGTGCAATCCTGGGCCCTGGGCTGGAGCACCCTGGTTGACTTGTGGACTCTGCCCCCCGTCCACTCCCTCTCCCTCCAAGGCCCCCCCTCTTGCCGGCGATGTGGCTCTGGGTCCCGTCACCCCTGTTTCCTGCCACCGTTCTTTGTAGCTGAGGATCCTCCTCAGCCCCTGGCCCCACTTCCTGCGGTCGCCACGTCTGTTCCCATTGGCCACCAGGCGCCAACAGTTTGCCCTCCCTCAGAAGCCTCCACACGTCAAGGGCTTGTCCTAGTGTCACCTGCCCTCCACACGGCCCTGTCTCAGCCTGCCTGTCGTCCTTCCACCCATGTGCCCCCCCATGCTGTCACAAACATCCTCTCCTTTGTTGTTCTCTGGTTGTCCTGTGCCCACTCCCACTCTAGGGGGCAGCAAACTGTGGCAGGAGGAAGTAACAACCACCGTGGTTCTCCACAAAATCCTATTCTCAATCCTCATCTGGGCCCACCTGTTGGGAGGAAAATGTCATCTTCCTCAGAGGGAGACGTGCGTCTGAGGCAGCACAGCTTTGCAGTGGTCTGAATTAATGGTGACTGGACTGTGGTAATGATTTTGTATGAGGTTGTGGCTGATTGTAGGACATAAATGCCATGGATGAGAGAAAGGTTTGAAAAACATTCATCCTGAACGCAGCTGAGATGAGTAGGACAGGGTTCTTGTTACAAAGGAGTGCCAAGGGTGCAACTCATCGGGATGGGCGACGGGTGTGCTGCAGGCGGCTGGGCCAGGCTCCACGGGCTTTGGTATGAGAAACATATTCAAGAAAACAGAACCATGAAGTTTCCAGCAGATCATGCCTGGTGGATGCCACAGTGGTGATGAACCCCACAGCAAGCATGAGGGCAGCCATGGCAGTCAGTGTGTAGGACACGGCCACACTGAACTAGCCACCGAGGCCCCTTTCAGGACTGGGGTGACCGCCCTTGTGTGTTCAGATGTGGGTGCCCACAGCCTGTAATGTCCTGGGTCTCTGGCTGGCACCTTCTCTGTCTTCTGTATTCTGAGCTTTTATCACAGGTTACATTAGTCACACAGGCTTCTCCAATGACCCAGTGGTAAAGAATCGACCTGCAGTGCAGGAAACATGGATTTGATCCCTGAGTCGGAAATGTCCCCTGGGGAGGAAATGACAACTGGCTCCAGTATGCCTGCCTGAAAAATCCCATGGACAGAGGAGCCTGGCGGGCTACAGTCCAAAGGGTTGCAGCAAGTCGGACATGACTGAATGAGCACACACACACAGAAATTTGAGTCAAACAAGCCTTTTCCCAATCTCACCACATCCTCTGTCTCTCTTCTCACCATTTTCCTTTCTGTTTACCGATGGACCCTGAATATACTTAATTTAATAAACTTGATTACTGATCCTATGAAAGAAAGTGATGTCGCTCAGTCGTGTCCGACTCTTTGCGACCCCATGGACTGTAGCCCTCCAGGCTCCTCCGTCCATGGGATTTTCCAGGCAAGAGTACTGGAATGGGTTGCCATTTCCTTCTCCAGGGGATCTTCTCAACCCAGGGATTGAACCTAGGTCTCCCGCCTTGTAGGCAGATGCTTTACTGTCTGAGCTACCAGGGAAGTCCAGTAATCACCCAGATCACCCCAGCCTCTTCTGACCACTAACCAGATATAAGGAGTAGTCTACACTTGTGGTTCCTATTTACCTTGACATCCTTCCTGCTGAAGCTGCTCTTGAGAAGATCCCAGGCCTCCCGGGTTGGCCCCTCTTCCTCATCTCCAGGCACCTTTGGCTTTTCTGCCTCTTTCAGCTCCAAGGCCACAGGTGCTCACTCTCCCTCAGATCCCATGTCCCCAGGGGCCACTCCCAGTCTCAGCTGCTTCCTTTCCATCCCTCCTCTATCACCAATTTGCTCTGAGCAAAGTCCCTCTCAAAATTTCCAGTTTCTACTCCTTGAGTTGCCTTTTCTCTGGAGTTGATGACCATAGAGGGCAGGGTGGCTGTTGGGTTGGCTGCCTGGACTGTTACCTAACCCTGCTGGGCCCCGAGCACCCACCACCAGCGTCCACACTACAAGCCAGCCCCTGTCTTCCCCCTGTCTCATACTCCCTCTGGTCATCCATCCCACACATTGTGTCTAAATGGTTCAGACCTTAAAAACCTCACCTTAAAAACCTTTAAGAACCCTTTTTCTTCTAAAAAATCACTGTCTTATCCTGGCACCGGAGGCTCTCTGTGATCAGCCTTTCTAGCTGTCAAGGACGGACCTTCAGCAAGGTGTCTGCTGTCCTCCAACATACCCTACTTATTAAACCTGCAGCTCGTTTCCTCCACCCCACTGCCCTCCCTAATTCATTGCCTCTCCCGGTCCCTGTAGCTGAAAACAGGCTTCTGTAGGTTAGATCTCTAGCCCAGTAGCAGCCTGATGCTGCCTTTTACCATGTCCGTGTGCACTCCCTCACCTTGCTTCCTGGCTGTGGTTCCTTGAAGGCAGGTTCCAATCTGTGCATCTCTCAAGCCCAGCCTGACTGTGGTAGAGAAGGATCAGGGAAACAGTCCTCTGAGTCCTAGTAAGTTGCAAACTCTATGCCAGGTGCTCTTTCTCCAAGCCCCCTCAACTGGGTGGGCAGAAAGGGAGGGTCAGATGTAAGTCAGAGCTCCAGGATGCTCAGGCCACAAATGACAGACCTGGGAATTGAACCCAGCACTATCTTATTGCAAAGGCTTTCATACCACATGGCTGAAGGGTGTTTTCAAACTGTTCCTCCCTTCCTTTAACAGTGAATGATTTTCCAATGCAAAATCATCTGTAATTTTAACAGATGAAAATAGGGCTACCACAATGAAATGCCTGGGTGCCTAGCACAGCTTGCTTTGCCCTCTCTTCCCTTCCCAGTTCCCTGCTTCTTCTGGCTCAGCCTCCCTCCCCCTTCCCAGGCTCTGCCCTTCCTTTCCAGTTCTGTCCTCCCCCCCACCCTTCCTCCTCTGACCTTCGTCTACCCCATAGTTTTCCTGGCTCTGCCTCCTTCTCCTCCTACTACCGTTAATGGACCACCAGGGTCTCCTTTTCTTTCAGAGCTTTACTTGAAAGTCTCTTTCTCTGGGAAGCCTTCTCTAGGAACCCAACTAGAGCTCCAGACTCCCCACTTTGAATGTCCTGTTCCCTTTGCTGCATTATCCCTTTTCCCTCTGTATTTTTTACTCCCAATTTATATGTATTTTACGGGCTAATTCTGCCGGTGTCCCTCTCCCAGTAGAAGTTGAGCTCCACTTACTGTGCTCTTTGCTGCTGTTTCAGCACCAGGGACAGCGCCAGCACATACTAGGTGCTTGGTTCATGTTTGCTAATGAAAGCCTCTTGGATATTCTGGGCTTTTAGCAGAGCAGTTTAAAATCCTGCTCTCCCCCTTCCTGCTTCCACAAATGTCATTGAAAGTGTCTTTGTAGAATAAATATTTGAGAGAATGAGCAAGTGGGCTGATGCTGTGTGGCTTGAACGTCTGAGGTTGCTATTTACCACAGGGAAGCTTTACTGCAGCCTCCTTCCACTTAAAGCCCACCCACAGCTTGCGTTTTAGTCACATCTGGAAATGTGATGCTGGCATTGTATTTTTTAGCTTCTTAATTGTTGCAATTTCCAGATCCATCATCCGTAATCTGGTACATGTCAGGAGGGTGCTTTCAGCTGCAGAAGCTGAGGTTTTCTGAACCTGTCTGCCAGGTGCCTAGTTTTTGCTGTTATTTAAATTTGAGACCAGGCAGAAGACAGCTGTGCTGAATTTGAATTCCAGTGAGGCTCCTGGCCACACATCCTGCTGCTGGCTTATCGCCTCACAGGGCTGGAAATGCAGGGGCTGGTAGCTCACTTTGCAATGGGGATGTGAAAAGCTGAGCAAGTATCCAGAGAAGCTGAAGTGGGTTAAAAGCAGCCAGCCTGTCTGTCTGTAGCAACTTTGCATAAAGTAGGTGCACTGGGCAGATCTGAGTGCTTACTTGCCCCTTGGAGGTTCTCTGGGTAGCTTTTGGATGTCGCTGCTGGTTGTCAGTTGACAAGCTCTCAAAATGATTAGCCTGCATGTCTGTTAGCTGTGTGTCCAGTGATTGCTGATGATTTCCTCCAGCTCCTTCCAAACACATCCTCATAGAGACGGGCGCCTGGCCATGGGGCTGCTTCTTCCTTCCTTAGAGAGGATGAGGGAGAACCTTCAGGTCTTCCAATGTCTCTGGTCAACTCTAGGTGACCAAACCTCAATATCTGAAAATGTCAGCCATCTAATAACAAAGCCCACCAACATCTGGGTGGTCAGGCATGGATACAGGGTGTTGGGGGAGGGGTGCAGTGGTTTAGGTGTCTGGTCATGTGGGATGGCTGGAGGAGCTATGGTCTGGGTGAGTAGCCTTTCCCATTGGTGGGCTCCTGGACCGTGAAAAGTTTTGTAATGAAATTTTCATCTTATTGAACAATGTTGATGCTTCTTGCTGATACAAAGGGCATTTTTGGGAAAAGACCATGTGAGCTGAGATTGGTCAAGGGCTGAGCAGTCGGACAGGAACACACTTTCCCATCTCAGATTCATTTCAACCCTCTCTCCCGCTCTTCGGGAGCCTCACTTCCATCTGCTTTGGGCTTCTTGTGCTGTTTTGAGGCTTCTCTGTGCTTTGTTGAGCTCCCCTCCCCATGATTAACTCTTGAGCTTTCCCGGTGTCAGAAGTCCTGGAGTGTCTTCATGAATAAGAGAAGCAAAGTATGTGTCTACTTAGAAACTGAAAGTACCACCCTCCCCCCTAAGATGGAAGGTCTTAACCTGGCCTGCAGAGGAGCCAGAAACCCACGGACACGCCATGCCTCAGTTTGCTTGCATGTGCATTTTTCTGGGGAAGGGGGCTTCTGTTGATTCTCTCTTAGTCTGGGCTCACTAGAGAGCAGAGTGTGAGACAGAGGACATGTGTGATCTTACTTTATTTCTGGACTATGATCCAGGGAGCAGGAGCTAGGGCAGGACCGCGAAGCAGAGAGAGAGATTAGAAAGGAAGTTGGGTTCTGCTCCTGTCCCTTGGGCTGCACCTGCTTTGTTAGGCTTCAGGTGGGAGATGGGGAGGAGGCCTCTGTCCAGAGAAGCTCAGGGGTAGGATGCTCAGTGAGGCCAGCTTGTGTCAGCAGAAGGTGCAGTCCACACAGAGCTGGACCAGGAGACAGGTAGTGTCCAGGGTCCAGAGGCTCTGAAAGAGATTCTCCAACTATCTGCCTACCTTCAGGGCTACCATGTACAGGTGTACAGTTGGTGCACTGCCCCAAATGTCCTGACCTGAGTTGTGTTTGCTGAGCCTGTGTCCAGGGACCTGTGCTTGCTCACAGCTAAAAGCCGTTTTCTCTCAGCTCTGAGGGGATCCTCCTCACCTGCTTTTCCAGAGTGACCAGTGGGGTCACCCAGACCGCCTTTGCCTTCTGCTCCAGCTCAGACGCCTCCTCCTGAGTGGACTCTGCACTGAGTGCCCATGGGTGTGCACCAACTGCTCCAAGTTTGGTTCTAGAACCTGCTCCTCAGAGTCAGCTGGTGTTGCCTTGGGTTTCCTGTGACTGTTTAGATGTGAGAATTTGGCTCTGGGTTCTTTCCCTTCATCCACCATGCCCTCCCAGTGTGCCCATGGTAGGGTTGTCAATACATCTAGCTTATGGAATCTGACAGCTTCTGTGTTTTTATTTTTAAATTATGAAACTATGTATTTGTGCGTTCATTCAGCAAACACTTGTTAACTTTGTGTAGCAAGAACCATTTCTTAGTGGTGAGATTCTGGGGAAGTGACTTAATTTCCCAAGTTTCATTTTCTCCTCTGTGACATGGAAATAATAATTATTCACCCTAGAGGGGTCCTGCATCTTAAGCAGGACAATGGGTATTAAAGGACTATACCCGCTATCAGCCATGGAAGGAGTTCAACAGGTGTGGGTATTCTCCCCTGCCAATCCCCTGTCTCCTCCTCAGAGAATAATATGATGCCGTGGCCACTGCCAGGGTACTCACAGCCAGCCCTGCCTTTACCCTGTTTCCATGTGACAAGCTCTCTGGGGATGGCACCTCCCACCCTGCCCTGCGTGGTGAAAAGCGTGTTCTGGAACTATGCCCCAAGGCTTTGCTAACTGCCTGTGGCTTTGGTGCCTCATTTTCCTCCCAGGACACAGCTCACAGAGTGGTTGGAGGATTAAGTTAGGTAGTATGTGAGAGTGTTCACAAGAGTGACTGGCACTCAGCAAGTGTTCAGTAAGCAGTAGCTGTTCTCAATATCGTCACTATTCTATTACCAATGAGAGAGAAATGAGCTGAAATCCAATTTAGCTTTAGAACCAGTAGTATTTGAATTAACTTGTGTCGGTTCTAGGATGGAGAAGATCATCATAGTTCTTGGAGACAATAGACCAAGCAAGTGCAAAGCCCCGTTGATGTCAGGGGACAAGGCACCTCTGGTGCTGTGAGCAGGTCGGCCCTTGGGTGCTGTCAGCATCAGGATCCTGAATCAAGGTTTGAGTTTTCTAAGTTCATATCCCACTGCTGCTGTTGGATCCTCAGAATAAATGCCTAGGGAAATGCCTTTTCTGAATGTTGATTCTTTGTTGTGAATGCTGAGGAGACAATGCATTTTTCTGGGTTAGAACACAGAGTCCAAGTCATTTGTTAAACTGAGTGAGTCTATACAAATCACCTAACTTCTCTGCTCCTTGGTTCTGTCAGGAAAAGTGGGATAATAATAGCACCTACCTTGTCTAGTTGTTCCAGGGAGTAAATGTGGCAACGGGCTTTTAGCACATTTCAGCACAGCCCCCGGAAGAGAGCAAGTGCCATCATCATCATTTCAAAACCTTGCCCTCCAGTTTTCCTTGTGAAATATTCCAGAACTATAGAAAGATCAAAGTATAGTACAATAAGCACTCATATGCTCTGCACCTGGATTGAAAAATGTTAATATTTAGACATATTTGCTTTATCTCTCTGTAAATATGTCAAATTTATCTGTCTCTACATATATAAAACTTTTGCTAATATAGTGTAAAAGGAAATTGCCAACATCATGATGTTTCACTCCTAAAAACTTTATCCTGCTCCTAATAATAAGGTGATTCTTCTACGTAGCCATAATCCCCTCATCACACCTAAGAAAAGTTACAATAATTCTATAAAATCATTTAATGTCAGTCTATATTAAAATTTTTCCTATTCTCCCAAGAATGATGTGAAGTATCCTCCCACGGACTACTTGCTGAGTACAGGAGGGAGGAAGGAATCTTTGGTAAAGAGATCTGGTAAAAAAGTGTTTGGTGAAAGAGAGATCTGGCTATGTTAACATACCACCACTAAGTAGTGACCTGCTGACGCATTATCTCTTGAGAAATATTGCTGCCAGAATCTAATCAAGTCTCCAGACCTGTACTACTTAATATGGTAGCCACCAGCCAGTCATATGTGCTTGAGATGTGCTCTAAGTTTAAAAAAACCGTGTAATGTATACCCATGGCTGATTCATTCAATATATGGCAAAAACCACTACAATATTGTAAAGTAATTAGCTTCCAATTAAAATAAATAAATAAATAAATGTTTCATGTTTTGAAGATTTAGTATGAAGAAATAATGTAAAATATTTCATTATTAATCTAAAAATACTAAGTGTTAAAATGATGTTTAGTTATGAAAAAAGTTTAGTTATGGGACTTCAGTATGTTATTAACATTAACTTCACCTGTTTTAAAAAATGTTTTGGTGGGGAAACAGGCAAATGTAGAATCATGTGTGATCCGTATTACACTTCTGTTGGTCAGACTGTTCTAGATCTAACTTTCAGGAAGTTGAGGATTAGAGGAACAACTTAAGTGACACTGCAAGGAAACAGCCTGACAAAACAAGGATTTACGACATTCTAGAAAGTTCATCAGAAAGTGAATGTCCTGAAAAAAGAAAGAGTGAGGATATTCTACATTCAGAAATTACTGAGATAAAACAAGCAATCCTTGAATCTGGATTAGGTCCCACGACAAAAGCAACCAAACAGCTCTGTGCTTCTATAACCAAACAGTCACAAGAAACATTCTTAGAAAACATTATTATTAAAGATAAACAGGTACATATACACAATGGAATATTACTCAGCTATTAAAAAGAATACATTTGATACAGTTCTAATGAGGTGGATGAAACTGGAGCCTTTATACAGAGTGAAGTAAGCCAGAAAGAAAAACACCAATACAGTATATTAACACATATATATGGAATTTGGAAAGACGGTAATGATAACCCTGTATGTGAGACAGCAGAAGAGACACAATATGTGTAGAACAGTCTTCTGGACTCTGTGATAGAAGGCAAGGGTGGGAAGATCTGAGAGAATAGCATTGAAACATGTATATTATCATATATGAAACAGATCGCCCGTCCAGGTTCAATGCATGATACAGGGTGCTCAGGGCTCGTGCACTGGGATGACCCAGAGGGATGGGATGGGTGTTCAGGATGAGGAACACATGTACACTCGTGGCTGATTCATATCACTTCAGTTCAGTTCAGTCGCTCAGTCATGTCCGACTCTTTGCGACCCCATGAATTGCAGAACGCCAGGCCTCCCTGTCCATCACCAACTCCTGGAGTTCACTCAGACCCACGTCCATCGTGTCGGTGATGCCATCCAGCCATCTCATCCTCTGTCATCCCCTTTTCCTCCTGCCCACAATCCCTCCCAGCATCAGAGTCTTTTCCAATAAGTTAACTCTTCGCATGAGGTGGCCAAAGTACTGGAGTTTCAGCTTTAGCATCATTCCTTCCAAAGAAATCCCAGGGCTGATCTCCTTTAAGAATGGACAGGTTGGATCTCCTTGCAGTCCAAGGGACTCTCAAGAGTCTTCTCCAACACCACAGTTCAAAAGCATCAATTCTTCAGCGCTCAGCTTTCTTCACAGTCCAAATCTCACATCCACACATGACTACTGGAAAAACCGTAGCCTTGACTAGATGGATGTTTGTTGGCAAAGTAATGTCTCTGCTTTTCAATATGCTATCTAGGTTGGTCATAACTTTCCTTCCAAGGAGTAAGCGTCTTTTAATTTCATGGCTGCAATCACCATCTGCAGTGATTTTGGAGCCCCCCAAAATAAAGTCTGACACTGTTTCCACTGTTTCCCCATCTATTTCCCATGAAGTGATGGAACCAGATGCCATGATCTTAGTTTTCTAAATGTTGAGCTTTAAGCCAACTTTTTCACTCTCCTCTTTCACTTTCATCAAGAGGCTTTTTAGTTCCTCTTCACTTTCTGCCATAAGGGTGGTGTCATCTGCATATCTGAGGTTATTGATATTTCTCCTGGGAATCTTGATTCCAGCTTGTGTTTCTTCCAGCCCAGCATTTCTCATCATGTACTCCGCATAGAAGCTAAATAAGCAGGATGACAATATACAGCCTTGATGCACTCCTTTCCAGATTTGGAACCAGTCTATTGTTCCATGTCCAGTTCTAACTGTTGCTTCTTGACCTGCATACACATTTCTCAAGAGACACGTCAGGTGGTCTGGTATTCCCATATCTTGAAAAATTTTCCAGTTTGTGGTTATCCACACAATCAAAATCTCTAGCATAGTCAATAAAGGAGAGGTAGTGGTGTTTTTCTGGAACTCTCTGGCATTTTAGATGATCCAGCAGATGTTTGCAATTTGACCTCTGGGTCCTGTGCCTTTTCTAAACTGAGCTTGGACATCTGGAAGTTCATGGTTCACATACTGTTGAAGCCTGGCTTGGAGAATTTTGAGCATTACTTTGGTAGCATGTGAGATGAGTGCAATTGTGCGGTAGTTTGAAGTTTCTTTGTCATTGCCTTTCTTTGGGATTGGAATGAAAACTGACCTTCCCCAGTCCTGTGGCCACTGCTGAGTTTTCCAAATTTGCTGGCATATTGAGTGCAACACTTTCACAGCATCATCTTTCAGGATTTGAACAATAGCTCAACTGGAATTCCATCACCTCCACTAACTTTGTTCATAGTGGTGCTTTCTAAGGCCCACTTGACTTCACATTCCAGGATGTCTGGCTAGGTGAGTGATCACACCATCATGATTATCTTGGTCATGAAGATCTTTTTTGTACAGTTCTTCTGTGTATTCTTGCCACCTCTTCTTAATATCTTCTGCTTCTGTTAGGTCCATACCATTTCTATCCTTTATCGAGCCCCTCTTTCCATGAAATGTTCCCTTGGTATCTCTAATTTTCTTGAAGAGATCTCTAGTCTTTCCCATTCTGTCATTGTCCTCTATTTCTTTGCATTGATCGCTGAAGAAGGCTTTCTTATCTCTCCTTGCTATTCTTTGGAACTCTGCATTCAGATGATTATATCTTTCTTTTTCTCCTTTGCTCTTCTCTTCTCTTCTTTTCACAGCTATTTGTAAGGCCTCCCCAGACAGCCATTTTGCTTTTTTGCATTTCTTTTCCATGGGGTTGGTCTTGATCCCTGTCTCCTGTACAATGTCATGAACCTCATTCCATAGTTCATCAGGCACTCTTTCTATCAGATCTAGGCCCTTAAAGCTATTTCTCACTTCCACTGTATAATCATAAGGGATTTGATTTATGTCATACCTGAATGATCTCGTAGTTTTCCCTACTTTCTTTAAGTCTGAATTTGGCAATAAGAAGCTCATGATCTGAGCCACAGTCAGCTCCTGGTCTTGTTTTTGCTGACTGTATAGAGCTTCTCCATCTTTGGCTGCAAAGAATAGAATCAATCTGATTTCAGTGTTGACCATCTGGTGATGTCGATGTGTAGAGTCTTCTCTTGTGTTGTTGGAAGAGGGTGTTTGCTCTGACCAGTGCATTCTCTTGGTAAAACTCTATTAGCCTCTGCCCTGCTTCATTCCATATTCCAAGGCCAAATTTGCCTGTTACTCCAGGTGTTTCTTGACTTTCTACTTTTGCATTCCAGTCCCATATAATGAAAAGGACATCTTTTTTGGGTGTTAGTTCTAAAAGGTCTTGTAGGTCCTCATAGAACTGTTCAACTTCAGCTTCTTCAGTGTTGGTGGTTGGGGCATAGACTTGGATTAGTGTGATATTGAATGGTTTGCCTTGGAAACGAACAGAGATCATTCTGTTGTTTTTGAGATTGCATCCAAGTACTGCATTTCGGACTCATTTGTTGACCATGATGGCTACTCCATTTCTTCTGAGGGATTCCTGCCCGCAGTAGTAGATGTAATGGTCATCTGAGTTAAATTCACCCATTCCAGTCCATTTTAGTTCTCGATTCCTAGAATGTCGATGTTCACTCTTGCCATCTCCTGTTTGATCACTTCCAATTTGTCTTGATTCATGGGACTGACATTCCAGGTTCCTATGCAATATTGCTCTTTACAGCATCGGACCTTGCTTCTATCACCAGTCACATCCACAGCTGGGTATTGTTTTTGCTTTGGCTCCATCCCTTAGTTCATTCTGCAGTTATTTCTCCACTGATCTCCAGTAGCATATTGGGCACTTACTGACCTGGGGAGTTCCTCTCTCAGTATCCTATCATTTTGCCTTTTCATACTGTTCATGGGGTTCTCAAGGCAAGAATACTGAAGTGGTTTGCCATTCCCTTCTCCAGTGGACCACATTGTGTCAGACCTCTCCACCATGACCCACCAGTCTTGGGTGGCCCCACAGGGCATGGCTTAGTTTCATTGAGTTAGACAAGGCTGTGGTCCTAGTGTGATTAGATTGACTAGTTTTCTGTGAATGGGGTTTCAGTGTGTCTGCCCTCTGATGCCCTCTTGCAACACCTACCGTCTTACTTGGGTTTCTGTTACCTTGGACGTGGGGTATCTCTTCATGGCTGCTCCAGCACAGCGCAGCCGCTGCTCCTTACCTTGGATGAGGGGTATCTCCTCACTGCCGCCCCTCCTAACCTTGAACGTGGAGTAGATCCTCTAGGCCCTCCTATGGCCGCACAGCCACCGCTCCTTGGATATGATACATTCATATCAGTGTATGGCAAAAACCACTACAATATTGTAAAGTAATTAGCCTCCAACTAAAAAAGAGAAAAAAAGAAGTTAAGAACTGGGTAGTGAAGGGCATCCTCTGTATTTGGTGAGGACAACATAGGGAGTTTAAGAGGGGCTTGTTATTAGTTGTGGCTCTTTTGAAGATTTCCACTGGAAACTGGGATGCTGACATTTTAATATATTAAGGTTTGGTCAGCTAGAGTTGACCAGACAATATCCATCCCATCCCTGGGCCAGAGAGGCACAGGGAAAGGATGTTTATGTTGAGGGATCCCCTTACATGAAGTTGGGGTTTGGTGGGTTTTCCTTTTGGACACTGAAGTTGCTCTTGGAAGTATCAAAAATTGGGGTTTAATAACAACCAGAAAAAGAAAATGCAAAGTTTATGAAAAGCCTTGACCTTCGTAGCCATTATTATCTTTGTGGTCTTTGCCCTTTAGGTCATAGACTTGAACGGATAGTCTTCACTCCAGGCAACGCAAGTATTTTAATATGTAGATAGAGGGACATTTGGGTTCCTAAAGTGTTGGACACAACTCAGTGACTTCACTTTCACTTTTCACTTTCATGCATTGGAGAAGGAAATGGCAACCCACTCCAGTTTTCTTGCCTGGAGAATCCCAGGGGCGGTGGAGCCTGGTGGGCTGCCGTCTATGGGGTCGCACAGAGTCGGACACAACTGAAGCAATTTAGCAGCAGCAGCAGCAGCAGCGAAATGGACACAATCTACTGGAATCAGAACATCCTCTGAGGTGGCTGGATGCTGGGGGTTTTGCATGTGTTTCCTTTTTATTTGCTACTTCTCTGAATCCAGTAACTTTCTGGGAGCTTTGAAATTGTTTCTGTTCTAGTTCATTTTAGAAGTAGCTAAACACCAACTGATGGAGATGAATTTTACACTAGCTCTGGGCTTTTTTCCATCAAAATTACACATTTGTTGAGAATGCTATGTCTATAATTTTCACTGAAAATGAAAAGATCGCTTGAGCAAATTGATAGGCAGGGAACTATATACCTTTGATTATATTTACAGTGTATTTCTGATTTGGATATTTTTGTAAAGTTTTGTTATTTTATTTCCATTGTAGCTGTTGGCAAGAGATCTGTCACTTTTTCCTCTCCTGAGATGTGAATCTCAAATCAGTGATGTTAAATCAGAAATATTGGAATAGTCTAATTTTTTAGTGCTGGGGAAAAGGTATTTGGGGGTTTTCTGTGTTTATTTGCCCTGAGAGTTTCTGTGATTCTTGGTGACCAGAGTTGCACCTGCGTCCCACATGGATGGCTGTATGGACAGGTGTGCCCCCTCCTGTTGCATTTTCTAGTTGGTAGGCAGTCATCCTGGTATAAACACACACATTTAAGCCATGAGGTCACATGACTGGTGTTAGGCTAATTCTGTTGCCATGAGTCATGCCAGTGATAGAAATGCTGAGGTGGTACAAGCAGGCCGCTCGTATGGGCAGGGCTTGCGGTGGGTCGGACCCCTAACCCAGGGTGCCCATGTGCTCTGGTGACATATATGCATGCTAGTTTGGGAACCTTCACTGTATCAGTGAGCCCAGTGTCAGCTAGTTTCTGAGTTAACTCACAATGTTATGATTCCCAAACTTGGAAGAGGTTTACAGGGGACAGATCTGTTGATGGTGATTCTTACTGAATGTATGAAGCCCTACCCAGTTTCAGAATCCTTGGGAAGCTTGTTCTCATCCTTTGTGGGTGATTTTTGTGTAAAGGGGTCTGCAAGGTCCTTCACATGGGTCTTTACATCATACCTCTGAGCTTCAAATGCTGACAGTCCCAACTTGCTCCTGGGCTCCCACCTGGCTGTCTAGCCCAGGCTGCTGCACTTTCCCGCACCCCCAGCATTAAAGTGTGGTCTGTGCCTTTCTCCCCCTCCCTATCCCTGCTGTCACATGCTTGTCTGATAGAGTCCATGGGCCATCAAAGCCTTACTCATTTACACAGGTGTGCCAACCACAGCTCTCTGCCTTGATCTTCATTCAGAGTCCTGTTGAAATGAAAGACAATCAAGGAGAGATATAATTGGCAAATTGCAACAACTCATTTACAAACATCAACATTTTAATTTTACTGGTGCCGGATTACCTTCCCCTGCAAAATAGCCTACAAATGGCCCCACCACACCAGTAAAGGACCGATGCTGTCCTGTGTCTGTCTTTCCTTGGCAGAGAAAGAGATTCACCAGGGATGTGGCCACAGAGCATAAAGACTATCCTTCCCAGCCTACCTGGTGTGGCCACGACCTGAAGTTGTGTGCACATCTGCCTGATCATTCTCCAGGAGAAAGTAGATTGGGTTCTTTTCCTGTTACCTGGAGTGCAGCCAGGTAGACAAGAGAAATACCTGGGGGTTGGCAGGCGACCAGGCGGAAGAACTGGGTGATGCCCATGAACATGTCTTTGCTTGCAGAGCTGGAAGGCGGGAGTCACAGTCCTCATGCTCTCATGCCCACCTTCCCCTGGCAGCGAGACGCAGCCATGCTCAGCCTCCCAGGATGTGCACCTGTCCTCTGAGGTCCCTGCAGCTGGTGGAGATGCAGGTGTGGGGAACAGATTCACAGTGAGTCTCTTCCATTTGGGTTAGTGCGGACAAGTCTTTGAAAAGTCAAAGTATTAGTCTCTCAGGTGTGTCTGACTCTGTGATATCATGGACTGTGGCCCACCAGGCTCCTCTGTCCATGGAATTCTCCAGGCAAGAATACTGGAGTGGGTAGCCATTCCCTTCTCCAGGAGATCTTCCCAACTGAGGGACTTAACCCAGGTCTCCTGCATTGCAGGAAGATTCTTCACCGTCTGAGCCACTAGGGAAACCCATACAATTCTTTACTACATGGATAAATGAATCATCTGTCCATCCCTCCATTCCTTCATCCACCCATCCATGAACCCACCCACCCGTATATCCCTTCATCCATCCATCTATCCAAACCAAAAAAAAGGTCCCTGCCCTCATGGAGCTTATTTTCTTACTATTAAGGTAGCCAGAGGAAAAAAAAATTCTTAATCATTGACACCCCCCATTTACCAGATCCCATTCTGTTACTTAATTTTTCACAGCAACATATAAAATATTACTTCTATTTTCTTGGCTGCCATCATATTATGTCATAACTCCCAAGTACATAACCCATATCTTGATTATATATAAATATTTTTTTTCTGTTGCTAAGTCATGTCCAACTCTCTTTTTGACCCCATGGACCATAACCCGCCAGGCTCCTGTGGGATTTCCCAGACAAGAATACTGGAGTGGGTTGCCATTCTCTTCCTCTTCCTGACCCAGGGATCGAACCCACATCTCCTGCACTGGTAGGCGCAGTCTTTACCACTGTGCATCTTACTGATGTCATTTTCAGAGAGTCAGTTTGTTTCCAGGTTTTTGAGGTATTTACTTCTGTGTCTAAATGACATTCATTCACTCATTCAAAAGGATTTATTCTTTTATCAAATGCTTCTTAAGCAGCAATTGTGTGCACTGTTCTAGGTGCTGGGGGTATGAGACAATCGGACAGACAAGTCTTCTCAGTGGTGCAACTGGGAGCAACATACCATTCGGTTGTGATCACAAGGGCAAATGTGAGTGAGGCCAAAAGAAAAGGAAAGTATTAACCAAGTTATTTTCATTCTAGTTAAAACTAAAACTAAAAAGCTAAAAATGGATGAGTTCATCTAAAATCTGCATCCTAACTTAAACATCAATATATAACTATGTCACAGCAGTAAAGATGTTTTTAAGTTCCACATTTTTCTTCAGTGAATTTTTTTCTGGTTTCTGTAATTTGTGTCATAAAGACATCAGCCCATTTACACTAATCATTATCCCATTTTTTCTCATTAAATATACATGCCGTTCATTTTTTGCAGAGGCCTTGGATCTTAGCCACCATTAAATTCAGTCTGTATTATGAAAACCATTTCATGAGCAAAAATTATCACAGATGATTCTAAAATGAATTTAATAGTTTTCTTTTACGTTGAAATCCAGGAATTCTTTTTGATGAACCAAATTGTGAATTCTTCACTTCATGCTAATAGGCCTACTAGGTTTTCATTTCATTCCTGACTTAAATAGAAACATCAGAATATTTTGTTTCCAATTTTAAGCTATATGCTGAATACTACCTAGCTGACATTCTAAGTCATATTTTGTTTGGCATTTTCATATATTTTGATGTACTTTCTACTAATATGTCTTCCTCACCAATTCCACTTCATTCCAAGTTCCTTTTGTTCTCATTGCTTTCTTTCAATTCTTAATAAAAACTTCATTTATAAGGCACTTTATTTCCATTATAAAGAAGAGAGGAAAATCTTTCAAACAATTCTTATTGCATGATCAAAGCTATACTTTAAAGGGAACTGCCTCATTTGCTTCCATCTATAATTCAACTGCTCACACTGGCCATTGTTTATTAGATTGTTTAAATGCTATTCTTTTCTTATTTATTATTTTTGGTTGCACTGGGTCTTTATTGCTCTACATGGGCTTTCTCTAGTTGTCACGCATGGACTGTAGAGCTCAGGCTCAGCAGCTGTGGTGTACCGGCTTAGTTGCCCCACAGTATGTGAGATCTTCCTGGACCAGGGATTGAGCCCATGTACACTGCATTGGCAGGCAGATTCTCAACCACTGGACCACGAGGGAAGTCCTAAAATACTTTTCTATTTAGAATTAAACAGTAAGAATCACTACTTTATTTTCAAGACAATTGAGAGAACACAAAATAGCATTGGCACATGAATTTGTATTTCATATATTGTTCTTAAAAGAACAATTAATAGAATTTCATATAATTAAAAAAATCATATTAATTCAAAATTCAGAGAATTTTGCTTGCTTGCTTAGTCACTTTAGTTGTGTCTAACTCTGTGCGACCCCATAAACTATAGCTGGCCAGGCTCCTCTGTCCATGGGATTTCCCAGGCAAGAATACTGGAGTGGGTTGCCATTTTCTTCTTCATGGGTTCTTCCCGACTCAGGGATTAAACCCGGGTCTCTTGCATTGCAGGTGGATTCTTTACCACTGAGCTACCGGAGAAGCCCCACTTAGGTAGGGGTGAAGGCAAAAAAGGAAAGTGATTTACTCTGAGGTATTCGAGGCTTGAAGCTGCACATGCAATAGCACCTCCCTTCTTGAAATCCCTTCATTCTTTGAGAACTTTTCTGTATTCTCAATGGAAAATGATGGATGTGGGATCGGAAGACATTCTGACAAACATTCAAGAAGTGGACTCCCGGGGTCTTTTACTGAAGTAGTAGGCAGTGACTGCTGTCTTAAATTTGGTCTCCTGTGAATGACTTTACATTGCTTATTGATATTTAAAAACAATATTTATAAAATTGTTGTTGTTTAGTTGCTAAGTTGTTTCTGACTCTTTTGTGACCCCATGGACTGTAACCCACCAGTCTCCTCTGTCCATGGGATTTCCCTGGCAAGAATACTGGAGTGGGTTGCCATTTCCTTCTCCAGGCAATCTTCCTGAGACTCCTGCACTGCAGGCAGATTCTTTACTGCTGAGCCACCAGGGAATAACAGTGATCAAAACCAAATTATTCCACGTAGACAGAGCAACCATCCACCCGGGTCCACCTTCCTTAGTGTCTTAATTTTCACAGAAATCGCAATGAGGGCTCCCTGTATAACTCCCAATCTAATACATACAGAGGATCCCTTGAAAGAAGTGCAGGCTGAACACACACACACATACACACGCACATATACACATACCCTGGCTCAGATCAGTTCCTCAGAGAGCTGAGAATTGGATTGCAGTGGTTTGGCCTCACACAGAACTTCTCAAACTCACACATTCTTTTGTTTTATCCTAACGGTGGTGAAGAGTGTGAAGTGCAAGTATAAGATGTATAAAGCTTATCACTGTATTTATTGTAAAGGTGTGGTCAGGACATTATCCATGACATCATACATTATTATTCTCTTTGTGAAGACTCATGGGTAAAATTCACAATATCAGAAAAGTTGGGCTGTCCTAAATTTGTTTCTATCTTAAGGATATTGTGACTCATAATCAGTATTCATTTTTGCTTTGTCTGCTGGGAATCTTTAGTATTTCTGGCTCATTCCTGACTTCCAATCAGGATGATATGGAATGAAATTCTAGGGTATAATCAGGCTGCAATTTCTTAATTATGTTTTTCCTTTACCTTGACTTTTCAGCTATTTAATCTAACAGTTAAGAGCTTAAGGCCTTGGACCTGACTTGAATTCTAGCTTTACTGCATACTAACTATCACATTGTGCAAATTAAAGTCTCTTTAAATCCCATTTTTTTCATCCCCCAAAATGGAGATAATAATACTGCCTACCAAAGGGCTTTTGTAGATAAAATGCAATGGTGTAGGTAAAAGCTCTAGCATGTGCCTGCTGGCATGGTAAATGCTTAATAAGCAATTTTTGAAAATTATGTATTTTTGTATGCCTCTCAAAACCCTTATAAAACCAAGTCATTATATCAGCAAACAAACCAATGAATAGCTTTGTGAGCTTTTTTTCATACTTGCTTAGACTGGCAAAATATTTTTCTACCTAAAGAGCTATCACTTCAGTTTAGTCGCTCAGTCATGTCTGACTCTTTGTGACCCCATGAATCACAGCACGCCAGGCCTCCCTGTCCATCACCAACTCCCGGAGTTCACTCAGACTCACGTCCATCAAGTCAGTGATGCCATCTAGCCATCTCATCCTCTGTCGTCCCCTTCTCCTCCTGCCCACAATCCCTCCCAGCATCAGAGTCTTTTCCAATGAGTCAACTCTTCACCTGAGGTGGCCAAAGAACTGGAGTTTCAGCTTTAGCATCATTCCTTCCAAAGAAATCCCAGGGCTGACCTCCTTTAGAATGGACTGGTTGGATCTCCTTGCAGTCCAAGGGACTCTCAAGAGTCTTCTCCAACACCTCAGTTCAAAAGCATCAATTCTTTGGCACTCAGCCTTCTTTACAGTCCAACTCTCACATCCATACATGACCACAGGAAAAAACACAGCCTTGACTAGATGGACCTTAGTCAGCAAAGTAATGTCTCTGCTTTTCAATATGCTATCTAGGTTGGTCATAACTTTTCTTCCAAGGAGTAAGCGTCTTTTAATTTCATGGCTGCAATCACCATCTGCAGTGATTTTGGAGCCCCCCAAAATAAAGTCTGACACTGTTTCCACTGTTTCCCCATCTATTTCCCATGAAGTGATGGGACCAGATGCCATGATCTTTGTTTTCTGAATGTTGAGCTTTAAGCCAACTTTTTCACTCTGCTCTTTCACTTTTATCAAGAGGCTTTTTAGTTCCTCTTCACTTTCTGCCATAAGGGTGGTGTCATCTGCATATCTGAGATTATTAATATTTTTCCCGGCAATCTTGATTCCAGCTTGTGTTTCTTCCAGCCCAGCATTTCTCATGATGTACTCTGCATAGAAGTTAACTAAGCAGGGTGACAATATACAGCCTTGATGTACTCCTTTTCCTATTTGAAACCAGTCTGTTGTTCCATGTCTGGTTCTAACTGTTGCTTCCTGAACTGCATACAGATTTCTCAAGAGGCAGCTATAGTGATGAGCAAAGGAAAGAGCATGGACTTTGAAATTGGATAGGGTTGGCCTCAGCACTCAATCTGCAGATTACCAGCTGTGTGAACTTGAACTGTGAATCTTTCTGGTTCCCTTGGACCACCTTCAGGTCCCAAGTTTCCAATCACTGCCTTGCTAGGACTGTCTTTCTTGGTTCTGGCTTTAGAGAACAAACAAATGAACCAATGAATGAATAAACAAACAAATGTATATAGCCCAAGCTTGTGTGCAGCTGCTTTATTCAAAATGGTGTGCCCCTCTCTGTCCCATTGCGTAGACGTTGGGGCCTCTCTGCATGGTCCCCTGTGCTTACCACTGACCATTAGTACAGTGTTATTGTTTATATTCTGATGCTTCCCACTCACCATAGCAGACACCTCTTTTTTTTTTCTTTCCTCTTTTGTCCCTCAAATCCACACTGTAGTGATGTTGGCCTCCTGTAGCTACCTCCAGTGTGTGATCGTGTCTCCCTTGTTACAGTCACTGGACAAGAAAAAGACAGCTAATATAGGCCAATTACTGTTCTTTACTTAGGCCATAGTTGAGGAATTGATGGGTAAATACTTGTCCTCAAATATCTCTTCCAAGGATGTGGGATTAGACTAGAGGGAGTGTGTCTAGACCAGTATGCAAATGTGGTTACTCTCCTTGCTGTGCTTCTTATCAGGTGTGTCCACCTGAGACGTGTGGGAACTGCATTTGGCTTGCAGGGGCTGAGAGGGGCTGGCTCCCTCCTATGTGTCCTGTCAGAGACTGAGGCAGGGCAGATGGAGGAGAGTCCAGACTGCACTTCCGATGGCAGTGGAGCTCTGTGCATCTGAGGGGCACAGCCCACCTAGTCTCTCTGAATCAGAAGTTTCTGAGTAATACTGGGCAGCCAGGGCTGAGAGCTCATCTAGGGCCCCTTTTTCTGCTGGGGGCAGTGCTTGTGGGAGGCAGGCCTATGTTGGCTCATGGTGGACGGTGAGATTAGAGCTGGAGGAAGAGGCAGTGGGAACCACCTCACCCAACTGGCACATACCCCAGCTCATCCTTGCCTTTGCTGATCATACTGGGGAGATGCTGTGCCAAATAACCAGCTGCAGCTGCTGGGTGTGGCCCCACAGGCTGTGAGCCTGGGATTGATTTGCAACAGGACTCTCCTGCTGGGTCAGGGCCACCTTGCCACCTGTGGCCTCCCTTCATTCCCAGCCGAACCTGTCCCTTGAGCAGTGAAGTTGGAGAGGTGTTCAGATTCAAAGAACATCTGGTCCTATGGAGTCAGAGCACTTGGTATTTTTCTGTTAAACCAAAGGCAGGCCTTTATTTCAAGATTTGGCCTGTGTCATCTGAAAGGCAGGTGATGGGAAATTGTCTCATGTTTGTGGTTGGAATTTTGGCCATTTCAAATGACAAAGGTATATAGAATTTGGCCCCTGAGAATGAATTCTGGACTCTTCTGGTAACTTCTAGAGAATGGCCTGTCCCCTGGCACCTTTCCAGCAGCATCCCTCAGGTTTCACAGGTACATTGGGGTCATCCAGGTGTGCAGCTGCCCAGCACTTCACTTTGTGCCCACAATTTTCCTCTGCCCAGACTGCTTTCATCCTTGCTGGCTGGGATAACACCAGTGCATTCTTCAAATCTCAGGTCAGGAGTCACGTTTCCTGAAACCTCTGTCTCTCCATCTGGGTAAAATTCACCATGCTGTGTGTGCCCAGGTCAACGTTGATCAGACCACATCACTGTTGACGTGAGCAAGTGCAGTGCCCTGCCAGCCCCAACTCCCTTGTGTGTAAACTGGGACTAAAGACATCCTGTGATCATGCGGCAGGGTTATGCCAGCTCATCTGTGCCAAGCATTAACACATAATCTGATGCTTAGTAAATTTTCAACAAATGACTGCCGCTGTCTCCTACTGACACATTGGGTTAGAAATCTCCAGAGAGTAGTTCAGATCCTGGCACTGAGGAGCTACTCAGTAAGGGTCTGAAAATGAATGTTTGAGGCTTGAGAATGTAACAGCCTAGTGAGGTGGGATGGGGAGGGAGGTGGAGCTGGGGGGTGTTCAGGTGGGAGGAGACATGGATGAACCTATGGCTGATTCGTGTTGATGTTTTGTAGAAAGCAATGCAATGCTGTAAGGCAATTACCCTTCAATTAAAAGTAAATAATTTTAAAAGAAGAAAGAAAAACTAGTGGCTCAGATGGTAAAGAATCTGCCTGCAATACAGGCAGAACTGGGTTCAATCCCTAGGTTGGGAAGATCCCTTGGAGAAGGAAATGGCTCCCTACTCCAGTATTCTTGCCTGGAGAATTCCATGGACAGAGGAGCCTGGTAGACTACAGTCTGTGGGGTTGCAAAGAGTTGGATAAGACTGAGCAACTAAGAACCATGTCAGTCGGTAAAATTAATGGTGATTATAACCATTTTTTGAACTAACGGTCATTTGTGCCTAATTACTAGACAGTACAGTAAAGTGCTCTACAAACTTAACAAGCACTTCCATTATATTTTCTGTGTTCTGGACCTGTTTTAGGTATAGTAACTCCTTTGAGACTCACAGTAACCCTATAAAGGGTGCTCAGTCACTCAGTCATGTCTGACTCTTTGCAGTCCCGTGGACTGGAGCCCACCATGCTCCTCTAACCATGGAATTCTCCAGGTAAAAATACTGGCATGGGTAGCCATTTCCTTTTCCAGAAGATCTTCCCAACCCAGGGATCAAACCCAGTTCTCCTGCATTGCAGGCAGATTCTTTACCACTAGAGTCACCTGGGGCCTTATTACTTTTAGTATCATAATTTGCATTTATAGACGAGGAGGCTGGGGCAGGGCAGGATTAGTACACTCATCCTAAGGGCAGGCAGCACAGCCAGAACTTTGGCCGTGTGGCCCAACATGATGCTGCAGCAACCTTGCCAGACTCCACCCCATGATAAGCCATGCATGGAACCCACCCAAGTGAAAGAGGGCCCCTGTGCTCAGACCTTTTCAGACCAGAGGCAGGTGGTCTTTGGTCTTGGATGAATTGAGCATCCTCCAGAGAAGGCACACCTTTGCGTTTATATTCCAACTATGTACATAGTCCCAGATGGAGCCCCTTAAAGCAGGCAGCTTGGGAAGACGGCAGGGGCAGGGAGATGCTGGGGTGGAGGGGCTGGGCATGGAGAATGGAGCTGAAGAAGGAGCAGCAAAGGGGTCCCCTACCCACAATAAGGAATGAGAAGGCCCCTCCAGGATCTGCTTTGGCCTCAGCTGCCAGCCCTGCCGAGGGAGCCCTTCTCTCCTACTAGGAATTGAGGCCTGCCATCCCTGTGTGCCTGTGTAGCATCTGAAAAATGGAGGGTGTCAGTGTGGCTTTACAAACAACTACTTCATTGTGGTTATGCACTTTTTATTGATGTATAATAGACATACAAGGGGGTGACCAAATTACATGTTGTATTCATCACATCTTTTTATTTTCTATATTTCTGATGTTTTGATGTCTTGAGACCTTCATGACTCTGGAGGGGCTGCCCCTCTGAAAGTTTGCTGGCTCCTAAAGACAATAAACTCCTTTCATATACAAACCAACCAATCCAGAGCCCACATCCCAACCACCACCCTATGAGACTCTCACTTGGGGCTACTGCCCCCCTGCCCTGATCACCCAGGGCCAGTTACCAGACCACTAGGGAAGACCTTCCTCCCTGGAGCCCTGAAATTATTCAAATCAGCCAGTCCTGAGCCTGCTGACCCTGCCTCACTGGTTCATTTCCATGGAAGCCATAGTCCAGTGATTCTGCTTGTGATTCTGCCTCCCTCTTGACACCCTGGTGCCTTCCCTTTACCTGCCCTCACCCCTGTGGCACATGGCACTCCTTCCTCATGGGAACTGTGACTAATAAACTATCTTTACAATAGTCATTGTCTCTGGATCTGTTCTCAAGGCAAGAATACTGAAGTGGCTTGCCATTCCCTTCTCCAGTGGACCAGGCTCTGTCAGACCTCTCCACCAAGACCCACCCGTCTTGGGTTGTCCCGCAGGCATGGCTTGGTTTTATTGAGTTAGACAAGGCTGTGGTCCTAGCGTGATTAGATTGACGAATTTTCTGTGAGTATGGTATCAGTGTGTCTGCCCTCTGATGCCCTCTTGCAACACCTACCATCTTACTTAGGTTTCTCTTACCTTGGACGAGGGGTATCTCCTTACCGCCACAGTTCCTGACCTTCAACGTGGGATAGCTCCTCTAGGCCCTCCTGCAATCGTGCAGCCACCGCTCCTCGGGATGCTCCTCGCAGCCACCGGCCCTGGCCTCAGGCTCAGGGTGGCTCCTCAGGGTCACCGCCCCTGGCCTCGGGCGCGAGGTGGCTTCTCCCGGCCGCCCCTGACCTCGGACGCGGGGTAGCTCCTCTCGGCTGCTGCTACTGACCTCGGACACACGGTAGCTCCTCTCGGCTGTTCCTGCGCCATTGCAGCCTGGGACTTTAGGCCGCTGCCCCTGAATCAGATGTGGGGTAGCTCCTCTCGCAGCCGCCTGCGCTTAAGCGCCGGCTGTTGCAGCCGCCTGCGCTTAGTGCGGCGGTCCACTGGAGAAGGGAATGGCAAACCACTTCAGTATTCTTGCCTTGAGAAACCCATGAACAGTATGAAAAGGCAAAATGATGGGATACCAAGAGAGGAACTACCCAGGTCATTAGGTGACCAATATGCTACTGGAGATCAGTGGAGAAATTACTCCAGAAAGAAAGAAGGGATGGAGCCAAAGCAAAAACAATATCCAGTTGTGGATGTGAATGGTGATAGAAGCAAGATCTGATGCTGTAAAGAGCAATATTGCATAGGAACCTGGAATGTCAGGTCCATAAATCAAGGCAAATTTGAAGTGGTCAAACAGGAGATGGCAAGGGTGAACATTGGAATCCTAGGAATCAGAGAACTAAAATGGACTGGAATGGGTGAATTTAACTCAGATGACCATTATATCTACTACTGCGGGCAGGAATCCCTCAGAAGAAATGGAGTAGCCATCATGGTCAACAAACGAGTCCGAAATGCAGTACTTGGATGCAATCTCAAAAATGACAGAATGATCACTGTTTGTCTCCAAGGCAAACCATTCAATATCACACTAATCCAAGTCTATGCCCCAACCACCAACACTGAAGAAGCTAAAGTTGAACTGTTTTATGAAGACCTAAAAGACCTTTTAGAACCAACACCCAAGAAGGATATCCTTTTCATTATAGGGGACTGGAATGCAAAACTAGGAAGTCAAGAAACACCTGGAGTAACAGGCAAATTTGGCCTTGGAATGTGGAATGAGGCAGGGCAAAGACTAATAGAGTTTTGCCAAGAAAATGCACTGGTCATAGCAAACACCCTCTTCTAACAACACAAGAGAAGACTCTACACATGGACATCACCAGATGGTCAACACCAAAATCAGATTGATTCTATTCTTTGCAGCCAAAGATGGAGAAGCTCTATACAGTCAACAAAAACAAGACCAGGAGCTGACTGTGGGTCAGATCATGAACTCCTTATTACCAAATTCTGACTTAAATTGAAGAAAGTAGGGAAAATCACTAGACCATTCAGGTATGACCTAAATCAAATCCCTTATGATTATATAGTGGACGAGAGAAATAGATTTAAGGGCTTAGATCTGATAGATAGAGTGCCTGATGAACTATGGAATGAGGTTTGTGACATTGTACAGGAGATAGGGATCAAGACCATCCCCATGGAAAAGAAATGCAAAAACCAAAATGGCTGTCTGGGGAGCCCTTACAAATAGCTGTGAAAAGAACAGAGGTGAAAAGCAAAGGAGAAGAGGAAACATATAAGTGTCTGAATGCAGAGTTCCAAAGAATAGCAAGAAGAGATAAGAAAGCCTTCTTCATGATCAATGCAAAGAAATAGAGGAAAAGAACAGAATGGGAAAGACTAGAGATCTCTTCAAGAAAATTAGAGATACCAAGGGAATATTTCATGCAAAGATGGGCTCGATAAAGGACAGAAATGGTATGGACCTAACAGAAGCAGAAGATATTAAGAAGAGGTGGCAAGAATACACGGAAGAACTGTACAAAAAAGATCTCCACGACCCAGATAATCATGATGATGTGATCACTAATATAGAGCCAGACATCTTGGAATGTGAAGTCAAGTGGGCCTTAGAAAGCATCACTACGAACAAAGCTAGTGGAGGTGATGGAATTCCAGTTGAGCTATTTCAAATCCTGAAAGATGATGCTGTGAAAGTGCTGAATCAATATGCCAGCAAATTTGGAAAGCTCAGCAGTGGCCACAGGACTGCAAAAGGTCAGTTTTCATTCCAATCCCAAAGAAAGGCAAAGCCAAACAATGCTCAAACTACCACACAATTGCCCTCATCTCACATGCTAGTAAAGTCATGCTCTAAATTCTCCAAGCCAGGCTTCAGCAATATGTGAACCGTGAACTCCCTGATATTCAAGCTGGTTTTAGAAAAGGCAGAGGAACCAGAGATCAAATTGCCAACATCCGCTGGATCATGGAAAAAACAAGAGAGTTCCAGAAAAACATCTATCACTCCTTTATTGACTATCCAAAGCCTTTGACTCTGTGGATCACAAGAAACTGTGGAAAAATCTGAAAGAGATGGGAATACCAGACCACCTAACCTGCCTCTTGAGAAATCTGTATGCAGTTCAGGAAGCAACAGTTAGAACTGGACATGGAACAACAGACTGTTTCCAAATAGGAAAAGGAGTACATCAAGGCTGTATATTGTCACCCTGCTTAGTTAACTTATATGCAGAGTACATCATGAGAAACGCTGGACTGGAAAAAACACAAGTTGGAATCAATATTGCCGGGAGAGACATTAATAACCTCAGATATGCATATGACACCACCCTTATGGCAGAAAGTGAAGAGGAGCTAAAAGGCCTCTTGATGAAAGTGAAAGAGGAGAGTGAAAAAGTTGGTTTAAAGCTCAACATTCAGAAAACGAAGATCATGGCATCTGGTCCCATCACTTCATGGGAAACAGATGGGGAAACAGTGGAAACAGTGTCAGACTTTATTTTTGGGGGCTCCAAAATCACTGCAGATGGTGATTGCAGCCATGAAATTAAAAGACGCTTACTCCTTGGAAGAAAAGTTATGACCGACCTAGATAGTATATTCAAAAGCAGAAACATTACTTTGCCAACTAAGGTCTGTCTAGTCAAGGCTATCGTTTTTCCAGTGGTCATGTATGGATGTGAGAGTTGGACTGTTAAGAAGGCTGAGCGCTGAAGAATTGATACTTTTGAACTGTGATGTTGGAGGAGACTCTTGAGAGTCCCTTGGACTGCAAGGAGATCCAACCAGTCCATTCTGAAGGAGATCAACCCTGGGATTTCTTTGGAAGAAATGATGCTAAAGCTGAAACTCCAATACTTTGGCCACCTCATGCGAAGAGTTGACTCATTGGAAAAGACTCTGATGCTGGGAGGGATTGGGGGCAGGAGGAGAAGGGGACGACCAAGGATGAGATGGCTGGATGGTATCACGGACTCGATGGATGTGAGTCTGAGTGAACTCTGGGAGATGGTGATGAACAGGGAGGCCTGGCGTGCTGCAATTCATGGGGTCGCAAAGAGTTCGGACACGACTGAGCAACTAAACTGAAACTGAACCTGATCTGTTGGACTGGCCACATGTGAACAAGAATGAAACCTACATTTTAAAAAAATTTTTATTTTATGATTATTTTTTCTCTTTATTATTTATTTATTTATTTTTTACTTTACAATACTGTATTCGTTTTGCCATATATCAACATGAATCTGCCACGGGTGTACATGAGTTCTGAACCCTGAAACCCCCTCTCACCACCCCTCCCCATATCATCTCTCTGGGTCATCCCAGTGCACCAGCCCCAAGCATCCTGTATCCTGTATCGAACCTAGGCTAGTGATTATTTCGTACATGATAGTATACATGTTTCAATGCCATTCTCCCAAATCATACCACCCTCGCCCTCTCCCACAGAGTCCAAAAGTCTATAGATCTGTTCTATACATCCTGTCTCTTTTGCTGTCTCTCATACAGGGTGATCATTACCATCTTTCTAAATTTCATATATATGTGTTAGTATACTGTATTGGTGTTTTTCTTTCTGGCTTACTTCACTCTGTATAATAGGCTCCAGTTTTATCCACCTCATTAGAACTGATTCAAATGTATTCTTTTTAATGGCTGAGTAATACTCCATTGTATATATGTACCACAGCTTTCTTATCCATTCATCTGCTGGTGGACATCTAGGTTGCTTCCATGTCCTGGCTATTATAAGCAGTGCTGTGATGAACATTGGGGTACACATGTCTCTTCAATTCTGGTTTCCTCAGTGTGTATGCCCAGCAGTGGGATTGCTGGGTCATATGGCAGTTCTGTTTCCAGTTTTTTAAGGAATCTCCACACTGTTCTCCATAGTGGCTGTACTAGTTTGCATTCCCACCAACAGTGTAAGAGGGTTCCCTTTTCTCCACACCCTCTCCAGCATGTATTGCTTGAGACTTTTGTATCACAGCCATTCTGACTGGCCTGAAATGGTACCTCATTGTGGTCTTGATTTGCATTTCTCTGATAACAAGTGATATTGAGGATGATTTCATGTGTTTGTTAGCCATCTGTATGTCTTCTTTGGAGAAATGTCTATTTAGTTCTTTTACCCATTTTTTGATTGGGTCATTTATTTTTCTGGATTGAGCTGCAGGAGTTGCTTGTATATTTTTGAGATTAGTTGTTTGTCAGTTGCTTCATTTGCTATTATTTTCTCCCATTCCGAAGGCTGTCTTTTCACCTTGTTTATAGTTTCCTTTGTTGTGCAGAAGCTTTTAATTTTAATTAGATCCCGTTTGTTTATTTACTTTTATTTCCAGTATTCTGGCAGGTGGGTTATAGAGGATCCTGCTGTGATTTATGTCGGAGAGTTTTGCCTGTGTTCTCCTCTAGGAGCTTTATAGTTCTGGTCTTACATTTAGATCTTTAATCCATTTTGAGTTTATTTTTGTGTGTGGTGTTAGAAAGTGTTCTAGTTTCATTCTTTTACAAGTGGTTGATCAGTTTTCCCAGCATCACTTGTTAAAGAGATTGTCTTTAATCCATTGTATATTCTTGCCTCCTTTGTCAAAGATAAGGTGTCCATAGGTGTGTGGATTTATCTCTGGGCTTTCTATTTTGTTCCATTGATCTATATTTCTGTCTTTGTGCCAGTACCATACTGTCTTGATGACTGTGGCTTTGTAGTAGGGCCTGAAGTCAGGCAGGCTGATTCCTCCATTTCCATTCTTCTTTCTCAAGATTGCTTTGGCTATTCAAGTTGTTTCGTATTTCCATACAAATTGTGAAATTATTTGTTCTAGCTCTGTGAAAAATACCGCTGGTAGCTTGATAGGGATTGCATTGAATGTATCGATTGCTTTGAGTAGTATCCTCATTTTCACTATATTGATTCTTCCGATCCTTGAACATGGTATATTTCTCCATCTATTAGTGTCCTCTTTGATTTCTTTCATCAGTGTTTTATAGTTTTCTATATATAGGTCTTTAGTTTCTTTAGGTAGTTATATTCCCAAGTATTTTATTCTTTTCGTTGCAATGGTGAATGGAATTGTTTCCTTAATTTCTTTTTCTGCTTTCTCTTTATTCGTGTATAGGAATGCAAGGGATTTCTGTGTGTTGATTTTATATCCCGCAACTTTACTATATTCATTGATTAGCTCTAGTAATTTTCTGGTGGAGTCTTTAGGGTTTTGTATGTAGAGGATCATGTCATCTGCACACAGTGAACATTTTCCTTCTTCTTTTCCATTTTGGATTTCTATTATTTCTTTTTCTGCTCTGATTGCTGTGGCCAAAACTTCCAGAACTATGTTGAATAGTAGCGGTGAAAGTGGGCACTCTTGTCTTGTTCCTGACTTTAGGGGAAATGCTTTCAATTTTTCACCATTGAGGATAATGTTTGCTGTTGGTTTGTCATATATAGCTTTTATTATGTTAAGGTATGTTCCTTCTATTCCTGCTTTCTGGAGAGTTTTTATCATAAATGAATGTTGAATTTTGTCAAAGGTTTCTCTGCATCTATTGAGATAATCATACAGCTTTTGTTTTTCAATTTGTTACTATGGTGAATTACACTGATTGATTTGCAGATACTGAAGAATCTTTGCATCCCTGGGATAAAGCCCACTTGGTCACGGTATATAATCTTTTTCATGTGTTGTTGGATTCTGATTGCTAGAATTTGTTAAGGATTTTTGCATCTATGTTAATCAGTGATATTGGCCTGTAGTTTTCTTTTTATGTGGCATCTTTGGCAGGTTTTGATATTAGGATGATGGTAGCCTCATAAAATGAGTTTGGAAGTTTACCTTCCTCTGCAATTTTCTGGAAGAGTTTGAGTAGGATAGGTGTTAGCTCTTCTCTCAGTTTTTGGTAGAATTCAGCTGTGAAGCCGTCTGGACCTGGGCTTTTGTTTGCTGGAAGATTTCTGATTACAGTTTCAATTTCTGTGCTTGTGATGGGTCTGTTAAGATTTTCTATTTCTTCCTGGTTCAGTTTTGGAGAGTTGTACTTTTCTAAGAATTTGTCCATTTCTTCCATGTTGTCCATTTTATTGGCATATAATTGCTGATAGTAGTCTCTTATGATCCTTTGTATTTCTGTGTTGTCTGTTGTGATCTCTCCATTTTCATTTCTAATTTTATTGATTTGATTTTTCTCCCTTTGTTTCTTGATGAGTCTGGCTAATGGTTTGTCAATTTTATTTATCCTTTCAAAGAACCAGCTTTTGGCTTTGTTGATTTTTGCTATGGTCTCTTTTGTTTCTTTTGCATTTATTTCTGCCCTAATTTTTAAGATTTCTTTCCTTCTACTAACCCTGGGGTTCTCCATTTCTTCCTTTTCTAGTTGCTTTAGGTGTAGAGTTAGGTTATTTATTTGACTTTTTTCTCGTTTCTTGAGGTATGCCTGTATTGCTATGAACTTTCCCCCTAGCACTGCTTTTATAGTGTCCCGCAGGTTTGGGGTTGTTGTGTTTTCATTTTCATTCGTTTCTATGCATATTTTGATTTCTTTTTTGATTTCTTCTGTGATTTGTTGGTTAGTCAGAAGCGTGTTGTTCAGCCTCCTTATGTTGGAATTTGTAATAGTTTTTCTCCTGTAATTGAGATCTAATCTTACTGCATTGAGGTCTGAAAAGATACTTGCAATGATGTCAATTTTTTCAAGGCTAGATTTATGGCCCAGGATGTGATCTATTCTGGAGAAGGTTCCGTGAGCACTTGAGAAAAAGGTGAACTTCATTGTTTTGGGGTGAAATGTCCTGTTGATATAAATTAGGTCTAACTGGTTTATTGTATCATTTAAAGTTTGTGTTTCTTTGTTAATTTTCTGTTTAGTTGATCTATCCATAGGTGTGAGTGGGGTATTAAAGTCTCCCACTATTATTGTGTTACTGTTAATTTCCCCTTTCATATTTGATAGCATTTGTCTTACATATTGCAGTGCTCCTATGTTGGGTGCATATATATTTATAATTGTTATATCTTCTTCTTGGATTGATCCTTTGATCATTATGTAGTGGCCTTTGTCTCTTTTCACAGCCTTTGTTTTAAAGTCTATTTTTATCTTATATGAGTATTGCTACTCCTGCTGTCTTTTGGTCTCTATTTGTGTGGAATATCTTTTTCCAGCCCTTCACTTTCAGTCTGTATGTGTCCCTTGTTTTGAGGTGGGTTTCTTGTAGACAATATATGTAGAGGTCTTGTTTTGGTATCCATTCAGCCAGTCTGTCTTTTAGTTGGGGCATTCAAGCCATTTACATTTAAGGTAATTATTGATAAGTATGATCCTGTTGCCATTTACTTTATTGTTGGGGTTCAGGTTTATACACCCTTTTTTTGTTTCCTGTCTAGAAAATATCCTTTAGCAATTGTTGGAGAGCTGGTTTGGTGGTGCTGAATTCTCTCAGCTTTTGCTTGTCTGTAAAGCTTTTGATTTCTCCTTCATATTTGAATGAGATCCTTGCTAGGTACAGTAATCTGGGCTGTAGGTTATTTTCTTTCATCACTTTAAGTATGTCTTGCCATTCCCTCCTGGCCTAAAGAGTTTCTATTGAAAGATCAGCTGTTATCCTTATGGGAATCCCCCTGTGTGTTATTTGTTGTTTTTCCCTTGCTGCTTTTAACATTTGTTCTTTGTGTTTGATCTTGGTTAATTTGATTAACATGTGTCTTGGAGTGTTTCACCTTGGGTTTATCCTGTTTGGGACTCTCTGTGTCTCTTGGACTTGGGTGATTATTTCCTTCCCCATTTTAGGGAAGTTTTCAACTATTATCTCCTCCAGCATTTTCTCATGGTCTTTCTTTATGTCTTTTTCTTCTGGGACTCCTATAATTTGAATGTTGGAGCGTTTCATATTGTCCTGGAGGTCTCTGAGGTTGTCCTCATTTCTTTCAATTAGTTTTTCTTTTTTCCTCTCTGATTCATTTATTTCTACCTTTCTGTCTTCTACTTCACTAATCCTATATTCTGCCTCTGTTATTCTACTATTTGTTGCCTCTAGAGTGTTTCTGATCTCATTTATTGCATTATTTATTATATATTGACTCTTTTTTATTTCTTCTAGGTCCTTGTTAAACCTTTCTTGCATCTTCTCAATTCTTGTCTCCAGGCTATTTATCAGTGATTCCATTTTGATTTCTAGATTTTGGATCATTTTCACTATCATTATTTGGAATTCTTTATCAGGTAGATTCCTTATCTCTTCCTCTTTTGTTTGGTTTGGTGGGCAACTCTCCTGTTCCTTTACCTCCTGGGTATTCTTCTGTCTCTTCATCTTGGTTATATTGCTTCGTTTGGGGTGGCCATTCTGTATTCTGGCAGTTTGTGGAGTTCTCTTTATTATGGAGTTTCCTCACTGTGGGTGGGGTTGTATCAGTGGCTTGTCAAGGTTTCTTGGTTAGGGAAGCTTGTGTCCGAGTTCTGGTGGGTCGAGCTGGATTTATTCTCTCTGGAGTGCAATGAAGTGTCCAGTAATGAGTTATGAGATGTCAATGATTTTGGAGCAACTTTGAGCTACCTGTATATTGAAGCTCAGGGATGTGTTCCTGTGTTGCTGGAGAATTTGCGTGGTATGTCTTGCTCTGGAACTTGTTGGCCCTTGTGTGGTACTTGGTTTCAGTGTAGGTATGGAGGCATTTGATGAGCTCCTATCGATTAATGTTCTCTGGAGTCAGGAGTTCTCTGATGTTCTCAGGATTTGGACTTAAACCTCCTGCTTTTGGTTTTCAGTCTTATTTTTACAGTAGACTCAAGACTTCTGCATCTATACAGCACCAGTGATAAAACATCTAGGTTAGAGATGAAAAGTTTCTCCACATTGAGGGACACCAGAGAGGTTCACTGAGTTACATGGAGAAGAGAAGAGGGAGGGGGGAGTTAGAGGTGACTGGAATGAGATGAGGTGGGATCAGAAGTGGAGAGAGCAAGCTAGTCAGTGATCACTTCCTTATGTGTACTCCACTGTCTGGACCACTCAGAGATGTTCACGGAGTTATACAGAGAAGAGGAGAGGGAGGAAGGAAACAGAGGTGGCCAGGAGGATAAAAGAGGGAAATGAAAAGGAGAGAGACAGATCCAGGCAGTAACCAGTTCTCTAAGTGTTCTCCACTGTCTGGAACACACAGAGATTCACAGAGTTGCGTAGAGAAGAGAAGGGGGAGGGAGGAGACCAAGGCAACCTGGTGGAGAAAAAAGGAGAGTCCAAAAGAGGAGAGAGCAGTCAAGCCAGTAATCTCGCTTTTAAGTAAAAATGGGTACTGAAGATTGGGTTTTTAAAGGTACAAAATTGATAACAAATACCAAAAAGCAACAATAAAAATCTGGAGTAGAGGTTGGATTTTCAAAAATACAATATTAAAGAAAAGAAGAAGAAAGAAAAAAAAGCCACAAGAATTATTAAAAAACAACAACCACCCATGCAAATATATATATATATATGTATGTGTATATATATATATATATGGCATTTGCTGCAAAAATAGGGTCTTTTTTTTGAAAAGTAATAGTAGCTTATAAAAATAAAAATTAAAGGAGAAATAGAAAACTTAAAAATTAAAAAATGTTAAAATTTAAAAAAAAAGGAAAAGAAAAGAAGAGAAAACAAAAAGAATGGTTGTAAAAATAGTAACGGTATATCTGGGACTTTCTCTGGTGTTGTGGGCAGTGTGGGGTCAGTTCATTTTCAGATAGTTCCTTGGTCTGGCTTATATTTCTCAAGATCTATAGGCCCCTTCCTATGTAGTCGACATAACCCTAACGACAGGGTTTTAATCTGTTGCACCTGTCACTTCCAAGGCAGTTCCCTCTGTTTTAGATTCTTCTGTTTGCTGGTCTCTTCAGTGTCTGTTTTCTGCCCTGACACAAGGGAGGCGGTGGCGGACACTTTTTTTTTATGCTCACTTGTTCAGTCGCGCTGTGGGGAGGGAGGGATGCTGCAAAGAAATATCACTGGCGCGTGCTCGCAGTGTCTCAGCCACACTGGCCTGCCCCCACTCACGGCGCACACTGCTCAGGCTCTAGGTTGCTCCTCTGGGAACCATCTGAGGCCCGCCCTGGGCTGCATGCACCTCCCTGGTCTAAGCCGCTCAGGCTCAGGCACTCAGGTAGTCCTCAGAGGTGCAGACTCGATTGGGCCTGCGTTTTGTGCCCTTCCCAGGTCTAAACAGCTTGGGTGTTTGGTGAGCGTGGTCGCTGCGACTTACTGCCTTTCCCATCTCTGCTGCTCAGTTTTCTGGGTGTACAACTGGCGCCCCTTCTTAGGCGGATGGTGACTGTCCAGAACCCCAAGAAGTCTTAGTTAGCAAAGAAGCTTGCTTGCAGTTTGGTAGTTAATGTCTCTCTGTGGCTGTGATTGCCCCCTTCTGGCCCTTCCAGCTCTGGCTGCCTGTCACCAGAGGGGGATGGTCTGCAGCTGGCTAATTCTGTTCTATCCTTTGTTCTGTGCGCGGTCCTGGTGGTATCTTATGTTAGAGCTTTTTGCGTGGTAGCTATCCCACAGTCTGGTTTGCTAGCCCAAGATAGTTAGCTCTGGTTACACTTGGGGCATTCCGGCCCGATTCTTAAAAAGCACTGCAGCCCGCACCTCCCTGCCCAGCCCCAGCTTGCTAGTGGTGGATGCAGGCATCTGTGCTGTTTCTCCGCTGGGGGAGTTACCATTGGGCTTGTAATCTGTTGGTTTTAATTAATTAATTATTTATTTATTTTTCCTCCCTGTTATGTTGCTCTCCATGCTTCCAAGGCTCACCACAGACTCGGCAGCAAGAGTGTTTCCTGGGTGTTTGGAAACTTTTCTCTTTTTAAGACTCCCTTCCTGGGATGGAGCTCCCTCCCTACCTCTTTTGTCTCTTTTTTCGCCTTTTATATTTTTTCCTACCTGTTTTGAAGACAATGATCTGCTCTTCTGGGTGCCTGATGTCCTCTGCCAGCATTCAGAAGTTGTTTTGTGAAATTTACTCAGCGTTGAAATGTTCTTTTGATGAATTTGTGAGGAAGAAAGTGGTCTCCCCATCCTATTCCTCCGCCATCTTAGGACCGCCCTCAAAACCTACATTTTGAAACTTGTATGTATGGCCGATGGATGTCACCAGCACCCAGGTCAAGAATCGATATCAGCAGCCCTTCCACACACTTTGCTCTTTTGTGATCCAACAAATACTCAGTGCCTTCCTCTCACTCAATCACATACTCACCAGCTATTTACCAGTTATGTACTGTGTGCTAGAGAGTGTACTGTGAGTCACTGAAGTGCAGAAACAGCAAAACAGAGTTTTTGGCTTCACTGTGTGTCTGTTAGTGGATAAGACAGTCCTTAATCAAGTCATCACACCCATGAATGTGCAGAAGCACATGATGACAAGTGCCAGCAGCTAACCTGCTCTGTGCAGGTCACAATCATGAGTGACCTGCTTCAGAAGGCCTGTTAGGTGGATGTCTGGGCATCAATATTCTGCACATGAAGTCACAAAAAGGAGGCCTTGCCCCAAAGTTGTGCGGCCAGAGAGGCAGAGCCAGATTCATCCTTGCTGCACCCTCCGCATGTTGCCAAGATCTCTCCAAGTCACTGACTCTGAGCTATAACAGGCTCCTCAGGCTTGAGTAGCCATGTCAAAGTGTCATTACACTGTTTGCCCCTCCTCTTATGCCTGATGTTTGGGAGCTGATATACAGTAAGTCCCTACATATGAACAAGTTCTGTTCTGAGAGTGCATTCATAAGTCCAATTTGTAAGTCCAACAAATTTAGCATAGGCACCCAGCTAAACAATTTGCTATATAGTACTGGACTGTAATAGGTTTGCAATACTTTTCACACAAATAATACATAAAATATAAACACAAAGTAAAAAAACCCCAACATTTTAAACCTTACAGTACAGTACCTTGTAAAACACAGTAGTACAATAGAACAGCTGGCATACAGGTGCTGGCATTGAGTGCACAGGCAGGAAGAGTTACTTGCTGGAGGAGGGAGAGGAGGTGGGATATAGAAGAGCTGAAGTGTCGTCAGCAATAGGAGAAGGAGGGCAAGCTGCAACTTTACTCATGCCGGATGTTGACGGAATGTTATATTCATACCTTTGAAAGTTTGCAAGGTGAAGTTTTGCATTTAGGGGACTTACTTATACTGGGTTAGATAGTATATAGAGAGAAGTGGTGAGGAGCTGGTGACCAAGGTCTGCTCTGTAGGGGCACTTAGTGAGAAACCATGGCCCCCAAACGTGTGACACTGACCTTCACCCAAGGGATGCTGTGACCATGTGACAGCCTCAGGTGACAGAGAGCTCACAGCCACCTGCCAAATGGGTGGCAGGTACCATGCGGGGGTGTACACCTGACAGGTGAAGGACTCACCCTGAGCTAGGCACTAGCCTAGCTAGTGCATGAGGACATTCAGTTCAGTTCAGTTGCTCAGTCGTGTCAGACTCTTTTGATCCCAAGAATCGCAGCATGACAGGCCTCCCTGTCCATCACCAACTTCTGGAGTTCACTCAAACTCATGTCCATTGAGTCAGTGATGCCATCTAGCGATCTCATCCTCTGTCGTCCCTTTCTCCTCCTGCCCCCAATCCCTCCCAGCATCAGGGTTTTTTCCAATAGGTCAACTCTTTGCATGAGGTGGCCAAAGTATTGGACTTTCAGCTTCAGCATCAGTCCTTCCAATGAACACTCAGGGCTGATCTCCTTTAGAATGGACTGGTTGAATCTCCTTGCAGTCCAAGGGACTCTCAAGAGTCTTCTCCAACACCACAGTTCAAAAGCATCAATTCTTTGGTGCTCAGCCTTCTTCACAGTCCAACTCTCACATCCATACATGACTACTGGAAAAACCATAGCCTTGACTAGATGGACCTTTGTTGGCAAAGTAATGTCTCTGCTTTTGAATATGCTATCTAGATTGGTCATTGCTTTCCTTCCAAGGAGTAAGCGTCTTTTAATTTCATGGTTGTAATCACCATCTGCAGTGATTTTGGAGCCCCCCCAAAATGAAGTCTGACACTGTTTCCCCAGTTTCCCCATCTATTTCCCATGAAGTGATGGGACCGGATGCCATGATCTTCGTTTTCTGAATGTTGAGCTTTAAGCCAACATTTTCACTCTCCTCTTTCACTTTCATCAAGAAGCTTTTTAGTTCCTCTTCACTTTCTGCCATAAGGGTGGTGTCATCTGCATATCTGAGGTTATTGATATTTCTCCCAGCAGTCTTGATTCCAGCTTGTGCTTCTTCCAGCCCAGCATTTCTCATGATGTACTCTGCATATAAGTTAAATGAGCAGGGTGACAATATACAGCCTTGATGTACTCCTTTTCCTATTCGGAACCAGTCTGTTGTTCCATGTCCAGTTCTAACTGTAGCTTCCTGACCTGCATATAGGTTTTCCAAGACCGGCAGGTCATGGTGGAGAGTTCTGACAGAATGTGGTCCATTGGAGAAGGGAATGGCAAACCACTTTAGTATTCTTGCCTTGAGAACCCCATGAACAGTATGAAAAGGCAAAATGATAGGATACTGAAAGAGGAACTCCCCAGGTCGGTAGGTGTCCAATATGCTACTGGAGATCAGTGGAGAAATAACTCCAGAAAGAATGAAGGGATGGAGCCAAAGCAAAAGCAATACCCAGCTGTGGATGTGACTGGTGATAGAAGCAAGGTCTGATGCTGTAAAGAGCAATATTGCATAGGAACCTGGAATGTTAGGTCCATAAATCAAGACAAATTGGAAGTGGTCAAACAGGAGATGGCAAGAGTGAATGTCGACATTCTAGGAATCAGTGAACTAAAATGGACTGGAATGGATGGATTTAACTCAGATAACCATTATATCTATTACTGCGGGCAGGAATCCCTCAGAAGAAATGGAGTAGCCATCATGGTCAACAAAAGATTTTGAAATGCAGTACTTGTATGCAATCTCAAAAATGACAGAATGATCTCTGTTTGTTTCCAAGGCAAACCATTCAATATCACACTAATCCAAGCCTATGGCCCAACCAGTAATGCTGAAGAAGCTGAAATTGAACAGTTCTATGAAGATCTATAAGACCTTTTAGAACTAACACCAAAAAAGATGTCCTTTTCATTATAGGGGGCTGGAATGCAAAAGTAGGAAGTCAAGAAACACCTGGAGTAACAGGCAAATTTGGCCTTGGAATATGGAGTGAAGTAGGGCAAAGGCTAATAGCGTTTTGCCAAGAGATTGCATCGGTCATAGCAAACGCCCTCTTCCAACAGCACAAGAGAAGACTGTACACATGGACATCACCAGATGGTCAACACTGAAATCAGATTGATTCTATTCTTTGCAGCCAAAGATGAAGAAGCTCTATACAGTCGACAAAAACAAGACCAGGAGCTGACTGTGCCTCAGATCATGAACTCCTTATTGCCAAATTCAGACTTAAGTAGAAGAAAGTAGGGAAAATCACTAGACCATTCAGGTATGACCTAAATCAAATCCCTTATGACTATAGAGTGGACGAGAGAAATAGATTTAAGGGCCTAGATCTGATAGATAGAGTGCCTGATGAACTATGGACTGAGGTTCATGACTGTACAGGAGACAGGGATCAAGATCATCCCCATGGAAAAGAAATGCACAAAAGCAAAATGGCTGCCTGGAGAGGCCTTACAAATAACTGTGAAAAGAAAAGAAGCGAAAAGCAAAGGAGAAAAAGAAAGATATAAGCATCTGAATGCAGAGTTCCAAAGAATAGCAAGGAGAGATAAGAAAGCCTTCCTCAGCGATCAATGCAACGAAATAGAAGAAAAGAACAGAATGGGAAAGACTAGAGATCTCTTCAAGAAAATTAGAGATACCAAGGTAACATTTCATGCAAAGATGGGCACAATAAAGGACAGAAATGGTATGGACCTAACAGAAGCAGAAGATATTAAGAAGAGGTGGCAAGAATACACAGAACTGTACAAAAAAGATCCTTACGACCCAGATAATCACGATGGTGTGATCACTCACCTAGAGCCAGACATCCTGGAATGTGAAGTCAAGTGGGCCTTAGGAAGCATCATGACAAACGAAGCTAGTGGAGGTGATGGAATTGCAGTTGAGCTATTTCAAATCCTGAAAGATGATGCTGTGAAAGTGCTGCACTCAATATGCCAGCAAGTTTGGAAAACTCAGCAGTGGCCACAGGACTGGGAAAGGTCAGTTTTCATTCCAATCCCAAAGAAAGGCATTGCCAAAGAATGCTCAAACTACTGCACAATTGCACACATCTCACACACTAGTAAAGTAATGCTCAAAATTCTCCAAGCCAGGCTTCAGCAATACGTGAGCTGTGAATTTCCAGATGTTCCAGCTGGTTTTAGAAAAGGCAGAGGAACCAGAGATCAAATTACCAATATCCACTGGATCATGGAAGAAACTTGAAAGTTTCAGAAAATCATCTATTTCTGCTTTATTTACTATGAGAACATTTCAGTTCAGTTCAGTTCAGTCACTCAGTCGTGTCCGACTCTTTGTGACCCCATGAATCGCAGCACGCCAGGCCTCCCTGTCCATCACCAACTCCCAGAGTTCACTCAGACTCACATCCATCAAGTCAGTGATGCCATCCATTGGAGGGGGTAAAATTTGACCTCAGCCTTGAGGGTGGGGTGCGATTCAGGTGTACTTCCCTGGTCACCCTCAGAGTTTGGTCCATGCAGTGGAGCTGGGTACAACTGACATACAAAATCCCTTCAGCCCAGGGGACACAGTCCTGAGTCAGCAGCCCTGGCTGCCTGCCAGCATCCAAGCAGCTCTGCCACTCCAGAGAACCGCAAGCAGAGACCATGCAATGACCTCAGATGGAAGGACATTGTTTTCTAACTCAGTCTGGGATGAACATCTGACATCCTTTGGGAGTCAGGCGTAAACAAGCCTCTGACTGTCCTCAGATGGGCTGCAGGTACACAGAAGGAGCTGCACTGCGGGCCAGGCATCTCACTAAGAGCAGGGTTAGCTTGGGCAAAGCCTTCACACTTCACTTCCTAACTGGGGGTTTGGACAAACTGGCATTTCACATCTTAAGAATCATTGAATCATTGGCTGACAGAGTGTCTCAAACAGGACAGATGAAGACCAGAGTTAGAGAATCCCCAAAAATAGCCCTGGCAAAGCGTAGCCGGCCCAGTGAGGCTGATCCAGGATTATAGGCTGCTGTCCTTCCTGCCAGGCAGAGCTACTTCCTGGGCTGCAAGTGGAAATGTACTTCAGGATGGAGGCAACTGGTGCCTTGAAGGAAGGTAGGGCTTTAACAGGATTGAATTCTGATTTGGTCACTTATTAGCTGTGCAACCTTGCATAAGTTACTTAGCCTCACTAAGCTGGCTTCTGCATTGATCCAGTGGGAATACAATGTAAGTCTTGCTCGGTTGAGTTAGAATAAACTTCAGACATGTCTGGACTTTGCCCAGCATGGAACAGGCAGCTCTAGTGCTCTGCTTTTACTCATCCACATGGCCACATTCTTTCACAGCCCTGGGCGACACATGCCAGTCATAGGGTCAAACAGCTAAGCCAAGTACTCTGGCAGCAGTAGGCTGACCCTCAGTGGTAGCACAGGGATACAAGCATGCTATGTTCTTTTTAGTATCTTCTTGCTTTTTCCCCCCCTCCTCTGGGACTCCCTGTGCAAAGCAACTTAAACAGGTACAACTGTGGAATCAAATTTTGGGGTTGGTCAAAATGTTCTTTGGGTTTTTCTCTAAGATTTTAGGGAAAACCTGAACGAAGCTTTGGCTCACCCAATATTACTGAACACAGACATAAGTGACCCCAAATACACCCACACTTGGCTGACCTCACTGTGTGAACACACACTGCTCAGAGGCTCATCCCTCAGAGAACCTTGCTACATAGTTTCCCCAGGAGCATAAATGCCCAGGAAATATTTCCACACCAATGAGAGACAGTTGGTCCTCGTTTGTGACTTGTAGGAGAGAAGTGTGCTTGGAAGAGGTTTAACTCTCTCTTTAGTTTTTCTACACTGTTTCTTTGTTCCTTGTCTTGACCCAACAGTGCCTCAGAAGTTCTGAAAGAAAAAAGTTTCCACTATATCGAAATGACTTGAATAATTTAAATCTTTTATATAAGTCTTAGTAATTTCCATTACATATGTCAAAAAATAACAGGAAAAGATGCCATAAAAAAGACTAGTTTTGCCCACACACATACTCATCCTATATGTATAGAAAACATTGTTCCCAGTCTTGATAAATCCACAAATCAAATTTTGTTCGCTTTGCTTGGGGCAAGGAGATATTCAGGTGCCATTCTATTTCTGTGACTGAAATATCTGCCCTTTCTAGGTTAGAGAGCTATATTTTATCTGCTTTTAGGGGCAAGAATCAGGATTCAGGGAACATACATTCTTTGGTTCCCAGACTTAGGATAGATTTTGCCAGCTGCCAGCACATTTTGTCCTTTATTGTAAATGCTGGAGTCATGTTGTCCCCCAGCTTTGAATGCAGGTGGAAGGATATGTATGTTAATCTGTGATCATATGATGCTAATTCTGATAATGAAGATCCACTAAGCTAAGGGTACTCCAGAGACCATTTATCTTGCTTACCAGATGGTATCAAATATGCCAGTCTTTGAGAGGGCATTGGGATTATTTAACCAGGAATTATATCTTTGTATATTAGCCTTAAATTTTAAAAATCAAAAGTATAAAAATCTGCTGCACGTCTAATCTTTTTTTCCTTCCTCATTTAGATGTCTTGTAACCAGCTTCTCAGTTATGTGATTAGCATTTACCCTGGCTCATCTCACAATCAATTTCATTTCTCCCCTTTCCCTTGTTTCTCTAAAAGTGTTTTTATTAAATATCTAGTTAAATATTTTGTTAACCATTAAGTAGAATTTTCACTGCTACTTATGGTGCAGAAAGCTGCAAGATCACATTGCTCCTACCTGATGAGAAAGATCTAAACAATCTGCAAAATTTTAACTTTTTAAAGGCCTACGTAGAGCTGAGTCTGTTGAGCTCCTAAGGAAGGTAAACAAAGGGAGCAGCTGTGCAATGATTTGCTAGTACCTCAGACAGATCAAATGCAAGAGTGTCAGTCACACAAAAGCACTTTGAGGAGATGAAAGTACTCAAGGTTAAGGGCCTTGTGATGGGGAGATTGATCCTGGATTATGCAGGTGAGTCCAATGTAATCACACAAGTCCTTGGAAGTGGAGAGGTTTTCCTGGCCACAGAGAAATGGCAGCATGAGAAAAACTCTGCCCTCTGTTCCTGGGTTTGAAAATGGAGGAGGGGAGGGTCAAAAGCCAAGGAACATGGGTGACCCATTTTTATTAAATAGCAAGTCATATATAAGATAAAAGTCAGTTGATGAGAACAGTAAACAAAAGAAAGCTGGAATGGTTATTACTATCAGACAAAACCAATTCTTAAGCCTAGAATCTCACTAGAGTTAAGGTAAGTCTTTTTATGACAAAGGAATCCATGCCCTAAGAAGATATAATAGCTCTAAATGTGTATGTATCTAAAAACACAGCTCCAAAATGCATAAACAAAATATGACAGAACTGAAAGGAGAGTCATATTCACAATTTCAGTTGGACATATCAGCATTCCTCTCTCAGTACCTGATAGAACCAGTCAACCACATAGCAGTAGGATACAGAAATTTGAATAACACAGTTGTGGGATATGGTATTTGCACCTCTGGGTCATCCTCTCTGCATATCACAGTGCTGATCTGTGGCATGTCATCGTGGCAGAAGTGATGGTCTGCCACATGCAAGGTGAGTTTTGAAAAGACAGTGACTTCCGTCCTGGGGCTCACACCCTATCTCGGTCTACTCACCCACTCTCGGTCTACTCACCCCATGGGGGAAGCCAGTGTGTGATCAGCCCTAAAGAGAGGACAGCGTGGCCAGGAACTGAAGCCTTGAGGCCATCTGCCAATAGCCTCATAACAGAGCTTGGCACTGAATGCTCCAGCCCCAACCAAGTTTTCAGCAACTCTGGCCAACAGATTAGCCACAACCCTACATGGGACTCTGAGTCAGAAGTGCTTACCTAAGCCACTCCCAGATTGCTGACTCTCAGAAACTTTATTATTTCGGGGTAATTTTTCATACATAATTACATAATACAACTGCCAAGATTTGATATAATTGTGATTATAGCCTCAGTCCAGTTCAGTTCAGTTTAGCCGCTCAGTCGTGTTTGACTCTTTGCGTTCCCATGAATTGCAGCACGCCAGGCCTCCCTGTCCATCACCAACTCCTGGAGTTCATTCAGACTCATGTCCATTGAGTTGGTGATGCCATCTAGCCATCTCATCCTCTGTAGTCCACTTCTCTTCCTGCTCCCAATCCCTCCCAGCATCAGAGTCTTTTCCAATGAGTCAAGTCTTCGCATCAGGTGGCCAAAGTATTGGACTTTCGGCTTTAGCATCAGTCCTTCCAATGAACACCCAGGGCTGATCTCCTTTGGAATGGACTGGTTGGATCTCCTTGCAGTCCAAGGGACTCTCAAGAGTCTTCTCCAACACCTCAGTTCAAAAGCATCAATTCTTTGGCGCTCAGCTTTTTTCACAGTCCAACTCTCATATCCATACATGACTACTGGAAAAACCATAGCCTTGACTAGATGGACCTTTGTTGGCAAAGTAATGTCTCTGCTTTTGAATATGTTATCTAGGTTGGTCATAACTTTCCTTCCAAGGAGTAAACGTCTTTTAATTTCATGGCTGCAGTCACCATCTGCAGTGATTTTGGAGCCCCCCAAAATAAAGTCTGACACTGTTTCCATTGTTTCCCCATCTATTTCCCATGAAGTGATGGGACCAGATGCCATGATCTTAGTTTTCTGACTCCACCTAAAAAGAGCAAAGTATACATTCTTTTCAATTACCCAAAGTAATTTCATTAAAATAGATAATATGCTGAACCATAAAACAAATCTCATCACATTGCTCATAATTTAATTTTTTTCAACTTTGTTTTTCATCATTTCTTTTTTTTTTCCCTTTGGTTTTTGAATTTTTGCTTGTTTGTTTGTCTTGACCGTACCACGTGATATGCAGGATCTTAGTTCCCTCACTAGGGATTGAACCGATGTTCCCTGAAGTGCAAGCATGGAGTCTTTTAACCACTAGACTGCCAGGCAAGTCCCTATTTTCTTTCTTCCTTCCTTTCTTCTTTTTTAAAATTAGACCTCCCACCATGGATATACTTCCTGGTGCTTGAAATATATTCATCAGAATTTATTTCTAAAAACCAAGGGTCTGTTTGTGCTTAATTTACAATTTTTATTTATAAGAAATAACTTTTTTACCTCTTCCATCTGTGAAAGTTATTTTGACTGATATAATCTTGGGTTGGTGGTTCTTTTCTTAGCACATTGAGGACGTTATTCCACTGTCTTCATTTTGCTATTAAGAATTTAGATTCAAATCTATTTGTCATCCCTTTGTAGACAGTTTGTCTTTTCTCTCTAATTGCTTTTAAGGTGTTTCTTCCATGTCAGGAATCAACAAACAGCCTGCATACCGAATCTGAGGCACCAGTGGTTTTTGTAAATAAGACTTTGTTGGACTACAGCCTGGCTCACTCTTTTGCATACAGTAGCTGCTTTTGTTCTTCAACAGCAGAATTGAGTAGAAGTAATGCCAGGAGTTTGGCCTGCAAAACCTAAGATCTACCAAACTGACCTTTTTCAGAAAAAGTTTGCTGACCCTCAGTCTATGGTATTTTGCAATTTGAATTGTCTTTTTAATCCTGCTTAGGATTCTTTGGGATACTTGAATCTAATGATTTTTATCTTTTATAAGTTTTAAAAGATTCTCAGCTATTGTTACTTTAAATACTGTCTCTGAAATTATTTATCTGTTTCTTCTTTTGGAATTCCAGTATTCATTTATTAGCTCCTCTCACTCTTTTACCATTTCTCTTAATCTTTCTTTAAAATTTTCTCTCTCTGTTCTTTATACCTCATTCTACATACTATCTTCAGATTTATTTTCCATTCTCTAATTTTCTCTTCATCTGTATCTCATCTGCTGTTAAACTCAACATGGAGTTTTAAATTTCAATTATCGTGTTTTTAAATTTTCTCAACCTCATATAGGGCTTCCCTGGAGGCTCAGAGGTAAAGAATCTGCCTGCCAATGCAAGAGATATGAGACCAGTCATCATTTGTCTTTCTCTTTCACTTAGCATAATGCCCTCAAGTTCCATCCACATTGTTTCAGATAGCAATATTTCCTTCTTTTTACGACTATGTTCTGTTCATATATATGTATACACATATGAACATATAAATCAAATTTTTTGTATCCATTCATCCATCCGTTGATGGACACTTATGTACTTACGTGCTTCCACATCCTGGGAATTATTAGTAATGCTGCAATGAACATGCTTTGGGAAGAGGGCACAGATCTTACAAGAGTAAGCTCTTAAAATGTACAAGACACGGGTTCAATCCCTGGGTGGGAAGATTCCCTGGAGAAGGAAATGGTTACTCATTTTAACATTCTTGTCTGGGAAATCTCATGGACAGAGGAGTCTGGTGGGCTATAGTCCATGGGACTGCAAAAAGAGACATGACTTAGCAACTACACAGTAACAACAAAAACCTCATTTAAAACTTTTATTCTTTAAATATATTATACAAATGCTTTTATATTCTATCTGAAAAGAGTTGTAATTTTTCAATTTTTTGTGGATCTGATTCTGCTGGTTTTTTTTTTTTTTTTTCCCCCCGGGTCTGTCTCATGGAGACTTTGGAGAAAGAAGGAAATGGCAACCCACTCCAGTATTCTTGCCTATAGAATTCTGTGGACAGGGGAGCATGGTGGGCTGCTGTCCATAGGGTCACACAGAGTCAAACACAACTGAAGCGACTTAGCGTGCATGCATGTATTGGAGAAGGAAATGGCAACCCACTCCAGTATTCTTGCCTAAAGAATCCATGGACAGAGGAACCTGGTGGGCTGCCGTCTATGGGACTGCACAGGGTCGGGCATGACTGAAGTGACTCAGCAGCAGCAGCAGCATGGAGACTTATTTCCTTGATATTAAATGATATTTTTATTATGACCTGATAATTATTGAAATTTTAGCTGTGGAAACTGAGTTTTCCTGTGAAAGTGGTTTTCTCTAGGGATGGTTTGTATCTGTCAGTTGCTTGGGGATACTCAGGAGTTTTTTTTTTTTTAACCAAAAACTAATTGACATATAACATTATATTAGTTTTAGGTATACAACATAATGATTTAATATTTGTATATCATGAAATGATCACCACAATAAGCCTAGTTAACATCCTTTGATACAATAATTACAATTTTTTTTTTTTTTTGCAGTATGTATATATACTGCCAATGCAGGAAACTGAAGAGATGAAAGTTCAATCCCTGGGTTGAAAAGATTCCCTGGAGGAGGAAATGGCAACCCACTCCAGTATTCTTGCCTGAATAATACCATGGAGAGAGGAGCCTAGTGGGCTAAAGCCCATGGGGTTATACAGAGTTGGACACGACTGAGCGACTGGGCATGCATGCATATATATATATACATATATATACATATTCAGCTGTGGGCTTCTCTGTAGCTCAAATGTTAAAGAATCTGCTTGCAATGTAGGAGATCCAGGTTCAACCTCTGGGTCGGGAAGATCCTCTGGAGAAGGGAATGGCAATCCACTCCAGTATTCTTGGAGAATCCCATAGACAGAGAAGCCTGGAGGACTACAATTTGTGGGGTCGCAAAGAATTGGACATGACTGATGGACTAACACTTATATATTCAGCTGTGCTGGGTCTTAGTTGCAGCACATAGGGTCTTTGGTCTTCATTCTGGGTCTTAGTTGCAGCATGCAGGATCTCTGATCTTCATTACAGCATGTGGGATCTTTAGTTGTGGCATGCAAAACTTTAGTTGTGGCATGTGAAATCTAGTTTCTCAGCCAGAGATTGAACCCAGGCTTCCTGAATTGGGAGTGTGGAGTCTTAGCCATGGGAAGTCCCAAATTTCTTTTCTCTTGTTATGCAAACTTTTTAAGACCTACTCTCTTAACTTTCAAATATACAATACAGTATTATTAACTACAGTCACTATACTGTACATCACATGCCAAGGATTTATTTATCTTATAACTGGAAATTTGCACCTTTTGACCACCTTCACCCATTTTTCCACCTCCAACTCCCTGCCTCTGGCAACCACCAATCTGTTCTTTCTGTCTATGAGTTTGTCTTATTCTTAAAGATTCCACATAAAAGTGAGACCATTCATCGTCTGTCTTTCTCTGTCTGACTTATTTCACTTAACATAATGCCCTCAAGGTCCATCCACATTGTCCCAAATGGCAAGATTTCCTTCTTTTTTGTGACTGAGTATGTTGTGTTCATATATATGGATACACACATACACATATATCTCACATTTTCTGTATCTATTCATCCATCTATTGATGGACACTTACATACTCATGTTGCTTCCATGTCCTGGGAATTATAAGTAATGCTGCAATGAACATGATATAAGAAGAAGGCATAGAGTGACTTTGTTTTCTTTGGATAGATACCCAGTAGGCGAATTGATGGATCATAGGGTAGTCCTATTTTAATTTTTGAGGAACATCCATATTGTTTTTCAGTGGCTGCAGCAATTCGCATTCCCATCAGTAGTAGACAAGTGTTCCTTTTTCTCCACATTTTGGCCAACACTTGTCTTTTTGATAGTAGTCGTTCTAACAGGTGTGAGGTGATATCTCATTGTAGTTTGAACTTGTATTTCTCTGATGATTAGCGGTGTTTCATACTCTTGATGGCTGGTCGTAGTTCTTTTTTTTTCAATTTTTATTTTTTAATATAAATTTATGTATTTTAATTGGAGGCTAATGACTTTACAATATTGTAGTGGTTTTGTCATACACTGACATGGCTCCGCCCCGGGTGTACATGTATTCCCCATCCTGAACCCCTCCTCCCATCTAGCTCCCCATCCCATCCCTCTGGGTCATCCCAATACACCAGTCCTGAGCACCCTCCCTTTGTAGTTCTTCTTGGAAAAATGTCTGTCCAGCTCCTGTGCCCATTTTTTAATTAGGTTAAGTTGTTTGAGTTTTTTTTTCTTGTATTTTGTGTGTTAACTACTTATTGAATATATAATTTGCAAGTATTTTCTTCCATTTGGTAGGTTTCCTCATTTTGTTAATGGTTTCCTCTGATGTGCAGAAGCTTTTTAGTTTGATATAGTCCCACTTGTTTATTTTTGCTTTTGTTGCCTTTTCTCTTGGCATGAAATCCAAAAAATCACTGTAAAGGAGCTTACCTACTATATTTTCTTCTAGGAGTTTTAAGTCTTCGGGTCTTACATTCAAGCCTTTAATCTATTCTGAATTAATTTTTGTGTATGGTGTTAGATAGTGAAACAGTTTCATTCATTTGCATGTGGAAGTACAGTTTTTCCAACACAATTCATTGAAGAGACTGTCCTTTCTCATTGCATATTCTTGGTGCCTTTGTTGTAAATTAATTGACAATATATACAAGGATTTATTTCTGGGCACACAATTCTGTTCCATTGATTTATGTATCTGTAAGAGTTGACTCATTGGAAAAGACTCTGATGCTGGGAGGGATTGGGGGCAGGAGGAGAAGGGGACGACAGAGAATGAGATGGCTTGATGGCATCACCAACTCGATGCACGTGAGTTTGAGTGAACTCTGGGAGTTGGTGATGGACAGGAAGGCCTGGCATGCTGTAATTCATGGGGTCGCAAAGAGTCGGCCATGACTGAGCGACTGAACTGAACTGAACTGATGCCAATACTATACTGCTTTGATTACTATAGCTTTGTAATAGTGTGAAATCAGAAAGTGTCATATTTCTAGCTTTGTTCTTCTTTCTCAAGATGATCAAGATTTGGCTATTTGGGGTCTTTTGTGATTCCATACACATTTTAGGATGTTTTTCTTCTATTTCTGTGAAAAATGTCATTGAAATTTTGAAAGGAATTGTATTGAATCTGTAGATTGCTTGGTGGTATAGATATTTTAACAATGTTAATTATTCTAATCCATGAACAAATAATATCTTTCCATTTATTTGTGTCTTTAATTTCTTTCACCAGTGTCTTATAGTTTTTATTGTACAGGTCTTTCACCTTATTGATTAAATTTATTTCTAGGTATTTATTTTTTATGCAATTGTGAGATTGTTTTCTTAACTTCTCTTTTGGATAATTCATTATTCACACATAGAAACCCAACTGATTTTTACATAGTGATTTTATATCCTGTAACTTTACTAAATTTTTTTGTTCTAACAGTTTTTTGATGGGGTCTTTGGTGTTCTTTTTTTAAATTTAATATCATGTTATCTATAAATAGAGATTTACTGCTTTCTTTCTTAGTTGGATGCCTTTTATTTCTTTTTCTTGCCTAAGTTTTCTGGCTAGGACTTCCAATATTATGTTAAATAAAAGTGTCTAGACTGGGCATCCTTTTATTGTCCCTGATCTTAAAGAAAACACTTTCAGCTTTTCACCATTGAGTATGATGTTGTTTCTGGTCTTTTCAGAAATGGCCTTTATTATGGTGATATATGTTCCTTCTATATCCACTTTGTTGAGAGTTTTTTATCATAAGTGGATATCGAATTTTGTCAAATGCTTTGTCTGTATCTACTGGGATAGTTTATATTTTTATTTTATATGATTTTTATTCTTCATTTTGTTAATGTAGTGTATCACACATATTTGTTTGCAGATATGAACCATGTTTGCTTCTCTAGAATAAATCCCACTTGATCACAATGTGTGATCCTTTTATTTATTTATTTTTTTAGTTCTGCAGACTTTTATTTATTTATTTATTTAGATACAATTAATGTTCATTTGCTGTTGTATCTTTTTTTTTTTTAAATTTTAAAATCTTTAATTCTTACATGCGTTCCCAAACATGAACCCCCCTCCCACCTCCCTCCCCACAACATCTCTCTGGGTCATCCCCATGCACCAGCCCCAAGCAAGCTGCACCCTACGTCAGACATGGACTGGCGATTCAATTCTTACATGACAGTATACATGTTAGAATTCCCATTCTCCCAAATCATCCCACCCTCTCCCTCTCCCTCTGAGTCCAAAAGTCCGTTTATGTTGTTGAATATATTTGCTAATATTTTGTTGAGAAGTTTTACATTTATGTTCATCAGGGGTATTTGTCTATGGTTTTCTTTTCTTGTAGTGTCCTTGTCTGGCTTTGCTATCGGGGTAATGCTGGCCTTGTGAAATGAATTTGGAAGTCTTTCCACCTCTTCTGCTTTTTGGAAGAGTTTGAGAAGGATTGGTATTAATTCTTCCTTGAACGTGTGGTAGAATTCACCAGGGAAGCCATCTGGTCCTGGACTTTTGTTTTGGGGAGGTTTTTGATTGCTGATTCAATTTCATTACCAATAAACAGTCTGTTCAGATTTTCTGGTTCTTCATGATTAAGTCATGTTAGGATGTGTGTTTCTAGAAATTTACTCATTATTTTAGGTTGTTCAATTTGTTGGTATATAATAGTTCATAGTGGGCTCCCAGGTGGCTGAGTGGTAAAGAATCCATCTGCAATGCAGATGTGGGTTTGATCCTTGGGTCAGGAAGATTCCCCTGGAGAAGGAAATAACAACCCACGCCAATATTCTTGCCTGAGAAACCCCATGGACAGAGGAGCCTGGGGAGCCCCAGGCTCCTGGTCCCTGGGGTTGCAAAAGACTCAGACATGACCTAGCAAGAACAAAAACAGTTCTTAGTAGTGGTCTTATAATATTTTGTGTTTCTGTAGTATCACTTGTAACATCTCCTCTTTTCTTTCTGATTGTATTTATTTGAGTCTTCTCCTTCTCTTGGTGATTCTAGTTGAAGATTTATCTATTTTATTTATCTTTAAAGAAACCAAGTCCTCTTACTTTCATTGGTAATTTCTGCTGTCTTTAGTCAATTTATTTCTGCTCTGATATTTGTTAGTTTCTTTATTCTACTACATTTGGGTTTAGTTTGTTCTTCATTTTCTAGTTCCTTGAGGTGTAAAGTTCAGTTGTTTATTTTAGATATTCCTTGTGCTTTATGTAGGCATTTATCACTATAATCTTCCCTCTTAGAACTGCTTTTGCTGCATCCCATGTTTTGGTATACTATATTTTGATTTCCATTTGTCTAGGATATTGCTTTATTTCTATGTTGTTTCTTCTTTGACCCACTGTTTAGTTAGTAAGATATTGTTTAATCACCACTAATTGTCAATTTTCCAGTTTTCTTCTTATAACTGATTTCCAGTTTAATATCATTGTGGTTGGAAAAGATGCTTGATTTGATTTCAGTGTTCTAACATTTATAAAGACTTGTTTTGTGGCCTGATGTATGATCTGTCTTGGAGAATGTATCATGTGTACCTAAGAAGAATTTGTATTGTTTCTTTTAGATGGAATATTCTATATATGTATGTTGAGTCCATGTAATCCAATGTGACATTTTTAAAACTAATGTTTCCTTACTGATTTTCCTGTCTGAATGCCCTATGCATTGATTCAAGTGGGGTATTAAATATCCACTGTTATTATATTATTCTCTGTTTCTCTCTTAAATTTGTTAATACTTGCTTCATATGTTTAGGTGCTCTTGTGTTGAGTGCATAAACACTTACAAGTACTGTATCTTCTTAATGGACTGACCCCAGGACCTATTTTTGAAGACTGAATTTGAGATTTTCAAATTATACAGATGGTGTGAATTCAGGCTGAAAATCCATTTGAGAACTACTGTGTAGTTATGAATTTCAGGGTAGTTTCTTCCTCCACTCCATCTAGGGCCAATGTGAGTCAGCAATTTTTATCATAGTTTGCTGTGAGTGAGGACAAGTTTACTTCTGATTCACCCTTGTGCTGAGAGTATAACCCCTTGGCATCCTAGCATAATGGAGGCGTCTTCTAAACATTTCTCACCTTGGGCAGGCCCTGATTTTTCACTCTTGTGTCATATGTTCCCTGAAGGTGTAAAATCTGAAAATGAAATTCACTGCTCTAGCTTTCAAGGTAGATGTTGGCTTCAGTGCTTCAGTTCTCAATTCCTTGAGTTGTTGCCCTTTAGATATTCCTTAGCTTCTCCTCAGACTTACAGTTTTTAAAAGCTGTATCACATATTTTCAAGCACCAAAGCTATTTTACAATATAATATGAAAGTAATCCTGTAGGGTTGAAATCAAAGTAGGTAAACTGCTGTAGTTTGGAAAACAAAATATTTTCCTATCTAGATATTTGTGGATTAAGCTAGTGTTTTTCAAAATGTTCTAACAACATTTTGAAATATTCTCTGCCATCTACATAAGGACTGTTTACTTAAACTACAGGGTATTAGGTCTCAATGAAACCTATTGAATCAGAGTTTTCTATGGGATGGGGCCTAAGAATCTTCACTTTTAACAAGTAACCTTGGTGAATTTGGTGTATTCTCTTTTGTGAGAATCCACTAAGTCTTTCATAAAAACTGAGTAATTATCATCTAACCTCAGTGGAGTAGTATGAACTAATTAAAGATTATGAAGTTCTTAAAGATTAAAAAAAGTACTATTGTAGGAGGGCATTGACAAAAAGTCATTAAACTAAACTAGAAATCTATTAAAGCCCTTAAATGGACTTGATTGAAGGAATTAGTCAATAAATTATAAAGTAACAGAAAATCCGCTTTAATGTATGCATTCTACAGTGGATTGTTGAACTTAAATCAGTTCATCATTGCTTGCTTGATGACACTGCAAAATATTTGAATCCTTGAGGGAAGTGCTAAACTTTCCCCAGGTAAATATGAATGGAAAAAATATAGGCATCTTCAAGTGAGGCAGAAATTGTTTACCTTTTATTAGCTAATAAAAATAAATTATTTATTATTCTTTAATAATACACATTCTGATTTTTAAGGGAAGATAAAGGAAAAGGAGTACTTTAAGACTGTTTATTGTCACCCTGCTTATTTAACTTATATGCAGAGTACATCATGAGAAACGTTGGGCTGGAAGAAGCACAAGCTGGAATCAAGATTGCTGGGAGAAATATCAATAACCTCAGATATGCAGATGACGCCACCCTTGTGGCAGAAAGTGAAGAGGAATTTAAAAACCTCTTGATGAAAGTGGAAGAGGAGAGTGAAAATGTTGGCTTAAAGCTCAACATACAGAAAAGTAAGATCATGATATCTGGTCCCATCACTTCATGGGAAATAGATGGGGAAACAGTGGAAACCGTGTCAGACTTTATTTTTTTGGGCTCCAAAATCACTGCAGATGGTGATTGCAACCATGAAATTAAAAGATGCTTACTCCTTGGAAGAAAAGTTATGACCAACCTAGATAGCATATTCAAAAGCAGAGATGTTACTTTGCCAACAAAGGTCCATCTAGTCAAGGCTAGTGGTCATGTATGGATGTGAGAGTTGGACTGTGGAGAAAGCTGAGCGCCAAAGAATTGATGCTTTTAAACTGTGGTGTTGGAGAAGACTGTTGAGAGTCCCTTGGACTGCAAGGAGATCCAACCAGTCCATCCTAAAGGAGGTCAGTCTTGGGTGTTCATTGGAGGGACTGATGCTGAAGCTGAAACTCCAATACTTTGGCCATCTCATGCGAAGAGTTGACTCATTGGAAAAGACCCTGATGCTGGGAGGGATTGGGGGCAGGAGGAGAAGGGAATGACAGAGGATGAGATGGCTGGATGGCATCACCGACTCAATGGACATGAGTTTGAGTCAACTCCGGGAGTTGGTAATGGACAGGGAGGCCTGGCGTGCTGCAATTCATGGGGTCACAAAGAGTCAGACATGACTGAGCAACTGAACTGAACTGAAGGACCCTGCTTCCATCCTACCCTACTCCTCTCCCTGATGAGAAGTGCTGATATGGATGAAAGACCAGCAGATGGTCAATTTTTTGTGTGGGCTGAATTCTTTAGGAGAAACAAAGAGATTAAAAGCTTTTATCCCTTCAAAGGGAGGCACTCTTTTGAGAACACCCCACTTTCGGTGCTCCTGGATCCCTCTTCTTCTTTGGACTGCTTCTTTTTCTTCTCTCTAAGGGAACATGGGCAATAAAGAAGGTCTATATTGTCATCCAATCAGAAAAGAAATATTTCTTCTCATCCTCTTTATTTCTTTGTTGTTGATCTGTCTAGTTGTTCTATCCATTATTGAGTGTAGGGTATTGAAATTTCCAACTGTTATTGTTAAACTGTCTATCCTTTCAGCTCTGTCATTTTTCCTTCATGTATCTTGGGACTCATTATATGCAAAAACAGGTGTATACTATATATATTTGATGGATTGTTCCTCTTATCATTATAAAATATCTTCCTTTACTCCTAGTAACAGTTTTGTCTGAATCTGTTTTGTCTGTATAGCCCCTCCAGCTCTCTGTTTGATGCTATTTGTACTAAGGTATGATATGTCTTTTTTCTGCCTTCTCACTCTCAGTCTGTTGTGTCTTAAATCTAAGCTGCCTCTTGAAAACAGCATATGTAGTTGATATGGGTGCCTGTGCTCAGTTGCGTTCAACTTTTTGCAACCCTGTGGACTGTAGCCTCCCCCTGCCCCAGATTCCTCTGTCCATGGGATTTTTCAGGCAAGAATACTGGAGTATGTTGTAATTTCCTTTTCTAGGGGATCTTCCTGACCCACAAATTGAACCCATGTTTCCTGTGGCTCCTGCATTGCAGGTGGTTTCTTTTCCACTGAGCCATGCAGTGTTTAAAACTATGCTGCCAATCATTTCTACCCTTTGGTGAAAATGTTTATTCCATTTACATTAAAATTTTTTTAATTGTGAAAATATTTACAGGAGATTTGGAAAATACAGGGCAAGGTTACATATAGTTTCACTGTATATTACAAATATAAGTAGATAAATTAAGAATTTCAGTTGAATAAATTAAGATAAATTAAGAATTTCAATATCAAGCTCTCAAAAATTGATAGAATGAATATATAGAGAAGTAGAAGGATACAGTAGACCTCAAAACCACTATGAACCAATTAAACAAATTTAAGGTTTATACAATTTTCACACAACAGTAGGATACAAATTCTATTCAATTTCCCATAGACTATAAACTAGGAGACACTAGGAGACATATACAGGGACATAAGGCCAGGTGCAAAAATTTGATGATCTAAAGGTACCGAAATCATAGAACCTCTTCTCTGGTCACTGTGGAATTATGTTAGATATCAATATTAAAAAACATTTGAAAATAACCCACATATTTTCAAGTGCAATGTAACATTTACCAAGAGAGATATTTTGACTCAGCCATTGGAAGCTTCAGTAAAGTTAAAAGACTAAGAAAACACAGAAGGTGATTGCAGAAAAGAAATCACTTAAATGAGAAATTAATATCAAAATGAGAAATTAATAGAAAACATACTTTAAAATTCCCTGTATTTGGAAATTAAACATCCACTTTTAAATGATATGTGTATCTATGGAGCCATAACAAAGAAATAGAAAATATTTGTAATAGAATAAAAATGAAAAGAGAATTTAACAGGATTTGTTGCATCAGCTGAAGCTGCTCAATACAATGTGGATTCTTGAATAAGGTATGAAAACAAATAATGGACACTAGCATAAAATTTTGTGAAATTTGAAAAAAATCTGTACTTTAGTTAATAATACTGTATCACAAGTTAATTTCCTATTTGTTTCATAGTATTTCTTTATATTCTCAGAACTGGATTAGAAGTTCCAAGCTTCATTAAAAATTTTTTTTAAAAATCACTAAGATAATAAACTTTCTAAACTTTTAGCAGTAATATTAGATGCCAAAATACATGGAAGCATATACAAGTTTTGAGCTGTAAAAATAACTCAACAACTGGAAAAAGAACTCAACAACTAAGAATATAAATTAGAAATCTAGCATTCTATTCACATGCAGTCAAACAAGTGGAATCAAAATGTCACAAAACTTTTAGCTAGGCAAAAATTCATGTTACCTAAAGTATATATATTATATTATACATTAAATATATATATATATATACACACACACATACACAAAAGCTTTTCTACTGTGCTTGATAAGGGCTTGAGAAAGAACATTAAAAAAATAGAAATGGAGAAATTAGAAAACATAAACTAAATGAAATGGGAGCGCTGAATATGAAATAGAAAAAGTGAAACAAACTAAAGTAAAAGATCATCATATATTCCAGTTATTTTTAAACATGACTTCTTATTAGAAACACATCTGGAGCTTTGGAGAAAAAAAGCAATGCTTAGCATTTGTATTCTTCAAAAAAGTCTAAGGTAATTCTGCAATGCATTCATATTTTAAAAAGTGATTGCAGGATTTTCTATTAAACAATAATTTTAGTGATATAGAACCATAACATGTTCTGTTGACCAATCATGATACAATGGTATTTAAGTGAATAATAGATACATAATCACAATAGTAAAAGATGTTTAGTAGATTTCACAATCAATAGCCAGACAAAAAAGTATAATTACAGCTGCAAGCCATAACGGAAATGTGTTTAACTCAACAGTATAGAATAATTAGATATAGTTTGGGGGATTAAGTAGAGTGATGTGGTAAGGAGACGTGCATGCATGCACATGTTTTCATCTGACCTGCCAATATGTGTCTTTTGGTTGGTGCATTTAATCCATTTACATTTAAGGTAATTATCGATATGTATGATCCTATTATCGTTTTCTTAATTTTCTTGTTTTTGGTTTATTTTGTGTATGTCTTTTCCTTTTCTTGTGCTTCCTGCCAGGAGGAGTTCCTTTAGCACTTGCTGTAAAGCTGGTTTCAGTTCAATTCAGTTCAGTCGTTCAGTTGTGTCTGACTCTTTGCGACCCCATGAATCGCAGCACACCAGGCCTCCCTGTCCATCACCAACTCCCGGAGTTGACTCAAACTCATGTCCATTGAGTCAGTGATGCCATCCAGCCATCTCATCCTCTGTTGTCCCCTTCTCTTCCTGCCCCCAATCCCTCCCAGCATCAGGGTCTTTTCCAATGAGTCAACTCTTTGCATGAGGTGGCCAAAGTATTGGAGTTTTGGCTTTAGCATCAGTCCTTCCAATGAGCACCCAGGACTGACCTCCTTTAGGATGGACTGGTTGGATCTCCTTGCAGTCCAAGGGACTCTCAAGAGTCTTCTCCAACACCACAGTTCAAAAGCATCAATTCTTTGGCGCTCAGCTTTCTTTACAGTCCAACTCACATCCATACATGACCACTGGAAAAACCATAGCCTTGACTAGACGGACCTTTGTTGGCAAAGTAGTGTCTCTGCTTTTGAATATGCTATCTAGGTTGGTCATAACTTTTCTTCCAAGGAGTAAGCATCTTTTAATTTCATGGCTGCAGTTACCATCTGCAGTGATCTGGGAGCCCCAAATAATAAAGTCTGACACTGTTTCCACTGTTTCCCCATCTGTTTCTCATGAAGTGATGGGACCAGATGCCATGATCTTTGTTTTCTGAATGTTGAGCTTTAAGCCAATTTTTTCACTTTCTTCTTTCACTTTCATCAAGAGGCTTTTAGTTCCTCTGTGGTGCTTAATTCTCCTGACTTTTGCTTGTCTGGAAAGATTTTGATTTCTCCATCAAATCTGAATGAGAGTCTTGGTGGGTAGAATATTCTTGATTGTAGGTTCTTTCCTTTCATCACTTTAAATATTTCATGCCACTCTGTGCTGTTCATGGTAGACACCACCCTTATGGCAGAAAATGAAGAGGAACTGAAGAGTCTCTTGATAAAAGTCAAAGAGGAGACTGAAAAAGCTGGCTTAAAACTCAATATTCAGAAAACTAAGATCATGGCATCCGGTCCCAATACTTCATGGCAGATAGATGGGGAAACACTGGAAACAGTGACAGACTTTATTTCCTTGGGCTCAAAAATCATTGCAGATGGTGACTGCAGCCATGAAAGCCATGAAGCAAGCCATGCTTTCTCCTTGGAAGAAAAGCTATGACCAACCTAGACAGCATATTAAAAAGCAGAGACATTTCTTTGCCAACAATCTCCGTCTAGTCAAAGCTATGATTTTTTCCCATAGTCACGTATGGATGTGAGAGTTGGACCATAAAGAAAGCTGAGCACCAAAGAATTGATGCTTTTGAACTGTGGTGTTGGAGAAGACTCTTGAGAGTCCCTTGGACTGCAAGGAGATCAAACCAGTCCATCCTAAAGGAAATCAGTCCTGAATATTCACTGGAAGGAGTGATGCTGAAGCTGAAACTTCAATACTTTGGCCACCTGATGCAAACAACTGACTCATTTGAAAAGCCCCTGATGCTGGGAAAGATTGAAGGTGGGAAGAGAAGGGGATGACAGAGGATGAGATGGTTGGATGGCATCACTGACTCCATAGACATGAGTTTGAGCAAGTTCCAGGAGATGGACAGGGAATCTGGCATGCTGCAGCCCGTGGGGGTGGCAAAGAATTGGACATATCTGAGCGACTGAACTGAACTGATTCTCTTCTGGCTTGTAGAGTTTCTTTTGAGAAATTAGCTGATAACCTTATGGGAGTTCCCTTGTATATTATTTGTCATTTTCCCCTTGTTGCTTTTAACATTTTATCTTTGTCTTTAACTTTTGTCAGTTTGATGACAATGTGTCTCAGTGTGTTCCTCCTTGGGTTTATCCTCTGGGATTCTCTGTGTTTCCTGGACTTGGTTGACTATTTCCTTTCCCATATTAGGGAAGTTTTCAGCTGTTATCTCTTCAAACGTTTTCTCAGGTTCTTTCTGTCTCTGTTAACCATATAATGTGAATTTTGGCTTATTTAATGTTGTCCCAGAGGTCTCTTAGGCTGTCTTCATTTTATTTCATTCTTTTTTCTATATTCTGCTTTATGGCAGTGGTTCCTACCATTCTATCTCCCAAGCCAATTTCCATTCTTCTGCCTCAGTTATTCTGCCATCAGTTCCTTCTGGTATTTTGTTCATTTCTATTTGTTCATTCTTCTAGGTCTCTGGTTAACATTTTTAACATTTCCTCCATTCCCCCTCCCCCCAACCCCGCCCAAGATCCTAGTTCATCTTCGCTATCATTATTCTGAGTCCTTTTTCTGGAAGGTTGCCCTTCTCCAGTTCATTTAGATGTTTTTCTGGGGTTTTATCTTCTTCCTTCGTCAGGGACATAAGCCTCTGTTTTTTCATCCTAATTAACTTTCTGTAATATGGTTTTCATTCTAGCTGCTGTGGGATTATTTTTCTTGCTTCTTCTGTCTACTCTTTGGTGGGTGAGGCTAAGAGGCTTATGTAAACTCCCTGATGGGGGAACTGGTTGGGAAAAACTGGGTCTTACTCTAGTAGGCGGTGGCGACAGGTGCACTAAGTGCAGGTGGCGTTGACCGGCACACTAAGCGCAGCCGAGAGGAGCTGCCCCACGTCTGGGGTCAGGGGCAGAAGCCGGGAGGACCCCATGCCTGAAGGGCGGCGGCCAAGAGGAGTTACCCCATGTCTGAGGTCAGGGGCAGTGGCTGAGAGTGCCAGGCTGCGACGGCACAGGAACAGCCAAGAGGAGCTACCCTGCATCCAAGGCCAAGGGCGGCGACTGGGAGGAGCCACCCTGGGTCTGATGTCAGGGGCGGTGACTGGGAGGAGCCACTCCATGTCCGAGGTAAGGGGCAGTGGCCAGGAGGAGCCACCCCGCGTCCAAGGTCAGGGGCGGCAGCCGGGAGGAGCCACCCCAGGCACAAGGCCAGGGGCAGTGGCCAGGAAGAGCAACCCCACGCCCGGAGCCAAGGGTGGTGGCCAGGAGGAGCAACCCCACATCCGAGGAGCGGTGGCTGCGCGGGCGCAGGGGGCCTAGAGGAGCCATCCCAAATTGAAGGTCAGGAAGGGCGGCAGTGAGGAGATACCCCTCATCCAAGGTAAGGAGCAGTGGCTGTGCTTTGCTGGAGCAGCCGTCAAGAGATACCCCATGCCCAAGGTAAGAGAAACCCAAGTAAGATGATAGGTGTTACAGAGGGCATCAGAGGGAAGACACACAGAAACCATACTCACAGAAATCTAGTCATTCTGATCACACTAGGACCACAGCCTTGTCTACTCAGTGAAACTAAGCCATACCCTTGGGCAACCCATGGTGGAGAGGTCTGACAGAGTGTGGTCCACTGGAGAAGGGAATGGCAAACCTCTTCAGTATTCTTGCCTTGAGAACCCCATGAACAGTATGAAAGGGCAAAATGATAGGATACTGAAAGAGGAACTCCCCATGTCATTAGGCACCCAATATGCTACTGGAGATCAGAGGAGAAATAACTCCAGAATGAATGAAGGGATGGAGCCAAAGCAAAAACAATACCCAGCTGTGGATGTGACTGGTGATAGAAGCAAGATCCGATGCTGTAAAGAGTAAACTGCATAGGAACCTGGAATGACAGGTTCATGAATCAAGGCAAAGTGGAAGTGGTCAAACAGGAGATGGCAAGAGTGAACGTCGACATTCTAGGAATCAGTGAACTAAAATGGACTGGAATGGGTGAATTTAACTCAGATAACCATTATATCTACTACTGCGGGCAGGAATCCCTCAGAAGAAATGGAGTAGCCATCATGGTCAACAAAAGAATTTGAAATGCAGTACTTGGATGCAATCTCAAAAACAATAGAATGATCTCTGTTCGTTTCCAAGGCAAACCATTCAATATCACAGTAATCCAAGTCTATGTCCCAACCAGTAATCCTGAAGAAGCTGAAGTTGAATGGTTCTATGAAGACCTGCAAGACCTTTAAGAAGTAACACCCAAAAAAGATGTCCTTTTCATTATAGGGGACTGGAATGCAAAAGTAGGAAGTCAAGAAACACCTGGAGTAACAGGCAAATTTGGCCTTGGAATATGGAATGGAGCAGGGCAAAGGCTAATAGTTTTGCCAAGAAAATACACTGGTCATAGCAAACACCCTCTTCCAACAACACAAGAGAAGACTACACATGGACATCACCAGATGGTCAACATCGAAATCAGATTGATTCTATTCTTTGCAGCCAAAGATGGAGAAGCTTTATACAGTCAACAAAAACAAGACCAAGAGCTGACTGTGGCTCAGATCATGCACTCCTCATTACCAAATTCAGACTTAAATTGAAGAAAGTAGGGAAAATCGCTAGACCATTCAGATATGACCTAAATCAAATCCCTTATGATTATACAATGGAAGTGAGAAATAGATTTAAGGGCCTAGATCTGATAGATAGAGTGCCTGATGAACTATGTATGGAATGAGGTTCCTGACTTTGTTCAGGAGACAGGGATCAAGACCATCCCCATGGAAAAGAAATGCAAAAAAGCAAAATGGCTGTCAGGGGAGGTCTTACAAATAGCTGTGAAAAGAAGAGAAGGGAAAAGCAAAGGAGAAAAGGAAAGATATAAGCATCTGAATGCAGAGTTCCAAAGAATAGCAAGAAGAGATAAGAAAGACTTCCTCAGCGATCAGTGCAAAGAAATAGAGGAAAACAATAGAATGGGAAAGACTAGAGATCTCTTCAAGAAAATTAGAGATACCAAGGGAATATTTCATGCAAAGATGGGCTCAATAAAGGACAGAAATAGTATGGACCTAACAGAAGCAGAAGATATTAAGAGGAGGTGGCGAGAATACACAGAAGAACTGCACAAAAAAGATCTTCAGAACCCGGATAATCTCGATAGTGTGATCACTCACCTAGAGCCAGACATCGTGGAATGTGAAGTCAAGTGGGCCTTAGAAAACATCACTACGAACAGAGCTAGTGGAGGTGATGGAATTCCAGTAGAGCTATTTCAAATCCTAAAAGATGATGCTGTGAAAGTGCTGCACTCAATATGCCAGCAAATTTGGAAAACTCAGCAGTGGCCACAGGACTGGAAAAGGTCAGTTTTCATTCCAATCCAAAAGAAAGTCAATGCCAAAGAATGCTCAAGCTACCGCACAATTGCACTCATCTCACATGCTACCAAAGTAATGCTCAAAATTCTCCAAGCCAGGTTTCAGCAGTACGTGAACCCTGAACTTCCTGATGTTCAAGCTGGTTTTCGAAAAGGCAGAGGAACCAGAGATCTAATTGCCAACATCTGCTGGATCATGGAAAAAGCAAGAGAATTCCAGAAAAACATCTATTTCTGCTTTATTGACTATGCCAAAGCCTTTGACTCTGTGGATCACAATAAACTGCAGAAAATCTGAGATAGATGGAAATACCAGACCACCGGACGTGCCTCTTAAGAAATCTGTATGCAGGCCAGGAAGCAACAGTTAGAACTGGACATGGAACAACAGACTGGTTCCAAATAGGAAAAGGAGTACGTCAAGGCTGTATATTGTCATCCTGCTTATTTATCTTCTATGCAGAGTACATCATGAGAAACGCTGGGTTGGAAGAAACACAAGCTGGAATCAAGATTCCCAGGAGAAATATCAATAACCTCAGATATACAGATGACACTACCCTTATGGCAGAAAGTGAAGTGGAACAAAAAATCCTCTTGATGAAAGTGAAAGAGGAGAGTGAAAATTTGGCTTAAAGCTCAACATTCAGAAAACGAAGATCATGGCATTTGGTCCCATCACTTCATGGCAAATAGATGGGGAAACAGTGGAAACAGTGTCAGAATTTATTTTTGGAGGCTCCAAAATCACTGCAGATGGTGATTGCAGCCATGAAATTAAAAGACGCTTACTCCTTGGAAGAAAAGTTATGACCAACCTAGATAGTATATTCAAAAGCAGAGATATTACTTTGCCAACTAAGGTCTGTCTTGTCAAGGCTATGGTTTTTCCAGTGGTCATGTATGGATGTGAGAGTTGGACTGTGAAGAAGGCTGAGTGCCAAAGAATTGATGCTTTTGAACTGTGGTGTTGCAGAAGACTCTTGAGAATCCCTTGGACTGCAAGGAGATACAACCAGTGCATTCTGAAGGAGATCAGCCCTGGGATTTCTTTGGAAGGAATGATGCTAAAGCTGAAACTCCAGTACTTTGGCCACCTCATGCGAAGAGTTGACTCATTGGAAAAGACTCTGATGCTGGGAGGGATTGGGGGCAGGAGGAGAAGGGGACGACAGAGGATGAGATGGCTGGATGGCATCACTGACTTGATGGACGTGAATCTGAGTGAATTCCGGGAGTTGGTGATGGACAGGGAGGCCTGGTGTGCTGCGATTCATGGGGTCGCAAAGAGTTGGACACGACTGAGGGACTGAACTGAACTTAAGAATGACATGGCCTTCCTCTGGAAAGCTTTAATCCAATTATCTGGTGGTGGGTGGTGTTGAGCTCCATCCTTGTTGGTTGTTTGGCCTGATGTCACCTAACCCTGGGGTCTACAGGGTCTTTGGTAGGGTTAGTAGCAACTTCCAAGAGGACTTACACCAAGGGGATCCTCCCAGGACTGCTGCTACCAGTGCCCCAATCCTTGTGTGAGCCACTGCTGACCCACAGGAGACCCTCCAACAGCAGATGTAGGTCTGGTCCTGTCACTACTGTAGTGTCAGCAGTTCACCGTGGTGTCATTCTTCCTTTCCCCTGGGTCTTTGTGTGCATAAGATTTTGTTTGTGTCTTCTAAGAGTGGAGTCTCTGTTTTCCCTAGTCGTGTGGAAGTCCTATAATCAAATCCCACTGGCCTTCAAAGTCAGATTTCCTGGGAATTTCCAGTCCGTTTGCTGGATCCCCTGGCTGGGAAGCCTGATGTAGGGCTCATAACCTTCACAACAGTGGGAGAACTTCTTTGGTCTTATTGTTCTCCAGTTTGTGAGTCACCCACCTAATGGGAATGAGATTTGATTTTATCATGATTGTGCCCCTGCTACCATTCACTGAGGGGTCATTGTCTTTGGACATGGTGTATCTCTTTTTGGTGAGTTCCAGTGTCCTCCTATTGATGGCTGTTCAACAGTTGGTTTTGGTTTTAGTGCTCTCACAGGAGGAAGTGGACACATGTCCTTCTTCTGCCATCTTGAACTGGAAGCCTCCATTTACATTTAATTGGAATTGTTGATAAGGTATGGCTTGCATCCTCCATTTTGCTATTTGATTTTAGTATCTCATGTCTTATTTGATCTTCTTATTCCTTCATTACTACCTTCTTTTTAGTTAGATATTTTTAATATGTTATTCTTATTTCCTTGCTATTTCTTTTAGCATATTTTAAAGTTATTTTCCTAGTGCTTTCCCTGGGAGGTAAAATTAACATTTTAATTTAAAACAATATGGTTCATATTAAAACTGACTTCATCTCAGTAATATACAAAAACTTGTCTCCAAAATAGCTTTGTGTTTTTCCCCTCCTTTGTACTATATTTATAATACAAATTAGATCCATATACATTATAAGTCCACCAACACAGTTTTATAAATAGCACTGTGTGCAGCTTTAAACAAAAGTCAGGTAGGAGAATAAAATCACAGAAAATACATTCATATTGTCATATTTACCTATGCGGGTGCATGCTGAGTGCCTCCGCTGTGTCCGTCTCTTTGCGTCCCTGTGGACTGTGACCAGCAGGCCCATCTGGCCGTGGTGCTCTCCAGGCGGGAACACTGGAGGGGGCTGCCGTTCTGCCGTTTCTTCCTCCAGGTGAGCTTCCCGGCCCAGGTTTGGAGGCTGCATCTCAGGTCTTCTGCATTGGCAGGCAGCTTCTTTAACACTAACGCCACCTGGGAAGACCATGACCTATGTAGTTACTACTATTGGTGCTCTTTATTCTTTCCTGTGGGTTCAAATTATTGCCTAGTGTTCTCTAATTTCAGCCCGAAGGACCCCCTTTACTGTTTCTTGTGAGCCAGTCTGCTAGTGATGAATTCTCTGAGTTTTTACTTTTCTGGAAATATTTTAATTTCCAGAAAATATTTTATGAAAGATCATTTTGCTGGATATAGAATTGCTGATTATCTTTTTCTTTCGGAAATGAATATGTCATTCTACTACCTTCTGACCTCCATGTTTTCAGCTGTTAATCCTGTTGAAGAGCCTGTGTATATGATGAGTTACTTCTCTATCTTGTCTTTTGACAATTTGACAGTGGTGTGTCTAGGTGTGAATCTATTTAAGATATCCTACTCAGACTTTATTGAACCACTTAGATATGCAGATTAATGTTTTCCATAAAGTTTGAAAAGTATTTAGCCATTATTTCTTCAAATATTCTTTTTCTCCTCTCTCTTTCTTTTCTCTCGTGTGTGTTAGTTGATGGTCTCTCTTAAGGTCTATTCATTTTTCTTCATTCTTTGTTTTCTATTCCTCAGCCTAGATGATCTCAGTAGATCTGTCTTCAAGTTTGCTGATTCTTTCTGCTGCCAGTTCAAATCTTTGTTGAGCTTCTCTAATGAATTTTTTGTTTCAACTTTGTGTTTTTCAAATCAAGAATATCTTTATGGTTTAGAAAAAATTTCCATCTGTTTAAAGCTATACTCTATTTGAAGTGAAACATCATTCTAAAGATTTCTTTTACTCCTTAGACATAATTTTCTTTGGTTCTTTGAACATATTTATAATAGCTTATTTAAGCTCTTTTTCTAGTAACTCCAATATTTGAGTTTCCTCAGAAGTAGTTTATCTTGACAGTTTATTTTAACTATATAGGAGTCATGCTTTCCTGTTTATCCTCGTCTTTTTGTTTAAAACTGGAAATCAAATAATTATAATATAGTAATTCTAGAAATAAAATCACCTTGATCTCCAGTTGTTGAACTAAACAATCTTGTTAGTTGTTTTTGTATTTGTTTAGTGATTTCCCTAAATTGAATCTGTACACTCTGTATTATGTGTAGCCATTGATACGAGTGTTATGTGTAGCCATTGGTATCTGTGACCATTTAACATAGTTGTCAGCTAATGATTGGACTCTCACAATGGTTAGACTCAGATTCGTTTAAATGCTTTGGATCGGTACATCTGCTAGTGTTTGGCGAGTGGCTATCTGTGTGTGTTTTGAGGTATGCCGTCAAGGTACTGGCAGGCAGTTTATAAATCTTCCTTATAGTCTTTACTTTTTGCTGATGTAAAATCTGAAGGCCAGCTAGAGGTAAATTAGGGCCTTCTCAGGTATTTCCTAGGCATGTACATGACTCTGTACATTTGTGTGACCATCTAGAGTTTTAGGATTATGTTGAAAACTTTTCAGTTCAGTTTAGTCACTCAGTCATGTCCGACTCTTTGCGAACCCATGAACTGCTGCATGCCAGGCCTCCCTGTCCCTCACCAACTCCTGGAGTTTACCCAGACTCATGTCCTTCGAGTTGGTGATGCCATCTAACCATGTCATCCTCTGTCGTCCCGTTCTCTTCCTGCCTTCAATCTTTCCCAACATCAGGGTCTTTTCAAATGATTCAGCTCTTTGCATCAAGTGGCCAAAATATTGGCATTTTAGCTTCAACATCAGTCCTTCCAATGAATACCCAGGACTGATTTCCTATAGATTGGACTGGTTGGATCTCCTTGCAGTCCAAGGGACTCTCAAGAGTCTTCTTTAAACATCATAGTTCAAAAGCATCATTTCTTCTATGCTCAGCTTTCCTTATAGTCCAAATCTCACATCCATACATGACCACTGGAAAAACCATAGCCTTGACTAGATGGACAAAGTAATGGCAAAGTTGGCAAAGTAATGTCTCTGCTTTTTAATATGCTAACTAAGTTGGTCATAACTTTCCTACCAAGGAGTAAGCGTCTTTTAATTTCATGGCTGCAATCACCATCTGCAGTGATTTTGGAGCCCCCCAAAATAAAGTCTGACACTCTTTCCACTGTTTCCCCATCTATTTGCCATGAAGTGATGAGACTGGGTGCCATGATCTTAGATTTTTGAATGTTGAGCTTTAAGCCAACTTTTTTACTCTCCTCTTTCACTTTCATCAGGGGCTTTTTAGTTCCTCTTCACTTTCTGCCATAAGGGTTGTGTCATCTGCATATCTGAGGTTATTGATATTTCTCCCGGCAATCTTGATTCCAGCTTGTGCTTCATCCAGCCCAGCCTTTTTCATGATGTACTCTGCATAGAAATTAAATAAGCAGGGTGACAGTATACAGCCTTGACATTCTCCTTTTCCTATTTGGAACCAGTCTGTTTTTCCATGTCCACTTCAAACTGTTGCTTCCTGACCTGCATACAGATTTCTCAAGGGGCAGGTCAGGTGGTCTAGTATTCCCATCTCTTTCAGATTTTCCAGTTTATTGTGATCCACAGAGTCAAAGGCGTTGGCATAGTCAATAAAGCAGAAATAGATGTTTTTCTGGAACTCTCTTGCTTTTTCCATGATCCAGCGGATGTTGGCAATTTGATCTCTGGTTCCTCTGCCTTTTCTAAAACCAGCTTCAACATCTGGAAATTCACGGTTCACATATTGCTGAAGCCTGGCTTGGAGAATCTTGAGCATTACTTTGGTAGCGTGTGAGATGAGTGCAATTGTGCTGTAGTTTGAGCATTCCTTGGCATTGCCTTTCTTTGGGGTTGGAATGAAAACTGACCTTTCCAGTCCTGTGGCCACTGCTGAGTTTTCCAAATTTGCTGAAATGTTGAGTGGATCACTTTTACAGCATCATCTTTTAGGATATGAAATAGCTCCACTGGAATTCCATCATCTCCACTAGCTTTGTTCATAGTAATGCTTCCTAAGGCCCACTTGACTTCACATTCCAGGATGTGAATGTCTATGTGATCCAGGTCTACGTGAATGATCACACCATCGTGATTATCTGGGTCATGAAGATCTTTTTGTACAGTTCTTCTGTGTATTCTTGCCACCTCTTGTTAATATCTTTTGCTTCTTTTAGGTCCATACCATTTATGTCCCTTATTGAGCCCATTTTTGCATGAAATGTTCCCTTGGTATCTCCAATTTTCTTGAAGAGATCTCTAGTCTTTCTCATTTTATTGTTTTCCTTTATTTCTTTGCACTGATCACTGAGGAAGGCTTTTTTATCTCTCCTTGCTATTCCTTGGAACTCTGCATTCACATGGGTATATCTTTCCTTTTCTCCTTTGCTTTTCACTTCTCTTCTTTTCACAGCTGTTTGTAATGCCTCCTCAGACAGACATTTTTCTTTTTTGCATTTCTTTTTCTTGGGGATGGTCTTGATCCCTGTCTCCTGTACAATGTCAGGAACCTCATTCCATAGTTTCTCAGGCACTCTGTGTATCAGATCTAGGCCCTTAAATCTATTTCTCACTTCCACTGTATAATCATAAGGGATTTGATTTGGGTCATACCTGAATGATCTAGTGATTTTCCCCACTTTCTTCAATTTAAGTCTGAATTTGGCAATAAGGAGTTCGTGATCTGAGGCACAGTCAGCTCCCAGTCTTGTTTTTGCTGACTGTATAGAACTTCTCCATCTTTGGCTGCAAAGAATATAATCAATCTGATTTTGGTGTTGACCATCTGGTGATGTTCATGTGTAGAATCTTATCTTGTGTTGTTGGAAGAAGGTGTTTGCTATGACCAGTGCATTTTCTTGGCAAAAGTCTATTAGCCTTTGCCCTGCTTCATTCTGTACTAAAAGGCCAAATTTGCCTGTTATTCCAAGTATTTCTTGACTTCTTACCTTTGCATGCAGTCTCCTATATTGAAAAGGACATCTTTCTTGGGTGTTCGTTCTAAAAAGTCTTGTAGGTCTTCACAGAACCGTTCAACTTCAGCTTCTTCGGCATTACTGGTCAGGGGATAGACTTGGAACACCTTGATATTGAATAGTTTGCCTTGGAAATGAACAGAGATCATTCTGTCATTTTTGAGATTGCATCCAAGTACTGCATTTCAGACTCTTCTGTTGACCATGATGGCTACTCCATTTCTTCTAAGGGATTTCTGCCCACAGTAGTAGATATAATGGTCATCTGAGTTAAATTCACCCATTCCAGTCCATCTTAGTTCGCTGATTCCTATAATGTCGATGTTTACTCTTGCCATCTCCTGTTTGACCACTTCCACTTTGCCTTGATTCATCGACCTAACATTCCAGGTTCCTATGTAATATTGCTCTTTAGAGCATTGGACCTTGCTTCTATCACCAGACACATCCACAACTGGGTGTTGTTTTTGATTTGGCTCCATCCCTTCATTCTCTGTAAAATTATTCTCCTTTACTTGAGGGTCCTGTTCTTCAGCTCTTCCTTTTAGATTTTTTTGTTCAACCTGTTTTCAGCCCTCAGAATATCCCTTGAGGTATTCTGCCTTTGGCAGCTGAAATGTTAAACAATTGCTACTCATTGTTTTTGACAAATGCCCTGGGAATAGGACTGCTTGCTCTGAGTCAGGTCAAATAAAGACAGGTGCTGAGAATGGAGCGTTTCAGTCAGCTGTCAAACTGTTTAAAGAGTGATAATGCTCTGGGAACAAGTTTTTGGAAGAGTTCCAAAGCCATTCTCCCCACTCTAGTGGTTGTTTGGCTGACGACTTTCATAGTCACTGTATTGTTAGGCTATTGGTTTTCGAGGCTAATATGGAGCTTGGGAGATGGAAGTGGAGTTAGGACAAGTGAAAATACCGCAAGGCTCGTTGTTCTTACCAATATTCAGCTTTTTTTCTTGAATAATTTTTTTTAATCGTTGCAAGACTTTGGTTAACTTTGAGAATCCTGAAATATTGACTTTGGTAACTTTCTTTCTAGTGTTATAGGTGTTGTTATGGAAGAGCTGGGATTGGGAGATCCTTACTCTGCTGTTGCAGAAGTGCTTCCTCTCTTCTCACTTCACATCATTTTAAAAAGCTATGGAAATGAGGGCCATTTCCTGGAAAAGGATACATGGAACTGGCAGTTGTTTTCTAGTGTAGCGGGGCTAAAGAAGTTTTACAGCCTAGTTCTCTAGGTAGGAAATAGTTAGGGATTTGAGACTAAAAGTTGCATAGGTCTGAACTGTTTTCTAAAGGGTTTCTTGTAAACCCTTGGGAATTCATTGATGTAGCAGGTGGCACACTGAGTTTGGAAACCCTAAGATTACTAATTACAGCTAGCAGGTTGGCCACCTGTACCCTATACCAAAGATTTCTTCATTCTTGGAACATTGTGTCTTCTAAATTTCTTTCACATATGTGAGTGTGAATCTTGGCTCATTTCCCCAACAAATTTACTTATCTGTCCACCCTTCCTCCACTGTCCTTTCTTATTGTTACCTCTGTCATCCCTTTCTGTTTCTTAGTTCCTCAATTTGAGTTCTAATAGAACTTTATAATTTTGAAGATCACCATATGGATCCTAATGTCATAAATTAGAAAAAGAATATGGGTATAGTAGGAACATGGAGAAACACCACACAGGTAAACCCCTATGATGAAGAACAGAATACATACTGTAACCTAAAGTAAATTTGACAGAGACAGAGTAAAGGGACAAAGTAGGAGATTAGATAGTTAATCTCACTAGGGAATTGTATGTAAAAAAATATGGAAATATGGGAGATGCCTTTAAGTTAATGATTACACAAGAAAGCAAGTTTGATTAACCGCAAAACCAAGCAGACTTGCTTAGCAAGAAAACCAGGCAACAGATGCACAAGATATGCCCTCCAAACAATAAAACAGCGGTGGTACGAGACCCGCATTGTGCCCTGTGAGCTCAGGAAGTTAGGGCACCCTCTGCACACATAAAAAGCAGTAATTTGTAGACCTAGCCTAAACATGTAGGGACAAGGAAACTTCCCTACCCAACTTTGAGGAGGAGCTCATGATAGAAGCAGAATGTCAAGAATGACAAAGAATTCTTGTCCGCTTTTCTTTTGATTATAAGGAAATCTTTTCCTCCACCTTTCCTTTGATTATGAAACTGTAGCTCGCAAAGTTCTTGGAACATGGTACCTTCTTGCCCACCCACTTGTAAGCCTCACAAGCATCCTATGCTAATAAATCACTTCTTATCACTTTGCTTCTCGCTGAATTCTTTCTATGCTGAGACATAAAGGACTGGGAGCTCTTCAGAGCCTCCCTGAAATGCCACCCATCTGTTTCAAATTTATTAGTTTTTATGTGATAAACATATAATATTGGTAATTGCAACATTTTATGATAAATGCCAACTGTAGGATGGTAGTATATATGGAGCTTAGAAAAAGAAGTGTTCAGACACAAAGAGTTTGTATTTATGTAGCATTGCCTGATGGGGAGAAAAATGACTGAATTTAAAAGGAAGATTAAAATTATAGATTCTCCACCAGTAAACTCTAGTTCAGCCCTGAGACCATTCTCCATGGTCTTCCCTAAACTGGATAAAATAACCCATAAAGCTCCCTTTGCTCTGACTCTGCTTAATTTTCCAATTACTACTTCAGATAACTACATAGTGAGATGCACAGGACAGTGGCTCTGAGTGTTTCTGTCTGCAAACACACACACATCTCCTTCCACATTATGCGCTCATTCCCGGGCTGTGCATCAGTGGCCTTCTCCTTAATAATTCCGTCTCCCATGGCCTTAGCTGTTGAGATTTATCCCCTTAGAGACTGGTCTGAGATCTGCAGAATTCCTAGAATCCTTTACCTGGGCCAATCTCTCTCTTTGCTTTTCATTACAACATTGGAGAAATACAAGATCACAAGCATAAAGGGAAAAGGCCCCATGAGAAGGCAGTACATCTTTTTTGGGACCAGTGTGGTTAAAAATGACAGTAACCTTGTTTACAAATAACTAGGCCCATTAAAAAGCACTGTGGATAGGGGTAATTCCAAAACAAGCATCCAGCCCGAGGATCTGAGTGGTACACATGCATGCCTGTGAAAGGCCTCTCATGCACCTACAATGCTTCAGGTCTTATTTAAAAACACGCCATTTTCCTCACCCTGTCAAATGGAAGCCACGTTCATTTATATTAGTGAGGATTCTTAGGACCTCTGGGTTTATGGCTGGTGTCTCTCCAGACCGCTGCTCCTTGCCTGAGCCAGGCTGTGATATGCTTTCAAGCAAAAGGAGCATCTCCACAGAAACAGCTGTTAACATCCCCTGGCACAGTGTGCCCTCACCCTGTGACTTCCCCTCCAAATTTGCATTCATGCTGTCAGCTGGGGAATTGCATAGAATGACAATTGATGCCACCAGTGAAAGAAGCTTTGATGGTAATGAGGGATGGGGAAGAAGCAGGCTTATTAATTAATGACTCCAGAAGAAGGAATGGGCTCTCTGCTCACATAAGCTGCTTGAACTCAAGTGGGGTTAATTGTTTCTTGTGTGAGTCCATGGTAGCTTTCATCTCAGGAGACGACAGAGATTGAGCCTTAATTAGCCAATCTGACCTAATCTCATGTTCTGTTCCATGTATAACATCACTGGTTTTCTCTCAGTTCTTCTGGAGTAGATGCATGTATATGTGTGTGTACACACACACACACACACACGCACGCACACACACCACGCTGCAGTTAGTCATCCTTTCAGCAAGAGGTGTGGGATGAAGTGTTCCTTTGTCATTCTAAAACATCTGAATGAGCCTGTTTGTGGATGTGGTGTGTAACTGTCCTAGATTAAATTAGCTTCTTTGCTGAGAGACAGACTCTGAGCTAGAGATTGAGTAAGGGGGATAAGAGGTGGAGGAGGGCTCTGGGGTGCAGCACCTGTAAGGGAATGAGGATGCTCAGGGGAAGTTGACTGTGATATAATTCTAATGAAAGCCTCAGTTGATCTCCCAGGGACTCTGGCATGGGGTCAGCTCTTTGTAAATGAGGCCAGGGGACTGAGACTTTGGTTTCCACAAAATGAGTCCCCAGGAAGGATTGTAGCCTGGTGCCCTGGAGTTCCATCCACATGATGGGGAACCTCAAAGAACAGCTTGAGTGGGGCTCCTAGCAGCCTTGGTTCTGGACCTGGGACCTGAAGGGGCGGTAGGGCTTCATCACAGGGCTGTTGCCTCTTTCAATGAACGGGGCCAGGAGGAAATGTGGGCCATTACCTCACTCCCTGACCACCCGCCGGCTTTCTATTCAGAGCAGAGTTTAGAAGGTGGTTCTGGAAACATATGAAGCAAATAGTCACTCTTTCATTGAGATAAGGAATGAAGGGCCAGCCCTCAGCTCTCCTGTGAAGCAGGACTCAGACACCAATGGGCTCTGCATACCTTGTGAAATGCGTACCCCAAATTCAGGGGCCAATGGGTGACGTGAGGTGTCTGAGTGTTGTGAATCAGTTGGCCCAGCACTAGTTTGTAACAGAGCTGGGATGCCAGCTCTTCTCCTTCTTCTTTAAAATTAATTAATTGATTAGCGATGTTTGGCTATGCTGGTTCTTCGTTGTGCTGCACAGGCTTTCTGTTGCTGCACATGGGCTTTCTTTGGTTGCAGTGTGTGGTCTCATTGTGGCAGCTTCTCTTGCTGCAAAATGTGGGCTCTAGATGCACAGGCTTCAGTATTTGTGACTCAGGGTCTCTAGAGCATGGATTCTACAGTTGGGGCCCATGGGCCCCATTGTCCCATGGCATGTGGAATCTTCCTGGACCCAGGATTGAATCTGTGTCCCCTTCACTGGCAAGCAGATTCTTAACCACTGGACCTTTAGGAACGTCCCCACCAGGTCTCCTTAAACCTCAGGATAGTTAATGCTGCTTCAGTTTCACACGCTGCCTCCAAAATATGTTCTTTTTTTAAAAGTAAGCAAGGTCACATTTGCAAATGTTGGCTTTTCTGTGATGTGGCTTTCTCTCTCTCTTTTTTTTAAGCTATATTGAGATATAATTGACATATAACTTTGTGTAAGTTTAAAGTGCCCAATGTGTTGATTTAATATATGTATATATCTTGAAATTGTTCCAAAATGTTAATTAACATCTCCACCAACTCACGTAATTACTTTGTCTGTGTGTGTTAAAAACACTTATGATCTACTCTTTAGCAACTTTCCAGTTATAATACAGTTGTTGTTCAGTCACTAAGTTGTGTCTGCTTCTTTGCGACCCCATGAACTGTAGCACACCAGGCTTCCCTGTCCTTTGCTATCCCCTGGAGTTTGCTCAGATTCATGTCCATGGACTTGGTGATGCTATCTAACCATCTCATCCTCTGCTGCCTTCTTTTCCTTTGGCCTTCAATCTTTCCCAGCAACAGGGTCTTTTCTGGTGAGTCAGCTCTTCACACCAGATGGCCAAACCATTGGAGCTTCAGCCTCAGCATCAGTCCTTTCTTTAGGATTGACTGGTTTGATCTCCTAGCAGTCCAAGGGACTCTCAAGAGTCTTCTTCAGCACCACAATTTGAAAGCATCAAGTCTTCAGCACTCAGCCTTCTTTATGGTCCAACTCTCACATCCATACATGACTACTGGAAAAACCATACCTTTGACTATATGGACCTTTGTTGGCAAAGTGATGTCTCTGATTTTAATATGCTGGATTTTAGATTTGTCATAGTTTTCCTTCCAGCAATAATACAGTATTATTACCTATAGTCACCATGCTGTACGTCACATCTCCAAAGTTTATTCATCTAACTGATGATTGTACTTTGGAACATCTCCCTGTTTCCACCAGCTCCCAGCCCCTGGAAACCACCCATCTACTCTGTGTTTCTGTGAATTTGGCTTTCTTCGAGTCCACACATGAGTGAGATCATACCATACCGTATTCGTCTTTATCTGTCTGACTTATTTCACTTAGAATAATGCCCTCAGGTCTATTCATGTTGTTACAAATGGCAAGGTTGTTTTCTTTTTTATGGCTGAATAATATTCCATTGTGTGTGTATAGTATAAATATAGGCTTATTTATAAATAAAATATATGTAGATCACATTTTATTTAACTACTTATGTTGTTTCCATGTCTCAACTGTAACACTGCAGTGAACACGGAGGTGCGGATAACTCTTCAAGGTAGTGTTTCATTTTCTTCTGATAAATACCAAAAAGTGGTATTGCTGGATCATATGTGTGTGTTGTGTGTTAGTTGCTCAGTGTGTCTGATTCTTTGCAACCTCATGGACTATGGCCTGCTAGGTTCCTCTGTCCATAGAATTCTCCAGGCAAGAATACTACAGTGGATTACCATTTCCTCCTCCAGGGGATCTTCCTGACCCAGAGACTGAACCCAGGTCTTTTGCATTGCCGGCAGATATTTCACCATTTGAGCCACCAGGGAAGGGCTGGGTCATATGGTAACTCTATTTTTAATTTTGGAGTAACCTCCATACTCTCTTCCATAGAGGTTGCATGAGTTTACATTCCTACCAATCATGCACAAGTGTTAACCCTTTTCTCCACATTCTCATCAGCATTTGTTATCTCTTGTCTTTTTAATAACAGTTATATGACTTTAAACTGATCTTGAGCTAACAGGTAATCACTGACCCCTGAAGGGTTTCTAGGCCCATGTGTGGCCTTGAAAATCTGAGTTACTTGAGAAGCAAAGTAGTTGAAGTTCATTCCCTATTTTTTGCTCTACCAAGACCAGTAGCTCAGCAGTAAAGAATCTGCCTGCAGTGCAGGAGACAAGGGAGACACTGGTTTGATCCCTGGGTAGGGAAAATCCCCTGAAGGAGGGCATGGCAACCCACTCCAGTATTCTTACCTGGAGAATCCCATGGGCGGAGGGGTCTGGGGGCTACAGTCCATGGGGTCACAAAACGCTGGAGACACGACTGAAGCGACAGAGCATGCACACAGACACCAAGACCAGAATGAAGGGTTCCTTTATGGTCTTGCTGGTTCCATGTGATGCAGATTCCTACCAACCTCATAGGTCTGGGCCATCACCCTCTATGGATCCCTAAAGCTTGGGAGGAAAGCAGAAGGCACAGGGCAGGCAGAAGGGGTTCTGGTCTCAGGGTGGAGTTCGGGATGGCACACGTGACTCACTAGGCAGCTACAGAGACTGTACCAAGCCCATGGGTGCCTCAGTCTCTTCCTCGCTCTTCTTCCTAATCTTTTTCTGCCTTCTCCCCTCCATGCTGTGGGAAGTGGGGGTTTCCTCTGAAGGTCAGCACCCAGAGTGCACAGTAACTACTTGATAGATGTTTGTGGATTACTGAATGTTGGTCCCAGAGGCTCTCAGGTGGGCCCTGGAAGAGAAGACAGGATCTTATCAATCCTCCCTGCTTACATTCACTCTGTGGCGCACCTGTATTTGCAACTCAGACTGAGGTGATATTTGCGTAACTTTTCCTCCTTTTACCATGCAAGCAGCTTACGTGTCAATGGTCACAACTTATGACCAACCTCTTCAAGTGTCCTAACCATGATGTGGCCACGGCTGAGGGGCCTGGGAAAGAGGAATGTTCTGAGCACCAAGGAACCCTATCTTTACAGAGCAGGATGTTTTAGCCATAGATAGGATGCTTGTCTTCCGATTCTAGGACTTGATGAGGGCAAGGACAGCCTGGTCTTCAGGCGAGTTTATCTCCAGGCTGCAGTCCTTTGCCCAGATTGGACTGTTTCTCCCAGCTTTTTCTCATTGCTGTGAATGCACTGGAATGGTGGATGCAGCGGCCCTGGCATCTGCTTCTTTAAGAAACAAGTTATCAGCAAATGCAGAAATGGGGGCAGCAAGAGTGGGGGAGCTGGGCTCTTTCCACTCAATTGAGGAACTAGAGAAAGTGAACGTGACAAAACTTTAAACAGACTATTTCTTTTCCAGGTGTTCTCATCAAGGAGGAAAGATAGACATGCATATGTACACGCACACGTACACACATACTTTATATTTTACATAAAGGTATTATTGTGCTAAACACACATAAGCTCTTGGGAAAGGAATTAAACTGGAAGCCTCAAGACCAGGTCTGACAGGTGGCAACCTCAGCCACCCGACATCTGACTCCATCTCTCCTATTGACTTGTAGTGCTGACTTAAGCAAGTCAATTAACCTTTCTGTGACCCACTCCCTAACCTTCTAAGTGGAAAAGAACAGCAGTGGCCCAGCTCCAAGGGGTGCCAGGAGCTTATCATCTTCCAAGAGCTTATCATCATTAGTGTGCTGTGTAAGAGCAGGTGCTACACTTGTATTAAAGGCCGGATGAATATTCATGAGTGTGTCTGTGCTGCCACTTTCCCCAGCCTCCCTGGATCTTGCTGAGCTGTGGGGGGAGGCTTCTAGAAAGTGTAAAATGGAAATGTCCTGGGCTTCAAATTGTCTCTGCAAATAGCACACTTCAACAGTGTGTATTTACCAATGAAATGTTAACAGGAATGACATTTGGGTGTGAAACCAAATGGAACTCTCAAGGTGGCAGGGGTAGTGGTGGGAGAAGAAGTAACATTTCAGCAGCACAAAGTACTGTGAACACTGCTTACCCAGGGTGGTTGGATTGGTGCTGTGGGCTGTGAAAGTTGAAGTGGGGAAGGATACAGAGTGATATCTTCAGACTTTAAACATTTTACTTTAAAACATGATTCTGTTCATTTTGGGGGATGATCTATTGATACAAGGCTGAAACTCTTCCTTTGAGGACAGAAGCTGACAGGTGTTCCATATGTTATTCTTGCATAAACCACTTCTGTGATCTATCTACTAAGATTTCCAGTTTGAGATCTTCTTAAGTGGAGCAAGGACTTAAAGGTATGTGGACCAATGAAGCAAAGCATCTTTATAGATTTTAACTGTTCTTCCACGCTTTCACAGATGTCTCACGTGTATGAAATCTGATAGTAATTTATTTAACAACTTGCCTTTAGGAGACTTTGCAAAGCATTCAACTTGTCTTTCATAGAAACAGTAGTGTTCTTTTTTTTGTGCTCATATTTCAGGGACTTAAGTAATATTGAGTTAAATTACATAATTACATTTGTGAGTACATCCAGCACACAGGTTTGATAACAGACACACCTGATTTGTAATGCCTCTGACTCTGCTGGTGGTAGCAGAAGTACAGTATCAATGCATGCTATCCATGGGGATTGGTTCCAGGACCCTCATGGGTACCAAAAGCCACAGATGTTCAAGTACCTTATACAATATAAAACAGTGGAGTATAGACAGTTTCTACATCCAAGTGTCTGCATCTGCGGATACAGAAGGCTGATTCCATGGGAAGGACAGGCAAGAGCATGCCGGCCATGAACCTGTCAGGAAGATGGAGAAATAAAATTGGCAAGTTGGTTGAGTAGAAGCTGGGTAAGAGAGCATTACCTATATTTTAATTTTGCTCCCTTTCTTCTAAAGCTTATGATAACCCCATCAGTTTTCTGTTGCCATCTCTATATTGTGCTGTGCTTAGTTGCTCAGTCATGTCCAACTCTTTGTGAGCCCATGTACTGCAGCCTACTAGGCTCCTCTGTCAGTGGGGATAATCCAGGCAAGAAAACTAGAATGGGTTGCCATGTACTTCTCCAGGGGATCTTCCCAACCCTGGGATGGAACCTAGGTCTCCCAACTACATGCAGATCTTTACTGTCAGAGCCACCAGAAGCTCTGTACAGTCATCAAAAACAAGACCAGGAGCTGACTGTGGTTCAGATCATGAACTCTTTATTGCAAAATTCAGATGTAAATTGAAGAAAGTAGGGGAAATCCCTAGTGCATTCAGGTATAACCTAAATAAAATCCCTTATGATTATACAGTAGAAGTGACAAATAGACTCAAGGGATTAGATCTGATAGACAGAGTGCCTGAAAAGCTATGGACAGAGGTTTGTGACATTTTACAGGAGGCACTGATCAAGACCATCCCCAAGGAAGAAAATGCAAAAAGGCAAAATTGTTGGAGGAGGCCTTACCTATAGCTGAGAAAAGAAGAGACTCTAAAGGCAAAGGAAAAAGGAAAGATATACCCATCTGAATGCAGAGTTGCAAAGAATAGCAAGGAGAGATAAGAAAGCCTTCCTCAGTGATCAATGAAAATAAATAGGAGAAAACAATAGAATGGAAAAGACTAGCGATCTCTTCAAGAAAATTAAAGATACCAAGGAAATATTTCATGCAAAGGTGGGCTCAATAAAGGACAGAAATGGCATGGACCTAACAGAAGCAGAAGATATTAAGAAGAGGTGGCAAGAATACACAGAACTATACAGAAAAGATCTTAATAACCACGGTGGTGTGATCACTCACCTAGAACCAGACATCCTGGAATGCCAAGTCAAGTGGGTCTTAGGAAGCATCACTATGAACAAAGCTAGTGGAGATGATGGAATTCCAGCTGAGCTGTTTCAAATCCTCAAAGATGATACTGTGAAAGTGCTACACTCAATATGTCAGCAAATTTGGAAAACTCAGCTGGAAAAGGTCAGTTTTCATTCTAATCCCAAAGAAAGGCAATCCCAAAGAAAGCTCAAACTACCGCACAATTGCACTCATCTCACACGCTAAAAGTAATGCTCAAAATTCTCCAAGCCAGGTTTCAACAGTACGTGAACCATGAACTTCCAGATGTCCAAGCTCAATTTAGAAAAGGCAGAGGACCCAGAGGTCAAATTGCAAACATCTGCTGGATCATCTAAAAGGCCAGAGAGTTCCAGAAAAACATCTACTTCTCCTTTATTGACTATGCTAGAGCCTTTGATTGTGTGGATAACCACAAACTGGAAAATTTTTTCAAGATATGGGAATACCAGACCACCTGACGTGTCTCTTGAGAAATCTGTATGCAGGTCAAGAAGCAACAGTTAGAACTGGACATGGAACAACAGACTGCTTCCAAATCCGGAAAGGAGTGCATCAAGGCTGTACATTGTCACCCTGCTTATTTAACTTATATGCAGAGTACATCATGTGAAATGTTCAGCTGGATGAAACGCAAGCTGGAATCAAGATTTCTGGGAGAAATATCAATAACCTCAGATATGTAGATGACACCACCCTTATGGAAGAAAGTGAAGAGGAACTGAAGAGCCTCTTGATGAAAGTGAAGGAGCAGACTGACAAAGCTGGCGTAAAACTCAGCATTCAAAACTAAGATCGTGGCATCTGGTCCTATCACTTAACTGCAAATAGATGTGGAAGCAATGGAAACAGTGACAAATTTTATTTTGGGGGGTTCCAATATCACTCCAGATGGTGACTGAAGCCATGAAATTAAAAGACACTTGCTCCTTGGAAGAAAAGCTATGAGGAACCTAGATAGCATATTAAAAAGCAGAGACATTACTTTGCTGACAAAGGTCCATCTAGTCAAAGCTGTGGTTTTTCCAGTAGTCATGTATGGATGTGAGAGTTGGAGTATAAAGAAAGCTGAGCATTGAAGAATTGACGCTTTTGAACTGTGGTGTTGGAGAAGACTCTTAAGAGTCCCTGGGACTGCAAGGAGATCAAACCAGTCAATCTTAAAGGAAATCAGTTCTGAATATTCATTGGAAGGACTGATGCTGAAGCTCCAATACTTTGCCAGCCTGATTTGAAGAGCCGACTTATTAGAAAAGAAAGTTGTGGTACATATACACAATGGAATACTACTCAGCTATTAAGAATGCATTTGAATCAGTTCTAAGGAGGTGAATGAAACTCAAGCCATTATACAGAGTGAAATAAGCCAGAAAGGAAAACACCATATTAATGCATATATATGGAATTTAGAAAGACGGTGTCAATGACCCTATATGTGAGACAGCAAAAGAGACAGATGTAAAGAACAGACTTTCGGACTCTGTGGGAGAAGGCGAGGGTGGGATGATTTGAGAGAATAACACTGAAACATGTATATTACCATATGTGAAATAGATCACCAGTCCAAGTTTGATGCATGAAACAGGGCACTCAAAGCCAGTGCACTGGAAGCCCAGAGGGACGGGGAACACATGTACACCTGTGGCTGATTCATGTCAACGTACGGCAAAACCCACCACAATACTGCAAAGTAATTAGCCTCCAATTAAAATAACTTAATTTTTTTCAAAAAGAAAAGACTCTGATGCTGGGAAAGATTGAAGGCAGGAGGAGAAGGAGATGACAGAGGATGAGATGGTTGGATGGCATCACCAACTTGATGGACATGAGTTTGAGCAAGCTCTGGGAGTTGGTGATGAACAGGGAAGCCTGGCTTGCTGCCGTCCTTAGGGTCACAAAGAGTCGGACATGATTGAGTGACTGAACTGAACTGACCTGAGCCACCAGGGAAGCCCATCTCTATTTTAAGGTATAGTATTTGAAGTTCAGAGAGCAACTTAGGGTGGCTATTCCACCCTAAGTTACACAACTAGTGAGCAGCACTCAGAATTTCAGTGTTTCTGGTTTTGCCTTTATGGGTCTCACTAAGGACTAACTTCCTTCAGGAACTGGTTTCTTTACCTGTTTTATTGAGTAAAAATGTAATAGTCACATATACAAAAAGCTCTATTACTTTCTCTTTCAATTTTATTAAATCTGGCTTTCTGTATCCTCCACTTAGGGTGATAAGAGATTCAGTCATGTTTTGGGCTCCCCAGCCTAGGATTTTGAGAGGAATCTAAGGCTTTACTTATTTACTTCATATTTGAGCAGGGGCCTTGTTCTTCAACAATGGTGATTGTTCTTGTAAATCAGTAGTTCTCAATGTGTGGTCCCAGACTGACAGCATCAGTGTTACCTTGGAAACTTGTCAGAAATGCAAATTCTCAGGTTTCATCCTTGATCTGTTAAATCAGGAGCTCTGGGCCCAGCAATGTATGCGCTGACAAAGCCTCCAAATATTCTGACACAGAAATACATTCTAATAGCACACAGTTTGAGAACTGCCTCTTGATAACATTCATTCATTCATTCATGTGTTCAACAAATACTTTTTGAGTGTCTGCTATGAGTCAGGGGCTGGTGATAAAATGACACATGTGGACAGTGTACCTGGGTTGATCTTTTTATTGTATTTTACATTTTTATTTATTTAATTTATTTTTGGCTGCACTGGATCTTTGTTGCTGCACAAGGGCGTTCTCTAGCTGTAATGGGTAGGGGCTACTCTATAGTTGTACAATGCAGTCTTCTCTTTGGGGTGGCTTTTCTTGTTATGGTGCACAAGCTCTAGGGTTCTCAGGATTCAGTAGTTGTGGTGCACAGACCTAGTTGCCTCATGGCATGTGGGATCCTCCCAGACCAGGGATTGAATCCGTGTCCCCTGCACTGGCAGGCAGACTCTTAAACACTGAACCACCGAACAACCAGGGAAGCCCTATTTTATTTTATTATTTTTATATTGTGACAAAATGCAAAAAATTTCCTTTTTTTAACCATCGTAAGTGAACAATTCAACGGCATTAAATACATTCACACTGTTGTACAACCACCACCACTATTCAATTCCAGATAATTTTCATCAACCTAAATAGAAACTCTGTACGCATTCAACAATACCTCTCCACTACCACTCTGAGCAGCCTCAAGTTACTTCTACTTTCTGTCTCATGAGTTTGCATATTCTATATACCTCATATAAGTGGACTTATTACCAAATTTATTCTTTTGTGTCTGGGTTATTTTATGTAGCATAATGTCTTCAAGGTCATCCATGTTCTAGAATGTGTCAGAATTTCTTTTTTTTTAAGGCCTAAATAGTATTCTGTTGTATGGTTTCTTTTTAAAATTTTATCTTTAATTGAAGGATGATTGCTTTACAATACTGTGTTGGTTTCTGCTATACATCAACATGAATCACTCATAGGTACATATATGTCCCTTCCCTGTTCAACCTCCCTCACACCTCCCACCCCATCCCACTCCTCTAGGTTGTTACAGAGCCCCAGTTTGAGTTTCCTGAGTCACACAGCAAATTCCCACTGACTATTTTACACATGACAGTGTATATGTTTCTATGTTATTCTCTCCATTCGTCTTACCCTCTCCTTCTTTCCCCCACCCCCGAACACAATTTCTTTATCCATCCATCTGTTGATGGAGGTTTGAACTGTTTGTACCTTTTGGTATATTGTGAATAATGCTGCTGTAAACATGAGTATAAAAGTATCTGTTTTGAATTCTTGCTTTCAATTCTTTGGGCATATACTTAGAGTTAAATTGATGGATCTTATGTTTACCATTTTGAGGTAACCACTAAATGGTGTGATGCAGCAACTATAACATTGTATGTTCTCACCAGCAGTGTATAAGTGTACCAATTTCTTCACATCCTCACCAACACTTTTTATTTTCTAATTTTTCATAATAATCATGCTAGTGGATATGAAGTGGTATCTCATTGCAGTTTTTTGATTTGTATTTCTCTAAAGACTAGGGTTATTTACATCTTTTCATGTATTTGCTTCCATTTGTATATCTTCTTTGGAGAAATGTCCATCAAATCCTTTGCCCATTTTTGATTTGGGCTGTTTGATTTTTTTTTATTGTTGAGTTTTAGAGTTTCTTTATATATTCTGTATTTTAACTGTGTATCAGATATATGATCTGCAGATTTTTTTTTTTGCAAATACTTTCTCTTATTCTGCACATTATATTATCACTCTCTTGATGACATCCTTGGTGATGGTTTAGTCACTAAGTTGTGTCCAACTCGTGCAACCCCCATGGACTGTAGCCCACCAGACTCTTCGGTCCATGAGATTTTCCAGGCAAGAATACTGAAGTGGGTTGCCATTTCATTCTCCAGGAGATCTTCTCAATCTAAGGATTGAACCCAGGTTTTCTGAACTGCAGGAAGACTCTTTACTGACTGAAGCTATTCTCTAGTGGCTTTTAATTTCAGTGTGAAGAATTCTCTTTTGCATTTCTTATAAAGCAAGTCTACTGGTGATTACCTCTCAGCATTTGTTTATTTAGAAATATGTTAATTTATCCCTCATTCTTGAAAGATAGTTTTGCTAGGTATAGACTTTTAGGTTGATAGAAGTCTTACTGTTTTCCGGCTTTTATGGTTATTGAGAAGAAATTAACTATTTATTTCGTTGAGGATTGCTTGGCCATAATGAGTCATTTTTTTCTTGCTACTTTCAAGATTCTCTGTTTGTCTTTGTGTTTTAGCAATTTGGCTCTAATGTGTTTCTACGTGGATTTCTTTAGAATTTAACCCTTATTGAAGTTCACTGAGATTCTTGAATGCATATATTCATATCTCCCCTCAGATTTGGGAAGCTTGGGACTATTTTTTCTCAAATTGTTTTTCTGCTCATTTCTTTCTTCCCCTGCAGAAGTCCGATAATGTGAACATTGGTGCATTTGATGGTGTTCTATATGTCCCTCAGCTTCTGGTTATTTTCCTCATTTTTTTTCTTTCTGTGCCAAAGACAGGATAATTTCAATGTTCTTCTGTTTAAATTCACTGATCCTTTCTTCCACTTAATCAACTTGCTGTTGAACTCCTTTGGTAAAGTTTTTATCTTAGTTATTGTACTTTTTAGCTCCACAATGTGCTCAGTTTCTTTTTATAATATCAATATTTTGATTAACGTTCTTATTTTGTTCATATATTGTCTCCTTGATTTCCTTTTGTTTGTTGTACATGATTTCTTTTAGCTCACAGAACATATTTGAGACAGTTGATTTAACATCTTGAGTAATAATTTCAATGTCTAGGCTTCCCTAGGGATCAGCCAGTTCAGTTCAGTTGCTCAGTCGTGTCCAACTCCCTGCAACCCCATGGACTGCAGTACGCCAGGCTTCCCTGTCCATCACCAACTCCCAGAGCTTCCTCAAACTCATGTCCATCGAGTCAGTGATGCCATCCAACCATTTCATCCTCTATCATCGCCTTCTTCTCCTGCCTCAGGGTCTTCCCACCATCAGGGTCTTTTCAAATGAGTCAGTTCTTCCCATCAGGTGGCCAAAATATTGGAGTTTCAGCTTCAGCATCAGTCCTTCCAATGAATATTTAGAACTGATTTCCTTTAGGGTGGACTTGTTGGATCTCCTTGCAGTCCAACGGACTCTCAAGAATCTCCTCCAATACCAAAAGCTTCTTTCCCATGAATGGGCTATGTTTTCCTATTTATTTGCAAATTTTATAATTTTTTATTGAGAAGCTGGACATTTCAGATATTATGGTCATTCTGAAAGTCCTCAGAAATTGCTTTTTGAGAATTGGACCCATCTTTTGTGACTTTTCCAGACTATTTTTGCAAAGTATGTATTCCTTGTTGTGTATTGTTGCTGAAGTTTCTATTCCATTTTCTCTGTAGTCAGTCAATGTCTTGACAAAGATTTACTTAAATGTTTGATTCCAAAAAGGAGAGTCTCTTTAAGTTCTTGGGAAGCCACTGCAACCCATGGGAGCTGAAACAGTGACTGCTAGTCCCTCAGTGACCAAAAGCAGCAACTAGCAATCAGAATACACAGTCTTGACATTTGGAAGAGAAGGTCCTATGTCCAGCCTGGTTCTAGGAAGCCACACCAGGAGTGCTGGCAATTATCCCCACAGATGCCTGCCACAGGGTTAGGCACTGGTGACTGGTAATCTAATATACAACAGGCTGAAATTCATTGAAACATGCTGGCCTCTTTATCAAGGTCTCCCCTGGATACTATAAGTGTTTAACTAGATGATAGGGTTCAAAAATTGTTACTCCAGACAGCTGTGGCAGTTGGGTCCTTGTTTAGGTGGAAGGATGGACTGCTTGGACTTCCTACTCTGCTTCACTGTCACCATTTCCGTCTGTGCGATAGTGCGTGCATTCCAGCGTTACAGTGCATTGTCCCTCAGTATCTTATAGGAAAGGAAAATGAAAGTGCCAATAATAGTGATAAAAGTATAGATCTTATAAACTTAATTTGATTAGAACAATGATACAAACCATCAGGTATGCTGACAGTGAAACTTTAACCTCAGTTGACTGGTATTTATAATTAAGTCAGTTGAGAGTGTATTCAATTTCTTTAAAAAATTGTCAAAGAAAAAGTACAAAATTTATGAATATGTAAAGAATGATGGAAATGTCATCAAATATGAAATGCAAAGGTGTGAGGGGCAATTTTATAATTTTTTTTAGCTCTTTGGGAAATAGGATCCTCTTATAGGATGACTTCAAACTGTAGTGCTGGAGAAGACTCCTGAAAGTCTCTTGGACAGCAAGGAGATCAAACCAGTCAATCTTAAGGGAGATCAGCCCTGAATATTCACTGGAAGGACTGAGGCTGAAGCTGAAGCTCCAGTAGTTTGGTCATCTGATTTGAAAAGATGGCTCATTGGAAAAGTCCCTGGTACTGTAAAAGACTGAGGGCAGAAGGGGAAAAGGGCGTCAGAGGATGAGACGGCTGGATGGCATCACCAACGCAATGAACATGAACTTGTGCAAACTCCAAAAGATGGTGAGTGACAGGGAGGCCTGGCATGCTGTAGTCCATACGGTGGCAGAGTCAGACGTGACTGGGTGACTGAACAACAACAACAAATAACATATAAACACATTTAAATTTTTTCTTTCACTTTATCATGGTTTTAAAGGTATTATTAATATTAAATTAGAGGACTTGGACCTTAGTGACCACATTTGTTGCTCAGGTTTCTCAAACCATTAAGGTAAAATGTTATTGTCTGCTTTCATTTCTCTTTACTCACCTATGCAACAATGATTGAGTATCTGTGCCAGATATAGGCTAGGTCCCAGAGAAACTACTGTGAATAAAATTTTATACTAGGTTTACACTGTAATGAGCAAGAGGGATGTTAATCACATTATCACTAGAATAAATATAAAACTACCCCTGGAAGGAAGGGGTGACACTTGTAGGATGGCTGGAGCTCAGGGCTTGAGGCTTCTGAGGAAAGAGGTACAGGACCCTGGGTCACTGTTGTGGCATGAGGCTCTGGGTGGTGAGAGGTGATGGGGGGGCTCTAACAGGGAGACAAGAGACAAGATGAATACATATGGGTCATGGGGAGGATGTAGTCTTTACTGAAAAATATTACTTGAAAATATATTGTTATATACATTACTGATACTTAATTCTGTTAGGTTTTAGATCTATGCAACTCATTACAGATACCTTATAACATAAAAAAAAGTGAGATATGTGAATTATGTTCCAGCCTCTAATCTTTGGCTGTGGTGACATTCACAGTCAGAGGTGGCTGGGCTATGTATGGGGCTGCCTTTCTCACCCCAACTTTCCCTGCGCTGCCAACTGTTGCATACAACTACCTTCTTAACCACTCCACATCTAGTTAGCTTCTAAGACTAAGTCCAAACCTGAACTCCCGGTCACTCTCACCAAATCTCTCTTACTCTGGTCTTCTCAGCAAATGACAAGCCAAACCTACCGGTAGCTCAGGCCAAAGTCCAGACATCATTTTAACCCTCTCTTTCCCTCACACTCCACATCCAAATCATCACCAAATGTTGACAGCTTAACCTTCAAAATACATTTAAACCCTGACAACTTCCTCCACAACCATCACTCCCACCCTCATCCCAGCTACTGCCATCTGTCCTGGATTATGGCAATTGCGTTCCAACTGGCTTCTCTGCTTGCAATCAGCCCTAGACAGTTTCCTCTTTTTGCCAAATACTCCAACAGAATGATATTTAAAAAACAGGAGTTAGGTCACACCATCCCTCATTCTAACTCCTCTGGGGCTTGTCAGCTCTCTCAGAATAAGACCCAAAGTCCCTGCACAGTTTGGCCCCCTGCTACTCTTGACACTGTTTCCTCTCACTTTCCCTTCTCCCATCCCTTCAAGCCACATGGGTTTCCTTACTGTTCCTCCAATATCCCTGGGCTTGTTTCTGCCCTAGTGCCTTTTCTCATTCTCTTCTTCTGTCTGGTTGTTCTGCTTCCAGATACCTGAATGATTCACTCCTCTCAATCCCTCTGTTCCTTCAGATCTCTATTCAAATATCACTATAATCGAGGGTCTACTTCTGGGCTTTCTGTATAGCATGGGAACACATACCAGTCCTGCCTTTTACCAGTACTCCTTTTACCCTTACTCTGTATCATTCTCTCCATAGAACTTACCATCTAAAATGCTATATATTTCCTTAATCATCAGCTTCCTTCTCTATCATGAAAACTCCATGAAGGTGGGACTTGTCTATTTTGTTCAATGGTCTAACCTCCAGTGTCTCCAAAATTGCCTGACACATAAAACAAGCTCAGTAAATAAATGAACTTCTCCATCACCCTCTGTTCACTTCTCTCAAGATGTTTCTGTTGGTTTTCTGACCTTGGGAAGATAGCAGCAAGTGGTCATGAAGCAGAGTCTTAGTTCCCTGCTAAGAATTGAACTTGGGTAGCCTGGATGGAAAACCAGGAATCCTGACCACTAGATCACCAAGGACTGGAAACTAGAAGCAAACTTTCCCTGACTCTTACCCTATTTGAAAAATTAATTTCTCAAAGAGTCGAAAACTGTAGGGATGGGTACAAAGTTTACTATTAGAGACACAGTACAACAAGTGGCTGAGCACACAGAGAAAGGGTTTGTTTAGTTAAGACAGAAGCAAGGCAGAAATATGCACCTAGAGAGAAAGGGTGTGAGTGTCCTCCCTGAGGAAGAGCACCATAAACAGGTGATTAAACCATTATACAGAGCAGTTTTACCTTTGGCCAAGTTATCTCACTTCTTTTCCCACATCTGATCTGCCCTAGGACCCTCCCCCATCTGCATGCACATCTTTTTCTAAGATGGATTCCAGCACAGAGGCCTGGGGGAGGCTTGATATCACCTATTATGGCATGGTACCATCTTCTTTTTGACTCCTGAGGAGCATTTCTTTAGTTAGGTAGATCTCCTTGACATCAAGAGTGGTCATCTTATCTCTTTACTCCAGCAGAGCTCAGCTCCTGTCATTAATTTTGTCCTTGGAACTCTAGGAAAACAAAGCTTCAATTTTACCCCACTTGACAGACACCAGGTGTCCAGCCCAGGGGCCTATCTATCTCCTACCTCGTTTCTACTGTCCTTATTGCTGGTGACCTGTGGAAGACTTGCAGCCTTTTATTCACATGAAGCTTGGTTTCTTTTACTCTCTTTCTCAGAACTGTCATCTATATTCCTTGAAATCCATAATATTTTCCATCATTTATCCTCTTGTTTTATATTTTTCCCATTATTCTCTTTTGCTGCTGTTACATATGTTCAGTTCAGTCGCTCAGTCGTGTCTGACTCTTTGTGACCCCATGAATTGCAGCACGCCAGGCCTCCCTGTCCATCACCAACTCCTGGGTTCACTCAAACTCACGTCCATCAAGTTGGTGATGCCATCCAGCCATCTCATCCTCGGTCATCCCCTTTTCCTCCTGTCCCCAATCCCTCCCAGCATCAGAGACTTTTCCAAAGAGTCAACTCTTCGCATCAGGTGGCCAAAGTACTGCAGTTTCAGCTTTAGCATCATTCCTTCCAAAGATCACCCAGGGCTGATCTCCTTTAGAATAGACTGGTTGGATCTCTTTGCAGTCCAAGGGACTCTCAAGAGTCTTCTCCAACACCACAGTTCAAAAGCATCAATTCTTCGGTGCTCAGCTTTCTTCACAGTCCAACTCTCCAGTCCATACATGACCACTGGAAAAACCATAGCCTTGACTAAACGGACCTTTGTTGTCAAAGTAATGTCTCTGCTTTTCAATATGCTGTTTCAATATGCTTTTCAATATGCTATTTCCTTCCAAGGAGTACGCATCTTTTAATTTCATGGCCGCAGTCACCATCTGCAGTGATTTTGGAGCCCAAAAAATAAAGGCTGTGACAGCGCACAATTGCGGGTGGCTGTGATGGCACACAAGCGGGGCCGAGAGGAGCTACCCCACATCCGAGATCAGGGGCAGAAGCCGTGAGGACCCCATGCCCGACGGGCAGTGGCCAAGAGGAGCTACCCCACGCCCGAGGTCAGGGGCAGTGGCCAGGAGGAGCTACCCCATGCCCGAGGTCAGGGGCTGCGGTCGAGAGAAGCAACTCCACCTCCAAGGAGCAGTGGCTGCGCTGGAGCAGGAGGGCCGAGAGGAGCTACTCCATGTTCAAGGTCAGAAGGGGCGGCGGTGAGGAGATTCCCCTCATCCAAGTTAAGGAGCAGCGGCTGTGCTTTGCTGGAGTGGCTGTGCTTTGCTGGAGCAACTGTGAAGAGATAGCCCATGTCCAAGGTAAAAGAAACCCAAGTAAGATGGTAGGTGTTGCAAGAGGACATTAGAGGGCAGACACACTGAAACCATACTCACAGAAAACTAGTCAATCTAATCACACTAGGACCACAGCCTTGTCTAACTCAATGAAACTAAGCCATGCCCTGTGGGGCCACCCAAGACGGGCGGGTCATGGTGGAGAGGTCTGACAGAATGTGGTCCACTGGAGAAAGGAATGGCAAACCACTTCAGTATTCTTGCCTTGAGAACCCCATGAACAGTATGAAAAGGCAAAATGATAGGATACTGAAAGAGGAATTCCCCAGGTCAGTAGGTGCCCAATATGCTACTGGAGGTCAGTGGAGAAATAACTCCAGAAAGAATGAAGGGATGGAGCCAAAGCAAAAAACAATACCCAGCTGTGGATGTGACTGGTGATAGAAGCAAGGTCCGATGCTGCAAAGAGCAATATTGCATAGGAACCTGGAATGTCAGGTCCATGATTCAAGGCAAACTGGAAGTGGTCAAACAGGAGATGGCAAGAGTGAACATTGACATTCTAAAAATCAGCAAACTAAAATGGACTGGAATGGCTGAATTTAACTCAGATGACCATTATATCTACTACTGTGGGCAGAAATCTCTTAGAAGAAATGGAGTAGCCATCATGGTCAACAAGAGTCTGAAATGCAGTACTTGGATGCAGTCTCAAAAACGACAGAATGATCTCTGTTCGTTTCCAAGGCAAACAATTCAATATCACAGTAATCCAAGTCTATGCCCAAGCCAGTTACCCTGAAGAAGCTGAAGTTGAACGGTTCTATGAAGACCTACAAGACCTTTTAGAACTAATACACAAAAAAGATGTCCTTTTCATTATAGGGGACTGGAATGCAAAAGTAGAAAGTCAAGAAACACCTAGCTGCTACTGCTGCTAAGTCGCTTCAGTCGTGTCTGACTCTGTGTGACCCCAAGACGGCAGCCCACCAGGCACCCCCGTCCCTGGGATTCTCCAGGCAATAACACTGGAGTGGGTTGCCATTCCCTTCTCCAGTGCATGAAAGTGAAAAGTAAAAGTGAAGATGCTCAGTTGTGTCCGACTCTTAGCGACCCCATAGACTGCAGCCTACAAGTCTCCCCTGTCCATGGGATTTTCCAGGCAAGAGTACTAGAGTGAGGTGCCATTGCCTTAGTAACAGACAAATTTGGCCTTGGAATATGGAATGAAGCTGGGCAAAGGCTAATAGAATTTTTCCAGGAGAACGCACTGGTCATAGCAAACACCCTCTTCCAACAACACAAGAGAAGACTCTACACATCGACATCACCAGATGGTCAACACTGAAATCAGATTGGTTATATTCTTTGCAGCCGAAGATGGAGAAGCTCTATACAGTCAGCAAAAACAAGACTGGGAGCTGACTGTGGCTCAGATCATGAACTCCTTATTGCCAAATTCAGACTTAAATTGAAGAAAATAGGGAAAACCACTAGACCATTCAGGTATGACCTAAATCAAATCCCTTATGATTATACAGTGGAAGTGAGAAATAGATTTAAGGGCCTAGATCTGATAGATAGAGTGCCTGATGAACTATGGAATGAGGTTCCTGACATTGTACAGGAGACAGGGATCAAGACCATCCCCATGGAAAAGAAATGCACAAAAGCAAAATGGCTGTCTGGGGAAGCCTTACAAATAGCTGTGAAAAGAAGAGAAGAGAAGAGCAAAGGAGAAAAGGAAAGATATAAGCACCTGAATGCTGAGTCCCAAAGAATAGTAAGAGATAAGAAAGCCTTCCTCAACAATCAATTGAAAGAAATAGTTACATATGTTAAGAGATGCCATTATTTTTTTATCCTCAGGAAATGTCTGGCTTCCTGACAATGACACCAGGAAGATAGTTCAATGGGAAACAACCCATGGCTTCTCCATAATTTTCTGGGTTCTTGAAAATGTTGGTGAGGAAATGGAGAAATCAGAACATTTATGCACTATTGGTGTGAAAATAAAATGTAAAATGGTGTTGTCACTGTGAAAAACAAGGCCTTGAACAGATATCTGAACAAGCATGTCGATTGAAGAATTACTCAAAATACCCCCAAAATGGAAACAACCTGTGTCCATCCACAGACGAATGGATAAACCAATGTAATATACACATATAATGAAATACTGCATGTGAGTTAAGTCACTCACTCCTGTCCAGCTCTTTGTGACCCCATGGAATGTAGCCCCCCAGGCTCCTCTGTCCATGGGATTATCCAGGCAAGGATATTGAATGTGCTGCTATTTCCTCCTCCAAGGGATCTTTTTGACCCACAGATTGAACCCACATCTCCTGCTGTTCTTGCATTGGCTTTTTTTTTTTTTAACCACTGAACCAAATATTATTCAGTCTTAAACAGGAAGGAAGTTCTGACACAACTACAACATGGATGAACCTTGAGGACATTGTAGTAAGTAAAGCAAGTAAAACAAGAGGACAAATACTATACAATTCCGTGTATATGAGGTACATGAAAAGTGAAAGTGAAGTCCCTCAGTCGTGTCCGACTCTTTGCAACCCTGTACACTGTAACATACCAGGCTCCTCTGTCTGTGGGATTCTCCAGGCAAGAGTACTGGAGTGGGTTGCCATTTCCTTCTTCAGGGCTCTTCCCGACCCAGGGGTCAAACCCAGGTCTCCCGAATTGTCAGTTCAGTTGCTCAGTCGTGTCCGACTCTTTGCGACCCCATCAATTGCAGCACTCCAGGCCTCCCTGTCCATCACCATCTCCCTGAGTTCACTCAGACTCACGTCCATCGAGTCCGTGATGCCATCCAGCCATCTCTTCCTCTGTCGTCCCCTTCTCCTCCTCCCCCCAATCCCTCCCAGAATCAGAGTCTTTTCCAATGAGTCAACTCTTCGCATGAGGCGGCCAAAGTACTGGAGCTTCAGCTTTAGCATCGTTCCATCCAAAGAAATCCCAGGGTTGATCTTCTTCAGAATGGATTGGCCAGATCCCCTTGCAGTCCAAGGGACACTCAAGAGTCTTCTCCAACACCACAGTTCAAAAGCATCAATTCTTCAGCGCTCAGCCTTCTTCACAGTCCAACGCTCACATCCATACATGACCACAGGAAAAACCGTAGCCTTGACTAGACGGACCTTAGTCAGCAAAGTAATGTCTCTGCTTTTGACTATACTATCTAGGTTGGTCATAACTTTTCTTCCAAGGAGTAATTGTGTTTTAATTTTATGGCTGCAATCACGATCTGCAGTGATTTTGGAGCCCCAACAAATAAAGTCTGACACTGTTTCCACTGTTTCCCCATCTAGTTCCCATGAAGTTACGGGACCAGATGCCATGATCTTCGTTTTCTGAATGTTGAGGTTTAAGCCAACTTTTTCATTCTCCTTTTTCACTTTCATCAAGAGGCTTTTTAGCTCCTCTTCACTTTCTGCCATAAGGGTGGTGTCATCTGCATATCTGAGGTTATTGATATTTCTCCTGGCAATCTTGATTCCAGCTTGTGTTTCTTCCAACCCAGCGTTTCTCATGATGTACCCTGCATAGAAGTTCAATAAGCAGGGTGACAATATACAGCCTTGACGTATTCCTTTTCCTATTTGGAACCAGTCTGTTGTTCCATGTCCACTTCTCACTGTTGCTTCCTGACCTGCATACAGATTTCTCAAGAGGCAGGCTAGGTGGTCTGGTATTCCCATCTCTTTCAGATTTTTTACACAGTTTATTGTGATCCACAGAGTCAAAGGCTTTGGCATAGTCAATAAAGCAGAAGTAGATGTTTTTCTGGAACTCTCTTGCTTTTTCCATGATCCAGCAGATGTTGGCAATTTGATCTCTGGTTCTTCTGCCTTTTCTAAAATCAGCTGGAACATCAGGGAGTTCACGGTTCACATATTGCTGAAGCCTGGCTTGGAGAATTTTGAGCATGACTTTACTAGCATGTGAGATGAGTGCAATTGTGCGGTAGTTTGAGCATTCTTTAGCATTGCCTTTCTTTGGAATTGGAATGAAAACTGACCTTTTCCAGTCCTGTGGCCACTGCTGAGCTTTCCAAATTTGCTGGCATATTGAGTGCAGCACTTTCACAGCATCATCTTTCAGGATTTGAAAGAGCTCAACTGGAATTCCATCACCTCCACTAGCTTTGTTCATAGTGATGCTTTTTAAGGCCCACTTGACTTCACATTCCAAGATGTCTGGCTCTAGATTAGTGATCACATCATCATGATTATCTGGGTCTTGAAGATCTTTTTTGTACAGTTCTTCTGTGTATTCTTGCCACCTCTTCTTAATATCTTCTGCTTCTGTTAGGTCCATACCATTTCTGTCCTTTATCGAGCCCATCTTTGCATGAAATGTTCCCTTGGTATCTCTAATTTTCTTGAAGAGATCTCTAGTCTTTCCCATTCTATTCTTTTCCTCTATTTCTTTGCATTGGTCACTGAAGAAGGCTTTCTTATCTCTTCTTGCTATTCTTTGGAACTCTGCATTCAGATGCTTATATCTTTCCTTTTCTTCTTTCCTTTTCACCTCTCTTCTTTTCACAGCCATTTATAAGGCCTTCCCAGACAGCCATTTTGCTTTTGTGCATTTCTTTTCCATGGGGATGGTCTTGATCCCTGTCTCCTGTACAATGTCAGGAACCTCATTCCATAGTTCATCAGGCACTCTATCTATCAGATCTAGGCCCTTAAATCTATTTCTCACTTCCACTGTATAATCATAAGGAATTTGATTTAGGTCATACCGGAGTGGTCTAGCAGTTTTCCCTATTTTCTTCAATTTAAGTCAGAATTTGGTAATAAGGAGTGCATGATCTGAGCCACAGTCAGCTCCTGGTCTTATTTTTGTTGACTGTATAGAGCTTCTCCGTCTTTGGCTGCAAAGAATAGAATCAATCTGATTTCAGTGTTGACCATCTGGTGATGTCGATGTGTAGAGTCTTCTCTTGTGTTGTTGGAAGAGGGTGTTTGCTATGACCGGTGCATTTTCTTGGCAAAAATCTATTAATCTTTGCCCAGCTTCATTCCACATTCCAAGGCCAAATTTGCCTGTTACTCCAGGTGTTTCTTGACTTCCTACTTTTGCATTCCAGTCTCCTATAATGAAAAGGACATCTTTTTTGTGTGTTAGTTCTAAAAGGCCTTGTAGGTCTTCATAAAACCGTTCAACTTCAGTTTCTTCAGCGTTACTGCTTGGGGCATAGACTTGGATAACTGTGATATTGAATGGTTTGCCTTGGAGATGAACAGAGATCATTCTGTCGTTTTTGAGATTGAATCCAAGTACTGCATTTCGGACTCTTTTGTTGACCATGATGGCTATTCCATTTCTTCTGAGGGATTCCTGCCTGCAGTAGTAGATACAATGGTCATCTGAGTTAAATTCAGCCATTCCAGTCCATTTTAGTTCGCTGATTCTTAGAATGTCGACGTTCACCCTTGTCATCTCTTGTTTGACCGCTTCCAATTTGCCTTGATTCATGGACCTTGCATTCCAGGTTCCTATGTAATATTGCTCTTTACAGCATCAGATCTTGCTTCTATCACCAGTCACATCCACAGCTGGGTATTGTTTTTGCTTTGGCTCCATCCCTTCATTCTTTCTGGAGTTATTTCTCCACTGATCTCCAGTAGCATATTGGGCACCTACCGTCCTGGGGAATTCCTCTTTCAGTATCCTATCATTTTGCCTTTTCATACTGTTCATGGGGTTCTCAAGGCAAGAATACTTAAGTGGCTTGCCATTCCCTTCTCCAGTGAACCACATTCTCTCAGACCTCTCCACCATGACCCACCCGTCTTGGGTTGCCCCGCAGGCATGGCTTGGTTTCATTGAGTTAGACAACGCTGTGGTCCTAGTGTGATTAGATTGACTAGTTTTCTTTGAGTATGGTTTCAGTGTGTCTTCCCTCTGATGCCCTCTTGCAACACCTACCATTTTACTTGGGTTTCTCTTACCTTGGGCTCGGGGTATCTCTTCACGGCTCCTCCAGCAAAGCACAGCCACTGTTCCTTACCTTGGGTGAGGGGTAACTCCTTACCGCCACCGTTCCTGACCTTCAACTTGGGATAGCTCCTCTAGGCCCTCCTGTGCCTGCCCACTTTACCATCTGATCCATCAGGGAAGTCCTATATCAGGTACACAGAGGAGTCAAATTCATGGAGACAGAAAGTAGAATGGTGGTTGCTAGATGCTGGGTGAAGGGGAGAATGGGGAGTTGATGTTTCATGGATATAAAATTTTAGTTTTACAAGATGAAAAGAGTTATGGAGATTGGTTTCACAACAATGTGAATATAACTTAACACTACTGAACTGTACGGGCTTCCCTGGTGGCTCAGAGGATTAAGCGTCTGCCCACAATGTGGGAGGCCTCGGTTCAATCCCTGGGTTGGGAAGATCCTGTGGAGAAGGAAATGGCAACCCACTCCAGTATTCTTGCCTGGAGAATCCCACAGATGGAGGAGCCTGGTAGGCTACAGTCTACAGGGTAGCAAAGAGTCGGATACGACTGAGCGAGTTCAGTTCACTTCACTTCACTGAAGTGTACACTGAATAATGGCTAAGATGACAAATTTTATAGTATGTATATTTTACTACAATTAAAAAACCCTCAGAGACCAATAAAGTGTGGAAATGTACTGAAAGATTTAAGTTGGAAAGAAGGATTTATAAAATCTTGCTATTTTGAAAAAATTATTGGCCAAATTAATATAATATTTTAGCCCTGCAAATGAGCAACTTTGTTAATGATTAAATGCATAAAATAAAGCATCTTAGAAATCTGCTGACACATACTACATTATCAGAAATGAACCAGGGGCTTTGGTAGTGACTTACTGATAAAAAATCTGCCTGCCAATGCAGGAGACACGTTTGATCCCTGATCCAGGAAGATCCCGTATGCTGTGGAACAACTAAGTCCATGTGCCACAACTATTGAGCCTGTGCTCTAGAGTCCAGGAGCCACAGCTATTGAGTCCACGTGCTACAGCTACTGAAGCTCTCACGCCCTTGAGCCCATGCTCCAAAACAAGAAAAGCCACTGCAATAACAACCCTGTGCATTGCAGCTAGAGAGTAGCCCCTGCTCGCCACAGCTAGAGAAAAGCCTGAGCAGCAACAAAGACCCAGCACAGCAAAAAGTAAAGAATAAATACATAACTAAACAAACAAAGAAGCAGAATGTACTGCATGAGTCCTTTTCATAGCTATCCTAATATTGTTGTTGTTGTCCAGTCACTCAGTCGTGTCCAACTCTTTATGACTCCATGGGCTGCAGAATGCCAGGATTCCCTGTCCTTCACCATCTTCTGGAGCTTACTCAAATTATGTCCATCGAGTCAGTGATGCCATCCAACCATCTAATCCTCTGCCGACCCTTCTCCTCCTGCCTTCACTCTTTCCCAGAATCAGGGTCTTTTCCAATGAGTTGGCTATTTGAATCAGGTGGTCAACGTTTTGATGTTTCAGCTTCAGCATCATTCTTCCAGTGAAAATTCAGGACTGATTTCCTTTAGGATTGATTGGTTTGATCTCCTTGCTGTCCAAGGGACTCTCTAGAGTCTTTTCCAACACCACAGTTCAAAAGCATCAATTCTTCAACACTTAACCTTCTTTATGGTCCAACTCTCACATCCGTACATGACTACTGGAAAAACCATAACTTTGACTAGATGGACCTTTGTTGGTAAAGTAATGTCTCTGCTTTTTAATATACTATCTAGGTTGGTCATAACTTTTCTTCCAAGGAGCAAGAGTCTTTTAATTTCATGCCTGCAGCACCATCTGCAGTGATTTTGGAGCCCCCCAAAATAAAGTCAACTGTTTCCATTGTTTCTGCATCTATTTGCCATGAAGTGATGGGACCAGATGCCATGATCTTAGTTTTTTGAATGTTGAGTTTTAAGGCAACTTTTTAACTCTCCTCTTTCACTTTCATCAAGAGGCTCTTCAGTTCCTCTCCACTTTCTGCCATAAAGGTGGTGTTGTTATCTGCATATCTGAGGTTATTGATATTACTCTGGCCATCTTGATTCCAGCTTGTGCTTCATCCAATCTGGCATTTCTCATGATAAGCAGGGTAGCAATATACAGCCTTGATGTACTCCTTTCCCAATTTGGAACCAGTCTGTTGTAATCCTAATGTACATTACCGTCAACCTATTATTTACCACAATTCTATTATACATTGGTACTTTGTTTTTTCTGGAGTTGAATCTGGCAGCAGGTAATAAGACCTTTATAAAATGATTAATTCCTCTGGCTTGGTTATTTCACTTTGGGGAATTTTTTTTCCATTCAATGAATAGTCACTAATCACTCACCTTCCCTGTGTCAGACATTGTTCTGGGTGTTGTGAACACAATGGTGAAGTCTGCATAATTCCTGTCCTCAGAGTTTATAGTCCTATAGGGAGAAAGAGACATATTAATGGTTGTAGTGGACTGCATGCTCCTTCTTTCTGACAACAAGAGTCCAAATCTTCTTTAAGAAACATCTTCAGTTCCACCATGTGAATAGATTGACCACTCACCCAGCCACCCTTAATTTAATTCTATCACGGTATTTCACCAACCATCGCAATCCCCCAGCCACAGTAATTGGTTCAGAGATGGTATATAACTCATTTGGAGCCAATGAGACGAATAAAGATGTTTGCTGGGGCTTGTGGGAAAGGTACATTTTCTTTTACTGTGTTTTATGAAGGTGTGAGCTTAACAGCTGCTGTTGCCTTCACAGTTCCATGGAGTATATAGCAGAGGACAAAATCAACTCCTGGAGAAGGCAGAACAAAGAGATTAGAAAAATGGCCAGCTGATGTGCTCTGAGCCTCTGCATTGAAGCACTGTGGTCAGCTCTGCCCTTGGACTTTCAGTTATATGAGCCAATAAGGTCTCTTCTGTGTATAAGCCAGCCTGAGTTGCACGCTATCAACTATACAGAAGGAAGACCAACTCATTGCATTTGTCACACTGATGGCATGTCACAGTAGAGTGACAGGGTAGATGTGAGGAAGGGACCTATGGAAGGGAATCTTCAGGCATATGCCTAAGGACATAGCTAAGAAAAAATAAAGAGTGATGTATCCCAGGATGTTTATAGCAACCTTATCCTTAAGGGGAAAAATGGAAATAACTCAAATGTTCAATGAAAGGTACATTATTAGGCACATCATTGCATCTACAAAAAATGCAACACACACCAATGTGATGAAATGCCATCAAAATTGACAAATATGTGCACTATTTAGGTACACAGTAATACTCAGTCTGGTTCTGTCAAACTCTCGGAAGTTAGTGAGTTGTTAACAAGAAAAGCTTAATGCTTTCCCAATCACTGTACTCTACCAAGTCCTCCTTTCTTTACCATGGCAGCATTTTTGGCCAACACCACAGTTTCCATTCTCTTTCAGTTATTCAGACTCCAGATTTAGATGTAACTTCAGGCTGAGTTTGTCTGCTTCCCTAGCACCTCAGAGCCCAGAGGCCTCTCTTGGGAGGAAGGGAATGTGAGCTTCTCTGTCACTGCCTTCTCTGCGATGTTTATTTATTTTTTATTTTTTTATTTCTAATATATATAATTTTATTACAAAAATTTTTTTAAAAAAACAAAACACAACATTCTCATTCTAGAAAACCCAAAAGTTGCTATTGATGCTAATTTCTATGAGTTTGCTGTGCTACCATACACAAGTCAAGAAATTAAAGAAACCATTAAATATTTAGAAACATTTAACATCAGAAGCTTGAAACTCTAACTGTATGTAGTAGCCCCTCAAAAGCCACAACTTGCATTTATAAAAAAGTATTTTCTCTACAAAGAATCTTATCAGCTATACAAAAATCTGTACAGTTTTTATACTGAAGCTAATATTGAGCTGCACTTGAATTCACATTCTTAGCAAAACAATTGCCTGAGCACACACGCACACTCCACACACATCATTACAAGATAGCCATTTATTCCTCGTCTTCCTCCTCCTCCTCCTCATCTTCATCTTCTTCCTCCTCATCTTCTGGTTCATTTTTCTTCTTGGAGCCTGTCGGCCTGCCAGGGCCCTTTTTTCCCGCTTCACTCTTGCCCTTGGTACGGTATGCAGCAATATCCTTTTCGTATTTCTCCTTTAGCTTAGCTGCTTTCTGTTCATATGGCTGTTTATCTTTGGCTGACTGCTCAGACCACATTTCACCCATTTTTTTTGCAGTATCCCCAATGGATAAGCCAGGGTGTTCACTTTTGATCTTTGGGCGATGTTCGGAGCAAAACAGGAAGAAGGCAGATAGATGGAGGCCTTTTCGGAGCGTTGGGATCTTTTTTCTTTCCCTTCTTGTCACCTTTAGGAGGGACATAATTTTTCATCTCCCTGTCGTAGCGAGCTTTGTCACTTTTTGCCATGTCTTCGAACTTGGACTTTTCCTTGGCCGACATTGTCTTCCATCTCTCGGAACATTTCTTGGAAAACTCTGCGAAATTGACTGAGGAGTCGGGGTGTTTCTTCTTGTGCTCCTCGCGGCAGGTCTGCACGAAGAAGACGTACGAAGACATCTTGCCCCGCGGCTTGTTGGGGTCGCCCTTCCTCATGATGCTGCTGCTGCGACGGAGGCTGCCTGTCCACCTGGTGAAAGATTTTCCTCGGAGTTCCGCGCAGCGGCCGCTTCTGACCGCTATGCTGCTGCCCTGGCTCCGGCGTGAACTGGTTCCTCTGTGATGTTTAGGAAGAAGGTGATTTTGAGCTTGTTATTATCCCAACTCCCACTGATTTTCAAGGTCTAATTCCCATGGTGTTGGAGATTGGAAGAGGAGGAGGGGCAGAGATCTTACAGGCCTGAGTTGAGAGTACCCCGCTTGACAGGTGGCTGCTGGACCATCATCTTGGCTTTCATCTTCTTGTCTCTTCCATACTTGAGGCTCTCTGCCTGTGGGGCTGCAGGGACTCTGCTTCTCCCTTCCAATTCTCTGAGCTGGGAGAGGATGCTGAAAATCCTTTTCTTGAGAGTCATAGCACTTTCTTTTCCTTCTGCCTTCAGAGGCTCATATAGGCTTCTTGCCTCCAGAAATTTCCAGAGAAGATGTCTTTATCAAACTCACAGGTGCTGTACAACTTCCAGGGATATAGATCAAGTTCTCCCAATAATTCTCGTATTTCTCTCCATACCTTATTATGGCTTGCTGCTAACCAAGGATGCAGCCAGTGGAGAGATGGTAGTCTCTCCTTCAAACAAGTAATCTCAGATTCTACAAGGGATTTTAACCCTCCTAAAACTGTGCTGGGGAGGCTCTTTAATATGAAATTTAGACTGCTGCCAAGGTCAAAGACTTCCAACTTTAATTTTTCCTCTTAACAATTTTCCCCAATTTGAGCTAGTGGAGAGGCAGGTAGATGTTAGTTGGAATGATGGTAGGGAATAGTAGTAGGGCTAATTTGTCTGTCTCTCAATAATGGGGTGTTGGCTTCAATTTTTGGCAGCTTTTTTTAGAATATTGGGTACTTAGAGTCTCTTGTTTTCAGCTACAGGCCTTAGTGCCAATTCCAGGACATAAGTCTTACTGAACATCCTATTTTGTGTATCCTTCAAGCCTTATACATCTCTGCCAATTTTCAGTCTACTTGTTGTATTATTACTGAGATAAGAGTGAAAGATTCTCCAGCTCTGTGGATTTGTCTATTTTTCCTTACAGTTCTATCAGTTTTGCTTTATGTTTTCTGAAGCTTTGTTTTTAGGTGTTTCTATATTTAGAATTGTTACATCCTCCCAGTGAATTCACACCACTATCAATATAAAATGTCTCTCTTTATTCCTGGTAGTATTTCTTGTTTTAAGATCTACTTTTCTGATAATATTGGTATTCCAGCTTTGAGGGGAATAGTGTTTGAATAGTTTATCTTTTCCATTTTTTACTTCTACTTGTGTATATTTAACGTGAGCATCATATCAGTTCAGTTCAGTTCAGTTTAGTTGCTCATTCGTGTCTGACTCTTTACTACCCCATGAATCGCAGCACGCCAGGCCTCCCTGTCCATCACTGACTCCCGGAGTTCACTCAGATTTATGTCCATCGAGTCATATAGACTGTATATAATCCAGTTTGATTTTTAAATCTAGACTGGCAATACATGCATTTTGATAGCAGTGTTTACATTCTATAATATAGGTATGGACATGATTGGGATTAAGTCTAACATGTTGCTATTTTTCTTTTTATCCCTTATTATTGAATTGAAGTCGCTCAGTCAGGTGCGAGTCTTTATGACCCCAAGGACTGTTGCCTACAAGACTCCTCTGTCCATGGAATTTTCCAGGCAAGAACTGGTTCAGTTTGGTTCAGTCACTCATTGGTGCCCGACTCTTTGCGACCTCATGGAATGCAGCACACAAGGCCTCCTGTCCATCACCAACTCCCAGACCTTACTCAAACTCATGTTCATTGTGTCAGTGATGCCATCCAGCCATCTCATCTTCTGTAGTCCCCTTCGCCTCCTGCCCTCAATCTTTCTCAGCATCAGGGTCTTTTTTTTTTTTTTAATTTATTTATTTTATTTTTAAATTTTTTTTATTTTTATTTTTTTTAAATTTTAAAATCTTTAATTCTTACATGCGTTCCCAAACATGAACCCCCCTCCCACCTCCCTCCCCGCAACATCTCTCTGGGTCATCCCCATGCACCAGCCCCAAGCAAGCTGCACCCTACGTCAGACATGGACTGGCGATTCAATTCTTACATGACAGTATACATGTTATAATTCCCATTCTCCCAAATCATCCCACCCTCTCCCTCTCCCTCTGAGTCCAAAAGTCTGATATACACATCTGTGTCTTTTTTCCTGTCTTGCATACAGGGTCGTCATTGCCAACTTCCTAAATTCCATATATATGTGTTAGTATACTGTATTGGTGTTTTTCTTTCTGGCTTACTTCACTCTGTATAATTGGCTCCAGTTTCACCCATCTCATCAGAACTGATTCAAATGAATTCTTTTTAACGGCTGAGTAATACTCCATTGTGTATATGTACCACAGCTTTCTTATCCATTCATCTGCTGATGGACATCTAGGTTGTTTCCTTGTCCTGGCTATTATAAACAGTGCTGCGATGAACATTGGGGTACACGTGTCTCTTTCAATTCTGGTTTCCTCGGTGTGTATGCCCAGAAGTGGGATTGCTGGGTCATAAGGTAGTTCTATTTGCAATTTTTTAAGGAATCTCCACACTGTTCTCCATAGTGGCTGTACTAGTTTGCATTCCCACCAACAGTGTAGGAGGGTTCCCTTTTCTCCACACCCTCTCCAGCATTTATTGCTTGCAGATTTTTGGATCGCAGCCATTCTGACTGGTGTGAAGTGGTACCTCATTGTGGTTTTGATTTGCATTTCTCTAATAATGAGTGATGTTGAGCATCTTTTCATGTGTTTGTTAGCCATCCGTATGTCTTCTTTGGAGAAATGTCTACTTAGTTCTTTGGCCCATTTTTTGATTGGGTCGTTTATTTTTCTGGAATTGAGCTGCAGAAGTTGCTTGTATATTTTTCAAATGAGTCAGTTCTTTGCATCAGGTGGCCAAAGTATTGGAGTTTCAGCTTTAACGTCAGTCCTTCCAATGAACATCCAGGACTGATCTACTTTAGGATGGACTGGTTGAATCTCCTTGCTGTTCAAGGGACTCTCAAAAGTCTTCTCCACCACCACAATACAAAACTATCAATTCTTTGGCACTCAGCTTTCTTTACAGTCCAACTCTCACATCTATACATAACTACTGGAAAAAACCATAGCCTTGACTAGACGGATCTTAGTTGGCAAAGTAATGTCTCTGCTTTTCAACATGCTGTCAAGGTAGGTCATAACTTTCCTTCCAAAGAGTAAGTATCTTTTTATGTCATGGTGAAAGAGTCATTTCCTAGGTAGGTTGATAAGAAGACTCAGTTCAGTTCAGTTCATTTCAATCGCTCAGTCGTGTCCAACTCTTTGCGACCCCATCAATCACAGCACGCCAGAACACCCTGTCCATCACCACTCTAGGAGTTCACTCAGACTCGCATCCATCGAGTCAGAGATGCCATTCAGCCATCTCATCCTCTGTCATCCCCTTCTCCTCCTGCCCCCAATACCTCTCAACATCAAAGTCTTTTCCAATGAGTCAACTCTATGCATGAGGTAGCCAACTATTGAAGTTTCAGCTTTAGCATCATTCCTTCCAAAGAAATCCCAAGGTTGATCTCTTTCAGAATGGACTGGTTGGATCTCCTTGCAGTCCAAGGGACTCTCAAGAGTCTTCACCAACACCACAGTTCCAAAGCATCAATTCTCTGGCACTCAGCCTTCTTCACAGTCCAACTCTCACATCCATACATGACCACAGGAAAAACCATAGCCTTGACTAGACGGACCTTAGTCGGCAAAGTAATGTCTCTGCTTTTGAATATACTATCTTGGTTGGTCATAACTTTTCTTCCAAGGAGTAAGCATCTTTTAATTTCATGGCTGCAATCACCATCTGCAGTGATTTTGGGGCCTCCAAAAATAAATTCTGACACTGTTTCCACTGTTTCCCCATCTATTTCCCATGAAGTGATGGGACCAGATGCCATGATGTTCGTTTTCTGAATGTTGAGCTTTAAGTCAACTTTTTCACTCTCCTCTTTCACTTTCATCAAGAGGCTTTTTAGTTCTTCTTCACTTTCTGCCATAAGGGTGGTGTCATCTGCATATCTGAGGTTATTGATATTTCTCCCAACAATCTTGATTCCAGCTTGTGTTTCTTCCAGTCCAGCATTTCTCATGATGTACTCTGCATAGAAGTTCAATAAGCAGAGTGACAATATACAGCCTTGATGTATTCCTTTTCCTATTTGGAACCAGTCTGTTGTTCCATGTCCAGTTCTCACTGTTGCTTCCTGGCCTGCATACAGATTTCTCAAGAGGCAGTTTAGGTGGTCTGGTATTCCCATCTCTTTCAGATTTTTCCACAGTTTCTTGTGATACACACAGCCAAAGGCTTTGGCATAGTCAATAAAGCAGAAATAGATGTTTTTCTGGAACTCTCTTGCTCTTTCCATGATCCAGCGGATGTTGGCAATTTGATCTCTGGTTCCTCTGCCTTTTCTAAAACCAGCTTGAACATCTGGAAGTTCACGATTCACGTATTGCTGAAGCCTGGCTTGGAGAATATTGAGCATTACTTTGCTAGCATGTGCTGCTGCTGTTCCTGCTAAGTCGCTTCAGTCGTGTCCGACTCTGTGCGACCCCATAGACGGCAGCCCACCAGGCTCTGCCCTCCCTGGGATTCTCCAGGCAAGAACACTGGAGTGGGTTGCCATTTCCTCCTTCAGTGCATGAAAGTGAAAAGTGAAAGTGAAGTTGCTCAGTTGTGTCCGACTCTTGGTGACCCCATGGACTGCAGCCCACCAGGCTCCTCCATACATGGGATTTTCCAGGCAAGAGCACTGGAGTGGGGTGCCATTGCCTTCTCCGTTGCTAGCATGTGAGATGAGTGCAATTGTGTGGTAGTTTGAGTTTCTTTGGGGTTGGAATGAAAACTGATCTTTCCAGTCCTGTGGCCGCTGCTGAGTTTTCCAAAAAGGAAAGAAATCATAAGGATCAAGCAGAAATAAATGAAATAGAAATGAAGAAAATAATAGAAAAGATCAATGAAACTATAAACTGGTTCTTTGAGAACCCATTGAAATAGTGACAGACTTTATTTTCTTGGGCTCCAAAATCACTGCAGATGATGACTGCAGCCATGAAATTAAAAGATACTTACACCTTGGAAGGAAAGTTATGACCAACCTAGGCAGCACATTAAAAAGCAGAGACATTGCTTTGCCAACAGAGGTGTGTCTAGCCAAACCTATGGTTTTACCAGTAGTTATGTACAGATGTGAGAGTTGGTCCATTAAGAAAGTTGAGTGTTGAAGAATTGATGTTTTTGAACTGTGCTGTTGGGGAAGACTCTTGAGAGTCCCTTGGCCTGCAAGGAGATCTAACCAGTCCTTCCTAAAGGAAATTGGTTCTGAATATTCATTGAAAGGATTGATACTGAAGCTTAAACCACAATACTTCGGTCACCTGATGCGAAGAACTGACTCATTTGAAAAGACCCTGTTATTGGGAAAGATTGAAGACGGGAGGAGAAGGGGACGACAGAGGATGAGATGGTTGGATGGCATCACTGACTCAATGGACATGAATTTGAGTAACTCTGGGAGTTTGTGATGGACAGGGAGGCCTGGCATGCTGCAATCCATGGGTTTGCAAAAAGCTGGACATGACTGAGTGACTGAACTGAACTGAACCAACTTTGGGTTTTCTTTCTTCTTCTTTCTTTGGGTGCTTTAGGTATAAGATTAGGCTGTTTATTTGTGATTTTTCTTGTTTCCTGAGGTAATATTGTATCCCTAAAAACTTCCATATTAGAAATACTTTTGCATTTTGGATTGTTGTGCTTTCATTTTCATTTGTCCCTAGGTGTTTTCCTCTTTGATTTCTTCAGTGATCTATTGGTTGTTTAGTAGCATGTTGCTTAGTATCAACATTTTTTTTTACACATTTTTTTTTCTTCATAGTTGATTTCTAATCTGAAACTGTTGATATGATTTCAATTTTCTTAAATTTAGAGGCTTGCCTTGTGGCCCAACTTGTAACTACCTGGAGAATGTTTCACCATACCTTCGAGAAGCATGTGTATTCTGCTGCCTTTGTATAGAGTGCTCTATCAATATCAATTAAGTTCACCTAATCTGATGTGACTTTTAAGGCCTGTGTTTCTTTATTAATCTTCTGTCTTTATGATCTGTTCAGTGATGAGAGTGGGGTGTTAAATTCCACCACTATTATTGTGTTACTCTTGATATCTCTTTTTATGACTGTTCAGTTCAGTTCAGTCGCTCAGTCATGTCCGACTCTTTGCAACCCCATGAACTGCAGCACGCCAGGCCTCCCTGTCCATCACCAACTCCCGCAGTTCACTCAAACTCACGTCCATCGAGTCAGTGATGCCATCCAGCCATCTCATCCTATTTCATCCCCTTCTCCTCCTGCCCCCAATCCCTCCCAGCATCAGGGTCTTTTCCAATGAGTCAGCTCTTTGCATGAGGTGGCCTAAGTACTGGAGTTTCAGCTTTAGCATCATTCCATTCAAAGAACACCCAGGACTATCTCCGTTAGAATGGACTGGTTGGATCTCCTTGCAGTCCAAGGGACTCTCAAGAGTCTTCTCTAATACCACAGTTCAAAAGCATCAATTCTTCAGTGCTCAGCTTTTTTCACAGTCTAACTCTCACATCCATACATGACTACTGGAAAAACAATAGCCTTGACTAGACGGACCTTTGTTGGCAAAGTAATGTCTCTGCTTTTCAATATGCTATCTAGTTTGATCATAACTTTCCCTCCAATAGTAAGCATCTTTTAATTTCATGGCTGCCATCACCATCTGCAGTGATTTTGAACTGTTAGTATTTTCCATATATACTGGGGTGCTATTATATATATGTATGCATATATAATCACAATTATTATATTTTCTTCTTGACTGGTCCCTTGATCATTATATAGTGTCCTTCTTTTTCTTGTTATCAGTCTTTATTTTAAAGTCTATGTTGTCTGATTAGTATTGCTCCAGCTTTCTTTTGATTTCCATTTGCATGGTCTGCCTTTTTCCATCCACTCACTTTCAGTTTGCATGTGTCTCTAGACCTGAAGTGGGTCTCTTATAGATGGCATATATATGGGTCTTGCTTTTGAATCCAAAAGCACTTAATCCATTTACATTTAAGGAAATTGTCTATATACATGTTCCAATTGCCATTTTCTTAATTGTTTTGGCTTTGTTTCTGCAGGTCTTTTTCCTTCCCTTCCTGTTTTGTATTCTTCTCTTGTGATTTGATGACTGACTTTAGTGTTGTGTTTGGATTCCTTTTTCTTTTGTGTGTGTGTATCTATTACAAACTTTCTGTTTGCAGTTATCATGAGGTTTTGATATAGCAGTCTCTATATTAATACTATTTTAAGTTGCTGGTCTTTTAATTTCAAATGCATTTCCAATATCCTGCATTTGTACTTTCCTCAAAATTGCTCGTTTGGATATCACATTTATCTGTGAATGATGTCCTATATTTGCTGTATGTTTGCCCTTACCAGTGAGCTTTTCCATTCATGATTTTCTTGTTCCTAGCAGTTTGCTAGAATTGCCGCTGCCAGTGTCTTAGTACCTGCAGTGAACCACAGCTACCCTCCACCACAACAGGAGACTCTCCAATACTAGCAGGTAAGTCTGGCCCAGTCTCTTGTGAGGTAACTGCTTTTTTCATTGTGTTCTGGTGTGCATGAGATTCTCTGAGTGCCTTCCAAGAGTAGAGTTTCTGTTTTTCTCAATTTTGTGAAGTTCCTGCAGTCAAACCCCATTTGTCTTCAAAGCCAGATTCTCTGGGGCTCCTCCTCCTATTTCCAGGCTCCTAAGCTGGGAGGCTCCCATGGGGTCAGGCCTTTCACTCCTGTGGGAGAACTTCTGTGTTATGATTCTTCTCCAGTTCATGGGTAACCCACCTGGTGGGTATGGGACTTGAGTTTATTGCTGTCCTCCTACTGTCTTATTGTAGCTTCTCCTTTGTCAGAATATCATTTTGGGTCAGTCAGTTCAGCGGGTCAGTCATGTCCAACCCTTTGCAAACCCGTGGACTACAACATGCCAGGCTTCCATGTCCATCACCAACTCCTGGAGCTTGCTCAAACACATGTCCATTGAGTCGATGATGCCATCCAACCAACTCAACCTCTGTCATCCCCTTCTCCTCCTGCCTTCAATTTTTCCCAGCATCAGGGTCTTTTCCAGTGAGTCAGCTCTTCGCATCAGGTGGCCAAAGTATTGGAGTTTCAGCTTCAGCATCAGTTCTTCCGATGAATATTCAGGACCGACTTCCTTTAGGATTGAGGAGTTTGAGCTTCTTGCAGTCCAAGGGACTCTCAAGAGTCTTCTCCAGTACTACAGTTCAAAAGCATTAATTCTTCAGTGCTCAGCCTTTTTTATGGTCCAAGTCTCACATCCATACATGACTACTGGAAAAATGATAGCTTTGACTAGACAGACATGTTTTGGTAAATTAATGTCTCTGCTTTTAAACTTTTGCAACTCAATTCCAGAAAAATAAATGACCCAATCAAAAAATGGGCCAAAGAACTAAATAGACATTTCTCCAAAGAAGACATACGGATGGCTAACAAACACATGAAAAGATGCTCAACATCACTCATTATTAGAGAAATGCAAATCAAAACCACAACGAGGTACCACTTCACACCAGTCAGAATCTCTGCGATCCAAAAATCTGCAAGCAATAAATGCTAGAGAGGGTGTGGAGAAAAGGGAACCCTCCTACACTGTTGGTGGGAATGCAAACTAGTACAACCACTATGGAAAACAGTGTGGAGATTCCTTTTAAAATTGCAAATAGAACTGCCATATGACCCAGAAATCCCACTGCTGGGCATACACACCGAGGAAACCAGAATTGAAAGAGACACATGTACCCCAATGTTCATCACAGTGCTGTTTATAATAGCCAGGACATGGAAACAACCTAGATGTCCATCAGCAGATGAATGGATAAGAAAGCTGTGGTACATATACACAATGGAATATTACTCAGCTGTTAAAGAGAATACATTTGAATCAGTTCTAATGAGATGGATGAAACTGGAGTCGATTATACAGAGTGAAGTAAGCCAGATAGAAAAACACCAATACAGTATACTAACACATATATATGGAATTTAGAAAGATGGCAATGATGACCCTGTATGCAAGACAGCAAAAAAGATACAGATGTGTATAGCGGACTTTTGGACTCAGAGGGAGAGGGAGAGGGTGGGATGATTTGGGAGAATGGCATTGAAACATGTATACTATCATGTAAGAATCGAATCGCCAGTCTATGTCCAATGCAGGATACAGCATGCTTGGGGCTGGTGCACAGGATGACCCAGAGGGATGTTGTGGGGAGGGAGGTGGGAGGGGGGTTCATGTTTGGGATCGCATGTACACCCGTGGTGGATCCATGTCAATGTATGGCAAAACCAATACAGTATTGTAAAGTAAAATAAAGTAAAACTTAAAAATTAAAAAATATATATATGCTGTCTAGGATTGTCATAGCTTATCTTCCAAGGAGAAAACATCTTTTAATTTCATGGCTGCAGAAACCATCTGCAGTGATTTTTGAGCCCAATAAAATAAAAATCTGTCATTGTTTCCAATGTTTCCCCGTCCAATTACCATGAAGTGATGGGACTGGATGCCATGATCTTAGTTTTTTGAATGTTGAGTTTTAAGACAACTTTTTCACTCTCCTCTTTCACCTTCATCAAGAGGCTCTTTAGTTCCTCTTCACTTTCTGGCATAGAGTGTCTGAAGAGCTATGGACAGAGGTTCATAACATTGTACAGGAAGCAGTGATCAAAATCATCCCCAAGAAGAAGAAATGCAAAAAGGCAAAGTGTTTGTTTGAGGAGGCCTTACAAATAGCTGAGAAAAGAAGAGAAGTGAAAGGCAAAGGAGAAAAGGAAAGATATATCCATCTGAATACATAGTTCCAAGGACTAGCAAGGAGTGATAAGAAAACCTTCCTAAATGATCAATGCAAAGAGATAGAGGAAAATAATAAAATTGGAAAGGCTAGAGATCTCTTTAAGAAAATTAAAGATACCAAGGGAACATTTCATGGAAAGATGGGCACAATAAAGGACAGAAGTGGTATGGACCTAACAAAAGCAGGAGATATTAAGAAGAGGTTGCAAGAATACACAGAAGAACTATACAAAAAAGATCTTCATGACCCAGATAACCATGATGGTGTTATAACTCACCTAGAGCCAGACATCCTGGAGTGGAAGTCAAGTGGACCTTAGGAAGCATCACTGCAAACAAAGCTAGTGGAGGTGATGGAATTCCAGCTGAGCTATTTCAAATCCTAAAAGATGATGCTGCATGCCAGCAAATTTGGAAAACTCAGCAGTGGCCACAGGACTGGAAAAGGTCAATGTTCATTCCAATCCCAAAGAAAGGTGATGCCAAAGAATGCTCAAAGTACTGCACAGTTGCACTTGTCTCATGTGCTAGCAAAGAAATGCTCAAAATTCTCCAAGCTAGGCTTCAACAGTATGTAAATCAAGAACTTACAGATGTTTAAGCTGGATTAGAAAAGGCAGAGGAAGTATAGATCAAATTGTCAACCTTTGTTGGATCATAGAAAAAGCAAGACAATTCCAGAAGAACATCTACTTCTGCTTCATTGAATACACAAAAGGCTTTGACTGTGTGGATCACAACAAACTGTGGAGAACTTTTTTGGGTGTAGGTTCCTTTGGGGTAGGTTTGTTGTTTTTGTTGTTGTTACTGATGAGTGCTAAGCAGTTAGTTGTGATTTTGGTGTTTTTGTAAGAAGAGGTGAGCTCACATCCTTCTACTTTGTTGTCTTCTAACTCCCTTCTCCAGTTTGATTTTTTTTTGATTGTAGCTCTCTAGTTTTCCCCGGAGAAGGCAATGGCAATCCACTCCAGTACTCTTGCCTGGAAAATCCCATGGACGGAGGAGCCTGGTGGGCTGCAGTGTATGGGGTCGCCAAGAGTCGGACACGACTGAGCGACTTCACTTTCACTTTTCACTTGCATGCATTGGAGAAAGAAATGGCACCCCACTCCAGTGTTCTTGCCTGGAGAATCCCAGGGATGGCAGAGCCTGGTGGGCTGCCGTCTCTAGGGTCACACAGAGTCAGACACGACTGAAGCGACTTAGCAGCAGCAGCAGCAGCTCTAGTTTTCCCAACACCCTTTATTGAAGAGATGGTCTTTTCCTTCTTATGCATTCTTACCTCCTTTGTCATGGACGAATTGACCATATAAGTGTGAGTTCTCACTGTGATCATCCATTCTTTTGAGTACATTGAGCATCTTTATGATTATTACCTTGAACTCTTTATCAGGTAGGTTATTTAACTCCACTTCACTTAGTTCTTTTGGAGTTTATCTTGTTCCTTCATTTGGGGGACATTCCTCTGTTGCCTCATGTTACCTAATCGTCTGTTTTGTTTCTATGTATTTGATAGGTCAGTTACTTTCCCAGTCTTGAAAAACTGCCATATGTAGGAGATGTGGGAGGCTCAGCAGCACATTTGCCATGGTCACCAGAACTGCATGCTCTAGGGGCACCCCCCACCCCCATGTGGGCTGTCTGTGTCCTTCTGTTGTGGCTGAGCCAGCCACTGTGGGCATGCTGGTTGGCAAGGCAGGGTCCCCAGCTCATTAGCTGCCAGGATTTCCTGGTATGGAGGTTTCTGGCTACTGGTGGATAGGGCAGTGTACTGGTATAGCTAACGCTGTTGCCTGGAGCCTTAGGGCTGGTGCCAGCTCACTAGTGGGCAGGACTGGGACTTTGGTTTTCCTAGAACTGGCTCCAGCCTGCTCATGGGTAAGGTCAGGTCCTGGGCCTGCTTATGGTCGGGACTGGGTCCTGGGGCTGTTGGCTGGGGGAGTTAGGGGAGTGGTCTATGGCCGGTGCTGACCAGCTGATAAGCAGTTAAACCCCAGGTGCTAGTAGGCAAGAGGGAGGGCTCCAAATCGCCCTCATCAGCACCAGTGTCATCACTGTTTTATGAGCTTTGGGTAATTGCTGCTGCCAGTGTCTATGTCCTCAAGGGGAAGCCCCAACTGCCTCCTGCCTCTCTATGCAGCTCTTTAAGTTCAGTAAGTGTGTGTTATCCAGGCTGCTTAAAAGTCACTGCCTCTGCTCTGGGTCTTGGATCATGTGCAGTTTTGTATGTACCCTTTAGGAGCAGAGTCTTTGTTTCCTACAGCCCTTGGCTCTCCTGTGTACAAGCCCCACTGGCCTTAAAGCTACATGTTCTAGAGGCTCATCTTCCTTGTGCTGGGGTACCCAAGGTGGGGCTTGGACCCCTTACTTCTTGGCGAGATGTCTGCTATTGTGACTATACTCCTGCTTGTGTGTTGCCTGTCTGGGGGTGTGGTTCTTGATCTCATCATGCCCTCTTACCCTTCTTGTTGTGGATCTTTCTTTATACCTTCAGTTGTGGATTCTCCTTGATGGTGGCGCTATGAATAGTTGTAGTTCTGGTTTCGGTGGCAGGAGGTGAGCCAGGATCTTCCTATTCTGCCATCTGGCTACCTGTCAAAATTATATTTCTTATGGGACATGTCTGCTGTTAGGAAAATATTTCAATTTTTTCTCATCTGAAAGTTTTTACTTTGCTTTTAGTTTTACACTGGGTATAAAATTCTAGTGATTTTTCCCCCTTCTCAGAACTCCATTGTCTTCAGGCTTCTGTAAGCTCAAACAACAAGTTCATAGTAATTCATATCTTTCTTCCTTTGTCAATAACATGCTTTTTTCTCTGGCTACTTTTAAGGTTTTTCTCTTTATTACAAATTTTCATCAGTTTCATTATAGTGTTCCTTTGCATAGTTTTCTTTGTTGATTATTGTGCTAGTTGGGATTTGTTACGTTTCTTGGATTTTTTTTTTTTAATTAAAAAGAATTTTTGGCTGCACTGTGTGGCTTACAGGATCTTGGGTCCTTGACCCGTAATTGAACCCACAGAGTCCAAACCACTAGGCAACCCATCCAGAGAATTTCTGGATCTTTGGGTTTAGAGTTTTCATCAATTTTGGAAAATTTTCAGGCCTCATTTATTCAAGTATTTTTTTCTATTTTCCTTCTCTTTCTAATTGTATTTATGCTAGACTATTTAATAATGTCTGAAGGACCATTGAGGTTCCTTTTTTATTTTTTCCTATAATTTTTTCTTTTTGTGTTTCTTTTTGAATTCAAATTCATTGTTCTTTTATTCTGGGGTATCTAGTCTGCAAATTCTACTCTGTAAAAATTAGAAAAATACAATTTTCATGTTGTATTTCGCATTTGCTTCTGTTTTACACTGTTCCCTTTTCTCCCATTATACTTGTATTTTTCTTTGAATCTTTGAGCATATCACACATTTATTTTTGAGCATATCACATTTATTTTAGTGTTTTTCTGATAATTCAGTTTCTTTATTATTTCTGGGTCCTTGTAATTTCTGAGGAATATTTATGTCTATTTTTATTGCACATAATCAGTAAACTAGATTTTATTCTGACATTTTCACTTTATTTACATTATTTTAAAATTTTTTTATTGAAGTGTAGTTGATTTACAATGTTATACTAGTTTCAGATGTGCAGCCAAGTGACTCAGTTGTAATACTTACATGTATGTTTATGTATCTATCCCTTTTCAGATAACTTTTCTTTGTAGATTTTTACAAGATATTGAATATAATTCCCTTGCTGTACAGTAGGCTCTTGTTGTTTATGTAGCTCATATAAAGTGGTATGAATCTGTTAGTCCCATACTCCTAATTTGTTCTATTCCCCAACTCTTTCCCCTTTGGTAACCATGAGTTTGTTTTGTATATCTGTGAGTCTCTTTCTGTTTGGGAGTTTTATTTGCATCATTATTTTAGATTCCACATATAATTGATATCATAATATATTTGTCTTTGTCTGACCTAGTTCACTTAGTATGATAATTTCTAGGTCCATTCATGTTGCTGCAAATGGCATTATTTCATTCTTTTCTATGGCTCAGTAATATTCCATTGTATATATACCACATCTTATTCATCTATTCATCTGTCAATGGACATTTAGGTTGCTTTGATGTCTTGGCTATTGTAAATAGTGCTGCAGTGAACATTGAGGTATATGTATCTTTTCAAATTATAGTTTTCTCTGGGTATATGCCCAGGAATGGGATTGCTGGGTCATATGGTAACTCATTTTTTAGATTTTTGAGAAAACTGTTCTCCATAGTGACTGCACTGATTTACATTTTTCTGGGTCCTTTTTAATCAACTGATTTTTCTACTAGTTATGTGACACACTTTTCCTGCTTCTTGGAAGTCTACTAATGTTTTAGATATAAAACATTGCATTTTTTTCATTGTTGAGGGCTAGGTATTGTCTTGTTCCTTTATGGTGTGTTTGAGTTTGACAGGCAATTAAATTACTTGTGGATTAGTTTGACTCTTTCAAAACTTGTTTTTAAAGCTCATATAAACTAGGCCTAGAGTAGCCTTTACTTTAAGGGTAGTTTAGTTCTATATCTAAGATGTGACTCTTTGGAGTTTATGCTAAATGTATTCAGTGATGTTCCCTCCACTCTGGCAGGTGAATGCTCATATGATTCCAACTGTGTATGAGCTCTGGGAATTATTTAGCTTGAAACACCTTGTAATGCTCTTTTCTTGAAAGTTCTCTTTCCCTCCTTGTGGAGCATTATCCTGAGCATGTACAGATGGCTTTTTCAGTCAGAGACTGAAAGGGACATCATTCAGATTTCTGGAGCTCTTTCTTTGTGTATCTCCTCCTATCTGTACTCTCCCCTAAATTCTAGCTGCCTTGGCTTCTCTGAACTTTGATCTCTGTAGTCTAAATTTGATAAGACTGCTGGGATCTGAGTTCTCTCTCAGCCTGAATAGCAGTTCAGAAATTGCCTCCAGGCAGGTGGACCAGAGGACTACATAACTCACTCACTTGTCCCTTTTTCTCAGTGATCACAGCCCTGTACTGCCTGCTGTCCATTGTCTGAAAGCAGTTCGTTCTGTTTTCAGCTTTTTTGTAATGGTAGAAGTGATGCAGAAAAGAGACTGAAGCAAGAGAAGATGGTCACATTGCAAGTCACATTTGAGTCCCTGGGATGGCCTCCAAATGTGGGATATTGGCTTCATGCAGGAAAGAATTCAAGAGTGAGCCATAGTAAAGTGAAAGAAGGTTTATTCAGGGAGCAAAAACACTCTCTAGACAGAGTATGGGCCATCTCAGAAGGCCAGAGAGGCAAGAGTGGAACCAGGATATGAGGTTGTCAGTTTTTGTAAGGGATGAGTAATTTCATAGGCTAATGAGTGGGAGGAGTATTCCAGTTATATGGGGGGAGAGGTGGGGATTTCCAGGCTTCCTTCATAGCTCGGTTGATAAAGAATCTGCCTGCAATACAGGAGACCCTGGTTTGATTCCTGGGTCAGGAAGATCCACTGGGGAAGGGATAGGTTACCCACTCCAATATTCTTGGGCTTCCCTTGTGGCTCAGCTGGTAAAGAATTTGCCTGCAATGTGGGAGACCTGGGTTCAGTCCCTGCGTTGGGAAGATTCCCTGGAGAAGGGAAGGGCTATCCACTCCAATATTCTGGCCTAGAGAATTCCATGGACTCTATCGTCCATGGGGTTATAAAGGGTTGGACATGACTGAGAGACTTTCACTTTCACTTTTCACTGCGGATTTCCAGAAATTGGACCACCCCCACCACCACCCCCCTCCCCGCTTTTGACCTCTTGTGGTCATCCTTAGAACCAACATGGCACCTGGAATATAGCATTTAGTGTGCTGATGTGTTGCAGTGGGCATACACTGAAGCTCAAGGTTGAGTAGAAGTTGACTACTCCGCCATCTTGGACCTCCTCAGTTTATGCTGTGTCATTGGGCTATGCCATTCTTTTAAAGGTTGTGCCCTGACCCCTTTGTGTCTCAGAAGGTAATTTCAGACTCTCATTCTTTTGCCTCTTTCTTTTGACTAGAACTAAAAAAGACCATAGACATACAAGGTGCTAAGTTCATGAGACTTTTACAGTAAGGTGTAAAATGAAATGAAAACCATGTAAGAATTAAAGATTTTAAAATTTAAAAAATAAAAAAAAAATTAAAAATTAAAAAAAAAAAAGAAAACCATGTGTTTAGCACTATAAGCCTATGGATGTGAGGCAGGTGGGTCTTCTCTGCAAACAGATAAAAGTTTTTCTAAAGAAAGAGCCAGATCTACAAGGTCTGGGCCAGTGGTATTTGAGCTAATACAAAGAGAAGCATTTGGGTGCTAAAAGGGCAGATTCTAGGTTTCCTACAAAAGATCCTTTTCATATACACCGAGGAAACCAGAATTGAAAGAGACACGTGTACCCCAATGTTCATTGCAGCACTGTTTATAAAAGCCAGGACATGGAAGCAACCTAGATGTCCATCAGCAGATGAATGGATAAGAAAGCTGTGGTACATATACACAATGGAGTATTACTTAGCCATTAAAAAGAATACATTTGAATCAGTTCTAATGAGGTGGATGAAACTGGAGCCTATTATACAGAGTGAAGTAACCCAGAAAGAAAAACACCAATACAATATACTACCGCATATATATGGAATTTAGAAAGATGGTAACGATAACCCTGTATGTGAGGCAGCAAAAGAAACACAGATGTATCGATCAGTCTTTTGGACTCTGTGGGAGAGGGAGAGGGTGGGATGATTTGAGAGAGTGGCATTGAAACATGTATAATATCATATAAGAAATGAATCGTCAGTCTAGATTTGACGCAGGATACAGGATGCCTGGGGCTGGTGCACTGAGATGACCCAGAGGGATGGTATGGGGAGGGAGGTGGGAGGGGGGTTCAGGATTGGGAACACGTGTACACCCGTGGCAGATTCATGTTGATGTATGGCAAAACCAATACAGTATTGTAAAGTAAAAATAAATAAATAAACAAAATAAGAAAAAGATCCTGTTCAGAAGGTCTAGGGTGGAACCCCATACTTTCTGTTTTTAACAGGCACTCTAAGATGATTCTGATGCATCAGAATGTGGTATGTGGACGTTTGTTAGAAAAATCTCAGCTAAGGATCCCAGCAAATTTGGAAAACTCAGCAGTGGCTACAAGACTGGAAAAGGTCAGTTTTCATTCCAATCCCTAAGAAAGGCAATGCTAAAGAGTGCTCAAACTACTGCACAATTGCAGTCATCTCACATACTAGTAAAGTAATGCTCAAAATTCTCCAAGCCAGGCTTCAGCAATATGTGAGCCGTGAACTTCCTGATGTTCAAGCTGGTTTCTGAAACGGCAGAGGAACCAGAGATCAAATTGCCAATATCCGCTGGATCATGGGAAAAGCAAGAGAGTTCCAGAAAAATATCTATTTCTGCTTTATTGTCTATGCCAAAGCCTTTGACAGTGTGGATCACAATAAACTGTGGAAAATTCTTCAAGAGATGGGAATACCAGACCACCTAACCTGCCTCTTGAGAAATCTGTATGCAGGTCAGGAAGCAACAGTGAGAAGTGGACATGGAACAACAGACTGGTTCCAAATAGGAAAAGGAGTACATCAAGGCTGTATATTGTCACCCTGCTTATTTAACTTCTATGCAGAGTACATCATGAGAAACGCTGGGTTGGAAGAAACACAAGCTGGAATCAAGATTGCCGGGAGAAATTTCGATAACCTCAGATATGCAGATGACACCACCCTTATGGCAGAAAGTGAAGAGGAACTAAAAAGCCTCTTGATGAAAGTGAAAGAGCAGAGTGAAAAAGTTGGCTTAAATCTCAACATTCAGAAAACGAACATCATGGCATCCAGTCCCGTCACTTCATGGGAAATAGATGGGGAAACAGTGGAAACAATGTCAGACTTTATTTTCTGGGGCTCCAAAATCACTGCAGATGGTGATTGCAGCCATGAAATTAAAAGACGCTTACTCCTTGGAAGGAAAGTTATGACCAACCTAGACAGTATATTAAAAAGCAGAGACATTACTTTGCCGACTAAGGTCCGTCTAGTCAAGGCTATGGTTTTTCCAGTAGTCATGTATGGATGTGAGAGTTGGACTGTGAAGAAGGCTGAGGACCAAAGAATTGATGCTTTTGAACCATGGTGTTGAAGAAGACTCTTGAGAGTCCCTTGGACTGCAAGGAGATCCAACCAGTCCATTCTGAAGGAGATCAGTCCTGGGATTTCTTTGGAAGGAATGATGCTAAAGCTGAAACTCCAGTACTTTGGCCACCTCATGCGAAGAGTTGACTCATTGGAAAAGACTCTGATGCTGAGAGGGATTTGGGGCAGGAGGAGAAGGGGATGACAGAGGATGAGATGGCTGGATGGCATCACGGACTCGATGGAGGTGAGTCTGAGTGATCTCCGGGAGTTGGTGATGGACAGGGTGGCCTGGCGTGCTGCTATTCATGGGGTCGCAAAGAGTCAGACACGACTGAACGACTGAACTGAACTGAACTGAAGGAAGTATCTTGGTGTTACTACAGAATTCAATCTCATACACATGAGTGGGACCTCTACTTGGGTAAAAGACTAGCAGGGGAGCAAGAATAGGGTAACAAAGGGCCAATAAGAAAGAGCTAGCCTTCTCAACCAAATAGAAGGTCAAGAGATAGGAGAGTGTGAGCAGGGAGTGAGAAGGCGTTCGAATCCATAATTGCTTTCCCTCCACAGGCTGCCTAGACTGTGTATGGAAGGTGCCCATCAGGATAAAGAGGCTGAAGCTATTCCACACAGGAAGGTCAAACACAAGAGCAGCCCAGAAGGAAGACAGCTAAAGTCAGAGCAGCTAGAAAACCTTGCTTTGCTGGAAACTGCAAACACTGATTAGATGAACTTTTGCCTCTGCAGTAGTGCGGCCTATTTCATGAGATGCTCCTCTCCATTTCCAGGAGCTCTCTAGGGACACGATTTTAGCTTTGTAGTGATTCATGCTAGGTTGTTATGCAGGTCAAATTGCCTTAGTGCTTTATCGGAAAGCTGAGTACAAACAGAGGAAGTGGGGTTGATCTCATCATCAAAGTTCCTAAAAGACCTGTCTCAGTAGGAGTTTAAAAATTCAGGTACACTGAGTGCAGCTCCGAATCCTTTATTAACTTTCTATTGAGGAGTCAAATCTTCCTATCTTCCATCAAAATCCACTAACCACCACTGGTGCTTGGAGCAAAAAGAGAAGTCTTTCAACTACAGATAAAGGAACCACACAAAATGAGTCTTCAGGGACAAACATGCATATTCCGACAAATAGGCCCACTATATAGCTTCTTCAGAATAGGATGTGCACTTGAACCTGTGAGCAAGGAGAGGGCTTTGGACTTTCAAGTTAATGACACCAGGAAGGTGAGAGTGGAGGTAAAACATCAGGAAAATGTCTCTGTGACTTACTTTACAATCTTTGGTGGTTGTAGACAGCTCATAAGGCCAGAAAGCGATCCTGTCCACAGGGGACTGGCATTAACCTGTTGTGTGAGGAGTCAAGAGACTACAATGTTGTAGGACTTTGCAACCACAGTTGCAAACTATCAATCACAGTTCCATAGTGGGTATTCTCAGAAGAATAGTCACAGAAATCTTATTCTAGGAAAGGACTGACAAATTTAGAAAGAGACTTGATTAAATAAAGAACAGAAAGACCTCTTCATTTTGTGGAGAAAAAACTGTTTCAGCTAGTGTATACTAATTAAGAGTCCACAGATTATTTTTCTTCTATGAATTATAGCAGCATTTTACAAATGTGTTTTGCCCAATATTCACCTATTGGGGTGCTTCATAGAAAAAGAGTTTCATGGTCAAATTTTGGGAAAACACTGCCTACTATAACATTCTTGGGGAATGTACAGAATGCTATTCAATAAAAAAAGGAGAAATAAAAAATATATACAAGTTCGCATATATATATATATATTTTAAATGGAAAGATGAAGAATTAAAAATGGCATGCAGATCAAGAAGCAACAGAACTGGACATGGAACAATGGACCAGTTCGAAAGTGGGAAATGAGTACATCAAGGCTGTATATTGTCACCCTGCTTATTTGACTTCTATGCAGAGTGTACATCATGTGAAATGCCAGACTGGATGAATCACAAGCTAGAATCAAGATTGCCAGGAGAAATATCAACAACTGCAGATATGCAGATGATACCATCATAATGGTAGAAAGTGAAGAGGAACTAAAGAGCCTCTTGATGAGGGTGAAAGAGGAGAGTGAAAAAGCTGGCTTAAAACTCAACATTCAAAAAAACTAAGACCATGGCATCCAATCTCATCGCTTCATGGTAAATAGATGGAGAAAAAATGGAAACAGTGACAGACTTTATTTCTTGGGCTCCAATATCACTGTGGACGGTAACTGCAGCCATGAAATTAAGATGCTTGCTCCTTGGAAGAAAAGCTATGACAAACCTAGACAGCATATTAAAAAGCAGAGACATTACTTTGCTGACAAAGGTCCATATAGTCAAAACATGGTTTTTCCAGTAGTCATGTACAGATGTGAGAGTTGAACCATAAAGGAGGCTGAATACCAAATTGATGCTTTAGAACTGTAGTGCTGGAGAAGACTCTTGAGCATCCCTTGGACCACAAGGAGATCAAACCAGTCAATCGTAAAGAATATTCATTGGAAGGACAGAAGCTGAAGCTGAAGCTCCAGTACTTTGGCCACCTGATGTGAAGAGCAGAATCACTGGAAAAGACCCTGATGCTGGAAAAGATTGAAGGCAGAAGAAGGAGATGACAGAGGATGAGATGGTGGGACGGTATCATTGACTCAAGGGACATGAGTTTGAGCAACTTCTGGGAGAGGATAAAGGACAGGGAAGCCTGGCATTCTGCAGTCCATGGGGTTACAAAGAGTTGAACGTGACTTAGCAGCTGAACAACATCAATAGGAGAGGGAGGCAGTAACATAGAGGGAGTGTAGATAGAAATTATACTTACCTAAATATACATCCTTTTGTATATTTAATCTCAGAATCATGTAAATATTATGGAGAATTCTAAAACAAAGCTAAATAAAATTTTAAAAGCAAAACCACTGAAAATTGAAAATTCAGTTCAGTTCAGTTTAGTCTCTCAGTCGTGTCCGACTCTTTGCGACCCCATGAATCGCAGCACGCCAGGCCTCCCTGTCCATCACCAACTCCCAGAGTTCACTCAGATTCACATCCATCGAGTCAGTGACGCCATCCAGCCATCTCATCCTCTGTCGTCCCCTTCTCCTCCTGCCCCCAATCCCTCCCAGCATCAGAGTTTTTTCCAACGAGTCAACTCTTCACATGAGGTGGCCAAAGTACTGGAGTTTCAGCTTTAGCATCATTCCTTCCAAAGAAATCCCAGGGCTGATCTCCTCCAGAATGGACTGGTTGGATCTCCTTGCAGTCCAAGGGACTCTCAAGAGTCTTCTCCAACACCACAGTTCAAAAGCATCAGTTCTTCGGTGCTCAGCCTTCTTCACAGTCCAACTCTCACATCCATACATGACTACTGGAAAAACCATATCCTTGGCTAGACGGACCTTAGCTGGCAAAGTAATGTCTCTGCCTTTTTTTTTTTTTTAATAATAAAACCTATTTTATTTATCTGTTTATAATTAAAAGTGTAATTGACATACAATATCATATTAATATCAGGGGTACAGCATAGTGACTTATATGCAGTTCAAAATGGTCATCATGATAAGGTGCCATCTGTCACCTTACACAGTCAGCACAGTATTATTGTCTATATTCCCTCTGCTGTACCTTATGTCACCATGACTTGTTTATTTTACAACTGAGAGTTTGTGCCTCTTAAGATCCTTCACCCGCACACCCCTCAAACCATTTCTTCTCCGGCAATTATCAGTTGTTTTTTTTTTTCTTTAAAATCTTTAATTCTTACATGCGTTCCCAAACATGAACCCCCCTCCCACCTCCCGAGCAATAATTTTTATTTTATTTTTTTTTTAATTTTTATTTTTTCTAAATTTTAAAATCTTTAATTCTTACATGCGTTCCCAAACATGAACCCCCCTCCCACCTCCCTCCCCACAACATCTCTCTGGGTCATCCCCATGCACCAGCCCCAAGCAAGCTGCACCCTACGTCAGACATGGACTGGCGATTCAATTCTTACATGACAGTATACATGTTATAATTCCCATTCTCCCAAATCATCCCACCCTCTCCCTCTCCCTCTGTCTCTGCTTTTTAATATGCTATCTAAGTTGGTCATAACTTTCCTTCCAAGGAGTAAGCGTCTTTTAATTTCATGGCTGCAGTCACCATCTGCAGTGATTTTGGAGCCCCAGAAAATAAAGTCTGACACTGTTTCCACTGTTTCCCCATCTATTTCCCATGAAGTGATGGGACCGGATGCCATGATCTTCGTTTTCTGAATGTTGAGGTTTAAGCCAACTTTTTCACTCTGCTCTTTCACTTTCATCAAGAGGCTTTTTAGCTCTTCTTCCCTTTCTGCCATAAGGGTGGTGTCATCTGCATATCTGAGGTTATTGATATTTCTCCTGGCAATCTTGATTCCAGCTTGTGTTTCTTCCAACCCAGCGTTTCTCATGATGTACTCTGCATAGAAGTTAAATAAGCAGGGTGACAATATACAACCTTGACATACTCCTTTTCCTATTTGGAACCAGTCTGTTGTTCCATGTCCAGTTCTCACTGTTGCTTCCTGACCTGCATACAGATTTCTCAAGAGGCAGGTCAGGTGGTCTGGTATTCCCATCTCTTTCAGAATTTTCCACAGTTTATTGTGATCCACACAGTCAGCAAATGAACTTTTTCCTAGGTAGGACATAGTTCTGAAAAGGAATTATTGTAATTGGCTTTATTTTTTTTAATAGTCATTTATTTGGCTCACTTGGGTTTTAGGTGTGGCACATGGGATTTTCATTGTTTCATGTGGGTCGTTGCCATGTACTGACTCTCTAGTTGTTGGACACAGGCTTATTGGTTATGATGCATGGGCTCAGTTGCTCCTCGGCATGTGGGATGTTAGTTCCCTAACCAGGGATTGAACTTATATCCTTCCATTGCAAGGTTGATTCTTAACCAATGGGCCACGAGGGAAATCCCTTTAATTGACTTTAAGACATAATCATTTAACTGTATGTCCCATGGCAGGGTTTATCCTTAGCATGTAAACCAAAACAAACCAAACCACCCAACCAAATGAGAAAACCCTAAAGTTATGTAACTGTTTTTAGTAATCATATTGCTGATAATAGTGTTGATGTTGTTATTTGGAGACTTTTGTGTGTGTTATTATAGGAAAAGTGATTATGTTGGTGGTGTTGAGAATTGAGATTTTTGTCATGGTTGAAAAGAATTACAATGTAAAATTGATGAGCTTATGTTAAAACATCATAGAACTGCAATTGAATTGGAAATATTAATATGAACTCATGATGTATTTTATCTTCAAAGCAACAGTTATTTTTTAGCTCCACCCACCAAAAATGCCTAGAAACAATGACCAACCCAGTAGCAATAAGCACCCCCACAACCTAGATTATGTTTTCTATATGTCACTTGCCACTAAAGGAACCAGGACTCTTTGGAGAAATGGTTGCTTCCAAGTTTGGGACACAAAAAAACCTGGAAACTTTGTCAAGCCAGAAAGAAAAGGAGCCATTAAATAGTACCAGAATGATGTCAAAAGACTAAACAGTTACCTGAGTAAGTTCTCCTTGACCAAAGATGGGATGCTTTCAGCATCAAAAAGGATAATCAATGCAATGTTTACATGCAAAGGTTCACAATGAAACCAAAATTGAAAACCTCCATTGGATATCCTTAGAACATTTCAGAGAAGCATCTCATTTAAAAAAAGAAAAAAGTGAATTAGAGAAAAGAATCAGAAGTTTATTTTTTTAATTTTTTTATTTTTTTGTATCTCAGGGTAACCAAAAACAGATAAAGAAAATTTTCTCTTTATAGGAAGTTAACTGTTAAATGAAGAAGAAATAGCAAACTTAAGATATCATCAGTTCAGTTCAGTCACTCAGTTGTGTCCAACTCTTTGCGACCCCATGAACCGCAGCACACCAGGCCTCCCTGTCCATGACCAACTGCTGGAGTCCACGCAAACCCATGTCCATTGAGTCAGTGATGCCATCCAACCATCTCATCCTCTGTTGTCCCCTTCTTCTCCTGCCCTCAATCTTTCCCAGCATCAGGGTCTTTTCAAATGAGTCAGCTCTTCACATCAGGTGGCCAAAGTATTGGAGTTTCAGCTTCAACATCAGTCCTTCTAATGAACACCCAGGACTGATCTCATTTAGGATGGACTGGTTGGATCTCCTTGCAGTCCAAGGGACTCTCAAGAGTCTTCTCCAAAACCACAGTTCAAAAGCATCTATTTTTAGATCTAATGACATTAAAGAAAGATCTTCACTAACTTTAAAAAGTAGTATTAAAGAGAAATATCATGAGTTAAAGGAAAAAGTTTTCTTTCAGAGCAGAGGTTGGCACACTAAGCCCTGTTGGCCACTCTGGCCACTGCTTGTTTTTTAAGTAAAGCTTATTGGAACTCAGTTAGCCCCATTTGTCTATGGCTTCTTGTGCACTACAGTGGCAGAGCTGAGTAGTTACTACAGAGACCTTATCTGACCTTTGCCAACCAATCCCTGTCTTAGAGATACCTACTGATGAAAAGAGATACCAATCGAAAAGAGGTGATGCCTGGGATTTGCTTTAAAATATTCCAGGGATGGTAGAATGGGTGATGATATAGATGAATCAAAACTGATCATGTTGAATTTTAATTCATTATACTATTTTCTCCACTTTCATTTATTTTTGAAACTTTTCAAATGAAATATTTTAAAGATAAGGTAAAGCTATACTTAATGACATAAAAATATTTCCATGATATGTTGTTAAGTGAATAAAGTAAGTTGCAAAATGCTATGTCATAATTCCATTTGAGTAAAAAAAAAGTATATATACATATATATGTGTATGTATATGCATACAGATGTGTATAATAGAAAAGACAAAATTGTTAAGAGTGCAAATGGCAATGGTGGAATAGGAAATATGTAGGGTTTTTTTTTTTTCACTTCTTATAATTCTGTTTTGTTTGATTTTTTTAGCAATGTATTTTTATAGCAATTTTTTAAAAGTTATAGACTGTGTCACAATTTCTCTATCTTCCCAATTGAATTCCAAAGAAAATGGATGATCACCTCTTGATGAAAGATATTCCAAAGATATTTTCATGTACATTTGTCTGATTTATTTATTGCTAAGCATCTTTTATATATCTCTTCTATTTCAAGGAAAATTCCATAGTCCCACTTTTCCAAAGTAAAAGTCAAGACTCAACTTCCCAGCCTCCTTCATAGCTGGTGAATGGGTGTCACTGAGATCCAGGACCTGCCATTAAACAAGTCTGGGGAAGGTGGGGTTTAGAGATGGGTGTGGCAGGAGAGAGGGGCATGTGGGCTCCACCACCACGTGGCCATTGGGTCAGTGGAGGCTCCCTTTCTGGAGCAGCTCCTGGAGCAATGGATCTGACCCATGCTACATCAGCATGAGTGGGCCCTAGAACTCACTACATGTGCTGCTGCCAGGAAAAGAGGTAGGGCTTTGCTGGAGCTGCCCTTGGGTGGGGGGGTTTTGTTCCCAGAAGCAGTGTCTGTAAGGCTCTCACATACTCTAATAAATCCTTTCTTTTAAAACAGACTCAGCAGGAAGCTTACACAAGCCTCTTAGCTTCATTCACCAGAGATAGGCAGAAGAAGCAAGAACTACACTCCCACAGCAGCTAGAATGAAAACCACATCACAAAAAGTTAATCAGAGTGAAAAATTAGAGACTATGTCCCAGATGAAGGGACAAGATAAAACTCCAGAAAAACAACTAAATGAAATAGAGATAGGCAACCTTCCAGAAAAAGAATTCAGAATATTGATGGTGAAGATGATCCAGGATCGCAGAAAAAAAAAATGAAGATGCAAGAAATGTTTACCAAAGACCTAGAAGAACTAAAGAACAAGAACAACAACAAAACAAAACAAAAAACAGAGGTGAATGATACACTAGAAGATTTCAATAGCTGACTGAGGCAGAAGAATGGATAAGTGACCTGGAAGACAGACTGGAAATCACTGCTGAAAAATAGAACATAGGAAAAGTAAAGAAAAACAAAAAACAAAGACTGCATAAGAGACCTCTGGGATAACATTAAATACACCACATTTACATCATAATGGTCCTGGAAGGAAAAGAGAGACAGAAAGGACCTGAGAAAACATTTGAAGAGATAATAGCTGAAAAGTTCCCTAACATGGGACAGGATAACATTAAATACACCACATTTGCATGCAAATGGTCCTGGAAGGAAAAGAGAGACAGAAAGGACCTGAGAAAACATTTGAAGAGATAATAGCTGAAAAGTTCCCTAACATGGGAAAGGAAAGAGTCAACCAAGTCCAGAAAGCACAGAGAGTCCCAGGCAGGATAAACCCAAGGAGGAACACACTGAGACATTCAGTAATCAAACTGACAAAACTTAAAGGCAAAAATAAAATATTAAAAGCAACAAGGGGAAATCATGAAATAACATACAGGGGAACTCCCATAAGGTTATCAACTGATTTCTCTAACAGAAACTCTACAAGACTGAAGGGAGTAGCATGACATATTTAAAGTGATGAAAAGGAAGAACTTACAGCCAAGAAAACTCCACCAGCAAGATTCTCATGCAGATTTGATGGAGAAATCAAAATCTTCCCACACAAGCAAAAGTTAAGAGAATTCAGCAACACCAAACCAACTTTATAACAAATACTAAAAGAACTTCTCTATGCAGGAAACACAAGAAAAGGAACAGACCTACACAAGATAAACCGAGAACAATTAAGAAAATGGTAAAAGGATCATCCATATCAATGACTATCTTAAATGTAAATGGATTAAATGCCCCAACCAAAAGACATAGACTGGCTGGACTGATGAAAACATGTACATGTATGCACTTCCACTTACCACATCACTCTACTTAATCCACTAAAACTGTGTGTAATTATTTTATTATTTTATAATGTTAGGTTAATCATGTTTTCATTATGGCTTGCAGTTGTAATTATCTTTCTATTATTGTCTGGCTATTTACTGTGAAAACTGATAAAGATATTTTATTATTGTGATTATGCAGCTATTATTCACTTAATACCATTGTATCATGATTGGTCAACAAAAAGTAATAGGATTCTATGTCGTTAAAACTACCATTTAATAGAAAAACCTGTAATCACTTTCTAAAATCCAAATACACATTAGAATTATCTTGGAAATTTTTGAAAAATACAAACATACAAGTATTGTTTTTTCCTCCAAAGTATCTATCATACTAATTTCTCATTGTGATATTAATTTCTCATTTAAATACGTTCTTCTCTGAAATCACCCTCTTGTGTTTTTCAATCTTTTAACTTCATTGAGGCTTTCAGTGGCTAAGTCAAAATCTCTCTTGTTAATTGTCACATTGCTCTTGAAAATACCTGGGTTATTTTCAAATATCTCTTGATATTGATTTCTAACATAATTTCACAGTGGTAAGAGAACAGACTCTATGATTTAAATATCCTTCTGCCTATTCATTCTATTAATTATTTTTCTTTTTTTATAACAGAAGTATTTTTATTTTATTATTTTTTTACTTTACAATATTGTATTGGTTTTGCTATACATCAACATGAATCTGCCACAGGTGTACACGTGTTCCCCATCCTGAATCTCCCTCCCCGTACCATCCCTCTGGGCCATCCCAGTGCACCAGCCCCAAGCATCCTGCATCAAACCTGGACTGGCAATTCATTTCATATATGATATTATACATGTTTCAATGCCATTCTCCCAAGTCATCCCACCCTCTCCCTCTCCCACAGAGTCCAAAAGACTGTTCTATACATCTGTGTCTCTTTTGCTGTCTCACATTAAGGGTTATTGTTACCATCTTTCTAAATTCCATATATATGCATTAGTATACTGTATTGGTGTTTTTCTTTCTGGCTTACTTCACTCTGTATAATAGGCTCCAGTTTCATCCACCTCATTAGAACTGATTCAAATGTATTATTTTTAATGGCTGAGTAGTACTCCATTGTGTATATGTACCACAGCTTTCTTATCCATTCATCTGCTGATGGACATCTAGGTTGCTTCCATGTCCTGGCTATTATAAACAGTGCTGCAATGAACATTGGGGTACACGTGTCTCTTTCAATTCTGGTTTCCTCGGTGTGTATGCCCAGCAGTGGGATTGCTGGGTCATAAGACAGTTCTATTTCCAGTGTTTAAGGAATCTCCACACTGTTCTCCATAGTGGCTCTACTAGTTTGCACTCCCACCAACGTTGTAAGAAGGTTCCCTTTTCTCCACACCCTCTCCAGCATTTATTGCTTGTAGACTTTTGGATCACAGCCATTCTGACTGGCATGAAATGTATCTCATTGTGATTTCGATTTGCATTTCTCTGATAATGAGTGATGTTGAGTATCTTTTCATGTGTTTGTTAGCTATCTGTTGTCTTCTTTGGAGAAATGTCTGGTTAGTTCTTTGGCCCATTTTTTGATTGAGTCATTTATTTTTCTGGAATTGAGCTGCAGGTGTGCTTGTATATTTTTGAGATTAGTTGTTTGTCAGTTGCTTCATTTGGTATTATTTTCTCCCATTCAGAAGGCTGTCTTTTCACCTTGCTTATAGTTTCCTTTGTTGTGCAGAAGCTTTTAATTTTAATTAAGTCCCATTTGTTTATTTTTGCTTTTATTTCCAATATTCTAGGAGGTGGGTCATAGAGGATCCTGCTGTGATGTATGCTGGAGAGTGTTTTGCCTATCTTCTCCTCTAGTTTTATAGTTTCTGGTCTTACGTTTAGATCTTCAATCCATTTTGAGTTTATTTATGTGTATGGTGTTAGAAAGTGTTCTAGTTTCATTCTTTTACAAGTGGTTGACCAGTTTTCCCAGCACCACTTGTTAAAGAGATTGTCTTTTCTCCATTGTATATTCTTGCCTCCTTTGTCGACGATAAGGTGTCCATAGGTGTGTGGATTTATCTCTGGGCTTTCTATTTCGTTCCGTTGATCTATATGTCTGTCTTTGTTCCAGTACTATACTCTCTTGATGACTGTGGTTTTGTAGTATAGCCTGAAGTCAGGCAGGTTGATTCCTCCAGTTCCATTCTTCTTTCTCAAGATTGCTTTGTCTATTCAAGGTTTTTGGTATTTCCATACAAATTGTGAAATTGTTTGTTCTAGCTCTGTGAAAAATACCGTTGGTAGCTTGATAGGGAGTGCATTGAATCTATAGATTGCTTTGGGTAGTATACTCATTTTCACTATATTGATTCTTCTGATCTGCAGGAAGCCAGTGTGAAGATTCCCGCCCGTGACAAGGTCATGAGGAAGGAAGCTGACATACGCAAGAAATTCCTAAGCATGTACCCCAACAAATATCTGCCGGTTTTTGTGCTCTGCTTTTCTACTCTTCTGACAGTCTCTGGAAAAAGTAAATTCAGGGCTTTAGTCTTCTGCATTTGAAAGAGTGTTTCAATCCAGAAACCCCTCTGATGGCTTTCTAGCCTGCCTGCAGGACTCGTACAGCTGCGCGTGTGACTGTTTGAGGCCTCCTGACCACAGGAGGCACAGGAAGCTTAAAACATCCTAGGAATGTAGGGGCTTCTGAGGAGTCAAAATCTTTAGAATAGGACTGATTAAAGGTTTCATTTGTTGAGCCAATACTTGCTGCTAAATTTTCATATCCTTTATTTTTAGATATAGTTGGTATATAGAAAAACAAGTAGTAGACCTGGTATTAGCAACATTAGATCTTTGAGTTAAGTACCTTCTTTGTTATAACCCACTGCACCTTTGTTCTATAGAGATGTAACTTTAGTGCTTTAAGGAGATGCAGATTAAAGAAAAACACTTCAGGGGAAACAAAATTAACATTCATTAAGGAAGAGAGACAAAAAGTGTTAACAAGCCTCTTGGCCAGAAGATAATGTAAATCACCTGAGACCTTTTGTATACAAAATGATATACAGAAAGAGTCTGGGTTGCGAACGCTACATAATTTTGTGTTACCCATTGATCTCCATATTTTATCAAAAGTATAAAAGGCCTTCTGAACAATAAAGGATGGGACCAGTTTCTCGGACTAGTCTCTCGGCCTGGTTTCTTGAGAATCTGGCTCCCCCCGTGTCTCTCTCTCTCTTCTTCTCTCCCTTTCCCTCCCTCCGCTCTTTACTTTAATTTCAGGCTGAATCTCCACCTGGGGCGCAGAGGCCCGCCAAGTCTACTTACTTGCCCTGGCTGTTAAGACCCGCACGAAACGGAGCCTAAGGTGAGGCACTGTTAGATATTCAAGCGAGTGCCGGTGGCCCAACGTAGATGGTGCAAATTCCTTGTCTGGAATTTTATTGGACTTCTGATTAAACCAAGCTATTCAGCCCTCTTCTTCCACTTAATCTTCCTACTACACTATAGTTTCTTAATCTAATCTTATATTAATAAATAAACAAGTCTTTCCACACCAACGCCGTCCACCCTTCGAATTCCCTGGATCCACCAGGGCTGGACCCCGGCACTGATCCTTGAACATGGTATATTTCTCCATCTATTAATGTCCTCTTTGATTTCTTTCATCAGTGTTTTGTAGTTTTCTTTTTTTTATTTTTATTTTTACTTTATTTTACTTTACAATACTGTATTGATTTTACCATACATTGACATGAATCCACCACAGGTGTACATGAGTTCCCAAACATGAACCCCCTGCTCCCACCTCCCACCCCATATATAGGTCTTTTAGTTTCTTTAGGTAGATATATTCCTAAGTATTTTATTCTTTTCGTTGCAATGGTGAATGGAATTGTTTCCTCAATTTCTCTTTCTATTTTCTCATTATTGGTGTACAGGAATGCAAGGGATTTCTGTGTGTTGACTTTATATCCTGCAACTTTACTATATTCATTGATTAGCTCTAGTAATTTTCTGGTGGAGTCTTTAGGGTTTTCTATGTAGAGGATCATGTCATCTGGAAACAGTGAGTTTTACTTCTTCTTTTCCAATTTGGATTCCTTTTATTTCTTTTTCTGCTCTGATTACTGTGGCCAAAACTTCCAAAACTATGTTGAGTAGTAGTGGTGAAAGTGGGCACCCTTGTCTTGTTCCTGACTTTAGGGGAAATGCTTTCAGTTTTTCCCCATTGAGGATAATGTTTGCTGTGGGTTTGTCATATATAGTTTTTATTATGTTGAGGTATGTTCCTTCTATTCCTGCTTTCTGGAGAGGTTTTTTTTTTTTATCATAAATGGATGTTGAATTTTGTCAAAGGCTTTCTCTGTATCTATTGAGATAATCATATGGCTTTTGTTTTTCAATTTGTTAATGTGGTGAATTACATTGATTGATTTGTGGATATTGAAGAATCCTTGCATCCCTGGGATAAAGCCCACTTGATCATGGTGTATGATCTTTTTCATGTGTTGTTGGATTCTGATTGCTAGAATTTTGTTGAGGATTTTTGCATCTATGTTCATCAGTGATATTGGCCTGTAGTTTTCTTTTTTTGTGGCATCTTTGTCAGGTTTTGGTATTAGGGTGATGGTGGCCTTATAGAATGAGTTTGGAAGTTTACCTTCCTCTGCAATTTTCTGGAAGAGGTTGAGTAGGATAGGTGTTAGCTCTTTAAATTTTTGGTAGAATTCAGCTGTGAAGCCATCCAGACCTGGGCTTTTGTTTGCTGGAAGATTTCTGATTACAGTTTCAATTTCCGTGCTTGTGATGGGTCTGTTAAGATTTTCTATTTCTTCAAGGTTCAGTTTTGGGAAGTTGTACTTTTCTAAGAGTTTGTCCTTTCTTCCACGTTGTCCATTTTATTGGCATATAATTGCCAATAGTAGTCTCTTATGATCCTTTGTATTTCTGTGTTGTCTGTTGTGATCTCTCCATTTTCATTTCTAATTTTATTGATTTGATTTTTCTCCCTTTGTTTCTTGATGAGTCTGGCTAATTTTATTTATCCTTTCAAAGAACCAGCTTTTGGCTTTGTTGATTTTTGCTATGGTCTCTTTGGTTTCTTTTGCATTTATTTCTGCCCTAATTTTTAAGATTTCTTTCCTTCTACTAACCCTGAGGTTCTTCATTTCTTCCTTTTCTAGTTGCTTTAGGTGTAGAGTTAGGTTATTTATTTGACTTTTTTCTTGTTTCTTGAGGTGTGCCTGTACTGCTATGAGCTTTCACCTTAGCACTGCTTTTACAGTGTCCCGCAGGTTTGGGGTTGCTGTGTTTTCATTTTCATTCGTTTCTATGCATATTTTGATTTCTTCTGTGATTTGTTGGTTATTCAGCAGCATGTTGTTCAGCCTCCATATGTTGGAAGTTTTAATAGTTTTTCTCCTGTAATTGAGATTTAATCTTACTGCATTGTGGTCAGGAAAGATGCTTGGAATGATTTCAATTTTTTTGAATTTACCTAGGCTATATTTAAGGCCCAGGATGTGATCTATCTTGGAGAAAGTTCCGTGTACACTTGAGAAAAAGGTGAAATTCATTGTTTTGGGGTGAAATGTCCTATAGATATTAATTAGTTCTAACTGGTCTATTGTATCCTTTAAAGTTTGTGTTTCCTTGTTAATTTTCTGTTTACTTGATCTGTCCATAGGTGTGAGTGGGGTGTTAACATCTCCCACTATTATTGTGTGATTGTTAATTTCCCCTTTCATACTTGTTAGCATTTGTCTTACATATTGCAGTGCTCCTATGTTGGGTGCATATATATTTATAATTGTTATATCTTCTTGGATTGATACTTTGATCATTATGTAGTGTCCGTCTTTGTCTCTTTTTACAGCCTTTGTTTTAAAGTCTATTTTATCTGATATGAGTATCGCTACTCCTGTTTTCTTTTGGTCTCTATTTGTGTGGAATATCTTTTTCCAGCCCTTCACTTTCAGTCTGTATGTGTCCCCTGTTTTGAGGTGGGTCTCTTGTAGACAACATATATAAGGGTCTTGTTTTGGTATCCATTCAGCCAGTCTTTGTCTTTTGGTTGGGGCATTCAACCCATTTACATTTAAGGTAATTATTGATAAGTATGATCCCATTGACATTTACTTTATTGTTTTGGGTTCGAGTTTATACATCCTTTTTGTGTTTCTTGTCTAGAGAATATCCTTTAGCATTTGTTGGAAAGCTCGTTTGGTGGTGCTGAATTCTTTCAGCTTTTGCTTGTCAGCTTTTGATTTCTCCTTCATATTTGAATGAGATCCTTGCTGGGTACAGTAATCTGTGCTGTAGGTTACTTTCTTTCATCACTTTAAGTATATCTTGCCATTCCCTCCTGGCCTGAAGAGCTGCTATTGAAAGATCAGCTGTTATCCTTCTGGGAATTCCCTTGTGTGTTATTTGTTGTTTTACCCTTGCTGCTTTCAATATTTGTTCTTTGTGTTTGATCTTTGTTAATTTGATTAATATGTGTCTTGGAGTGTTTCGCCTTGTGTTTATCCTGTTTGGGACTCTCTGGGTTTCTTGGTCTTGGGTGATTATTTCCTTCCCCATTTTAGGGAAGTTTTCAACTATAATCTCCTCAAGTATTTTCTCATGGTCTTTCTTTTTGTCTTACTCTTCTGAGACTCCTATGATTCGAATGTTGGGACATTTAACAGTGAACTGGAGGTCTCTGAGATTGTCTTCATTTCTTTTAATTCATTTTTTCCCTCTCTGATTCATTTATTTCTACCATTCTTCTACTTCACCAATCCTATCTTCTGCCTCATTATTCTACTATTTGTTGCCTCCAGAGTGGTTTTGATCTCATTTATTTCATTATTCATTATATATTGACTCTTTTTTTATTTCTTTTAGGTCCTTGTTAAACCTTTCTTGCTTCTTCTCAATCTTTGTCTCCAGACTATTTTTCTGTGATTCCATTTTGATTTCAAGATTTTGGATCATTTTCACTATCATTATTCAGAATTCTTTATCAGGTAGATTCCCTATCTCTTCCTATTTTGTTTGGTTTGGTGGGCATTTATCCTGTTCTTTTACCTGCTGGGTATTCCTCTGTCTGTTCATTTTGTTTATATTGCTGCATTTGGGGTGGCCTTTCTGTAGTCTGGCAGTTTGTGGAGTTCTCTTTATTGTGGAATTTCCTCACTGTGGGTGGGTTTGTATGGATGGCTTGTCAAGGTTTCCTGGTTAGGGAAGCTTGTGTTGGTGTTCTGGTGGGTGGAGCTGGATTTCTTCTCTCTGGAGTGCACTTAAGTGTCCAGTAATGAGTTTTGAGATGTCAGTGGGTTTGGTGTGACTTTGGGCAGACTGTATATTGAAGTTCAGTGCTATGGTCCTGTGTTGCTGGAAAATTTGCGTGGTATGTCTTGCACTGAAACCTGTTGGCCCTTGGGTGGTGCTTGGTTTCAGTGTAGGTATGGTGGTGTTTGATGAGCTCCTGTCAATTAATGTTCCCTGGAGTCAGGAGTCCTCTGGTGTTCTCAGGATTTGGGCTTAAGCCTCCTGCTTCTGGTTTTCAGTCTCATTTTTACAGTAGTCTCAAGATTTCTCCATCTATACAGCACCATTGATAAAACATTTAAAGATGAAAAGTTTCTCCACAGTGAGGGACACCCAGAGAGGTTCACAGAGTTACATGGAGAAGAGAAGAGGGTGGAGGGAGTTAGAGGTGACCTGAATGAGATGAGTTGGAATCAAAAGGGGAGAGAGCAAGCTAGCCAGTAATCACTTCCCTATGTGCACTCCCCAGTCTGGACCACTCAGAGATATTCATGGAGTTATACAGAAGAAAGAGGGAGGAAGGAGACAGAGGTGACCAGGATGATAAAGGGGGGAATCAAAAGGAGAGAGACACATCCAGCCAGTAATCAGTTCCCTAAGTGTTCTCCACCATCTGGAATACACAAAGAGATTCACAGATTTGGGTAGAGAAGAGAAAGGGGAGGGAGGAGATAAAGGCAACCTGGTGGAGAAAAAGGAGAGTCCAAAGGGGTGAGAGCATTCAAGCCAGTATTCTCACTCTCAAGTAAAAATGGGTACTGAAAATTGGGTTCTTAAAGTTACAAAATTGATAACAAATACCAAATAGCAAGCATTAAAAATCTGGAATAGAGGTTGGATTTTTAAAAATGCAATATTAAAGAAAAGAAAAAAAAGTCACAAAAATTATAATATATATATATGTGAAGTTTTCTTTAAAAAATAGGGTCTTTTTTGGCAAAGTAATAGTAGGTTATAAAAATGAAAATTAAAGGAGTAATAGAGGGCTTAAAATTTTTTTTAATTAAAAAAAAGAGTGATAGTAAAAATAGTAAAAATATATCTAGGACTTTCTCTGGTGTTGTTGTGGGCAGTGTGGGGTCAGTTCATTTTCGGATAGTTCCTTGGTCTGGCTTATATTTCTCAAGATCTATAGGCCCCTTCCTATGTAGTTGGTACTAACTACAGGGTTTTAATCTATTGCACCTGTCACTTCCAAGGCAGTTCCCTCTATTTTAGCTTCTTCTGTTTGCTTGTCTCTTCAGTGTCTAATTTCCGCCCTGACACAAGGGGGGCATGATGGACACTTCTTTAAGGCTTACTTGTTCAGTCGTGCTGTGGGGAGGGAGGGACGCTGCAAACCAATAACACTGGTGTGTGCTCGCAGTGTCTCAGCCACACTGGGCCTGCCCCCGCTCATGGCACATGTGCCCTCCCTGCCCACACTGCTCAGGTTCTAGGTTGCTCTGCTGGGAACTGTCCAAGGCCAGCCCTGGGCTCCATGTACCTCGCAGGTCCAAGCTGCTCAGGTTCAGGCACTTGGGTAGTTCTCAGAGGAGCAGACTCAGTTGGGCCTGCATTTTGTGCCCTTCCCAGCTCAGATGATGAGGTGTTTGGTGAGTGTGGTCGCTGCGACTTATCACCTTCCCCGTCCCTGCCGCTCAGTTTTCTGGGTGTACAACCAGTGCAACTTCTCAGGCGGATGTTGACCATCCAGAACCCCAGTAAGTCTCAGTTAACAAAGAAGCCTGCTTGTAGTTTGGTAGATAATGTCTTTCTGGGGCTGCAATTTCCCCCTTCCGGCTCTGGCTGCCTGTCACTGGAGGGGGATGGTCTGAAGTGGGCTAGCTCTGTTCAGTCCTTTGTTCTGTGAACAGGCCTGGTGATGTCTTAGGTTAGGGCTTTTCACGCAGTAGCTATCCCACAGTCTGGTTTGCTAGCCCAAGTTAGTTCCCTCAGATTGCTCTCGGGGCATTCAGGCCGGGTCCTTACTCTAAGCAATGCAGCCTGCGCCTCCCTGCCCAGCCCCCGGTTGCTAGTGGCGGATGCAGGCGTCTGCGCTGCTTCTTCACTGCGGAGTTACCACTGAGCACGTAATCTGTGGGTTTTAATTATTTATTTATTTTTCCTCCCAGTTATGTTGCCCTCTGTCATTCCAAGGCTTGCCGCAGATTTGGCAGTGAGAGTGTTTCCTAGTGTTTGGAAACCTCTCTTTTTAAGACTCCTTTCCCAGGAGGGAGCTCCATCCCTACCTCTTTTGTCTCTTTTTTTTTGTCTTTTATATTTTTTCCTACCTCCTTTCGAAGACAATGGGCTGCTTTTCTGGGTGCCTGATGTCCTCTGCCGGCATTCAGAGGTTGTTTTGTGAAATTTACTCAGCGTTTAAATGTTCTTTTGATGAATTTGTGGGAGAGAAAGTGGTCTCCCACTCCTATTCCTCTGCCACCTTAGGACCGCCTCTCCCATTCTATTAGTTTTTGAGATTACGATATTGAAACGTCAGCTAAAATTATTTATCTACTTAAATAATTGTAATATACAATAGAACTATATGTGTCTTTTTTCCTATATTTGTAAAGTCTCTTATAAATATGTTATTATACTTTCATAATTTAAAAAATCCCAGATTTAAAAAAACCCATAATGATGCTTAATAAATATTTGTTGAGTGGATGAATTAATGGTTAAGTCTGTTTACAGGGCCCAGTACAAGTGCAGGTTTTAAAGTTATATACATGGAACATTAGGAACTCCCAGAATGGATCCCAAAATTGCAAAATGCACTATCCCTGAGCCAGGACTTGGGAAGCCTGTTATGAGTATAGCTGAGACTAGCACCTGGAACTCCTGCTTAATAAGCTTGTCTTCTCATTCTTGTACTCTGTGTACTGTTATCAGACAATTCTCCCAGACTTAAATTCAAGGCCAGGAATAGGTTAGAGAGGAATGAGACTGAGGATGAGGTGGGGAGAACTACAACATACAGGGGTCTGGGGAGCTCACTTCCTACTTTTATCAAGCCCTGGAATTTTATCTAAAACTTTCTTCTGTAGCAAAGCCCTTTAAAGGCAATGGCAAACAGACTTGTGGTTGCCAAGTGGGAGGGGGTTTGAAGAGGGATGGAGGGGGAGGTTTGCATTAGCATATGTAAACTATTGTATATAGGATGTATAAACAACACAGGGAATTGTATTCAATATCCTATGATAAACTATGATGGAAAAGAATATTTAAAAGAATGTATATAAATATATCTTCTGATATAACTGAATCAGTTTGCCCTATAGCAGAAATTAACACAACATTGTAAATCTACTGTACTTCAATAAAAAATTGATTGAAAAAGACAGTGACTCTGATACATCTGGAAAATAAAGGAGAATATTAAAATATCTTCTTCCCTGTAAAAAAGGGCAGTGGTAACATTATCGTGTTTTTGTCTCAATTAACACCAGGTATAATGCCCTGTAAAAATGTTCAAGATCTTTCAAAGTCAGGGTGTTAGATTACTTGAAAACAATACTTTCCATGAACTCAGTAATTCAGACAACTTCCATCAAAAAAAGAAAAGTTATGTTCTGATAACACATTTCCCCATCTTTAGCCTTCCACCTTCAGTCCTTCACCTGGAAATGATAGATCTTCTTTAAGATGGGGTGAAGAACCTTCTTGAGTATAGCATATCCAGTCCCTGTGGTCATGTCTCCCAAGCAGGACAACAAAACAGGAGGAGTCCAGTCAAGGCTGACAAGAGAAGACCTCCCTCTGCCTCCCACTGTCTCCTTCTCCAGGCTTCTAGGCACAAGGTTGCCCTTGTTGAGGGGAGCCTAATGCACTCAGGGAAAACTATTTGGCTTGACAGGATTTTTTAGATCCTTGTTTAACACTTTGTTGGTGATATTTTAAAATCTAAAGTACCTGGAATAATCTAGAAGTCTAAAGTATCTAGAAGTACACTCGAAGACCTCGTGGTGAAGGTCTGACAGAAGTGTTTGTATTGACAAGCTTACAAGTTTCTGTAAGTTTTCAGATTTCATCTGTGCTCATTGAGAAGTTCATTAAACTGCCTATGCACCAGCTCCTTGGAGGCAAATGCTTTCTTGGTTTCTTGAAACATTCTTCTACAAATTCCTTCATGATTTCAGGCAGAACATGAGGGGGAGCCTCCCCCTCTTCTTCTCTGGAAAAGACCCTGGCCACATATGACAGATGGAAGCACATTGATTAAATCTAAAGCTACTGAATAATAAAAACTCATGAAAAATAAATGTGCTCAGAGAAATAAGCCTTTCTATAGTAGCCCATTCTGTCATATTTTCCTGACAGCCTATCTAATTTATGATGGCAATTCTATGGCAATTCCTCTTAATTTCCTATTATGGGTAGTTTATTTTTTTTTCTGCTTCTAAATGCATAGTATAAAAGTTTTTATTGCACACATAAGGGAAAAGGAGACAGCTTCCAGTACAGACCTGATGCCAACATGACATCTTGAATTTCCCCTTGGATATAAGCTTCTGTAAAAGCTAATCAGTTGAAAGTCTGCATAGCAAGAACAGTTATGATTGGAGCCTCTATTTAACCCCTGGATGCAAGGAAAGGTTTTAACAATCTCAAGGTGAAAAATATTAGGGAAAAATGGGGCACCTGCAACCATAAATTCTGAAAGATTCACAGAATTTCCAGCAAGATCCAGATGGATAAGCCAACTTCCTCATATGTTCCCACCCACTGCTGAATGCATGGCCCCTGCCCTTGTTCATCTAAATGTCCCTGGGTGGACCAGGGGACAGAGCAGCAGTCAGGACTGGGAGCAAATAGGAGGACAGTGGTTGGCTAAGTGTAACAGTGTAACACGCATGATGAAACCCAGCTGAGGGAGTTTTCTTTGGGCAGAAGAAAACTGCAGAGATGGTCTAAAGTGGCAAAATGGCTGTTCCCCCAGGACATCCCCAGAGGGTGCAGGTGGAAGAAGATGAAGCAGCGGGGCTGCAGTGTGCCCAGTGGACAAAGACACTGGTTCACACAAGTTGACAAGTACAGCTTTGCCCACTCTTTTACCAATAAATGTGGATTCCATAAATCTAACTATCCTGCCAAAGAAGGCTGAAACTGTCCCCTCACAAACAGAATGAAGAGCAAGTATCTAAATTTCTAACAGCTATGAATTGGTGGGCTTCCCTAGTGGCTCTGTTGGCAAAGAATCTGCCTACAATGTAGGAGACCCTGGGTAGGAAAGGTCCCCTGGAGAAGGGAATGGCAACACACTCCTGTATTCTTGCCTGGAGAATCCCATGGACAGAGGAGTTTGGTGGGCTACAATCCATGGGGTCACAAAGAGTCAGACATGGCTGAGTGAATAACACACACACACACACATGAAATTTCAGTTCAGTTCAGTTCAGTCGCTCAGTCGTGTCCGACTCTTTGCGACCCCATGAATCGAAATTAGTACAATGGAAAGGACAGAGATCTTAGACCTGGAAGACCTACCTCTGAATCTAGGCTGTGAGATCTTTCTCATCTGATATTTACTGCAATTTCCCATTTGCAAAGAGCTGTGATTTGAAATGGTATCTCTGCCACACACACACACACACACAAATGTTGTAATGTGGGCAAACAGCTTCCTTCACATCTCTTCATGAAGCATTTTAAAAAAAATAAAATCTGCTTTCAGTTTTTACTATATTTACTGTCATTTCCATGCGATTCAGTACTTACATCATCGTATCTCTATTTGTTTTGTCTCTTGAGCTAGTCTAGGAGGCTCTTGAGACAAATGTCCATGTTTTAGTGATTTTAGCTGCAAGACAGCTGGAAGTAGGATCTCAGTCTTGTCTTCTTTAAAGAAATAATTCAGCAAAGAGACCCAGATTGTGAAGCAGATAAAGTGTTTATTATGTGGAAGAGCAGACAGGTGAACTTGGAGGGAGTTGCGTCCAGTAGGAGTGCTTAGCTCGCTTATACAGGGCAGCCTTCTGGGTTGTCTCTGGCCAGTCATCTTGCTTGTGCCTGTACCTGGTCTGACTTGGGGTCCTTCCTAGAGGGTGTGCACATCTAAACCAAAGAGGATTTCAGCACAGAGGTTTCTAGGGGGCTGGCAGGACATATTATGGGTTGGTGCCCCCTCTCTCCTTTGCCCCTTCCCAGACTGTGTGGGAAGACATGTGTGGGCTGGGAAATCCCCTCGGCTACAAAAATGCGGAAGCTGTTTTTGGTTTGTCTTCCACCCAATCAGGACCTGATGCTTCTGCTAGTATCTTACCTTGAAGTTTCAACGGGAGACTGGTTGTAGCTCCTTAGCCTGGGGCCCTTCTATCTTCTACCCTCTCAGGACACCCCATTCTGCATGATGCTGAGTGTGTCTGTTTTGTGAACATACAGAATAGGTAAGGAAATGTTTGTTGAGTAAGGAAAAGACCTTCACTTTTTTTCATGTGTAACTGCCCAGTAGTGGCCTGAAATGTCTGGTAACTACCCCACTGGGCTCTGGGACAGCACATCTTGGGGTGTCCATGCACATTGCTGAGAAAGCATAAATTTAATCCTGCCATGTACACGTGAACCATGTGACGAGGCTTTCTTCAGTTCACCAGAGTATCTTTTTAATTAGTTGCAGTTTGTAGGTTTTAAGTCATAACAAGATGATGCAAGTTTGTTACAACACAGTAATTTAAGTGTAGACACAACTATGACACGTGAATTACAAAACATAGGATTCCTTTACAGCACTGCAATTTTTCAGAGGCTGGGAGCCCACCTGGTGGGACTGTCTGGCTACTGCTGCTAAGAGCCATGACGATAACAGCTGGGAGGGAGAGGTAGGAAGAAGGGTCCTCAGACCTTTGCTCTTCACAGCTGAGCGCTCCTACAAGGTGGGGGAGGCCATGCCAGCTGCTAGAACTCTGCTGTGCTCACCCCATCTGCAGGGAAGGAGGAGTAGGTAAATCTGATGGAGAGCCACCCTGAGGCTCAGCATTGACTGGGTAATAGCATGATACCTTGCACTGCACTCAGTAGTGGGATCCAGAATGCAATGAGACAGCTCCTTGAAGATTCGGAGTCATATAATGTTTCAGGGTCAGTTGAGACATTAGGTGGATGTTTGTCCATGACTCAGACACACACAGGCAGTCTTTCTCACACACACACACATACACACACACTCTGTCTATCTCACACACACAAGCACACTCACAAACACACAAACTCTCTCTCTTACACACACACACACAAACACATTCTCTCATACACACACAAGCACACACACTTTCACACACAGACACATACACATGCGATCTCACTCATATATGTATACATACACACACACAATCAGGCATCACAGGAGGAGATAATTAGTACCTATGACCCTACAGTTGGAAAGGGGCGATGCCAAGAGCTCCAGGGACAGCAGGATTGATTGGGGCCCTAGTGAAGATGGCTTTGGTAAGACACAGCAGACAGAAAATTCTGCCTTGAAGATGGGCATTAACTGGTGGCCTATGGATATCAGCACTTGGTATGTCCCCACATGCAAAGCACCACTGACCCTTCGTTGCTTCATTGTTCAGTTGCTAGCTCAGGTCTGACTCTTTGGTGACCCCATGGAATGTAGCCCACCAGGTTCCCTCTGTCCACGGGATTTTCCAGGCAAGGATACTGGAATGGATTGCCATTTCCTTTTCTATCAATTTTTCTTTGCAGATTGACTCTGTGTGGAACTCCTCCCCTGAGACAGAGGTTTCATGGCAAGAATCTCTATGTCAATAACCTTCTGACACTGGCTTGTCATCATCACTTCTTGGCTGAATTGGTGGCATGGTCTGGTTACTCAGGGTGTAATGTCACCCTATAGCTGGCTCCAGCTTTCTTTGGCTCTGACACCTGGAAAGCCCCTTTTCTCCTGGTTTCCTCCAGTCCACTGAGTCTTTGGCCCTGCAATGAACATGACCTCAGGACGTCTGCCTTTCTGAAAGGAGAAGAATGTAAGAAGAGAAACAACTGTAGGTCCAACAGGTCTCCAGATAATCTCAATTTCTCATTTTTCAGAAGAGGGTATCTAATGGAGCAAGCCTCAGTAGGGAAGGGTGAGCTGCAGATTTTGAGGAGAAAGTTCTCCTCCTATTAGGATGTGGGGGGTCCTTGGAGGAAGCATCCAAATCTAGATTCAGGTGAAGAAAGTGATATTAAAGGTGGTCTTAGGAGCCAGTGGGCATGATTGCTCGGGGTCTGATAGAAAGATAGAGTTGCGGGGGTGGGAAAAGAGCTTCTATCACCCCAGGGCCCTGCCTCTCCGAGCACATGGTCTGGGAGTGTGGCTGGCCTGACGTAAAGGTGGCAGTGGCCCTTTTGGAGCTCCCATTGGAATGCCGGTGCTGGGAGGGCGAGAGCCCCGCTGGCTTGTTTTCTGTTGTGTTCCCAGAGCCCAGCCCGGAGACTGGCACCTGGTGAGTGCTTCTCAGATAGCTGTGAATGAATGAGAGTATTACTTGAGGAAATAGTGTAAAGCCACATGATCACGAATTCAGGGTTTTTTTTTAAGGACTTGCATTTTATAATCACAATAGCATGTAGATTGATCTGGAATATTGTTGGGTAAACATGTGTAGGCTAGTTCCAGAGGCCACCCTACTTACAAAAGTTTGGGTCTCAAAGGCTGTCTGTAGGTCTGTTTGTCCAAAATGGGATGACACAAGCAACAGTGGTGGTGGAGATGATGCATTTTTGCTGATATTAACATGTAACAAATTTAGTGTTCTTACCACACACCAGCATTCACGCTGGTGCTTTGTGTTACTTCCTTTAACCCAACAACAGTCTGAAGGCGCTGTAATAACACCCATTTTACAGCTAAGAAAACTGAAGCTCGGGAAAGTAAGTGGTGCAGCCGCTTAGCTGCTGGTAAGACAGGGTTGGAATTGGAATGGCAGCAGCTAGTTTGGAGACTTAATCACTACATACTGCTTTTGTTTATCATATCAGTTTCTGAACTGAAAAGTTCTGAGTGGAATATTTCCCATTTTGATTTGTTTATTGGCTATGCTTGGTGCTCAGATGGGGCCCTGTGTGTAGGTACAAGTTTGTTCTAGCTTAACCCCCCAAACACAGTCCTTGTGGCTGTTTATTCATTTTCAGTCCAACATGTGAATCAAACTTATCCACAAGTCCATTAGAATGAAACTTCCCCCAACCTGGGCTTCAGGACAGCATTTAGGGTCAAGTTTCCTAATTAGAGTTCCTCTTCCAAATTTCTCTGCTCAAACTAGAGCTCAAAATGTAAGCTCCCACACCTGGGGCCTAGGGCACCCTTCTTAGAGTCTTAGCTTCCTCCCTGTGGGTCTATATAGAATTCCCATAATAAATAGTTTCCAAATGCACAACAGATCAAGCACATTGGGAGTTTATTTCACCTTCAAATAGTTAAGCCCAGTGGTGGTTTTTGTTGTTAGGGGATTCTGCTTCTATAGTTATTCAGGGATTCTGACTCCTTAAAGTTTGTGGTTCCACCACCAACAGTGTGATCACTGTCTATTCTCGGAAGAAGAGGATCAAGGAAAGGGAGGAGTCACCGCCATATCCTAAAAACCACTCAGATTCGCACAGATTAGAATTTGTTACCCATGGCCATCTCTAATTGCAAAGGAGGTGGGAAATGGAGTTTGACTATGTGCTCAAATAGATAAGGAAAGCTTGGATTCTGATAAACAGCTAGAATTCTGAACCACTGGGATGAATTAGCTGGGATTAGCCTAGGCCACCATGAAAGAGCTAACTGTCACTTGGACAGGTAAGAAGATTTCTCTCACACACGAGTCAGGAGTTCAGCTGCCCAGGTCTAGTAAAGTGGTTCCACAGACCCCAGGTCCCCATACTCCTTCTGTTTGCTGTTCCTCCAACCTAGCATGTGTCCTCATGGTGCAAAATGGCTGCTTGAGCATCGGACACCACACTCTCCCCAGCCCTTCTGCTCACATGTCACTGTCCAGAACTTCAGTCATATGTCCAAACTTCCTCACTAGAAAGCTGACAAAAGAGATCTTTTGTTGTGGGTCTGGTATGCTAAGCCAACATTGAGATTTTATTGCTAAGAAGGTAGAAGAGGTTGGAGGGCTAACTGCATGCCCACAGGCCTTTCTTTATTTGCAGTGTGCCTAGGTTTGGTAAAGAATCTGCCTGCAGTGCAGGAGACCCTGGTTCGATTCCTGGGTCGGGAAGAAGGAATAGGCTAGGCTCCAAGCGAGCCACAGTGCAGTGTCAGCCACACACAGAACAACACTCTGTGTTACTTGTGAAGTGGCTCAGAGAGTAAAGAATCTGCCCAGAATGTGGGATACCCAGGTTTGATCCCTGGATCAGGAAGATCCCCTAGAGAAGAAAATGGCAACCCACTCCACTCCAGTATTCTTGCCTGGAGAATCCCATGGACAGAGGAGCCTGGTGGGCTACAGTCCCTGGGGTCTCAAAGAGTAGGACATGACTGAGCAACTTTCACTTTTGGGTCTCTGGCAGGTACGCAGCCCCGCATACCGACCAGCTCCTTCCCCTGGGACACTGATTGTTGTGCAGTCGGTTCTGTCAGCTCAAAATATTGTCACAAACTAACAGACAAATGTCTGCCTTTGTCAAACCAGAATCTTCAGGCTTAAAAACCATGTACAGACAAGATCTTTGGTTGATTTTAAAAATTTTTTATTTTATATTGGAGTATAGTTGATTTACAATGCTGTGTTACTTTCAGGTGTTACAGCAAAGTGATTTAATTATGCATATCCATATATCTATTCTTTTCAGATTCTTTTCCCATCTAGGTTATTAACATAATATTTCCCTGTGCTATACAGCAGGTCCTTGTTGATTATCTATTTTGTACATAGTAGCGTATTATGTTAATCCCAACCTCCTAACTTATCCCTCACCTTCTCCAATGGTGGAGAAGCAACAGGAAAACATAAATGTGTATTCAGAAAAAGGGGGCATGTGGGGCACCGCAAGCCAGCAGATATTTTGCATCTGAAGTTGGTTGTTGTTACAAAGCCCTGCTGGGCAGTGTACCAGGTTTCCTACCTCAGCCTCCCAGGCAGCTCTGCTTCTGCTTTCTGGACCTCACTTTGACCTCTGGGGATTCTTTGTCATCTCTTTTCTTCCATGGCCCAATGCTCTGCTTTTGGTTTCAATCTGCAGGCCAGTGAGGTTGGGATTTCCTTCAGTTCAGTTCAGTTCAGTCACTCAGTCGTGTCCGACTCTTTGCGACCCCATGAATCGCAGCACGCCAGGCCTCCCTGTCCATCACCAACTCCCAGAGTTCACTCAGACTCACGTCCATCGAGTCAGTGATGCCATCCAGCCATCTCATCCTCTGTCGTGCCCTTCTCCTCCTGCCCCCAATCCCTCCCAGTATCAGGGTATTTTCCAATGAGTCAACTCTTTGCATGAGGTGGCCAGAGTACTGGAGTTTCAGCTTTAGCATCATTTCTTCCAAAGAAATCCCAGGGCTGATCACCTTCAGAATGGACTGTTTGGATCTCCTTGCAGTCCAAGGGACTCTCAAGAGTCTTCTCCAACACCACAGTTCAAAAGCATCAATTCTTCGATGCTCAGCTTTCTTCACAGTCCAACTCTCACATCCATACATGACCACTGGGAAAACCATAGCCTTGACTAGACGGACCTTAGTCGGCAAAGTAATGTCTCTGCTTTTCAATATGCTTTCTGAAAAACTTGGTAGCTTTTAAGTTCATCTGCTTTCATCTTTTTCTATGTGTGAATAATCAACTAAGGATCATCATACTAAGTGAAGTAAGTCAGACAGAGAAAGACAAATATCAGATGATATCCCTATATATGGGATCTAAAAAAATGACACAAATGAACTTACTTACAAAACAGAAAGAGGCTCATAAACTTAGAAAACAAATTTATGGTTACCAAAGGGGAAAGTAGGTGTGAGGGATAAGTTAGGAGGTTGGGATTAACATAATACACTACTGTGTACAAAATAGATAATCAACAAGGACCTGCTGTATAGCACAGGGAAACTTACTCAATATTCTGTTAATAACCTAGATGGGAAAAGAATCTGGAAAAGAATAGATATATGAATATGCATAATTAAATCACTTTGCTGTAACACCTGAAACTAACACAGCATTGTAAATCAACTGTACTCCAATATAAAATAAAAAATTTAAAAAAATCAACTAAAGATCTTGTCTGTACATGGTTTTTAAGCCTGAAGATTCTCATCTCTTACTGTTTGCTCTGTCCTCAACTTAATGCCTCTGTTTGAGGCCATCTAAACAATGGGCTTTGTCTCGAAGGCTAATCTCCTTGCCAGTAGTCTCACTGTCTTTATGTGGAGATCATCATCTCATTTCCTCTAAATGGCTGCTTTCTAGCTCTGCTAGGATGCAAAAGCAGGGGCTATGAGTAGACAGTCCCTTCCTCAGCTCTGCAGTCTCCTTACCTTCTCTGCTCGGGGGCTTAATCACTATGCTGAGCTCAAGCTTGCCCCCCTCCCTACCCCTCCTCTGTCTCTCTCTCTCTCTCACATACACACAAAACTTTGTGAACAGAGATGTGGAATTACTTTGCAGGACTGGCTACTTAAATTGCTGGACCCAATGCAAAGTGACAATGCAGAGTTCCTTGTGAAAGGGACTCCTTTTTTTTTTTTTTTCCCCTTTCCCATTTGCCCATTTCTGTCCCCTCTAACCTTAAAAGAACCTACTTGTAGTAATGAGATCACTAGGCAATTTAACCTAACCCCTGACTTACGTGCTCCTGAATGCACACCATGCCTGTCTAGCTTCTTAATTCTTTTCCTAGATGAAAAGAAGGAAGAATAAAGAATTAAGTGTTAAAGAATGACCAGCTCTCTAACTGCAACAGCTTCCTTAGCAGTCCTGCAGGCAGATCATTTCTGAGGAGAGAGTCAGCCAGTTTGCACTCAATGGAGAAGAATGCAGAACCCAACCTCCTGCCTTGATGATTTATTCAGGTTCTTCCCCCTACCCCATTTTCCCCTTTAAAAACTGTTCTAAGTGAGCAGAATCTTCAGAGTTGGTCTCTGAACACAAGTCCACCTTCTCCCCAAATTGCCAGGCTTCTGATTAAAACACTGTAAAAGTCCTTTCTACTTACACACATCTCTTAGGTTATTGGCTTCTGAGTGGCAAACAGCTGAACCTGGATTCAGTAATACTTGTTCCAAACTTGTTCCAAAGTTCTGAACGTCAAGAAGGTGACAGCACACCATTCATTGAAGGCAGGGTGCTTAGAAGTGGGATCCTGCGTGGATTGCACACCTGTGCAGCCAGGAACACACATCTGTAGGAGGCTGCAGAGAACACTGCAGAGACAGGTCAACTGCAGCTTCCCAACAAGGAGGTGGGCCAGCAGGTCAGTGATGCTGGGGAACATGAGGGGAACCATACAAAGCCTGCTGCCTGCCCCTGGCCTCCAGGTCTCAAAAGAGGTTCTCATGTGGCCTACCTCACGGGTGCCTGCAGGAAAGGGCCTCCTGGAAGGTAGTCTGGCCTGAGCAAGTCGACTGTTGAAATGTCATTGCAGCCCAGTTTCTCATCCAGGGGACAATAGGTGGCAGTTTTACCAAATGTTTGAAAGCTGTGTAACAAGGAGTTGAGCCCTCGTCATCTGCCATCCAATATTACATTAACGACACTTACATTTTAGGCTCCACCTCTTGTACCATGCCACTCCAGGTACCGCTTGTTTGCCATGTTGCGTCAAACGAAATGTGATCTCAAATTCAAAATATCAGCAGCTTAATAAAATGAAAGCTTATGTTTCTCTCACAGGAAGAATCTAGAAACACAGTCTCAGGTACTATGGTGGCTCCAAGGTCACCAGCAACCCAGACACCTTTCTAGCCTGCCTTTCATGACATAAAATGGCTACTGAGCATTAGACGCTGTTCCCTGATGAAAGAACTTCCCCAGGTGTCCCAGATAGCACTTCTGCCTATATCTCATTGTCTGGACTTTGTGGCCACATGTAGCTGCAAGGGGGCTGGGAAATGGCTTTCACTCTGAGTGACATATGCTGAGATGAAATAATGGGATTCTGCTGCAGAAGAAGAGGATACATGTGGACAGAGAACCAACCCTCAGTGTCAGGAGTAAGACCAGCTCCATCCAACTTTGCTTTTATTGTTGGTCAGTTGCTAAATTGTTCCCGACTCTTTGTGAACTCATGGACTACAGCACACCAGGCTCCTCTGTCCTCCACTATCTCCTGGAGCTTGTTCAAATTTGTGTCCATTGAGTTAGTGGTGCTATCTAACCATCTCATCCTCGGCCTCCCCCTTCTCCTTTTGCCTTCAATCTTTCCAAGCCTCAGGCAGGGTCTTTTCCAATGAGTTGGCTCTTCACATTATGTGGTCAAAGTATTGGAGTTCAGCTTCAGCATAGTCCTTCCAATGAGTATTCATGGTTGATTTCCTTTAGAATTGATTGGTTTGATCTTTTTGCAGTCCAAGGAACTCTCAAGAGTCTCCTCTAGCACCACAATTCAAAAGCATCAATTCTTGGGAGCTTGGCGTTTTATACGGTCCAACTCTCACATCCATACATGACTACTGGAAAAACCATAGCTTTGACTATACAGACTTTTGTCAGCAAAGTGATGTCTCTGCTTTTTAATATGCTGTCTAGATTTGTCATAGCTTTCCTTCCAAGGAGCAACTTAGCAGCCCCCTACTCCTGGGCTGGACCATCCTCTCAGTAGAGGATCCACGCTGGGCATGCCTGAAGTGGACCTGGGTGTGCATCACCGTGGCCCCAGGGAAATCCCTTTCTCTGATCTTTGGCTCCAAGAGCAGATCACCTTGATATAAATGTTGCCTTGAAGTCACATGGTCTGCTAAGTGTCACAGAAGCAGTTGTGTGTGCAATAATGGGTGCTTTGCTGTGGACAAACAGGTGCTGTGGATGAGATGGAAGCAGATGATTTGCAAGTGTTCTCAGCAATGGGAACATTTCTTCAACTGCATTCTGAACCCACAGCCCCATGGGAAGAGGGACCAGAGGTGAGATGCTTCTATTAAAGATAGGGGTCTGCTGCCTCCCACCTTCCGTGCAGGTTTCCAGGCCACTGCATAGAATCCCCTGGGCCCTCTGGTGCCTTGTCCAGATCAGCTATTCTAATCCATGTCTCTTGTTTTGCTGATGAGAACATGGATTCCCAAGGAGGTTGTGCCCTGGACCGAGCTGAAAGCAGGCTTGCTTTGTCCTTGTTGGTGTGTATGGTGCTGGGGCTCACGGGCCTCACTGGCAGGGGTCTGAGACCAGTGAGGCCCTAATGGTTTGCTGATGTGTTCACATGTGACTGAGACCTTCCTGTGGATCACAACAGGCATCATTCTTTATCCAAAGTGTCTGTGAGAACTGGGATCAGACTAAATCGACCCATGTTGTTGATTTTTGTTCCCATTGGTGGTGGGCAGAGAAGATTTCTGCTCCCTTTGATTGACTCAGAGGCAGAGTGTAGGCTGTGCTTTAGTTTGCAGCAGAGTAAGAAAGAGGTGTGTGAACAGCTGGCACCAGATTGCCCTTAGTAGAGAACGACCTTTGCTTAGGAAGATGTGCTGAGAAACCAACAGAGGTGGAAGGAGGGCCCAGGGCTCTGGGCTGGTGGTAAGGCTGTTTGGCAGGCCCTGGGTCTCCAGGCTCGGGGCACCCTCTTGTATCCCTGTTCTTCTCAGCCCATCTGCTCCACTCTATGCCTCCTCTCCCTGCTTCCTCAGCTCTGCCTGACATTTCTTTCTTGGTAACTTTGGCTTGCTCATGGCCAACAATGGCTGCCCCAGCTCTTTAATCATCTTGATGTTTTAGCTTTTATTTCTCTTGTAATTTCTTCTTCCTTAAGCATTTTAAATTCAGATTCCCGAGATAAGTTATGGGTTGGAATCAGCTCCTCTTTCAATCAGCTTGCAGGTTGAAGGTCATCAGCCTGAAAAATGGCTGCCATGGATGGTGCTCACCTGGACCTCTTAGACGTGACCCCCAGAATGGGAGGTGCCACAAAGGGAAGTGGGAATACGGAGGGGCTGCTGCTTTAGCACTGGTTACAGGCTGCTTTAGCACTACTTCCAGGGAGTGAATAGTCTCCAGCACAGCTATTTTTATTATTTGATCAAGCTGAAACAGCGTTCTAGTCTCCTGGATTCAATTGTTTAGGGAAATTGTTAGTCTTCTTTTGCAGCTGTATAGTCAAACCCTTCACTGCACCTTTTTCTGATCACTGAATTCACCAGAAATTGCTTTCTAAGCATCTGATTGCATGTGGTGCCAGGAGAGCTGTTTTGCAGAAAGAATGAGTTGCTGTGTTTGAATGAAGACTGTCATAGAAAATGCTGACCAGAGAAGATACCCATCTCCTTGCTGACTCTAATTAATTCTTTGTGACTCCATGCACTATAGCCTGCCAGGCTCCTCTGTCCATGGAATTCTCCAGGCAAGAATACTAGAGTGGGTAGCTTATCCCTTCTTCAGGGGATCTTCCTGACCCAGGAATTGAACTGGGGTCTCCTGCATTGCAGGCAGATTCTTTGGCAGCTGAGCCTCCAGGGAAGACTTTTCTAAAGCAAAGAGCCCAAAACTGAGAAATATTTGACAAGTATTACAGGAAAAGAATTTCCCCCATGTCTCTTCCATTTCCTGGTCAAGACAAGTTTTAGTCATAATCAGTTATCACCTGAGCTGTCCTGTAGCACTTTGTGAGGAGTTACTGTTCTTTCTTTGGACTCAAACACCGGACTGTGGAGACCCTTCCTGTGGGAAGACAGGTCTCAAGTTGGGTCCAGGTTTTAGCTCTGAGGTACTGACAGAGCTTCAAACCCAGGCCCTCTCCTTTGTAGCTGAGACAGTTGTGCTTGATGACACCATAGTGACCCCTATTCTGACTCCAAACTTCCTGTTCCCCTTCCTGAAGTAGGTGGATACATCCTTGTTTGGCCCTAAATATGTGAGTGGCAGTGAAGATGTGAAGATGTGGGCAACTTCAGGGTAGGGGCTTTCAGAGTTGGCGTAGCTTGTCGAGTCCCCACTGTCTCGCCATGGTAACTGGAAAAGTGTGTGACAACATGGCCTCTCTCAACCACCATGCCTGACTAACTGCCACTAAAGCCTATTTTATTGTTTAAGCCACTGACATTTTTGTGTTTTTGTTACTGCAGCATAACCTAGCCTATCCACTCACACACTATTCATGACAACTCTTTCCTCATTAGTAGGCTGAGAGATGTCCAAATGGTTTCTCAGAGTAGCTGCACCATTTTACATTCTCACCAGCAATGATGCATGACTCAGTTTCTCCACATCTTCACCAACACTTGGTGTTATCACTAATTTTTTATAAAGTCACTCTGATAGGTAGTGTTACTGACCAGGATTCTTGGCCTTCTTAATGAATAGAAATTGACTAGAGGACAGACAAGAAATTCTGGCAAGGAAATTCTGAGGCCCCTGAATCAGTTGGGTGCAGCAGGAGAAGTGAGAACAGACAACAAATTCCCTTGCTTGCTTATTCCCCAAGTGGAGACAAGCATGTTCTTTACATGGGGTGAGGGTAGGGGTCAGGCTGGATGGGTGGCTCAGGTGGTTTGCTCACCCCTTAGGTGGTGCTGTGGGTAGGGGGGATGTGTAGTACCCTACGTTTGTTCCAGGCTCTTCAAAAGTGGCAATTGCATTTTTTGGTCTCTGTATCTTTTGTCCAGAATTTGCCTTAACTGCACATGTGTGCAGAACAAAGCTAGTGGAGGTGATGGAATTTCAGCTGAGCTATTTAAAATCTTTAAAGGTGATGTTGTTAAAGTGCTTCATTCAATATGCCAGCAAATTTGGAAAACTGAGTAGTAGCCACAGGACTGGAAAAGGTGAATTTTCATTCCAATCCCAAAGAAAGACAATGCCAACGAATGTTAAAACTACCATAAAATTGCATTTATTTCACATGCTAGTGAGATGATACTCAAAATACTTCAATCTAGGCTTCAGCAGTATGTGATCCAAGAACTTCCAGATGTACGAACTAGGTTTAGAAAAGGCAGAAGAACGAGAGATTAAATTGCAAACATTCGTTGGATCATGGAGAAAGCAAGAGAGTTGCAGAAAAACATCTGTTTCTGTTTCATTGACTACACTAAAGTTTTTGACTGCATTTGCTGCTGTTGCTTTGTCGTTTCTGACTCTGTGTGATGCCATGGACTGTAGCCCACCAGGCTCCTCTGTCCATGAGATTCTCCAGGCAAGAATACTGGAGTGGGTCACCATGTCCTCCTCCAGGGGATCTTCCCAACCCAGGGATCAAACCTGCATCTCTTGGTTGTCCTGAATTGGCAGGTGAGTACTTTACCACTAGTGCCACCTGGTGCCCTTTGACTGCATGGATCACAACAAACTGTGGAAGAGTTCGTTGAGTTGGGACTATGAGACCATCTTATTGTCTCCTGAGAAACCTGCATGCAGATCAAGAAGCAACAGTTAGTACTAGACATGAAACTACTGATTGGTTCAAAATTGGGAAAGGAGTACAACAAGACTACATATTGTCACCCTGTTTATTTAACTTATATGCAGAGTACATCTTGCAAAATGCAGAGCTGGATGAATCACAAGCTGGAATTAAGATTGCCAAAACAAATATCAACAATCTCAGATATGTAGATGATACCACTTTAATAACAGAAAATGAAGAGGAACTAAAGAGTCTCTTGATGAGGGTGAAAGAGGAGAGTGAACAGGCTGGCTTAAAACTCAATATTCAAAAAACTAAGATCATGACATCTGGTCCTATTACTTCATGGCAAATAGATGGGGAAAAAGTGGAAGCAGTGACAGATTGTATTTTCTTGGGCTCCAAAATCACTGCAGACGGTGACTGTAGCCATGAAGTTAAAAGATGCTTGTTCCTTGGAAGAAAAGCTATGACAAACCTAGAGAGTGTATTGAAAAGCAGAGACATCACTCTGCCATCAAAACTATGACTTTTCCAGTCAAAATTATGGTTTTTCCAGTAGTTATGTACAGATGTGAAAGCAGAACCATAAAGAAGACTGAGCACCGAAGAACTGATGCTTTCAAATTGTGGTGCTGGAGAAGACTCTTGAGAGTCCCTTGGACAGCAAGAAGATCAAACCAGTCAGTCCTAAAGGAAATCAACCCTAAATATTCACTGGAAAGAGTGATGCTGAAGCTGAAGCTCCAATGCTTGGACCACATGATATGAAGAGCTGACTCAATGGAAAACACACTGATGCTGGGAAAGACTGAGGGAAGAAGAGGGTGTCAAAGGATGAGATGGCTGGAAGGCATTGCTGATGCTGTGAACATGAACTTAGGAAAACTCCAGGAGATAGTGAGGGATAGGGAGGCCTGATGTGCTGCAGTCTGTGAAGTTGCAAAGAATTGGACACAACTGGGCGACTGAACAGCAACAAGTGATTACTGACATTGATCACCTTTTCATGTGCTTATTTACCATTTGTTTATTTTCCTTTTTTTAAATTAATTGATTTTTTTTATTGAAGGATAATTCCTTCACAGAATTTTGTTGTTTTCTGTCAAACCTCAACATGAATAAGCCATAGGTATATATATCCCCTCCCTCCTGAACCCTCCTCCCATCTCCCTCCTCATCCCATCCCTCCCAATTGACACAGAGTTTCCTCACAGTGTTTGAGTTTCCTGAGCCATACAGCAAATTCCCATTGGCTATGTATTTTACATATGGTAATGTAAGCTTCCATGTTACTCTTTCCATATATCTCACCCTCTCCTGCCCTCTCCCCATGACCATAAGTCTATTCTCTATGTCTTTTTCTCCATTTCTGCCCTGTAAGTAAGTTCTTCATTACCATTTTTCTAAATTCCATATATGTGTTAGAATACAATATTTACCTTTCTCTTTCTGACTTACTTCACTCTGTATAATAGGTTCTAGGTTCATTCACCTCATCAGAACCGACTCAAAGGCATTCATTTTTATGGCCGAGTAATATTCCGTTGTGTACATGTACCGCTATTTCTCTATCCATTCATCTGTCAATGGACATCTATGTTGCTTCCATGTTCTAGCTATTGTAAATAGTTCCACAAGGAACAATAGGATACATGTGTCTTTTTCAATTTTGGTTTCCTCAAGGTATATAATGAGGAGTAGGATTACTGGGTCATATGGTGGTTTCATTCCTAGTTTTTAAAGGAATCTCCATAACATTGTCCATAGTGGCTGAATTAATTTACATTCCCATCAACAGTGCAAGAGTGTTCCCTTTTCTCCACACCCTCTCCAGCATTTATTGTTTGTAGACTTTTTGATGATGGCCATTTTGACTGGTGTGAGGTGATATCTCATTGTAGTTTTGATTTGCATTTCTCTAACAATAAACTGTGGAAAATTCTGAAAGAGATGGGAATACCAGACCACCTGACCTGCCTCTTGAGAAACCTGTATGCAGGTCAGGAAGCAACAGTGAGAACTGGACATGGAACAACACACTGGTTCCAAATAGGAAAAGGAGTATGTCAAGGCTGTCTCTTGTCACCCTGCTTATTTAACTTCTATGCAGAGTACATCGTGAGAAACGCTGGACTGGAAGAAGCACAAGCTGGAATCAAGATTGCTGGGAGAAATATCAATAACCTCAGATATGCAGATGACACCACCCTTATGGCAGAAAGTGGAGAAGAACTAAAAAGCCTCTTGATGAAAGTGAAAGAGGAGAGTGAAAAAGTTGGCTTAAAGCTCAGCATTCAGAAAAGAAAGATCATGGCATCTGGTCCCATCACTTCATGGGAAATAGATGGGGAAACAGTGGAAACAGTGTCAGACTTTATTTTAGGGGCTCCAAAATCACTGCAGATGGTGACTGCAGCCATGAAATTAAAAGACACTTACTCTTTGGAAGGAAAGTTATGACCAACCTAGATAGGATATTATAGAGCAGAGACATTACTTTGCCAACAAAGGTCCATCTAGTCAAGGCTGTGGTTTTTCCTATGGTCATGTATGGATGTGAGAGTTGGACTGTGAAGAAAGCTGAGCACCGAAGAATTGATGGTTTTGGACTGTGGTGTTGGAGAAGACTCTTGAGAGTCCCTTGGCCTGCAAGGAGATCCAACCAGTCCATCCTAAAGGAGACCAGTCCTGGGTGTTCATTGGAAGGACTGATGCTGAAGCTGAAACTCCAGTACTTTGGCCACCTCATGCGAAGAGTTGACTCATTGGAAAGACCCTGATGCTGGGAGGAATTGGGGGCTGGAGGAGAAGGGGATGACAGAGGATGAGATGGCTGGATGGTATCACTGACTCGATGCACATGAATTTGGATGAACTCCAGGAGTTGGTAGATGGACAGGGAGGCCTGGCATGCTGCGATTCATGGGGAACAAAGAATTGGACACGACTAAACTGAACTGAACTGAACTGAATAATGAGCAATGTTGACCATGTTTCCATGTGTTTCTTAGCCATTTGTATGTCTTCTTTAGAGAAATGTCTGTTTAGGTCTTTTCCCCACTTTGTGATTGGGTTGTTTGTTCTTCTGGTTTGAGTTGTATGGGATCTTGTATATTTTTCAAATTAATTCTCTATCAGTTGTTTCATTTGCTATTGTTTTCTCCCATTCTGAGAGTTGTCTTTTCACCTTGCTTATAGTTTCCTTTGCTGTGCAAAAGTTTTTAAGTTTAATCAGGTTCCACTTGCTGATTAAACTTAAACTTGCTTTGTTTTTATTCCCATTACTCTAGGAGGTGGGTCATAGAGGATCTTGCTTAGATTTATGCCAAGTGTTCCGCCTATGTTTTCCTCTAAGACTTTTATAGTTTCTAGTCTTACATTTAGGTCTTTAATCCATTTTGAGTTTATCTTTGTGTATAGTGTTAGGAAGTGTTCTAATTTCATTCTTTTACATATAGCTGTCCAGTTTCCCCAGCACCATTTATTGAAGAGGCTGTCTTTGTCCCATTGTATATTTTTGCCTCCTTTGTCAAAAATGAGGTACCCTAGGTGCATGGGTTTATTTCTGGGCTTTCTATCTTGTTCCATTGGTCTATATTTCTGTTTTTGTGCCGGTACTATACTGTCTTGATGACTGTAGCTTTGTAGTATAATCTGAAGTCAGGAAGATTGATTCCTCCAGCTCCTTTCTTCTTCCTCAAGACTGCTTTGGCTATTCGAGGTTCTTTAGTGTTTCCATATGAATTGTGAAAATTTTTGTTCTAGTTCTGTGAAAAATGTCATTGATAATTTGATAGGGATCACATTGAATATGTAGATTGCATCTGGTAATATGGTCATTTTCACAATATTTATTCTTCCTACCCAGGAAAATGAAATATCTTTCCATCTGTTTATGTCATCTTTGATTTCTTTCATTAATGTCTTATAATTTTCTGTGTACAGTTCTTTTATCTCCTTAGGTAAGTTTATTCATAGATATTTATTTTCTTTTTGATGCAATGGTGAATGGGATTGATTCCTTAACTTCTCTTTCTGAATTTTCATTGTTAGTATAGAGAAATGCAAGTGATTTCTGTTATTGATGTTGCATCCTGCAACTTTGCTAAATTCACTGATTAGCTCTAGTAATTTTCTGATAGTATCTTTTGGTTTTCTATGTACAGTATCATGTCATCTGCAAATAGTGAGAGCTTTACTTCTTCTTTTCTGATCTGGATTCCTTTTATTTCTTTTTCTTCTCTGATTTCTGTAGCTAGGACTTCCAGAACTATGTTGAATAATAGTGGTGAAAGTGGACACCCTTGTCTTGTTCCTGATCTTATGGGGAATGCTTTTAGTTTCTCACCACTGAGAATAATGTTTGCTGTCAGCTTATCACAAATGGCCTTTACAATGTGGACATAGGTTCCTTCTGTGCCCATTTTTGAAGAGTTTTAATCATAAATGGATGCTGAATTTGTCAAGGCCTTTCTGCATCTATTGAGATTATCATATGGTTTTTATTTTTCAATTTGTTAATATGGTGGATCACATGGATTGATTTGTGTATATTGAAGAATCCTTGCATCCCTAGAGTAAACCCAAGTTGATCGTGGTGTATGAGCTTTTTGATGTGTTGTTGAATTCTGTTTGCTAAAATTTTGTTGAGGATTTTTGCATATATGTTGATCAGTGATATTGGCCTGTAGTTTTCTTTTTTTGTGTTGTCTTTGTCTGGTTTTGGTATCAGGGTGATGGTAGTCTCATAGAATGAGTTTGGATGTCTTCTGTCCTCTACAATTTTTTGAAAGTTTTAGAAGGATAGGCATTAGCTCCTTTCTAAATGTTTGATAGAATTCTCCTGTGAAGCCATCTGGCCCTGGGCTTTTGTTTTTGGGAGATTTTTGATCATAGCTTCAATTTCAGTGCTTGTAATCAGGTTGTTCATCATTTCTATTTCTTCCTGGTTCAGTCTTGGAAGATTGAACTTTTCTAAGAATCTGTCCGTTTCTTCCAGGTTATCCATTTTATTGCCACATAGTTGTTCATAATAGTCTCTTATAATCCTTTGTATTTCTGCATTGTCTGTTGTAACCTCTCCTTTTTCATTTCTAATTTTGTTGATTTGATTCTTCTCTCTTTTTTTCTTGATGAGTCTGGCTAAAGGTTTGTCAATTTTGTTTATCTTCTCAAAGAACCAGATTTTAGTTTTATTAATCTTTACTATTGTTTCTTTCATTTCTTTTCCATTTATTTCTTCTCGGATCTTTATGATTTCTTTCCTTCTACTAATTTTGGGGTATTTTGTTGTTCTTCTTCCAGTCGTTTTAGGCATAAAGTTAGGCTGTCTACTCGATGTTTTTCTTGTTTCTTGAGGTAGAATTGTATTGCTATAAACTTCCTTCATAGAACTTCATTTGCTGCATCCCATAGGTTTTGAGTTATGGTGTTTTCATTGTTATTTGTTCCTAGAAATGTTTTTATTTCCCTTTTGATTTCTTCAGTAACCTGTTGCTTATTTATAAACGTATTCTTCAATCTCCATGTGTTTGTGTTTCTTATAGTGTTTTTTTTTTCCTTATAATTGAAATCTAGTCTCATAGTGTTGTGGTCAGAGAAGATGCTTGATATGATTTCAATTTTATTAAATTTACTGAGGCTTGATTTGTGACCTAAGAGGTGGTCTGTCTTGGAGAATGTTCCATGTGCACTTGAGAAGAAAGTGTATTCTTCTGCATTTGGATGGAATGTCCTGAAGATATCAATGAGATCCATCTCATCTAATGTATCATTTAAGACTTGTGTTTCCTTATCACTGTTCTGTTTTGATGATCTATCCATTTGTGTGAGTGGGGTATTTAAGTCTCCTACTATTATTGTGTTGCAGTCAGTTTCTGCTTTTATGTCTGTTGGTGTTTGTCTTTTGTACTGAGGTACTCCTATGTTGGGTGCATAGATATTTACAATTGTTATGTTCTCCTCTTGGATTGATCCCTTGATCATTATGTAATGTCTTTCTTTATCTCTTGTAATCTTTACTTTAAGGTCTCTTTTGTCTGCTATAAGGATTGCTACGCCAGCTTCTTTTGCTTCCCATTTGCATGGAATATGTTTTTCCATCCTCTCACTTTCAGTCTATATGTGTCTTGACATCTAAAGTGAGTTTCTCATAGACAGCATATATATAGGTCTGTTTTGTATTCACTCAGCCAGTCTGTGTCTTTTGGTTGGAGCTTTTAATCTGTTTACATTTAAAGTAATTATTGATATATATGTTCCTATTGCCATTTTGTTGATTGTTTGGGGTTGATTTTGTTGATCTTTCTCTTCTTTTGTATTTGTTGACTATATAAGTCCCTTTAACATTTTTTGTAAAGCTGGTTTGGTGGTACTGAATTCTCTTAACTTTTGTTTGTCTGAAAAGCTTTTTATTTCTCCATCAATTTTCAATGAGATCCTTGCCAGGCACAGTAATTTTCGCTGTAGACTTTTCCCTTTCAGTACTTTAAACATATCCTGCCATTCCCCTCTGGCCTTCAGAGTTTCTGCTGAAAGATCAGCTGTTAAACATATGCAGTTTCCCTTGTATGTTTCTTGTTGCTTTCCCTTTGCTGCATTTAAAGTTCTTTCTTTGTGTTTAGTCTTTGTTAGTTTGATTAGTATGTGTCTTTGGAGTGTTTCTCCTTGGATTATCCTTTATGGGACACTCTGTGCCTCTTGGACTTGATCAACTATTTCCTTTTCCATGTTGGGGAAATTTTAAACTATAATATCTTCAAAAATTTTCTCATACCCTTTCTTTTTCCCTTCTTCTCAGACCCCTATAATTCAAATGTTGGTGCATTTGATATTGTCCCAGAGGTCTCTGAGACTGTCCTCAGTTCTTTTAATTCTTTTTACTTTATTCTGCTCTTCAGAAGTTATTTCCACCGTTTTCTCTTCCAGCTCACTGATTCATTCTTCTGCTTCATATATTCTGATATTGATTCCTTCCAGAGTATTTTGTTGTTGTTGTTGTTTGTTTGTTTTTACTTTACAAGATTGTATTGGTTTTGCCATACATTGACATGAATCTGCCATGAGTGTACATGTGTTCCCCATCCTGAACCCCCCTCCCACCTCCTTCCCTATCCCATCCCTCTGCGTCATCCCAATGCACCAGCCCCGAGCACCCTGTATCACGCATCGAACCTAGACTGGTGATTTGTTTCATATATGATAATTTACATGTTTCAATGCCATTCTCGCATATCACCCCACCCATGCCCTCTCCCACAGTGTCCAAAAGACTGTTCTATACATCTGTGTCTCTTTTGCTGTCTCACATACAGGGTTATCATTACCATCTTTCTAAACACATATATATGTGTTAGTATACTATATTGGTGGTTTTCTTTCTGGCTTATTTCCATATGTATAATAGGCTCCAGTTTCATCCACCTCGTTAGAACTGATTCAAATGTATTTTTTAAATTACTGAGTAATATTCCATTGTGTGTATGTACCATAGCTTTCTTATACATTCATCTGCTGATGGACATCTAGGTTGCTTCCATGTCCTGGCTGTTATCATCAGTGCTGTGATAATCAGTGCTGTGATGAACATTGGGATACACGTGTCTCTTTGAAGTCTAGTTTTCCCAGAGTGTATGCCCAGCAGTGGGATTGCTGGGTCATATGGCAGTTCTGTTTCCAGTGGTTTAAGGAATCTCCACACGGTTCTCTACAGTGGCTGTACTAGTTTGCATTCCCACCAACAGTGTAAGAGGGTTCCCTTTTCTCCACACCCTCTCCAGCATTTATTGCTTGCAGACTTTTGGATCACAGCCATTCTGACTGGCATGAAATGGTACCTCATTGTGGTTTTAACTTGCATTTCTCTGATAACGAGTGATGTTGAGCATCTTTTCATGTGTTTGTTAGCTATCTGTTTGTCTTCTTTGGAGAAATGTCTGTTTAGTTCTTTGACCCATTTTTTGATTGGGTTGTTTATTTTTCTAGAATTGAGCTTCAGGAGCTGCTTGTATATTTTTGAGATCAATTCTTTGCCCATTGCTTCATTTGCTATTATTTTCTCCCATTCTGAAGGCTGTCTTTTCACCTTGTTTATAGTTTCCTCTGTTGTGCAGAAGCTTTTAGGTTTAATTAGGTCTTATTTGTTTATTTTCGCTGTTATTTCCATTCTTCTGGGAGGTGGGTCATAGAGGATCCTGCTGTGATTTATGTCGGAGAGTGTTTTGCCTGTGTTTTCCTCTAGGAGTTTTATAGTTTCTGGTATTACATTTAGATCTTTAATCCATTTTGAGTTTATTTTTGTGTGTGGTGTTAGAAAGTGATCTAGTTTCATTCTTTTACAAGTGGTTGACCAGTTTTCCCAGCATCACTTGTTAAAGAGATTGTCTTTTCTCCATTGTATATTCTTGCCTCTTTTTTCAAAGATAAGGTGTCCATAGGTGTGTGGATTTATCTCTGGGCTTTCTATTTTGTTCCATTGATCTATTTGTCTGTCTTTGTGCCAGTACCATACTGTCTTGATGACTGTGGCTTTGTAGTAGAGCCTGAGGTCTGGCATGTTGATTCCTCCAGTTCCATTCTTCTTTCTCCAAGTTGCTTTGGCTATTCGAGGTATTTTGTATTTCCATACAAATTGTGAAATTATTTGTTCTACTTCTGTGAAAAATACTGTTGGTAGCTTGATAGGGATTGCATTGAATCTATAGATTGCTTTGGGTAGTATACTCATGTTCACTATATTGATCCTTCCAATCCATGAACACTGTATATTTCTCCATCTAGTGTCATCTTTGATTTCTTTCACCAGTGTTTTGTCAAAGGTTTCTCTGCATCTATTGAGATAATCATATGGTTTTTATTTTTCAGTCTGTTAATGTGGTATATTACATTGATTGATTTGTAGATATTGAAGAATCCTTGCATCCCTGGGATAAAGCCCACTTGGTCATGATGTATGATCTTTTTAATGTGTTGTTGGATTCTGATTGCTAGAATTTGTTAAGGATTTTTGCATCTATGTTCATCAGTGACATTGGCCTGTAGTTTTCTTTTTTTGTGGCATCTTTGTCTGGTTTTGATATTAGGGTGATGGTGGCCTTATAGAATGAGTTTGGAAGCTTACCTTCCTCTTCAATTTTCTGAAAGAGTTTGAGTAGGATAGGTGTTAGCTCTTCTCTGAATGTTTGGTATTATTCAGCTGTGAAGCGTCTTGTTTGTTGTAAGATTTTTGATTATAGTTTTGATTTCTGTGCTTGTGATGGGTCTGTTAAGACTTTCTATTTCTTCCTGGTTCAGTTTTGGAAGGTTATATGCCAGGAGCCAGCACGGGAGATACCACCCATGACAAAGGTCATGAGGAACAGCCCTGACAGGCAAAGGCTGGATCAGGACTTGAAGGGATTCCCCTAGATCTGCTCAAGCATCTACCCCCAAACCAAAATCTGTTTACTGTTTGCTATACTATACTCTTCTGACATTAATGGGGGGCTATCCCCGACCACCTTTCTCTAAAGAAAATTAACTTAGAGCTCTAGTTAATAAGTATCCTGGGCATAATAAGAGTGTTTCAATTCAAACCCCTCTGATAGCTTTCTAACTTGCCTGACAGTTTTATCCGGACCTTTTACAACTACGGATATGATTGTTCACAGCCTCCCAACTGTGAGAGGCACAGGAAGCTTAAAACATTCTAGGAATGTAGAACCTTTTGAGGAGTTAAAAATCATTAGAATAGAACTGGCTAAGGGTTTCATTGTTGAGCCAATACTTGCTGCCAAGTTTTCATATCCTTTATTTGTTGTGTACTTGGGAGTGCATTAATTAATGTAGTTGGTATATAGAAAAAACAAGTAGCAACATCGATCTTTGAGTTAAGTACTTTCTTTGTTGTAACCCACTGCACCTTTGTTCGATAAGAATGTAACTTTATTTAGTACTTTGAGGGTGATGCAGATTAAAGAAAAACACTTCAAGGGAAAATGGGTTTTTTGGTTGATTAACATTCATCTGGGAAAAGAACCATAAAATGTTAACAGGCCTCTTGGCCAGAAGATAATGTAAATCACCTGAGACCTTTTGCATATAGAAAATTATGCAGAAAGAAAGCCTGGTATCGATAAGGGTCAGGACTGCTGCCCCTGCGTGACTCTGCATCTTCCATTATGTAAAACTTAGGGTATATAAGCACCTTTTGAAAATAAAATTATGGGGTTTTTGCACAAGCTTGGCCTCTCTCATGTCAATTCTCTCTCTCTCCCTCTCTCTCTCCCTCCTTCTCTTTTTCAGGCTGATCCCTTGGAACACAGAGGTTCTTTGTGTTCACTTTTCTGCCTGGGCTTCTAAGACCCACGCGAGAGGGAGCCCAAGGCGTGGCACCCTCTGCTATTTAAGTAGGCGCCTGTGGCCTACGTGAACAGAGCAAGTCTCTTGTCTTGAGACTTTATTGGCTTTTGGTGTAAACCAAGGAATATTAGCCTCTTTCTCTCCTCTTTTTTCATAACTGTTTTCTTATCTCTATATATATCTCTAAGTCTATAAATCTATATCTATATACCTCTCTCACCTCACTGTCCATGCTTCGGATACCCTGGATCCAACCGGGGCTGGACCCCAGTAGTTATACTTTTCTAAGAATTTGTCAATTTCTTCCAAGTTGTCCATTTTAGTTGCATATAGTTGCTGATAGTAGTCTCTTATGTTCCTTTGTATTTCTGTGTTGTCTGTTGTGATTTCTCCATTTTTCATTTCTGATTTTGTTGATTTGATTCTTCTCTTTTTTTCCTTGATGAGTCTGGCTAATCACTTGTCTATTTTTTTTACCTTCTCAAAGAACCAGCTTTTAGTTTTGTTGATTTTTGCTATAGTCTTCTTTGTTTCTCTTTCATTTATTTCCACCTAATGTTTAGGATTTCTTTCCTTCTACTAAATGTGGGGTTTTTTCATTTGCTCTTTTTCTAGTTGCTTTAGGTGTAGAGTTGCTGCTGCTGCTGCTAAGTCCCTTCAGTTGTGTCCGACTCTGTGCAACCCCATAGATGGCAGCCCACCACGCCCCCCCGTCCCTGGGATTCTCCAGGCAAGAACACTGGAGTGGGTTGCCATTTCCTTCTCCAATGCATGAAAGTGAAAAGTGAAAGTGAAGTCGCTCAGTCGTGTCCGACTCTTGGCGACCCCATGGACTGCAGCCCACCAGGCTCCTCCATCCATGGGATTTTCCAGGCAAAAGTACCAGAGTGGGGTGCCATCGCCTTCTCCGAGGTGTAGAGTTAGGTTATTTAGGTTATTTATTTGATGTTTCTTTTGTTTATGGAGGTAAGCTTGTATTGCTATGAACCTTCCCCTTAGCACTGCTTTTACTGAATCCCATAGGTTTTTGGTTGTTGTGTTTTCATTTTCATTCATTTCTAGGCATATTTTGATTTATTTTTTATTTCTTCTGTGATTTGTTGGTTATTTAGAAGCATGTTTTAGCCTCCATATATTTATGTTTTTAATATATTTTTTCCCTGTAGTTGACATCTAATCTTACTGCATTGTGATCAGAAAAGATGCTTGAAATGATTTCAGTTTTTTTTTTTTTAACTTACCAAGGCTAGGTTTATGGCCCAGGAAGTGATATACCCTGGAGAATGCTCTGTGTGCACCTGAGAAGTGAAATTCATTGTTTTGGGGTGAAATGTCCTATAGATATCAATTAGGTCTAACTGGTCCATTGCATGATTTAAAGTTTGTGTTTCCATGCTAATTTTCTGTTTAGTTGATATATCTGTAGGTGTGTTACAGATACGTATTATTGTGTTACTGTTAATTTCCCCTTTCATACTTGTTAGCATTTGTCTTACATATTGAGGTGATCCTATGTTGGGTGCATATATGTTTATAATTGTTATACCTTCTCCTTGGATTGACCCTTTGATCTTTATGTAGTGCCCTTCTTTGTCTCTTTTCATGGCCTTTATTTCAAAGTCTATTTTATCTGATATGAGCATTGCTACTCCTGTCCTCTTTTGGTCTCCATTTCCATGAAATATCTTTTTCCAGCCCTTCACTTTCAGTCTGTATGTGTCCCTTGTTTTGAGGTAGGTCTCTTGTAAAAGCACATATAGGGGTCTTGTTTTTGTATTCATTCAACCAGTCTTTGAATTTTGGTTGGGGCATTCAAGCCATTTATACTTAAAGTAATTATTGATAAGTATGATCCTGTTGCCATTTACTTTGTTGTTTTGGGTTCGCGTTTATAAACCTTTTCTCTGTTTCCTATCTAGAAAAGATCCTTTAGCATTTGTTGAAGAGCTGGTTTGGTGGTGCGGAATTCTCTCAGCTTTTGCTTGTCTGTAAAGCTTTGATTATTCCTTCATATTTGAATTAGCTCCTTGCTGGGTATAGCAATCTGAGTTGTAGGTTTTTCTCCTTCATCACTATAAGTATGTCTTGCCATTCCCTTCTGGCCTGAAGAGTTGCTGTTGAAAGATCAGCTGTTATCCTTATGGAAATCCCCTTGTGTGTTATTTGTTGTTTTTCCCTTGCTGCTTTTAATATTTGTTCTTTGTGTTTGATCTTCATTAATTTGATTAATATGTGTCTTAGGGTGTTTAGCCTTGGGTTTATCCTGTTTGGGACTCTCTGGGTTTCTTGGACTTGGGTGGCTATTTTCTTCCCCATTTTAGGGAAGTTTTCAACTATTATCTCCTCAAGTATTTTCTCATGGCCTTTCTTTTTGTCTTCTTCTTCTGGGACTCTTATGATTCAAATGTTAGGGCATTTAACATTGTCCCAGAGGTCTCTGAAGTTGTCCTCATTTCTTTTAATTCTTTTTTTCTTTTTTCCTCTCTGCTTCGTTTATTTCCACCATTCTATCTTCCACCTCACTTATCCTATCTTCTGCCTTCATTATTCTACCCTTGGTTCCCTCCAGAGTGCTTTTGGTCTCAGTTATTGCATTATTCATTATTGATTGACTCTTTTTTATTTCTTCTAGGTCCTTGTTAAGCATTTCTTGCATCTTCTCAATCCTTGTCTCAAGTCTATTTATCTGTAACTCCATTTTGTTTTCAAGATTTTGGATCATCTTTACTATCATTATTCTGAATTGTTTTTTTCGGTAGACTCCCTATCTCCTCTTCTTTTGTTTGGTTTGGTGGGCATTTATCATGTACCTTTACCTGCTGAATATTTCTCTGCCTTTTCATTTTGTTTAGATTGCTGTGTTTGACATGGACTTTCTGTATGCTGGAAGCTTGTGATTCCTCTTTATTGTGGAGGTTGCTCCCTGTGGGTGGGATTGGACTAGTGTCTTGTCAAGTTTCCGTGGTTAGGGAGGGTTGCGTCGGTGTTCTGGTGGGTGGAGCTGGATCTCTTCTTTCTGGAGCGCAATGAAGTGTCCAGTGGTGTGTTTTGAGATGTCTGTGGGTTTGGTGTGACTTTTGGCTGCCTGTATTTTTGTGCTCAGGGTTATGTTCCTGCATTGTTGGAGAATTAGCTTGGTAAGTCTTCCTCTGAAAATTGTTGGCTCTTGGGTGGAGCTTGGTTTCAGTGTAGGTATGGAGGCTTTTGGATGAGCTCTTGTCAATTAATGTTTCCAGGAGTCAGGAGTTTTCTGATGTTCTCAGGTTTTGGATTTAAGCCTCCTGCCTCTGGCTTTCAGTCTTATCTTACAGTAGCCTCAAGACTTTTCCATCTATACAGCACCAATGATAAAACATGTAGGTTAATGGTGAAAAGATTCTCCACAGTGTAGGACACCCAGAGAGATTCATATAGTTACATGGAAAAGAGAAGAGGGAGGAGAGAGATAGAGGTGACCAGGAGGAGAAGAGAGGGAATCAAAAGGGGAGAGAGCAAGCTAGCCAGTAATCAGTTCCCTAAGTGTTCTCCACAGCCTGGAATACCCAGAGAGATTCACAGAGTTAAGTAGAGAAAAGAAGGGGGATGGAGGAGATAGAGGTGACCTGGGGGAGAAAAGGGAGAGTCAAAATGGGAGATAGCAATCAAGCCAGTAATCACACCCCTAAGCAAATTTGGGTGCTGAAGATTAGATTCTTACAGGTACGAAATTGATAACAAATACCCAAAAGCAAAGATTAAAAATCTAGAGTAGATGTTAGACTCTGAAAAATACAATACAAAACAAAAATTAAAAATGAAATCAATCACAAAAATTATTTAAAAAAAATATATATATATATGAAATTTGCTTTAAAAATAGGGTCTTTTATTCTGCAAGGTAATAGTAGGCTATAAAAATGAAAACTAAAGGAGTAATAAAGAACTTTAAAAAATTTAAAAAGTAAAAAATGATAATAGTAAAATTTATCTAGGAATTTCTCTGGAGCTGTTGAGGGCAGTGTGGGGTCAGTTCAGTTTCAGATAGTTCCTTGTTCCAGCTTATATTTCTTCTCAGGGTCTATAGGCGTCTTCTAAAGCTTAGTCAGTGCTAACTACAGGGTTTTAATCTGTTGCACCTGTCACTGCCAGAGTGGTCTCCTCTTTGTGTGTGGTTATTTTTTTGGGGGGGGGGGGCTTCTTCTGTTTGCAGGTCTCTTCAGTGTCTAATGGGGGCGAAGGTGGTCACTTATTTGGACTCACTTGTTCAGTTTGCTGTGGGGAGGGAGGAACACAGCAAACAAATATCACTGGCATGTGTGGGGAGTGCTCGCAGTGTATGGACCACACTGGGTTTGCCCCCTGCTCACAGCGCATGTGCTTTCCTGGGCTACACTGCTCAGGTTTCAGGTTGCTCAGCAGGGGCACTGTCCAAAGCAGGCCCTGGGTTTCATGCACTTCCCAGGTCTAAGCTCCTCAGGTTCAGGTTCTCGGGTACTCCACAGGGGCACAGACTCGGTTGGGCATTGAGTTTTGTGTCCAGTTCTGAGCAGCTCAGGTGACCAGGTACTTGGTGAGTGCACCGTCCCAGGTGGGCGGTGCATCTTAATCACCTCCCCGGTCCCAGCTGCTCAGTTCCCTGGGTGCGCTGCGGGAGCACCGTCTCAGGTGTGCCGTGTGCCATCTCAGCTCCTCTGGGGAGCTGATCTCTGGCTGTAACCCTCCTGGCAGATGTCAACCGTCCAGTATCCCAAGAAGACTTGGTTAGCAACTGGGAGCCTGCTCACAGTTTGGTAGAGGATGCCATCTCTGGGGCCGAGTTTGCTCCTTGCCTTCCGGCTCTGGGTGTCTCCAGCCTGCCTCTCTGCCTTTGGTGAGGGATGGGCCAGTCCACAGCCTGCTAGCTCTCCTCTGGTATTCGCTCAGTCCTTTGTTCTGTGAGCAAGCCGGCAGTGCCTTAGGTTAGGGCTTTTCCGGCAAAGTTCTCTCTCTCTCTCTTTTTCTTTTTCTTCTTTTTTTTTTTAATCTCTCTCTCTGGCTATCCCACAGTTTGGGTTACTATCTCACATTAGCTCCCTCAGATTGTCCTCAGGGCATTCAGGCCCAGTCCTTACTCTAAGCATGCAGCCTGCTCCTCCCTGTTCAGCCCCAGACTTGCTGGTGGTGGGAGTGAGTGTCTGGGCTACTTCTTCACTGGGAGTTGCAGTTAGGTGCATATTCTGTGGGGTTTTGTTTTCCCCTCCTGGTTATGTTGCCCTCTGAGATTCCAAAACTCCCCACAGACCTGCTGGTGAGAGGGTTTCCTGCTGTTTGGAAACTTCTCCTTCACAACTCCCTCCCTGAGATGGGTCTCCATCCCTAACTCTTTTGTCTCTCTTTTTGTCTTTTATATTTTGTCCTATCTCCTTTCAAAGAGAATGGGCTGCCTTTCTGGGTGCCTGGTGTCCTCCACCAGCATTCAGAAGTTGTTTTGTGGAAGTTGCTCAGCATTCAAATGATCTTTTGATGAATTTGGGGGGGAGAAAGTGGTCTTCTCATCTTATTCCTCTGCCATCTTAGGACCGCCTCCTCCTCTTTTTGATCTTTCTATTACATCAGTTTTCAGTCCCCATCCCTTTAGGATGAGTCTCCATGGGTGGTTTCCAGACTTGAGCTCCAATAAAAGGAGCTCTGGACCAAATAAAAATGTTTCTTTTATTTAAAAAAAGAAACAATTTTTTTTGAGGGTTTCTGGAAATGTTTGCTTCCCTGCCTCGGATGTTTCCACTTCATTTTTTCTTCTTCTTTCATATTTCTGTCCAAAACATGAGTGTGAGATCTGTAGGTGCTGCAGCCACCTAAGAGGGAACAGCTTAAGGATTAATGCCAGCATGCAGGGAGTGGTGAGACAGGGAGGGATAATGAAGCTTGGCCTCCAGTATTTGAATAGCTTCTTCAGCCCTAGACTGCCCAGACAGACATTGTGACATGTGAGAACCATAAACACTTGCTTTTAAAGTCCCTCTAATTAGATTTCCATTTCAGGCAAGTGAATTTCTTACTGATATGCTCAGAGAGCTTGGGGTTGGTATGGAAAGTTTTTATCCTGTCTCTCTCTCACACACACTAATGAGTGTGTGTGCACTCATTAGTGTCTGACTCTTTGTGACCCAAGGACTGTAGTCCTCCAGGCTCTTCTGTGCATGGAATTTTCCAGGCAAGAATACTGGAGCAGTTTGCTATTTCCTACTCCAAGGGATCTTCTGGACCCAGGGATCGAACTTACATCTCTTGTGTCTTCTGCATTGGCAGACAGATTTTTTAAAATATAAATTTATTTATTTTAATTGGAGGTTAATTACTTTACAATATTGTATTGGTTTTGCCATACATCAAAGTGAATCTGCACAGGTATACATGTGTTCCCTATCCTGAACCCCCCTCCCTCCTCCCTCCCTGTACCATCCCTCTGGATCGTCCCAGTGCACCAGCCCCAAGCATCCAGTATCATGCATCGAACCTGGACTGGCGATTCGTTTCATATATGATATTATACATGTTTCAATGCCTGCTCCACCTACATAATCTTCCTGAATTAGGGGCTCTGACAGAGAATAAGATGGACAGGAAAGCAAGAGGCTGTGATTTTTCTCCCCTGCCTATAGCAGAAGAGGAGACCTGGTTCCATGCAGTGGGCTTCAGAGCAGGCTCTATGGAGGGGAAAGGTCAGGGCTGCATGGTGCCCTGCTTGGCTTTGAAAGGCATATTCCCTTTTTGGAGGTCAGAGATGCCTGAACCAGAGGTGAGAGAAAAGGGAACCTGGCTTCCCACTGCTGCGGGGCCCTCTGGCTGCTTGTTCATGGCCAACATCCCTGCTGTCCCAGCCCCAGCCCTGCATTGCCATGGTAAGAGTCTTGACCTCCTGGCATTCTCAGTGCCTTTTCTTGAAAGGGCCTCTGTGCTTTATTTATCAGTTTCATCCCTTGCCATGGCCTTCTTGCTGAGCTCAGGGACTCCTTGGTCCCAGCTCTGACCTCAGCACCTGTAGGGAGGACCAGTAATCCCTCCTGCTGAGAACAAAACAGACACAAAACACAAAGGCTGGACTCTGCTCCAGGGTGGCATCTGCTAGCCTGTGAGAAGGGGACGGAGGTGAACCAGACCCCAGTCCCCATGGTGCCCTTAGGCTGCCTCTGAAGATTGTTCCAGATCACAGAAGATATGGGCCAGCACACCTCTCCACAACTGGGATTGTTGCCCTGGGTGGCTCTGCAGTTAGGGTTACACTGTCAGTGTTTAAAAGAAGACTCAGATGCACTGTGAACAAATTGGAAGAACAACACTGAAACATGTAAATTACCATAAGTAAAATAGATAGCCAGTGGGAATTTTCCATGTGACACAGGGAGCTCAATCCTAGTGCTCTGTGACAACCTAGAGGGGTGGGATGGGGAGGGAGGTTGGAGGGAGGGGACATATATATACCTGTAGCCAATTCATATATGGCAGAAACTAGCGCAATATTGTAAAGCTGCTGCTGCTGCTGCTGCTAAGTCGCTTCAGTCATGTCCGACTCTGTGCGACCCCATAGACAGTAGCCCACCAAGCTCCGCAATCCCTGGAATTCTCCAGGCAAGAACACTGGAGTGGGTTGCCATTTCCTTCTCCATTGTAAAGCTATCATCCTCCAATTAGAAATAAAAATTTTTTAAAAATCTTCTCAAAGTGGAAAGAAGCTTATTTTCTTCTCCTAGAAGTCCAGGGTGGACAGAGTGAGGCTGGAGTGGTCAGTGACACCAGCCACCCCCTGCCTGCCAGCTCATTGTGGGCTTCCGTTCTTCAGGTCACATCAAGGTTCAGATGGCCTCAGGACCTCCAGCATCCCATGCACATTCCAGGGAGAGGATAGGGTAAAACAGCCTCCCTGTCCATCTGCCTGTCCCATACAGAGCCTCAGAAAGCCTCTCAGTGCACTTAAGTCTCACTCCTCGATCTTAGTCTCACAGCCCCACCACACCACAGGCACTCATGGGATGAGCCTTGTGGGCCCTGATGAGGTAGAGATTTGCTGGTTTGTGGGTATTGAGTAATGACTGTCTCTCTCTGCCACAGATGGCAAAGGGATATGTGGGAAAGACACCTTCTCCTAACAGGACTGAGTGCCTCTTGTGTGTGCACATCCATTGCCGAGCCTTACCTGTCAGGCTTACCTGTTTCCACCTGGAAAGTGAGAGTCAGTGGAAGCTGCAAGTGCAAACTGTGTGGTGTGAACTTACCCTGAATGACAGGTGGGGCATCACAGATGGTTCACTCTATAAAGGACCTAAATGCCACTAGTCTCCAGCAGCTAAATGTCCATGCTCAGCATCAGGGGCTGAGACATGCACAGTGACCTGAATGAAGAATCAACAGAATCCATTCACTAGACCAACATCCAAAACTGTTGGTTCACCTTGTTACCAAGCTGACAGCAAATTAAAGGGTGCAGTCTGTGCTAGAATTATGTATCCCCCAGGAAGTGGACACACAGTGCCTTGAAGGACATGGAAACCCCATTGATGAGGATGGTCAGGAATGGAAAACAGTTCTCTAGGTTGGCAGCCTCTGCCTGGGCTTGCCTCTCAGCCAAAGAGACTGCCTTTGGCATAGGATGTTTAGGCTGGAGGGGACTTAGAGATGCTATGGCCCACTCGCTTCACCTGCAGCCAAGAAGCTTAGGCCTGCTTAGGCCACATGAGTGGCTAAGGCTGCTGAACCACAGGTGGCAGGATAAGAACTGCATCCTTGGCAGGCCTGTGTGTCTCTGGGGCTGATCTCTAGCTGGGTTTTGGTCTCAGGGCCAGACAGGAGTGTGACTCATGCGACTAACAAGGTAACAATCATTTCTCTGAGAAGCAATTCCTGGAAGAAATAGGAAATGCGAGGACTACTGATGAGGCCTGCCATACAGTGGTACCTAAATGCTAAGTGTGCATGGCTAATTTTGCTCCCTTGCTGGCAGGTTGTGCACTCCACGAGGTGCCCGAGTCATTGCTTCCAAAGGAGCTCAGAGCAGGGCTGGACTCCTCAGGGCTCCAACCATGGCCCCACCACAGCCCTGCTGTCTGCAAGGACTTGTGTGCCTGAGTGTTGCTTTGGGATTCCTCCTCCAGGGGAGGATGGGCACGTGGAAGGCACAGCCCAGCAAGCACTCCTGGGGCCACACCTGAATGGTCACAGGCTACTAGACGGCTGCACCTGCAAGAGGTTTAATTACCCCACCAGGACCTTGACTGGGATGCCAGTGGGAGCCGTTAGCTGTGGATTGTCCCAGCTTTTTCTTGCTACATAGGTTTTTTTCAAATTGATGAGCGACTGAACACCAACTTCTGCAAGTTACTGCATATCCTCTTTGGAATGACATGGAGCACAGATAGATTAGCTCTAGATTAAGAACCAACTGGACTGGAAAATGGGTGGGACCCACTCTGGGGTCCATAATGATTCCAAGCCTTCACTAGAGAAAGGAAAACCTGGTCTCTGGCCCATCTGGAAATGACTCTGAAAATGAGTTCTACATTAAGAGAAAGTGAGCGCTGCCAGATCCTGCCAATCCCAGCTGCCCGAATAATGCCTGCTTCTGGGCTCTGGAACAATGAGAATCAACGGTGGGTTGGTGTCCACTAGAAGCAACTCCTCTGCAGTGAGTTGTGCCAAGAACTGATCTGCCCCTGCACACTGTGATCCTGGGTGCCAGGTCCTAATGTGAATACAAACCTTCATCTCTAGGTAGTACATAGGACTCTTCTGCCCTGGATCTTCATAGAGCCCTGGTCCTCTGGGGGAGTTCCTATCAACCCATTTCCCCTGAACTGGGCTTTGCTTCTGGAGTCTGTCACTTCATCCCAGATAATTCTCCCTGATTTAGGATCTGAATGGACTGAATGTTGATTGGTAACATTACAGAGCTTCCTGGTTAGGAATCCAGGTCTGGATCATACCTGAGTCTTCTGTGCTGGCTTTGATCTCATTTAAGAGTGCCCATTCTCCTTGAGGAAGACCCCTGTCCAAGCTGACCCATCTTCCCAGCCCTCACGCCATGCTTGCTGTGGAAGGGCCCTTTTTTCCTCCAAAGGTGAGCTTACTGAGTGTGTTCTAATCAGGGCCTAGCTGGGAGTCACCAGCGTGAGGCTCCACAGGCATTGTAATCAGGTCCAAGCTGGGAGTCACCAGCGTGAGGCTCCACAGGCGTTGCAATCAGGTCCAAGCTAGGTGTGAGCAGTGTGAGGCTCCCCAGGGGTTGTAATCAGGTCCAAGCTGGGAGTTACCAGTGTGAGGTTCCACAGGGGTTGTAATCACGTCCAAGCTGGGTGTTACCAGTGTGAGGCTCCATAGGGGTTGTAATCACGTCCAAGCTGGGTGTGAGCAGTGTGAGGCTCCACAGGGGTGGTAATCAGGTCCAAGCTGGGTGTCACCAGTGTGAGGTTCCACAGGGGTTGTAATCATGTCCAAGCTGGGAGTGAGCAGTGTGAGGCTCCACAGGGGTTGCAATCGGGTCCGAGCTGGGTGTCACCAGTGTGAGGCTCCACAGGGGTTGCAATCAGGTCCAAGCTGGGTGTGAGCAGTGTGAGGCTCCACAGGGTTTGTAATCACGTCAAGCTGGGTGTCACCAGTGTGAGGCTCCACAGGGGTTACAATCGAGTCCAAGCTGGGTGTCACCAGTGTGAGGCTCCACAGAGGTTATAATCAGGTCCAAGCTGGGTGTGACCAGTGTGAGGCTCCACAGGCGTTGCAATCAGGTCCACCCTGGGAGTCACCAGTGTGAGGCTCCACAGGGGTTGTAATCAGGTCCATCCTGGGTGTCACCAGTGTGAGGCTCCGCGTGGGTTGTAATCAGGTCCAAGCTGGGTGTGAGCAGTGTGAGTCTCTACAGGGGTAGTAATCGGGTCCATGCTGGGAGTCACCAGTGTAAGGCTCCACAGGTGATCACATCAAGGCATGTGGCAGTCAGTCAGGAAGTAGGAAGCTGCTGCAAGTGGGGATGGCGAATAGTGTTGATTCAGGAGAGATCCTTGTGGAAGGAAGTAACTGTAGGCATGAGCAGGAATTAAATCACTCAGAGAATGAAAGTTGGGTGAGAAGAGGAGGACAAGGAGATCACTTGAGGGTGATTATGAGGACAGGAGAAGGAAGGAGGTCATAAAGTAGACTTGGATGGTGGGATGGAGAATAGTAAGAAGCACCAAAGGGAATGGGGGTGAGTACAGGAAACTGGGAGAGGAGAGAGCTTCTCAAAGGAGAAGCAGTGAGCAGTGACAAATGCTGCAGAGAGCAAAGAGGAGAGGGAGCGGGAGGAGGGTGGGGAGGAGGAGAAGGGGAGGTGAAGTGGGAAGCGGGAGGGGGGAGTAGAAGGAGGGGGAGGGCATAGGGACGCAGTGACCACAGGTTGCTAGTTAGTTTCATGGCACAACTGAATCATGGCCAAAAGTCTGACTGAACAGATTAAGACATAAGGAAATGGTTAGAAATAGATTTTCAGAAAGCCTACATTTTAAGAAATGCTTTGAAGGGAAAAACAAATAACTCTGTGGAGGGAGGAGGCTGCTATAAAGTACAGTGCCGGGAAGACTTTGTTAGTGGTGTGTTTAATGGCCATATGAGCCTTAGCCAGTCATTAAGCCCACATTTCCACGTTCTTCTTTTGGGGGAGAAAGGAAACAAAGCAGTATTTCTTCCTCCAGTAAGCCAACATGGACATCTCTCACAATACAAACTCTTCTGGTCAAAGGCATGAATCTTAACGCCCTTGAATGCTCTGTAAGGAGACCCAGAACAGATCTGTTGAGAGACACAGTCTTTCTTTCTGGAATTTGTCATCCAGAACCTGGATATAATATATTTACTATTTTCTATATTTTACATTGAATGTATCTGTGTGGGCAAAGGGATAGGATGTTGGTTCATAATAGTAGAGCTGGTATTATGGAATTAGAAACGAGTAGTTTTTGAGTGACTATACAGGTAGCTGCTACTGCTACTAAGTCACTTCAGTCGTGTCCGACTCTTTGCGACCCCATAGACGGCAGCCCACCGGGCTCCGCCATCCCTGGGATTCTCCAGGCAAGAACACTGGAGTGGGTTGCCATTTCCTTCTCCAATGTATGAAAGCGAAAAGTGAAAGTGAAGTCGCTCAGTCAGGTCAGACTCTTAGCGACCCCATGGACTATAGCCTACCAGGCTCCTCCGCCCATGGGATTTTCCAGGCAAGAGTACTGGAGTGGGGTGCCATTGCCTTCTCTGTATACAAGTAGAGAATCTGACAATTTAAATTCCTACTGGAAAACATATGGAGTTTTATCCACTCGAGAGTCGATTACTTTTAGAGTGACAGTGATTAGCTCTGGAAGTCTCATCTGAATATCAAGCCTTGACTGTCTCTAATCCTTGGAGAAGTAAGTCACATTGAAACTGGGTTTTGATGCCTATAAATGGTCTGTCTCATGGTCACTGATCAAATTGCAAAGCAAACAATTCTGAAAGTATTAGCAATTTTTTCACATTTGGGGGTTACTTTATCAAAAATATAGGTGTGGGATTTTTTTTTTTTAAGTTGAGAAATTAAAACCTTGTTTCTCTCCATTGGCTTCTGATATCTGTGTGCTTTGGGTCCCAACTCTTAGTGTTCAAAGCTCCTCCTGACCTGGCCTTGCCTTTGGCTTTATGACCTCACACCTGGTGGACACACACATTGCCTCTTGTAGGCTATTCTGTTTGCAGCCAGATCCAGTTTGGTCTTGTGTCTTGGTCTCTGTTGGGTCCCTCTGACCATCTTCACATTCAAGACAAGCAGACTGCTCCCCAGTGACCTATCCTGTGAGCATCCACCCCTCCATGCTGTTTGAAAAGCTTCACTGTAGAATCTCTGGCTCATACATTACCCCTGCATCATTCCAGTTTTCTCTGATCCATTTTGTCTTATATCCAGTTTCTGTCTCTTCTTCTGTTTTTTTGTTTTTGTTTTTGTTTTTTTTTTTTACACATTTGTTTTATTAACTGAACTTTGTATTCCAGTTCATCCCTTAGCAGTCCCCGGGGATCTTTGGCTGAGGATTAACTGTCTGGCTCCTTTGCTCTGATTCCCTCTAACAGGGCCTCATGTCCTAACCCAGGACCAAGCTGGCCTGCTAGTCTAGTGCCCTGGATTCCTGGGGGTTTGAGTGCCTATGTGGGCACACGTGCATGTAAGTGCAGTGCTCGGAAATTTCCCCACTAGGAGCAACCACTTTCTCTCTTATCTAAGCAAAATCTGTCTTGCCCAAGATAAGTTCTACCCTGTGTGCTTCAATGTTCTTCTCTTTAAAAGGAGAATCATAATAGTTATCTCCAGATGTTGTTGGGAAGATTTACATTTTTAAAAAATTACATTGCAGAGCCCTTGTCACATGTAAATTGCTCGCTAAATGGGTGTGATGTTAAAGTGATCTGATTTCTCCAGCCAAATTTCTGGTGACCTCTTCCTTCTCTAATATTTGGTAGCACTTCCATCTGAATCCCCAAACTGATTACTCAATCATGTATTCACTTTGACAATCCTCTTGATTCCCAAACCAGGTTGTAGGAAGATTAAGAACAGGAATGACATTATATTTTCTGGTGTCTCCTTTAAAACTAAACACTAATTTTCAACAGTGAGAAACAGAGAAGTAAAGAAGATAAGAAAGCAAGAGGACTAAGAAAAACAAGAGGGGAAAAAGGAGAGGTCTAGGAGAATGTACTTTTTTCAAAAAAATTCATTTTTTTTAGTTGAAAAATAATTGCTTTACAGAATTTTTGTTTTCTGCCAAATATCAGCATGAGAGAATGCAGTTTTGAATGAATGTTGCCTATAAAAGGGATGTTCCACAAGGAGAAGAGTGAACACTGGAGCATCTCTGAGTTTACAGATAGATTTCCAAGCTGATTCCACTGCCTCTTACTACCCTCCCTAGAGCTCGTAAAGAGATCACCCATCTTCTCCATTCAGAGATGCGATGCTCATCCTTCTACACCAAACACAGGACTTCACATCTCTCTCCTCCTTCCCACCACAGCTGTTGGATCTCGAGTCATAGACAGCATGCAGAACTCCCCACACTCCAAAGTGCTGTGAATGCCCCATATAATGTCATTTATATTCATAGAGCTGATGAGAATGTGGACACCCCTATGGTCTTGATATTAACAGGCCCTCAGTGAACCCTTTCTTTGTCTTCATAAGGACACCCCTGCCTCCTTTGCTTAAACTGGTTGGTGAGTTTCTGCTCAATGTCTGGAATGAACTGAGGAACTGCAGGGTCTCTTTTAGAGAAGGCAATGGCAACCCACTCCAGTACTCTTGCCTGGAGAATCCCAGGGACAGAGGAGCCTAGTGGGCTGCCGTCCATGGGGTCGCAAAGAGTCAGACATGATGATTGACTAAGGACAGCACAGGGTCTCTCTTGGGTGTTGACAAACTATGTAAGAGCCCCACGATGGTGTGAGCACCCCCACAACACATGTCTATCTGAAGTCCTCCTTTTTGCTGCTTGTCACCATAAATAATATTTTGCAAGGACTTACTTGGAGAAATGATGGTAGGCAGCCATTTGCAGGAAGTTTCTATGAGTGGGCTCCCTGGGTAGGGCTCATTTTGTGATCAGGGGACCTCACGTATGTGGGTTATATGGCATTTGAGAGGCAGGAGGACAAGCTATTATTTAGTTTTGAATGGAAGTCAGCTGAGCTCTAAACACCAGCTGGTCTTAATTCTACTCCTGTGTTTAAGTTCTCTTTCTTTCAATCTGAAACCAGTATCAGCAGATTAGTTAGCACAGCTATTCTGAAAGTTTCCAAGATAACTGCCATTCTTTCTTGCATAGAAAGGAATTGGGCCAAAGTCCTCACCCTGCCAGAGAAAAGCAGACTCCGTGCCTGCCTCCTCTCCGCTGGAGCACTCACTAATTGTGTACCTGAATTCTAAGCCTCTCTTTCAGCAGTTACAGCTCCTTCTCCTTTGAGCTTGTTGGGAGTTGGTTTGGGTAAAATTTTGCTTATTTTCTTATTATACAAGAAAATCAGATTCTGCTCCTTTGCCCAAAGCCACTGCACCTCTAAACCTGTTCAGGGCTTCTGTCTACTGAGATCAATGGCGACAGAAACACAATCACTTGTTCCTCTTGTGAGCCAATCACTCCTGTTGGCAAACCTCAACAGATTTGTGAGCTGAGATCAAGTCAGCATCAAGTGAGCAACAGCTGGCACAACCATCCATCAAAACAAACCAGTCAACCTATAAATAAGCTGGGGGGATTCTCATGGGGCTTCAGAAGGATCAGCCTTGTCTCATCCTCTTGCTTAGTACATAATTCCTCTAAGGAGCACTGTGGCATGTACCGCTGTGGCAGACTCTCTGCAAGGTTGACCGTCAACATGCCGAGGAGCGCGCTACTGCCTTTCTGAGGACATTTCAGTAAGATACCTTGGGAAGAAATGCTGTTTCAATAGAGAAACTCTCTCACGGTGTGCTCCATGTATTGCAGAAACAGGGATTGTGTTTTCTCTTCTAATGAAGAGGAAACACCATCTTACAGAATTCAGGAGCATTAACAGGGACCTTGCCTGGACATATTGATGCCTTAGACTTAGCCCACGGATGGCCCAGATTCCAGCTTCATCCCAGGCCTTGTCTCTGAGGTCTTTCCCTGTGTGGTTTGTGAGTTTTGGAAATTACTTTGTGAAGATGTCACATTTTCCTGATTATTTGGCTTATTCATATAGCAACTCTCAAAGAAAGGGAAAGACTTATGCCCTGTATTGTATTTATTCACTGATGTTTGTATTCCTCACCTAGAGTATGTCTTGTACACACTTGCGTGTCCAGTGCCTGACACTGGGACTCCCACGGGTTGTCCAAAGAAAATAATTCAAGGGACTGTAGTGGAGGTCAAAGGCTTTATTCAGCGGGTACATGTTAGGTCACTGACATAATTCTCCAGGCTCCAGCTGGAGCTCTGTGTAGTGAGGGAAGGACAGGCGGCCACGCTTGGCTGCTGGGTCAGGTAGAAGTTTCTGTCTTTCACTGCTGTGAAACTTGCCCTTTGGCGGCTGCCCTGGTTTTCCTGCATCTTGCTCAGGATTGGGTGGCCCCATCCTGGTACCTGTTAGAACAGTACTTTTAAGAACTGTTTTTGCAAGTCTTGCAGTTTGTTGGTCAATCAAGGTCCACAGGGTGGGGGATATAGGCGGAAAGGGAAGGGGGGGTTAGGATTGAAGGCAATGGAGAAGCTACGGACCCTCTGTCATGCACGTTGGAGTCTTTTTACAGAGGAAGATACCTAATAAATGTTCGTTGAATGTATGAAGAAACAACTAGCCTGAAATGCCTAACATTCTCGTCATTTAACACATGAAAATGATATGAGCAGACAGCCAGAGCTTAAAAACTTCCTAGTGACCTGGGTGGAGTAGGAGGGACTAGCAGAGCTCATAGATATGGGACACATCTCTAACTTAGTGAAGTGGGCATTTAACACAGGGCATTTCATGAGATGTTGAAAGAGAGCAGAGTCTCTGTTCCCCAGTAGCAGCCTCCCCCCTCCCCTACTCCTGTTCCCTCAGGCTTCAGAAAGTGGGTAGAAAACAATACTCAATCCAGAAATTGTGACTCTGCGGGGAAGAAGGAACAAACTGGTTCCAGATAAGGTGAGGCACGTACTAAGGGAAATTCACGTTTAATATACCAAAACAATGGAAGGCCTAGACAGAACTCTGCTTGTTCAGCATGAGCAAGGTGAAAAGAAATGGTCTGGCAACTCTGCACACACACCCCCACCATACACACAAAATTAAAAAGAAGCGTGTTTATACTGCATGCAAAAATACAGAAGAATCCAGCCTGGAGGGAAACATAGTCCTTAAACCAGGAACATCTTCTTCCTCACGAGTGTTTCAAACTACATGTGAACTTAAGAACATACACATTTTAAAAGGAGAGCATAGACAGGAAATGGAACAACATCCACAGAATTCTAAAGGAAAGAGCCGTTTGAGAACACTGTTGTAGTAGTTGTCATTTACATACAGAGACAGCAGGTGGACGTTCACAAATGTAAAACACAAGAGTATGAGGCCCACAGAAGCTTCTTGATTAAAAACTTCCTAGTAATAAAATTCAGCAACTTGAGAGGTGAACGAAAGCTAAGAATTTAAGATGGAAAAGTTGTGGTCACCAGGCAAACCCTGATCCTGACTGCTGAATTCATTCAGTTAAGCTGCTTAATTAAGCACTAAGATTGAGCAACTGGTGTGGGGGTGGGAGGGTAGGTCAGAATTGCACATCAGAACATGTGTCATGAGGCCTCTGCAAGTAATGATAATGCAGAGAACAAATCTTGGAAGGGTGGGGCAAGGGGTGTTGCAGAGAAGCTTAAGAATACTGGATGTCTTATTTCTCATAGCACGTAGTCAATATTCCCTGAAACTGAAACATGTAGTTTAAAAAAATGACTCTAACTTTTTAAACAATTTTTATAGTCATTTTTCTTCAGTATGATGAGATATTTAAGGAACTAACATCTTGGGAACAGCATCTTCAAACCGTCTATCCACCTGTCTATCTATCCATCAAACTGCCTTTTTTACATAAGCAAAAAGAGATGTATGTGGTGATGTCACCAAATGTTAACGCTGATTATTACTGGGCATTATGATTTTGAGTAATTCATTATTTTCTTCTATTTTTCTTTATTGCCTGAATTTTTAATAATGACTCAATGTTTATTTTATGAAATCAATAACAGCACTATTTTAGTTAAAAGTTAGATGGTCACATCCTTTTGAGATTCTTGCTATTTCCATTTCATTGACCCAATTTCCCTTATGGCAGAAAGTGAAGAGGAGCTAAAAAGCCTCTTGATGAAAGTGAAAGAGGAGAGTGAAAAAGTTGGCTTAAAGCTCAACATTCAGAAAACGAAGATCATGGCATCCGGTCCCATCACTTCATGGGAAATAGATAGGGGAACAGTGGAACAGTGTCAGACTTTATTTTTGGGGGCTCCAAAATTACCGCAGATGGTGACTGGAGCCATGAAATTAAAAGACGCTTACTCCTTGGAAGAAAAGTTATGACCAACCTAGATAGCATATTCAAAAGCAGGGACATTACTTTGCCAACTAAGGTCCATCTAGTCAAGGCTATGGTTTTTCCTGTGGTCATGTATGGATGTGAGAGTTGGACTGTGAAGAAGGCTGAGCGCCGAAGAATTGATGCTTTTGAACTGTGGTGTTGGAGAAGACTCTTGAGAGTCCCTTGGACTGCAAGGAGATCCAACCAGTCCATTCTGAAGGAGATCAACCCTGGGATTTCTTTGGAGGGAATGATGCTGAAGCTGAAACTCCAATACTTTGGCCACCTCATGCGAAGAGTTGACTCATTGGAAAAGACTCTGATGCTGGGAGGGATTGGGGGCAGTAGGAGAAAGGGACAACCGAGGATGAGATGGCTGGATGGCATCACGGACTCGATGGACATGAGTCTGAGTGAACTCCGGGAGATGGTGATGAACAGGGAGGTGCTGGGATTCATGGGGTCACAAAGAGTTGGACACGACTGAGCGACTGAACTGAACTGAACTGAACTGACCCAATTTCTCTTGTTTGTCAGATTTAAGCCTCAGGTAGCATTTTTTTTCTGATCACATCTTCAATTTCTGGAGCCATTAGCAAGACTAGCTAAGGGGTTTCAAATTTCCTTTCCTTTAAGTTTATGAACTTTAAAGATATTACAATTACCATTCAAGATAGAATTCAGGAGAGAAAGATGAATGGAAAAAAAGAGATAAGAAGGAAATTCCATTTTGACTCTGAAGAGTCTGATATCATTGTAAAGAGTCCAGACTTAGAATGAAGCACCAAAAGGGCACCAGAGAGAAAGCACAGCTTGGAGCCATGGTAACAGCTAGGCTTTCACCATGTGACCCCATGGGAATACGAGGAAGGACGCAGGGACTGTGAGGCAAGAGATGGAGGATTAATTAAGGTGAAAAGGAAGGAGATGAGGTATTAAGAGGAACACCAGATCAAGAGCACAAGAAATCCAGGGTGAAAAGGACTCTGTGCAGACTCCTGTCGGCTCTAGAGGCTGCTGGAGTAGGTGGGGCTGGGAGGGGCATTGCAACCCAGTGAACAAACTAGAAATCCCTCCAATAAAGTGCACACAACCATCTTAAGGACTGACGACATATGACCCACTGAAGTTGGGAAAAGAAAACCCTTATATTTAGTCAACATGAGGTCACAGAAAACTTAATTGAAACTTGCATGTTCCAATTTATTCTGAGAGACAACGTGAGTGGGTGAGAGTTCTATTTTATTTGCCCATTTGGCATTTCAAATAAAAAACGTAAATCCACTTCTGGACTGTTCATCCAGGAATGGGTGAGGGGATGAATACCAGTGCCAACAACCACAACAACCACCTCAAAAACAATCACAGTGATGACCACCTCAACAAAGGCAACCCAGGGCCCATCTTCATTCATTGCAATACAGAGGATCTAGAAGAGGGACAAGCCAGAGAAAGCCCTGCATCAATCAGAGTTTTTAACCTTTGGTTCAATACGCTTTGTCTTGTGGTCAGAACTGAAAGGGCTGAGGCTGCTTTATTTTAAAAGTCGTGTTGATGACTTATTAAAAGAAGCTATATCTGATCTTTCAGGTGAGAGGATCGTGCAGAGTACTTTCTGTTCTACTTGGCATTTATGTAGCTCCAGGGAGCACTATAGGGTTATTAATACACTTCTTGGACTTTCAAAGCAATTTACACTCTTTTTGGACATAACTCTTTTCCAAGGGGCTGGGGGGATGAGGTGGGGTGGGGATGCCCAAGGAATCAGGCAGCTTGAGTCTCTGACTTTGGAGCATCGATTTGCTATTCCTGCTGAGAGTAGGCCCTGGGCTCAGAAATCAGCATCCTTGGCAGCGTTGTCTTCACCTGTGAAGCACAGCCCTTGGGTCCCCTGTGTGCCCTCTGTGAGACAGGCCACCTCCTGGACAAGAGGCACAGAAAGAAGGTGGGGACACTTACGGATACCCTAGACAACACGGGGGACTGTGGTTTGCCCCCCTCTGGCACTGACCTTCTCCTTGAGGCCACTCCTCCCCCTCCTCTGTCTGGGACACTCAGGACCTCAGAGTCCCCAGTGTTTTCCCAGAATCTCTCACTGGGCTTCCCCGCCCCCAGGGACAGTTGGCTGGGACGTTTTCCCTTCTCCTGAGACTGAAGCCAAATGCCTAGAGCTGAAGACAAACAGGGCACAGGACCCTGGGCAAGCCACCGAGGACAAACACCAATTGGGCCTGCAGCACAAGTGGCCTCCCTCCCCCTGACCCGCTCCCTCCAGGCCAGAGGCAGAGAAGAGAGCAGGCAGGGAAAAGCCTGTGGTGGCAGCCCTGTGCAAACCTAGTGTGTCAGTTAAGAGGGGATCCCCTTCTTCCCACTGAGCCAAAAGAGTGTGCCTCTACAGGAGTTACCTCTCAAGGCTGGAGCCTCCTGCTGGGCGGGGCAGCAGTAGGGTGGTCCCTGTAAGGCCAGGCCCATTCGGGCTGGGGGCACCCTGACAGAGATGAGGGAGTACAGCTGAGGGAGCAGGGTTCTGCGGTGCCCCAAGCGCCCTGGGTGGGGTTGGGGGAGCCTACGCAAGAGCAGACGGCTGAGGGCAGGGCAGGGCCACAGACTGCAGGCTAGTTCAGTCTGGTGCAGCCTGGATGTGTCCTCTGGGTGGAGCAGACACCACAGAGCATGGTAGGGCCTGAGCTCTCCTGGAGTCCTGTATGCCAGGTCAGGGGGCCCATCCCAAGAAATTGGGAGATGGAGGGCCAGAGTGACCCCTGCCACTAGGAGGTGCTCTTCAAGGAACCCGCAGTAGCGGTTGCTGCCACACAGAGCCTCCTGCGCAGCATGGTGTAAGCCCCAGGGTGGGGGCTGCCCCAGAGGGGGCTGTGGCAGCGACTTATCCAGGAGACATTCCCCTTTCCTTCCTCCTCCACTCTGCAACCACTTGACTCATATAAGCTGATCTCTTACCTTCTGCTTCTGGGAGTAGAGTTGAGTCATAGGTGTGTATTTGGGTATCTTGTTTAGATCCTAATGTGATAACAAGTCTTGTTTAACACCGTCAGTTTTAATATCCATAAAATGTATACTTTTGGAATTTGAATGTACACATTTGGCACTTGAAAAGTAACTTTATATTATTTTATGTCTCATTACAATTTCTGTCTTATTACAAAATAATACATGTTTTCCAAACGTTTTTAAAAAATGTTATTGAGAGAAGGACTGGATAAATCTATCCTTTTGAACAACTATGGTTTTTAAGAAGCAAAATATGAACTGAAATTCCACCACTAAGAAGTAACTGTGACTAAGCTTTGGAGTAGTTACTTTCCAAGCATTATTGAGTGTATGTATGCTCGTGTGCGTGTGCGTACAGAGACGTGACCATACGTCATTTGCTGTAGTGTGTGTAACCCACTCTTCTGTAATCACATTGCATTATAAACTCTTTCCATGGAATTCTCCTGCAGCTCTGTGTCTTGGTGGCATTGTGTTGGACAGCACACAGATGGGGAAACCCACTTGGAAAGGTCTCATTGTTTCCCTAAGAGGCTGGCTATTATTTAAAGTTAGTTTGTGAAAGGAGCTTTCCCTCGGAGACCTCAAACAGTGATGTCTATAAGCCTGAAATCAGAGTTCTTCCTGGTGCTGTAGGAAGCCCAGGACATAGAGGTGGAGGGCATGGGCCAAGGCAGCAGGAACAGGATCAGCTTGGGAAGGTGGGACCTCAAAACCTGGGCAAGTGTGGAAAAGAAAGTTGAAGGCTTGTCTGGACTGGGGCTGGATGTGGCCCCTGAGAGGCTGGTTGAGTTTTTCAGGAAGGCTGGGGTCAAACCAGGCAGGGGCTCTCCACTCTGCAAGCATGGAACCAAGTGAGGCTCTGCAGGGTTCCCAGGCACAGAGGCCTTTCTGCTCCCCATTTTTTGTAGGCAAGAGTCCAGCCATGATGATCATTATGATCTTCCCTGAGTTCCAAAGAGTGAATTTAAACAGTTGCTAATCAAAGAAGCAGCCAAGAAATCACTTGATGCAAGATTAAATTGACCAGAGAAGCTCATCAAGATTAGAAGATCAACCACCTGAGGTTGAGGGTCTACAGGCCTTGCTCACACCCTAGTCTTGTCAGAGACCCCACCTTGGACCCTCTGGTATAAAAGCCCTCATCAAGTTCTCTGGAGTTGTGACAAATAGATTTTAAAGGCAGAAACCTGGTGTGTTCCCCTTTGCCTGTCAAAGCAGTAAAGCTATCCTTTTCTACTTCACCTAAAAATAGAATTTGATTTAGCACCTGTGTACAGAGACTCTGAACTTTCTATAACCTCTCTGAGCTCCATGTCAGGAGCTGGCTACACTCTGATGACTCTGATCACCAGTCCCCACAAAACCAACAGTCTATTGACAAGGATTTCTTTATAATGGGAACAATTCCATCAAAGAAGTTTGAATAAACTGCTGTGGGAGGAGGGGACCATGGAGAACGTGGGAAGCCTCAGATGGGGTGACTCCTGAGTAGAGCCGGGATGTGAGTGGCAGGTCACACTGTCTAGCACAGATGGTGAATGTGGCCAGTGGCTTGGAGTGGTGGGTCTCAGTGTTTGGAGAGGAGAGGGAGAAAGTTCCAAAAGTCAGATTTGATTCTGTCCTTAGGTTTCTCTGGGCTTCCCTGGTGGCTCAGAGGTTAAAGCATCTGCCTGGAATGCAGGAGACCCGGGCTCGATCCCCGCATGGGAAGATCCCCTGGAGAAGGAAATGGCAGCCCACTCCAGTACTCTTGCCTAGAGAATCCCATAGAGGGAGGAGCCTGGTGGGCTACAGTCCATGGGGTCACAAAGAGTCGGACACGACTGAGCGACTTCACTTAGGTTTCTCTAATTAGCTGTAAGAGAGTGGACGAATGTGGGCTTTTTAGTCAGGCTCATTAAAACTTAATTGTTTAGCTCTGGTCCTGAGAGCTGGGTGACCTCAGGGAAATCCCCTTGCTGACTGCCCACTCATGGCCCATCTGTGAAAGCAGGGATCAGACCTGACTCTCCAGGGTGTGCTGTGGCCCCGGGAAGCCCTGGCTTCCTCCCTCCACCTGCACCCTGAAACCAGCTCCCTTGGAAGACAGCCCTGTTCACGCCCTGCAGATACAAGGAGAGAAGCACTGCCCGCAGAGGATTGGTGGTCTCAGGCTCTGTCACACAGGAGTGTGGACTGAAGCGGCGAAGGCTGGTGGAATTGCATGAGTCGTAAAATGTAGGGAAAGCATATGGGTTGTCAACTACAAATTGGCACTTAGCAAGAGCATTACCAACGACTGAACCACAAAGGCATTTGCCATCTGCCTCTCTGGAGACTGAACCCCATGCTGCTATAGCTGTGGACCTTCAACACCCCCTGAGGGAGTTCAGGGTGGGGTGAGGTGCTCTGTGCTCCAGGGAATCTGGTGGGATGGGTCTTTAGATAGTTGGATGTTTTTAGGAACAGATTTTATGATCTCAATCCTTGCATCTCCTCAAATCTAGAGAAGCACTAAATCCCTTCATGGTGACATCAGATCCTCATGACTAACAAAAAACCTTTTGTAAAATGAGTGTTTCATGGTATTGAACTCCCCCTTCACCAAAACCTTATATATTGTCTTTTCCCCACTGCCACTTTGGAGCAGTCTCTCAGAGCTATCAGACACTGCCTCCTAGGCTATGGTCCTCATTTTGCCCCAAATAAAACTTAACTCACTACTCTCAAGTTGTACATCTTTTTTTAGTTGACATGGTTAAACATGAAATCTCTGTTTATTTTAATTATACAATCAATTGGATCAATTGTAATTATTTTGTATTATTGTATTTGTATTTGGATCAATTGTATTATTTGAATTCAGAAATCTTTCCAAACCAAAACCTAACGTCTTCTCAAACAATTGATGACAATCTCTCACTATAAGAAGCTAAAAGGGCAACTTTTTCACGGCTGGTTAAGGAGCATCATAGAGATGTCTGTGTTTCTTAAGAGAACAGACTTCCAGGACTGTTACCTGGATTGACCTTACCTGTGAGCATCAGCCATCTGGGAGCCAGGAGTTTCGGTAATGTGACATTAAAAATTCTTTTCTTCTCAACCCTTCATTTACTATGGGATTCAGGCATAGTAGCCCAGCTCCCTTAGAAAAAGGGTTCTAGTGGCAGCCTGGGCTCTTTTCAAAAGTGTGTGGAGTCTGTCCTCACAGCTGTCCCTCACAGGCCCTTTGCTGAGGAGGCCAGGACAGAAAAGATTGTGATCTAGACCAGAAGGGTGAACACAGAAATCCCTTGGTTGGGTCACAAAGAGTTGGACAGGACTGAGTGACTTTCACTTTCACTTTTCACTTTCCTGCAGCCCCAGTCTCAGGCCTCTCCCCCACCCCCCCAACCCCCACTCTCCCACTGTAAACAGTATCAGCTCCAGCACCTCTGTGAAGTTTATGGAGGTTGGTGCAGAAACAACGATGAGGACTCTTCTTAAAAAAAGGAGCAAAAATTATCTTAATTTAGAAACACTTCCTCACATACACAAGCATACAGTCACATTGCAGGGTCCATCTGGGAGTGTGGCAGAGCCCTGCAGGGGCCCCAGCATCTCCAGGAGAGTCACAGGGCTATGACTCGGCCACAGCTGCCTTAAGCCCTCAGGCCTCCGGCGATCTCCCCCTGCCCATGGCTTTCACACCTTCATGCTTCCTTGAGTTTCAGTGTCAGATAAACCAAGAAGCTCTGTGGTTTACTCTGGATCTCAGTATCCCCCTCTATAAAGTAAGGAGTTGGGACGTGACTTTTTATAAAGTGTCTGAAACATGTTTGGCTCTTGGTAAATGTCCTCCTGTGTCTATTTCTCAGACATCTTGCCTGAATTCCTGACTAGTTCCCCAAAATTCTGGAACAAAATTTTATTTCAGCTAAGCATTAGAAGAAGAATTGTACCCTTCTTCCTATGGTGTAAAAATAGCCCCCAGAAGACAGCAGGGACCATTGGGAGCATGAATATTGGGGCTCCACTGAAGACTTATTTATCATAGAAAATGACCAAACCCAACTGAAGTCTTAAATAGCTAACAGGCAAGATTGGTAAAATGAAGGTATCATTATGTGGAGAGATACATTGCAACGATCAGATTTCCTTTAAATGCTGTTAGTAGATTTTCATAACATACTGCTAAGTAAAAAACACAGGCTACAGAGCTGTATTTTCCGTAGAATTTCATTTCTATAAAATGATATGCTTCTACTCATGGGAAGCATGTCTGCCAGTGTGATGAAATGGGCCATATTCTTGTTTCTTGCCTGTGTTTCCCACATGATTGCAGTATAGCAGTGCCCTGGGCTCACCTTGTCTCACTCCTTTCCTCTGTCTAACCCCACTTCAGATTTTTATCATCAAGCAGCTGAGCCATTGTGAGATGGTTTCAGGCTCGTGCTTGTGAATTTAGAAACAGTGGGCCTTCTGGCCTGTTATGTGGTGACTAGGAGTATGATTACTATCTGCATTCTATGGCTCTGATAGTTCTTCAGGAAATTGAGCTGAAAATTTAATGTCAAGTGGCTTTGAGAAGAGCGTTTTTACTGGAACTCACTGCTTTGACTTATGAGATGTGAAGCAACATTGTTCTACTCAGGAAAGAGTTTTCGGAGACTGTTAAGTCATCAAATATGGTTCAAACAGGAGGGGACCACATACACAGGTGATCCTAAACATCAGTTGTCTTTATCACAGCCTTCTTGCATCCAGACAGATCCATAGTGCTTGAAACAGATTCCTAAGGAGCAGTTGGTTTCATCTGCAATTCTGATCAACATCAGGGCAGCTGAGAAATAAACATCAAATTATAATTAAGACTGGTGGCTGAAATGATCTCCAATATTTATATTGTTTTGCTACCTATAATAATGTTAAATTAAAAATTGACTTTTGTATTTAATTTTATAGTCTGCAAACTACTTTTTAAAAGAAGTTTTGTTGACATGTAATTCATATAACTGTACAATTCACCCATTGTATTGGATAATTCAATGGTTTTGTATCTTCTTGGAGTTGTGCAATCATCACCACAATCTAATTTTAGAACATTTTTTTCATTGCCAAAAGAGACTACATGCCTATTAGCAGTCACTTCCCATCACCCACCCCCACCCCACATCCCCTGACTTAGGTGCCCACTAACCTACTTCCTGTCTCTATAGACACTGTGTATAAATGGAATCATATAGTATATGGTCTTCTCTAACTGACTTCTTTTGCTTAAGTGCACAATGTTTATGAGGTTCATCCATATTGTTACACGTGTCAGTTATTTATTCCTTTCTATTTCTGAATAATAGTCCATTGAATGAATAAGCTACTTTTATCAGTTGAATGCTTGGATTGTTTCTACTTTTTGGCTATTATGAATAATGCTGCCTCAAACATTCATGTACAATGTTTTTGGTAGATTTGTGTTTTCATTTCTCAGAAATACGCCCAGGAGTGGAACTTCTGGGTTATATGTAAGCGTGTTGGACATCTTGAGGAACTGCCAGGTTGTTTCGCCAGGTGGCTGCACCATTTATGTTCCCAGCAGCGATGTAAAATGCTCCAACTTCTCCATGTCCTCACCAACACTTCCTATTGTCTTTTTCATTACAGACTCCCTCCCCGCCTGGCAAGAACAACCAGTTCATCAACTTTCTGACTTCAACTGGGTGTCCTAGTGATATTGAAAGTCAGCCTCTGTACACTGGCAGTGAACTGAATCTCAGAGAAAGAGTTTGGGTGAAGTAGGAAAAATTGCTGTCAACTAAAAAGATGCGCAATGCGAGAGTTGGGAGTTAAGTTTTATATTTGGGGCAAAATGAGGACTGCAGACTGGGAGACAGCACCTCAGATAGCTTGAGAGACTGCTCCGAAGAGGCAGTTGGGGAAAGTCAATATATAAGATTTTGGTGAAGGGGGAGTTCAATACAATCAAGCACTTACTTTACAAAAGGTTTTCTGCTAGTCATGAGGAGCTGATGTTACCATGAAGGGGTTTAGTGCTTTTCTAGATATGAGGAGATTCAAGGATTGTGATCACAAAATCAGTTCCTGAAAAGACCTATTCCACCAGTTTCCCTGGAGCACTGAGTGACTCACTCTCCACACTGAATTCCCTTCAGGGAATGTTGAAAGTCAGCACAGGCAGTAGCACAGGCAGATGGAAATGTCCTTATTGTTGTTCAGTCACTGGAAAATGCTCTTGACAAGTGCCTGTTAGTAGTTGGCAGGCAAGTGCCAATTTGTAGTTGATGTGACTTTATTGCTTTGCTAGGCAAGTGGGGCCACAGCGGGGTGATACCCTCAAAACTGTGTGACCCAATCCAGGGGGTTTGTGAGGAGTCTTAGAATCAAGGAGTGAGATTGCTGATAAAGGTCAGGGTGCATGCAGAGACTGCATCCCTTCAATTCAGAAATCATTTGGCATCAGGTGGTTTCGTGATGGGCTTCTGTGGTTTTCAAGGTTTTTGAACTGTGTGACAGTCTCTCTAGAACAAAGAATGCTTCATCAAATAGTTAATATCTTCCATTTGGTGAGGGGCTCAGTATCTGCAAAACAGCTAAAAATATTGTTATGTGTCTCACTTGAGGGGGAACCAGGACCCTGCCCCAAGCTAGACCACCGTTTCCTGACTGCTCCTCTCTTCTGTCCACATCCCCTCCCTTTCCTGATTACCAACTGTTTGAACCTGCCCTTTGGAACTCAGGGAAGGTCATGGAGTCTGCATGAAACATATTTTCTACAAACAAGAAACTGAGGACACAGAAAGGCTTCCATACGCAGAGTCCTACAGAGTCCCGCTTGCTTTCATTGCCATTCAATTCCATTCTGACACTAAGTACCTGGAGTTGGCACAGATACCACAGGTTTAAGTGCTCAGTCTCACAAGATTGCTTCCACTTCACACTCCAGCCGCAAATGGGGTCACCAGACTACTCACATTTCTGCTGTGGTGACTACAAATTTGGGGTTTCCATGCCCTCACCTCAGGTACAATAATTGGCTGAAATAACACGGAACTCAGGAAACCACTATAGTTATGATGACAGTTTTATTTTAAAGGATACAGCTTAGGAACAGCCAAGTGGAAGAGATGCACAGGGCAGGGCTAGTGGGGTGCAGTGCTTCCCTGCCCTCTCCAGGTTTGCCGCACTCCCAGCACGTCAAATGGTCACAGTTCGGAGCTCTTTTAGCCTCTTTGTTTTGGTGTTTTTATCAAAGATCATTGACTAAGCACAACTGATTATATCAATGGCCTTTGGTGTTTGAACTCAATCTCTCTCTCCTTTGCCTAGAGGACCAGGGTTAGAAAGTTATTTCTAACTTTCTAATCATGTAGTTGGTTAGTCTGTCAAGAAGTCCTCATGGTGAAGGGCCCACAAAGAGCCACCTCATCAGCATAAATTCAGATCTGATCAAAAAGGCATCATTTTGAATAACAAAAGACACTCTTACCACTCAAGAAATTCCAAAGAGTTTAGGAAATGTAGGCCAAAAACAAAGGGCAAAGACCAAATATATATGTTTTAATTTTACCATTGTCATCCTGGTGGGTTTGAAGTGATATACTTATTGTGCTTTTGATTTGCATTTCCCTAATGACTAATGACTAATTTCCCTAATGACTCATGTCTGACACGGTGTGGTCCACTGGAGAAGGGAATGGCAAACCACTTCAGTATTCTTGCCTTGAGAACCCCATGAACAGTATGAAAGGCAAAATGATAGGATACTGAAAGAGGAACTCCCCAGGTCAGTAGGTGCCCAATATGCTACTGGAGATCAGTGGAGAAATAACTCCAGAAAGAATGAAGGGATGCAGCCACAGCAAAAACAATGCCCAGCTGTGGATGTGACTGGTGATAGAAGCAAGGTCCAATGCGGTAAAGAGCCATATTGCATAGGAACCTGGAATGTCAGGTCCATGAATCAAGGCAAATTGGAAGTGATCAAACAGGAGATGGCAAGAGTGAACGTCGACATTCCAGGAATCAGAGAACTAAAATGGACTGGAATGGGTGAATTTAACTCAGATGACCATTACATCTACTACTGTGGGCAGGAATCCCTCAGAAGAAATGGAGCAGCCATCATGGTGAACAAAAGAATCCAAAATGCAGTACTTGGATGCAATCTCAAAAACAACAGAATGATCTCTGTTCATTTCCAAGGCAAACCATTCAATATCACGGTAATCCAAGTTTATGCCCCAACCAGTAACACTGAAGAAGCTGAAGGTGAACGGTTCTATGAAGACCTACAAGACCTTTTAGAACTAACACTCAAAAAAGATGTCCTTTTCATTATAGGGGACTGGAATGCAAAAGTAGGAACTCAAGAAACACCTGGAGTAACAGGCAAATTTGGCCTAGGAATGTGGAATGAAGCAGGGCAAAGACTAATAGAGTTTTGCCAAGAAAATGCACTGGTCATAGCAAACACCCTCTTCCAACAACACAAGAGAAGACTCTACACATGGACATCACCAGATGGTCAACACCGAAATCAGATTGATTCTATTCTTTGCAGCTAAAGATGGAGAAGCTCTATACAGTCAACAAAAACAAGATCAGGAGCTGACTGTGGCTCAGATCATGAACTTCTTATTGCCAAATTCAGACTCAAATTGAAGAAAGTAGGCAAAACCACTAGACCATTCAGTTATGACCTAAATCAAATCCCTTATGATTATACAGTGGAAGTGAGAAATAGATTTAAGGCACTGATCTGATAGATAGAGTGCCTGATGAACTATGGAATGAGGTTCATGACATTGTACAGGAGACAGGGATCAAGACCATCCCCATGGAAAAGAAATGCAAAAAAGCACAATGGCTGTCTGGGGCGGCCTTACAAATAGCTGTGAAAAGAGAAGTGAAAAGCAAAGGAGAAAAGGAAAGATACAAGCATCTGAACGCAGAGTTCCAAAGAATAGCAAGTAGAGATAAGAAAGCCTTCCGCAGTTATCAACACAAAGAAATAGAGGAAAAGAACAGAATGGGAAAGACTAGAGATCTTTTCAAGAATATTAGAGATACCAAGGGAACATTTCATGCAAAGATGGGCTCAATAAAGGACAGAAATGGTCTGGACCTAACAGAAGCAGAAGATATTAAGAAGAGGTGACAAGAATACACAGAAGAACTATACAAAAAAGATCTTCACGACCAAGATAATCACGATGGTGTGATCACTCATCTAGAGCCAGACATCCTGGAATGTGAAGTCAAGTGGGCCTTAGAAAGCATCACTATGAAAAAGCTAGTGGAGGTTATGGAATTCCAGTTGAGCTGTTTCAAATCCTGAAAGATGATGCTGTGAAAATGCTGTACTCAATATCTCAGCAAATTTGGAAAACTCAGCAGTGGCCACAGGACTGGAAAAGGTCAGTTTTCATTCCAATCCAAAAGAAAGGCAATGCCAAAGAATGCTCAAACTACCGCACAATTGCACTCTTCTCACACACTAGTAAAGTCATGCTCAAAATTCTCCAAGCCAGGCTTCAGCAATACATGAACTGTGAACTTCCAGATGTTCCAGCTGATTTTAGAAAAGGCAGAGGAACCAGAGATCAAATTGCCAACATCTGCTGGATCATGGGAAAAGGAAGAGAATTCCAGAAAAACATCTATTTCTGCTTTATTGACTATGCCAAAGCCTTTGACTGTATGGACCACAATAAACTGCGGACAATTCTGAAGGAGATGGGAATCCCAGACCTCCTACCTGCCTCTTGAGAAACCTATATGCAGACCAGGAAGCAACAGTTAGAACTGGACATGGAACAACAGACTGGTTCCAAATAGGAAAAGGAGTACATCAAGACTGTATATTGTCACCCTGCTTATTTAACTTATATGCAGAGTACATCATGAGAAACACTGGGCTGGACAGAGCACAAGCTGGAATCAAGATTGCTGGGAGAAATATCAATAACGTCAGATATGAAGATGACACCACCCTTATGGCAGAAAGTGAAGAGGAGCTAAAAAGCCTCTTGATGAAACTGAAAGAGGAGAGTGAAAAAGCTGGCTTAAAACTCAACGTTCAGAAAATGAAGATCATGGCATCTGATCCCATCACTTCATGGGAAATAGATGGGGAAACAGTGGAAACAGTGTCAGACTTTATTTTGGGGGGCTCCAAAATCACTGCAGATGGTGGCTGCAGCCATGAAATTAAAAGATGCTTACTCCTTGGAAGAAGAGTTATGACCAACCTAGATAGCATATTCAAAAGCAGAGACATTGCTTTGCCGACTAAGGTCCATCTACTCAAGGCTATGGTGTTTCCAGTGGTCATGTATGGATGTGAGAGTTGGACTGTGAAGAAGGCTGAGCACCTAAGAATTGATGCTTTAGAACTGTGGTGTTGGAGAAGACTCTTGAGAGTCCCTTGCACTGCAAGGAGATCCAACCAGTCCATTCTGAAGAAGATCAGCCCTGGAATTTCTTTGGAAGGAATGTTGCTGAAGCTGAAACTCCAGTACTTTGGCCACCTCATGCAAAGAGTTGACTCATTGGAAAAGACTCTGATGCTGTGAGGGATTGGGGGCAGGAGGAGAAGGGGATGACAGAGGATGAGATGGCTGGATGGCATCACTGACTCGATGGACGTGAGTCTGAGTGAACTCCGGGAGTTGGTGATGGACAGGGAAGCCTGGGGTGCTGTGATTCATGGGGTTGCAAAAAGTTGGACACGACTGAGCGACTGAACTGAACTGAATGACTAATGATAGGACAACGCAATGGCAACCCACTGCAGTACTCTTGCCTGGAAAATCCCATGGACAGAGGAGCCTGGTAGGCTGCAGTCCATGGGGTCGCGAAGAGTCGAACATGACTGACTTTCACTTTTCACTTTCATGAATTGGAGAAGGAAATGGCAACCCACTTCAATGTTCTTGGCCTGGAGAATCCCAGGGATGGGGAGCCTGATGGGCTGCCGTCTGTGGGGTTGCACAGAGTTGGACACGACTGAAGCAACTTGGCAGTAGCAGCAGCAGCAGCAATGACTAATGATATTGAGTATCTTTTTATATGCTTATTGTTCTTTTGCATATATTTTTGAACAATTATCTATGTTCAAAAAAACAAACAAAAAAAAGGATCCTTTGTCCATTTTTTACTGGGTTAGTTATCTTTTTACTGTTGATGGTAAGAGTTTTTTATATATTCTACATACATGTCCTTTATAGACTTGCCAATATTTCCCCCATTCTATGGATTGTCTGTTCATTTTCTTGATGCTATCCTTTTTATCATAGAGTCTTTAATCTTTATGAAGCCCAATTCATCTATTTTTTTTTCCTATTGCATGTTTTCTTGGCTTGTGCTTTTGGTGTCTTATCTAAGAAACAATTGCTTAACTATATTTTCATCTAAGAATTTAATGATTTTTATCTCTTCATTTAGTTTTATGATCCATTTTGAGTTAGTTTATATGAATTGTGTGTGAAAGAGGTACAACTTCATTCTTTAGTGTCTTTTGATATCCCAAAGAAAGGCAATGCCAAAGAATGCTCAAACTACCGCACAATTGCACTCATCTCACATGCTAGGAAAGTAATGCTCAATATTCTCCAAGCCAGGCTTCAGCAATACGTGAACCGTGAACTTCCAGATGTTCAAGCTGGTTTTAGAAAAGGCAGAGGAACCAGAGATCAAATTGCCAACATCCGCTGGATCATGGAAAAAGCAAGAGAATTCCAGAAAAAACATCTATTTCTGCTTTATTGACTATGTCAAAGCCTTTGACTGTGTGGACCACAATAAACTGTGGACAATTCTGAAGGAGATGGGAATACCAGACCACCTGACCTGCCTCTTGAGAAACCTATAGGCAGGCCAGGAAGCAACAGTTAGAACTGGAGATGGAACAGCAGACTGGTTCCAAATAGGAAAAGGAGTACATCAAGGCTGTCTATTGTCACCCTGCTTATTGAACTTCTATGCAGGGTACATCATGAGAGACGCTGGGCTGGACAAAGCACAAGCTGGAGTCAAGTTTGCTGGGAGAAATATCAATAGCCTCAGATATGCAGATGACACCACCCTTATGGCAGAAAGTGAAGAGGAGCTAAAAAGCCCCTGATGAAAGTGAAAGAGGAGAGTGAAAAAGTTGGCTTAAAGCTGAACATTCAGAAAACGAAGATCATGGCATCTGGTCCCATCACTTCATGGGAAATAGATGGGGAAACAGTGTCAGACTTTATTTTGGGGGGCTCCAAAATCACTGCAGATGGTGGCTACAGTCATGAAATTAAAAGATGCTTACTCCTTGGAAGAAAAGTTATGACCAACCTAGGTAGCATATTGAAAAGCAGAGACATTACTTTGCCAACAAAGGTCCGTCTAGTCAAGGCTATGGTTTTTCCAGTGGTCATGTATGGATGTGAGAGTTGGACTGTGAAGAAGGCTGAGCACCTAAGAATTGATGCTTTAGAACTGTGGTGTTGGAGAAGACTCTTGAGAGTCCCTTGAACTCCAAGGAGATCAAACCATTCCATTCTGAAGGAGATCAGCCCTGGGATTTCTTTGGAGTGAATGATGCTGATGCTGAAACTCCAGTGCTTTGGCCACCTCATGCGAAGAGTTGACTCAATGGAAAAGACTCTGATGCTGGGAGGTATTGGGGTCAGGCGGAGAAGGGGATGACAGAGGATGAGATGGCTGGATAGCATCACTGACTCGATGGACGTGAGTCTGAGTGAACTCCGGGAGTTGGTGATGGACAGGGAGGCCTGGTATGCTGCGATTCATGGGGTCGCAAGGAGTCGGACACGACTGAGTAACTGAACTGAACTGAACTTGCTCAAGACCCCACTGTTTATAAATGAAAGAGACTTGAATGATTTTCAGGACGGAGTCTTCAAACAGAGCAGGCTAACCACAGAGTCAATTTTCTCACCATCCAAAAACTCTAAAGGAAAAAGTTTAACCTACAAGAAAAAGAGGTTGGGAAAATAGGCAATAGTTGATAAGTTTCAGTACATTTTTTTTTCAGGATGAAAAACAGAGCTGTTACTGACTTAGTGGGTTAGAAGTCTTGGCTTGAGTGTTGAAGGCAGAGCAGTAATTTGCAGAAGTCCTGAATAAGCCTCAGGACTTGGAGAGTGCAAAGTCCCACAGAAAACAGGGGTGAAACATGGAGTAGGGGTTCAAGGAGATGTGCACACAGCATTTACATCCCATACCTCCTCTCCTGTCTCCCTCCACCTAGGAGATATGAGGAGTTTATATGTAGAAAAGCTGATCAGAGATCCCAGAGAGAGAAGGGGTGACGGGGTTGAGTATGAGGGAAGCAGATTAAACAATGGACTCTCACTCAGCTTCTTGTCAAAGGCTGGAAGTCATACCTGCACTCCTGCTGTCTCTGGATAGCAGAAAAGAGGGAAAGACCTCCCTCCAGACAGATGGTGGCTGACACTTGGGATTCCCCCATTGGAAAAGGTGGATTGTTGTGAGTCGCCCTTGTAGATAGACCTACAGCCACTCCCCCCGCCCCTCACCCAACACACACACATCTTACTGTCAGCTTTTTGATGTCTGAATTTTTAATATGAACCAATATTTGATAGTCATCAATATAAAAAAGAGCAAAATAGAAAGATAAATAGAAAAAAGGAATCCAGAGAAAACACTGATAATATAGGAGACAGAAAACTAAAAAAAACAAACAAGCAAACCCAAACTTCTAAATATCTTCAAGGACTATGAGAGGCCTCTTGGAAATTAAAACTAGGATTTGAAAAATAGAATATAAATATAGAAACTACATGAACAGGATTAGAGGATAAACTTCAGGAACTATTCCAAAGAATTTGAATTGGACCACAGAAACAAACCCATGGCAAGTGGGAAAAGAGAACTTAGATACAGTCAGGGAGATTCTATATCTGATAAAGAGAAACAGTAAAACGAGTGCACAGAGATACTAGCAGAGAGGAAATTACCAGAGCCTTGATGAAAAACCTTCCAGAATGGAGGGGCCAAATGCTTAACACTGAAAGGGAACACTGAGTGCCCACAATAATGAATTTCTGGAAAAGTATCATATCATGTAGGATTACCAAGAGTAAAGGGAAAACTTCTAGAAGTTCCAGGTGTGATTGTGTGTGTGTGTGTGTGTGTGTGTGTGTGTGTGTGATGGATAAAAGATTTGGAACCAGAATAGCATGGAACTTCATAACAGCAAAACTGAAAGATAGAAGATAATGACACATGCCTTCAATATTCTTAGGGAAAATGACTTTCAGCCACAATTCGATCCTCAGGCAAACTATTAATCAAGTAAACTGTAAGAGAAAGACATTTTCAGAAAACCAAAGGCTTAAATATTTTACCTTCTATATACTTTCCTTCAGAAGATGTGCTTCAGCAGAAGAAGGAAATTAATCAAGAAAGAGAAAGATGGTACATCACCTACATAACATGATTCTACACAAGAATGGGTAGCAGCCTCCAGACTGGTTCAGGGATCGAAGCTTTATTAGAGGAATTTGCCAGCAGAAGTGAAGAATAGAACCTCTGTGGCATGTGTGTATGCTAAGTCTCTTTAGCCGTGTCCGATCTTGTGTGACCCTATGGACTGTAGCCTGCCATCTCCTCTCTCCATGGGATTCTCCAGGCAAGAATAATGGAGTGGATTGCCATGCCTTCCTCCAGGAGACCTTTTGGACCCAGGGATCAAATCTGTGTCTCTTACATCTCCTGCATTAGTAGGCAGGTTCTTTACCACTAGCACCACCTGGGAAGCCCAGAACGTCTGTACTTGAGTAGACATAAATATTGTTACTGATTTTGGATTATTTGAGGGGGGAGGGGGAAGAAACCATTGGAACATAGAAATTTTGACAAATGAAAAAACAGAATCATGATTAACTTTGGGAGGAAAGAAAGAATCAGAGGAAGGAAACATGATCATAATGAACATTTTGGCTGAAGAAAGTGTCAACTACAAATTGGCACTTACCAAGAGAATTGCCAACTACTGAACCACAAAGGCGTTTGCCATCTGCCTCTACAGAGACTGAACCCCACGCTGCTATAGCTGTGGACCTTCAACACCCCCTGAAGGAGTTCAGGGTGAGGTGAGGTGCTCTGTGCTCCAGGGAATCTGGTGGGATGGGTCTTTAGATAGTTGGATGTTTTTAGGAACAGATTCATTATCTCAATCCTTGCATCTCCTCACATCTAGAGAAGCACTAAATCCCTTCATGGTGACATCAGATCCTCTTAACTAACAGAAACCTTTCGTAAAATGAGTGCTTCATGGTATTGAACTCCTCCATCACCAAAACCTTATATATTGACTTTCCCCCACTGCCGCTTTGGAGCAGTCTCTCAGAGCTATCTGAGATGTTGCCTCTCCGGCCGCCATCCTCATTTTGCCCCAAATAAAACTTAACTTGCAACTCTCAAGTTGTGCATCTTTTTTGCTGACAGTTATGGCAACCATGAAGGAACCCAGAGTGGACTTCCTTTCTTCGACTGGACTCCACAAGGAACCAGAGCTTTGGTACCAGCAGCAGCCCCTTGCACCCATCCACCGCCTCGGGGAATACAGACGAATTTGGGTAAGTCTCTCCTGGTTTTTTAATCTCCCATACCGGTTGAGATTCTGAGTTTTATTTGGTGGTGGAGCAGGTTACCTGCCCCCTCCTAGCAGGAAAGATACTGGGTGGGCCCGGGTGAAACATCCAGGGCATACCCACTCATGGTCCAGACACTGAGTGGGGCTCAGTTGAAAGATATGAGAAATTCCCACTCAGTCAAAAGATACCGGATGGGGGGCTGGCTGAAAGATGCCAGGAGAATTCCAACCCAGTGGAAAGGTACTGGGTAAGGGGGCTCAATTGGAAAAAAATCAAGGACTACCCAGGGCTCCACTGAAAGATGCTGAAGTTGCTCTGTTGTAGGGGACTGAAAGGTCCTAGCTGAGTGGTTAAGTAAGAGGCTGATGTGACACTAAATTTGACTGCCGTTATAGAATTTGCCAGGATAAAAGTGAGGAAAATACACGAGAGCTTGGCTCTGCAGAAAAGGGACAAGACACCTCCTGGCCAGCTTCAGTTTTCTCAGGTGACTGAGAAGTTTACAGGCATGGTGGAGGCCTAGTCCTCATACCATGCAGTGGTCCCATAGGGAAACCCACTCATTAATTAACACACTTGTTCAGCCGGGAGCCACACATAAGGACTGGCTATTTAGCGACCTGGGAAGCCATGATGGTCTTAGATTGCTGGAGGCAGAATCCAAGATACGTAAGACGAGCTGAAATGACTCTGGGGTGACTCCTGGAAGAGTTAAGCTCACAAGCAGCACATGGGCCCACTACACAAGTGCACTAGTGATTTTTATCCCTGACAAATTCAGCTTAAAACGGGAAGCAGAACCTCTCAAAAACAGAAACAAAGGGGTGTCAGAAAGCCAGTCTCTGACTAACACTCTGGACGGATTCATGTACAATACATAGGGAGCGCATACTTGCAAGTACCTAGGTAATTGGAGAAATTATACTAAAAGGGATCTCAACCTAAAATGGCCAAACTGGGGTTCTTTTGATGTTCTAAAATTGATATTTTTGCGTGCACAATTAGAAAAAGCTGGCCATGGTTTGATTGGTATCTAGAAGCTTCTAAAACAGGAAATGATAGATTAGCTTATTTGCAGAAAATCAACAAGAAATTGCTTAAAACTATTAGAACTAAAAAGGCTGCTAGCACTGACTTTGCCAGGTTGCAGGTCTACTGGAACTGGGAGGTCACATTTGGCATTTATGCCATTTGGCTTTTGATTTTGGGGCATCACTCTACTATCTTTTGGGGGCACTTTGTCACTTGGCTTTTGATTTCTGGGCATCTCTTTGCTTTTTGTTTCATTTAGAGTGTGACTGCTGGCTTGTAAAGTTCTGGTTTGGTTTGGTTTGTTGGTTTGGTTTGAGTGCACAGACATCTGATACAAACTGTTCAAGCTAATATGTGAATTGCTCACTCTAAGGTTCCACACCCAACCTGGGAACCCCTTGGGAAAATGTTTTAAATGACTGGTCAATCTATAGCTATGATCCAATGACAAGAAAAGTGGCCTAAAAATATTAGATCTTTATTGACATACGATAGGAAAAGGAACTGAAGTGCCCTTATGTCCAGGACTTCCTGCTGATCCTGGGGCTGATCAAACTAAGACCCCTACTTCCTCAGAGGGGCAATCCCTGCTGGGACTAATCTGCCCTTGTTACCAGGGCCGAGCTGAGTACTAAATATGGGTCTAGTTGGTCTAAATTTTGGCTATAAAACTATGGTCACACACACACAAAAATAAAATTTTTGACAACGTGGTCACAATATTCTTTAGGCTCCTGAGGAAGGAAAAATTATCTCTTTAAGAATTCTTGACCTGAGGAAATAACTCCTATACATTTAGACCAGAGCTCTCTGGATCACTTATCTAGACCATATCTAAGTCCTGAAACCAAAAGTAACAAAAAGGGGAACAAAGCCTTTTAAAATCTTACTCCAACCCCCTTTTTTTAAATTCGTAACTAAGTTTGGAAAACAAAGCTATAGGATCTCTTGTGACTATTTGGATGTATGTATGTCTCAGTGTGTGTGTTTGCTTTTTTTTTTTTTTTAAGTAATATGGCTGATTGCTGAGATTAGTTTGTAAATGAGCTCTCATCTAATTGGCCTAAAAAAAAAAAAGTAAGTACTTACAAATCAAATAATTCCAAATACAAGAGAAAGTAACCTAAATGAACTTCAGGTTCACATGAACTGGGAAATATTCAGTATTAAATACCTGATATTAATGTTTGTTTGTTTACCTAAATAATGTAGGCATGTCTAAGAGTAATTAACAATAAGCAGAATATTTTCATTGTACCTAGGTTTAATATAAGTTAAATATTCCAAGTTTGTCAGCAAGGATATTAGAAGTGAAAAAACTTCTAAAAAACATGTAAATGAGAAATGAGCCTTTAGATAAACTCTGTTAAGAATAATTATGCTTTAGGAATGTCTGTCTAAAATATTCTATCGAGATTGGGGTAACTTGAAGTTCTAAGGATTGTGCTAAACTAAGTGTTGGAAGTCTATTGAATAGCTAAATCATTTCCAAATAAAATAAGAATTTCAAACATTTACTACTAAACACTATCTCTTACAGAGAAGCTAAAGAGATTTGGGATTAAAAATAAATGATGTTTAGGAAAGAAAAGGAAAGTGAAGTCACTCAGTTGTGTCTGACTCTTTGCAACCCCACGGACTGTAGCCTACCAGGTTCCTCTCTCCATGGGATTTTCCAGGCAATAGTACTGGAGTGGATTGCCATTTCCTTCTCCAAATGATGTTTGATGCCATTCTAAAATGTTCTCTAAGAAAACAAAGGTCTTAGAAATTATCATTGGTATTTATTTATCTATAAAATGTTAGTAAAAAGTCAGTTCTTGGTTGCTTAAGGGAAGCAAGAAGTGTGTTTTTGGTACAAAAAGTGAACAGTATTGTTTCACAATGACCTATAGTTCTATCTGACTGACTGTTCTAAACCTTTTTGATATTTGTTGACAAAGCTTCTAAAGCATTCTAATGAAGATTTCTAGCTAACTTTGGGATGTTTCACAGGCCCCCTGAAACATCCCAAAGAGAGATATTACACTAATTAGGTTCATTTCGTACACAGAATTACGTGGGAAGTATTGTGAAGTGAGTAATAAGTCTCAGGTTATATTGTATGCTGAAGTGAAGTGAAGTCGCTCAGTCGTGTCGGACTCTTTGCGGCCCCATGGACTGTAGCCTACCAGGCTCCTCTGTCCATGGGATTTTCCGGGCAATAGTACTGGAGTGGATTGCCATTTCCTTCTCCAGGGGATCTTCCCGACCGAGGGATCGAACCCGGGTCTCCCGCATTATAGGCAGACGCTTTACCGTTTGAGCCACCAGGGAAGTCCTATATTGTATGGTAATATGTTACTAATATAGATATCCTAAAAACTGTATGGAGTTCCTAAAATTTTTATATGTTTGGGTAAAATGTTATCAGGTATAATTCTAGTTACTATCTCAAAATATTGTCATAACACTAACCAAGTTCTGAAAAAATGCTTCCTCTTCAAGATTTATAAAAAGCACTTTTGAATAAATATCAGTTTCTGCACTGGGTAAAGGTTCTAATGAGAAACCTGATGACTTTACAAAGGTTAACAAAAGGACTGAATGAATTGGTGAATATGCTTATAAATTTTATGTTTTCTATATGAAAAATAACTGATTTGAATCTGCGTTTTCCAGGTGTAAGGAAAACTTACCCTCAAACTAATTATGACAGTAATTTTATAACATTATGTTTTATAAACAAATTGAAACATTTATCTTTTCTCTCTATTTGAACCCTCCAGAGAAACTCTTAGTTTCCAGTAACTTTTATCAGGTAAGTTAGGAAGGTTATCTCACTAACAGGTACAGAAATATGAAGGAACTTGAAGGAATCTCAGACCTTGAGAAGGGAGGAATTCACTTAGATCTGTTAGGCAAAATCTATGATAAACCTTTGGCATGACTTTCCTAGCCCTAAAATGTTTTATTTTAAAAGTTCAGCAAAGCAAAAAAGTTTATGATCAATTATGGTTATATAAGTCATCAGGCCAAGTTTATTGAGACCAGACCTATATTACAAAAAAGTCTTAATTTGGTTGTACTTGGTAAAAATGATGGTGATTTTAGGGAGAAAAAGATGTTTCAGTGAATGCTAAATCCCAGTTTGTTAATGGACGTCTGTATCTACTAAATCTCATTTCCTGGATAGTTCTTTGTTGTTAGGGGAAAATTTAATTGCATTATTAAAGGACACTCTAGGGTTGCTTCTGAAGCTTATTTTAGTAATCTGTCTTTGGATGAAGATCAGATGCCTCATGCATGACCTGCAATCAAGATTGGAATAAGACATAATTTAAGGAACTCTCTCCAACCTGGGTGGAAGGACCTTCCTATCAGGTACTCTAAACTAGCTCATGCCTAGTGAAATAGAAGGGAAATTGACTCTTGGGTTAACTTCCACTCCCAAAGGCTCCTAAGCTGGACTGGTCTATAGAGAGGTCTGCTGACCTCACTGCTACTGCTAAGTCACTTCAATCGTGTCCGACTCTGTGCGACCCCACAGACAGCAGCCCACCAGGCTCCCCCGTCCCTGGGATTCTCCAGTCAAGAACACTGGAGTGGGTTGCCATTTCCTTCTCCAATGCATGAAAGTGGAAAGTGGAAGTGAAGTCGCTCAGTCGTGTCTGACCCTCAGCGACCCCATGGGCTGGAGCCTTCCAGGCTCCTCCGTCCATGGGATTTTCCAGGCAAGAGTACTCAAACTCACCTTAAAACAGTGCTCAAACCGAGGAAACTACACTACACTAGGATGAGAAGAAGATGCCATCAGAAGTAGACAGCTTGCCCAAGATGCTGATCTGAATTTTGTGATCATTTATAATGTTTTCTTGATTCCTTGGACCTATACCTGTCAGTCACATGTTTTCTATCATGGACATGATTCTATGCGAGTTTAAGCTCAATCCAGTTGTTGGGTTGTGGCCAATTACCTGTGCGTAGTACTTCTGGGTTACCTGTTCTCTAGGTGGATTTCTGTTCTCTAGGGCTCTGATTGGATACCCCCTAGGAAATTTATTTTAGATGAGTGGTCAGTAGCAGCTTGTGTGTGCGTGTGTGTGTGTGTGTGTGTGTGTGTGTGTGTGCACCTTCAATGGGGTTGGAGGATGTAATTGACCATATCTAAGCGTTAACAACTTTCATAAGTAACTGGGCTATTAGCCTATTGAATTCTGTCTCTATGATAAGAAAGGCAGTGCTATGCAACTGCAAGGCCCTTGACACCTTACAGTATCTCAGGGAGATATCTGTGCTACAATTCAAACTGAATGCTGTATTTTCATACCTGATAAATCCTTTAATGTGACACATTTGAACCACATGAAAAATTAAATTTCTACTTTAAGAGATTCATTCCCTAGTCTTGATGATCTTAAAGAAAAAAATGATGTGGAGGCTGATGGCTAAAATATTTACTTTTAATTCCACTAATGTTATTAACTATATCACGTGTATTTTGCTTGTTTCACAAGATTATAATTTGTTGTATTACCAAGTATATGACTGAGCCTCCAACGGAAATGATGACTAGACTTGAAGCAGTTGATTAAACATATAGCTCGATATATGATCCATGATTGTAATAGTGTAACCCTAGGTATGAGAGGGAATACTTTCCTGGACCATAACTAGAAGACAGGTGTCCAGAGATCTTTGACTATTGAGACCTAGTCCAGTAATAGCACACTGAATGTCTTATCAAAAAAACCTTCTTCAGAACTAGGAACGAGCCTTCCTAGCCACGCGTTACAAAGTGGTCATGAAATGCCCCCCAAAGTATGGTCAGATTTATGACCACAAGGGGGCCGTGTCAACTACAAATTGGCACTTACCAAGAGAATTGCCAACTACTGAACCGCAAAGGCGTTTGCCATCTGCCTCTCTGGAGACTGAGCCCCCTGCTGCTATAGCTGTGGACTTTCAACACCCCCTGAGGGAGTTCAGGGTGGGGTGAGGTGCTCTGTGCTCCAGGGAGTCTGGTGGGACAGGTCTTTAGATAGTTGGATGTTTTTAGGAACAGATTTTATGACAAGGGAATTATATTTTACAGTTGTGGTCACATAAACCCTGTGTATTGACTTACTCAAAGATGGTGCCATAACCATTTTTGGAGAGGAGTGGAAGGTGGAGTGAGACACAGCAGGAGAGCTAGGTCCTCAGCTCACACCGTAGACTGTTGGTGGACAGTGTCTATGAATTTAGGATTCAGCAGTGCTTCCCAGGTGGTGCAGTGGAAAAGAATCTGCCTGTCATTGCAGGAGACACAAGAGACATGTGTTCAGTCCTTCAGTTGGGAAGATCCCCTGGAGTTGGGAATGGCGACCCACTCCAGTATTCTTGTCTGGAAAATTCCATGGACAGAGGAGCCTGGTAGGCTATAGTCCATGGGGTTGCAAAGAGTCAGACACAACTTATTTAGAAATGTAGAAGTTAAAGCAAGGGCAAAGCTAGGCGACTTGAGAGGGCTTGCTTCTGAGGAGAAGCCTGGGAGAGGATGAAGGCAGGCAGGGCACTGATTAATTTTATTATTAGCCTTCAGTAACATTTGACTTTTAAAACCATGGACATTTATTGAGAGAGAGGAGAGAGAGGGAGGGAGACAGAGAGAGCCATAATTGACTTTGGGTCTCATGTCTGATAGCCCAATACTGAACTTGGCTCCCTCTTTCATGTACAACTTTGTAAACTTTCTGTATCAGGGTTTGTAAAGAACTGTACCCTCCCCTCCACTGGCCACCCCTGCTGGGAGCCCCCTGTGACTCTAAAAATCTCTGTTCTGCATCCTGCACATCTCTGTGGGGAGCCCTGTTCCAAGCTTCATGGTTCCTGTGGGCAAACTCATCTGCAGCGTCAAGCCACTGGGCTGTGCTTTATTGAGGAGAAGGCGCCTGGCTGACAGATCAGGATGGATTGCTGGCTCCTCTTCGGCTGCATTTGGCGAAGAGCCCTGTGGAGAGGAGGTCTAAAACAACTGCCTTTGTGTTTCTGGAGCCTCAACACAGAGAGAGTTATTGCAGGAAGTGGCGCTGCTGAACTGAAGAACTGGAGGCCTGGACCCTGTGCACTTGGGCTGACCTCACAATGAGAGACTGCTCTGACGGCCAATGGGCAGTGCAGGCCGGCAGCAGGGACTAGAGAAGGTCTTAGTGGCCCACAAAACGTCCAGTTTGCTGGGCTCTGGGGAAGCTGGGCTCAGCGGGCCTGAGCTGACCTGAGGCTCTCCAGAACTGCCATTTCTCCAGGAGCTGCTTTGTGCAGGCTGCCTGACCACCTCTCTGCCACCCTCTCAGTGCCTGTGATAGGGGACTGACACCTGGAGGGGGCGGGCCTGGGTGGTTTTTACTTCCTTTCTCCATAGTGGCTTCCTTAAGGTGGGACTGACTTCTTGAGATGGTCGCCTGTGGGGTCAGGCATCTCTCTATTGAATGGGAATAACCCTACCTGTTAGAGTCTGAGAAAGCCTAGAATACCCCTAAGAGGTTGTTTCCTCAAAGTGTTGTATTTTTTTTTTTAATGAGGCACAGCTAGGCATTCCTGCAGGATTCAATGAAAAATGAAACCTTTGTATTACCTCCTAGAGCCCCTACCTTCCAGCCAGCCCCATTCTCCCCTATTATTTGGTATGAATCCAAATAATAGGAAAAGAAACTCTCCTCTAATGGCATAATAATACAACTGAGTAAGAAGCTCTTCTGTAATAAAACTGAAAAGCATCTTTATATTGTATTCTACTTTTCTTTTAAAATGTATCATCAGTGGAAGTTTTTCTGGGTGAAAATGGGATGGTGTGTGAGTTTTCTGCTAGTACTTGAATAATGAAAAGTCTTGTGGTCACTTTAAGTCACAAACACAGTCTTAATTCAGAAATTAGAATATTTAGTCTAGAATATGCATGCTCAGTCATGTCTGATTCTTTGTGACCCGATGGACTGCAGCCCGGCAGTATCTTCTGTCCATGGGGTTCTCCAGGCAAGAATACTGGAGTGAGTTGCCATGCCCTCCTCCATGGGATCTTCTCAATCCAGGGATAGAACCCAGGTCTCTTGCATTGCAGACAGATTCTTTAGCAGCTGAGCTACCAGAGAAGCCAGAATATAATACCAGTCTAGAATATATGTACTAATAAAAAGTTACAACTTCTATCAAAATTGTCAGCTATTTCCTTTCTCCTCCAACTGAGTCCTGCGGTGGACCAGCAGTTTAGTGTGAGAAAGAGGTGGTGATGGTGGTTCGAACAAACCCTCTCCACTCTCCCTGACCTTCCTCAGCCCCCTGCCTAGGCAGCCTACAGACGGGGGAATTGGAGGAAGTGTCTTCCCTTTCTTACAGGCATCCCTGCCCCCACCCGTGGGCTCTGTTGGCTCTTCCCCCCTCTCCCTGCCTCCTTCCGACTTATTCCCTTTGCCTCTGCTGTTCCTGGCAAGATGGTGCAGTAGAAGGACATGCGCTCATCAGCTTGCTGCTGAACAAACATCGGCAGGAGAAGGTTGGATCCCACCAAAAAAGATACCCCATGTCCAAGGGCAAAGGAGAAGCCCCAGAAAGATGGTAGGAGGGATGAAACCATGTTTACAATCAAACCCCATACCCACCAGAGATGCCTGGAGGGCTCAAACAAAACCTTGTGTGCACCAGGATCCAGAGACCCCACAGAGACTGAGCCAGACCTGTGTTTGAGTCTCCTGTGGAGGTACGGGTCAGCAGTGGCCTGCCGCAGGGGCAGGGGCTCTGGCTGCAGTAGGCCTGGGTCATGGAGTGTGGCATAAGCCCTCTTGGAGGAGGTCACCAATAACCCCACCACAGAGCCTCTGAGCAGATGACCCTAAGCTGCAGAACAATTATACCAAAGAAATTCTCACACTGTTAAGAAAGTCCTGTAACCCACAACAGATTTCTCAACCTGAGGATCTGGCAAAAGGACTGAGAACCCCCAGGGAACTTGACTTTGGAGGCCATTGGGGTTTGACTACAGAACTTCCACAGGACTGGGGAAACAGACAATTGAGGGGGCACAAAAAAACCCTTGTGTGTACTGGGACCCAGGAGAAAGGAGCAGTGACCCCAAAAGCAACTGACACAGATTTGCCTGTGAGGGTCCAGGAGTCTCTGGCAGAGGCCTGGGTCAGTGATGGCCTGCTCCAGGGTCAGGGGCACTGAGCTGGGCAGTGTTAGCATGGGACCTTTTGAAGGAGATCACCATTATCTTCATTACCTCCACCATAATTTGGTCTCAGGTCAAACAATAGGAGGGAACACAGCTCCGCCCGTCAAGAGACAATTAGATTAAAGATTTACTGAGCATGGTCCTGCCCATCAGGAAAAGACCCAGTTTCCCCCAGTCAGTCTCTCCCATCAGGAAGCTTCCATAAGCCTCTTATCCTTATTAGAGGGCAGACAGAATGAAAACTACAATCAGAGAAAACTAATAAAACTGATCACATGGACCACAACTTTGTCTAACTCAATGAAACTGTAAGCCATGCCATGTAGGGCCACCCAAGACATGGTGGAGAGTTCCGACAAAACGTGGTCCTTTGGAGAAGGGAATGGCAAACCATGTTAGTATTTTTTACTCATGAACAGTATGAAAAAGCAAAAACATATGACACTGAGAGATGAACTCCCCAGGTTGGTAGGTGCCCAATATGCTACTGGTGGAGAAATAACTCCAGAAAGAATGAAGAGATGGAGTCGAAGTGAAAACAATGCCCAGTTGACGTTGCTGGTGATGGAAGCAAGGTCTGATGCTGTAAAGAACAATATTGAATAGGAACCTGGAATGTTAGGTCCATGAATCAAGGTAAATTGGAAGTGGTCAAACAGGAGATGGCAAGAGTGAACACTGACATTTTAGGAATCAGTAAACTAAAATGAACAAAGCTAGTGGAGGTGATGGAATTCCAGCTGAGCTATTTCAAATCCTAAAAGGTGATGCTGTGAAAGTCCTGCACTCAATATGTCAGCAAATTTGAAAGACTCAGTAGTGGCCACAGGACTGGAAAAGGTCAGTTTTCATTCCAATCCCAAAGAAAGGCATGTCAAAGAATGCTCAAACTACAGCACAATTGCACTCATCTCACATGCCAGTAAAGGAATGCTCAAAATTCTCCAAGCCAGGCTTCAGCAATATGTGAACCATGAAGTTTCAGATGTTCAAGCTGGTTTAAGAAAAGACAGAGGAACCAGAGATCAAATTGCCAACATCCACAGGATCATCAAAAAAGCAAGAGAGTTCCAGAAAAACATCTATTTCTGCTTTATTGACTACGCCAAAGCCTTTGACTGTGTGGGCCACAATAAACTGTGGGAAATTCTGAAGGAGAGGGGAATACCAGACCACCTGACCTGCCTCATTGGAAACCTGTATGCAGGTCAGGAAGCAACAGTTAGAACTGGACATGGAACAACAGACTGGTTCCAAACAGGAAAAGGAGTATGTCAAGGCTGTATACTGTTACCCTGCTTATTTAACTTCTGTGCAGAGTACATCATGAGAAACACTGGGCTGGAGGAAGCACAAGCTGGAATCAAGATTGCCAGGAGAAATATCAATAACCTCAGATATGCAGATGACACCACCTTTATGGCAGAAAGTGAAGAAGAACTAAAGAGCTTCTTGATGAAACTGAAAGAGGAGAGTGAAAAAGTTGGCTTAAAGCTCAACATTCAAAAATCTAAGATCATGGCATCCAGTCTCATCATTTCATGGCAAATAGATGGGGAAACAGTGGAAACAGTGGCTGACTATTTTTTTGGGCTCCAAAATCACTGCAGATGGTGATTGCAGCCATGAAATTAAAAGACGCTTGCTCCTTGGAAGGAAAGTTATGACCAACCTAGACAGCATATTAAAAAGCAGAAACATTACTTTGCCAACAAAGGTCCATCTAGTCAAGGCTATGGTTTTTCCAGTGGTCATGTATGGATGTGAGATTTGGACTATAAGGAAAGCTGAGCATAGAAGAATTTATATTTTTGAAGTGTGATGTTCAAAGAAGACTCTTGAGAGTCCCTTGGACTGTAAGGAGATCCAACCAGTTCATCCTATAGGAAATCAGTCCTGGGTATTCATTGGAAGGACTGATGTTGAAGCTGAAACTCCAGTACTTGACCACCTGATGCGAAGAGCTGACTCATTTGAAACAACCCTGATGCTGGGAAAGATGAGGGCAAGAGGAGAAGGGGACGACAGAGGCTGAGATGGTTGGATGGCATCACCGACTCAATGGACATGGGTTTGGGTAGTCTCTGGGATTTGGTGATGGATAGGAAGGCCTGGGGTGCTGCAGTTCATGGGGTCGCAAAGGGTTGGACATGACTGAGTGACTGAACTGAACTGAATGTAGCTCAGGCTTTCCTGAGCTTGGCTCTGCATGCTCTCCTGTCCCAACAGAGTCACAGCAGCTATGCGAGGCAGACCTACTCCCATCCCATGCTAAGTCTCCGATTCCTGTTTGAAGTCAGCCTGCTGTCTCAGTTTTCTAACATAGAAAGCTTGGGGCTCAGGCTGCCTTTGATACCAACTGTTCTGGTTGTCACTAGGCTTCATCTATAGTCCGATGGATCCCTCCAAAAGTCAGAAAAACTGGGACCACTTGTCCCTGAGAAGCAGCCATGGGATGTTTTCTTTGTTACAGCTGTTAATTAGAGGGATCAATAGAGTACCATTTTCTCTGTGACTAGCAAAGAGAGCTGATTCCAAGTCTTGTCGTTTTCTGAGCTGGTTTAGCTGCAGTGTTATCCTCTTCATGAATGGAGCGGTCATTGCTGTTTGTCCGAGATGAGTTATAATGAAGGTGGGAAAGAGCGCATCCACTCCCTGGGTAACTCCCCTGGGCAGCCAGAGGGGAAACTGGGCAAATAGGATGAGATAATGGATGTAAGTACTTTGTAAGCTGTAAAGCAGTATATATGTCAAGGATTATTGTAGTGAAGGGTGCTCTGTGTCTTTTATTGCTTACCTTGTCTCTCTAGGCTTGGGAACATGAACTTCTCTTCAGTGGCTGTGAACTGATCTAACAGCTTTCAGGTGCGGCCCCTCTCTGAGGCACACACTGGCAGGAAGTGAAGGTAAGAGGTGGTGCCCAGCAGGGACTCCAGTGACTTTTTGTTGAATGAATAAATGGAGAAAAACAGAAAGTTGTTTCCTGACAGGCGCAGATATGGATTTGAAGGCCTCTAAATCCCAATTAAGGTAGTTGATTTTAGAAATAAACAACCCCTAAAAGAAAAGTTTCAAATCTTAACTTAGACCATGCGTAATCATCTTCAACCAGCAGTATCTGAGCTCATCAGGGTGCCCAGACTTGCTTGAAGTGCATCCCATGGGTCCTTTTATTAAACTTCCCAATATTTCCAAAGATGAGGGTACTATTTCATACTTCTGTCACTACTTTTCTCTACTTACAGCTATTTTAGAGATGAGAAAACTCACTGTAGGGAGGCTCATTAGCTCAGCCAAGGGATCCCAGGTGGTGAGGAGCAGAGCCCACAGTGGCCTTGGGCCAACCTTTAAAGTCCAGAAGTAACCTTCTGCTGTGGGGCTGACAGAAATCTCTGTTCACCCTTCATGTTAGACAATGCAAGTTTGTGTGCCTGACCCATGGTGAGGCCAAACAAACTGAAATGTCAGAGTTTGGAGCAGAGAAATGTTTATTGCATTCTGTGCAAGGAGAGGAGTGGCTCATGACCCCCCAAGACCCTGAATGCCCCGCAGCATTTCAGCAAAGCATCTCCAAAGGCAAGTGAAGGAGGGGCACATGGTTGGCTGTTGTAAACTTCTTTGTGTGAGAATCCTTTGTTCTTGCAGCTATCCACTTGGCCAGTTCAGAATGTTCTTGTGAACCTCCAGTAAGACAAATGTTCTGCAACTTTTTATCTCTATATGAATGGAAAATTGTTACACCATTGAAGGTCAGAGCCTTAAGAATGGGCTATCCTGTATATTTCAGGCTATAGGCAGCAGTCTTAACTGGAAGCAAAAGCTAAAAGTAACAGACCTAATATAGAGTCAGATTTGTTCTTCTCTATTACACTTGCACCATCCTTGGACATGGCTATCAGCTCTAGGCTCTGTATTTTCAGGGAATGTTAGATAAATAAAGTCAGGAAGCAACAGTTAGAACTGGACATGGAACAACAGACTGGTTCCAAATAGGAAAAGGAGTACGTCAAGGCTGTATATTGTCACCCTGCTTATTTAACTTCTATGCAGAGTACATCATGAGAAATGCTGGGCTGGAAGAAACACAAGCTGGAATCAAGATTGCTGGGAGAAATGTCAATAACTTCAGATATGCAAATAACACCACCCTAATGGCAGCAAGTGAAGAGGAACTAAAAAGCCTCTTGATGAAAGTGAAAGAGGAGAGTGAAAAAGTTGGCTTAAAGCTCAACATTCAGAAAACAAAGATCATGGCATCCAGTCCCATCACTTCATGGCAAATAGATGGGGAAACAGTGGAAACAGTGTCAGACTTTATTTTTGGGGGGAGCTCAAAAATCACTGCAGATGGTGACTGCAGCCATGAAATTAAAAGACACTTACTCCTTAGAAGAAAAGTTATGACCAACCTAGATAGCATATGCAAAAGCAGAGACATTACTTTGCTGACTAAGGTCCTTCTAGTCAAGGCTATGGTTTTTCCAGTGGTCATGTACGGATGTGAGAGTTGGACTGTGAAGAAGACTGAGCACCGAAGAATTGATGCTTTTGAACTGTGGTGTTGGAGAAGACTCTTGAGAGTCCCTTGGACTGCAAGGAGATTCAACCAGTCCATTCTGAAGGAGATCAGCCCTGGGATTTCTTTGGAAGGAATGATGCTAAAGCTGAAACTCCAGTACTTTGGCCATCTCATGCGAAGAGTTGACTCATTGGAAAAGACTTTGATGCTGGGAAGGATTGGGGGCAGGAGGAGAAGGGGACGACAGAGGATGAGATGGCTGGATGGCATCACGGACTCAATGGGCGTGAATCTGAGTGAACTCCTGGAGTTGGTGATGGACAGGGTGGTCTGGCGTGCTGCGGTTCCTGGGGTCGCAAAGAGTCGGGCATGACTGAGTGACTGAACTGAACTGAACTGAATAGGATTTGGGGAGGGAATACACAAACTAAGTTCACTGCATGACCACACAGGCATCTCGGGGTGTTCCAACTAGCCCAGGTTTCTCAGTGGTGGTGCTTTGACACCTGGGGCTGGATTGCTCTTTGTTGGGGACTCTTCTGTGCACTGTGGATTGTTTACTGGTACCCGTTTCCTCCACCCTGGTGTCACAGCTTGTTCTCCCACAGCTGTGATGACAAACAACATCTCTAGACATTGCTAAGTGTCCCCTGGGAGATAATCCCTTACTGTCACCCCTGTGTGAGAACCACTGACTTAGAGAATGAAGGTTCAGGAGGACACACTACCATTAAATACTTTTAAAAGTTTCAGGATGTGTGATCTTGATACAGACCCTGAGCAGTCACTTGGGCTCAGAAGAGCTGGGTCTTCTGGACTGTGATATGTGTAGTTAACTAGGAGAGAAGCTGGGAGGAAGACTTCCTTTGAAGAAAGAGGGGAAGATTGGTACCTTTGAGTCACATGTTGAACATTCTGCATGAGGTTTGGGTTATCAGATAAAGAGAAGATTCAAGCTGTAGTCTTTCCTTTGTCTGGCTATTTGGACAGACTCAGGTTTCCTTACTTTTTTATTCAACACACATTTACTTAGTACACACTGTGTCTGTCATTAAATTGAACGGAATTATTTCTTTCCATGGGCTTTCCCCAGTGGCTCAGCGGTAAAGAATCTGCCTACAATGTGAGAGCTGCAGGCAACATGGGTTCAATCCCCGTGTTGGGAAGATCTCCTAGAGGAGGGTGCGGCAACACACTCCAGTATTCTTGCCTGGAAGAGCAAGGCTACAGTCCATGGGGTTGCAAAGGGTCGGACACGACTGAAATGATTTACATGCCTCAGCATTTCTTTCCATGCTCAGGGCCCAACACACAATACACGCTCACAATGCTTGTTGAACTTGACCTTGAATTGACTAAGGGGGACAATTGCCTGTGAAAATAAGGTCGTCTTGGAAATGGGTCTGCCGTGGATCTCAGGGCTGCTAAGGTGCCAGTTATCAGCAGGTGACATGTGATATTCCAGTCATATAGACACTTATGGATCTGTAGTGGAGTGCAGTGGGCTTATTGCTGACTAACTTATTTATCTCCTTCAATGTCTGACCTCATCATGATGGTGCTCCTTGCTGTGCTAGAAGTTAGTAGAAACAGATTCTGAGGAAAGTTGTCCAGCTTGGTCATAGGGATGGAAACAGGGATGGGAGGAACACAGTCACTGATAGGCTTTCTCTGAGGCTAGGAGGGCAGAGGGGGCCTTGGTGATGGGCACTCACAGGAGACGGCTCAGGAAGAGACTTGAGAAGCAGCCAGAGACCAGAGGGAAAGTCAAGTGAGCTGGCCCAGGCAAGGGACAAACCAGGAATGTTTCTAATTATATTCCCTCTTTATAAGGAAATTTTATATCTATTTTTATATATGGGCTTCCCTGGCGGCTCAGACAGTAAAGAGTCCGCCTGCAATGCAGTAAACCCAAATTCAGTTCCCCGGTTGGGAAGATCCCCTGGAGGAGAGCATGGCAACCCACTCCAGGATTCTTGTCTGGAGAATTCCCACAGACAAAGGAGCCTGGCGGGCTACAGTCCATGGAGTCTCAAAGAGCAGGACATGATGGGAGCCACTAAGCACAGCACATATCTATATAGATATAGATACAGATTTACAGATTTTGGCTATAAAATTATGGAAGACCATTGTAGGGAAAAAGAAGGAAAAGACAGAAGAAAATAAGACGCCATGTTTCTTGCATCACCCCACTGATAGCAGATGTTTCTTTGCAGCCTTTTGTGTACACATATGACTTCACACTGTGTTTTGAACAATTTCCCATGTCAGTAAAAGTTAAACATCACTTCAGTGGCTGCAAAATAATCTATTTGGTATTTCATCACAGCTTCTTTAACCTTGTCCTTGTTTCCCGGTTTGTCTCAATTATAAATCATACTACAATTTGGAAAGCTTCTGTGTCAAGAAAGGTCTGTATGAGGTCAGAGAGACAGTAGCTTTAAATGGGATGTGCCTGTAGCAGTTAGGACCTGAGGGAAATGAGTGACATTGGACTTCCAATGATTACCCACCCTCAGCGATGTCCTCGGAATGCTGCTGTGAGATTGAGCTTCTCCTGTGGGGGCCTCAGTGGGGCACAGGGGGCAGGGTTCCAGTTTTCTGGGTGCAGCTGTGCTCCCAGGAGGTGTGTGACCAAGGCCTTGCTTCCCAGCTGCCATGATGGACATTTGCTACGTCCCATCATGAGGATGTGCACTCTGGTGACTGAGTCAGAGTGCAGTAGGTCCTGTCCTGGTGCCCTGCTGGCAAGGATGCCCTCCTTGGTAGACAGGAGTGCTCCTGTGCCCTTGTAATGTCACAGATATAACAGTGTTACAGGTATGCAGCATAATAGAAAGGCTATTTGCTTTTTGTCCATAGTTCATGGCACAGAGTCCCCAAACCCTTGGAGTTTCCTGATAGGAGTATCTTTGGTAATTTCCAACAAGCCTCTTCAGATCACACCTGAGCTTATATGAATGAGATGAATCTTGGCCCTAGGTGTGGAGGGAGACACAAGAGAGCCTCTGGGTGGGGGCTGACCATGAGGAGAACCAACTCTTTGATTAGCAGTTTAGGGCTCAGACCCCTTGAGTCCTGGGAGAGGGGCTGGAGGTTGAGCTCATTTACTTGGCCAATAATTTAATCAATAGAAAGTAAAGAAAGTAAAAGTCACTCAGTCATGTCTGACTCTTTGCAACCCCATGGACTATGCAGTCCATGGAATTCTCCAAGTCAGACTACTGGAGTGGGTAGCCGTTTCCTTCTCCAGGGGCTCTTCTCAACCCAAGGATTGAACCCAGGTCTCCCATTGTAGGTGGATTCTTTACCAGCTGAGCTACAAGGAAAGCCCAATTATCAACAGTGCCCACGTAATAAAACTTTAATAAAAACGTCAAAACAATGAGGGTAAGAGAACTTCCTAGTTGGCTAAGACCATGGTGTTCTGGGAAGGTGGCATGCCCAGTCCCAAGGGAGAGGGTGTGGAAACTCTATGCCTGTGCCCATCCCCCCATACTCACCCATATATTATTTCTCTTCCATGTGGCCATTCCTGAATTGTACCCTTTAAATAAAATGATGATGGTAGCATTTTCCTGAGTTATAGGAGTCATTCTAGTGAATTATTAAATTTGCAGGAGGTTATGGGAATTCTCTAAATTTATAGCCCATTGGTCAGGTGGGTGGATGGCCCCCAAGATTTGCAACTCATACCTGATTTGGAAGTAGTCTTGTGAGATTGGGCCTTTGACTGTGGAGTCAGTGCTGACCCCAAGTGGATGGTGTCAGAACTGAATTGACTTGTAGAACAGTAGTCCCCAAGCTTTTTGGCACCAGGGACCAGTTTCATGGAGGAACATGTTTCCACCGACTGGGGTGAGTGAGGGATGGCTTCAGGATGATTCAGGCACTTTACATTTATTGCGCCACCACTGACCTGATGGGAGGTGGAGCGCAGGTAGTAACACAAGTGATGGGGAGGGCTGCAAATGCAGATGAAGCCTCACTCACTTGTGTGATGCTCACCTCCTGCTATGAGGCCCAGCTCCTAACCAGCCACAGGCCAGTAATGGTCCGCAGCCCAGAGGCTGGGTACCCCTGTTGTAGAACACACAGCTGGAGCTGAGGACTGGTTGTTGTCAGCATTGCACAGGTCATCTAGCCTCTCACTTAAGATCATCCCTCTTCTTTGCTCTGATTCTGTTCTCTCTCACCAAACTTTTGATAGCAGTTTTGTTTCCCAAATAGACTTTTACATGGTGGCTTGATTGAGTTGACTAACCAACATGTGTTTGACAATTAAATAAATTGGATGGTGGTTTCTCTGTCTCTGATGATTTGCTAGAATATAGTAATGTTATCCTGTAAGGTGACCAAATTCCAGTTTTCCTGGAACTTTCCTTGTTTTAAAACTGAAAGTCCTCTGCCTTGGAACCTCCCTAAACCCTGAGAAAACTGGGACTACTGGTCTCCCTACCACCAGGACAAGCGCCTCCTAACAGTCCAGGATGAGCGTGAGTCTGGGTCTCGGAGACAATGGCCCAGTCTCACTGGCGCATGTTCATTCCCTCCACAGAAGGAGCCATAGGCTTCCAGGCACTTGAGTGGAGCTCACTGTTTTAACCAGAGCACATTTGAGTGACAAATATCTATAAAGCAGATCCAAGGTCCAAAGGCTGTCATGACAACTTTGTACACAAGAAGTGAAGTCGCTCAGTCGTGCCCAACTCTTTGCCACCCGTGGACTGTAGCCCACCAAGCTCCTCCGTCCATGGGATTCTCCAGGCAAGAATACTGGAGTGGGTTGCCATTTCCTTCTCCAGGGGATCTTCCCAACCCAGGGATCAAACCCAGGTCTCCCACATTGCATGCAGATGCTTTAACCTCTGCACCACCAGGCAAGGAAGATGCTGCTAAAAGCAGAGAAGTGCAGTCATGAAACTAGTCCTGGTCTGAGGAGTGGGTTTCCTGACAGGGTTCCTGCATGTGGGCTTAGTCGCTCAGTCGAGTCTGACTCATCTGTGACCCCATGGGCTGTAGCCCACCAGGCTCCTCCGTCCATGGGATTCTCCAGGCAAGAATACTGGGGTGGGTCCCCATCCCCTTCTCCAGGGGATCTTCCTGACTGAGGGGTCAGACCCAGGTCTCCCACATTGCAGGCGGATTCTTTACTGTCTGAGTCAGCAGGGAAACATGGCAGTGTTCCTAGCACTGGCCGTTGTGGTGGACCTCAAAGAGAGCACCTAGAACAGAGTTTAGTGAGCATAGCAGGATGGGGACTTGTTACAGTGAAGATTCCTGGGTGCAATCTCTCTGTATTCTCTGATTTAAGATTTCCAGGAGCAAGGTTCAGGATTCTGAATTTTAAATAAGATTCACCACTAATGGTGATGGTCCACAGTTTGAGAACCATGACCTCACCAAGTGAGAAAATATATTTCCATACACTCCCCACCTACATATCCATGCAGTAACCATCTATACAATCTCCTATAAGAAAAGAGGAGAGTAGTTATTAAGCAGAGTGCTTTGGGGGGCTGTATCTGTTGCAAGTGGCATAAAGCCTTCTATCTGTTGGCTCTGCGTTTAGAACAACTCTACGTACACAACTCTGGACGGTCAGGAAGATCATTGGAAGCGGTGAAAGCAGAATTACAAGGAGCCCAGATCATATTGCTGTTGGAGTTACATGGGTAAGGAACTTTTGTTTTTCTCTGCAGATCTCCTTGAATCCCTCCCAGGTGCTTCAGGCTCTGCTTCTGCTCCACCAGCTCCCTGAAGCAAGCACCAAGCAGTTCGCCAGGAAAGCCTATTATCAGAGCAAAACAAACACCTTCTGCTTGCGTCTTGCTGCTTCAGTGCATGTCGAAATTTTATGAGACTGATGGGGATTCAGAGGGACACATTTGGCTGCCTCTCCTCACCTACTTAGCTTGTGCTCTATAAATCAAATGACTTGTTTTCTTCAAGGTGCCTTTAAGATTGCTAACTGGCCCTTATCTGAGAGAGGGTTTCAGCTGGGGCTAATTTTTTCATTTTACAAAAAATAACAGTGCAGCACCCCTGCCCTAAAAAAGTGGAACAGCCCAGGCTTCTACCACTTGTTTAGGTGAAACCAGGAGTCCTTTCTCTATGGAACAGGTGTTGGAGGAAACCACCCAGAGGACTCGGTGCACAGCGTGGCCGCACCGTGAGTTTACAACACAGGGTGGCCTGTCCTCACCTCCTTGCTTGCTCCTCTCCCCTGGAGAGGATTCATGTTGGTGTTTGCCTTATCAATCCCCTGCTGTATGTTGCCTGTTCCTCCAGATCTCTCAGGCTGTCTGTGTCACTCTGGGGTCCCCTGTTTGTATCTGCTTCCCAGTGAGTGATGAGTGGCACTCTTTTGTGTCCTTATTTGCAAATAGAAACACAGCAATGATTCCTGGAAAGAGCCCATCAATGTTCAGTTCAGTTCAGTTGCTCAGTCATGTCTGACTCTTTGTGACCCCGTGGCCTGCAGCACACCAGGCTTCCCTGTCCATCACCAACTCCTGGAGCTTACTCAAATTTATGTCCATCCAGTCAGTGATGCCATCCAACCATCTTGTCCTCTGTCATCCCCTTCTCCTCCTGCCTTCAATCTTTCCCAGCATCAGGGTCTTTTCCAATGAGTCAGTTCTTCACATCAGGTGGCCAAATATTGGAGTGTTAGCGTCAGCATGAATGAATGAATGACTATTCAGGATGTGGCATTCATAGCCAATGAATATTCAGGACTGATTTCCTTTAGGATTGACTAGTTTGATCTCCTTGGAGTTCAAGGGACTCTCAAGAGTCTTCTCCAACATCACAGTTCAAAAGCTTTAATTCTTCAGTGCTTTTCTTCACAGTCCAACTCTCACATCCATACATGACTACTGGAAAAACCATAGCCTTGACTAGATGGACCTTTGTTGGCAAAGTAATGTCTCTGTTTTTTAATATGATGTCTAGGTTGGTCATAGCTTTTCTTTCAAGGAGCAAGCGTCTTTTAATTTCATGGCTGCAGTCACCATCTGCAGTAATTTTTGGAGCCCAAGAAGATAAAGTCTGTCACTGTTTCCATTGTTTCCCCATCTATTTGCTATGAAGTAATGGGATTGGATGCCAGGATTCATTTTCTCAATGTGGAGTTTTAAGCCAACTTTTTCACTCTCCTTTTTCACTTTCATCAAGAGCCTCTTCAGTTTCTCTTCACTTTCTGCCATTAGGGTGGTGTCATTTGCATATCTGAAGTTATTGACATTTCTCCCAGCAATTTTGATTCCAGCTTGGGCTTCATCCAGCCTGGCATTTCACATGGTGTACTCTGCATAGAAGTTAAATAAGCATGGTGACAATATACAGCCTTGATGTACTCCTTTCCCAATCTGGAACCAGTCCGTTGTTTCATGTCCAGTTCTAACTCTTGCTTCTTAACCAGATTTCTCAGGAGGAAGGTAAGGTAGTCTGGTATTCCCATCTCTTGAAGAATTTTCCACAGTTTGTTGTGACCCACACAGTCAAAGGCTTTGGCATAGTCAATAAAGCAGAAGTAGATATTTTCCTGGAATTCTCTTGCTTTTTCGATAATGCAACGGATGTTGGAGTGCAGTGAAGAGGCAGTTAAATCTATATAGTGTAGATCTTCCAGGTTTTTGTTCACCTTTGTCCAATTATCTCACTTCTCTTTCCACACCTGACCTGTCCTAGGACACTCCCTGACATGCGTGTGCATCATTTTGCCAAGATTGACTCCAGCCCAGAGACCTATGGGAAGGTTGACTGTATACCTTATTGGTTGGCATCCTATCCCTTTTAACCCTCAAGGGTGTTTCTGTGCATGTGCAGTCAGGAAGAGCTCTTTGACCTCAAGAATCAGAAATATATGTTCTCTTATCTCTTACTCAAGCAGGACTCAGCTCCTCCTTGCTCTTGCCATCACTTTTGTCTTGGAGTATCTGTCCACAGGGAAAAGTTTCCAGCTGCACAGCCTGGGAACCCATCTATCTCCTGCCTCGCTATGAACAAAAGAGTAATACCAGCAAAAAAACTTCAATGGCAACCCACTGCAGTATTCTTGCCTGGAGAATCCCATGGACACAGGAGCCTGGTTGGCTACAGTCCACGGGGTCACAAAGAGTCAGACACGACTGAGCGACTTCACTTACTCACTCACTCACTTAATGGAACTCTGAGAGGTAGCTTGTGACATTGAAAGGATTAAAGGATAAGCTATTGAAAACTAATCCAAACTTAGAAAGAACTGTGACGCTTTGTCAAGGAACAAAAAAGCTGCTAACTCAGTGTAGTAAGTTGTACAACAAGATAACCACTGTTTCAATGCCTCTTACTAATTTTTTAAAAAGGAGTGCAACACCCTGTCGATGTTTTCAGTGTTTTAAATTAATGTGGTAAATAATACTGGTTTACTAGTTTTTCATTTACATATATATTTATAACCCCTGAACAAAAGAACTGTGGTGTTGGAGAAAACTCCCTTGGACTACAAGGAGATCCAACCAGTCAATCCTAAAGGAAATCAGCCCTGAATATGCATTGGAAGGACTGATGCTGAAGCTGACACTCCAATGCTTTGGCCACCTGATGGGAAGAACTGACTTATTGGAAAAGACCCTGATGCTGGGAAAGACTTTGGGCAGGAGGAGAAAGGGACGACAGAGGATGAGATGGTTGGATGGCATTACTGACTCGATGGACATGAATTTGAACAAGCTCTGGAAGTTGGTGATGGACAGGGAAGCCTGGTGTGCTGCAATCCATGGAGTCGCAAAGAGTTGGACACGACTGAGCAACTGAACTGAACCGAAACAAAAGAACTTTTAATGTTTGGATGGAAATTTTTAGAAGTTGCTTAATGATCATAATTTTCTCAATGATTATCCAGTTCATTTGAACAGTTTCTTCTGACTACATGGTTTTTTCCCTAGTCCATCCTTACTCTGCAAAGTGAAGACTGCTGAATATACTGAGATCAGAGGTTAGGAATGCCATAGGTGAAGCAAAGCTAATCATCACAATTGTAATTGTTTGTAAATCTGTAGTAATATCCTGGGTTTTTTTTTTGCAGAAAAAAAAAACAAAACCTGTGTGTGTGTGTGTGTGTGTGTGTGTGTGTGTGTGTGTGTGAGAGAGAGAGAGAGAGAGAGAGAGAGAGAGATTGGGAAGTTGGTCAATGGCCTCCCCATTTGTTGAGTGCTGGAGGAAAATATTGTTACTGACCAAGGTTCTTGGCCTCCTTAATCAATAGAAATTGATCAGAGACCAGACAAGAAGTCCAAGCAAGGCTTTATATTGGGGCCCTTCCTGCAGCAGTGGGGGAGCAAGAAAAAGGAACACATTGTCTTGCAAGCTTGTTCACTGGAAGGGGCTTAAGCTGGCTCTTTCTATGGGGTAAGGGTAGGGATGTGTCCAGGGGGCATGCCAGAGGGGTGGCTCAAGTGACTTGCCCACCCCTTTGGTAGTGTTGTGTGCAAGCGGCATGCACAATACACTGCTTTTGCTCTCAAAACCCTGTTGATGCTCCTGGCTCTTTGGAAGCAGCAGTTGGGTATTTAGTTTTCTCACACCTTGTTGTCCACAATTTGCCTCAACTGCTCATTTATTGCTTTTGTTATTGTTGTTCAGTCTCTAAGTCATGTCTGGCTCTTTGAGACCTCATGGACTACAGCATGTCAGGCTCTCCTGTCCTCCACTGTCTCCCAGAGTTTGCTCAAATTCATGTCCATAGAGTTGGTGATCTCATCCTTGGCTGCCCCCTTCTTCTTTCACCTTTAATCTTTCCCAGCATCTGAGTCTTTTCCAATGAGTCAGCTCTTCACATCAGATGATCCAAGTATTGAAGCTTCAGCAACAGAGCTTCCAATGAGTATTCAGTGTTGATTTCCTTTAGGGTTGACTGCTTTGATCTCCTTGCTGTTCAAGGGACTCTCAAGAGTCTTCACCAACACCACAATTCAAAAGCATCAGTTCTTTGGCAACCAGCCTTCCTTGTGGTCCAACTCTCACATCCATACATGACTATTGGAAAAAACTATAGTTTTGACCATATAAACCTTTGTCAGCAGAGTGAAACAGCAGTGTCTGCTTTTTAATAGGCTCTATAGGTTTATCATAGCTTCTCTTCCGAGGGGCAAGCATCTTTAATTTCATGACTGTAGCTACTATCTGATGTGATTTTGGAGCCCAAGAAAAGTCTGACACTGCTTCCACTTTTCCTCCTTCTATTTGCCATAAGGTGATGCGGCCAGATGCCATGATCTTAGTTTTTTCAATTTTGAGTTTCAAGTCAGCTTTTTCACTCTCCTCTTTCACATTCATCAAGAAGCTCTTTGGCTCCTCTTCATTTTCTGCCATTAGAGTGGTATCATCTGCTTATATGAAGCTGTTGATATTTCTCCCAACAATCTTGATTCCAGCTTGTGATTCATCCAGCCTGGCATTTTGCATGATGTACTCTGCATATAAGTTAAAAGCCTTGTTGTACTCCTTTCCCAATTTGGAACCAGTAAATTGTTCCCTGTCAAATGCTAACTATTGCTTCTTGACCTGCACAGAGTTTCTCAGGAGACAGGTAAAGTGGTTTGGCACTCCCGACTCTTTAAGGATTTTTCAGTTTGTTTTGATCCACACAGTGAACAGCTTTAGTGTAGTGAATGAAGCAGAAGTTTTTCTGGAATTCCCTTGCTTTCTCCATGATTCAGTGAATGTTGTCTATGACCAACATGTTCTCTTGAAAAAACTCTGTTAGACTTTGCCCTGCTTGATTTTACTTCATGTTATTCCAAGGTCAAATTTGCCTGTCATTCTGGGTATCTCTTGACTCCCTACTTTTGCATTCCTTTTTGTTTTTTCAAACTTGGAAAATTCTTTATTAATTTTCTTACACTGTAAAAATAAACTTGATTCAAATATGCAAAACAATTATTTTCCCAGTCACACATCAATCAGGCTGTTTATCATTCCTTCTATAGAAATCATATATTGAAGTCAAAGGTTTATGGAATCTCTCTCTTTTTTTTAATTTTAATTTTTACTTTATTTTACTTTACAATACTGTATTGGTTTTGCCATACATAGCCCCTATGATGAAAAGGATATTTTTTTGATGCTAGTTCTAGAAGGTATTGTAGATCTTTATAGAAAGAACCAGTTAACTTCAGCTTCTTTGGCATTAGTGGTTGGGGTATAGACTTGAATTACTGTGATGTTGAATGGTTTGCCTTGTAAATAAACCGAGATAATTCTGTCATTTTTAAGACTGGACCCAAGCACCATATTTCTGACTCTTGTTAATTATGAGGGAGACTCCATTTCTCCTAAGGGATTCTTGCCCACAGTAGTAAATATAATGGTCATTTGAATTAAATTCTCCCACTCCAGTTCATGGATTTATAAGATGTTGATGTCAATCTTGTCATCTCCTGCTTAACCACCACAAATTTACCTTGATTCATGGACCTAACATTTCAGGTTCCTATGCAATATTGTTCTTTACAACACTGGACTTTTCTTTCACCACCAGACATATCCACAGCTGAACATCGATTTCTACTTTGGCTCAGCTGCTTCACTGTTTCTGGAGGTGTTCATAATTGCCTTTCACTCTTCCCCAGTAGCATGTCAGACTCCTTCAGACCTGGGGAGGGGGTGGCTCATCTTCTGGTATCATATCTCTTTGCCTTTTCACACTGTCCACGGGGCTCTCCAGGCAATAATATTGGAGTGGGTTGCCATTTCCTACTAGAGAGGAACATGTTTTGTCAGAACCCTTCACTGTGACTTGGGTCTTGGGTGACTCTGCACAGCATGGCTCATAGCTTTACTGACTTAGGCAAGCCCCTTCATCATTAGGTTGTGATCCATGAAGGGGCAACTGCACATGTATGCAATTATTTTTAGTCCCTTATAGTTTCTTAGCTTCTTATAGAAGCTAAAGGCAAAAGAAAAACAGAAAGATACACCCATCTGAATGCAGAGTTGCAAAGAATAGCAAGGAGGGATAAGAAAGCCTTCCTCAGTGATCAGTGCAAAGAAATAGAGGAAAATAATAGAATGGGAAAGACTAGAGATCTCTTCAAGAAAATTAGAGATACGAAGGGAACATTTCATGCAAAGATGGGCACAATAAAGGACAGAAATGGTATGGACCTAACCTAAGCAGAATATATTAAGAAAAGGAGGCAAGAATACACAGAAGAACTATATAAAAAAGATCTTAATGATCCAGATAACCATGAAGGTGTGATCACTCACCTAAAGCCAGACATTCTGGAGTCTGAAGTCAAGTGGGTCTTAGGAAGCATCACTAGAAACAAAGTAGTGGAGGTGATGGAACGCCAGATGAGCTGTTTCAAATCCTAAATGATGATACGGTTAAAGCGCTGCACTCAATAGGCCATCAAATTGGAAAACTCAGCCCTGGCCTCAGGACTGGAAAAGGTCAGTTTTCATTCCAATCCCAAAGAAGGGCAATGCCAAAGAATGTTCAAACTACCGCACAATTGCACTCATCTCACACTAGTAAAGTAATGCTAAAAGTAAAGTAATGCTAGTGATGCTAGTAAAGTAATGCTAAAAATCTCCAAGTTAGGCTTCAACAGTATGTGAAACGTGAACTTCCAGATGTTCAAGCTGGTTTTAGAAAGGGCAGAGGAACCAGAGATCAAATTGCCAACATCCGTTGGATCAACAAAAAAAGCAAGAGAATTCCAGAGAAACATCTACTTCTGCTTTAACTACGCCAAAGCCTTTGGCTGTGTGGGTCACAACAAACTGTTGAAAATTCTTCAAGAGATGAGATTACCAGACCTTCCTCCTGAGAAACCTGTATGCAGGTCAAGAAGCAACAGTTAGAACTGGACATGAAACAATGGATTGTTTCCAAATTGGGAAAAGAGTACATCAAGGCTGTGTATTGTCACTGTGCTTATTTAACTTCTATGCAGAGTACATCATGTGAAATGCCAGGCTGGATGAAGCACAACCTGGGATCAAGATTGCCGGGAGAAATATCAATAACTTCAGATATGCAGATGACACCACCCTAATAGCAGAAAGTGAAGAGAAACTGAAGAGCCTCTTGATGAAAGTGAAAAAGGAGAGTGAAGAGCTGGCTTAATACTCAACATTCAAAAAACTAAGATCATGGCATCCAATCCCATCACTTCATGGCAAATAGATGGAGAAACCATGGAAATAGTGACAGACTTTATTTTCTTGGGCTCCAAAATCACTGCAGCTGGTGGGTGCAGCCATGAAATTAAAAGATGCTGCTCTTTGGAAGAAAAGTTATGAGCAACCTAGACAGCATATTAAAACGAGAGACATTACTTTGCCAATGAAGTCTGTCTAGTCAAAGCTATGGTTTTTCCTGTAGTCATGTATGGATGTGAGAGTTGGACCACAAAGAAGACTGAGTGCTGAAGAATTGATGCGTTTGAACTATGGTGTCAGAGAAGACTCTTGAGAGTCCCTTGGACTACAAGGAGATCAAACTAGTCAATCTTAAAGGAAATCAGTCCTGAGTATTCTTTGGAAGGACTGATGCTAAGCTGAAGCTCCAATACTTTGGCCACATGATATGAAGAACTGACTTATTGGAAAAGACCCTGATGCTGGGAAAGATTGAGGGCAGGAGGATAAGGGGATGACAGAGGATGAGATGGTTGGATGGCATCACTGACTCAATGGACATGAGTTTGAGAGAGCTCTGGGAGTTGGTGATGGACATGGAAGCCTGGTGAGCTGCAGTCCATGGGGTCGCAAAGAATCGGACACAACTGAGCAACTGAGCTGAATTGATAGTTCTTTTTATTTTGTTGCTGAAGGAGATGTTTGTTCAGCTATAAGCCTTTCAGCAAGATGTCCCAAATACCAAATTTGTTTCAAAATTACCATGATCCCCTTAATCCTCTCTGGAGATATCTGTTCATTCCTGGGGTTCAGACTGGACCAGGGTTTTGCATCCTTTGAATCTTCTTTGCTTCTGCAGCTCCACCTTTCTCAATGGTGGCCCAGCCTCTTTTACTGACATGGACCTGGCCCCTTCTTTTACTTGCACCATGGAAGTCCCCCACACCAGGCTTTTGGAGTTCGAGTTTTACAAGGACTTGGGGATCATGAAGACGTCACCCAGGAAGTGGACACCATATACTGATTGCCCTTCTCTTGCTCTGTTTCTCCTCTCCCTCCCTGACCCCTCTGGGGGCAGTCCTTTCCCTGTCCTGAGATATTTACATAAAGCAATCTCCTCTTGACTCTGGGTGCGGGTGGTGGGGTGTGAGGTGGGATGGGATCTCTCAGCTTTCATCTACTTCAAGTTTCTATCTTATCTGTCAAAGCCAGTTATTTCCCCGAGAGCAATTTTGGTGCCAGCTGGTTAATGAATTTTAATATACATCTCTGTATACAGTAGATATAAGAAATAAGAGAATTTTATACATGAAAATAACCTTCAGTGGATATCTCTGGGTGGTGAGGATAACAGATGACTCTTATTTTCTTCTTTTTGCTTTTCTTTACAATGAGCATATTTTCTAAAATGTGTACAATGTAATATATTTAATTTTAATAAGAAAAAAATTATCCAAGTAGGCTTTGGCAAGTCCTGACAAAGACAAGGCTACAAAGGGCTCAGAAGGGGAGGGTATGTATTTGGCAGGGCAGAGAGCCACAGGCAAGTTCCGGGCACCTGGGGTTGGGGGAGGAAACAGAAATGGGGCAGGGGAAGGAGACAATGGAACAAAGACATGTGAAAAAAATCAGATCACTAATTTAAGGTAACATAATTTGGCTCCATTGTGTTCTTGCATTTAGGAGGTTGACTAACAATTACAAGGCTAATTATAACAATTTTAGGTTTGTCTACACACTGTCATTTCATTATCCTCCAACTTATTGTGCTTGTTCCTAACATCCTGCTACTACAAAAGAGGAAATCGAATAGATGCATCCTTAATTTCAGCTATATTTTATATTTGGCTCTAACGCAATTCCATTTTCAAATTGCCTGCATATATTAGAATGTGAGTTTCATTGCCCCATCCCACTGCAATCCATTCAATCTTATAGTTGTTTAGAAAAAGACCGATCAGTTGGGACCAAAATGATCAATATGTTCTCTACCACCCTTGTGCTCTGTAAACCCCACACCCCATCTTACCCTTTAGCTTTTCTTTTCCTTGCAGCTGAGCCTATCAGTACCTGAGACTTGGTGGGGGGGCTGTTGTCAGTTTTTTTTTTTTTTTCTTTTTTTACTATTATTGACTACTATGTATTTATTAATAAAAATGCATAGTACAAGCCAGTACAAACCCTTTATCCCAATCTAAGTACTCAGTAAATGATTATAATAAACCCAGGATGGCACAGACATGACATTCTTGGCATGATTTAAAAATCAAAAGCAGTAATTTGTTTTTTGTTTTTTTTTTTTCCCCTTTGGGAGTTTTGACTACAGCAGGTGGGACCCGGAAATGGCAAAGATTTTTCGATGGTTAGGGGCTGGCAATGGAATGGTGGGGATGATGGAGAGCTGCACCCCTCCAGCCCCACAAGCACTTAAGGGTTAACAGGCAAAGTGGACAGTGGGCAATGCAGCCAGGATTAGGGGTGGAAAAGAGCTGGGGATGATCCCCTGGGGCCCTTAGGAGCTGTGCTCCCAGACATTTCACTTTCATCTCACTCATGTCTTTCCCATTGATAGTAATAGACAAAATCAGACAAATCTTTCTTTCCCTGGCATTCCCTTTTCTTTCCTTACTAAATTTCTTGGAAGAGAGATCCACACTTATAGTACTTCCTTGCCTCCTGTGTGTTCCTCAAACTGTCACAGCCTGAATGTGGCCCACTGACTGTGTGCTCTCCTGGAGTTGGTACTGGGTCCTGCTTTCCAAGTCTCTGTCCCATTAACCTCCTCAAAGTAGCTGACATTGCTTTGTGTTGTGCCCCAAACCTTTCTTCCAGTTTCCCCTGTCCCTTGATTAACGGCTTTGCCACCCAATGGTTACCTGGCCTAGAAACGCTGATGCCCTCAGCGCCTTTCTTGCTGACAGTGGACACATCCATGCTTCCCCGCCTCCTTTTGTCACCCATGGTGCAACTTCCTTGGCTGAACATCACACATCCTTCATCTGAACTCTGATTTCCAGGGTAATTGCATTGTGATTGGGGAACTGTGGCTTGCATGATGATTCTTTGAAGTTTGTTCATGATGTTTCTTGAGGTAGGTGATCAAATTTTGTTAATGTACCATATATACCTGGGAAGGACAAACATTAAAACTGTAAGTAAAGATAGAGTAAAAAACAGTGATTGGCACTCAAGAGGAAAACAATGCAGAAACAGGGAACAGAAGTATGCCAGGGCAAATTTGGCAAGGAATATCACCTGAGCAAACACCTTTGAAGGTAGGGGCAGGTGTGTGGAAAGGGGGGAGTCATGGCAGCTACTGCCTGAAAACTCCTTAGCACGTGCCTCTTCTTGGGGACAGAGGAAGGCTTTTCTGGGAAAAAACATCCTAGGGGTCGTGGAAACACAGAGCAGCTACATTCACGTGTTCTGGCTCATCTCTGCCTGGGCTCCCAGCAGGGAGACCTCTGTGCACGTGGTGTGTCTCTGCCCCAGTGTGGGGACAGATGCTTAGCTCCTGCTGTGCCTTCCTCCTCACATACAGATTCTCTTTCCTTGTGTACAGCTTCTTCCACTGTGTTAGTCAGAGTGTCGTGTTTCTTTCAATAAACAAATCCATTGTGAATATGGTATGGCTTAGTGCTTTGCGCTGGTTGGTGATGAACATGCAGAGTTTCTTAAAGCCACAAACTTAAAAACACAGCCTTGCCACCTTGCACAGAACAGGCTGGTCTTCCTTAGACATTTCTCCAAAGGGAGCAACTAACTGCTTTGCCCTTCCCTTTTTTCACTCCCCCATCACAGGAGCCCTGACATCTCTCAGGAGCTCACGTAAGGATGGAGAGGATGAGGAAGGTTTCTGCTGCAGGCCCCAGGCTTGGGAGCAGCCAGGTGACCAGATAAAATCTGTGAAGAATGTCCTGGGCCTCTGGGCTGAGTCCACAATGCACCGATGGGGCAGCCTCCCCAGGGTGGCCCTTCTCTCTTCTTTGGGGAAGCCCTGGCTGGACACTCCTTTTAGAGCACCCTTGGCTCAACTGGACACTGCTCTGGCAGCAGAAAGAAGCAGCAACTCTGCCCTAGTGATGCTTTAGGGAGGTGATCAGACACTTTCTTCTCTACTATCCTTAAGTGCGCTTGACCCACAGGGAGGGCTCAGCTAAATGATGACCGTCTTTCTATTCCCAGGTGGCCTGGGGTCATGCTGGAGGTGGGGTGGTTGAGTTCTCACCTTAGTTCCCTAACCAGGAGCCTCCACCCCAGCAGGACCTGGAAGTCTGGCCTACCTTGACCTACCACATGACCAAAGTTTATATGTACAATTTGTATAATGTTAAAATTCAAGGGAGCATTTCATTCTTCTCAACAGACCCTTGTGCTTTGCTATAATTACATTGTTTTCTCTCTAAACCCCAGTGGGTAGAATTGACTCTCTAGAAGGTGTGCAGATATGGCTGGTGGCTCTGCCAGGCCCAGGTTCACCCCCTTCTGCCTCCCGGGAGTGTGTGCCCCATACATGTTGGTGGGAAGAGCTGGCCTGAGAGTCTGGCTCTGGCTCTGCCACACACCAGAGGCATTGCCCAGGCAGCCAGTCCTTCCCTGTGTGGCCTTCTGTCTGCTCGTCTCTAACATGAGAGCATCTGGCAAGGCATCCCCATCAGTTGTCTGTAGCTCGAGTGTCCTGGCCTCTCCACTCTGTGCAGCACTTGGTTGCATTCTTTTAATTTGGGGAAAATCTTCCATCAGAGGCAAACATTTTCTGTTTGGTTTTAGCCCGGTTATAGCATTTTTAGTGATGTTCATGAAAAATGGCTTTAGTTGGTTGTAAATGGTGATTGGGAAAAATAATACTCTCCTCCTAATTTTTAAAAAATGTTTATATATTTGGCTGTACCAGGTCTTAGTGGAGGAATGAAGTCTCCTTTGTTGTAGCATGTGAACTCTTAGTTGCCCATGATTGTGGGATCTAGTTCCCCAACCAGGGACAGACTCTGGACCCTTGTAGGAACATGGGAGCATGGAGTCTAAACCACTGGACCACTAGGGAAGCCCCTCTCATCCTATTTTTAAAGCCTCAGTTCTGGCAATCCCCACGTCAGTGTCTAGGGACACAGCCAAGCCTCACATCATGTATGAGCACACACCTTCCTGGGTGCTGATCCCCTTCCTCCAAAAAGCATCAAGCAAATGACTCATGTTTACCAGCCTCTGGCCCTGCGGGAAGCAGGAGTGAGGGCCAAGTGTCTGTCCTGAAGATATAGAGTGGAGAAGACTCACCAGGTCTTGAACCAGGCTGGTCTCAGGGCACAGGCAGTGTGAGCGGCTCTGAAGTCCCATCTGAAATCCTTTTTCTGAGCACAGGAGTGGGAGACCCACCACTGAGGTGCTTGTGATATGATGAGATCATGCATGTGGGAACCCTTACAAACTGTTTGGTGCTTTATAAACATTTAGTGCCAACATGAGTAGACTGCTGTGTAGACGAGGCATCTGTGCTGCTATTTTGATAACCCATAAAAAACACTTCCTTCCTTCCCCCTGCGTCTCTTCTGTTTGTTCTGTTTGCATTCGAATGCAAATTAGTCTTTCTCTCTTCAAAGGAGTCAGTTTAACCAGGGGCATTAAGTATAATTAAGTAGACATGCATTAAAATCATGCTGGCAGAAAGCAGGGCACCTGGTCAGATGTTCTGCCATTCAGAGGACACAGAATCACTTTTATGGCTGAAGAGGGACTGTGGTGTGGTACAGCTTCAGTTCAGTTCAGTCGCTCAGTCGTGTCCGACTCTGCGACCCCATGGAACTACAGCACGCCAGGCCTCCCTGTCCATCACCAACTCCTGGAGTTTACTCAAACTCATGTCCATTGAGTCGGTGATGCCATCCAGCCATCTCATCCTATGTTGTCCCCTTCTCCTCCTGCCTTCAATCTTCCCCAGCATCAGGCTCTTTTCAAATGAGTCAGCTCTTTGCATCAGGTGGCCAGAGTATTGGAGTTTCAGCTTTAATATCAGTCCTTCCAATGAACATTCAGGACTGATTTCCTTTAGGATGGACTGGTTGGATCTTCTTGCAGTCCAAGGGACTCTCAAGAGTCTTCTCCAACACCACAGTTCAAAAGCATCAATTCTTCAGGACTCAGCTTTCTTTATAGTCCAACTCTCACATCCATACATGACTACCTGAAAAACCATAGCCTTGACTAGATGGACCTTTGTTGGCAAAGTAATGTCTCTGCTTTTTAACATGAAGCCTAGGTTGGTCATAACTTTCCTTCCAAGGAGTAAGTCTCTTTTAATTTCATGGCTACAGTCACCATCTGCAGTTATTTTGGAGCCCCCCAAAATAAAGTCTGACACTGTTTCTCTATCTATTTCCCATGAAGTGATGGGACTGGATGCCATGATCTTTGTTTTCTGAATGTTGAGCTTTAAGCCAACTTTTTCACTCTCCTCTTTCACTTTCATCAAGAGGCTCTTTAGTTCTTCTTCCCTTTCTGCCATAAGGGTGGTGTCATCTGCATATCTGAGGTTATTGATATTTCTCCCAGCAATCTTGATTCGTTTGTGCTTCATCCAGTCCAGACTTTCTCATGATGTACTCTGCATATAAGTTAAATAAGCAGGGTGACAATATAGTCTTGACATACTCCTTTTCCTATCTGTAAACAGTGTTGTTCCATGTCCAGTTCTAACTGTTGCTTCCTGGCCTGCATACAGATTTCTTAAGAGGCAGGTCAGGTGGTCTGGTATTCCCATCTCCTTCAAAATTTTCCCCAGTTTGATCCACAGAGTCAAAGGCTTTGGCATAGTCAATAAAGCAGAAATAGATGTTTTTCTGGAATTCTCTTGCTTTTTCCATGATCCAGTGGATGTTGGCAATTTGATCTCTGGTTCTTCTGCCTTTTCTTAAACCAGCTTGAACATCTGGAAGTTCATGGTTCATGTATTATTGAAGCCTGGCTTGGAGAATTTTGAGCATTACTTTGCTAGTGTGTGAGATGAGTCCAACTGTGTGGTAGTTTGAGCCCAGTGCTGGAGTGGTGAGGGGCCAAGAGGAGATACTCCACGTCCAAGGTCAGGAGCAGTGGCTGCACTTTGCTGGATTTGCTGTGTGGAGATACCCCATGTCCAAGGTCAGAAAAACTCCAGTAAGATGGTAGGCACTGGAGTGGCTGTGAGGAGATACCCCACATTCAAGGGTAAAGGAGAAGCCTCAGCAAGACTGTAGGAGGGGCGAATTCACATTTAGAATCAAACCCTGTTCCTGCCAGAGATGCTCAGAGGGCTCAAACAACCCTTGTGTGCACCAGGACCCAAGGACCCACAGAGACTGAGACAGAACTGTGTTTGAGCCTCTCCTGTGGAGGTACAGGTCGGCAGTGGTCTGCCGCAGGGACAGGGGCTCTGGGTGTGGGTATGGCATAAGTGCTCTTAGAGGAGGTTGCCATTAACCCCACTATAGCACTGTCAGAACTTATATAGAACTTGAAAATAGACTCTTGGAGGGCACAAACAGAACCTTGTGCACCAGGACCCAGGAGAAAGGAACAGTGACCCCACAGGAGACTTGCCTCCAGCAAAGGCGTGGGTCAGTGGTGGCCCACAGGGTTGGGGGCACTGGGTGTGGCGGTGCATGCATGGGATCTTTTGAGGGAGGTCGCCATTATCTTCATTACCTCCACCATGGTTTGGCCCAGGTAAATAGCAGGGAGGGAACATAGCTCCACCCATCAACAGAAAATTGGATTAAAGATTTACTGAGCATGGCCTGGGGGAAAGAAATGGCAACCCACTCCAGTATTCTTGCCTGGAGAATCCCAGGGACAGGAGAGCCTGGTGGGCCACCATCTATGGGGTTGCCCAGAGTCGGACACGACTGAAGCGACTTAGCAGCAGCAGCAGAGCATGGCCCCACCCATCAGAACAAGACCCAGTTTCCCTCTCAGTCAGTCTCTCCCATCAGGAAGCTTTCATAAGCCTCTTATCCCTCTTCATCAGAGGGCAGACAGAATGAAAACCACCATCACAGAAAACTAACCAATCTAATCACATGGACCACAGCCTTGTCTAACTCAATGAAACTATGAGCCATGCCGTGTAGGGCCACCCAAGATGGATAGGTCATGGTGGAGAGTTCTGACAAAATTTGGTGCACTGGAGAAAGGAATGGCAAACCACTTCAGTATTCTTGCCTTGAGAACCTCATGAACAGTATGAAAAGACAAAAGATAGGACACTGAAAGATGAACTCCCCAGGTCGGTAGGTGCCCAATATGCTACTGGAGATCAGTGGAGAAATAACTCCAGAAAAGAATGAAGAGATGGAGCCAAAGCAAAAACAATAGCCAGTTGTGGTACAGCTTCAAGGGATCTTAAAGATCACCTGGCTTGTGAGCATCCAGTAAAAAGTGGCTTCCTTGGCCTGAGGCTTTGGCTTGTCTAAGATAAGCTAAGATAATACTTAGCTTAAATCAGTGTTTTGCATCTTTGATCAGAAGATGTGAACACATTTGGCCTCTTCATGTAGCCACTCATTTGAACAACTGTTGCCAGGTGTCTCCCTGGCAGGACTGAGCCATGAATCAAGGCAAATGAAGCTACAAGTAGTTAAGTGTATAATTTTGAGCTGTTCAAGTCAAATTCCTTTCAAAGTACATTATAAAGCCAGGTATTATGCAGAATTACTGGCAAAGGAGACTATGTAGTCTTTCATTAACTTTTGGCTCACATGTGGCCTTTGTGTGCCAATATGCCAAAGTTTCTGCATGACCTTGAACTCCTGTGTTCTTCACAGGTATGGATTTCTGATTGAGTCAGCTAAGTATGTGCCCTTGGTTACAATGGGAGTCTGGGGTCTTTGAGAAAGACGAGCAGTGGAGCACACGAGAGGGCCAGGAGGGAGAGGCTAAAGGGCTGGAGGAACTTCTGGGCACAGGTGCCCCAGAGCAGGGCTGGGGTCAGAGGGCAAGGCCAACCCGTCAATACCAGTCCAGGCAAGCTTGATGCCCAGGTGCCCTGCAATGGGCGGTGTGTGGCAATGAGAGGCCATTGTCCTCCCTCCCTCCCCCCAGGCTGTGTTGAGCTGTAGTGACCATGTGGAGCTCAGGAAAGTGAACAAGAGTGGTCCAGCAGGGTATTGAGCCTGGACCCGAAGATGTCCCAAGAGCTGGGCCTAGTGGGAAAGCTGGAAGATGAGTCAATAGACAAGCTCAACAGAGGGAAGGGTCTGGGCTTAGAGGCAAAGGCCAGAGTGGAAGCAACAGAACAGGAGCGAGAGAACCCAGGGGATTGGAATGAATGTTAGGCCCTGGTGAGACTCCTTGTGGTCTGGAGCAAAGTCTGGGATGGAGCTTCTGTGACAGCCTGCAGCTTTGGGTCTGGGTGGAGAGGAAGTCCTTGGGGAAAACGAGCTGCTTCTGCCACAGCCGGGGGTACAGATGAGCAGTCTGGGTGTGCCCTCAGGTTCCCAGCCAGCTTCACGCCCATACCTGGGGGATCTGGAATGCAGGAGCCAGCCTCCTGCAGGAGGGGTCTGTGGGCGGGGCAGAGCCCCGGACCATGAATGATGACTGGAGTGAGAGTGGGTCAGTAGTCCCAGGGAAGTCGGGCTTCTAGACAGAGCAGCTAGGCTATCCAGGGCGGGAGGCCAAGGCGTGTTATTGACTGAATGTCTTCCAAATTTATATGTTGAAGCCAAACTCCCTAACATAGGAGGCAGGGTCTTCAGGAGGTGATGGAGCCCCCATGATGGGATTAGTGTCCTTATAAGAGGACTTGAGAGAGCTGTTTCCCTTCTCTCTGCCACGTAATGACATAGGGAGAAGGTGGCCATGTACATACCAGGAACAGGCCTCACCAGAAACCAGATCTGCTGACACCTCCATCTTGGACTTCTAGCCTCCAAACTGTTTAAGCCCCTCGGTCTGTGGTATTTACTATGGCAGCCTGAGCTGACTAACGTGGTGGTGGTGGCAGGGGGTGGGGTACAAATGGAAGCCCACCGTCCAGATTTGGGGAACCTAGGGAGCGCTGCTGGCCTCCTCCCCATGTCGGGATCCCCTCACCATCGGCTTTGGGATCCTGAGTCAAGTACAGTCTGTGTCCTAAATGGCCCACACATCCCCCATTGGTCTGCTCACATCCCGACTCTGGCCTGGATGACCGGCAGTAGCCTCTCACTGGTCTCCCATGTCCATGTTGATCCTAAGAACCTGTTCTTCAAACCAAGGTCTCATGGGCTGATCAACAAATCTAACCACAATACTCCTCTGTTTGAACCCTTCTGCTTCCAAGCCCAATTCCAACACTCTCCCAAGCCAGGCACAGCCTGGCCCTGCTTCCCCACCAGCCCGCCTCCCTCCACTCTTAGTCTTCAGCAGGATGGCCTCTCCCTCAGATATTGCTCTGAATTCCTTGTTGTCTTGGCACAAACACCCTCCTCTCTGGCCCCTGAGGTGGCGCCTTATCTCAGGCCCTGCTCTTCTCCTTGCCACCCTCCCGATGGTGGGTATCCAGCCATATGCTGGGTGCCACGTGACTTCCCGTGACCTTGTCAGTCACCCTGGCAAAGGCAGGGTGCACCTGCCACTCAACACCATCCCGGGACACCTGCTTCACTCACATGGTGAGAGCTCACTGGGCCGATCAACAAGCAAATGAGGATTATCAGTATGGTGGAACATTACTCAGCAGTGAAAAGGAACAGACTTCTGACATTCAAAATAACACCAGTAAATCTCAGGATGATCAGCCTGAGGGAGAGAAGCCAGACACAAGAGGGTACATTGTATTAGTCTACTTCTGTAAAATTCTAGAAAACTCAAATGAAACTGGAGACAGAAGCAGGTTTGTGGTCACCTGAGGTCAGTGTGGAGAGGGGATGGACAGCGGCAGGGCATGAGGGAATGTTCTGGAGTGATATGGTGCCATCTGTGTCTTTGGCAACAGTGACGTTAAAGTCCATCTAATTATACACTTTAAATGAACACAGCTTATTACACATGAATTGTGTGCTTAAAATGTTGATTAATTTTTGTTTAAATTTAAAAATGTTGCCAAGTGTCCTAATTGATATCAGTGGACACCCAGGTGGCTCCAGTGGTAAAGAATCCACCTGCCAGTGCAGGAGATGTAAGGGACTCGGGTTCAATCCCTGGCTTGGGAAGATCCCCTGCAGGAGGGCATGGCAACCCACTCCAGTATTCTTGCCTGGAGAATTCGCATGGACAGAGGAGTCTGGCAGGCTACAGTCCATGGGATTGCAAAGAGTTGGACACGACTGAAGAGACTTAGCATGTACCCACACATGGACACTCACTGGGTCTATCCTGTCTAGACCAAAAGTTACACCCAGGCCAGTAACACTGGTTGGACAACAACCGACAACAACCATGGCCCTAACTGCACTGTGCCCTGTGCCTGGGCTGTGGTGTCATTGCAGTCAGCCCACGGCACAGCCTCTGAGTTGCTGTGTGAGACACTGCTTCTGCAGCCCTACCCGCCCTCCTCCCTGGAGGAGCTCATGCCCAGCTCTGTGGCCAGTGCCTCTTAGACCAGGGTACACCTGGATATAGGGCCCTGGCATGTGTCCCAGGGAGCCTGGCACAGCCCTGTCTCTGCGGGGCACTGAGAAGAAGCAGGTGCTGAGTGGGTGCTCTCTGCCTCCCCAGGCCCCGCTCCTGGGGAGGGGATGGGGCAGTGGTTCCCAAGCTTTCTTCCCTGAATCAGCAGCTGTCTTGACAAGAGGAGTATGGGAGGAGGTGAAGATGGCAGGTGTGTGCTCCCTGGAGAGTCCTCACTTCACAGGATGCTCTGTGGCCTGGTTTCAATGGAAAAAACATATGTAAAGTGACTTGCATCCCATAGACACACATTAACTACTAATGTAGAAAAATGAAAAAGACAGAGATCAAGAACAAGGCAGTTGAGGGTCAGATGCAGAGCACAGGGGAACTAAAATGGTTCTCCAAGAGGTCTGGGCTTGCAAGAATGCATGTAATTTAGTAGTAAAAGTGGCGTTCATCTTGATGTGAAAGCAAAAATGGTTCTATTGTCTGATTAAAGGATTGCCCCATTTGTTCAAAGAAACATTTTCCTGTCATTCATTCTAATGGGGATGCGTTAAGACTCCTTTTAAGTGACTGAATAACATAATGAACAGTGGTATCACAAAGGATTCAGACACTGTTGTACGTCCACTTATAGCAAATCTTGATGAAAGGTTAAGCTTCTTTTCTTAGAAGGACATAAGCACAAATTAACAGATAAGCAGGCAGAAATACTTTATGCAGTGTGTCCTCTGAGCACCCTCCAACACTGAGAGGCTCTCTCTGCTGGGCTCCAGCTGGAGTTTTCTCCTAAAGCTGGATTTTCCTTCAAAGGCAATTAGCTCTTATCTCTCTGGAGGCTGACTCCATGAGAGCCATTGGATGGTTTGCCACTCATCCCTCCCTGGGGAGGGGTCTCCTCCCTCAGCCTAACCACAGTCTGGCCGCCCTGGCTCCTCTGCAGTGCCCTGCTGAGGGGCACTTTTACTGGATTGGTTAGTTTTGAGCCCAAGGAGCAGAAAACAGCATTCAAGTCACAGAGGCTCCCTGGCACAGTGGCTCCTCCCATAGAGTGCAGCCCAGTCGGCTCTTGGTCCCCAGATTTCCTTGTCATCCTCTCTCTGCAATCGTCAGTGATTATTATCTGGAGGGGCGATGATACAAAGGTGGTGCTGGTGCCCCGTTTGTGGGGATTCTGATTTAATTGGCCTGAGGAGGAGACCCAATATCAGGAAATTTCTATGTGCAGGCTGGTGTTGAGAACTGTGCAAAAGAAGAAGGCCTAACAACCTCCTCCATCCCCCTAGGAAGCTGATCGTTCTTAACTGATAGTAACTGGAAGAGTCAAGCAATGGTCCATCCTCCTAAAATGTGGCTAAGCCTTGGGTAGGCCTGTAAAACAGAGTACATGTAAGAGTAGGACACTGGTGAAGAAATGTGCAGTTACAACCAATGTTTTCTTCTCCTCCCATAAAAGGGAATGACTGTGTTCACAAGTCATTTTCTTCTCTAAAAGGAAAAACAACATTATGTTTACATCAGTCTATCCGTCCATTCACCCACCCATTCATCCGTCCATCTACCTACCCACATTTTCATCCACGTATCCATCTATCTATGCTTCCATCTCATTTGTATGTACTGTGTATCCAAAGCTGTGCTGGGAGTGAAGGAAGAAGACTAGGCAGGACCTAGGGCAAGGGCTAGGGTGTTTCTCCTGGTTCTGCACCCCTCAGAGAGCTAGCTTTAGGAAAGTCCCTTAATAAACCTGGGGCACAGGCCATCTGATAACACGAGCCTTAGACCAAAAATTCTTAAAGTAGCTCTATTTCTAAAAGTCTATGAATGAAGTAAGCAAGAAAGAAAAACACCAATACATTATACTAACACGTATATATGGAATTTAGAAAGATGGTAATGATGACCCTGTATGCGAGGCAGCAAAAGAGACACAGATGTGTAGAGCGGACTTTTGGACTCTGAGGGAGAAGGAGAGGGTGGGATGATTTGGGAGAATGGCATTGAAACATGTATACTATCACGTAAGAAACGAATCGCCAGTCTATGTTTGATGCAGGATACAGGATGCTTGGGGCTGGTGCATGGGGATGATCCAGAGAGATGTTATGGGGAGGGAGGTGGGAGGGGGGTTCATGTTTGGGAACTCATGTACACCCGTGGTGGATTCATGTCAATGTATGGCAAAACCAATACAGTATTGTAAAGTAAAATGAAAATTAAAAAAAAAAAGTCTATGAATATAAGTCACGGGCTCTACCATAAAAGTTTACCATGTGGTTGGAGGTATAAGACCCATAAATACATCAAAAAACAGGATGTTAAAGACCACATGCATCTCATTTAAGATAGAGATTCAGGGCAGAATCCCTGCTGGTGAGGTTAGTTGCTTCTTTCTTCCAAGTTCTCAGGAACTCATGTTTTCTCATGTTTTCGTGCATGGAGGTGTGTGTTTGCAGAGCTGGCAAAGCAGAGTCTGAGTTGTTTTTATAGGAGTGGTCATAAGTTCATGTGTTAACAGAAAGCATCCAAACTCTGGACATAAGGCCAAGAGGCCTGCGTGTGCTTCCAGGGTTGCCTGGAGGCTTTGTTTTACAGGCCTACCCAAGGTTTAGCCACATTTTTAGGAGGATTGCTTGACTCATCCAGTTAGTTAAGGGCTCAGATTCTGTGAAGTTCCATGTTCTATTGTAGGTATTTGTCCAATAGACATGAAATGATTCCCTGTCCACTGAAGAGAGAGAACTGCTGATTTATTGCCCTGTAGGACATTAACCAGATTTGCCTCAAATGTTAAAGATCTATTTTAGTGAGCCTTTCCCAGTGGACTACATAAATTCTAGTACTTGAAATGCCATTTGGACCAGCATTACCAACTTCCTGGCTCACTGCTTAATTGATGAGCTTAATAAAATCTTGGGCATGTGTTCATTCTGTTTTGTTTGAGAGCCATGTTTTCAACTTCCTTCAATATTTTTCCAGGACAGCACTGACCCAGCCCTTTCCCCTCGACCCAGTGCCCTCCCGAGGTGAGTGCAGGACAGGGTCCCAGCACTTTCAGGGGAGGAGAGGGACCCTGAAGGGTGCTCTGGCCCACCTGGACTGAGCCCTCAGCACGCTCCCACGACCCCAGCTCCTGGCCTCTCTCAGAAGCTGATCTTCACACTGATCATCACGCAGGGATGAGGACTGGGGGTGCCAGGCTGCCTAGGTCAAGCTGGGCTGCTCCTTTGTTCTGCAACCTCAGCAGTCCCACCCTGGAGACCCTGGAGGCTTGCTGCCAGGATGCAGGGGAAACATCACTTGGCACCCACAATTCTATCCACCCTGGCTCTTGGGTGGTTGAAAGGCGCACTGGTAAAGAAACCAGGATGGGTATTTCAAGGTCATTAAGCCTAGTTATTAATGGAATCTCACCCAGGAGATCCAAAGCCCAGGACAAGCACCCAGATAGGGGACTCTGAATGTACCATATCTCTCAAATGGCTTATACAGTGATTTTGCCACAAGAGGAGCCTGGTGGGCTACAGTCCATGGGATCTCAAAGAGTCAGACACAACTGAAGTGACTTAGCATGCACGCAACACAAGCAAGAGCAGAGATAGTGGGAATAAAAGTTGATGAAGGCAGTTTGGTAGTGTGGGCAAGGGGCTTGACCATGTTCTGGGCACTTGTGCCAGTAAACTCTACTCCTAAGAAGCTCTGTGAAGGAAACTACCTGGATGAAGACAATGTTGTGGAAAGACAGCCGCTGGAGTTACAAAATTGGGTCAAGCCTAAACAGTCAACAATGGGAACTAGTTAAATAAAGAAGACAGAGCCATAAGTGTAGAGAAATGTAGCCATTAAAATAAAAAAGAAATTTTTTCATAAAAAGGAAAATACTCCCACAGAAAAGCCCATCAGAAAAATCTGTCATCTACCTCTCTCTGATAATTCCAGCCTCCTAAAGAGTGCTTAAATGTGCATGAAAACCTGAATGAAAAAAACCTGCTTAGCAACTGTATCTATCAATAGGTGGTAAGGATGCCAGGGATCTTTCTCATCTCCTTTCTTAGGTCTCTAACCGGAGCACATTTTCAACTTATAATGGAAACAAGCACTCTAGGTGAAAGGCATTTGTTTTAAAGGCTTGAATCTCTAAAGCACACTTGGTTTGGAATTTTGCCTGCAGCAGGTCCTCCCTCAGTGTCTGATGGCTGTTTTGCCTGTGTGTGCTAGGCAGAGGCAGGGCCAATCTGCAGAATATTTACAATGCCAACCTGGGTGTGTCCAGTGACCCCAGCTCTTTGCCTGCCTCTGACTGCATTGGCCCCTGATGGCGAATTAGATTCCCAGACTCTGTACTGCTGTTGGTGCAAACAATGATGTCACATGTACACGATGCCCAAATTTCATAAAATAACATGGCCTGTCTCCTCTTTCAAGTTTTCTCCATGCAGAGTGTCCCCATGGTCCTTAGCTCCTTGTCAGTTGGTGCCCTGTCTCTGCCTTCTTTGGGCTATACTTCTGCTTTGAGATCTTTCCTCTGGCTCATCTGCTCCTCTGATCTCCCCTGGGCTTACCCCGTCAGCGCTCAGGCCCACAGCCAAAGTCTGCAGAGAAAAAGCCCTGCCCTTCCCACGTCCAACAATTTATGTTACACAAGCAAACAAAAGAGCTTATTCCGTTGTAGAGTCCGAGGTGTCTGTGTCTAGGTCAATGGTGCCTTTACAACTTTCTCCAGGAACAGGGATTGGAGTCTTCTTCACTCAGGTTGTTTTCTAGAACAAAGGAAGAGTCGGCATGTAAAACCCATTCAAGTCTCCATAACAGACAAGCCAACGTCAAAGAGAGGATCCTAGTAACAGGAGCTAGCTAAGCAGTTACTGGGTATCAGGCTAAATTCTTCACAAAATTGCTCCATCGTATCAGATGAAAAAGAACATCATTTCTATTTTCCAGTTGCACTGAGGGTTAGTAATCTGCCTGAGGTTATAAACTAGCCCATAGCAGTACAGGACTCTGCCCCTGGCTGTCTGCTTGTAACCTCTCTCTTGTGCTGGTGCCTCCTTGTGGCATTTCACCAGGAGACTCAGGGATGATGGAAGCTCCCCAGTGCTACCAGGTATGAAGTAAGTTACCAGAGACCTCTGGGTTGCCTCTGAATATCAGGGGACAGCCCTTCTGAGTGTAGCAAGAACCACGAAACTCCACAGGGGCGGGGAGGGGGCGGGGATCAGGGGCTCTTTCACCCCATTCCCGCGTGTCCACCTGGGCGCCTGGAGAGCGGAGCCTGAGACAGGCTCTGGGTGATCTCCGGAGGTGATCAAGGAGGGCGCATGACCTAGGAGGAGGTACAGCCACCTCCGGATGTACCTTCCAGCTGGTGCTTATGCTGTGACCCCGCAGGGCTGCCTCGCAGACTGCTCACCTTGTACTTTGAGTGAATTGAGGGGATTCCCTGGACCACTCCTTTCCTGGGCAAACTGCTGAGAGGGGCCTTGCCAGCCTGAGGCCAAGTGGCTGGAGGAGGGGGTGGGGCCCAGAAGACTGGAGCAGAGCACAGAGCTCTGGGATGTATTTAATTCAGATGACCATTATATTAACTACTGTGGGTCAGAAACCCTTAGAACAAATGCAGTAGCCATCATAGTCAACAGAAAAGTTCGAAATGCAGTTCTTGGGCATAATCTCAAAAACAACAGACAGAATGATGAAGGCAAACCGTTCAAAATCACAGTAATCCAAGGCTATGCCCCAACCAGTAATGCCAAAGAAGCTGAAGTTGGATGGTTCCATGAGGACATACAAGACCTTCCAGAGTTAACACCAAAAAAAGATGTCCTTTTCATCATAGGGGACTGGAATGCAAAAGGAGGAAGTCAAGAGATACCTGGAGTAACAGGCAAATTTAGCCTTGCAGTAAAAAATGAAGCAGGGCAGAGGGTAATAGAGTTTTGCAAAGAGAATGCACTGGTCATAGCAAACACCCTCTTCCAACAACACAAGAGATGACTCTACAGAAGGATATCACCAGATGGTCAATACTGAAATCAGATTGATTATATTCTTTGCAACTGAAGATGGAGAAGGTCTATACAGTCAGCAAAAACAAGACTGGGAGCAGAGTGTGGCTCATATAATGAACTCTTTACTGCAAAATTCAGGCTTAAATTGAAGAAAATAGGGAAAACCACTAGACCATTCGGGTATGCCTAAGTCAAATTCCTTATGCTTATACAGTGGAAGTGACAAATAGATTCAAGGGATTAGATCTGATAGACAGAGTGGCTGAAGAACTATAGACAGAGGTTCATGACATTGTACAGGAGGCAGTGATCAAGATCACCCTCAAGAAAAAGAAATGCAAAAAGGCAAAATGGCTGTCTGAGGAGGCCTTACAAATAGCTGAAAAAAGACAAGAAGCTAAAGGCAAAGGAGAAAAGGAAAGATATGCCCATCTGAACGCAGAGTTCCAAAGACTAACAAGGAGAGACAAGAAAGCCTTCCTCAGTGATCCATGCAAAGAAACAGAGGAAAACAATAGAATGGGAAAGACTAGAGATCTCTTCAAGAAAATTAGAGATACCAAGGGAATATTTCGTGCAAAGATGGGCTCAATAAAGGACAGAAATGGTATGGACCTAACAGAAGCAGAAGATATTAAGAAGAGGTGGCAAGAATACATGGAAGATCTATATAAAAAATATCTTAATGATCCAGATAATCGTGAAGGTGTGATCACTTGCCTGGAGCCAGACATCCAAAGTCAAGTGGGCCTAAGGAAGCATCTCTACGAATAAAGTAGTGGAGGTGACGGAACTTCAGCTGAGCTATTTCAAATCCTAAAAGATGATGCTGTTAAAGTGCTGTACTCAATAGGCCAGCAAATTTGGAAAATTCAGCAGTGGCCACAGGACTGGAAAAGATCAGTTTTCATTCCAATCCCAAAGAAGGGCAATGCCAAAGAATGTTCAAACTACCACACAATTGTACTCATCTCCTAACGCATATATATGGAATTTAGAAAGATGGTAACGATAACCCTGTATGAGAGACAGCAAAAGAGACACAGATGCATACAACAGTCTTTTGGACTCTGTGGGAGAGGGCAAGGGTGGGATGATTTGGGAGAATGGCATTGAAACATGTATAATATCATGTAAGAAACAAATCTCCAGCCCAGGTTTGATGCAGGATACAGGATGCTTGGGGCTGGGGCACTGGGGTGACCCAGAGGGATGGTATGGGGAGGGAGGTGAGAGGCGGGTTCAGGATGGGGAACACGTGTACAACTGTGGCGAATTCATGTTGATGTATGGCAAAACCAATATTGTAAAGTAATTAGCCTCCAATTAAAATAAATACATTTATATTTAAAAAAATTATACTCATCTCACAAACTAGTAAAGTAATGCTCAAAACTCTTCAAGCTAGGCTTCAATAGTAGGTGAAGAGAGAACTTCCAGATGTTCCAGCTGGATTTAGAAAAGGCAGAGGAACCAGAAATCAAATTGCAAACATCCACTGGATCATAGAAAAAGCAAGAGAATTCCAGAAAAACATCTACTTCTGCTTTATTGACTCCGCCAAAGCCCTTGACTGTGTGGATCTCAACAAACTGGAAAATTCTTCAAGAGATGGGAATACCAGACCACCTTACCTGCTTCCTGAGAAATCTGTATGCAGGTCAAAAAGCAACAGTTGGAGCTGGACATGGAACAACAGACTGGTTCCAAATTGAGAAGGGAGTATGTCAAGATTGTATATTGTCACTCTGCTTATTTAACTTATATGCAGAGTACATCATGAGAAACCTGGGCTGGAGGAAGCACAAGCTGGAATCAAGATCACCAGGAGAAATATCAATAACCTCAGATATGCAGATGACACCACCCTTATGGCAGAAAGTGAAGAAGAAAGTGAAGAAGAGCCTCTTGATGAAAGTGAAAAAGGAGAGTGAAAGAGCTGGGTTAAGGCTCAACATTCAGAAAACAAAGATCATGGCATCTGGTGCCATCACTTCATGGCAAATAGATGGGGAAACAATGGAAACAGTGACAGACTTTATTTTCTTGGGCTCCAAAATCACTGCAGATGGTGACTGCAGCCATGAAATTAAAAGACGCTTGCTCCTCGGAAGAAAAGCTATGACCGTCAATCTAGTTAGTTAGTTCAATGGCTCAGTCGTGTCCATCTCTGCGACCCCATGAATTGCATCACGCCAGGCCTCCCTGTCCATCACCAACTCTCGGAGTTCACTCAAACTCATGTTCATCGAGTCGATGATGCCATCCAGCCATCTCATCCTCTGTCGCCCCCATCTCCTCTTGCCCCCAATCCCTCCCAGCATCAGAGTCTTTTCCAATGAGTCAGCTCTTCACATGAGGTGGCCAAAGTATTGGAATTTCAGCTTTAGCATCAGTCCTTCCAATGAACACCCAGGACTGATCTCCTTTAGAATGGACTGGTTGGGTCAACCTAGATAGCATATTAAAAAGCAGAGACATTACTTTGCCAACAAAGGCCCATCTAATGAAAGCTGTGGTTTTTCTAGTAGTCATATATGAATCTGAGAGTTGGCCTATAAAGAAAGCTGAGCACCAAAGAATTGATACTTTTGATCAATTGATACTTTTGATGTGCTATTGGAGAAGATTCTTGACAGTCCCTTGCACTGCAAGGAGATCCAACCAGTCCATCCTAAAGGAAATCAGTCCTGAACATTCACTGGAGGGACTGACGCTAAAACTGAAACTTCAGTATTTTGGCCAGCTGATGTGAAGAGCTGACTCATTGGAAAAGACCCGGATGCTGGGAAAGATTGAAGGCAGGAGGATAACGGGGCGACAGAGGATGAGATGGCTGGATGGCATCACTGACTCAATGGACATGAGTTTGAGCAAGCTCTGGGACGTGGTGAAGGATAGGGAAGCCTGGTGTGCTGCAGTCCATGGAGCTGCAAAGAGTTGAACATGACTGAGTGATTGAACAACAACAACAACAATAAAACATTAATGTATAAAATCTGTTCAAGTCCCTGTGTTCAATTATTTTGGGTATATTACCAGAAGTGTAACTTCTGGGTCATATGATTGTGCTATATTTAATTTTATTAGGCACTTCTGTACCATTTTCCACAGTAGCTGCACCAATTTACATTCCTGCCAACAGTGTATAATGGTTTCAACTTATCCACATCTTTGCCAATGCTTGTTATTTATTGTGTGGTTGGCTTTTTGTTTTTTAAAATAACAGCCATCCTAATAGGTGTAAGTTTGTATCTTATAATTTTTGAGATCCTGGTGACCTTCTAGTGTGGTACAAACTTAGCTTTGTAGGACAATCTGTGATTTTCAAATTACACACAAATTTCGTACAGTTTTCACCTCATTGCATGTAAAGTAGTGGGGAAGATATGATTCCCGGCTCACTGGTGAGGAAACTGATGCTCAGACAGATGAGATGTTTTTTCTAAGATGAAAAGGCTGGTGAGCAGCAGCGGTAGGAGCAGAACCTAGCACTGCAACCACCCTGGCAGGCCTGTGCACTGCAGTGTCTAACCTTGGGCTCTGCAGAGCAACATCCTCACTTCGCTGACAGGGTGGCAGAAAGGGAGGCTGAGAGGAGTCCCAGCAGGCCTTGCAGCCTGGAGAGTATGCCCCCCCCTCCCCTGCAGCCCCCAGGCCTGGGCCACATCCTGCTCCCTTTCTGAGATCAGAGTCATCACTAGCTGGCTCCTGAGAGTGAAGTGGAGTAAAGAAAACCAAGAGGCAGTGACTCAGCAGTAAAAAAAGCACTGGGAAAGCATGGCTACTGAAAGGGGCACCTGGCTCTGTTAGCCATTTACTAGCTGTCTGTCTTGAGAGAAGTATGACCTCTGATATTGTTTTCTTAATATTTAAGACAAGATGGCACTTACAAAGTCCATGGGTGTGTCTCCTAGCACAGGGGGGCTAGAGGCCAGGACAGTGAGCATCCCTCCTCACCCAGGAGTGCTCCCAGGGCCTGAGCGTCTCTCCATCCCAGGGCCTGAGCGTCTCTCCATCCCAGGGCCTGAGCGTCTCCCGCTCCCAGGGCCTGAGCGTCTCTCCATCCCAGGGCCTGAGCATCTCTCCCCTCCCAGGGCCTGAGCGTCTCCCGCTCCCAGGGCCTGAGCGTCTCCCGCTCCCAGGGCCTGAGCGTCTCTCCATCCCAGGGCCTGAGCGTCTGCCGCTCCCAGGGCCTGAGCAGCCCGGCAGGTTGCCCCACACCAGCGAGAAGCAGTTGTTCCGTCCTCTGTGGTCCAGGCCGGGAATAAGAAGGGACTTGTGAGAGGGGTGATTTAGGAAGCCAGCAGCCACACTCCTAGTGTCACTGGGCCTGCCCCATCAGTCAGCGCGAGCCACGTGCCAGAGCCCTATAAATAGCTTCAGAGATGACATTGCAGGGAGCTCTGCCTTGGAAACTCTCTGCAAAGGACACTGAATCACCGGGAAGTTCATTTACATTCTAGGCAGGACTAGAATTTATGCTATTGGAAATGAAGATTTTGTGTATTTGCACAGATCTCTCTGTGGATGTGCCCATAAACACAGTTCACAGTCACCAGTCTCCCTAGCTCAGTCAGCACCCATTCGGTACAGTGGTTATTAACAGGGTCTGGGAACCAGCCACGGGCCCCTCTGAGATATCATCCTTGTCAGTCGCACGTTTTTAGAGCACAGCATGCTCTTTGCCATGGAATGATGCCGCTCGTATTAGCACGCCTGCTAAGAAACTCTTATGCTCCCGATGTGTGCTGCCCTGAGGTGTCTCATGGAGATCACATTTCAGGAGAACAAACTAGCACAGGGCTCAGAGGCTGCAGGAGGTGGGAGCCCTCTTTGTCCCTCATTTGCCCAGTAATTAATTTCTGCCCCAGCACAATTTGAAGGAAAAGACTGTGTTCATTAATTTATCATCTACTTCTTCCCAAGGCTGATTTTGATCACTTTTTAACAGGAGACTTTGTACCCCATAGGGAGATTTAATATCATCCCGGGGCTGGTATCTGAATGCCAGGAAACAGCTGCCCGGAGTGACTGCCCCAGAGGAAAGCAGGTGGGCTCCAGTGCCTGTCACAGTGAAGTCCTGGGGAGGAGAGCCTCTGCCGACCCCAGAGGACACCCTGCTCTGCCTCACTCCCCACCAGGGCTTCCAGAAAGATAGTTGGGGCCTCCAGGGAGCACCGATCCCCCTGTCTCCCTGTCCCCTTTTCCACCCAAGGCACATGAATCATAAATGCCTAGAATGTGTCTGTAGAAACACGAGGACACAATTAAGCACAAGTTCAGGAAGCACACAGATGCTTTCTGTGGCAAATCTGATCTGGAGCAAATGCGGAGGGTGGAAACTGCCAGATGAGGTCTTGCCCGTCGCCTCATTTTCAACCGTTTGTTGTTTTTTTCTTTAGATACGAAATTACAGCATGGTAGCATTCACAAAATTATATTTCACCCTCATTTAGATACACTCTAAAAAATTGAATGAAATGTGAATATTTTTCTAGATTTACAGGGAAAATAAAAAGAAATTTAAACCAGCAAGAAGGGCATTAGATGTTTCTTCTGAACCCAGTGACATAATATTAAGGTCTTTTTTTGCCATCACTGGGACTATCTTCCTGAGCTATAACGGGGGCGCAGGGGGGTGTAGAATTCCAGGGAAGCTGTTTGGGATTCAGGGGAGCTGTTCATTCTGCCATTTAGTCATATATTCAACATATATCTATGGAACCCAATGGGTGCACTGACCCTGGAGGGTGAGTGGTAAGCAGACCACCCTCACTCTTCCTGCCACTCACTGTCTAGAGGGAGAAGCTGAATTGTCATAACAGATATGACACTGTAGCTGCTAATGTAAGGGCATATGAGGGACAGTTGCCCAGGCTGGGGAGGGAGCGGGGAACAGGGAGGCTCCCCTGCACAGGATACTCAGCAGAGCCCAGAAGGAGGAATGATCCTGGAGGAAAGAGGGTGGGAAAGAATGTTCCAGGTGGAGAAGGGCATGTGAAAAGGCCCTGTGGTCAAGAGAGACATGGATACGTGGACAGCTTATAGCAGAAGTGAAGAGTGAAGATGGATGCAGCCTGGAGAGGCAAGTGGGGCTAAAGGGGTGAGGGGTGGGGGGCTAGACTGAGAAGGGACCTGTGACCCAAGGCCAGGAGTCTTGCTCAGGCTGAGTGGTCAGTTAGAGTCTGACCTCGGACCTCTTACAATACAAAGCAAGTCTTTGCTCTCCCCTGGCTCTGCTCTGCAGTGTTTGAGAGACCTGGGCTTATCCTTTAAGTGTCTTGAGGTCTCAGTGTTTTAATCTGTAAAATAGGGTAATAATGCTCCACCTTAAGAGGATTGATGTGAAGATTAAATGATTCTACATACCTGGGGGCTGAAATCTGTGCACGAATGTTCTGTGCGTAAACATTATTACCGTCTTTGTTATTATCTTTAATAGGAGTGCCTCTCACCAGATGGATTCCAGCTCTGATATTCCATGTTTCTAAAATTCTTTTCTGAGATTTTCATAGTAACTCTCACCTTCATAAATACAAGGAGTGATGATTTTCCTTAATGAGAGCAGGGCTGAGTTTCAGATACATGGACCCATGGGAAGCCACAGGATGGGATGAAATGACCCAGAGACCGTGTGCCTAGAGAGAGGAGAGGAAGGCTGAGGTCAGGCCCTGAGTATCACTGACACTGATGGAGCAAAAGGAAAGAAACTAGAGGGGTGGGAAAATTGTTGGCATGGGGAAATTGTCAGTGTGGGACTAGGACATTCTTAACCCACAAGTTCAGGAGGAGGTGATGCTGAAGGAAGTGGGGAGCTTCTAGGAGGGTAGGCCCTGGTGATGACCCCCAGGGTGAGGACAGAGGACAGGACAGTGGATCTCTTGGCCTGCAACTCATGAGTACCTGGTGCCCTTATAATGTCAACATGCAAACTATAAAGAGACATTGCCACTTGTAGGAAATTCTCCTAATGTGTGACATCTCCCTTGTCATTGGCCTGATGTTCCCCTTCAAGGGCCACCATGTAACCACTGTCCTTAGCCTGGGTGCTTCTGTACCTGCTCAGAGCCCACCTGCCCATCGGGGTGACTGCCCGCAGGCAAGCTCTGAGAATGTATCCTCGGAGTCCACCAACTGGGGATGAGGGAGCAGTGAGAACCGGTGATTTGGTTGGGGGGAGTTGAAGGCAAAGGCTGGAGTAATGTGAGCATATTTGGAGGCTAAACAGCAGGAGCCTGTGAAAAGGCAGAGAAGGAGAACTGGGAGCCCAGGGGAAGATGCTGAATGGTTATGCCAAGGATGGAGCTTGAGGGGCGCCCTCCAGCTATGGGCCTGCCCACTCAGCATGGAGACAGCTTTGCTTAGGGGGCTGTGACCTAGCCTGTGCTCCCCCTCACTGGCTTAGGAGGCTCTGTGGGCACCTGCTTCTTATCTGCTTTCACTACATTTGCCTGGAAACAGAACCCAAGAACCAGACTGAAAAGCGCAGAAAGGGCATTGGGGCAGGCATGTCACACCAGGAAGGGAGTTACAGGGTGCGGCCCTGCAAATCTGCATATTGCAGATCTGTACTGAGCCCTGGTGAGCTATTTTTCAAAGCAAGGCATAGGGCTATTTGCAGGAGGAGAAATATCAGAAGGAGTTCAGATTCCTGGGCCCTGCCTGGAATTGCTGACACAGAACCTGTTTCTCCCATGCTCCCTGGACCATCTTAGGCAGCCTGAAATTTGTGGCACATGGATGAAGGAATTAGGTTACGAAGGATATGGTGGTGGTGGGCAGCAGGCAGAAAAGATCTGGCCCCCAGCTGGGAAAACAATGACTACCTAGAAAGGGAGCGAATGACCCCGAGTGCCAGGCAAATGGGAGAGTGTCTCAGAGACCCTGCCGCTCACACCACATCCCACAACTGGGGGGCACAGGGTCTGGTGGTGGATGCCCCGGGCGCTATGCAGAGCCCGGCAAGCTTGGCTCTGAGCCCCAGGGAGCAGAAACAGGAGTGAATAAGGACAGAGGGGGAGCTTTGAGGGGCTACTCAAGGAGAACCAAGTGCCAAAGATGCTCAGCTTGGCAGGCTGGAGGGTTTGTGCAGAGAAAGGGAGTGAGAGACAGGCTGAAGGGTGAGTTTGAACCAAATGGCGCCAGGCTTTGCGGGCGATGCAGGAGTGTCCGTGCCCCTCAGCAAGCCTGGCTGAGCACTCTCTTTGGGAGATTAATCCAAACAAGGCACAGTCTGTCCTCAACGAGCTTGTGGTCCTGTGGTAGAGATGGACAGACACGTGTAAGCATCAAGGGGAGTGAGAGTATAGGAGCAGAAGAAGGTGCCAGGGCCCAGGGTGGGGGCAGCATTGACCCTCTGTGGGTGTGGGCTAGCTCCCCAGGCAGGAAAACTCCTGGTCCCCGAGTCTCCACATGGGAAGCCCTAGACAGTCGTAGGCAATAGGGAGGCCTGGGGGTGCAGAGGCCGGCAGGGCCTGACTGCCTCTGCCTCCTTTTTTCCTATTAATCAGTCCAGTTTAAGGGCTTCTTCAGGCGCTTAGGAAAACAGCAAAATGGCTTATAGTTTACTAACATCAGAGTCTAGGCTGACAAATTTGTTTCAGGGAGGAAGCTAGCAGGTGGGTTTCCTTTGCAGTTACAGTTCAGGTCCAGGGTACTTTTCAGTTACAATGACCTTGGACTGTCAGGGATTAATGACAGCTTTTTGATCCTGTGCACAAAGAAAAGAAGGCATCACCAGACATCATGTCTCTGCCCTCCGAGTGCCTGCTTGTTGTCAGGCATCGCGGCCTTGTGAGGCCCTAGGAGGAATTGAAGAGGCAGAGGCGGGAGGTGCGTCTGAAGCGTCCTGGGACTGTCTGCTGCTTCCGGAGGGAAGGGAGGTTCTCACTCTCTGCCATTAGGGCAGGTGTCATCATTTTCCCCGCAGGAGCCCGGGGGGCCTGCAGAACCTTGCAGGAGGCATCATGACTCAGCTTCAGGACTGCGGGTGGCTCACAGCTGCTAGAGACGGTTTCTGACCCAGAGCCTCTCAAAGGCGCTGGTTCTCTGTCTTCCTTTGTGCACAGGGAGGACAAGTTTATGACGCCCTGGCTATGCGTGTGTGCGTGCTCAGTTGTTTCAGTCGTGTCCAACTCTTTGTGACCCCATGGACTGTAGCCTGCCAGGCTCCTCTGTCCATGGGATTCTCCAGGCAACAATTCTGGAGAGGGTTGCCATGCCCTCCTCCAGGGGATCTTCCCCATCCAGGGACTGAACCCATGTCTCCTGCCTCTTCTTCATTGCAGGCTGATTCTCTACTGCTGAACCACCAGGAAAACCTGCCCTGGCTATGTGTTTGTGAAAACTTATGGTCGGTGTGAGCGGTGTGAAGATGGGGAGGAGGCTGAGCTCTGTGCACCTGGGGGCCACCGGGCTGAGCACTAGAGGGGGATGCTGGTCTCGACCACTCGGTGTGGGCTTCCAGGGTGCATGCGGGGCTTGAGGCTGGGACCCTGGTCTGGTCCCAGTTCTGACTTCTCTTACCTGTGATGCTGAGCCGGCCTGTAGTCCCAGTCCGGCGGGTATTAGACGACCTCTCAGATCTTGCCCATCAGGCTAATGCTTAACAAACTTCCAAGTATTCAGAAGCCCCAGCTCTGGCTAGACTTTGCTTCTTGGTGCCCCCACGGCCCTGAGCTCTCACAGCACCAGCCTGGTATACAGGGCACCCTGATGGGTCCCTAGTGAGCTTCCAGGTGGCCAGGGACAAGACCTTCATTTTCGTAACCCCTGCATCTTTGCTGGTGAACAAGCTAACGTCCAATCTACAGTCCACACAGCAGGAAGGGGCTCTTGAGGCAGCAGCAGTTGAGCAACGGGAGGGAGCACAGTGGTGGCAGTGATCATGAGGCTGGGGAACCAAGTCAGGGGACCAACCAGTACCTTTGGTACTGACAGCAAGGAGGGAGGGGACCCCCAGAAGATCCCGCGTCCAGCAGCCGTCACTGCATCCCCTTGTAGTTCGAGGAGGAGGAAGTCTCCTTCGTGACACTGTGCCAGTCCTCTGTGAGTCTGCCCTTTGAGCCCTGGGAGCAGAGGGCCCTTTGCAGAGGGATATTGGATTGATTGTTTTATTAGTTAATACAACACGCACTACCTGAATGGCCACCACGTGCCACTTTCTGTGCTGGGTACCATGGACCCAGCCTCACGGGAGCAGTGTTAATCCTCAAGGGCCATCTGAGCACCACAGACCAGGCAGCTCAAACCAGAGATGTGCTCCCAGACCTGAAGGTTGCAAGTCCAAGATCAAGGCGTCAGCCGGGTTGTCACTCCAAGGCTGTTCGGGAGCAGCTGTCCCAGGCCTCTTCCTGGCTTGTAGATGGCCGTCTTCATCCTCACGTGAAATCCTGCCAATGTGTGTCTGTCTCCAAATTTCGTAGACATGTTGCAGTAGGACTGCCCCTAATGACCCTGTTTTTAACTTGGTTGCCTCTGTAAAGACCCTGTCTTCACATGCTATGGCCTGGATGTTTGTGTCTGCCCAAACTCATACATTGAAATCCTAATCCCCTAAGGTATGGTACTAGGAGCTGGGCTGTTAGGAGGTGCTTAGACAGTGAGAGCCCCACCCCCCTGATGGGACTGATGCTCTTAGAAAAGAGATCTCACAGACACCCCTACTGTGTGAGGACGCAGAGGGAAGGTGCTGGCTGTGACCCAGGAGGAGGCCCGCACCAGAACGTGACTGTGCCGGAGCCTGATCACAGACTCCCAGCCTCCAGAGCAGTGAGAAATGAATTTCTGTCGTTTGTAAACCAGCCAGTCTTGGCGTTTCGTGATAGCAGCTGAAGCGGACTAAGACACCAAATAAGGTCACATTCTGAGGTGCTGGGCGACGGCTTCAACACAGGAATTTAGGAGGAACACAGTTCAAAGCATAACAGAGAAGGCAATTTCAGCCCAAGTCCCCTGGCAGGATCTGAGGGACCTGGAGGTGGGAGGGTCATTTCTGGGAGGCAAAATGATAGGTCTGCATGCAAGGTTGGGCCCCAGGGGAGCCCTGAGGTGAGGCAAGGGCTCAGAGACCAGCCATAGCACAGGCCTTGGGGACAGAGGGGCTGGGGGACCAGAGAGGGAGGAAGGAAATGTCTTGGCCAGGCCCACCCTCCCCCGGACCAGCTCTGAAGAGGACAAATGGAGCTTCTCTCTGCAGAGCTGCACCACTCAAGAAGGCTCGGAAGGAAGGAAGCTCACGTCCTGAGGTGTGGGAGCGCAGGCCCGGCTGCCAGTTAAGTCAGAGTGTCTGAGGCCGTGTATGGGCGTTGGTAGATTCTAGAAGCCCGCTGCTCCGTCCCACTCCTCAGCTGAGAGCAGAGAGTCACCTAGGCCAGGGCAGGGCATGTTGGGTCTTCTTGGGACTTCTGCTCAGCCCTGCCACCCAGGTTGTCACCTACAGAACATGTCCTTAATCTGGCAGTGAGGCCAGAGCTCCTCAGCCAGCAGAGGAGGTTGATGGCTTCGTAGCCTGGCAGCCACCTAAGGCAGGATCTCCCATTTCAGATAACGCCGGGGGGGCTGGAGCCCTGGGGAGGCCATGCACGCTGTGGAGAGTAGGCAGTTTCCTCAGGCAGCCATTGCGCCAAGCTTACAAGGTTTTAATTAAATGGCAAAATGCTGCATCACAAACAGTACAAACAAATGTTACTTGTAATTAGTTTGCCCTTCCCCAAATATTCCATTTCCCTTTTCTTTATTCAAAATGAATTCATATGAGCTTGTACTCCAGTGGTGTGCTTTTGTATTCCCTAACACCTCCGAGAGCTAAGTCGTTTCCAGACCGTTCCAACCAACCACCCTCAACCAATAGAGGGGTCTTCTATTTCTGTGGTCATGCTCAAGGCTTCTTGGAAAATTTGTGGTCATGCTCAAGACTTCTTGGAAAAAAGGTGTGTCTGCACCCCATCTTATTTTTGGCATTGAAACCAGTGAAAAATAACAATCAAAGAAAACTGAACTAAGGCTGAGTAAGTGAGTGAGTGAAGTCCCTCAGTCGTGTCTGACTCTTTGAGACCCCATGGACTGTAGCCTACCAGGCTTCTCCGTCCATGGGATTTTCCAGGCAAGAGTGCTGGAGTGGAATGCCATTTCCTTCTCCAGGAGATCTTCCCGACCCAGGAATCGAACCCGGGTCTCCCGCATTGCAGGCAGACGCTTTACCGTCTGAGCCACCAGGGAAGCCCTAAAAAGCCCTAAGGCTTCAGAACTAAGGCTGAAGGGAAGCCTAAATCTAAAGAAGACACATGTTACCTCCGTTTTTGTGGGTGGGGCATAAAGAGGCATCCCTGGTGGGTCACCCAGAAAGCTGGTGAGCCCTGCAAACAGAGCCTGCTCCTCACAAGGCAGTGAGTGACACTGACTTCCTCAAGAGAATTCTGCTTTTCTTTTCTTTCTATTCTCAAAATATGCATGGGTATGTGTGTGGGCATATTATGCAACACATACCCACATAACACACACATGCACACATGCACGCATGCATCCGCAGTTCCCCCCACTGGGTCACTCACGGGTTGCATTTCCAACCTCACTTCTCTCATTGCCTGTGTCCTCCACTGACACCCGGGATGGCCCTGGGCCTCCATTCCTTCCCGGGCAAGGAGGCTGGAGCCTGACCTAGTGCCTCAGGTCCCTGGGCGTCTGAGTCTTCACATGCAGAGAAGAGTGAAATGCTCACACACAGCCATACCAAACAGGTCTACCGTATTACTGAAGGAGCAGGTGCTTTCCTCTAAGGAGCCCATAAGGTACTTCTACAGCCCTTCCTCCTGCTACCACATCACTTTAGCAGACGCATAACTAATGCTCTCATTGCTCTAAAAGAATGAATTTTATTTCCCCTCCCCTTATTCCCTAGGCAAGATGTGGGGCATGAATCAACATGTTCTGCTCTCAGAACTCAGTCTGCTGAGCGGAACACTGGATGAGTAGGTGATGTCACAGGACAGGTGAAACCTGGAGGTGGTGACCGCTGGGGGGAGGAGGGCTGGCTGGCTGGTGGGCACAGAAGGGGCCAGCCCCCACCCTGGGAAGGTGAAGCTCAGCACCCTCATGGGCCGGCAGCAGAGATGCCCTGGTAGAGGGAGAAAGTGCACATGCCACCTTGGGAGGACATGGACTTGATGGAAGCCCTGCCCCTGGGCGAGTGGAAGGCTAGGTTCAAGAAAGAAGGGACTGGTGCCAAGTGATGCCTGGCACCTGCCTCATACATTCTTCCCAGTGGTGTCCAGAGAGTGTCAGTCTCCACACGCCTCTCCCTCTGACTGCAGGGTTGAGGAACACGTGCAGTGCGTGCTAGCAACTGCCCCTGAAATGGTCACCTCCTGAGGGCTTGCTGAGAGTATCCAGACTCTGAAAGCAAGAGCCAGGAAGCTGTTGGTGCCCCTGGTGGCAGTGCCCACAATGGCTCCTGCGGCAGCCCCAGTGCAAACAGCAGTCCCGGCTCAGGTCAAGGTCAAGCACACTCAAGGTCAAGCTTAGGTCACCAAGGGGAATGCTGAAGGAATACCCGTTGCTTGGAGCACTCATGGTGGGTTGGGCTGTTTCCTGAACATTATCTCCTCACGGTCAGGAGTTCACTGACGTGTTCTTCCACTCGTTCTTTCATGAACTGATGTGTTCACCAAACACATTGTTATGGAGTGGTTACTGTGTTTGAAACACAATTGTAGGTGTTCCATCTGCTCCTTCTGCGCCTGAAACATCGACTCTGTGCCCAAAGTCCACTTCCTCCAGGAGGTACCACCTGCAGATGATGCTGAATGAACATAGCTTCCCACTCTCACTAGACTTTGAGAAGAGAGGGACAAAGAGTACACAAGAAACAAGGAAAACTTAGAGTATGTCATCAGTAATGGTCAGTGTCAGGAGAAAGACCAAGCAAGGAAAGGCAGTGGGAAATGTGGGGCATGGAACCTTTTAGGTGGGATGGCCAGGAGGTAAATTTTGAGAAAAGATGGAAAGCTATGAGAGAGAGAATGCTCTGGGGTCTCTGGCGGTGAAGGGAGAGTGGTGCAGGCTGTGAGAGCAGGAGGAGGTGCAAAGGGCCTGAGGAACATGTGCTCTTCCAGAAAGCTGACCCAGGAGTGGAGAAGGAGGGGCCAGGGTTCAAGGGTTGATGGGGAGAGAAGGTGTCCATTGTTAGAGTGTAGGCTCAGTCTGCAAGAAGCAAGAGTTCCCTGAATGCCGTCTTCCCAAGTGTTGGCCAGGTGTTGATCCCATGGGAGAGGGCACGGGCCAGGGCAAGAAAAGCGAGCCTGTCTAGCAGGGGAGGGGTAGCCAGCCTTCCAGATAATGGTCACGGGGCTGGCAGGAGGGGGCCCAATGCTGAATACCTTTTTTTTTGGCTGCGCTGAGTCTCCGTTGCTGTATGTGGGCTTTCTCTGATTGAGGTGAGCAAGGGCAAGCTGGGACAAGCAGGGGCTACTCCCTAGTTGTTGCGCTTGGATTTCTCATTGCGGTGGCTTCTCTTGTTGCAGACGATGGGCTCTAGAGCACACGGGCTTCAGGAGATGTTGCGCACGAGCTCAGTAGTTGTAGTACATGGGCTTAGTTGCCCCGTGGCATGTGGGATCTTAGTTCCCAGACCAGGGATCAAATCCATGTCCCCTGCACTGGGAGGCAGACTCCTAACCACTGGACCACCAAGGAAGTGGCCAGCTCCATCTCCAAGGTGGAGCCAGCAGCATTTGCAGCTGGACCAGATGTGAGGGCTGACAGGAAGATAGGGGTCAAGAATGCTTTCAGAGATTCTTTCCTGAGCAGCTGGAACATTGTGTAGACCTTCACTGAGAGAGGCAGGGCTGCCGGGGAGGGAAGGGCAGGATGTCAGTTCAGGTTGTGTGGATTATGAGAAGGCCTGGAGCCATCCAAGGGCAGATGTAGAGTGGGCAGCTTGATCAGTGAGTCAGACTGGAGGTCTGGTGGGAGATAACTGCTTGGGTCATTTTGCTGACAAAGGTCTGTATAGTTAAACTTACGGTTTTTCAAGTAATCATGTATGGATATGAGAGTAGGACTATAAAGAAGGCAGAGCACTGAAGAATTGATGGTTTTGAACTATGGTGCTGGAGAAGACTCTTGAGCATTCCTTGGACTCAAACCAGTCAAGGAGATCAAACCAGTCAATCCTAAAGGAAATCAACCCTGAATGTTCATTGGAAGGAATGACGCTGAAGTTGAAGCTCCAATACTTTGGCTATCTGATACAAAGATCTGACTCTTTAGAAAAGACAGTGATGCTGGGAAAAATTGATGGCAGGAGGACAAGGGGGTGACAGAGAACGAGATGGTTGGATGGTATCATCAACTCAACGGACATGAGTTTGAGCAAGCTCCAGGAGATGGTGAAGGGCAGGAAAGCCTGGCGTGCTGCAGTCCATGGGGTCACAAAGAGTTGGACATGACTGAGTGACTAAATAACAGAAATACTTGAGAGGCAGTAGCAGAGAGATGGAAACCACAGTCGTACATGAGGTCATCTAGTGAGTGACGCTCCACAGCCAAGAGCAAGCCCAAGGTCTGAGCCATGGGCTTGGCAACACGTGGGGTTTAGAGAGAGGAGACTGAACCAGCAAAAGAGTTTGAGAAGGAAGGGCCAGAGGCCTGCAGGCCCATGACACCAGGCACGCCTGTGTCAACAGGGAGGCCCCCTTCTGCTCCTGCTGCTAAGCACCCAGGAGGAAAGTGGCTGGAGAGAGGCTGAGAAGCTGGGCAGTGCTGAGGACAGAGGCCTGGTGGGAGAGTTGGAGACAGAGTGGAAGGAGAGTCTTAGGGGATGGGGTGTGTTCACACCTTCTTGAAGTAGCTCTGCAGGGAAAGGAAGGGGCAAAATGGGTCAAGAAGGGTTCCTTTGCAGGAACACCCTGGAAAATCTACTTGTCAGTGAGGAAAAACGGGCGTCTGGACTAAGATCTCAAGCCAGCGAGAGGGGAGGTGGAACCCCAGTCAGATCTGTCTGATTCTGTGTGGTTCTGTCCACAGTATCTTGGTAGATTTTTTCAGAAATCTTCGTATAACCCTATGACCCAGGAATTCCACTCCTAGAGTCATAATCGAGAGAAATGTGTGTGTAGACACATCAAGAAATATCAAAAAGTATCAATATTTGTAAAATCACTAAATTGGAAGGAATCCAAACTTCCATCAGCAGTAAAATAGATAAAGAAATAGATAAAACAGATAAAGAATGTGATACATTCTTACATTGAGAAGGAATTGATTATTGCTACTCTCAACAACACAGATCATAACCCACAAATTACAAGGTTGAGCTAAAGAAACCAGACACAAACAGCACACACCATATTATTCCACTTAAATACAGATGAAAAGCAGCCAAAAGAAACCAGTGGTGGCAGAAGCCAGACAGATGCTTCCTCCAGGGGGAGGTATTGACTCCGACAGTGAAGGGAGGTGCTGGGGTGTTTGTAATGTTCTGTTTCTTCATCTTGATGATGGTTACATGGTGATTCATTTTGTAAAAGTGCATTGAGATGTATAGTCATAATTTGTGTATTTTTGATAACTTTAAAAAATATAATAAATTTTTTTTTAATTTAAAAAAGGAAACCTTTATATTCTTGAAAGCCACAGAGCTTTGTCAGAAGCTTGGCCTTCTGTTTTCTAGGTCTGCTGATAGTTCTTGTCTAGGAGGCCCCTGAGAATGGGCTGGTTGTGTGTCAGGGGCCCATGCACTGCAGGGCCACAGAGCCTGTGTGGCCCCAGCCTACCCCATGTCCTGCTCAAGTCATTTCTGCACACAGAGCCTGGACAGAAGGGCCTGGGGTACTGAGAAGTACTTGCTGCTTCGCTATTTTCTTTCACCTCCTGGAGATAATCCCACCCTGACTCCATCACTTTCCTCTTGCATGCACACATGAACATCCACACACACACATACTCACACACACACCCCTTCTGCCCACACTACACACAAATGTTTAAAGTGTGTCTTGGACTTTGAAACAGAAATCAGCAATCAGAACCTTGTTTCCACAAGAAAAACCTTCTAGGGCCAGAGGGAAAGGGGCTGGGCTTGAGGTCTTCTCTGGGTGGGGAGGGTGACTTCCTGGCTATCTTGCTCTTCTCCTTGTCTGATCCCTGCAACAGAGTCAGGGGACGCCTGAGAAAGCCTTGTGTGTTTGCTTGTGGCATATGCTTGTGTCTTTTCTGGCTCAAAATCAGAAAAGCTATTGATCTTGCTTTTTGCTTCCTTCTCCACTTTATTTATTTATTTTCTTAATAAATGATGAGTGTCGTGTGTGGGTTGGAAAAGAATTTCCAGACATGAGACAGAGTGAAAGAAGAAGAAAGTTTGTTAGAGTGGGGAGGGGAGAGTCTGCCAGCACAGCAGGCCAGCTTCCTGACAGTCAGGGAGAGCCGACAGCGAACAGGGGTTCTTGATTCATTTTGATACCCTGGGTGTAAGGAGCAGGATATGGATCTTATGGGTCATTTGCTGACTGGATAAGGTAGATATATTGGGTGGGGGGAAAGAGTAAAGTAAATACCTTCTCCCTACATGGAGAAGGAGGGGAGACAGTTTATACTGGTCAGGAGGACCTGAAATTCATTAATAGCTACAACATTGGGGACAGGAAGGAAGGACAACAAGGGTCTGAATTTTCTGTTCCTTCATTCCAAGACCCTCCTTGGTTTCATCTGCTCTTTCATCCTTGGGTCACCACCACGAGCTGTTTACCCTGAAAGCAATTTCTCATGTTTGTATTTGTCAAAAGTGTTCTGAGACTGGAACAAGGTGAACCATCAACACCAATCTGCACAAGAAGGCATGAAAGGGTAGCAGACAGGGAGGCCAGGGGTCTCCAAATGGAGGAAACGGGCTACAGGTGTCATTTTTTAAACTCTCTCTTAAGCGGCAAGAGGAAACAAACTACAAGTGTCAGATTTTTTCCCTTCTCTATGCTAAAGCTGAAGCTCCAGCACTCTGGCCACCTCATGCGAAGAGCTGACTCACTGGAAAAGACTCTGATGCTGGGAGGGATTGGGGGCAGGAGGAGAAGGGGACGACAGAGGATGAGATGGCTGGATGGCATCACCGACTCGATGGACGTGAGTCTGAGTGAACTCCGGGAGTTGGTGATGGACAGGGAGGCCTGGTGTGCTGCGACTCATGGGGTCGCAAGGAGTAGGACACGACTGAGTGACTGAACTGAACTGAACTGAACTGATACAAAATTAAAAGGAGGTTTATCTTAAAATTCTGTGTTGCCATTACGACATCTGGTTCCACCTGAACTTAACTTTTCTCAAACCTTAAGCTAACAATGCATTTTTCTTGTGGAAATGTTTTTCTTAAGCTATATTAATGAACTGCATATTTACCCGAGACCCTGTCTTCCTTCAAGTCAGTTCTACTTAAGGCTCAGAACTGATCAGGGCTTAACAAACCAGATATGTTTTATTCATACATTGTTCTCCTAATCTATGTTAATGAAATGATATATTTGCTTGGAAATCTGCCTTTCTTCAAAATTCATGTCAATCATTCTATAGCCCATGGAGACTCACCTTGTGCCAATGTTATCTCAGAATACATGTGGGTGAGGGGCCTGGTGCCACTCTGAGTTTCGAGACATTCCCTTTCTCTAATTAACAATTTTCTGATTGTACATAACATACTGCTAAAGGCTAGCGGGGGAGCACTCTTTCTGCCCCTTTCTGATGTCTATGTCAGAAGCTTTCTCTATCTCTTTTATACTTTAATCAAACTTTATCACACTGAGTTATCAAGCCTCTTCACTGGTCTCAGATTGAATTCCTCTCCTCTGGAGGCCAAGAATCCCAGCATCTTTCACGACTCAGCAACAACTTTTCAGGCATATTCCCATTTCATGGGTGGCAAGTCTGAGGACCGTGATGAGTGACATGCTCTTGTTGAGTGATGTTGGGTTATGTATCTTGAAGTCAAACCATAAACCAGATGCAAGATGGAAAACTGGGGGAAAGAAGATTCTCCACTTCTGCTGAATCCACTCAAAGGCTTCAGGCTTTAAGTGAAGAATGTGGAGATCTGTGCAGGTTGATTTCTGCTCTTCACCCTCACCTCCTCCCTGGGATTTCTGTTTCTCTTTTCTAATTCTTCCTATATCCCTGTGATTAACGGTCCACCCAATTAAATATTTCAGCTGAAACGGTCGGGAACATACTTTGGTTCCTGTGTTTCAAGGATACATATAGCTCGGCTTCTCTCTAGAAAGTCCTTGTGATGTGAAATTAAGGACAAAAATCCAGCTATAAGGCAACTGTTAAAGAATAGGTAATGGAAAGTTTCCTTTCACATCTCACTCACTTTAGACATATTCTAATTAACTCTGCTGGAAAAATAATTGGCCTAGATCAGGTCAATCTGATTGAGGATCTGAATAACCTCACTTGAGTGGTATTTATAGCTTCTGGTCTTGGGTGAAGTTAGTTTGTGGCTTGAATGCTAATTGTACTCTCAGTTCAGTTCAGTCACTCAGTTGTGTCTGACTCTTTGCGACCCCATGAATTGCAGCACGCCAGGCCTCCTTCTCCTCCTGCCCCCAATCCCTCCCAGCATCAGAGTTTTTTCCAATATGGGGACAAAAATAGCACTGAGGCCCATTGAGTGATATCTACATACTCCCAATCTCCTTGTAATATGTGCAGAGAGAGTTTTTCAAAAGTTCATTTAGCACGGGTGGTCTCTCCAAAGTTCACTGTAAGTTGGTTGTTTAGAACTTGCATTATTTCCCTGAAGAAAGAATATTACACCCAGTGGTTAATTTCACTGGTCACAATAATATTAATAGCAAAATAAGTTCTAATGTAACTAGGATAAAGTATTTAGAGAACCGGCCAGAGTCACTGGTCCTGGGTGACAGATGGCATCTAGTTTAGGAAAAGCCAGAACAAGAAGAGGACCTTCCCCTCCACACTCCCTGGGGCAGGGACTATAGAGAGTGGAGGTGAAGAGCAATGCCTAGGGCACTTGCTGACTTGGACAGACTGGCCATCAGTATGGAAGGGTGACCCGCCCAGCGGCTCTTACAGCTGCCCGGCCCGGCGGCTCTCACGGCTGCCCGCAGTTGAGAGAAGCTCGTGGTGGGAAAGTAAACAAATAGCTGAAATGAAGTCCAAGCATGAGGACAGGAGTGTGGGTCAGCGTCTCAGAACTGACTTAGGGACCAGATATATTCTGAAGCTGATCCTAGGAACCAAAGAGCATCAAGACAGGTGAGCAGAATTATATTAAGTGGGCTTCAAACAGGGGTGAGGATGGAGTTGGGGCAGTTGGAAGAGGGCACAGGATGGGGGAAACCCAGGCAGGGACCAAGATGGATGAGTTATGATCTTTCCTTCCCATGGAAGGTTTTTCCTTTCCTATTCTTTAAGGGAACCATGTTTAAGCAGCACTTTGAGGTCAAAGACATTTGTCTTTGGCCTCTGCTTTTCTTGCCTTTCTGCCCTACTTCCCATCCCAGTGGTCTCTCCATGGGTTCTGGGTGCTGTGACCTTCTTTGCGCCACACAAAGCCCCTGATACTCTCCCTTCCAATGGGTCAAACTCCAGGTTCTCAGTGAAAATGAGCTTCACACACTTGATGCACACTATGAAAGGAATTATCAGTCATTCTTGGTAGCCCTTCCAGAAGGTTTTGACCTGTGCATGTCCACTTATATGTGGATTTTTTCGATAGTAAATGCTGCAGTATTATGTGATCTGAGGTTTGTTGTCTCCATGGATTTGGAATTTTGGGTACAGAGGAGCTAGTTACCAGGGCTGACTATCAGTTATTTCCACCTGCATGACAGAGGGTCAGTGGCCCTAACTCCCATGCTTTTGTTCAAGGGTTAACTGTATCTATCCTCTATCTATCTCTATCTATCTATTTATCTATATCTATCTATGAGACACATTGTGATTCTAAGTGCTTTGCATCCCTTCAGTTGTCAGATTTAACAACAAGCTGTGAGTTGGTTTCATTTTGACTCCCATCTTACTGGTGGGAATACTAGGGCTCTGTGTCAGATATGTGCTGTCTGATGCCATGGGTCTACTTGTCCCAACCCCTACACCACGCTTTCTGCCTTAGGAGCCAGGTCTATATGGGCTACATCAATAAGCTTACATACTCCTGTGGTTGAGTTTAGCCAGTGAGGAGCATCATCAAGAGAACAGAGGGGTGGAGGGAGTGTGGTCAGGGTTGTGTCAGCCTGGCCTCCTCTCTGCAAAGTGGCCATGTGTGTCTGTGTTCCCAGCCTGAGGACACTGCTGCTTTGGAGGCCAATTTTCCTTCTGGGCTGCAGTAACCTCTCTCTGCCCTCATTACCTCTGTCCTAAGGTGGTGACGGCTCCACTACTGCCAGCCCTGAGTCCCTGCACTAACCCTGGGTGTCCCCATACCCTGCCTGCATGAATGAATCCCTTTGGAAGTAGATACTCCCCCTCTCAGGCCAAGAATGCTAATTTGGGTGTGCCATCTGTTTCCTACTGGAAGCTTGACTGATATAGACCCGATGAGAGTTAATTAATTTGCCCAAGATTTAGCTCAGCTAGTAAAGAATCTACCTGCAATGCTGGAGACTCTGGTTCGATTCCTGGGTCAGGAAAATTCCCCTGGAGAAAGGAAAAGCTACCCACTCCAGTATTCTAGCCTGGAGAATTCCATGGACAGAGGAGCCTGGCAGGCTACAGTCCATGAAGTCACAAAGAGTTAGACACAAACGAGCAACTATCAGACCTCAGACTTAAAACCAATAAGGGGCAGAGCTGCCTCCTACAGCCATGCTTCCAACTACCCATCTCAGTGGAACAAGCGCCAGTCAGGAACCCAGGTTGCTGTCTTGTGCTCATTGACCAACCAGCTCTGCAGCATCCAGCAGGCAATGCTGCCATTTTAGCTTCCATTTTCAAGGAGTAATGAGTTTGTTGCAGTTCTTTTTAGCTTTCACATGTGATAATTTCCAAACTCCCACTGAAAATAAATCTCTCCCAGACCTGTACTTTCCAGATTTCCCCTTACTGTTAGTTGTCATGGCAAAAGCTTGCATTTATCTCTGATAAACAGCCGAGAAAACAATTTGCAGGGGCAACACTGGAGAGAATGAAGTCAGGCTCCACTGTACAATGTGTTCCGCCTCAAGAAGTCAGGCCTTCCTCATTCTGGTTCAATGCGGATCCCTACTTGCTTCTCTTATTTATCTCCCCCCCGCCTTTGATTCCACTAAATTAAATAACTATTCCCTTTCCTCCAAAGAGCTTTATGTGTTATGAGTAGCTTCAGTCTTCATTCAGAAAAATGCCCAGTTCACCAAAAGTGAACAAAGTTCTTGCTTTTGCAATTCAGCAAAGTCTGTTTTCTTGTTCATGAACACTGAATGCCAACTAGAGAAGCTAAGATTTCGTTGGGAAAAGTGGTTAGCAACATGAACCAAAAGCAGTTTTACTGTTAAGTCTGAGAACTTGGGGGATTGAAGACCACCATTCAGGGGTAGGTCTGATCCCTTGGGTTCCCAACTTACTGGGAGAGAGGGTTGGAGTAAACAGAGGAAGGGAGATGACAATGGGACTGAAGGGGACACAGTGGTGAAGTTGGTAAGGGGTACACCTTGGGTGGGTGGAGAGTGCAAGTTGAAGAAATTTGTTGACACAGCCATTGTCGGCAGGAGGACAGCTAACAAGTAACCCAGCCCTCATCCCTACCCCTAAATCAAGACAAGGAAAGACTTGAGGGACACTAGATTTGATAGAATTTATTTAATGTGAAAAGTATCAGAGAGTCTTAGTGGACCACAAGTTCACAGAGATGGCAATTATTTAAGACAAAGAATTTAGGGTTAGATAATTTAAAGTTTTCACTCAAAATTGCATAGCTTGGGCAAAGTCCAGGTTCAAACCATGATTTTCTCACTATAAAGGCCCGTGTTAGTTTTTTTTAATACTATAGGTTCCTAAGCCTGAGAAGTTGAAAAACCATATGGATTCTCAGGCCTCCACACCTGACTTACTAAACCAGAAAATTCAGGGGAAGTAGCTTTGGAATCACTACTTTTATAAGAGCATTAAAGTGATATGATGTTGGGAGTAGCTGTTAAATAATCCGGGGATGGTGGGGGTGGGTGGAAAACAAGAGTGGTCATTAGTTGACAACGGCCGGAGCTGAGTGATGAGCTCCTGAGGGTTAACTTCTCTCTGTTTTCGTGTGTGTGTTAATGATTTCATCATAGACCATCAAAAAAGGAAAAAAGAATCATGAAGTTTTCTCTCAATCAACCAGGTTGGAGATGTCTCATCCTATGTTATACACTGAGTGGGCTTGCCAATTTGTAAGCAGGCATTGAGAGACGGACTGAAATAAGGTGTCTCATCTGAAAGGGAATTAAGTATTGTTGGCTCCCCAGGAACTCACCATCAGACACTATAGAATGTGGGAATCAGAGAGCTCAAGGAGTCTTGCAAAGTTGAATCTTCCCCTGAGTTCTGACATCATTGCCATAAACTGTTCCCAGTACTCTGTTTGGGGACAGGATTTGCTCTTTTCCTGGGCTTGCTAAGCACCCAGAAAAGGTAAGCTCACAAGACGATGACAGTCTAGGTGCTTTCTCCTGCCCAGCACAGCCAGCACCACCTGCCTGACAGCGGTGGGGAGGCGGGCTGCTGTAGCCTCGCTGGTGAGAGGGCCCTGCTCTGCACGCCCAGTGCCTGGGGGAGATGGTGTGCACATGTCCCACAGCCTGCATTGACCTGTCCAGTCCCTCAATACCTGGTTTAAAATTTTCTAAATTAAATTCTTTCTGTAGAAATCACTGGTAGGGTATATGATTCCTGACTGAGTCTGACTGGTACAGGATGGGTGACAGAAGATGCCGGATCACTAGCATTTGAGAGGTGTGATGGCCATGGTAACTGTAAGGGCTATGGAGACGGCTGGGGACTGTTAGGTGAATGGATGCACTGCAGGACAAAATGGCAGCTCAAGCAAGCCAACCAAGTAAGCCAAAATTAGAAGCTAGAAGTCCTTGGTGGCAGCACCTAAAAAGACTATGTGCTGTGGCTGGATGGCATACCCTGCTGATAAAGATACAGAGAAGTGTGAAGCCATGACCCTAGTGAATATCCTATGCTAAAGTCAAGGGCCTGATTTAGTGACCCCAGGGACCTAGAATGGGGACATCTAGGCAGTGTGCTTGATCGTTCTCAATCCTTGGAGTCCCTGGAACTCTCTGGGCTTGAAGATGAGGCCCATTCCTCCTGTAGACAGCTGCAGTGTCCTTTTCTTTGAGACCATGCTGAGTTCTCTGCTGAGGCAGAGGCCTTGCAGGTGATACTCACCCTTCTCAAGATCTCCTTACCAGCCTGCACAGCTTCTGGGTCAGCACACTTTTCCTATAAAGGGGCACATGATAGATATTTTAGGCTTTGCAGAACAGTCTCTGTCATAACTACTCAGTTCTTCCACTATGTCCAAAAGTATCATGCTGCTATTGTTCAGTCACTAAGTCATGTCTGAATCTTTGCAACCCCATGGATTGCAGCATGCCAGGCTTCCATGTCCTTCGCCGTCTCCTGGAGTTTGCTCAAATTCATGTCTGTTGAGTTGGTGATGCCATTCAACCATCTCGTCCTTTGTCACCCACTTCTCCTCTGGGCTTCAGTCTTTCCCAGCATCAGGGTCTTTCCCAATGAGTTGGCTCTTCACATCAAGTGGCCAAAAAGTATTGGAGCGTCAGCTCTAAGCCTGCTTTTCAAAGACAGCATAGATAATATGCAAACAAATGGGTGTGGCTGGATTCCAACAAAACCTTATTTATAAAAACGGGCTGTATTTGAGCAATGGGCCATAGAGTACCAATCCTGCTCCAGGCCAATACTAAGGCCTCCCACAGCTTGCCCTGGCAGATGAGAGAGAGTCTGTCACACTTAAGAAAAAGTCACAGAACCTCACTCACACATACTGACACGACCCAAGAGGTCACATCTGGAAATGAATTTTGAATGGACTGGACTTGGGGTAAGATATAAGCATGGATAAAGGAGAGGTTACTGATATTTGGGCAGTCCCCCAGGACTCAGGATTTGTATCCTGGCAGGAGCACTGAGAGCCAGTCCTGATCTGCTGCTGAGATAGCCCCCTGCAGCTCAGAAATGATGCTGGCCTTGAGAAAATGAGATGTGGATGCTAGAACTGCCTGGGTAGCCGCAGAGGCAGAACGTTCAGTGAGGGAAGCAGACAAATAAGGTCAGATTGTCTACCAACTAACCAGTCTCTGGGAGAGCCCAGAGGGCATGATCTTCACTAGTGAAATAAGGAACATGCCAGCAAGGGGTGGCCAGCCTGGTTGAAATCGACCTGACAATTGGCCTTTCTGTGCTGCTCTGTGTCTGGACTCCCTGGTGTCTGGGGATGACAGATTTTGGGACGAGTACAGGAGAGTTGACAGCACTTAACCATCAAAGGCAAGGTGGACAGCTATCATAGCTGTAGAAAAGTTGCAAAGGCAACCTGGACTCTTATTTGCAAGGCTAAGGACATTGGGGGCTTCTCTGGTGGCTCAGATGGTAAGGCAGGAGATCTGCAATGCAGGAGACCGGGTTTGATCCCTGGGTCAGGAAGATTCCCTGGAGAAGGGAATGGCTACCCACTCCAGTGTTCTTGCAGGAGAATTCCATAGACAGAGGAGCCCGGGGGCTACAGTCAATGGGGTTGCAAAGAATCAGCCATGATGAGCGACTAACAAACACTTTCACTTTCAAGGGAGCAGTGATTCACAGACCGTGGTATTCCCAACAGTGAGCCTGGAGCACTGCTTGAGCTGTGTAACTGAAGACCAAGAGCAGGCGAGCCAGAGACTGACGCCAGCTGCTGCAATGGAAACTCAGGATCCTTTGCCCAGTTTCCATTTCTGAGCCACTTGTCAGATAGCCAGTCTACTGAAGTGGAGATGGGTGTCCTTGAGGAATAACCCTGCAATGTCACAGCAAGTTCACACAGTAGTGATTATCTTCATCTAGGACCAAGCGGCCCTAGAACCATTTCTCCTGAAGGATGGAATGTTGCATATCCTCAAAGATCTGTGAGTACAAGATCTGAACTGAAACCAATGCCACAAAATCCAAAATCCATCACAGCCCTCTTTTTGATGTGGGGAAATTCTGGCTCTGAATCCGTCTCTTAGCGGTCTAGTGAATCACATACCACCTGGTGTTCATTTTCCTGGTCGCTGAGTTTATAATTGGAATAGACATACTTATCAGCTTGAAGAACACTCTTATAGATTAAGAACCACAATGCTAAGAAAAGCCAAGTGGAAACTCTTGAAACTTCTGCAACCCAGCTAAGATAGAAAATCAGAAGTAATGTCTCTTTCTGGGCTAGATGCCACCTCAAAGACTTTAAGAAGGCAGAGGTCTACTTAGTTGGCTTGTGATGTTTGTTCTTTGGTGAGTCCAAGAAAAGTTACTGTGCTTGACACTTATTGTCAGAGAAGGAGTGAGTTCATTTCAGTCGCTCATTTGTGTCTGGCTCTTTGCGACCCCATGGACTGCAGCACATCAGGTTTCCCCATCCATCACCAACTCCTTCAGACATTTAAAATGGGATTTACAAGTGTAATATATTTTATTTCCTTTTTAAGGTAATTTAATGACCTAATATGATTGTAAGACTTGGACCATAAAGAAGACTGAGCACCAAAGAATTGAGGCTTTCAAATTGTGGTGCTGGGGAAGACTCTTGAAAGTCTCTTGGATCTCTCAGCAAGGAGATTCAAATGAACCAGTCCTAAAGGAAATCAACCCTGAATATTCATTGGAAGGACTGATGCTGAAGCTGAGGCTCTAATACTTTGGCCCTCTGATGTGAAGAGCCGACTCATTGGTAAAGACCCTGATGCTGGGAAAGACTGAGAGCAAGAGGAGAAGCGGGTGACAGAAGATAAGATGGGTGCATCCCTGACTCAATGGACATGAGTTTGAGCAAACTTTGGGAGAAGTGAAGGACGGGGAAGCCTGGCATGCTGCAGTCCATGGGGTCCCAAAGAGTTGGACAAAATTTAGTGACTGCAGAGTAACAACAACATTGTTCTAATGGATAAACCAAACCCCTCTAGGGTCTTTAGGTAATTTTCATCAATAATTAGATTTAATTATTAATTAGAATTATGATTATAAACAGGATTCATCTAGATCTTCTTAAATATTGCTACAATGTTCACTGTTATAGTAAATTTCAAATTAAGGACCATAAGTATAAATCACTTAGTTTTACTATGAATCACAACGCTGGTCTCTAACTTGCATAGGGCAACATCCCTCAAGGACTGAAGAAACTTAAACACTAAATATGAACAGAGTGCTTATTTCAAGAATTGTGAGGAGTCTAAGATTTTAGCTTACTTTCAAACTCACAGGTTTGGTGGGTTTTGCTGGCAAAAGATATGAGACGCCTGGGGCAGAGGCACTCACAGCAGGAGTATGCAGAGTTGCAGCCTTGACTGGTTCCCCAAGTGCCAGTCCCCACAGTGGGATGTGAAGATGCTGGGTGACACCGACACACGTGGTGGTGACAGGGCAGGAGCCCTGAGCTCAGGAGCTGGAACTTTTTCTAGAGGCAATGATCCTGCTTGTCTTCTGAAAGTAAAGAAGGCTGACCTCGACTCTGAGGGGAGACTCTGTCTCTGTTTTCCAAAATCCCTGAAAAGGTGGTCTAGAGCAAAGGCAGTCATACTTCTGCCCACAAGATGTGAAGAAATATGAGAAATAGATGGAAAATTGTGTCAACTCCTCAACCACAAGCCACCTTAAGGTGGTCTTTCTATGGGCTGGATGTCTCCAGCATTTCTAAATTTAAATCTAAATCTGTCTGTGGCTGAAAGGTGTGCTCCTAGTAAGGTGTTGATTCCAAATGATGTTTGAGTTATTTTCTCACATGACTTTTGTGATTGCCTCTCAGTTGGCAGAGACTTCTTTTTTTTTTTTTAAACATCCATCTCAGGGTTTACTACAACATGTTGTTTCCAAATACAAAAGAAGAGGACAGGACAGGGAGCAGGGAGTGGCTACGCTGAGGAAGGGTTTCTGAGATGGGGTGGGCAGGTGGGTGGGCGGCCTAGTCCAGAGGGCAGGAGTCATGCAAGGGGCCAGGGGGCCCTGTTACCTCTCCTTGGCTGGACTTTCCAGAAGATAACAGGAGGGGGTTGGGTCCATTCTGGGGAACCCCTGATGCCAGGCCACTGGGCTGGAAGAAGGAGTGGGAGGCAGGAGAGACGCTTGGAGAGCATTTGGGCCCCATCCCCTCCCTACCTGGGACAGGGAATGGAAGTGACCAGGAAGGGGCTCTTGACAGGTGCCTGGTGCCACCAGCAAGGCAAGTGGGGGTGCTGAGACAGGACCTTCTCGCAGCACAACTACTCACTTCAACAGCTGAAGAGTCTTAATGGCCCATGGCTCACTGGCTAGAATACTGCCAGGGACTTGTTGGTGACCTTGATGGTCAAGGTGATCCTGGCTTCATGTTTACTGTGCCAAAGTTCTCCAAAGAGGACGTTCTCCCCAACTGGGCACCTGCACTTTCCTTTCCCATGACCTCCTCCTATTGACTCCTCACAGATGGCCAGACCTCCAGCTGCCACACTGTTTGACTGGATTTGTTGTTGTTCAGTTGCTCAGTCGAGTCTGACTATTTGCGACCCCATGGACTGCAGCACGCCAGGCTTCCCTGTCCTTCACCATCTCCCAGAGCTTTCTCAAACTCATGGCTGAATTTAGCATGTTTATTTACATCATCATCCTTTTTGTATTAGACCTGTGTTTTCGACCACAAACCTCAGCCCTATGTCTGACTAATGATCTTTACACTGAAAGAAGACCATTTTTGGGGTTCTTCAATGGGCTAGAAAAGGGCATTCTCTCCCTTGATTATCCCCAGTTCTAGAAGGTGACAAGCATGCCCTTGGGGCTGCAGGAGAAGAAACTCATTCCGTGCTGGTCCTGCAGAGACATAACGGCTATGGCAGCAGCCCCTGTGCTGTGGCCAGAACTCACAACTCTGGGCCCCGGCTGGCAGCCCATCTGCCGTGCCCGTTGGTGGAAGCACAGCCCCATCCCAGGAGGGCCGCCTATCAGGAAGCTGAGTCCAGCACCAGAGTATTCACCTTCACGGCACAGAAGCAGCACCTGGAGAAGAGGGAGCACTTACCACAGGTGCCCCTCCCTCCCATAAAGACGTCACTCATCTCCTGGCATAGCGGCTGTGCTCCAACAGCTCTCACAATGGAAATGGGTCAGGGAGAAGGGCTGCCATAGTGGGATGAAGCTGCCTACATGGAGATGTGGTTTTGATGGAAATGTGAGAAGTAATCACTGCCCCAACGTGGCTTCTGGCTTGAACAGCTGGAAACAAATAAGATTCCTTCCCTTTTCAAATTCTAAATTAATGATAGCCTGAGTGGAGTATTATTATAGGGGACTGGAATGCAAAAGTAGGAAGTCAAGAAACACCTGCAGTAACAGGTAAATTTGGCCTTGGAATACAGAATGAGGCAGGGCAAAGGCTAATTGAGTTTTGCTAAGAGAATACACTGGTCATAGCAAACACCCTCTTCCAACAACACAAGAGAAGACTCTACACATGAACATCACCAGATGGTCAACACCGAAATCAGATTGATTATATTCTTTGCAGCCAAACATGGAGAAGCTCTATACAGTCAGCAAATAAAAGACCGGGAGCTGACTGTGGCTCAGATCATGAACTCCTTATTGCCAAATTCAGACTTAAATTGAAGAAAGTTGGGAAAACCACTAGACCATTCAGGTATGACCTAAATCAAATCCCTTATGATTATACAGTGGAAGTGAGAAATAGATTTAAGGGCCTAGATCTGATAGATAGAGTGCCTGATGAACTATGGAATGAGGTTCGTGACATTGTACAGGAGACAGGGATCAAGAACATCCCTATGGAAAAGAAATGCAAAAAAGCAAAATGGCTGTCTGGGGAGGCTTTACAAACAGCCGTGAAAAGAAGAGAAGTGAAAGGAGAAAAGGAAAGATATAAGCATCTGATTTCAGAGTTCCAAAGAATAGCAAGGAGACATAAGAAAGACTTCTTCAGCGATCAATGCAAAGAAATAGAGGAAAACAAAAGAATGGGGAAGGCTAGAGATCTACTCCAGAAAATTAGAGATACCAAGGGAACATTTCATTTCAAAGATGAGCTTGATAAAGGACAGAAATGGTATGGATCTAACAGAAGCAGAAGATATTAAGAAGAGGTGGCAAGAATACATGGAAGAACTGTACAAAAAAGATCTTCATGACCCAGATAATCACAATGGTGTGATCACTCACCTAGAGCCAGACATCGTGGAATGTGAAGTCAAGTGGGCCTTAGAAAGAATCACTATGAACAAAGCTAGTGGAGGTGATGGAATTTCAGTTGAGCTATTTCAAATCCTGAGGATGATGCTGTGAAAGTGCTGCACTCAATATGCCAGCAAATTTGGAAAACTCAGCAGTGGCCTTAAGACTGGGAAAGGTCAGTTTTCATTCTAATCCAAAAGAAAGGCAATGCCAAAGAATGCTCAAACTACCGCACAATTGCACTCATCTCGTACGCTAGTAATGTAATGCTCAAAATTCTCCGAGCCAGGCTTCAACAATACGTGAACTGTGAACTTTCAGATGTTCAAGCTGGTTTTAGAAAAGGCAAAAGAACCAGAGATCAAATTGACGACATCTGCTGGACCATGGGAAAAGGAAGAGAGTTTCAGAAAAACATCTATTTCTGCTTTATTGACTATGCCAAAGCCTTTGACTGTGTGGATCACAATAAACTGTGGAAAATTCTGAAAGAGATGGGAATACTAGACCACCTGACCTGCCTCTTGAGAAACCTATATGCAGGTCAGGAAGCAACAGTTAGAACTGGACACGGAAAAACAGACTGGTTCCAAATAGGAAAAGGAGTACGTCAAGGCTATATATTGTCACTGTGCTTATTTAACTTATCAGTTCAGTTCAGTTCAGTAGCTCAGTGGTGTCCGACTCTTTGCAAGCCCATGAACAGCAGCACGCCAGGCCTCCCTGTTCATCACCATCTCCTGGAGTTCACTCAGACTCATGTCCATCGAGTCCGTGATGCCATCCAGCCATCTCATCCTTGCTCATCCCCTTCTCCTCCTGCCTCCAATCCCACCCAGCATCAGAGTCTTTTCCAATGAGTCAACTCTTCGTATGAGGTGGCCAAAGTACTGGAGTTTCAGCTTTAGCATCAGTCCTTCCAAAGAAATCCCAGGGTTGATCTCCTTCAGAATGGACTGGGTGGATCTCCTTGCAGTCCAAGGGACTCTCAACAGTCTTCTCCAACACCACAGTTAAAAAGCATCAATTCTTTGATGCTCAGCCTTCTTCACAGTCAAACTCTCACATCCATAAATGACCACAGGAAAAACCATAGCCTTGACTAAACGGACCTTAGTTTGCAAAATAATGTCTCTGCTTTTGAATATGCTACCTAGGTTGGTCATAACTTTTCTTTCAAGGAGTAAGCATCTTTTAATTTCATGGTGCAATCACCATCTGGAGTGATTTTGGAGCTCAAAAAAATAAAGTCTGACACTGTATCCACTGTTTCCCCATCTATTTCCCATGAAGTGATGGGGCTGGATGCCATGATCTTCGTTTTCTGAATGTTGAGCTTTAAGCCAACTTTTTCGCTCTCTTCTTTCACTTTCATCAAGAGGCTTTTTAGCTCCTCTACACTTTCTGCCATAAAGGTGGTGTCATCTGCATATCTGAGGTTATTGATATTTCTCCCGGAAATCTTGATTTCAGCTTGTGTTTCTTCCAATCCAGCATTTCTCATGATGTACTCTGAATAGAAGTTAAATAAGCAGGGTGACAATATACAGCCTTGACGTACTCCTTTTCCTATTTGGAACCAGTCTGTTATTCCATGTCCAGTTCTAACTGTTGCTTCCTGACCTGCATATAGGTTTCTCAAGAGGCAGGTCAGGTGGTCTGGTATTCCCATCTCTCTCAGAGTTTTCCACAGTTTTGTGATCCACACAGTCAAAGGGTTTGGCATAGTCAATAAAGCAGAAATAGATGTTTTTCTGGAACTCTCTTGCTTTTCCCATGATCCAGCAGATGTTGGCAATTTGATCTCTGGTTCCTCTGCCTTTTCCAAAACCAACTTGAACATCAGGGAGTTCACGGTTCACGTATTGCTGAAGCCTGGCTTGGAGAATTTTGAGCATTACTTTACTAGCATGTGAGATGAGTGCAATTGTGTGGTAGTTTGAGCATTCTTTGGCATTGCCTTTCTTTGGAATTGGAATGAAAAATGACCTTTTCCAGTCCTGTGGCCACTGCTGAGTTTTCCATTGCTGGCATATTGAGTGCAGCACTTTCACAGCCTCATCTTTCAGGATTTGAAATAGCTCAACTGGAATGCCATCACCTCCACTAGCTTTGTTTGTAGTGATGCTTTCTAAGGCCCACTTGACTTCACGTTCTAAGATGTCTGGCTCTATATTAGTGATCACATCTTCTTGATTATCTGGGTCGTGAAGATCTTTTTTGTACAGTTCTTCTGTGTATTCTTGCCACCTCTTCTTAATATCTTCTGCTTCTGTTAGGTCCAGACCATTTCTGTCCTTTATTGAGCCAAATGTTCCCTTGGTATCTCTAATTTTCTTGAAGAGATCTCTGGTCTTTCCCTTTCTGTTGTTTTCCTCTATTTCTTTGCATTGATCGCTGAGGAAGGCCTTCTTATCTCTTCTTGCTATTCTTTGGAACTCTGCATTCAGATGCTTATATCTTTCCTTTTCTCCTTTGCTTTTCGCCTCTCTTCTTTTCACAGCTATTTGTAAGGCCTTCCCAGACAGCCATTTCGCTTTTTTGCATTTCTTTTCCATGGGGATGGTCTTGATCCTGTCTCCTGTACAATGTCAGGAACCTTATTCCATAGTTCATCAGGCACTCTATCTATCAGATCTAGGCCCTTAAATCTATTTCTCATTTCCAATCCTACCTCAAGAAACAAGGAAAACATCACATAGACAGCCTAACTTTACACTTAAAGCGACTGGAAGAAGAACAAAAAAACCCCAAAATTAGTAGAAGGAAAGAAATCATAAAGATCTGAGCAGAAATAAATGGAAATGAAATGAAAGAAACAATAGTAAAGAATATTAAAACTAAAAGCTGGTTCTTTGAGAAGATAAAAAAAAAATTGACTAACCTTTAGCCAGACTCATCAAGAAAAAAAGAGAGAAGAATCAAATCAACAAAATTAGTAGTGAAGAAAAAGAAGTTACAACAGACAATGCAGAAATACAACGGATGATAAGAGACTGTTATGAACAACTATATGGCAATAAAATGGATAACCTGGAAGAAATAGACAGATTCGTAGAAAAGTTCAATCTTCTAAGATTGAACCAGGAAGAAATAGAAATTATGAACAACCCAATTACAAGCACTGAAATTGAAACTGTAATCAAAAATCTCCCCAAAACAAAAGCCCAGGGCCAGATGGCTTCACAGGAGAATTGTATCAAACATTTAGAGAAGAGTTAATGATTATCCTTCTAAAACTCTTTCAAAAAATTGCAGAGGAAGGAACACTTCCAAACTGATTCTATGAGGCCACCATCACCCTGATACCAAAACCAGAAAGACAACACAAAAAAGAAAACTACTGGCTAATATCACTGATGAGCATGGATGCAAAAATCTTCAATAAAATTTTAGCAAACAGAATTAAGCAACACATCGAAAAGCTCATAAACCATGATCAAGTTGGGTTTATTCCAGGAATGCAAGAATTCTTCAATATGTACAAACCAATCAATGTGATACACCATATTAACAAATTGAAAGATAAAAACCATATGATCATCTCAATAGATGTAGAAAAGGCCTTTGACAGCATGCAGCACCCATTTTTGATTAAAACTCCTCAAAAAATGGATATAGAGGGAACCTACCTCAACATAGTAAAGGCCATATAGGATGAGCCTATAGCAAACATTATTTTCAATGGTGAAAAACCAAAAGCATTCCCCCTAAGATCAGGAACAAGACAAGGGTGTCCACTTTCACCACTATTATTCAACACATTTCTGAAAGTCCTTGCTACAGCAATCAGAAAAGAAAGAGAAATAAAAAGAATCCAGATTGGAAAAGAAGAAGTAAACCTCTCACTGTTTGCAGATGACATGATACTATACACAAAAAACTTAAAGATACTATCAGAATATTACTAGAGCTAATCAGTGAATTTAACAAAGTTGCAGGATACATAGAAATCATTTGCATTTCTATATACTAACAATGAAAAATCAGAAAGAGAAATTAAGGAATCAATCCAGTTCACCATTGTAACAAAAGATATAAATATCTCGGAATAAACTTACCAACCAGACCACCTGACCTGCCTCTTGAGAAACCTATATGCAGGACAGGAAGCAACAGTTAGAACTGGACATGGAACAACAGACTGGTTCCAAATAGGAAAAGGAGTACGTCGAGGCTGTATATTGCCACCCTGCTTATTTAACTTATATGCAGAGTACATCATGAGAAACGCTGGGCTGGAAGAAGCAGAAGCTGGAATCAAGATTGCCAGGAGAAACATCAATGACCTCAGATATGCAGATGACACCACCCTTATGGCAGAAAGTGAAGAGGAACTAAAGAGCCACTTGATGAAAGTGAAAGAGGAGAGTGAAAAAGTTGGCTTAAAACTCAACATTCTGAAAACGAAGATCAGGGCATCTGGTCCCATCACTTCATGGGAAATAGATGGGGAAACAGTGGCTGACTTTACTTTTTGAGCTCCAAAATCACTGCAGATAGTGATTGCAGCCATGAAATTAAAAGACGCTTACTCCTTGGAAGGAAAGTTATGACCAACCTAGATAGCATATTCAAAAGCAGAGACATTACTTTGGCAGCAAAGATCCGTTTAGTCAAGGCTATGGTTTTCCCTGTGGTCATGTATGGATGTGACAGTTGGACTGTGAAGAAGGCTGAGTGCTGAAGAATTGATGCTTTTGAACTGTGGTGTTGGAGAAGACTCTTGAGAGTCTCTTGGACTGCAAGGAAATAAAAAGGAGATCCAATCAGTCCATTCTGAAGGAGATCAGTCCTAGGTGTTTTTTGGAAGGACTGATGCTAAAGCTGAAACTCCAGTACTTTGGCCACCTCATGCGAAGAGTTGACTCTGGAAAAGACTTTGATGCTGGGAGGGATTGGAGGCAGGAGAAGAAGGGGAGGACAGAGGATGAGATGGCTGGATGGCATCACCGACTCGATGAACATGAGTTTGAGTGAACTCTGGGAGTTGGTGATGGACAGAGAGGCCTGGAGTGCTGCAATTAATGGGGTCACAAAGAGTTCGACATGACTGAGCAACTGAAATGAACTGAAGGAGAAAAAGAACTGTACCCAGAAAATTATAAGACACTGATGAAAGAAATCAAAGATGACATAAACAGATGGAGAGATAATCCATGTTTCTGGGTAAGAAGAATCAATTTTGTGAAAATGACTATACTACCCAACACAGTTCAATGCAATCCTTATCAAATTACCAGTGGCATTTTTCACAGGACTAGAACAAAAAATTTCACAATTCAAATGGAAACACAAGAGACCCCAAATAGCCAAAGCAGTCTTGAGAAAGAAGAATAGAGCTGGAGGAATCAACCTTCCTGATTTCAGATAATACTCCAAAGCTACAGTCATCAAGACAGTATGATACTGGAATAAAAACAGAAATATAGACCAATGGAATGAGATAGAAAGCCCAGAAATAAGCCCATGCACCTATGGGTACCTTATTTTTGACAAAGGAGCCAAGAATATACAATGGGGCGAAGACAGCTTCTTCAATAAATGGTGCTGGGAAAACTGGACATCTACATGTAAAAGAATGAAATTAGAACACATCCTAACACTATACACAAAGATAAACTCAAAATGGATTAAAGAGCTAAATGTAAGACCAGAAACTATAAAAGTCTTAGAGGAAAACATAGGCAGGACACTTCATGACATAAATCAAAGCAAGATCCTCTATGACCCATCTCTTAGAGTAACGGGAACAAAAACAAGTGGGACCATATTAAACTTAAAATATTTTGGACAGCAAGGTAACTATAAGCTAGGTGAAAAGACAGCCCTCGGAATGGGAGAAAATAATAGCAAATGAAACAACTGACAAAGGATTAATTTCCACAATATACAAGCGGCTCACACAACTCAATACCAGAAAAACAAACAACCCAATCAAAAATTGGGAAAAAGACCTAAACAGACATTTCTCCAAAGAAGACAAGCAGATGGCTAACAAACATATGAAAAGATGCTCAACATTGCTCATTATTAGAGAAATGCAAATCAAAACCATAATGAGATACCACCTCACACCAGTCAATATGGCCATCATTAAATGTTTCTAAACAATAAATGCTGGAAGGGTTGTGGTAAAAAGGGAACACTCTTGCGCTGTTGGTGGGAATGTAAATTGACACAGCCACTATGGAAGATGGTATGGAGATTCCTTAAAAAACTGGGAATAAGATCACCATATCCCAGCCATATCCCACCAATCACCAGCAATCCCACTCCTAGGCATACACCCTGAGGAAACCAGGGTTGAAAAAGACACATGTATCCCATTGTTCATTGCAGCACTATTTACAATACCTAGAACATGGAAGCAACCTAGATGTCCATCAACAGATGAATGGATAAAGAAGTTGTTTTACATATACACAATGGAATATTACTCAGTCATAAAAAAGAACGCCTTTGAGTTAGTTCTGATGAGGTGGATGAATCTAGAGCTTGTTATACAGAATGAAGTGAGTCAGAAAGAGAAAGATAAATATCATGATCTAACACACATATACAGAATCTAGAAAAATGGTACTAGAATGGAAGAATTTATTTACAGGGCAGCAATGTAGAAATAGACATAGAGAAGACTTATAGACATGGGGAGAGGGGAGTAGAGGGTGAGATGTATGGAAAGAGTAACATGGAAACTTACATTACCATATGTAAAACAGACAGTCAACAGCAATTTGCTATATGGCTCAGGAAACTCAAACAGGGGCACTGTATCAATCTAGAAGGGTGAGATGGGGCAGGAGATGGGAGGGAGGTTCAAAAGGGAGGGGTTATATGTGTACCTGGCTGATTCATGTTGAGGTTTGACAGAAAACAACAACATTCTGTAAAGCAATTATCCTTCAATAAAAAAAATTTTTTTAAATTACCAAGTTGATCCTACAATATATTAAAAGAGACCGAGTTGGGTTTATCCTAGGAATGTTGGTTGATTCAATAACCATACCTTGTATGGTTTAATAACCATACACTGAAATTCACCCAATCTACAGAATTAAAAAGGAAAATAACCCCACATAATAAGCTCAATAGAGGCAGAAAAAAAATTTGTCAAAATTCAACTTCTATTTGTGATTTAAACACTCAGAAAACTACGAATGGGCAGGAACTTCTTCAATCTGACAAAAGGAATCTATCAGATAACTATAGCTAACCTCATACATATTTAATGATGAAAGACTGAATACTTTAAGACTGAATGGAGATGGCGATGGCACCCCATTCCAGCACTCTTGCCTGGAAAATCCCACCCGCCTGGTGGGCAGCAGTCCATGGGGTCACACGACTGAGCGACTTCTTTCACTTTTCACTGTCATGCACTGGAGAAGGAAATGGCAACCCACTCCAGTGTTCTTGCCTGGAGAATCCCAGGGGTGGGGGAGCCTCGTGGGCTGCCGTCTATGGGGTCACACAGAGTCGGACACGACTGAAGCGACTTAGCAGCAAGACTGAAAGGATGTTTACTGTCATAGTCTTATACTGGAGACCTTCGCCAGCACAATGAGTCAAGAATGTGAAACAAAAGAAAGAAATAAGTCGATCTTTAATCACAGACAACACTCTTTTCTGTAGGAAGCTCAAAGAATCTAGAAAAAAAGCTGAAATTAATAAGTGGATTTTGCAAGTTCACAAGATAAAAAGTCAATACAAAAATCAATTTTCTTTCTGCATACTAGCAACAAACCATCGGAAATTGACATTTAAAGCACCATTTATAATAGCTTAAAACATACAACATTTAGGGATAAATCTAACAAGATGGGCAAAACTTGGATGCCAAAAATTATGAAACACTGCTGATAGAAATTAAAGAAGATCTAAATAAATGTATATAATATATACAAATGTATATAATAAAGGCATATCACATTTATGAAGAGGAAAATTCAATATTATCAGGATGTCAGTTCTCTCCAAATTGGTCTACATATTGAATGCAAATCCAAACAAAATTCCAGCAGGCCTTTTTTTCTTCCCTTGTAGACATCGACAAGGAGGTTGTAAAATATATTGGAAATAAGACGCTTTGAAAAAGAGCAACAAAGTTAGAGGATCCCCAACATCTGATTTCAAGTTTTACTATGAAGGTACAGTAATCAAAAGAATGGAGTTTTGGCATAAGAATAGACATATAGAAACAGAGTGCTTAGAAATAGACCCACACATATGTGGGCTGTTGTATTTTGACAAAGTTGCCAAGATAATTCAATGGAGAAATGATAGTCTTTCCCACAAATTTTTAAAAGATCTTGAGCACTTACAACATATACAAAAATTAACTCAAAGTCATAGACCTAAATGGAAGAGCTAAACTATAAAATTAATAGAAGAAAACTTAGGGAAATCTTTGTCACTTGGGTTAGACAAAGTATTTTTAGACAAGACATTAAAAGTATGAATTATAAAAGAAGAAATGGCAAACTGGATTTCATCAAAATTTTAAATTTCTGCTCTTTAACATGAAAAAAACAAGCTATAGACTTAGAAAATATTTATATAACACATAAAAACACAAAAGATGTGTATCCAAAATATATAAATGAATCTTCCAATTAAATTATAAGGAGGCAACTCTACAAAAACTGAGTAGATCTAAACAGATACTTCACTAAAGAAGTTATAGGTATTACAAATAAGCACATGAAAATATACCTAGTATTATTTTTCCCTAAAAGTGTGCATATTAAAACCCCCAATGGGGGGAAAGATAAATTGGAACTTTGGGACTGATACCTATACACTGCTCTATTTAAAACAAGTAACTAACAAGGTCTGTCTAGTCAAAGCTATGGTTTTTCCAGTTGTCATGTATAGATGTGAGAGTTGAACCATAAAGGGGGCTGAGCGCTGAAGAATTGATGCTTTTGAACTGTGGTGTTGGGGAACACTCTTGAGAGTCCCTTGGACTGCAAGGAGATCCAACCAGTCAATTCTAAAGGAAATCAATCCTGAAAATTCATTGGAAGGAATGATGCTGAAGCTCCAATACTTTGGCCACCTAATGCGAAGAGCCAAGTCATTAGAAAAGACTCTGGTGCAGGGAAAGATTGAAGGCGGGAGGAGAAAGGGACAACAGAGGATGAGATGAGATGGTTGGATGGCATCACCAACTCAGTGGACACAAGTTTGAATCAACTCTGGGAGATGATGATGGACAGGTAGGCCTGGCGTGCTGCAGTCCATGGGGTTGCAGAGTCAAACACATCTCGGCAACTAAACAAAACAATATATATATAACTGAATCATTTGCTGTATACATGAAACTAATGTAACATTGTAAATTGACTATAACAAAAAATAAAAAATTTTAAATAAATAAAAGTTATTTAAGCTGATAAAAAAAATAAAACCCCAAACTCAAGTAGTTGTTTTTTTCCAAACCTACAATATCAAGTATTGATGAGGATGCTGATTACAATGGAAAATATTATAGCCTCTTTGGAAATATTATTATAAATTAACATATAAATTATACATATATAATTATTATATATCATGTGTGTGTTAGTTGCTTAGCCATGTCCGACTCTTTGCAACCCCAGTAATTATTAAATAAATCATATTAAACTAATTATAATTAATTATAATTAAATATTATATAATAATTATACAATCTATTTATATTGTATTATATATTGTATGTATAATATATTATGTAAATATAATATAATTACATTATATTATAATATAATTTATTAAATTTATAGATTATAATAAATAAATTAATATTGATATAATTAAAAATTATATATAATTATATATTTATATAGTTAATTAAGCATATAATTATTTAATTAGATTTATATATGTAATTAATTTATATATGTTTAGTCTTTTATTTATATATTTAATTAATTTATATATGTTTAATTAATTTATTTTATATATTCAATTAAGCATTATATATTTAATTAATATATAATATATATATTATATATAATTATACATAATATATTATGTAAATTAATTATAAATATAAAAATATTATAGCCACCATGAAAACTTATTGAACTATATATACTTCAAAAATATACATATTAAAATAATCATGTACACTTGTGGTGGATTCATGTCAATGTATGGCAAAACCAATACAGTATTGTAAACTAAAAAAATAAAATTTAAATTAAAGAAAAATAAAATACTTAAAAATATATATATATTCTTACACTTTGTAAATTATACTGAAAAAAATTTATTTTTTTATTTTACTTTATTTTACTTTACAATACTATATCGGTTTTGCCACACATCAACATGAATCTGCCACAGATGTACACGTGTTCCCCATCCTGAACCCCCCTCCCACCTCCCTCCCCATCCCATCTCTCTGGGTCATCCCAGTGCACCAGCCCCAAGCATCCTGTATCCTGCATTGAACCTAGACTGGCAATTCATTTCTCATATGATATTATACATGTTTCAATGCCATTCTCCCAAATCATCCCACCCTCTCCCTCTCCCACAGAGTCCAAAAGACTGTTCTATACATCTGTGTCTCTTTTGCTGTCTTGCATACAGGGTTATCGCTACCATCTTTCTAAATTTCATATATATATGTTAGTATACTGTACTGGTGTTTTTAAAACACTTTAAAATACTCTTTCCACAAAGGAAATTTCAGTCCTGGATGACATCACTCTGCCAGGTTATACCTACTATCTAAGTAAAAGTAATGCCTATCTACAGAGAACTAAAACTTGCAAAAAATAATAGAAAAAGAGGGAACTTGTCTTAACTTGTTTTATCAGGCCAGTGTAACTTTGATCCCCAAACCCACAAAATGGTATATATATATTGTTTTATATATAAATAAACTTATAGACCAACCTCACTCAAGAATTGTCCAAAATTCCTAAATAAAACAGCAGCAAATCTAATCCAGCAGTACATATAAAAAAGATAACACAACCTTACCAAGTTGGGTTAATTCTAAAAATGCAAGACAAGTTTTACATTTGAAAACCAATCAATGTTACTCATTACATAGAATAAAAAAGAAAACGCTTACAATTATCTCAATATATGCAGAATAAGCACTTGATAGCATTCTGTACCCATTTATTTTTTAAAACTCTTCAGCAAACATTATAATTAACAGTGAGATATGTAAAGCTTTCTCTCTCGGGTCAGAATAAGGATGTCTACTATCACCAGCAATATTTAACATTATATTAGTGATTCAAATCGATACAATAAAGCAATGAGAATAAATATTGGGTATGAAAATTGGAAGGCACACATTACAACTGTTTATTCTCAAATAACATAATTGTGTATGCAGAAAATTTTTAATTTACAAAATACGTTATTTCAATAAATTGCCAGATACAAGGTCAATACAGAAAATAAAAAATACTGTATTCTTACACAGAAGCAATAAATATAAAATAAACTCTAAAATCAATAGTATATACAATACCATATTAAATCACATGGGACCAAATCTAATAAGATATTCAAGGCAAGAAAACAATATTAAGGGAAACTAAAGAAGATTTAAATAAATGGAGGAAAATACAATGATCATGAATAAAATAGACCAAACAATAGAAAAAATCAGAGAATGGAGAAAATTTGTAGAGATATACTCAGATTGATAGATTCAATAAAATTCCCACTGATGTGTGGGTGTGTTTTTGTGTAGAAATCAACAAGCTGATTCTAAAATTTATGGGGAAATGCAAAAGCTGTGACATTCTAAAGAAGCACAGCATAAAGGACTTACTTTATCATTCTTACTTATTATAGAGCTAGAATGAGCGATGTTAGGGCAAGAACAAATAAACCAATGGCACAGAATATGACCTGAAAACAGATTCATAAACGTGCGTGTTCAGGAGGAGCACTTGGAAACAGCAGGGGAAAACAGAGTTTTAGTAAATGATGATGCATCAGTTAGGTATCCAGATGGGGATAGGATGAAACTTGACCCTTCTTACCACCTTACACCACAGACAAAATTAAATTCCGAGTGGACTGTAGATTTACCTGTGAAAAGATAAAACAGTAAGTCTTCATGAACATACATAGGAGAACTTCTTTGTGACTCTGAAGTAGGCAAGACACAGAAATCACTAACCATATCGGAAAGGATGGTAACAGTACCCTCATGAAAATTAAGTGGAGCTGGTTATTGACTTAGGTATGAGGAACAATTAACACCTGTGCAACTGTTATATATAAGCAGTGTAAAGATGAAGAGTATAGCCTTAAATCTAAGCTACAGTGTGGTACCACCTCACACTGGGGGCTTCCCAGGTGGTGCAGTGGTAAAGAATTCACCTGCCAGTGTAGGAGATGCAAAAAATGAGGTTTCAATCCCTGGGTCAGGAAGATCCCCTGGAGAAGGAAATGCAACCCATTGCAGTATTCTTGCCTGGAAAACTCCATGAACAGAGGAGGCTGGAGGGCTACCATCCATGGGGTTGCGAAGAGTCAGAGGTGACTAAGCAACTGGGCACCCATGCACCACCTCACACTGATCAGAATGGCCATCATCAAAAAGTCTAGAAATAGAAAATGCTGGAGAGGGTGTGGAGAGAAGGGAAACCTCCTATGTTCTTGGTGGGAATGTAAATTGGTGAAGCTACTGTGGAGAACAGTATGGAAGTTCCTTTAAAAACTAAAAATAGACTTACCATATGATCCAGCAATCACACACTTGGGCAAACATCCAAAGAAAACTCTAATTCAAAAAGATACATGCACACTAATGTTCATAGTAGCACTATCTATAATAGTCAAGGCATGGAAGCAATGGAAGTGTCCACTGGCAGATGAATGAATGAAGAAGACATGGTATATATACACAATGGATATTACTGAACCATAGAAACGAGTGTAATAATGCCATTTTGTAGCAACATGGATGACTTAGAGATTATATTAAGTGAAGTAAGTTAGACAAAGAAAGGCAAATACCACATGATATCACTTACAGGTGGCATTTTTTAAAAAGATACTAATGAACTTATTTACAAAACAGAAATAGACTCAAAGAATTTATGGTTACCAAAGGGCAAATGAGGAGAGGGATAAATTAGGAGCCGAGACCAACGTGTACACACCATCATATATAAAATAAATAACCAACAATGACCTACTGTATAGCACAGGGAACTCTAGTCAATGTTTTATAATAACCCATAAGGGAAAATAATCTAAAAAAGAATATATATGTATGTATAACTGAATCACTGTGGTATATACTTGAAACTGAAACAACACCGTGAAATAACTATACCTCAATTTTAAAAAAGAGTATTGCCTTTTCAGAAAAGTGAAAGTGAAGTCACTCAGTCGTGTCCGACTCTTTGCGACCCCATGGACTGCAGCCTACCAGGCTCCTCCCTCCGTGGGATTCTCCAGGCAACAGTATTGGAATGGGTTGCCATTTCCTTCTCCAGGGGATCTTCCTGACCCAGGGATTGAACCCTGGTCTCCTGCATTCCAGGCAGACACTTTAAGCTCTGAGCCACCAGGGAAGTCCCTTTTTCAGAAAAAGTTGTCTGTAATTCAGATCTCACAAGGAAACAAGTAAGCAACATTTCCCAGACTTTAAGGACAAATGCAGGAGTGAGAGGAGGTAGGGACGTTTATGTCATCTGGGAAATTCAACTTTCAGTGGTCTCCTGGGTACAGGCTGAGATGCCTTTCCATAAACCTCTCCTCATCGGGCTTGCTCAGGGTTTCTGCTCCATGGGCATGGGCATGGGTCTCCCAAAAGAGCAAATGTTTTAAATAGCAACCTGAACAAGTTGGAGGCACAGAAGGGTGAGCCGGCAGTTAAGACTGAAGAAGCTGGGGCAAGGGCTGGGGGTCACACTTCAGTAAACTTCCACAAAGTTCCAGCGCCCAGTCACTACGCTTGTGCAGTAAAAACAGCAAGTCCAATCGAGTCAGGATTAGGTCAATGAAGTCATTATCTAAACAACCCTGTGAACATAAACGGGGATGTAAGACTTCAGGAGTGAAGTCCAGAAATTATCTCTAACTTCAGAGAGAGTGAATGGCTCTCACATCACTACCTTGACGAGTAACATTTCCAGAAAATTTCATTTCTGCCCCCCACATGCATACACCTTTTTTTTCTTTCATCTCCTCACTCACTAACTCTATCTTCCTTTTCTCTCTGTTTTATTTCTCATTTCCTCCCTGTTTTCCTCTGTCTTGACTCCTAATTCTTCCTAAATTTCTAGCTCTTTCTCTTTAGAGTAATCATTTTCCATCTTTTTACTGTCTTTCTCTTCTACTCTGTCTAGGTACCTTTCCCCTTTGTCTTTCACTCATTTTCTCTCCCTTACAAGCACTACCTCTGTGCTTCTCTGCCTCTCTGTCACCCTCCTTCCACTTCTTGTTCTGTCAGATCCAGGGTAGTATTAGAGGAGGTCACACCAGAACTGCCATCCATCTGGTTCTCACTTTGCTCACCTCTGGAGACACATGAGCCTATAAACCTCCCACGACCCCTCTGGATCCTTTCCAGAGATATGTATCTGGAAAGATACATATAAGGTATAAGGGGGAGGAGGATGGAGCTGGGTGGGAGGGATGACAGCTTATCAATATCCAGGAGACCCGGCATCATCTAGCAGCTGGAGGGAGTTTGCTGTCAGGCTGTAAACCACCCCCCAGTATCATGGGGCTGGTAGATTTTGTGCATGAACGTGATGGGCTCACACAGGTTTATCAGCTTCTGAGTTACTGCATCTCCCTGACACAATCTTCAAGCAGAATGTGTGAGATGATACAAGAGGGAAAGAAGAGGAAAGGAAAGAAATCCAGCTTTTGATGTGACTTTGCAACCCTGGGCCAGGGCAAGATTGCTGCCTTGCAGGTCTATTTTTCCATCATACATTTCATTCCAGATCAGAACCTAAGTCGATTCACTTGATTTTTTTTCATACATTTATGTGCCTTTTTGATATTGATACAAAAATAAACAGTACAGAATCCAATTGCAGTGTGGTTCATTAAAACAATTTTTAAAATTGCTTGAGCAATTAGCCAAGAGATCTTTTATGTTAAAGTCACGCCTGAACAATTTATGAATTGGTGAAGTCTTCATTAAATCAGTTAATCAGGCGTCCACTGCTTTAGCTGTCAGGCCTGGCTTAGATGATTGCTGGTGTGACATGAAACTGTTGACATTTTGCTCTGAGTCAGTCAGACGTGATGTATCATCTTGGTCAGAGACCCGCCTGCCCATTAGAATAAGGTGCTCCTGGAAGTGTGTTCAGAACCTGTTTGGGTGGGAGAAGAGTAGTCCATGAGAACAATGAACCGTCACCACACAACTAGGACAGGCTCAGGCCAGACAGGCAGGGTCCACGGAGCAGAAATGGTGGGAAAAAGAAGAGACAGCACAAGGGAAAGGGGAGGGAGAGACCAGCAGCCTCGCAGCTGCCATTCCTGTGAACCTGCTGCATACACCACCCACTCAGTCACACAGCTCCAAAGTCCTGAAGAGCGACTGCTAATATTCCCATTCCACAGGTGAAGAAACTGAGTTTCCTAGCAGTTCACAGAACATGAACCTCCTACTTTATATACTTCATGAATCTTATCTCTTGTAATCACCACAACCCCCTTTGAAGTCTTTTACAAATGGGAAAATGGAGTAGCTTGCAGTTGTTTAAGAACTTGCCTAGAATCAAACAGCTGGACACTGCAGAGCATGGCTGAGCGCAGTTGCAGACACTGTCACACAGCCCTCCTTGCTTTCCTGGGAACAGAGGGTAGAGGCCAGCAGAGGGAGAACCTCACACCGTACAGTCTACCGAGTGTCACCCCTGATTCATGGCTGCAAAGCTATTGCTCGAGACCAGGCTTCCGTCAGTGGCTTCCCGGAGGTTTAGCTGTGGTGAGGAATCTTGATGCTGATAAAGTTAAGTTTCAATTCTGCTTCCAGAATTTTCTGTCTTTTTGTAGATTGGAGACTGCGGGTGGGGGTGGGGGTGGAGGTGTGGGTTAAGAACTGGGAGAGGTCAAGCATCTGACCCATGATAGAGTCTCAAACATGGGCTCGTTTTATTATTGTAACTAGTGTATGGACTCAGCTGTATCCCTTCAAATTCTTAGGTCAAAGCCCTAACCCCAAGGACCTCAGAATGTGCCTGTGTTTGGAGATGTAGCCTTTACAGAGTGATTAAGTTAAGAAAGAGTGGGCTCTGACCCAGTCTGACTGGTGACCTCATGAGAGCAGATGAGGACACAGATGTGCACATAGGGAGGACAGTGTAGGGGTACAAGGGGGTGACCATCTCCAAGGCAAGCCGAGAACCCTCAGGAGGAGCTGGCCCTGAAGACAACTCAATCTTGGACTTCCACCCTCCAGAACCATGAGACAATAAAACCTTTGCTGAAGCCACTTCATCTGCTGTGTTAAGAGAGTCCCAGCAAACTTACATAGCTAGCAATACAGAACCAGAGAGGTCGCCCAGTTTCCCCGTATCTTCTCCATAGCTGAATGCCTCTAGAGAGGCCTTATGTCATAACACACTACGGTTTGACTGGATTGACCTTAGTCGGCAAAGTAATGTCTCTACTTTTGAATATACTATCTAGGTTAGTCATAACTTTTCTTCCAAGTAGTAAGCGTCTTTTAATTTCATGGCTGTAATCACCATCTGCAGTGATTTTGGAGCCCCCCCAAAATAAAGTCTGACACTGTTTCCACTGTTTCCTCATCTATTTCCCATGACGTGACGGGACCAGATGCCATGATCTTCGTTTTCTGAATGTTGAGCTTTAGGCCAACTTTTTCACTCTCCTCTTTCACTTTCATCAACAGGCTTTTTAGTTCCTCTTCACTTTCTGCCATAAAGGTGGTGTCATCTGCATATCTGAGGTTATTGATATTTCTCCCGGAAATCTTGATTCCAGCTTCTGTTTCTTCTAGTCCAGCATTTCTCATGATGTACTCTGCATAGAAGTTAAATAAGTAGGGTGACAATACACAGCCTTGATGTACTCCTTTTCCTATTTGGAACCAGTCTGTTGTTCCATGTCCAGTTCTAACTGCTGCTTCCTGACCTGCATACAGATTTCTCAAGAGGCAGGTTAGGTGGTCTGGTATTCCCATCTCTTGAAGAATTTTCCACAGTTTATTGTGATCCACACAGTCAAAGTCTTTGGCATAGTCAATAAAGCAGAAATAGATGTTTTTCTGGAACTCTCTTGCTTTTTCCATGATCCAGCAGATGTTGGCAATTTGATCTCTGGTTCCTCTGCCTTCTCCAAAACCAGCTTGAACATCTGGAAGTTGCTGAAGCCTAGCTTGGAGAATTTTGAGCATGACTTTACTAGCATGTGAGATGAGTGCAATTGTATGGTAGTTTGAGCATACGTTGCATTGCCTTTCTTTGGAATTGGAATGAAAAATGACCTTTTCCACTCCTGTGGCCACTGCTGAGTTTTCCAAATTTGCTGGCATATTGATTCAGCACTTTCACAGCATCATCTTTCAGGATTTGAAACAGCTCAACTGGAATTCCATCACCTCCACTAGCTTTGTTCATAGTGATGCTTTCCAAGGCCCACTGACTTCACATTCCAGGATGTCTGGCTCTAGATTAGTGATCACACCATCATGATTATCTAGGTCGTGAAGATCTTTTTGTACAGTTCTTCTGTGTATTCTTGTCACCTCTTCTTAATATCTTCTGCTTCTGTTAGGTCCATACCATTTCTGTCCTTTATCGAGCCCATCTTTGCATGAAATGTTCCCTTGGTATCTCTAATTTTCTTGAAGAGATCTCTAGTCTTTCCCATTCTGTTCTTTTCCTCTATTTCTTTGCGTTGATCACTGAAGAAGGCTTTCTTATCTCTTCTTGCTATTCTCTGGAACTCTGCATTCAGATGTTTATATCTTTCCTTTTCTCCTTTGCATTTCCCTTCTCTTCTTTTCACAGCTCTTTGCAAGGCCTCCCCAGACAGCCATTTTGCTTTTTTTGCATTTCTTTTCCATGGGGATGATCTTGATCCCTGTCTCCTGTACAATGTCAGGAACCTCATTCCATAGTTCATCAGGCACTCTATCTATCAGATCAGTCCCTTAAATCTATTTCTCACTTCCACTGTATAATCCTAAGGGATTTGATTTAGGTCATACCTGAATGGTCTAGTGGTTTTCCCTACTTTTTCAATTTGAGTCTGACTTTGGTAATAAGGAGTTCATGATCTGAGCCACAGTCAGCTCCTGGTCTTGTTTTTGTTGACTGTATAGAGCTTCTCCATCTTTGGCTGCAAAGAATATAATCAATCTGATTTTGTTGTTGACCATCTGGTGATGTCCATGTGTAGAGTCTTCTCTTGTGTTTTTGGAAGAGGGTGTTTGCTATGACCAGAGCATTTTCTTGGCAAAACTTTATTAGTCTTTGCCCTGCTTCAGTCCGCATTCCTGTTATTCCCGGTGTTTTTTGACTTCCTACTTTTGCATTCCAGTCCCCTATAATGAAAAGGACATCCTTTTTGGGTGTTAGTTCTAAAAGGTCTTGTAGATCTTCATAAAACCGTTCACCTTCAGCTTCTTCAGCATTACTGGTTGGGGCATAGACTTGGATTACCGTGATATTGAATGGTTTGCCTTGGAGACAAACAGATTATTCTGTCATTTTTGAGATTGCATCCAAGTACTGCATTTCAGACTCTTTTGTTGACCATGATGGCTACTCCATTTCTTCTGAGGGATTCCTGCCTACAGTAGTAGATATAATGGTCATCTGAGTTAAATTCACCCATTCCAGTCCATTTTAGTTCACTGATTCCTAGAATGTCGACGTTCACTCTTGCCATCTCCTGTTTGACCGCTTCCAATTTGTCTTGATTCATGGACCTGACATTCCAGGTTCCTATGCAATATGGCTCTTTACAGCATCAGACCTTGCTTCTATCACCAGTCACATCCACAGCTGGATATTGTTTTTGCTTGGCTGCATCCCTTCATTCTTTCTGGAGTTATTTCTCCACTGATCTCCAGTAGCATATTGGTCACCTAATGACATGGGGAGTTCCTCTCTTGGTATCCTCTCATTTTGCCTTTTCATACTGTTCATGGCGTTCTCAAGGCAAGAACACTGTAGTGGTTTGCCATTCCCTTCTCCAGTGGACCACATTCTGTCAGACCTCTCCACCATGACCTGCCCATCTTTGGTTGCCCCATGGGCATGGCTTGGTTTCACTGAGTTAGAGAAGGCTGTGGTCCTAGTGTGATTAGACTGACTAGTTTTCTGTGATTATGGTTTCAGTGTGTCTGCCCTCTGATGCCCTCTTGCAACACCTATCATCTTAATTGAGTTCCTCTTACCTTGAGCATGGGGTATCTCTTCACGGCTGCTCCAGCAAAGCACCGCTGCTGCTCCTTACCTTGGATGAGGGGTATCTCCTCACCGTGCCCTTCCTGACCTTCAGCGTGGGATAGCTCCTCTAGGCGCTCCTATGCCCGCACAGCCACCGCTCCTCGAGTTGCTCCTCCCAAACGCCGCCCCTGGCCTCAGGAGCCGCCCCTGCCTCCAGCGCAGGATGGCTCCTCAGGGCCACCGCCCCTGGCCTCAGGTGCGAGGTGGCCTCTCCCAGCCGCCCCTGACCTCGGACTTGGGGTAGCTCCTCTCGGCCACCGCCCCTGGCCTCAGGCGCGAGGTGGCTTCTCCCGGCCGCCCCTGACCTCGGTCTTGGGTAGCTCCTCTCGGCTGTTCCTGCGCCGTGGCAGCCTGGCACTCTCGGCCGCTGCCCCTGACCTCGGATGTGGGGTAACTCCTCTCGGCTGCGCCGCAGCCGCCGGCGCTTAGTGCGCCCGTCGCAGCCGCCCGCGCTTAGTGCGCCCGTCGCAGCCGCCCGCGCTGTCGCAGCCGATCTTCCCCTTATTGGTCAACTGTCTTCCCCACTAGATTAGGGGCTCCATGAAGGACCTTGCAGGTGTCTCCAGAGCTCACCCAGTTCCTGGCCTCAGGCAAGTTCTATCAAACAGATGGACTAATTAACTAATCCACCTCTTTAAAGTATTCAGAGAGCAAACATGAAAGTGATTCCGTTTGTCAAGATATTTTGAGGATCTGGCTTCTGCTGGTCAGTCTCTTTCTCATTCCTAGAACTGAAATACCCGTCTCCCCCTATTTTGTGGAGTGTCCCTGAATGAAGAGCTGTCAACTCTGCAAAACACATCTCCTCTGACACACAGTGTGCACTAGACTTAATGCTTCAATTTGTCTCCTTCGAAGAGTGATCCCCGTGCATCCAGAGTATCACTGGAAATGTCACTTTCACACCATCTTCCCCATGGGAGCACCCAGAGGCTGTCTTTGTGAATCATAAGGACTGAGGAGCAGCAACAAGAGTGAGATATGAGACAGAACACCTGTGCAGTCCTCTTTCACTTGTGAATTTCTCCTTTTGAAAAAAAATGTAGGAGATTGTCCATAAGGACACAAGAAATAATTTTTAAATGTATTATAAGGTCATCTAAGTAGAAATTTCTCCTTATTTTAAGAAAAGTGTAGGAAGTTGTCCATAAAGAAACAACCTCTATTTTTAAATGTTTTATGAGGTCATGTAGGTAGTTGCAGAGAGGAAACAATTTGTCTTAACTAAATCCTAGAGTGGCACATATTTCTTCCTGTGCTCCTAGGGGTCTCTGTTTCAGGGGTCTGGAACACATGATTAACTAGAGAAAAAGTGGGAGGGGCAGGTAAGTGGAAGCTCCTGCCCCCACTTCATACTCCAGTGCTCTCATTGTTCCTCCTCCCTTGATTGGCGCTAATGCTGACACCAGAGATGCTTGCCATGCCTTTGGGCCACAGCCCTACCTCTCTTCCCTCTGGAATCTGAGGCCTTAAGCGATGGGATCATGTATATCCCTTTATACACTCACCACCTATCTCAGTGCTCAGCACACCATAGGGTGCCATCTGTGGGCTGCTGAACTGAAACTCAGCAGATGTGAAAGCTGCCCAGAGAGAAGGAATTTTCTGGAGCCCTTTCAAGGTGAGGGAGTAAGTGAAGTAAGTGAAAGTCACTGGGTGGTGTCTGACTCTTTGTGACCCCATGGACTATATGCAGTCCATGGAATTCTCCAGGCTAGAATACTTGAATGGATAGCCTTTCCCTTCTCCAGAGGATCTTCTCAACCCAGGGATCAAACCCAGGTCTCCCACTTTGCAGGTGATTCTTTACCAGCTGAGTCACAAGGGAAGCCCAAGAATACTGGAGTGGGTAGCTTATCCCTTCTCCAGGGGAATTGAAACAGGGTCTCCTGCATTGCAGGCGGATTCTTTACCAACTGAGCTATGAGGGAGTAAAGGAGTAACTTAAAGGCAGAATACTGGCAAATGAAAAGGAGGTAGAGAGGATGGCCTGCATGCCCCTGTCAGTGGTAAATGGTGAAATTGGTTCTTGTGGTGTAATCCAAGGTTCATGCATGCTCAGTCACGTTTGACTCTTTGTGACCCCGTGGACTGTAGCCCACCAGGCTCCTCTGTCCATGGAATTTCCCAGACAAGAATACTGGAATGGGTTGCCATTTCCTTCTCCAGGGGGTCTTCCCGACCCAGGGATCAAACCTAGGTCTCCTGCATTATCGTATGCTTTATTTTACTTTCGTGGAATTTCAAGCTCATAGTCCAAATAATGAGTTTGGGACTTTCGCAGGTATCAGAATTGATTTGATGCATGTTTTGGTTCTGATAAAAAGGGAAGTCTAGAGAGAGGTAGGAGAACAAGAACTTAGTCAGCTACAATGATGAATGAATGTTTCATTGGGCCATGACCCTCCCACGGTGCTATGCACAAGCACATATAGCAAAAGCACGTGCTGTGAATGCCAAAACAGAAATCTACTAAGGTCACTCTCGCAAAACTGCCAAAATATGTGGAGCACCACAGGAATGGACAGGATTGTTTACGAATATAGGTAAACATAGTTGTGGCTAATAGATTTTTCCATCTCTGTGTGAGCATATGTCTGTGTTGGGTATGGTGTGTATGTGTTTGTGAATGTGCATGAGTGCGGATGTGTGTGTGATGGGAGAGACCAGAGTGGGAGGGTCTTGTGGGTGCTCAAACTTGCAGGTTTCTCAAATGTGATAATTAAGGATCTCGGGGAGAAAGACTCACAAGTCCACAGAGATAAGGGGCCATGCCCCAGACAGAAGCTACCCCACAGGTGCCCAAGTTTGATTGTACATGGAGACACACAACCTGCAAGAAGCTCTCACCTTTCCCCATGAGAGTCACATCTGACTTCTCCTCCATAAAAAACCCTGTCTGTTCAACACTGTGGTTTCCACACAGGAGAGCATACTGACAGTAGTGGGTGTCAGCGGCATTATAAATTGTTGTTATGAACTATCAGAAAAGCAATGTGAAGATATTTATCAAGAGTGTTAAAAATGCTTCTACTATTTATTCTAATCATTTCCGTCCTAGGTAATCTAACCTAGGAAAACAATCCAACATACAAATCAATATTTCTGTACAAGATTTTGACCAAAAACTCATTTATTATATGGAAAAATTATGAACAACCTGAATTTCCAATATAGTGCAACCACTGCATGAAACATTGTGAGTTCCAAAAAGGATACTTAAAAAGACCTTTTAAACATGTAAAATTCCGAAGAGACAGTTTGATATAAGAAGGATGATTTTTAAAGCTATTACAGGATGACAAATATAGAAAAATACAAAGAAAAAATATAAAAGGAAATAATGAAAATGTGAGCAGTGATGGCTTCTGGTTGATGAGATACTGAAATTTCTACTTTTTCCAAATTTTCTCTACTTTCCTAATTTTCTGTAATGATCTTGTGTTATTTTGTAATCATACAAAAATAAACATTAAGTATTCAAGGTCAGCTTGCTCCCCAAGGGAATTCCTCTTTGCCTCTATTCAGGCCTCCTAAAGCTGTGTGATTGTGATTGGAAACTTGTCATCGATAGGGAGATAGCAACTTTCTGTTTTTGTCCTACATCTAATGCCTTAAAAAAAAAACCCTAAAAATCATACAACAAAAATTGTACAGCTCAATAAATCACTACAAAGCAAGCAGCAGTGTAACCTGACCCAGGTCAAGAGAAAGAATACTGCGGCATCCAGATTCACTCTTCATGCACTTGCCTAATCATAGTATTTTCCCTCCAGCTCAAACCATTATATCACTTTTAACACTCTTTTTATATTTCCTATTTGTTAAATTGTAGAAATAGAATCATATGGTTTTACTCTCTTGCATCTGATTTCCTACACTCAGCATTGCTTGTGAGATCTCTTCAAGTCTCTTTAGCCATGGTTTGTTCTATTTCACTGCAGTACTATGAATTCTTTTTGTGGTAGGAATATTCATCAATTCTATTATCTGTTCACCTACCCTGCCCCTCACCTACTCTATTGATGTCAAATATAGGTATTATTTATACTCATACTTACGTTATAAATATATTTCCCTGCTGGCTCAGATGGTAAAGCATCTGCCTACAATGTGGGAAAGCCAGGTTCAATCCCTGGGTCAGGAAGATCTCCTGGACAAGGAAATGGCAACCCACTCCAGTATTCTTGCCTAGAAAATCCCATGGACGGAGGAGCCTGGTAGGCTACAGTCCACTGCTACTGCTACTACTACCACCATGAACATCTGAATGTAGTCTCTTGTGGTACCTGCGCATGCATTTATATTGTGTATATAACTAGGAGTGGGATTGCCAGGTAAAAGGCTAAGAATATACTCCACTTGTATATCTCATTATTTATTCTCAAAAGTTGTACTGATTTACACTCACTAGAGGTGGTAGGGGTGACTAATGCGCCGTATCCTCACCAGTATCAGGTGTTACCTCTTTTTAGTTTTAGGCATTAAGAAGGGAGGGTGGTTGAAAATCTATTATCATACATTTCAATTGCATTTCCTTGATTATCAACGGGGCTGCAGACATGTTTATCAGTTATTCAGATATCCTGTTTGTGACTGGTCCTTTCAAGTCACTTGCCCATGTTTTCTATTGGGTTATATGTCTGTTTCTCAGTGATATATATAAATATTTCATGTCTTTTAGATATGCACCCTTCATTGGTTTTTTCAAATGTTGAAACATCTTTTCACATTCTGTGGCTTGCATTTTCATTCTTTTACAGTGCCTTCCAATGAACAGAAGCTCTTAAATGTAATGGAATCCAATTTGTCAATATTTTCCTTTATGGCTAGTGATTTTGAGTCTTCTGTAAGTTTTCCCTATCATGAATTCATGAAGTTATCTTCACATATCATTTTCTAAAAGCTTTGCTTTCTGTCTTTCACATTTAGAGCTTCCATCAAAGTGAAATTAATTTTTATTTATGTTTTAGGGAAGATGTCATTTGCCCAAATGGGTATTCAATTATCCTGGCCCCATTTACAAAGACACTGTTCTTTTCCATCCCTCTTTTGGTACCAAAATAGTCATAAATCAAGTGTCCATATATACACTGGGAAGTTTCTGGGTTCTCTTTTCCATCACAGTGGACTATCTCTATCTTTGAGCCAACATAACACTTTATTAGTTACTATAGCTTTATGATACATCTTAACATCTGAAGTAACAAGTTTATCTACCCTGTTTTGGCCATCTGAATTTTATATACACACTTAATGATGCTAAAGCTGAAACTCCAGTATTTTGGCCACCTCATGCGAAGAGTTGACTCATTGGAAAAGACTCTGATGCTGGGAGGGATTGAGGGCAGGAGGAGAAGGGGACGACCGAGGATGAGATGGCTGGATGGCTTCACTGACTCGATGGACGTGAGTCTGAGTGAACTCTGGGAGATGGTGATGGACAGGGAGGCCTGGCGTGCTGTGATTCATGGGGTCACAAAGAGTCAGACACGGCTGAGCGAGTGAACTGAACTGAACTGAACTGAAGTTTAATTATAACAGAATGAGGCAGCAAGGCTAGGATGGGAGTACTGTAGAGATTTTGATTAGAATCTCATTGACTCTACTCATCTATTTGGGGATGATTCACTCTTGACAATATGGAATCTTCCAGTCGATCCACTCTGTATTCTGTTCAAATAGGCCTCCCTTATTTTCTTGATTTTTGTTTCTGATAGCTTGTTATTTGTGTATAGAAACACCACAGATTTATGAGTATTAATTAAGCATCTTGCAACTTGACTGAAGTCATTAATAGTTTCTGGTTGCATCTAGCATATCGCCTGCAAGCAGTGGCAGTTGTAGTTCTTTTTTCCGGCTTGGATTCCTTTTATTTATTTTTTGTGTTTCATTGCTGTGGCTAGGACCTCCAGTACTATGTTAAATAAAAGTGGCAAGAGTCAGTATCCTCGTCCTGTTCCTGATCTTAAAGAAAAATCTTTCAGCTTTTTCCCATAAATAGAATGCTCCCTGTGGGTTTTTCATGTACGGTCTTCATTATGCTGAGGTACATTCCCCCTATACCCACTTTGTTGAGGCCCAGTCTGTGAAACATTGAGTTTCATCAAAACCTTTTTCTGTATCAGATATTGAGATGGATAAATTGTTTTTACCTTTCAATCTATTAATGTAGTCTATCATGTTTGTTGATTTGCACCCAGGGATAAATCCCACTTGATCACAGTGAAAATGTATTGTTGAATTCAGTTTGTTAATGTTTTGTTCAGAATTTTTTCATCTGTATTCATCAGGAACATTCTTCTATAGTTTTGTTTTCTTGTGGTATTCTTGTCTGGCTTGGTGTGAGGGAAATGCTGGCCTTATAAAAGTGAACTGGGAAATGTTCTCTTCTATGTTTTGAAAGAGTCTGAGGAAGATTGGCATTAATTCTTCTTTAAATACTTGATAGAATTCACCAGAAGACAATCTGGTTCTGGATTTTTCTTTGTTGGGAGTTTCTTGATTATTGATTCAATCTTCTTACTCATTAACAAGAATTTCTGTTCTTTATTTAGTTTTGGTAGGTTGTACATTTCTAGGGATATATCCATAAGAAGCCTGTTAATAATACAGAGTATTCAATTTGTTGACATATTATTGTTCATAGGGGTCTCTTATGATCATTTGTATTTCTGTGGTTCAGTTATAATGCCATTTCTTTCACTTTTTATTTTCTCATTTCTGGTTTTATCTATTTGGATCTTTTTCTTTTTTCTTAGTGTAGTTAAAGGTTTGTCAATTTTGCTTATTTTTTAAAAAAAGGTTGGTTTCATTGACCTTTCCTACTATTTTCCTGGTCTCTATTTCATTTATTCCTCACACACAGCTCTGTTTGTACGCTCAGTCATGTCCAACTCTTGGTGACCCCATGGACTGTAGTCTGCCAGGCTCCTCTGTCCATGGATCCTCCCAGCAAGAATACTGGAGTGGGGTGCCATTTCCTTCTCCAGGATGTCTTCCTGACCCTGGGATTGAACTCAAATCTCTTACATCTCCTGCTTTGACAGGCAGAGTCTTTACCACTAGCGCTCCCCGGGAAGCCCCTCCTTTGTTCCTGCTCTAATCTTAATTATTTCCTTTTTCTCTAACTTTGAGTTTATATTTGTCCTTGTTTTTCTAGTTCCTTGAAGTGTATAGTTAGGTTGCTTATTAGAGATTGTTTTCTCAATGTAGGTGTTTATTGTAGTAAACTTCCCTATTAGGACTGTTTTTGCTGCATTCCATAAATTTTGGCATGTTTTATTTTCAGTTTTATTTGTTTCAAGATACACTACTTACCTCTTACTTGTGATTTCACTTTCCATAGCTTCAGTTGCCCTGGTCAACCATGGTTTGAAAATATTAAATGGAAAATTCCAGAAATAAATGATTCATAAGCTTTTAATTGTGTGCCATTTTAGTGGTGTGATGAAATTTTGCACTGTCCTGCTCTGTCCTGTCTGGGATGTAAATCATCTGTCTGTTCAGCATATCCCTCCCATTAGTCATTTAGTAGCTATTTAGGTTAGCAGATCCGCTGTTGTATTATTGCAGGGTTTGTGACCAAGAAACCCTTGTTTTACTTAATAATGGCTCTGAAACACAAGAGCAGTGATGCCATAAATGCTTCCTTTAAGTGAAAAGGTGAAAGTTTTCAATTTGATAAGGAAAGAAAAAGAATTGTTAAGCTCTATGGAAGAATGAATCTTCTATGGTGACAAAAGTAAAAGAAATTCATTTTTGCTGTCACACCTAAAACTGCAAAAACTAAGCGCCACAGTGCATGAAAACTGCTTAATTAGGGGGAAAAGGCATCAAACTTGTGCAATAAGATATTTTTATAGAGATATATACCACATTCACATAACTTTTATTACAGTATTTTGTTATAGTTTTTCCATTTTATTATTATTGTTGTTAACCACTTATAGTGCCTAATTTATAAATTAGGCTTTATCATAGGTATGTCTATACAAGCAAAAACACAGTATATAAAGGGTCCAATACTCTCTGTGGTTTCAGGCATCTACTGAGGGTCTTGGAAAATATCTCTCATGAATGAAAGGGAATTACTATATGTTTTACTTCTTTATTGATTTCTTTATTGACCCATTGGTTATTCAGAAGTGTGCTGTTGATTTGCACATATTAGTGAATTTTCCAATTTTCCTATTATTATTCGTAGTTTCATATCACTGTGTTTGAAAAAGACAATTGATATGATTTCAGTTTTCTTAAAATTGCTCAGACTTGCTTTGTGATCTAATATATGATCTATTCTGGGGAACGTTTCATGCACACTTGAGGAGAGTGTGTTTTCTGCTGCTATTGTATGGAATACTCTGTATATTCTGTTAGGTTAATTTGATTTAAAGTATGGTTGAAGTCCAATATTCTTTGTTGATTTTCTGTCTGAATGATCTATCCATTGTTGAGAGTGAGGTAATGAAGTATGATTGTATTGTTGTCTATTTCTCCCTTCACACCTGTTTTGTTGTTGTTTAGTCTCTAAGTTGTGTCTGACTCTTTGTGACCCCATGACCTGCAGCATGTCAGACTTCCCTGTCCTTCATTCTCTCTCTGTGTTTGCTCAAACTCATGTCCATTGAGTAAGTGATACCATCCAACCATCTCATCCTCTATCATCCCCTTCTCTTGCCTTCAATCTTGCCTTCAACCTTGCCAGCATCAGGATCTTTTCCAATGAGTCAGCAGGTGGCCATAGTATTGGAGCTTCAGCTTCAGCATCCATCCTTCCAATGAATATTCAGGACTGATTTCTTCTAGGATGGACTGGTTTGATCTCCTTGCAGTTCAAGGGACTCTCAAGAGTCTTCTCAAGCACTACAATGAAAGCATCAATTGTTTGGTGCTTAGCCTTCTTTAAGGTCCAATTTTCTCATCTGTACATGACTACTGGAAAAACAATAGTTTTGACTGTATGGAACTTTATCAGCAAAACGGTATCTCTGCTTGTTAATAATGCTGTCTAGGTTTGTCATGGCTTTTCTTCCAAGAAGCAAGCATCTTATTTTGTAGCTGCAGTCACCATCTGCAGTGATTTTGAAGCCCAAGAAAATAAAATATCACTATGGCCATTGTTTTCTCATCTATTTGACATGAAGTGATGGGACCGGATGCCATGATCTTAGTTTTTTGAATGTTGAATTTTAAACCAGGTCTTTCACTCTCCTCTTTCACCCTCATAAGAGGCTCTTTCGTTCCTTTTTGCTTTCTGCCATTAAAGTGGTATAATCTTCATGTCTGAGGCTGTTGATATTTCTCCCAGCAATTTTGATCCAGTTTATGATTCATTCAGCCCAGCATTTAGCACGATGTACTCTGTATATCAGGGCTTCCCAGACGACACTAATGGTAAAGAACCCGCCTGCTGATGCAGGAGACGTAAGAGATGTGGGTTTGATCCCTGGGTTGAGAAGAGACTCTGGAGGAGGAAATGGCAACTCGCCATAGTATTCTTGTGGAGAATCCCATGGACAGAGGAGTCTGGTGGGCTACAGTCCATAGGATCACAGAGTCAGACATGACTGAAGTGACTTAGCATGCACTCTGAATATAAGTTAAACAAGCAGGGTGACAATATACACGCTTGATGTAGTCCTTTCCCAATTTTGAAACAGTCAATTGTTCCATGTCCAGTTCTAAGTGTTTCTTGTCATGCATACAGGTTTCTCAGGAGACAGGTAAGGTGCTCTGGTATTCCCAGGAGATAGGTAACGTGGTCTGGTATTCTCACACCTGTTAATATTTGCTTAATCTATTTAGATTCTCCAATGTTGAGTGTGTATATATTTTCAGTTGTTCTATCTTTTTGGTGCATTGACTGCTTTATCATTATATAGTGACCTTCCCTGTCTCCTGTTACAGATTTTTACTAAAAGTTTCATTTGTGCAATATAATATAGCTATTTATATTCTCTTTTAGTTCCATTTGCATGTCATATTTTTCCATCTCCTTACTTTGGGTCTATTTGTTTTCTTGAAGCTGATATGAGCCTCTTGTGGGCAGCGTATAGTTGGATATTGCTTTTTTATCCAGTCACTCTATTCCTTTTGATTCATTTATATTAAAAGTATTATTGATAAGTAAGTACTTACTAATCCCCTCTTATTAACTGTTTTATGGATAATTTGTTGTTCCTATCTTGTTTTCTTTCTTTGGGAATTGGTCATTTTTCATAGTGGTATGCTTTCATTCTCTTCTCTTTATCTCTTTGTATCTACTGTGGATTTTTGGTTTACAGTTACCATAAAGCTTAAATAAAACATGTTATGGGTATAAAAGCTCATTTTAAACTGATAATTCAACTTTAATTGTGTTCAAAACCCTACCCTTTCCCACCCCTTTGCACATTTCATATATTTTTATGCCATAATTTTCATGTTTTTATATTGTGTGCTCATTACCAAATTAGCAATAATCTGTAGCTATAATTATTTTTGATACTATTATTCTTTAACCTTTAAACTAGAGTTAAGTGATTAATACACTATCATATTATATAAAGTATTTCTAATTTGACTACGTATTTATCTTTATCACATTGTTTTATATTTTCATACACTTTCATGTTACTAATTGCATCCATTCATTTTAGCTTGAGGAACTCCTTTCAGTATTTCTTATCAGTCTGGTTTAGTCGTGATAAGCCACCTCACCTTTGTTTCTCTAGGAAAGTTTTTCTCTCCCTTATTGCTCAAATAAAACTTTGATAAGATATTCTTGATTGCCAGTTTTTCTTTCCAGCAGTTTGACTATATCATCCCACTCTCTCCTGGCCTGCAAGGTTTCTTCTGAGAAATTCACTGTTAAGAGTTCTGTTAGCAAAGGAAACTATAAGCGAGGTGAAAAGACAGCCTTCGGAATGGGAGAAAATAATAGCAAATGAAGCAACTGACAAACAACAAATCTCAAAAATATACAAGAAACTCCTGCAGCTCAATTCCAGAAAAATAAATGACCCAATCAAAAAATGGGCCAAAGAATTAAATAGACATTTCTCCAAAGAAGACATACAGATGGCTAACAAACACATGAAAAGATGCTCAACATCACTCATTATCAGAGAAATGCAAATCAAAACCACACTGAGGTACCATTTCACACCAGTCAGAATGGCTGTGATCCAAAATCCTACAAGCGATAAATGCTGGAGAGGGTGTGGAGAAAAGGGAAACCTCTTACACTGTTGGTGGGAATGCAAACTAGCACAGCCACTATGGAGAACACTGTGGAGATTCCTTAAAAAACTGGAAATAGAACTGCCTTATGACCCAGCAATCCCACTGCTGGGCATACACACCAAGGAAACCAGAATTGAAAGAGACACGTGTACCCCAATGTTCATTGCAGCACTGTTTATAATAGCCAGGACATGGAAGCAACCTAGATGTCCATCAGCAGATGAAAGGATAAGAAAGCTGTGGTACATATACACAATGGAGTATTACTCAGCCATTAAAAAGAATAAATTTGAATCAGTTTTAATGAAGTGGATGAAACTGGAGCCTATTATACAGAGTGAAGTAAGTCAGAAAAAAAAAAAAAAAACCAATACAGTATACTAACACATATATACAGAATTTAGAAAGGTGGTAACGATAACCCTGTATGCAAGACAGGAGAAAAGACACAGATGTAAAGAACAGTCTTTTGGACTCTGTGGGAGAGGGAGAGGGTGGGATGGTTTGGGAGAATGGCATTGAAACATGTATAATATCATATAAGAAATGAATCACCAGTCTAGGTTCGATGCAGGATACAGGATGCCTGGGGCTGGTGCACTGGGATGACCCAGACAGATGGTATGGGGAGGGAGGTGGGAGGGGGGTTCAGGATGGGGAACACGTGTACACCCGTGGCAGATTCATGTTGATGTGTGGCAAAACCAATACAATATTGTAAAGTAAAATAAAGTAAAAAAAAAGAAAAAGAAAACAAACTTATGGTAACCAAGAGGGAAAGTAGGGGATAAACTGGAAGATCAGGATTGACATATACACAGTACTATATGTAAAATAAATAACTAATACGAACCTATTGTTCAGTTCAGTCGCTCAGTCGTGTCCAACTCTTTGTGACCTCATGAGTCGCAGCATGCCAGGCTTCCCTGTTCATCACCAACTCCCGGAGTTCACCCAGATTCACGTCCATCGAGTCAGTGATGCCATCCAGCCATCTCATCCTCTGTCGTACACTTCTCCTCCTGCCCCCAATCCCTCCCAGCATCACAGTCTTTTCCAATGAGTCAACTCTTTGCATGAGGTGGCCAAAGTGCTGGAGTTTCAGCTTTAGCATCATTCCCTCCAAAGAAATCTCAGGGCTGATCTTCAGAATGGACTGGTTAGATCTCCTTGCAGTCCAAGGGACTCTCCAGAGTCTTCTCCAACACCACAGTTCAATAGCATCAATTCCTCAGCGCTCAGCTTTCTTCACAGTCCAACTCTCACATCCATACATGACTACCAGAAAAACCATAGCCTTGGCTAGGCAGACCTTTGTTGGCAAAGTAATGTCTCTGCTTTTGAATATGCTATCTCGGTTGGTCATAGCTTTCCTTCCAAGGAGTAAGCCTCTTTTAATTTCATGGCTCCAGTCACCATCTGCAGTGATTTTTGAGCCCCCAAAAATAAAGTCTGACACTTTCCCCATCTATTTGCCATGATGTAATGGGACCAGATGCCATGATCTTCGTTTTCTGAATGTTGAGCTTTAAGCCAACTTTTTCACTCTCCTCTTTCACTTTCATCAAGAGGCTCTTTAGTTCCTCTTCACTTTCTGCCATAAAGGTGGTGTCATCTGCATATCTGAAGTTATTGATATTTCTCCCGGCAATCTTGATTCCAGCTTGTGCTTCTTCCAGCCCAGTGTTTCTCATGATGTACTCTGCATAGAAGTTAAATAAGCAGGGTGACAATATACAGCCTTGACGTACTCCTTTTCCTATTTGGAACCAGTCTGTTGTTCCATGTCCAGTTCTAACTCTTGCTTCCTGACCTGCATATAGGTTTCTCAAGAGGCAGGTCAGGTGGTCTGCTATTCCCATCTCTTTCAGAATTTTCTACAGTTTATTGTGATCTACACAGTCAAAGGTTTTGGCATAGTCAATAAAGCAGAAATAGATGTTTTTCTGGAACTCTCTTGCCTTTTCCATGATCCAGTGGATGTTGGCAATTTGATCTCTGGTTCCTCTGCCTTTTCTAAAACCAGCTTGAACATCTGGAACCTATTGTATAGCACAGCAAATACAGTACTCTGTGATGGACAATAAGGGAAAAAAAAAAAGAGTTGAAAAAAAAGGGTTCTGTTACAATTCTCTTGAATGTGAGGAAATATTTTTTTTTCTCTTGTTGCTTAAAATTCTCTTTTTGCCTTTGATTTTAGACAATTTTGTTATAATGTGTCTTGAAGAAGAACATTTTGAGTTGAAATTTTAGGGAACTTAGAGACTTAATGAACTTGGATGTCTAAATCTCTTCCCAGATTTGGGAGGTCCTCAGCCACTATTTGGATTTCCCAGGTGGTGTTAGTGGTAAAGAATCTGCCTGCCAATGCAGGAGATGTAAGAGATTCAGGTTTGATCCCTCAATCAGGAAGACCCCCTGAAGGAGGGCGTGGCAACCCACTCCATTATTCTTGCCTGGAGAATCCCATGGACAGAGGAGCCTAGCAGGCTACAGCCCATAGGGTTACAAAGAGTCAGACATGACTGAAGCGACTTAGCAGCAGCAGCAGCCACTATTTCTTCAAGATTTCTGCCCCTTTCTCCCTCTCTTCTCCTTCTGAGACACTAATAATGTGTAGATTGTTCTCTTAATAGTATTGTATAGTTCATGTAGGCTTTCTTTACTTCTTTTCATTTTATTTTCTTTGTTTTCCCTGGCTGGATAGTTCAAAATTGTCTGTCTTCAGAGATTCTTTCTTCTGCTTGATCCAGTCTGCTGCTGATGTTCTGTATTACTTTTTTTTGCATTTCATACATTGTAGTCTTCTGCTCCAGAATTTCTATTTGATTCTTTTTGATTTCTACCTCTGTGTTAAACTTGTGTTGTTTGTGTATTTTATTGAATTGCATTTCTGTGTTTTCTTGTAACTCATTGAGCTCTTCAATATTCTTGCCTTGAGAATCCCATGAACACTATGAGCTTCCTTAAGACTATAGTAAATTCCTTGGGAAAATTGCTGATCACCATTTCTTTGGGTCAGCCACTGGAAAGCTATTTTGAACCTCTGGTGATGTCATTTTTCATTGAGTCTTCATGTTCCTTAAAGTTTTGTATTGTTGTCTTCACATTTAAAGAAACAGTCATCTCCTCCAGTCTTTACTGACTGGCCTCTTTGATATGTCCTAGCTCAGATTTTTTTCCTCCAAAAAAAAATGTGTGCTGAATCTTCTCCACTGACTCCCAGACTTCCTCAAAGGTACTCTCATCCTTAGATGACTGTTAGAAACAGCCTTCTTTCAGAAGACAATAGGAAACTCCTATTCTGCCATTTTGATGACATCTGCCTGAAGCAGTGCCTTCAGGTCTTTAATCAGTTTTGGAGAATACTTAGCCTTTAACCTTGTTTCGAAAATTGCGTTTACACCTTTCTCTATCTTTTCCACTTTTGGAACTGGTAGGATTTCTTCTCTGTCCTGTGTTTTGTGTGGCCCTTATGCTCTGTTTTCTCAAAACAGTCAGGGTTTATGTCTATTAATATTATGTATCACCTTATTTAGCACTTTTTCCATATTTAATAAGGTATTATGCCAAAATGAGCCAGGACATATTTGACAAATCTCTATAGTTCAATTCCTGCCATAGACATTTGAGAGGTTCATATGAATTTAAGAAAATTCTCATTTTCCTAGGTGGTTAAATTTGAAATAGGAACAGCAACAACCTATTTTCTTGACTCTTTTCCAGATGTGATTCAATACACCCCCTTCCTTTTAAGAACAATATTCAGGGGAATCTGCATGGGAAAGAAAGTATGCTTTGTTCCAAGGAGCTAGGGTCAACTAACTCTCTTCACTTTTTAGAGGCAATGGTAAAAGTAGTTGGCATCCCTGTACTAGCTGATTACTAAAGCCAGTCCCATGACGTGCCTTTTTGAGGGTATGGAGCTGCCAGGACACTGTGAGAGGAGTTGGTGGGAATGTGGAAAATTACATATTAGATGTATGTGACAGATGTGTGCAGACGGAGCAGGCCAGTCATTAAGCAGTAGAGCATAATCTGAATGCTGTTACTACTGCTGTTTTGCCTTATTGTCTGGTGTGAGCGTAGAAGTGCTTATTTTATTGTTTGGCAATTTTTTTTTAATTTTACAATAAGCCCTTTTGTCAGCAATGAGTGAAAGTGTTAGTCACTTAGCCATGTCTGATTCTTTGTGACCCCATGGACTATAGCCCACCAGGCTCCTCTGTCCATGTAATTCTCTAGGCAAGAATACTGGAGTGGGTAGTCATTCCCTTCTCCAGGGGACCTTCCTGACCCAGGTCTTCTGCTTTGCAGGTGAATTCTTTACTGTCTGAGCCATAGGGAAGTCCTAAACAACAATAAATGTATATTTAATCAAATTAAGTAGCAAATTTTCATTTCTCAAGACAGTTGATGGCTTGTGTAACTCATGTATGATGTTTGTCATTAATATGCACAATAGGGGCTGTGGGCTTCCCTGGTGACTCAGTGGAAAAGTCCACCTGCCAATGCAGGAGCCACCGGTTTGATCTCTGGGTTGGGAAGATCTCCTGGAGAAAGAAACTGTAAGCCACTTCAGGATTCCTGCCTGGGAAATCCCATGGACAAAGAAGCCTGATGGAGTCAAAAACAGTTGGACACAACTTAGCAACTAAGCAACAGTAACAGTAGGGGCTGTATCGCTGACCACATTGAATTCAGAGGGCTAGACATGCTGGAAGGGAGCCAGCATCTACTTTGAAAGTTAGTCATCACTTTAAGAAGACTCTGTCCTAAAATGACACTTTAATATTACATGAGCAGAAGTTTTATTTACATGAACTGTATGAAGCAAGACTCATCTACTTCAAATAACTGATCTTCTAAATTAATTTTACTTTTTTGTCTGAAAAGTAAAATTATGTGACACTTGTTACTTTGGCAAAAGAGAAACTTTGAAAACAGATAAGTAATACCAGTAATATAAGACTGTCATCAGATTCTTCAAAAAGAATATCTCAGCAATGATGTGTATTTCATACTCTTTCCATCAAAGTAGAGCTTTTGGAAGTTTACTCCATCATGATGAAACATCTGACATCATTGTAAATACTACTGTAACTGAGTGAAAAAAAAATCAGCATTAAAAAGAAAATCATTTGTGTGGTGATTATACAGATATAAATTTTTACAAAACATGGTATTTTCTTTAGAATGATTCTCTTATTAATTAAGAATATTTGCTACAACTTGTGGTTTGCACATACTTCTTAAATATGTCTGTAAAAGCTGTGCTATTTTACCAAAGAGAAATGGTAAGCATCAAAAAATTTTAAAACATATTATATAGAGCAACTAAACTAAAACATCTAGTTGTACAAAGCTGATGTAGCTCCTTCAGCAGGGCTGTATGAACTTTCCCTCTTTACTGGCCATCACTAATCAGATATTAGAAAAAGTTAAATCTTTGAAAAATTAATTTGTAAATTTATCTGTGTATTTGGCAATGATACAGAAGTCTTTTTTAAGTCCTCTAAATTTGAAATGGGAAATTTTTTTCAAAATCACTTGGAAATATTTACTCTCAGAAATCAGTGCATGGAGAGCCAAAAACTTCTGTTGAGAGTTTTTTATATTTTCAGAAAGTTGCATTTATTCAAAATCAGATCTGCAAATAGGAAGACAGTAAATATATCTCCCTAGAAGTGAGGGAGACCCTCAATAAATGAAGAGCTAAAATAAGTGAACAAGATTTAATTTTGAAATTCTTTTCTTGAGCTTTGGAATATTCATCTCAATTGATGCAGAAGAAGATTTTGACAAAATTCAACCACACCTGTGTATGATTAAAAACTTTCCAGAAAGTAAGTACGGAGGGAACATACCTCAACATAATAAAGACCACATATGACAAACCTACAGGGCTTCCCAGGTGGTGCTAGTGGTAAGGAACCACCCTGCCAATGTAGGAGACATAAGAGACGTGGGTTCAATCTCTGGGCTGGAAAGATCCCATGGAAGAGGGCATGGCAACCCACTCCACTATTCTTGCCTAGAGAATCCCCATGTACAGAGGAGCCTGGCAGGCTACAGTCCATAGGGTCGCAAAGAGTTGGCCCCAACTGAAGTGATTTAGCACACACACGTGCAGGACAAACCAACAGCTGATGTTATATTCAACCGTGAAAAGCTGAAAACATTCCTCTAAGATCAGGAACAATACAAGGATGTCCACTCTTACCACTTCAATTCAATATAGTTTTGGAAGTTCTAGCTATGACAATCAGAGAAGAAAAAAATAAAAATAAAAGGAATTCAAATCGGAAAACAAGAAGTTAAACTGTCATTGTTTGCAGATGACGTGATACTGTACATAGAATATCCTAAAGATGTTACCAGAAAACTACTAGAGCTCATCAATGAATTTGGTAAAGTTGCAGGTTACAAAATTAATACACAGAAATCTGTTGCATTTCTATACACTAATGACAAAAGATCAGAAAGAGAAATTAAGGAAACAATCTCATTTATCAATGCATCAGAAAAAATAAAACACCTAGGAATAAACCTACCTAAGGAGACAAAAGATCTGTACTCCACAAACTATAAGACAGGGATGAGAGAGTCAATTCCTAGGCAGGTTGATAAGAAGTCTGGGACCCTGGGGAGGAGAAAGGAGTCCGGAATTCTCAAGGAGGAGGAAAGGACAACACTTTTTTCCCCTCTACATTCGTTAGTCTTAGTCATATAAAGCGTTTTTTTTTTTTCTTTAAGCCCTGAACTGATGGTTACACAACAAGCAACTCAGTTCAACTCTGTATTAAGGATTATATAACAACAATTTATATAAGAAATTTTGCAAAGAAATAGAGGAAAACAACAGAATAGGAAAGACTAGAGATCTCTTCAAGAAAATTAGAGATACCAAGGGAACATTTCATGCAAACATGGGCTCAATAAAGGACAGAAATGTATGGAACATTTGTATAGAATGTATGGAACAGAAGCAGAACATACAAATGTACGGAACAGAAGCAGAAGATATTAAGAAGAGGTGGCAAGAATGCACAGAAGAACTAAACAAAAAGGATCCTCATGACCAAGATAATCACCATGGTGGATCACTCACCTAGAGCCAGACATCCTGGAATGTCAAGTCAAGTGGGCCTTAGAAAGCATCACTAGGAACAAGGCTAGTGGAGGTGATGGAATTCCAGTTGAGCTATTTCCAATCCTGGAAGATGATGCTGTGAAAGTGCTGCATTCAATTTGCCAGCAAATTTGGAAAACTCAAGAGTGGCCACAGGACTGGAAAAGGTCAGTTTTCATTCCAATCCCAAAGAAAGGCAATGCCAAAGAATGTTCAAACTACCGCACAATTGCACTCATCTCACACGCTAGTAAAGTCATGCTCAAAATTCTCCAAGCCAGGCTTCAGCCATACATGAACCGTGAACTTCCAGATGTTCAAGCTGGTTTTAGAAAAGGCAGAGGAACCAGAGAATTGCCAACATGCGCTGGATCATGGAAAAAGCAAGAGAGTTCCAGAAAAACATCTATTTCTGCTTTACTGACTACGCCAAAGCCTTTGACTGTGTGGATCACAATAAACTGTGGAAAATTCTGAAAGAGATGAGAATATCAGACCACCTGACCTGCCTCTTGAGAAACCTGTATGCAGGTCAAGAAGCAAGAGTTAAAACTGGACGTGAAACAACAGACTGGTTCCAAATAGGAAAAGGAGTACGTCAAGGCTGTCTATTTTCACCTTGCTTATTTAACTTCTATGCAGAGTACATCATGAGAAACACTGGGCTGGAAGAAGCACAAGCTGGAATTAAGATTGCCGAGAGAAATCTCAATAACCTCAGATATGCAGATGACACCACCTTTATGGCAGAAAGTGAAGAGGAACTAAAGAGCCTCTTGATGAAAGTGAAAGAGGAGAGTGAAAAAGTTGGCCTAAAGCTCAACATTCAGAAAACTAAGATCATGGCATCTGGTCCTATCACTTCACGGCAAATAGATGGGAAAACAGTGGAAACAGTGTCAGACTTTATATTTTGGGGCTCCAAAATCACTGCAGATGGTGATTGCAGCCATGAAATTAAAAGACGCTTACTCCTTGGAAGGAAAGTTATAACCAACCGAGATAGCATATTCAAAAGCAGAGACATTACTTTGCCAACAAACAGCCATCTAGTCAAGGCTATGGTTTTTCTGGTGGTCATGTATGGATGTGAGAGTTGGACTACGAAGAAAGCTGAGTGCTGAGGAACTGATGCTTTTGAACTGTGGTGTTGGAGAGGACTCATAAGAGTTCCTTGGACTGCAAGGAGATCCAATCAGTCCATTCTAATGGAGATCAGTCCTGGGTGTTCTTTGGAAGGACTGATGCTAAAGCTGAAACTCCAATACTTTGGCCACCTAATGCCAAGAGTTGACTCATTGGAAAAGACTCTGATGCTGGGAGGGATTGGGGGCAGGAGGAGAAGGGGGCAACAGAGGATGAGATGGCTGGATGGCATCACCGACTCGATAGACATGAGTTTGGGTAAACTCCGGGAGCTAGTGATGGACAGGGAGGCCTGGCGTGCTGCAATTCATGGGGTCTCAAAGAGTCGGACATGACTGAGTGAATGAACTGAACTGAACAACAATGTATCCTGCTTGAGGACAGCTTCTGCCTCTTGAAAACCTCTGACTAATCCTGTTATCTTAGAATGTGCATTATGGGAGTGGGTCTGGTATGATCTTTCTATTGTTAGTTCTAATCCTGTCATCTTAAAATGTAAATTATGGGAGTGGGTCTAGTAAGATCTTTACAACCTTGAGACATTCTTTTGTTTTATTGTAAAAACCAATTTTAAAAGTACATAACTCCATTGCTTAGACTAGCGAGTGGGCACTCTCCACCCTCTTCTGATGTCTAAGTTAGAAGCTTTCTCTGTCCCTCTTCATACTTTAATAAAACTCTGCTACACAAAAGGTCTTTAGTGATCAAGCCTGGTCCCTGGTCCTGAATCTTCTTCGGAGGTCATGAATCAGACACTCTTTATCATAAGCTATCAGTGATGAAAGAAACCGAAAATGACAAACAGTTGGAAAAATATGCCTCGTTATTGTATTGGAAGAATCAATATTGTCAGAAGAGAAATATCATCTGATATTGCTTATATATGGATTCTTTAAAAAATGATACAAGTGAACTTATTTACTGTTAGGTAGTTAGAATAGGAACCAGGAGTCCAGAATGGCAGTGGCTAAAAGACAAGGAAGGGGAAAGCCCACTAAAATAAAACAAAGGAAGGTCCAAGGACCAGAGTGCAGACCTCAGGTGGAAAAAACAACACTCCTGGCTAGCCCAGTTTACATAGGGCAGGCCAGGGGGAGAAAAAACATATAAAAAGAGCAGCCAAAGGGCTGGGGGTCTCTCTCTTTCCTGCGTGCTGGGGTGCTCTTCTCTTCACGTCTTTGTGTCAATACGCTCTCACACCTCGAGGATGGATTTTCCTGCTATTATCTAAATAAAATGGAGCTGTAACACTGATTTGTCCAAGAGCTATAACACGGTCTGTTCAAGACCTAAGAGCTATAACACGATCTGTCCAAGACCCAAGAGCCGTGACAGGTTGAGGGGGCTTTAATGTCCATCACTCCAAATCTTTGCTGTGACAAGACAGAACCGAGGAGAATACACTTGCCTGACATTTACACAACAGAGAATGAACCTATGGGAAAGTTGAGGTGGGGATGGGAATGGGGAGGGAGAGTTTGGAAATGACAAGTCCACACTGCTATATTTAAAATCGATAACCAACAAGGACCTACTTCACAGCACAGGGAACTCTGCTTAATAATATGTAGCAACCTAAATGGGAAAAGAATTTGAAAAAGAATAGATCAGTTCAGTTCAGTCACTCAGTCGTGTCCGACTCTTTGCGACCCCATGAATCGCAGCACGCCAGGCCTCCCTGTCAATCATCAACTCCCAGAGTTCACTCAGACTCACGTCCATCAAGTCAGTGATGCCATCCAGCCATCTCATCCTCTGTCGTCCCCTTCTCCTCCTGCCCCCAATCCCTCACAGCATCCCAGTCTTTTCCAATGAGTCAACTCTTTGCATGAGGTGGCCAAAGTACTGGAGTTTCAGCTTTAGCATCATTCCTTCCAAAGAAATCCCAGGGCTGATCTCCTTCAGAATGGATTGGTTGGATCTCCTTGCATTCCAAGAGACTCTCAAGAGTCTTCTCCAACACCACAGTTCAAAAGCATCAGTTCTTCGGTGCTCAACCTTCTTCACAGTCCAACGCTCACATCCATACATGACTACTGGAAAAACCATACCCTTGACTAGAAGGACCTTAGCCAGCAAAGTAATGTCTCTGCTTTTGAATATACTATCTAGGTTGGTCATAACTTTTCTTCCAAGGAGTAAGCGTCTTTTAATTTCATGGCTGCCATCACCATCTGCAGTGATTTTGGAGCCCCCAAAAATAACGTCTGACACTGTTTCTACTGTTTTCCCATCTATTTCCCATGAAGTGATGGGACCGGATGCCATGATCTTCATTTTCTGAATGTTGAGCTTTAGGCCAACCTTTTCACTCTCCACTTTTACTTTCATCAAGAGGCTTTCTAGTTCCTCTTCACTTTCTGCCATAAGGGTGATGTCATCTGCATATCTGAGGTTATTGATATTTCTCCCGGCAATCTTAATTCCAGCTTGTGTTTCTTCCAGCCCAGGGTTTCTCATGATGTACTCTGCATAAAAGTTAAATAAGCAGGGTGACAATATACAGCCTTGACATACTTCTTTTCCTATTTGAAACCAGTCTGTTGTTAGATACATTTATCTATAAGTGAACCACTCTGCCATGCACATTAAACTAACATAAAATTGTTAATCAACTATACAATATACAATATAAAATGAAACAGTTCAAAAATAATAAAATAAAATTTTGCTTCAGTGAACATTTTTTATTTTTAGCAAGAATTTTCCCCTAAAAGGTTTTTTCAAAATAATATATCCATCAATGTAAGAAGCCAATTTTCAGTCCATAATTTTAATCATTACAATATACTCTCAAAATTGTATTGAATTAGTAGTTAAATTAAACGGTCACATATCTATAGTCTCTGATGCTTCCTCCTGCATTTTGCATCCTCAGCCTCTAGGGTTCTGAGCTCTATCCCTCTTTCTCTTCTCCCTCCTCATTGACACCTTGCTTCACAGATCTTTCAGGGATAGACTCATTTACACATGCTGGTATCAGAATATCAGAATATAGCTTTACACATTTTTTTTTCCTTTTTACTCTCTGAGGTGTAGGAATCAATAGATTCATCACCCACTCTTTGATTCACTCAGTGATCCCTCTCCCGTATTCCAGGTGCAAAGAGAATTTAGGAAAGCGAGACCCTCCCTCTGAGGAATGTGCTCCGAGCTGATGGAGGAAACTAAGGGTTTTTCCTGCTGCCCTGAAGCATGCATTTCACTGCCTCCAGCCAGGCCATCCCAGCAGACTGCAGGACAAGTGTCCCTATTGAAACATCACTGCAAATCAGTCACCTACAGGAAAAAGAAAAACAATCACAGACAAACCCTCATCCACCTTTTCCTCAGGGTCACTGAAACGGAGAAGTTGCAAAATCTCGCTGGCACGGGTCCCAGGAGCCATGGGGTGTCACCCCATCCCAGCACATCCACTTGTCACCTGCCTTCCCACTTCTTGGCCTGCAGGGTCCTTTGTGCCGCAAGGTGTCACCTCTAGATGCGAAGAATACAAAGTCCTGGTCAGAGGGCCATTCATTCACCTCTGCCCTTGGGCAGGGGTATTTCTCCGTAGCCTGAAGTTAGAGCTGTCAGGGCCCCAGGTGAGCAGCAGACCCAGGAGCACACTCCCCATTCACTTTAAGGTGTGCTCATCCTCTGCTTTAGCTGAGCCCCCATAATGCCCGATCCCACCATAACCAGACAACCAGGTGACCCTCCTCCTCCCTGCTGGCCTGGACTCAGCGCCTGTCCAGGACCCCAAAACTTAGCTCTCATTTCTTTCCCTCCCCCACAGGCTGGGTAGTTGTTCCACAAGTTCACTTTGGTTCGTGCGCACACCCCCCTCCTTTTTTTTTTAAAGGCTCTGCCTTGTTTACTAGGGATGCTTGTCAATATCATAATGAGAAACAAGTGAAAAAGTCCATGAAAAAGCCCTACAGCACTAACTATCAAAAAAAGTGAATTAAATGCATTAAAGTCTGCGTTTAGGAATTTTAAAAGGAATAGTAGAACAGAGAATAAAAGTAAACAGACCCTACCCATGAGGAAAATCCTGCACAGGAGCGTGAAAGAGCTGCAGGTGATGGAAAGGGAGGTAATCCCAGAGCGCCTGATTCCCACCCGCACTGGCGCAGGTCCACAGGCAGCCTGACCCCAAGGCCACGGTCAAGCCTGAGGCGGCCCTGGGGCTCAGCAGTGAGGAGTATTGGCTAAGGGTCCTTGGAGCCTCTGGGACTGTGTCTTGTTTTTATCCTTTTTCCTTGCTTGTTCATGTTTCCTGACTTCTGTACAGGAGACATATGCTCTCTGAAAAAAATTTAAAGTTATTTTCTAGGATGAACTTTCTTTTGATCTTATTTATATTGCTGGCCCCATTCCAAGCACATTTCACATATTAAATTGCTCTTCAAAAGAGCACTATTCAGATGCTATGGTTACTGTTACCCCATTTTCAGATGGAGAAGATGAGGCACAGAGAGAGTCAGTGATTAGCACAAGCCCACACAGCTAGTAAGTGGCAGAGCCAGAAGTATGAAGCAAGTGGTCTGGCTTGCTTGGTGAGTTCTTGCTTGGTGAAAAAGGTGGAAATGAGAAGAGAATATGGCAAAGTGAACCACTGTTTGCCAAGAAAAGGACAAGGATGAAAGGACCAGTCAAGATGTGAGCTTCAGAACAGTTGTGGTTGTGTTCAATAACCATCTGGCGGCTGTTGATTGCGAGAAAACATGATGGAAAAGAAGGGATAGGAAAGAGACAGTGATACTGTATAGGAGAAATGGTTGGAAGCATATCAAAAAACACTTTCTTTTACCTGGAAATTGTTTATAGTGAAACTCTACTTTTGAGGACCTTTATGATTAGACTATAAGAATCACTGAGCTCACATTTCGCGGTTCCTCTAGTGTCTAGAAAACGCTCTGTGTCTCTGTCAATCCTGACTCAAAAGTGATGAAGCCAGAGGCATGTCCTTCCTTAACTCTTCCCATGAGAACAATGTCTGGCGTCTTAACATCTGGTGTCTTGGGCCCTGCTGGGTGGGGAATCAGGATGCCTGCTAACATTCATAGGAACACATTTCTGTGCTTCTGCCTCCACCCAGCATGGAGCATCATTCATGGACCACTGTGTTCTTCCCTCTCCCCTCCAGGCTCTGGTCACTACATAAACCACTAATTCTTTTCCAGAAGGAAACGAAAGTAATAGTCATTTCTTTATTTTCACTCACCAAAGGAAGTTATCATGCAAGGGTCAAATGAGGGCGTCTACAATGTTTTTCTAATACCTCCATCTAAGACTCGCTTTTTTGTTGTTAGCAAGTTAGTGGTTTTTTCTGGAGTTTTTCTTCCCTGCCTACTTCTATTTATTCCTTTTTATTCTTGTCATATTATAGCTGAGTTTGGAGACTTAGGTTATTCATAAATTTTTTTAAATCAATATGTGATTTTCTTCTCTGAACAATGTAAAAAAATAGATTTTTCTTTTGGCAAGAAGGAAGAATGTGATTTATTACTAGAGCTTGATAAGCTACATATAGGATAGCATCTATGGTGTTCTAGACTAATAACTTGTCTCAAGTAGAAGCCATAGCTTTTGATAAATTAATGATCTTGTTTGACAGTTTAATTAAGTTATCATCCTGAGCTCACAGAAAAGTGGGTTTAGCCTAATGCTTCTTGTATTCCTTTGTCATTCTTAGAAACCAAGTTCCTTTTCCTTTTTAAAGAAGAAAAGCAAATTCTTAGAGGAGGCAATAGATGGCTTTATCCTGAGTCCTGACAGCCTTACACTTAAGAAAGAGTAGCTTGTGACTGAAAGACACAGGCTGGCTACAGTGGTGAGTATGTGGGGTTGGTGGGGGTCTCTGCAAGTCTGTGAGCAGGTGAAGTCAGGAAGCCACTGCTGTTCTATGTCTGATCCCTAGAAGAAGAAAAACAAAAGAGAAGAGGACCACATCACAGAGACAAATATTCTATGATCATCTGGGTTAGTTTAACATTAAAAAATTTTTGTTTCAGTTGAAATATAGTTGATTTACAATGTTGTGTTAATTTCTATTGTATATCAAAGTGATTCAGTTATACATGCTGAATATATATATATATATTCTATTTTTAAAATATGGTTTTCCATTGTAGTTTATCATAGGATGCAGAATATAGTTCTCTGGGCTATACAGTAAGACCTTGTTGTTTGACCATTTATATATAATAGCTTACATCTGTTAACCCCAACCTCCCACTCCATCCTTTCCCCAACCCCCTCCCCCTTGGCCACATAGCTCTATTCTCTACGTCCATGTTTCTGTTTCCTAGATAAATTCATTTGTGTCATATTTTAGATTCTACATATAAATGATATCCTATGGTATTAGTCTTTCTCTTTTCCTTCACTTAGTATGATAATCTCTAGTTGCATCCATGTTGCTGTAAATGGCATTATTTGGTCCTTTTTATGGCTGAGTATCATTCCATTGTATATAGATGTACCATATCTTCCTTATCCATTTCTTTGTCAATGGGCATTTAAGGTGTTTGCATGTTAGTCCAGCATTCAGAGGTGGGTCTGGGGAGGATGCTCAGGACCTTTGTCATATTGAAGAGCAGGAAAACAAACACATGTCCAGGCAGGCATCACATGGGTGTTTCTCAGATGCTTCATTGGCACAGAACTGTAGTGACTGCCGTCAGCATCCCCCGACTCTCACCCTCGAGCACCACTGCAACCTAGAGACCGCAGAGGATAGAGAATCCATGGAAAGAGAGCTGCTGGCCTCTCTGGAAGGAATGGATTATACATAAATATTCAGGAAAGGCAGGGTGGCTGGAAACAATTAAGATTCCATTTAATTCAAGAAAAGAATATCTCACAGGGCCCCTGCTACACACCAGGTGGACTGGATGAGGAACACAGTTGTGTTTGCCCTCAAAATGATCACGGTCTCCTCCGGCTGCTTGTCTGCTCCCCTTCTTCCCCATCAAAGGGGATCAGGGGTCCAGTCAGCATCCGTCAGAGTTTCCCTGAGATTTCAGAGGGGCAAGGTCTCACACCTTTATGACTCACAAAGTAAGAACAAAGATGCAAATGTCAGTGATGGGTTTCCCAGCATAAGAAGACGCATCTGTCATGTAAAGCCCAAAGGAGGGGTAGAGGAAGTGAGGTGGGGGGTCAGGGAGTGAAAGTCTGTCTCAGCCTCTAGATTAAGCCTTTCCAAGCCTTTCTACACATCCTGGATTTGCCAGTCCCTTGAGCTAGTTTGAGTGGAATTTCTGGAAGTGTCCTCAACTGGGTCCTGGCTCTTGTTGCTTCTGAAGCTTGAGAGGCAGAGAAGAGCACTGTGAGCACTGTGGGGTCCAGAAGAGTGGAGCCTGTGAAAACACCCTGGGTTTTTTCAAGAGAGAGGAGAGCAGTGGGCCTCATTTGCAGGACAGTCAGCTCAGGAAAGAAAGACTAGAACCAGGAGCAACCCCTGCAAATCCCACCTGAGATGCCAGTGCCCCCATGCCCTCTCCCCCAGACAGAGCACTTCCACCCCATGCTTCCACCTCAGAATACTTCCGATCTTACATAAACTGAGATGCAACCTCTGACTCATGCTCCAGGATTCTGGTGACAATTTTGAAAAGTCTGGCCAGGGCTGCCAATATATGTGGCCAGACCTGACTGCTGTTTCAGTGGGGAAAACATACTGGTGGTTTAACTAAATTGACCTTTTAGTGATATGGAAAAGTTAATTATTGCTATGGACAATCCAATTACACGTGTTGATGCAGCCTATAATGAACTCTATTGTCTGCAAGTAGCTAGAATTTTAAATAGGTTACTCAACTTTTCTCAGCCCTACTTTTTTCCCTAGATCTTAAGGAGCAAATGGAAAATATCCGGCACAATCAGAAAAGTGTATAAGGATCTCCCTTGTAGCATTTTACATAATAGCAAAACATTGTTACATATGCATCCAAAGGTGTATCTATAGTACATTCAGATACATCATTGAAAAAGATGTAGTCTGTACATTGGCATGGAAAGCTGCTTATGATATATGTGTGAAATGGGAATAAAACTAGGTTACATGATACCATGAGCCCCATATAAATATGTGTGTGTGTGTGTATATATATATATATATATATATATATATGTTTACAAATGCAAAGGAGGGTTCACCCACTTCTTAGAGTTACCTCTGGTAAATGTGGGTTAAGGGTGGAAAGAGGTTTATATATATATTTCTGTATTGCTTTATTTCTGTTTTACAACCAGTTTATGGGCTTTATTTTAATTTAAAGAGCATGATAAATATATTTACATTTTAGAAAAAACAACTTACTCATTTTTTCATGTGGAGAGAGCACGCATAGAGCATTTACACAGGCCTGGACCTTAGGAGTGTCTCACGGATGGCACCTGTCGCTGCCGCTACTGTAGTGCCCTCCTCTGTGCTCCACTCCCTGAACTTCCATCTTTATGTAGACATTACTTCTTCGTGAAGCTTTCCCTGAGCTCCCTGTTTGAACGGCCAACTCTTTCGCCATACGCACACACACACTCTCCGCCTCTCCCCTGCTTGACTCTGTCCTTGGGACACCACCGCCTCATGTGCTCTATTGCTTACGTGTCGCTTTGTATACTGTCTCTTGCCTCCTGTAGGAGTGCTAGTACTAAGAGAGCGGGACACTTGAGTCAACTTTGCTCAAGCCTATTTCTGCAGCACCTAGAACAGGGCCAGCATGTCAGAAGCCCTCAAAAAATATTTGTAAAATGACTCACAATGTGTGCCTTAGAATGCCACTACAAACATGAGATCAGGTCATCTACAGGCAATCAAGACTGAGCCAGAAGTGACATAAATATTCGAAATGACAGATAAGGACTTTAAAAGAGTCACTGTAGTTTTATTCCATATGTTTAAAGAGTTAAGCAGAGGTAGGAAAGATATTAAAAACATCAAATCAAACTTTATTGCATTTCTCAATAAGCTAAATCTCAGTGCAAGATAAATAAGAAAAATGACTACAGTTGCCAAACAAACAGTAATAAGAAGAAAATCTTAGAAGCAGTCAAGTTATTAAAATAGAATTCTATACCCGGAAAAAGTAGCTTTCAAAAATAATAGCAAAATAGAGACTTTTTCAGAACTACAAAAGCTAAAAAAATTTATGACCAGCAGATCTGCACTACAAAAAATAGTAAAGGAGTCATTCAGGCTTAAAGAGATAATACCGAATGGAAGTACAAACATGTGCACAGGTTGAAGAGCAGTGGAAATGGTAATATGAGTGATGACATAGGATTTTTAAATTATTTAAATGGCCTTAAAAGGTAAGTGATTGTTCAAAAGTAATGACAATGTAGCATGGGGTTTAAAATATATGTCAAGGGGAAATACATGACAACAGTCGCATGAAGATTGGGAGGAGAGATGCAGTGTACTGCTTGCTGTAAGATACCATAGGTAAATCGAATAGAATCACTTGACGTTAAACTGTAATAAGCTGTAAATGTATACTTTGCATTCTAAATTCAACACTAAAATAAAGAGTAATTTTAAGTAAACCCCAAAAAAGAACTAAAAAGGAATAATAAAACAATTAATTCAAAAGAAGGCAAGAAAAGAGAAAAAGAGGCAGAAAGAATCAGCGGGTCAAATAGAAAACAAATAGCAAGATGATGGATTTAAAGCTAACCATATAAACAGTTACAGTAAATAGAAAACAAATGTTCTTTAACAAATTTTAATAGTATATTTTATTTAACTCAAAATACTTCAAATATCTTAATTTCAGTATGTAATCAATGTAAAAATTACTGAGATAATTGATATTTTTGGTACCAGGTTTTTAAAACACAATGCTGCTGCTGCTGCTAAGTCACTTCAGTCATGTCCAACTCTGTGCGACCCCATAGACCAAGCCCACCAAGCTCCCCCGTCCCTGGGATTCTCCAGACAAGAACACTGGAGTGGGGTGCCATTTCCTTCTTCAATGCATGAAAGTGAAAAGCGAAAGTGAAGTCGATCAGTCATGTCCGACTCCTAGCGACTCCCTGGACTGCAGCCTACCAAGCTCCTCCGTCCATGGGATTTTCCAGGCAAGAGTACTGGGGTAGTTTGCCATTGCCTTCTCCAAAAATACAATGCAAATGTTCTTAATATCCCATTAAAAGGTAGAGATTGTCAGAATGACCAAGTATACACTGCCTACAAGAAAGTCACTTCAAATACTAATAGCAGTTAAGTTAAAATGATGGAAAAAGGTTAATGGTGCTCACATTGATGAAAAGAAAGCAATTACTTATATTAATATAACACAAAGTAGATTTCAGAAGAAATAATATTAATTGGTATAAAGGGGTTATTTCATAATGACAGAGCAAATCAGTTCATCAAGAGGAAGTTACAATATGAAATATGTATGCACCTAATAAACGAGCTTTAAAATATATGAATCAAAGATCAATATAACTACAAGGAGGAACAGATAAATACACAATGATAGAGATTTCAACATCCTATTCTTGATAACTGATAGAACTAGAAGAGAGAAAATTAGTAAGGACATATAAAATTTTTTAAATTACTAGCAACCAACGATGTAGTTGACATTTATAGAACACTCTATACAAGAGCAGCGGAATATTCATCTTTTTCAAATGCACACAGATCATGAATCAAGACAGGTAAATGGGCCATAAAACAAATCTCAATTAATATCAAATGATTTTCATACAAACGGATTTTCTGATGATAGTGGAATTAAAACATAAATCAATTAACAAAAGATCACTGGCAAATCCCCAAATATTTGGAAACTAAGCAACATGCTGCTAAATAAGCCAAGGGTCACAGAAGAAATCATAAGGAAAATTAGAAAGCATTTTGGACTGAATTAATATGAAAGCATAACATGTCCAAATGTGTAGGATATTGCTAAACAGTACTGAGAAATAAATTTATTACACTAATCCAAAATACTAGAAGAGAAGAAAGGTCTCAAATCAATGACCTCTGATTTTACATTAAGAAACTCTATGGGGGGAAAGCAAAATAAACACATGGTAGTAGAAGAAAGGAAGTAACAAATATTAGAGTAGAAATCAGTGGAATAGAAAAGATACAAGCAATAGAGAAAAACCAGTGGAATGAAAGCTGGTTCCTTGCAAAGATAAATGAAATTGATATATCTCAAGACAGAGTGCTCAGGAAAAATGAAAGAGGAGATGTAAATTACTAACATCAGGAATGAAAATGGATGATATTCATACAGATTTCACAGATATTAAAAGGATAACAAAGGAATTGTTATTGTATTCATTTCCTAGGGCTACCATAAAAAAGTATCACAAACTGGACAGCTGAAAACAACAGCAATGCATTCTTTCATGGTTCTGGAAGCTAGAAGTCCAAAATCTAGGTATCAACAGAACCATATTCCCTCTGAGACAGAGTAGAACCCTTCCTGGACTCTCTTAGCTGCTGATGGTAGCCAGAGATTCTTAGCAGTCCTTGCCTTGCCGTGTTGCCACCCAGACTTTGTCTGTGTCATGATGTAGCATTTCCCTTATGTCCATGTATCCTTCTTCCAAGACAATAGTCATTTTAGATTTAGGGATCACCCTAATCCAGTGTGACCTCTTCTTAGTTAATTCTATCTGCAAAGAATCCCATTTCCAAATAAGGTCACAGTTCAGTTCAGTTGCTCAGTCATGTCCAACTCTTTGTGACCCCATGAATTGCAGCAGGCCAGGCCTCCCTGCCCATCACCAACTCCCAGAGTTCACTCAAACTCATCTCCATCGAGTCAGTGATGCCATCCAGTCATCTCCTCCTCTGTCGTCCCCTTCTCCTCCTGCCCCCAATCCCTCCCAGAATCAGAGTCTATTCCAATGTGTCAACTCTTTGCATCAGGTGGGCAAAGTATTGGAGTTTCAGCTTTAGCATCATTCCTTCCAAAGAACAACCAGGACTGATTGCCTTTAGAATGGACTGGTTGAATCTCCTTGCAGTCCAAGGGACTCTCATCAGTCTTCTCCAACACCATAATTCAAAAGCATCAATTCTTCGGCGCTCAGCTTTCTTCACAGTCCAACTCTCACATCCATACATGACCACAGGAAAAACCATACCCTTGACTAGACAGAACTTTGTTGGCAAAGTAATGTCTCTGCTTTTCAATATGCTATCTAGGTTGGTCACAACTTTTCTTCCAAGGAGTAAGTGTCTTTTAATTTCATGGCTGCAATCACCATCTGCAGTGATTTTGGAGCCCCAAAAATAAAGTCAGCCAGTGTTTCCACTGTTTCCCCATCTATTTCCCATGAAGTGATGGGACCAGATGCCATGATCTTAGTTTTCAGAATGTTGAGCTTTAAGCCAACTTTTTCACCTTCTTCATTCACTTTCATCAAGAGGCTTTTTAGTTCCTCTTCACTTTCTGCCATAAAGGTGGTGTCATCTGCATATCTGAGGTTATTGATATTTCTCCCAGCAATCTTGATTCCAGCTTGTGCTTCATCCAGCCCAGCATTTCCCATGATGTACTCTGCATGTAAGTTGAATAAACAGGGTGACAATATACAGCCTTGACTTACTCCTTTTCCTATTTGGAACCAGTCTGTTGTTTCATGTCCAGTTCTAACTGTTGCTTCCTGACCTGCATACAGATTTCTCAAGAGGCAGGTCAGGTGGTCTGCTATTCCCATCTCTTTCAGAATTTTCCACAGTCTATTGTGATCCACACAGTCAAAGGTTTTGGCATAGTCAATAAAGCAGAAATAGATGTTTTTCTGGAACTCTCTTGCTTTTTTGATGAGCCAGCAGTTGTTGGCAATTTGATCTCTGGTTCCTCTGCCTTCCAAAACCAGTTTGAACATCTGGAAGTTCACGGTTCATGTATTGCTGAAGCCTGGCTTGGAGAATTTTGAGCATTACTTTACTAACGTGTGAGATGAGTGTAATTGTGCAGTAGTTTGAGCATTCTTTGGCATTGCCTTTCTTTGAGATTGGAATGAAAACTGACCTTTTCCAGTCCTGTGACCAGTGCTGAGTTTTCCAAATTTGCTGGCATATTGAGTGCAGCACTTTCACAGCATCATCTTTCAGGATTTGAAATAGCTCAGCTGGAATGCCATCACCTCCACTAGCTTTGTTCCTAGTGATGCTTTCTAAGGCCCACTTGGCTTCACACTCCAGGATGTCTGGCTCTAGGTGAGTGATCACACCATCATGATTATCTTGGTTGTGAAAATCTTTTTTTGTACAGTTCTTCTGTGTATTCTTGCCACCTCCTCTTAATATATTCTGCTTCTGTTAGGTCCATACTATTTCTGTCCTTTATCGAGCCCATCTTTTCATGAAATCTTCCCTTGATATCTCTAAGTTTCTTGAAGAGATCTCTAGTCTTTCCCATTCTGTTGTTTTCCTCTATTTCTTTGCATTGATTGCTGAGGAAGGCCTTCTTATCTCTCCTTGCTATTCTTTGGAACTTTGCATTCAGATGCTTATATCTTTCTTTTTCTCCTTTGCTTTTCCCTTCTCTTCTTTTCACAGCTATATGTATGGCCTCCCCCAACAGACATTTTGCTTTTTTGCATTTCTTTTCCATGGGGATTGTCTTGATCCCTGTCTCCTGTACAGTGTCACGAACTTCAGTCCATAGTTCATCAGGCACTCTATCTATCAGATCTAGGCCCTTAAATCTATTCCTCACTTCCACTGTATAATCATAAGGGATTTGATTTAGGTCATACCTGAGTGGTCTAGCGGTTTTCCCCACTTTTTTCAATTTAAGTCTGAATTTGGCAATAAGGAGTTCATAATCTGAACCACAGTCAGCTCCCAGTCTTGTTTTTGTTGACTGTATAGAGCTTCTCCATGTTTGGCTGCAAAGAATATAATCAATCTGATTTCGGTGTTGACCATCTGGTGATGTCCATGTGTAGAGTCTTCTCTTGTGTTGTTGGAAGAGGGTGTTTGCTATGACCAGTGCGTTCTCTTGGTGAAACTCTATTAGCCTTTGCCCTGCTTCATTCTGTACTCCAAGGCCAAATTTATCTGTTACCCCAGGTGTTTCTTGACTTCCTACTTTTGCATTCCAGACCCCTATAATGAAAAGGACATCTTTTTGGGGTGTTAGTTCTAAAAGGTCTTGTAGGTCTTCATAGAGCCGTTCAACTTCACCTTCTTCAGCATTACTGATTGGGGCATAGACTTGGATTACTGTGATATTGAATGATTTGCCTTGGAAATGAACAAAGATCATTCAAGAGGACATGAATTTCAACATAGTACAATCATGAACAACCTTGTGCCAATAAATTTTAACAAGTTAGTTGAGATGGTCAAATTCCTTAAAAGACACAAATTGTGAAATGTCACTGAAGAAGAAATAGATAACCTGAGTAGCCATATATTTATTAGAGAAATTAACGAAGTTGTAAACAACCCCTTTCTACCCCCCTCCCCCCAAAAAACACAACAGAAAATAGAAAACAAGAATTTCCAGGACCAGATAATTCATCAGCAAATTCTACCAAACATTTTAGAAAGAAATAACACCAAATAACTACAAATGCTTCCAGAATACTAGTTCTATAAATTGAAGAGGAAGGATTTCGTCCATTCATCTTGAAGCCAGTCTTGATACCAAGCCCAATACCAAAACCAGGTAAAGAAAACTACTGACAAACATCTTTCATTAATATAGATGCTAATTCCTCAAGAAAATTTTAGTTAATTGAATCCAAAACATCAAGAAAGGATAATTCCTCTGACCACAATGATTATTTTGACTGTAAAATTAATTTAATACTTGAAAACAACCCATATAATTCACCATACTAACAAACTAAAAAAGAAAATCCATATGGAAATATCTCAAATCTTAAATAGCCTAAACAGTGTTGACAAAGTAGAACAGAGCTATAATGGTGTAACGATAGACAAATAGATCCCTGGACTAGGACAGAGAATCCAGAAATAGAACCATATATAGTAAACTGATTTTTGATCAAAATACAATGGCAATTCAGTAAAGTACTCTCTTTTCAATAAAAAGTTTCAGAACGATGGATACACATATTCAAAAAAATTCTTCAATCATATTTTACACTATATGTAAAAATTAATGCAAAATACTTCATAAACCTAAACACAAAGTCTATAACTATGAAAATTCTAGAAGACAAAAGAGGAGAAATCTTTGACGTCTTGGGTAAGGCAAAGATATTTTAGATGTAACACCAAAAACACAGCACATAAAAAATTAATGAACTGGACTTCATCAAAACCAAAACCTTCTGTTCTTCAAATGGTATCATGGACTGCAATAAAATATTTGCAAATAATATATGTGATAAAGGACTAGTATGCACAATATATTGAGAATTCTCTTGGTCCTCTGTAATCACCCATATGGGAATGGAGTCTAGACAAGAATAGATATATATATGTGTGTGGCTGATTCACTGCTGTACAACAGAAACTAACACAACCTTGTAAATCAACTATACACCAATAAAAAAGTATTGAAAATAATTCTCAATAATAAGAAAATAAACAACATAAAACTTAAAATGGGAAGATTTTAACAGACACGTTATCAAAAAGGATACACATATGTCAACGTGAAAAGATGCTCAACATCATTAGTCATTAGGAAAATGCAAATTGGAACCACAACAGGAAACCACTAAACACCCATTAGGATGGTTAGAGATTGCACCCATGTTGGTAAAAATGAGCAGGAACTAGGATTCTCAGAGCTTAATGTTGGAAATGTGAAATGCGACATCCAAATTTGAAATAAATTTTACAGTTTCTTAAAAAGTTCATCATTTGATCCAACCATTCTCCTCCTAGGTATTCGCTCAAAAGAATGCATGAGTTCATGCAGATATGTGTACAAAAACCTTCTCAGAAGATTTATTTACAACCATCCCAAACTGGAAACATTCCAACTGTCCACCAACAGGTGAGAAGACAAAGTATGTCGCTGAATACTCTTCAGCAGTGAGGAGGAATTAGGCATGATTCCAATTATGCAAATTGAAGAAAATGCAAACTAATTTGTAGTCCCTGAAAGCAGACCAGTGGGTGCCTGGGGCAGGGGAGGGCTGGGAAAGGAGTAGGGAGAGGTAGGCATGGGAGGTGGATTGCCAAGAGGCATGAGAAAACTTGAGGGTGGCTCAACCTCTTGATGGTTGTCATGATTACATAGGTGTTTACATGGATCAAGACAATTAATTTTATCAGTTAAATATAGGTAGTTTATTTTGTTACTATACCTCAATTAAGCTATTTTTATTTTAAAGTCTCAAAACTTTGACCACATATTTTAAGCAATACAAATAATTATATATATAAATCCTAGCATGTATTTTTTAAATGTTAGTTATGATGTTGTTAGTAAATACTGTGCTTCTGCCATCTTTCTATTTATTTGCCTCTTTGGGAGCAGTTAACTAATAAGAAAATTGCATAGATCTTAAATGTATAACCTTTTCATGGACCACAGCACTTGTCATGGAGAAGGTGCTTGCATAACTCAGTGAAGTTATAAGCCATGCTGTCAGGGCCACCCAAGATGGATGGGTCATAGTGAAGAATTCTGACAAAACATGGTACACTGGAGGAGGAAATGGCAACCCACCCCAGTATTCTTGCCTGGAGATTGCCATGGACAGTGTGAAAAGGCAAAAATAAATGGGACCAGAGAAGAGCCCTCTGGTCAGCAAGCATCCAATATGCTACTGGGGAAGAACCGAGGGCAATTGCTAATAGCTCTGAAAAGAATGAAATGACTGGGCCAAAGCAGAAATGACTCTCAGTTGTGGATGTGTCTGGTGGTGAAATTAAAGTCCAGTGCTATAAAGAACAATATTGCATAGGAACCTGGAATGTTGGGTCCCTGAATCAAGGTAAATTGGGCATGGTCAAGCAGGAGATGGCAAGAGTGAACATCGACATCTTAGGAATCAGTGAACAAAAATGGGTGGGAATGGGTAGATTTAATTCCGATGACCATTGTATCTACTACTGTGAACAAGAATCCCTTAGAAGAAATGGAGTAGCCCTTCTAGTCAACAAAAGAGTCAGAAATGCAATACTTGGGTGCATTCTCAAAAATGACAGAATGACCTCAGTTGGGTTCCAAGGCAAACCATTCAACATCACAATTAATCTAAGTCTATGCACCAACTATTGATGATGAAGAAGCTGAAGTAGATTTGCTATGTGAAGATCTATAACACCATCTAGAACTAACACCAAAAAAAGATGTCCTTGATACAGAGGGCTAAGAAACACATGAAAAGATGCTCAGCATTGCTCACTATTAGAGAAATGCAAATCCAAACCACATGAGATATCACCTCACGCACAGAATGGCCATCATCAAAAAGTCTACAAACTAAATGCTGGAGAGGGTGTGGAAAAAAGGGAACACTCTTGCACTGTTGGTGGGAATGTAAGTTGATACAGCCAATGTGGAAGACGGTATGAAGATTCCTTAAAAAACTAGGAATAAAACCATCACATGACCCAGCAATCCCACTCCTAGGCATATACCCGGAGGAAACCAAAATTGAAAAAGACACAAGTATCCCATTGTTCATTGCAGCACTGTTTACAATAGCTAGACCATGGAAGCAACCTTAGCTGTCCAATGATAGATGAATGGATAAGGAAGTTTTGGTACCTATATAGAATGGAATATTACTCAGCCATAAAAAGGAATGCATTTGAGTCAGTTCTAATGAGTTGGATGAACCTAGAGCCTATTGAACCGAGTGAAGTAAGTCAGAAAGAGAAAGATAAATATATACTAATGCATGTATACAGAATTTAGAAAGATTGTACAGGAAGAATTTACTTGCAGGGCAGCAACGGAGAAACAGACGTAGAGAACAGATTTATGGACATGGGGAAAGGGGAGGAGAGGGTAGGATGTATGAAGAGAGTAACGTGGAAACTTACATTACCATATGTAAAATAGATAGCCAACAGGAATTTGCTGTCTCAGGAAACACAAATAGGGCCTCTGTATCAACCTAGAGGGGTGGGAGGGGGAAGGAGATAGGAGGGAGGTTCAAAATGGAGGGGATATTACGTACACCTATGGCTGATTCATGTCAAGGCTTGACAGAAAACAACAAAATTCTGTGAAGCAATTATCCTTCAATTAAAAAATAAATATTTTTTTAAAGATGTCTTTTTCATCACAGGGAACTGGAATGCAAAAGCAGGAAGTCAAGAGATACTTGGAGCAACAGGCAGATTTGGCCTTGGAGTACGGAATGAAGGAGGGCAAGAGCTAACAGAGTTTTGTAAAGCAAACACCCTGATCATAGCAAGCACCCTCTTCCAATAACTCAAGAGATGACTCTACACACAGACATCACCAGATGGTCAATATTGAAATCAGATTGATTATGTTCTTTGCAGCCAAAGATGGAGAAGCTCTATACAGTCATCAAAAACAAGACCTGGAGTTGACAGTGGCTCAGACCATCAGCTCCTTATTGCAAGATTAAGGCTTACATTGAAGAAAGTAGGGAAAACCACCAGACCATTCAGGTATGACCTAAATCAGATCCCTTGTGATTATATAGAGAGGCGACAAATAGATTCAAGCAATTAGATTTGATAGATTGCCTGCCTAAAGAACTATGGATGGAGGTTTGTAACATTGTACAGAAAGAAAGAAAGTGAAGTAGCTCAGTTGTGTCTGACTCTTTGCGACCCCATGGACTGTAGCCTGCCAGGCTCCTCTTCCATCCACGGGATTTTTCCAGGCAAGAATACTGGAGTAGGTTGCATTTCCTTCTCCAGGGCATTTTCCCAACCCTGGAATTGAACCTGGGTCTGCCTGCATTATAGGCAGACACTTTACCATCTGAGCCACCAGGAAAGGCAATGACCAAAACCATCTTCAAGAAAAAGAAATGCAAGAAGGCAAAGTGGTTGTCTGAGGAGACTTTACAAATAGCTGAGGAAAGAAGAGACATGAAAGGCAAAGGAGAAAGGGAAAGACATGGTGAACTGAATGCAGGGTTGGAGATTGCAAGGAGAGATAAGAAGGCCTTCTTAAATGAACAATGCAAAGAAATAGAACAAAACAACAGAATGGGAAAAGCTGAGGTCTCTAAAAAACTGGAGATTTTACCAAGAGAACATTTCATGCAAGGATGGGCATGATAAAGAATGGAAACCGTAAGGGCCTAACAGAAGTAGAAGAGATTAAGAAAGGTGCAAGAATACACAGAAGAACTATGTAAGGAAGGTCTTAATGACCCGAGTAACCACAATGATATGGTCACTCACCTGCAGGCAAGCATCCTGGAGTGTGAAGTCAAGTGGGCCTTAAGAAGGTTCACTACAAACAAAACTAGTGGAGGTGATGGAATTCCAGCTGAGCTACTTCAAATCCTAAAAGGTGATGCTGTTAAAGTGCTGCACTCAATATTTCAGCAAATTTGGAAAACTCAGCAGTGGCCACAGGACTGGAAAAGGTCAGTTTTCATTCCAATCCCAAAGAGCAATGCCAAAGATTGTTCAAACTATTTTACAGCTGGGCTTATTTCACGTACTAACAAGGTTACACTCAAAATCCTTCAAGCTAGACTTTGGCAGTACATGAACCAAGAACTTCCACCTGTACAAGCTGAATTTTGAAAAGGCATAGGAACCAGGGATCAAACTGCCAGCATTCGTTGGATCATGGAGAAAGAAAGGGAGTTCCAGGATAACATCTACATCTGCTTCATATGCTAAAGCCTTTGACTGTATGGGTCACAACAAAGTGTGGAAAAATAGACTACCTTCCCTGTCTCCTGAGATAGCTGTATGTAGATCAAGAAGCAATAGTTAGAATCAGACATGGAACAATGGACTGGTTCAAAACTGGAAAAGGAATACAAGGCTGTATATTGTTACTCTGCTTGTTCAACTTTATGCTGAGTACATCATGTGGAATGCTGGGCAGGATGAATTACAAGCTGGCAGAAAGTAAAGAGGAACTAAAGAGCCTCTTGATGCATGTAAAAGAGAAGAGTGAGAAAGCTGGCTTAAAACTCAACATTCAAAAAAATAAGTTCATGGCATCTGGTCCCATCAGTTCATGGCAAACAGAAGGGGGAAAGTAGAAGCAGTGACATATTTTATTTTCTTGGGCTCCAAAATCACTGCAGATGGTGACTGCAGCCATGAAATTAAAAAGACAATTGCTTCTTGGAAGAAAACCTATGACAAACCTAGACAGTGAATTTAAAAAGCAGAGACATTACTTTACCAACAAAGGTCCATGTAGTTAAAGCTATGGTTTTTCCAGTAGTCGTGTATGGATGTGAGATTTGGACCATATAGGAGGCTGAGCACCAAAGAATTGATGCTTTCAAAGTGTGATGTTGGAGAAGACTCTTGAGAGTCCCTCGGACTGCAAGTGTATCAAATCAGTCAATCCTAAAGGATATCAACCCTAAGTACTCACTGGATGGACTGATGCTAAAACTGAAGCTGCAATCCTTTGGCCACCTGATGCAAAAGAGCCAACTCATTGGAAAAGACCTTGATGTTAGGGAAGATTGAAGGCAAAAAGAGAAGGGGGGCAGAGGATAGGATGGTTAGATAGCATCATGAACTCAATGGACAAAAATCTGAGTAAACTCTAGGAGATACTAGAGGACAGAGGAGCCTGGCCTATAGCAGTCATGAGGTCTCAAGGAGTCGGACACGACTTAGTGACTGAACGACAACACATAAATGTATAGCTTGATAACATTTTTGCACATTTCCAGAACCTGAAGAAGTTCCTTCATGTCCCTGCCCTGTTCATACTCCCCCCAATACAGCTAGCATGTTGAAATCTCACACCAGAGTTTAGTTTTGCCTGAGCTTCAAATAAGTGTAATCACAAGATGTACTTGTGTCAACCTTTTTTCATCCAACGTTAGGACTGTGAGATTCATCCGTGTTGTTACACAGTCATTATTAAATCTTTTCCCTCATTTTCTCATACTCCACTGTATGACTACACCACAGTTCATTCATATATTCTGCTGGTGAACAGTTAGCTGATTCTCAGTTTGTCGCCATCCTGCTGTTGTGAATAACCTTACGTGTGTTTTTTTGTGACAAACCAAGCCCCTGCTTCCTCCCTTAAGTTCACATTTTCAGTTTCATGAGCAGGAGGTGGGCTCTGCTTCTCTGCAAAACTCATTAAGTGAGTGCTCCCCCAAGTCCAGGGGGTTCAGAGGCTGGGTAGCTGGAACCAATGGCAAACATTCCCTACCAGTCCCTTGGCGGCTTATTACAGCAGAATTTATAAGAAGCAATAATTAGAAGGATCCACACCATCCTAACATCCTGCCTCCCTCCCTCCCTCCCGCATTAAGACTAGTCAGCAAAATCAAGTCCTGAGCCCTGCCAAATCCAGCTGCGGCACTGTTGCCTTCACTTGCAGTCCCAGGTGGGTTTGTCTCAAACGCTGCTTCTTGAAGCAGAAACACCCTCAAAGTCTGGTAAGTTTGGAATTAATGCATCTTCCAGTCCCCCTTTGGAGATTCACGACCTACCTTAGCATATTAGGGATTCAGAGAAACCCCCAGATCATAATCTGTTGGTTTTTTTGTTTTTTGCTAGCATTTCCCAAATCAAATTTCAGCCTGCAGTCACAGGTTTCTATGGAGCCAGCGTATCAAGTAACATGCTTTAGGAAATAGTTCTGTGATCCTGGATATGCTTTTCCATGCCCTTCTTCAGATGTTCTTCCTCACACAAAACAGTGATCACTAGACCATCTCAGCAGTGCAGAGGGCGTTCCACACGTGGAAAGTGAGAAATTTAGGAAAAGACTTTGCCCCAAATGCTTGGCATCTGAAGACCTACTTTCAAGGACTGGTCTGCTTTAAAAATCCACAGCTTTCAATCTGGAAGTTTTTCATAAAAGTCAGTGTTTTATTTTTTATAGGGTATCTATTGAGTCTCAGTTCCATAGTTTTGAGACACTCTAGCAGGCAGAAGGAGAGTAAAGAATCCAGAGAGAAGATTTGAAAAAGAGGGAACATGGAGTGGCAGCAAACTGCCCTTCCCAGGTTAGACATACAAGCTACAACAAAGAGGAGCAGAGCCCTGGGCATCCCTTGATCAGGCTCTGGGGCCTGGGGTGGCCCAGGCAGAAGTGCTGGGAAAATCAGTCTGCAGAGGAACTTACTCACAGTGGGTGGGGCTGGAAAATTCTAGTTACGGGTGCACTTGCCATTGACCTAGGAGGCTGAAGCATCACAATCCACACCTACCCTAACCTCTTCCAAGACTGGATGTAATTTTATCATTGTCTGCAGTGCATTTTTTTTTATCTTATAGAGGATACATCAGTTTTATTGTTACTATTTTATTCTTATTTTTAAACTTTAAAAAATATTATCAAAATATAGTTATTTACAATGTTGTGTTAATTTCAAGTTTTTGTCAAAGTGATTCAGATACATGTATATATATATATATATATATATATATATATATTCTTTTTTAGATTCTTTTCCATTACAGGCTATTACAGGAGAGTGACTATAGCTCCCTATGGTAAACAGTGGGTTCCTGTTGGTTGTGTATTTTATATGTAGCAGTGCACGGGTGCGTGCTAAGTCACTTCAGTCACGTCTGACTCTTAATGACCCTATGGACTGCAGCCCACCAGGCTCCTCTGTCCATGGGATTTTCCAAGTAAGAACACTGGATTGGGTTGCCGTGTCTGCCTCCAGGGGATCTTCCCAACCCAGGGATCCAACCTGCGTCCCCTATGTTTCCTGCATTAGCAGGCGGGTTCTTTACCATTAGTGCCACCTGGGAAACCCATGTGTAGTAGTGAGTGTATTTTACTACTAAGTTCCTAATTTATCCCTCCCCTTTTACCCCTTTGGTAGCCATAAGTTTGTTTTCTATTTGAGTCTATTTCTGCTTTGTAAATAAATTCACTTGTATCACATTTTTAGATCCCACATAAAAGCGATATCATATGATATTTGTCTTTTCCACTCTCAATTACTGCATTTAGTATGATAAACTCTAAGTCTGCCCATGTTGCTGCAAATGGCATTATTTGAATTTTTTAAATGGCTGAGTAATATTCCATTGCATATATGTACCATGTCTTCTTTACCCATTCCTCTGTCAATGGACATTTAGGTTGCTTCCATGTCTGGCTACTGTAAATAGTGCTACTATGAACATAGGGGTGTATATATCTTTTCAAATTAGTTTTCTCTGGCCATATTCCCAGGAGTGGGATCAAGTTACAGTCATCAAAACAGTATGATACTAGCACAAAAACAGACATATATCAATGGAACAGTATGTAGTACAAACAAACTTCAGATCCACTGCTCTCTGGGTTTTTTGAACTGAAGACACTGTTTTCTTGAAAGATTCTTTCCTCTATACTTTTCCCTTTTCCTCCTTCTCTCTCTGACTTGTACGTTCATATCCATTCAGGTGAATGGATATGTGTGTGTATGTTTGAGTGTATATGTGCACATGTGCGTTTGTGTACACATAAGTATGTGTATGTACATATGTGCTCACATATGTGTTCGTGTGTGTACACAATGTGAACTCGTGTGTGTGGAGGGGATGTGCAGCCATGCACATGTGTACTAGGACCAATAGAAGGTTTGTGTTTTCATTGAAACTGCCCACATTTTCAAGATTTCACAGTGTTGTTCTGAATGCATTTCTTCCAACTTGACAAAGTCTAGCCATAAGGCACAAATCTCTCTGCCCATTTCCCCAGAACAGTCCAGACTTATTTCAGTCTCCCTGAAAATGACTCTAAACATAATTAATCCGCTTTTCCCTCAGCTCCCTGAACATTTTTCTGTTTCCAGATAATGCCTTGGAAATGGCCCAGAAGTTGGCAGAGTCATGAAGGGAACAGGATCTTTGGCATGGTCACATTTCAAAATGCCTAGGTAGGTTTATTATCTCAAGAGGAAAAAGAAAGTAAGCCTGGTTTCCACAGCTGCACCCCCCACATCTCCAGCCACTACACTGAAAGTGTTATTCACTAAGTTGTTTCCGACTCTTTGAGACCCTAAGGAGACTGTAGTCCGCCAAGCTCCTCTGCCCATGGAATTCTCCAGGCAAGAATACTGGAGTGGGTTGCCATTTCCTTCTGCAGGGGATCTTTCTGATTCAGGGATTGAACCCGGGTCTCTTGCACTGCAGGCAGATCCTTTGCTACCTGAGCTACCCAGGAAGGTACCTGCAAATCTGGAAAGAATTCTGGGCCAACCCAGATGAATGATGCATTCATCTGGGGAACCAAATGAATGTTGCCTCACATTCATTTGAGGCAACATCTTAAATAAGATTTCATCCTGCTGCAAAGTTACCTGGCCTTTCCAGCCAGCTGAACTAATAAGCTTCATCCCAGTATATTTCCCAGCAAAGGGAAGTGTGTTCTGAGAGCTAATTAAGGGTGTTTCAAAATGGTAAATGAAAGTGTGTTTCTGTCTGGAGGGGCTAGGGTAATGGGAGCTCAGCCTCTCCACCCAGGATTAATTTGCCTTGTGTTTGGAGAGGGGCAGATAGCACAAGGAGTGCGAGGAGGGCAGAGTTGGGAGGGCAGGGCCAAGAGCAGAGCAAGGGGCTCACTGCTGCTGCTGCTGCTAAGTCGCTTCAGTCGTGTCCGACTCTGTGCGACCCCATAGACGGCAGCCCATCAGGCTCCCCCGTCCCTGGGATTCTCCAGGCAAGAACACTGGAGTGGGTTGCCATTTCCTTCTCCAATGCAAGAAAGTGAAAAGCGAAAGTGAAGATGCTCAGTCGTGTCCGACTCTAGCGACCCCATGGACTGCAGCCTACCAGGCTCCTCCATCCATGGGATTTTCCAGGCAAGAGTCACTGCTATTTATTAATTTTCTCTGACTACTACCCAAAAGGATTTGAGACGGCTTCAGTCACACGTGGCAACTTTTGCAAAACCAATGGTTTAAATTATCCCCAAATCTACAACAGGGAAAGCTACCAAAAATAACAACAAACTTCAGCTCCGAGCTTCCAGACGTTCTGGGGGTGGGGGTGGGGAAGCGTCCTGTACCAGAGATGTTCTCATTTCCCAGGAAGAAGAGGGGGCAAGGTGCCTCCTGAGCCCCTAGCAGCCGGCGCCACGCCCACACACAGTAAGTTCCTGCTAAGTGCGTGTTGATTGAATACTTGGGCCAAGAAGCCCACAGGTTTTGCCTGTGGGGAGCTTGCTGAAATTGTTATTTATGGCTGGTGAACAAAGCAATGTTTGGAACCCTTCCTTAAAAGGACTGCTTGTGGAATTTTAACTTGTATGATTTCTTTAAAAAATTTTTTTTATTTTTTAATTATGAAATAGAACATAGAAAAATAAAAGTGCACAAGACGTATGTGGACGATTTAATTAATAAATAAAAAGCAAACACTTGTAGCCACTGACCAGGGGAAGAAACAGAATATTATCACCCCCAGCCCCACGTAGCCCTCCTTTCCACAGGAAATATTCTATCTTATTTAGCCTAATAATTTCTGTACTTTTTTAAAAATAGTTTTTTATTTAAAACCTTAAAAATGTTTTTCCTGGGTTTCAGTGAATGGAATTACATGCATGTATTCTTCGGGGTCCTCTTTCTTTCTCTCAGTATTACATTTGCAGCATCTGCAGTGTTTCCGTAGCTGTAGTTTGGTCATTTGGTTGCTGCATTGTGCAAGCCACACTGTATCCACACACCCTCTTGTCAAAGGACACTCGGGTCTTGTTCTAGTCCTTTGGCAGCCTGCCTGGGTTTCAAGCCAACTCTGAACTCTCACTTCTGGTTGATACTTACTTGCTAAAGCTCTCTTGGCCACCAGATCAGAGTTGCTCCACGGAAAACATGGTTGGTTTCTGCGCAGCAGCTCTAGGGCTCTGGCAAGGCTCTGTTGCCCAGCCCAGCTCTCAGTCCTTGTGTTCTGGGTACCAGTGACTGACCTGTGACCTCGTAGCCAAGGCTATCTTGCTGGCTTAGCACCTCAACTTTGACTCAAATTTTACTCCATTTTCTTATTCTAGTTTGTCTCTGCTCCCTGCTTTCTAGCTCTTGGGCTAAAATCATCCAGCCCACCCTGTAACTGTGGTCAGGCCTGGCCTCCCATAATTGAGACAAGGAATTTCAGCCCTTTGTCCTTTCCCTGAGTCCCATTCTCTGCTTGGGCTCTTTGAATTGGATCACACAGGTTTATTAATTCTGAGGACGTGAACTGGAAAATGATAAATTGACTAGCCTCGACCAACTCCAAAGTTAGAAGATAGAAATGAAAAAGTTTCCCACCATCTCATGCAGCCACCATCTCAATTATTTCATTAAACAAGTTACAGATACTGTTTTATCTCTCATCAAAAGTGAATAACAAAAGATATTCAGTTCAGTTCAGTTCAGTCGCTCAGTCATGTCCGACTCTTTGTGACCCCATGAATCGCAGCACACCAGGCCTCCCTGTCCATCACCATCTCCCTGAATTCACTCAGACTCATGTCCATCGAGTCAGTGATGCCATCCAGCCATCTCATCCTCTGTCGTCCCCTTCTTCTCTTGCCCGCAATCCCTCCCATCATCAGAGTTTTTCCAATGAGTCAGCTTTTCACATGAAGTGGCCAAAGTACTGGAGTTTCAGCTTTAGCATCATTCCTTCCAAAGAACACCCAGGACTAATCTCCTTCAGAATGGACTGGTTGGATCTCCTTGCAGTCCAAGGGACTCTCAAGAGTCTTCACCAACACCACAGTTCAAAAGCATCAATTCTTTGGCGCTCAGCCTTCTTCACAGTCCAACTCTAACATCCATACATGACCACTGGAAAAACCATAGCCTTGACTAGATGGACCTTTGTTGGCAAAGTAATGTCTCTGCTTTTCAATATGCTATCTCAGTTAGTCATAACTTTTCTCCCAAGGAGTAAGCGTCTTTTAATTTCATGGCTCCAGTCACCATCTGCAGTGATTTTGGAGCCCCCAAAAATAAAGTCTGACACTGTTTCCACTGTTTCCTCATCTATTTCCCATGAAGTGATGGGACCAGATGCCATGATCTTAGTTTTCTGAATGTTGAGCTTTAAGCCAACTTTTTCACTCTCCTATTTCACTTTCATCAAGAGGCTTTTTAGTTCCTCTTCACTTTCTGCCATAAAGGTGGTGTCATCTGCATACCTGAGGTTATTGATATTTCTCCCAGCAATCTTGATTCCACCTTGTGCTTCTTCCAGCCCAGTGTTTCTCATGATGTACTCTGCATGTAAGTTCAATAAGCAGGGTGACAATATACAGCCTTGACATACTCCTTTTCCTATTTGGAACCAGTCTGTTGTTCCATGTCCAATTCTAACTGTTGCTTCCTGATCTGCATACAGGTTTCTCAAGAAGCAGGTCAGGTGGTCTGGTATTCCCATCTCCTTCAGAATTTTCCAGTTTATTGTGATCCACACAGTCAAAGGATATTCAGTTTGGATCACTCACTCAGTCGTGTCCGACTCTTTGTGACCCCATGAATCGCAGCATGCCAGGCCTCCCTGTTCATAACCAACTCCCGGAGTACACTCAGACTCACGTCCATCGAGTCGGTGATGCCATCCAGCCATCTCATCTTCTGTTGTCCCCTTCTCCTCCTGTCCCCAATCCCTCCCAGCATCAGAGTCTTTGCCAATGAGTCAACTCTTTGCATGAGGTGGCCAAAGTACTGGAGTTTCAGCTTTAACATTATTCCTTCCAAAGAAATCCCAGGGCTGATCTCCTTCAGAATGCACTGGTTGGATCTCCTTGCAGTCCAAGGGACTCTCAAGGGTCTTCACCAACACCACAGTTCTAAAGCATCAATTCTTCAGCACTCAGCCTTCTTCACAGTCCAACTCTCACATCCATACATGACCACAGGGAAAACCATAGCCTTGACTAGACGGACCTTAGTCAGCAAAGTAATGTCTCTGCTTTTGAATATGCTATCTAGGTTGGTCATAACTTCTCTTCCAAGGAGTAAGCATCGTTTATTTCATGGCTGCAGTCACCATCTGCAGTGATTTTGGAGCCCAAAAAAATAAAGTCTGATACTGTTTCCACTGTTTCCCCATCTATTTCCCATGAAGTGATGGGACCGGATATTAGGTTCATTAATTCAGTCCGCCAACATCACTGCACATTTAGCATGTCCCAGACACCATTGTTAAGTCCTTTGAATTTAATCATAAGTGAAAGAAAAAAAAAAACTGTACGTGAAGGGTAGGTTTTTAAAATCACAGCTCCTATAGTCTAAGGGTGGTACTAGAATTTGTATTTGGAATATCCATTAAGTTGTCTTACTTCTGCTAAGGTGTGGCAGAGGGTGACTGGGAGGGGTGCAGACCACTGAGCACATTCTACAGAGAGCCTGTCATCCTAGTGGGTGGGGGGCACAGTGATGGAGAGAGATCACAATGTCCGGAGCATCAGTGGAGGGAGGCTTTAACGGGGAGACTCTTGTGTGGGCTGGAGTGGATCACAGGAAGCATGGCTGCCAGCCACAATCAAGAATATTGATGGTTGGAGGAAAACTCCCAGAGACAGAGCCAGGTGGAGGACTTCAGGAGCATTGGTATCTGATCTTGAGAGTCTAGTTTTCCACAGCTTTCTGTTCCTAGGTTTTTTATTAACCCAATGTTACCCTTCACCTTTCATAGTGCTTCCCAAGACACCCTGGCTTATTGTTAGCTGGGCTGTGCAGAACCAAAAGCTGGGGATGGGTCAGAGGGAAAGAAGAGGCAGGGGGTCCACTGGTACCAACTCAATCAGAGCAGCAGCTGAAGCAGGAGGCAGAGAGAGTTGGTAGGAGATGTTGGGCATCTAGGGGTCCTGCCTTCCTCCACGCATACTCAGTGGGGCCTGAGTTACAGCCATGTGACTTAGGAGCATGGAGAACTTGGGCTTCTGGGCTAAACATAAATGAATATGGTGAACTCTTGCCCTCAGGAGCTAAGAGTCAGGGTAGAGAAGCCAACGTGTAAACAGGGAGAGTACAAAGAGCTGGGTAGGAGGCTGTGTTCCTGGAGCGGGGAGCATGGTGCACCTGGGAAGGCTTCCTGGAGGAAGCAAGGCCTGGAAGGTGGTGTGCAGGTAGTTGTGAGTATGCCTGGGGTGATGGGCTGCGTGGGGAACAGCAGCAGCAGAGGAGAGGAAGGGGTCAATGTTTAAGTGGTGAGGAACCAGTCCTTTGATCCCATGGGTCCTGTGCTCTGTCTTCCCTTTTTACGGCACTCCAAGGCTCTGGATGGTGCTTCCCTGGAGAATGGGCACAGGAAACCAAACTTGAATGCTTCATATCTGTGCCTTGTGCAGCTCTCATAGGATGCTGAATGGTGCAAGAAGCCGACGTCTTAGTCTGGGAGACCCTTTTGATTGCTGATGGACCACATGTCTGTCTAACCCTTCACCTGGTGACCACGAGGCTGCCCATGCACTCTGGGCATCACGGGGTGCTGGCTACCCCAGAGCTTAACCTCTCACTTCTCTTTCCTACCCCAACTCTCTCCCACCCCACCTTCCCAGGGCTTTCTGGAGGATGTCCCTGATTATATGGCCACTGACCAGGCTCTGACCAAGTCACCCAGTGAGATCCGAACTCCGCATCACCTGCTGGGCTGGCTACCTGCTTGGTGCTCCAGGGCCACTGCTTGCAGCTGTTCTTCCTGCAAGTGGTAAATAATTTCCAGATGCCACACTAACTCATGCTTTATTGCTTTCTTGAAAGATGGACTCTCCTCTTCCCCATGGGCAGGGCTGTGCTGTAACTGAGGCACTTTTGAAAGACAGGACAGTGGAATACATGTTGAGGGTCATTAGACTTTGAAAGAAAATAAATGGAGACCTCAAAGTTGGCAATCCAGGCCAGGCTGAAATGGGGTGATGGAGTCCCGATCCCATTGACTCCTCTTTGTTTGACTTAATTTTCTCATTGATAAACTGGAGATAACAATGTAGTTCCCAACCTCTACTTTCCTAAAAGGGTGTTAAAATCCAAACTTTTGGTAACCTCACCCCCAAAGTCCTCCATTTCTTAACGTTTGTATGTTCCTGACAATGGTGCTCTGACTCTCTCAGGCGCCAGCCTGGTGTGCAATTTTGACTCTTTGCCATCTCCCATTTCCCAGTTGTCAGCCTCTGAGCCCTGCCCACGCTTTCCTGTGTGATCTGACCTCCACGCTGCCCACCAGCAGTCCTGGGGCACCAGCCGCACTCACCCCTCAGCTGTCCCAGAACCTGCTTCCCCACCAGTCACCTCCTCAGTGGTTCTCTGCCAACCACCTCAGAGACAGCTGCCAGAGTCATCAGTCTGTTTTCACAGATTGTCCACTATACCCAACGGTCACCCCCACCCCTTCGGGAGATTCTGCCCCCAGGGGACATGTGGCAGTGTCTGGAGACAGCTGTTGATGTCACAACTTGGGTGCTCAGCAAAGAATCATTTGGCCCCAAATGTCAATAGTGCCAAAGCTGAGGAACACTGTTTTCATCTTTGTGAAAAAACTTTAACGGCTTCCTAGAACCTCTAAGAAAAAGTCCAAACTTATCCTGGCTTCAAGCGATTGGAAGGGGCATCAGGGCTATCTAGGCTACTCTCTTCACTGTACGCACTGATTATATGGTGTTTTCGGATTGTGATCATTCATTGAGCTGTTGTCCATTTTCCCAAGTGCATCTTTATTAACAGTAACTCCTATTTAGGCTTTTTCTCAGACTGTCCCCTTAAAAGAATGGCCTGACTTACCTCAAGTCAGGAACTGCCAGTGGTCCTCTGAACGAACAAAGGAAACTAATATTTAGAACTTGTTAAACCCACTCCAGTATTCTTTCCTGGAGAATCCCAGGGATGGGGGAGCCTGGTGGGCTGCCATCTGTGGGGTCTCAGAGAGTTGGACACGATTGAAGCGACTTAGCAGCAGCAGCAGCAGAAAACCACAGTAATGCTCAGTGGTGACTGCAGCTGCTCCTACAGCCTTGCAGTGAGTTGGTATGTCAACAATTGTTTATTAAATGCACGTCATTCTCATGAACTTTGGGTCCAGTCAGCGGTCAGACAGCAATCTAGCCAAGCAGCTGTGTAGAGTTTTCAGTTGCTGAAGCCAGACGAGAAACTCAGAGCCTCTCCTTGACACCCTTTTAGGGGTTTTTCTCCTCTGTCTCTCTACCTTGAAATGTTTTCTAAGGTGATGGAGAATCGGCGAAAAGGAACAACTGAAGCAAAATATCTGGAGGAGAGGCAGGCAGCTAGAGAAGCACTCTTACAAGATTCCAGAGAGTAAAGACAAGTGATTTATAAAGTAAGACTTTCAGATTGGCAGCAGATTTCTTGCATTGCCTGGAGACTAGAATATGGTAATTTAGCAGCTACAGGCTATAAAAAGAACAAACTTGCAACCCAAGTATCCTCTTCTCAGCCAAGATATTATTAAGAAATATATTTTATAATATCCAAGAACTTGGAGTATATATATATATTCCTCTCACAACTTCAGCTGCTACATGGTTCAGCTTCAATCAGCAAACTTTTATAAACTCCATCCAACAAGAAGCACCTCGGTTCAGTTCAGTTCAGTCACTCAGTCATGTCCAACTCTTTGTGACCCCATGAATTGCAGCACACCAGGCCTCCTTGTCCATCACCAACTCCCAGAGTTCATTCAAACTCACGTCCATCGTATTGGTGATGTCATCCAGCCATCTCATGCTCTGTCATCCTCTTTTCCTCCTGTCCCCAATCCCTCCCAGCATCAGAGTCTTTTCCAATGAGTCAACTCTTCACATGAGGTGGCCAAAGTACTGGAGTTTCAGCTTTAGCATCATTCCTTCCAAAGAACACCGAAGACTGATCTCCTTTAGAATGGACTGGTTGGATCTCCTTGCAGTCCAAGGGACTCTCAAGAGTCTTCTCCAACACCGCAGTTTGAAAGCATCAGTTCTTCGGCACTCAGCTTTCTTCACAGTCCAACTCTCACATCCATACACGAGCACTGGAAAAACCATAACCTTGACTAGACGGACCTTTGTTGGCAAAGTAATGTCTCTGCTTTTGAATATGCTGTCTAGGTTGGTCGTAACTTTCCTTCCAAGGAGTAAGCATCTTTTAATTTCATGGCTGCAATCACCATCTGCAGTGATTTGGAGCCCAAAGAGTCCTGATCAAATAAAAACTAACTCAAAACAAAGACCTCAAAACAGAAAAAACTCTGAAGCCCTCAGTTTTGGAAATACAAAGGCAAAAGTAAACAAGATACACTAATGTGTGTCTTTTCTCACTTAGCCACAATAGAATCCTTAAAATAAAAAAATAAAAAGTAGTTTTACAAACTATATTATCTAATCACAAGTCAATAAAGCTAGGAAAAAATAAGAAAAAGAAGGACATAAAAAACTTTATTATAAAATTAAGAGCCCACCTCTGGATCAAAGAGGAAATCAGAAGTGAAATTATAAGTTGTCGGTCTATAAAGCAATGTAAAAAAGTATACTTCTGTCAAAATCTATGTGCATAGCAAAAGTTATTTATGACTTTAAATGTCTTTTTTTTTTAAGAAAAAAATCTGAAAATGAATGTTATGCTTTTCTATAAAAAGGAGGGGGAAATACACCAAAATAGTAGGAAGGAATTAAATAGGAAAAAAAAATAATTTTGAGAGGATAAATAGTTCCCAAAGCTGGTCTTTGAAAAGATGGAGGCAGGGAGGGAGGAAGGAAAAACGGGAAAAGCATAAATAAATAATTCTAAGATAATAACTGGGCAACAAATTTAAATCTCCAAACAGAATGGATGATTTTCAATGAAATATATTAGCAAAATTAAGAAGAAATGGAAAACTTGAATAGACCAGTTATCATAGTTGAGATAGGAAAAGTGAATAAAAATCTTACCTCTAAAAAGGTTACTGGGAACAAATGGCTTTTGAGTTTGGTTCTAGCAAACCTTTAAAGAACAGATAACTCCAATAACACATCATTCCAAGTTGTAGAAAAGATTAAAGTTCTTCAAACTTATTTTATATGGTTAATACAGAAACCTAATATAGTACAGAAGGAAAAAATAAAAAACACTACAGCCTAATCTTATTCTGAATATCAAAACAAACATTTGATCCAATGTGGGCAATCTCAGTTGTTTTAGTCGTGTCTGACTCTTTGCGACCCTATGGACCGTAGCCCGCCAGGCTCCTCTGTCCTTGTGATTCTCCAGGCAAGAATACTGGAGTGGGTTGCTGTGCCTTCCTCCAGGTGATCTTCCTGATCCAGAGATCAAACCTTTGTCTCCTGTGTCTGCTGCATTGCAGGTGGATTATTTACCAGTGAGCCACCAGGAAAGTCCATTTGCTACAATATTGGCAAATAAAATAACAATGCCTCAGAAGAAATATATTATGACGAAATAAAACTTTTTGTAGAAATGCAGGCATGGTTCAAATTTCAGGAAATCTGTACATGAGATTGATTACAGCAACACATTAAAAGACAAAACCCATAGTCATATCGACAGATGTTGAAAAGGCACTTAATATAAGTTCAGAGGTCATTTTTCAAAAGAATTCTAAATAAGATAAGAGAAAGAATCAACTTAAGTATGTTACAGACTGTTTAGTTTCATTAGACAATAACATCCCAAATAGCTGCAGTCCATGGGGTCGCTAAGAGCCCGATACGACTGAGCGACTTTACTTTCACTTTTCACTTTGATGCATTAGAGAAGGAAATGGCACCCCACTCCAGCGTTCTTGCCTGGACAATCCCAGGGACGGGAGAGCCTGGTGGGCTGCCGTCTATGGGGTCACACAGAGTCGGACACGACTGAAGCGACTTAGCAGCAAGACTGAAAGGATGTTTACTGTCATAGTCTTATACTGGAGACCTTCACCAGCACAATGAGTCAAGAATGTGAAACAAAAGAAAGAGATAAGCCTATCTACTTGCATGGCATTTTCTGTGGCAGCAGCCCCTCTGCATGAGTTGGGTAGCACCCAGGCTCCCCTGGACAGGGCTGAGGGGGCTGGAAGCCCAGGAACCAGATGCGGAGCCTGCAAAAGGAGTGTCTCCTGGAGTTCAAAAGATGAGTGGCCCCTTGTTGCCTGGCCAGTGCCGATGGATGGCCAACAAGCCTACGTAGAAGGGGAGGACAGCAGCCCACCAGGAAAGAGAGCAAGGAGGCCTTCCACGAACCTAACACAATGCTCGAGGGAGAAAGAGGTCACTCTATGTATTTATTTTGATTTATACTGGGTGATTTCTTTACTGAAATATAGTGACTTACAATGTTATGTTAGACAAAATGATTCAGTTATACACATATATAAATCTTTAAAAATACCTTTAATATTATGGTTAATCACAGGATATTGAATATAGTTTTCTTGTTGTTTATTCATCCTGTGTATAATAGCTCACATGTGCTAAACCCAACCCTATCCTTCCCTCAACCCATCCCCCTTGGCAACTACAACTTGCTCTCTCTGTCTGTGAATTTGTTTCTGTTTCATAGATAGGTTCATTTGTGTCATATTTTAGATTCCACATGTAAGAAACACCAGCCAGAGCAAGAATGCGTGGAACCGTCGGCACCAGCTCCAGCCAAGGAAGAACTTCTCTGCCCCGCTTTGTCCTCCTGCCTGTGGCCCTAAAAGAATGAAATGGGGGGGGTGGCGGGGGGTGGGTAGCAGAATGAGCAGAAATCTGAACTTTGAATGAACAAAGCATAACCCCAAAAAGATATAGCTATGTGTGTGTTTTGTGTTTTGTGAACAAGAAGGGACCATGGGACCAGGCAGGGATGGCAAGACTGTGACCTTCGAGAGGATAGGGGATTGGATGAGGAAGCAAGAGAGCTAGAGAGAGTGGGTGCTGAGGCCAGGGTGGGATGGACAAAGGGGCTGAGCACCCCAGCCGGCACATCAAAATGGCTTCACAGTTTTGCCCAGGTCTTACCTGTCATATTTACTGAACTTCTGGCCTCTCTGAAGGCTTGTGGAGAAGCCAGAAGCCCCAAGGACTGTCCTCAGCTCCCCAGTCTCCATGGTCAGCATCAGCCCACGAGGACTCCTGGGCCCTGAAAGGCTCAGTCTCTTTGGGTGGGCTGCCTCTACCAGATATGTTCACACTAGACCCTAGTCTTCCTATCTGTGTTGCAAAGTTAGCCAGAATCTTGGAAAGGGAGGATAGGGAAGGTTTATCTGTGTGTCCTCCATACCCTTCAATTCCTGATTCTATCACAGACAGCACTTTCCTTATTTTATTAAAATCTTATATCTTGTGTCGCTTATTAGCAGCAGAAAATAAGTCCCTTAGTCTATTTTCCAATCGTTCTACTGAGTTTCCAATTTCAAAAACATTTGTTTCTGTTTGCTTGAAATTTTAGTTTTCAGATTGTTTGGAGGTTTGGGATGAGGGGTATCATTTTTGCTTCACAGTTTCAGTATCTTCTTTAATATCTCTAAAGATATTAAAGATAACTTTTCGGAGGGGTTAAAAATTGAGGCGAGCCTAACGCATTTTCTAACGTTCTATTTTATACTGAAGTACAGTTGGTCAACAATGTTGTGCTAGTTCCAGGTGTAGAGCAAAGTGATTCAGTTATACATATAAGTGTACCTATTCTTTTTCAAATTCTTCTTCCGTTTAGGTTGTTGCATAATATCGAGCAAAATTCTCTGTGCTATGCAGTAGGTCCTTATTGGCTATCCATTTTAAATATAGCAGTGTGTACATGTCAATCCCAAACTTCCTAACTATCCCTCCCCACCAAATGTCCCCCCAGTAACTATAAGATCATTGCCTAAGTCTGTGAGTCTGTTTGTTTTATAAGTAAGTTCACTTGTATCATTTTAGATTCTACATATAAGAGAGATCATATGATATTTCTCTTTCTCTGTCTGACCTCCTTCACTCTGTATGACACTCTGAGGAATCATTCATAGGCAAATTCTAACAAACATTTAGACAATATCATTCTTAATTTATAGAGCATTCCATCCAAAAGCAAGAGAATACACATTCTTCTCATGTGCACGTGGAACATTCTCCAGGATTGACCACATGCTGGGCCACAAAGCAAACCTTGGGAAATTTAAGAAAACAAAAATTATAACAGGTATCTTTTCTGATCACATCGTTAAGAAATTAGAAATAAACTGCAAGGAAAAAAACTATATATAAAAAAAAAAAAACACAAACACTTGGCAGCCAAACAATATGCTACCAAACAACCAATGGATCACTGCAGAAATCAAAGAGGAAGTAAAAAATACTTAGAGACAAATGAAAGCACAGTGATGCAAAACCTATGGGATGCAGCAAAGGTAGTTCCAAGAGGGAGGTTTATAGGAATACAATCTTTCTTTAGAAAACAAGAAAAATCTCAAATACTCAGCCTAATCTTATGCCTACAGCAACTACAGACGTAACAAACGAAACCTAGAGTTAGCAGAAGGAAAGAAATCATAAAGATCAGAGCAAAAATAAAGATAGTTAACTGAACATTTCCATTTCTTGAAGTCTGTCTTCTTTAAGTGGCTTGTTTGCAAGTTTTCCCCAAGTGTCTGGTACTCCTTGACTGCTTGCTAGCATTTTTGAATGAGGACCACAGGTGTGATTGGCAGCTCTGAGCACGTGAGTGGGCTTGTCCATGGTGGGCTCACTATGGCTTAGTCATTTTGTTAGGGAAGACATTTCATTGGTGAATGAAACCCCTTGCTTTGTGATAGCACTTTAGAGGGCAGTTATCTGAATAATCAGCGTTGGAAAGGATATTTAGGACTCTAACTGCTTCTTAAAGACATACCCAACCTCTACACCTTATTTTAGCATCCTGTGTTGGTCACACAACCAGGGGTACCTGGTGCCTCCAATTCCAAGACTTTGAGGATTCTGCAGTCTAAATGAGTTACCTTCTCAGCTCTCCCCCTTGTTGGTTTAAGAATTATTCTTTTCCAGACCTCCTTAAATATTTTATTCCTTTCAGCTTCCAAATTTTGTTGCCATTACTTTAATTACAGTATTCTCCCTCCTTCTGGGGAATTATGCTTGTTTAATAATTTCAAACTTCTAATTTCTAATTGTGGTTATCAAAAGAATGATCCCCAAATGTCCATATCCTAATCCCCCACAACCTATGAGTATGTAGTTTATATAGCAAAGGGGAATTGTGTTGCAGAGGGCATGAGATTTGCAAATCATCTGACCTTAAAATAGGAAAATTTTCCTGGATTATCCAGGGGTCCAGTAATCAAAAAAGCCCTACAAAATAGAAGAGGGAGATGGTGACAGAAGAGGAGGCCAGAGTGATGTGATGTGAGGAGGATTCAACCTGCCATCTTGGGCTTTGAGGAAGAGAATGGGGCCCAGAGAGAATACAGGTGGCCTCTAGAAAAAGCAAGGAAATGAATTCTCACCAGAGCTTCCTGGAAGAAATCCAAACTCGTTAACATCTTGATTTTTGTCCAATGAGACCCTTGAACTTCTACCCTACAGAAACGTTGGGATAATACTTTTGTGTTTTTATGTGTTTAAATCACTAAATTTGTGGTATTAGTAATTTGTTACAGCAGTAGTAGGAAACCAATACACAAACCATAAAAAATTAACTGCTATGTGTCTTACCCTCTGTCCAGAAATAACTAGGAAATTGGACAAAATATACGAAAGAACTCTTTTTTAGACATTGGCAACAGCAGTGCCAGACTGATACCCCGAGACGTGGAACTCAAAGTGAGCCTTGTGATTGTCCCAGCTTTCTGCCTGGAGGCCATTTGCAGACTACAGCACGGAGGGAAATCCAGCAGAGCTCAGCAGGCTCACAGAATTGAAGAGTCAGAGTTTAAGGAGGCGACAAGGAGGGACAGAGTACCAGGCAGCTTGGAAGTTACACAGAGAAAGAGACCTGGAGTCTGCATGGGAATCCCCCTGCAGTGCCTGTAAGAACACCAATCTGCACACAAATGGGGCTGGCTAAACCCCATTAAGCTGTGCAAAACCAACTTGGGAAGAAACAAAAATTCTGGGAAGCTGTTGATTGAGCAATTCCCAGAATTCATAATGGAATCACACAGGCAGAAAATCATTGAGTTCCCACAAGTGGGGAAACCTGAAAGAATACATGGGGCTCTGAAAATGAAATGCTTTACAAGGGAAACTAAACTAGACTTGGAATAAAAATACCCTAGGAGAAGGCAATGGCACCCCACTCCAGGACTCTTGCCTGGAAAATCTCATGGACAGAGGAGCCTTGTGGGCTGCAGTCTATGGCGTTGCTAAGAGTCAGGCACGACTGAGCGAGTTCACTTTCACTTTTCACTTTCATGCATTGGAGAAGGAAATGGCAACCCACTCCAGTGTTCTTGCCTGGAGAATCCCAGGGACAGAGGAGCCTAGTGGGCTGCTGTCTATGGGGTCTCACAGAGTTGGACACAACTGAAGTGACTTAGCAGCAGTAGCAGCAGCAGGCTGACTCAAAAATAAGACCTAAAAACAAGACTCAGAAGGATCAAGTACCTTACCTATGGGGCAGATCTGAGTCCAGAGCATAAAATTCACAAGGTACTGCATCCAATAACAAATTATTGGATATACAAAAAAGCATGAGTGCATGACCTAAAACCAGGAGAAAAATCAGCCAGTAGAAACAGTCAACAGAAATGATGGGATGGAAATAACAAAGATTTTAATCACTTATTTACATGTTACAAGTACATATAAGGGTTTTTTAAAAAAACAGAATAAAGAGAGAATTTGAAGATGCAATAAAAATAGACTGAACTTTTAAAGGTAAAATAGAGTGTCTAAAATTAAAAAAAAAAAACCACTAATTAAATTCATGGCAGATTAGACACTGCAGAAAAAAATGATGAGTGAACTTGAAGTCATAAACACAGAAGACCACCCAATGAAATACAGGGAGAGGAAGAACTAAAAACAAGGAACAAAGCATCAGTGGGAAATCAGTGTAACATGCAAGTAGTTGGGGGCCCATTTAGGAAAACATGCAGTTCTTCCAAGTCTAATGAAAGTTATAAACCCATAGGTCCAAAAGGGAAAGAAGGCCCAAGCAAGATAATGACAAAGAAAACCACACCAAATCACATCATAATCAAATGGCTGAAGCTGGTGATAAATGGAAAACACTAAAAACATTCCAAGAAAATGATATATTACATATTGAGGAGTAAAGATGAATTATTTCAGACTTGGTAGAAATTTTGCTTATCAGAAGAAAATGAAATAACATGTGTAGAGTGCTAAAAGAAAAACCATGCCAAACAGAATTCAAACTTTCAAACAGAAAACAAACTTTTAAAATTTATAGGTGAAGTAATTAAACAAAAGCAATTAAACAAAATCTGCAAGAATTCTTTGCCAGTAGACCTGCACAACAAGAAATTTAAAAGTCCTACAGGTAGGAAAAAAGCTATACTATGTTAAAATTTGGATCAATACAAAAGGGAATAGGAAGGAGGCATTAAAAAGTGTCCTAAAGAAACTCTGGACTTCGAATGGTGATGGACATATCCATTTGATGGTGGTGATGGCTTTATGAGAGTGTGTGGTTACATATATATATATATATACATACATATACACATACATGTTAAAACTTTTAATTATAATTTTAAATATGTGGAGCTTGGTACATATCAGTTACACCTCAATAAAGCTATAAACAATAGGCTTGGAGAAAGTATTTGTTACATTTCATAGACTTGGGAAAGTATTTGTAACACATATTTGAAAAATAATTATATGATTTGTATATATATATATATATATATCTTTATAACTGAATAATAAGATGATCAAACAACCCTTTGCAAGATGGCGAAGGTCAAACAGACATTTCACAAAAGAAGATACAGAGATGGCAAATAAGCATACGAAAAATATTCAACATCATTGATAGTTAAAACCACAATGAGATGTCACTACACTCCCACTGAAATTGAAGGGACTGGCCTTGCCAAGGGTTATTGATAATCCAGAAGGATTAGAATCCCTGAATAACGCTGCTACGGTAAATTTGGGTAAACTGCTGTTCCTTTAAACATTAACGTATACTTACCATATGGCCCAGCATTTCTGCCCACTTGAGAATGAAAACAAATCCTCACAAATTCTTGTACTTAAATATCTTAGTCATAAGAGCAAGAACTTCAACAACAGGTGAAGGGATGAACAAGCTGTTGTCAATCCAAACTGTAATATATCGCACAGCAATAAAAGACAAAAAACTACTGGTGCTTTCAACAACTTGTATAAATCTCAAAACATGCTGAGTGGAAGAAACCAGGCCCAAAAGACTTCACACTGTATGATTTCTTTGATAGGAAATTCTCAAAAAGGCAACACTAACCTATAGTGACAGAGGCAGATTAGTGGTTCCCTGGGAACAGAGTTATTAGTGGGCTGCCTGTCAAAAGGCATAAGGGAGCTTTCTGAATGATATAAATATTCAATGTTTTGATGGCAGTGGTGGTTACAGCAATATACATATTAATGAAAACTCATCTAACTTTATAAAACAGATGCATTTGATTGTATTTAAATTATGCCTCAATAAGACTTTTTTTGTTAATCCCTTAATTATATCTTTGGACTTCCCTGGTGGTTCAGATGGTAAAGAATCTGCCTGCAATGTGGGAGACCTGGTTTAATCCCTGGGTTGGAAAGATCCCCTGGAGGAGGGCATGGCAACCCACTCCAGTATTCTCACCTGGAGAATCCCATGGACAGAGGAGCCTGGTGGGTCACAATGAGTCAGACATGAGTGAGCGACTAAGCACACCACACATTATCTCTTTAGTAAGGTTTGAAGTGAGAAAGAAATTATATGTGTGTTTTTAATCTACTATTTTGACTAACAATTTTTTGTTAATTTCTGAAACATCCCTATAGGGCTTGGCTGTATGTCTGATGTTCAAGTACTTACATAACTGCTAACGTTTTTATACTATTTCATAGTTTACAAGGACTTTCTTCTTTCTTCAAAAATACCTTGAGAGATTTGGCATTGACTTCTTGGTTATGACACCAGAATCACAGAAATAAAAGTAAAATTAGTAAACTGGGCTACATGAAAATGAAAAGCTTTTGCACATCAAAGGACACAATCAGCAGAGTAAAAAGGCAACATCTGGAATAGGAGAAAATACTTGCAAATCACACGTCTGCTAAGGTGTTGATTCCAGAATATATAAAGAACCCCTACAATTCAACAACAAGACAAATAACCTGATTAGAAAATGGGCAAAAGACTTGAATTAGACATTTGAATAGACTTGGATAGACATTTCTCCAAAGAAGATATGCAAATAGACAAGCAGCATACCCATTCTCAACGTGAACAATTATTAAGGAAGTTCATATCAAAACCATACTCATCCATCCAAATGGCTGCCAGAAATAAGTGTTGGTGAGGTGTTGAAGAAACCTTATATGCTATTGGTCAAAATGTAAAGTGGTGCAACCACTATGGAAAATAGTATGGCAGGTCCACAAAAAATTAAGAGTAGAATTACCATAGGTTCCAGAAATTCCATCTCTGGTATTTATCCAAAAGAATTGAAATTGGGGACTCTAACAGGTATCTGTAAATCCAAGTTCATACTTGCATTGTAGCCTAGAGGAGGAGCAACCTAGTGTTCATAGAAAGATGAATGGATAGACACAATGTGGGGTATCCATATGACAGAAAATCATTCAACCTTGAAACAGAAGGAAACTCTGACCCGTGCTGCAACATAGATGAACCCTGAGGACACTATGCTAAGAGAAGTCAGCCAGGCACAAAAGAACACATTCCATATGACTCCACTTACCTGAGGTCCCTAAAGCAGTCACATTCATTGAGGCAGAAAGTGGACTGGTGGCTGCCAGGGCTGCGGGAGGAAGCATGGGGAGTCAGCATTTAACGGTATGGATGATCAGTTTTGCAAGATGAAAAAGGTTCTGGAGATGGATAGAGGTGATCACTGTACAACAGTGTGAATGTACTTAATGCCTCTGAACTGCACACTTTAAAATGTTTAAGATGGTAAGTTTTAAGTTATGTGTGTTTTACCATAATCTTTTTAAACCTTGGGAGATAGATTTTCACCTGCATTCTACTCATGAGAAATTGTGGTTCAGAGGGGTTAAATAGCTACCAGGGGTCACACACCACACCGGTAGTGACGCCTGCGTTCTACTCATGAGAAATTGTGGTTCAGGGGGTTAAATAGCTACCAGGGGTCACACACCACACTGGTAGTGATGCCCAAATCTGAATCCAGACCTGACTTTGGACTCTGGCCTTTTTCGCTTCCTGCTAACCTGGCATTTTTTTTTTTTTAATGTGCTTGATCACCTGCAGTGGGACGTGAGTAGTGTTATGAGTGTCATTTGGTGCAGGAGAGTCCGGAAGTCTTGTTCCACCTGAGAGGGGGACCTGAGAACATGCAGGGTTCTCATGAGCACTGGTAGGAAACCCAAGAGGAGGAAGGCAGAGCCCTGGGAAAGGAGAGCTGGCTGGGTCCCCAGGAAGGCTGACTGGGCCAGGAGATGCCATATTCCCCCCTGGGTAAGAAGAGCACCAGGCTGTAGTGTGAGTCATCCCTCTAGTATGAGTCAGAATGCTTGCTTCTGTGGGAACCTCATTAAAAAGCCCTAAGGACACACTTCTTTGCCACAGAGACTCATCCAGTTCCAATTTGAGCCCCTCCCGCTACATCTCAGCGTGTACATTCCATAAAAGTCCCTGCCTTTCCTGCTTGGCCACCCCTGAAGGCTCCAAGCGATTGTTCTGACATCTGCGTAGCTGGGCACCGAGCTTTACCCTGCACCTTTCTGATTATGCCAGCACGGACTGTACTGTGCAAGCCAAGGACAAGCCTAGGTGTTCTGTGCCCTCAACCACACCAACCCAGTCTGCAGGTCCCTGGGTTCTTCCTACCCAGGAAGGAAGACTTTATCTCCTGGCCCAGTCAGCCTCCCCAGGGACCACAGCCAGCTCTCCTTTCCCAGGGCTCTGCCCTCCTCCTCTTGGGTTTCCTACTGGTGCTCCTTTCTTAAGGATCTTGGAAAACAATAAGACCCTCTGAGGTAAGAAACAGATGGGCTCCAGGCTGGGCAGCTACAACCAGTCTCCTGCTGATGCTTCAAGATTGAGTGGAAGACAAAACTTCATCATTCTTGTGATCAAGGGGGTTTCCCAGCCCACTCATGCACAGAGAAGATCCTCAGTCTGGGAAGGGCCCCAGAGAGGGAGGGGGCACCAGCCCATAATGTGATGAAATCCACCTTGGCTGAGAGATATGCACCCCCACCAGGAAGGACCCTGAGTCAGACCAGATATGGGCACAAGCAAGATGACTGGCCAGAGACAACCCAGAAGGCTGCCATTCCTCCTGGGCACAACTCACTCTGTTTGCCCATGTGTTCTTCCACACATATTTTGCTTCTAATGAACACTTAAATCTATTTCCCAATCTTGGTCTCTTTCTTCAAAGGACAGAGGTCCCTTTTCTTCCCCCGCAGGACCACCTCCTTCTTATAAAGTGTTGATACACTTTCCCCAGCATTTAGAAACTCCCTGTTGCAACCTCAGTGATAGCACAGGATGCCACCCTGCTTTATGTCAGAACACAGCTGCCTCCCACCCTGCCACCCGCTGGTGTGGGACCCGGTCAGAACCTCCCCTGACAGGCGCCTGCACAGCGGCCTTCCCTCCTCTTCCCTCTGTCCCTAACGACCACCCAAGCGTGAGGGCTCAGGCCTAAACAACTAGCTCACATTTCGGAAACATGCCAGTCTCTATCAGCAGAAAGAAGGAAGGAGGCGTTTCTATTACCATAGCACATATTTGAAGGGGGCTTTAAATAACTCACATCAAATACCCAACCAAACAGTGGTCACAGAGGCCTACAACAGGGCCTTGCCTGGGCAGCACTGGGCCATATCAGCCACTCGAATCTGAGGACCCAGCGATAACTCAAAGTTTTTTGGAACAAATTTGGTTTCCTATCCAGAGTCCAAGCCTGCCAACCTGCTGTGTCTTCTGAAGGGAATTGTTATTCTTGTCTCCAGTGAGTCAATAACAAACTCTACCCTCCCTTGGAAAATCAAAATTGGTAAACAGAGGAGATGGGGACGGGAAGCTGTAAAATCTCCCAGAGCTTCTCTGGCTCCAAGGGTAGCGGGTAGCACCAGTTACCGCCCCTTCCTGCCGTGGCGGCTGTCCTAGCCCCGCAGGTCATGCAGGCGGGGCCTCTGCAGCCCTGGTCGGGACCCAAGGCTGCAGTCTCTGCACCTGTGCAGAAGCAGCACCCACACCGCTGACTGTGAGCCTTTGCTGTGCCCCTAATTAGGCTCTGACTCCTTCCTGTCTATTCAAAATAGGAAGAAATCCAACATTACATCACGCAGAGCTGGGCCTGGCTCCTCAGCTCCACAGCAGGATGGCAAGAGGAATATTGTTTGCTGGGCTCTGCCCCACCTCCCAAGTTCCCAGGATGGCTGCACAATCTGCAAATTCCCCTTGACAACGCCCCACCACCCCCCATCCTCCAGTTCCCAGTCCTTCCCCCACCCAGCAATCACGATGCGGTGCAATCAGGGCTCCGCTATGCAGAAATGACTTTTCACAGTCCCCCCAAGCTCAAAGCCACTGGAGCCCAGTGGGCACCACCTCCTGGGGCATCAGCAGCCTTACTCCAGAGAGACACCTGCCAGAAGGCTCCAAGCAAATGGCACTCTCCCTTCAGGCTGTGGGCTATTGTGGTTTTTCTTTTTTTCTCTTCCAGAAGCAACACATCATTTAAAATACACATTTTTAATATTCCACTGCCTTGCTACAACCCACAGAGCAACAGTTCCAAAATAATTCAGCATCTGTAATTCATAACTTATCATCCAGATTTGTTGTGTTCAATTATTCATATCCTGCAACAGTGTGTCCCCAAATAGGCAAACAAACTTGAAAGAAAATTCACAAAACGTAGAAAATGAAAAAACAACCCAAGCCTTGCCATGAAGTTTTCAGGATGCAGTGGGAAAGTACAGGTTGCTGGGTAGGAAAGCACAGGTTGCTGGGTAGGAAAGCACAGGTTGTGGTCAGAAAGAATTTCCTAGAAGACTTTTCTCCAAGACCTGACAATGTTGTCATTTGCTGCCCTATTCTCTTTGCGGGGCTGGGGCAGTGGTGGGCATATACCATTTTTTATTTCTAGTACAGGTAGCATGAAATGTTTCTTCTAGCTATTTGGGGGCATCAAATTCAATCAACATTTCTACAGATATTACTAAGCGCTTGTGATGTGCCAGGCACTATGCTTTGCATAAAAAGAGGAGTAAGATGCAGCTCTTGACTCTGAAGAACCTGCCTGACAGACAGGGACGAGATAGCAGAGAGGAGTTTGGTTCGTTATGAATCTCATGTTGCACTCAGTATGCCAGCAAATTTGGAACACTCAGCAGTGGCCATGGGACTGGGAAAGGTCAGTTTTCATTCCAATCCCAAAGAAAGGCAATGCCAACAAATGCTCAAACTACCATACAATTGCACCCATCTCACATATTAGCAAAGTAATGCTCAAAACTCTCCAAGCCAGGCTTCAACAATATATCAACCATGAACTTCCAGATCTTCAAGCTGGATTTAGAAAAAGCAGAGGAACCAGAGATAAATTTGTCAACATCTGCTGGATCATCAAAAAAGCAAGAGAGTTCCACAAAAACATCTATTTCTGCTTTATTGACTATGCAAAGGGATGGGAATACCAGACCACCTAACCTGCCTCTTGAGAAACCTGTATGCAGGTCAGGAAGCAACAGTTAGGACTGGACACGGAATAACAGACTGGTTCCAAATAGGAAAAGGAGTACATCAAGGCCATGTGTTGTCACCCTGCTTATTGAACTTCTATGCAGAGTACATCATGAGAAACCCTATGCTGGAGGAAGCACAAGCTGGAATCAAGATTGCTGGGAGAAATATCAAAAACCTCAGATGTGCAGATGACACCACCTTTATGGCAGAAAGTGAAGAAGAACTAAAAAGCCTCTTGATGAAAGTGAAAGAGGAGAGTGAAAAAGTTGGCTTAAAGCTCAACATTCAGAAAACTAAGATCATGGCACCTGGTCTCATCACTTCATAGCAAATAGTTGGAGAACAGTAGAAACAGTGGCAGACTTTATTTTGGGGGGGCTCCAAAATCACTGCAGATGGTGACTGGAGCCATGAAATTAAAAGACGCTTACTCCTTGGAAGAAAAGTTATGACCAACTGAGATAGCATATTCAAAAGCAGAGACATTACTTTGCCAACAAAGTTCCGTCTAGTCAAGGCTATTGTTATTCAAGTAGTCATGTAGGGATGTTAGAGTTGGACTATAAAGAAAGCTGAGCATGGAAGAATTGATGCTTTTGAACTGTTGTGTTGGAGAAGACTCTTGAGAGTCCCTTGGACTGCAAGGAGATCCAACCAGTCCATCGTAAAGGAAATCAGTCCTGAATATTCATTGGAGGGACTGATGCTGAAGCTGAAACTCCAATACTTTGGCCACCTCATGGGAAGAACTGACTCATTGGAAAAGACCCTGATGCTGGGAAAGATTGAAGGCAGGAGGAGAAGGGGACAACAGAGGAAAAGATAGCTGGATGGCATCACCAACTCGATGGACATGAGTTTGAGTGAACTCTGGGAGTTGGTGATGGACAGGGAGGCCTAGCATGCTGTGATTCATGGGGTCACAAAGAGTTGGATACACCTGAGTGACTGGACTGAACTGAACTGAACTGAATCTCATGAGGAACTTTGGAAGGTTTCAAGCAAGAATATGGCATATACTTAAGTTAGTAAAAAATTATTCTAGATACTGTTAGGAGATTTGATTGTCAAATACAAGCACAGAAAGATGGAGAAGAGTTTGGAAGCTGCCCTGGTGTCTAGGTGAGAGCTGGCGGTCTGTGTGTGGCAGTGGGGACCAGACAAGGAAGTTGCAGGGTGGCAGCACCTGATCAGAGGCAAGGTACGGAGTCTCCAGCATTTGCTTCGGTGTGAACGTGGGGTACGAGAGGGGCAGAGTTCAGCATGACTCCTAGATCTGGGCCCCAGCATTTTGGTGAATAATGATGCTACCATGTACTGAAAAGGAAGCTGAGGGGGAGGGTTCATTTCAAGTGTGAAATGAAGAGATCTGCTCTGGACACCTTGGCTTTGCTGCTTCTTAGTCACCCACAGGAAGGTGCTGGGGTGGCTGCTGTGTCTACAAAGCTGAAGCTCTAGAGAGAAAATGAAGTGGCCAATTTGTAGATGACACTTAAAGTCCTGTGATTGGACAAGACTACCTGGGAATTAAATGTATTAGAGACAAGAAGAGGTATAACAACCGACCCTTAGACATGCCCCAGTGTGTACAGGAAATAAAGAACAGGCAAACCCAGCAAGTCGTCAGCTCCCTTTAAAGATCTGCTGAAAGTGCCACTCAACAACTTATAGTTTACTCTCATCTGGGGTCATACTCAGCTGAGCCCATTGCTACTCTGAAGAATCAGGAAGGCAGAGGGGGAGAATGCCTCCATCCCCAGCAAGACTCTGCACATCCCCGTCCCCACCCTTTTCTCACCTGTTGCTCGCCCAGGCAGAGCTGCCATGCAGTAGGAGGCAAGGGAAGAAAACAGTCCAAGAAGATTATCCAGTGCTCCCCAGAGTCAAGACAATGACAGACATATCCAGTGATTGGCACACCATGGACCTCAGTGAACAGCTAGGGAAGTGTAGAAAGAAGAAAGAGAGCCAGCGCGGGGCGGGGGGGGGGGTGGGGGGTGGGGGGGAAGGATCCAGGTAATCGAGTAATTTTCATAGATTTTCTGAGCACAAGAACATAGGACCAGAAATCAGGAGGCTGGAATGCAAATACCAGCCACAGGCAGTCATCTGGTCAACCTGAGTTTCCGTTACCAGAGTGAAATATTTCTCAGAAGTTTCTGCAGTAAAATGAGGACTCTGACACATTGCCAGTGACATTATGAGTCCAACTGGGAAAGCAGTACATCGATGAATCAAGAGTCCACCAAAATATGAATATTTTAAACCATTTCTGAATTTCTATTCTAAGAAAATAATTCCAAATATTCTCAAAAGCATCTGTTCAAATATTAAAATAGCCTGGGTCCCTGATGACAGACACTGTGGGAAAATAAAGCATTAATTGTTTAACTGTTGTGGTCTGGTCACTATAACTAGCAGCTGGACACAGTTCCTACTTGAATCCCAGGCTGGAGAGTCTGGCTGATTTGGGCTAATCTGGATGTTAGAGTGTGGTGACACGGGAAAATAGGAAAATAGCATGTAATAAATAATACAGTTAGTCCTGCTGATCTTTTAGGGAAAAGTGAATAAGCAGTTCTAATTTTAGTTTCCAGCATGCAAATGATACAGAGAGCCGTGTGGTGTGGGGATATCGGGAAATGAATATCTTCCTTGGAACTGGGTACTTTTAAATGCCGCAAGAGCCACTGCTAAGGACTGTGCAGGATGAAACTGTGACTGCAAAAGGCAAGTCTTTGTGTACAATATTCATTCTGATTATAACTATGCAGAGATATGTGATTTCTAAACTTTGGAGATATTATAATGTTTTCTATTAAATTATAATTTACACAAAGAATAACTCATATGTTTAGTGAACAGCTCTGAGCTTTGTGGCAAATGCATAGTCATGTGGCCGTTACCACAATGAAAACATGGCACTGTCCCCTCACTCTGAAGATCTCCTTCATACACTATTGTAGTCGGTTCTTTCCCCCAACCCCACAGACAAAGACTGACTTGTTTTCTGTCTCTGTAACTTTGCTTTGTCCAGAATTTCATACAAATGGAATCATAAAGTATATAGACTTTTGAGCCTGGCTTTTCTCACTTAGCATAAGGCTCACTCACGTTATCATATGTTTGCTCCTTTTATTTCTGTGTTCACTGGATGGATGGACTACAGTTTATTCATCCATTTATCAGTTAAGATATTTTCATTGTTTCCAGTTTGGGCAGCAAATAAGGAATAAACATTTGTGTACAGGTTTTGTATTTGATAAGAGTATGTTTAACTTTGAAGAAACTGCCACGTGATTTTTCAGAGTGGCCGCACAATTTTGCATTCTCACCAGCAACCGATGAGAACTTCTGTTGCCCCACAGTATCACCAACACTTACTACTGCATTCTCGTTTTTGTTGTCATTGTTGTTTTAGCCATTCTAAAACCTGGGGGTGGGATCTCATTCAGTTTTGATTTGCATTTCCTTAATAACTAATGATGCTGAGTATCTTCCATGTGCTTATCTGTCATCTGCATATCTCCTGGGCTGCACTTCCCTACTCCTTTCTTTCTTATTATTGAATTTTGAGTGTTCTCTATATATTCCATGTCCTATGACTTTATGAGGCATGGAATTTTAAAACATGTTATCTAACTCTGTGGTTTGTCTATGTATATTTAAAAATCAGAGAAGAAAAATTCACACTATAAACCCCAGTCCTGGTCCCAGCTCTTCAGAATGAGCCTTCAGCTATAAATACTATAAATACCCTCCTACTCAAGGGGATCCAGGATACTGTCATCTTCCTCTCTTATCAGTGGCACTTGAAAGTAATCATGGCTCTCTTACACCCCACTCTTCAACAACAAATTTTTGTGGAGCTTCTGAGGCTCTGAATGTCTGTAAGGATTAGAGATGCTTCCTGCCTGGGTGTCCTGGGCTCCCAGGAGGTGCTTGATCTCCTCGTCAACTCCCAGTCACAGGGCAAACTCTAGGAGTCTGTACCCTGTGCTCGAGGTAGTGAAATATCATCCTGAAGTTTCCTTAATCATTCCCTTGTTGTTATTTTTTGAATCATATATATGTATGTGATTCATATACATATATACATGTATCCCTATAAATACACTGTGCTACTTTTGAACTGCTTATGTCTGGAATCACACTGTAACATTCTTTGTGATCTGCTCCTTCCACTCAAAATTATGTTTTCAAGACTCATCCACAAGGACACAGTAACAATCTTTTTTTTTTTCCTTTTTTTTACTTTTCCAACTCTGTAATGGTTCTTTTTGTAAAATAGCACAATTTGGTTATCCATTCTACTTTCGATAAATATATGATTTAATCTTTGTGGACAAACTTTATGTCCTTCTCCTTCAAGAATTTTGTCTTTTTATTTTCATGATCTTTTCTGTCTCTTTATCTCTCTCAAGAACCTGAGTTTATGCATATCAAAAGTTTTAGCTTTCCAAGCTATTGAATTCGAAATTAGCTTCAGATGTCTGCTTTGGTAGTCGCATTTTGTTGCTTTGTAACAGTTCTGAATCTTCAGAGGCAATGGATGACTCTGCACAAGGAGAGGGGCATTTATGAAGAAATGCAAACAAGAAGAGTACATTCATATTATTTTGTTTTACTTCTAAAATTAAAACAAAAACAAGATACAGCTTCTGGAGCACAAATCTCTGGAACCAGTACTGGAGGTAAAAAACCTAAATGGTAACTGAAAAATGTCTGGAGGCTCAGTGTGGACCAATCTGAGAGTTAAAAGCTCCAGGGGACCCATTTTCTTTGGATGCAGTCACCACGCTTTTGTGTTTTACATCCAGGAGCCCATGAGGTTCTCACACTGGCTATTGGGGGGAAATATCTAATGCTTCTGGCAAGGGGAAGAGAAAAGTAACCATTTTGAAACACATAGAACCTTCTGTTGTTCTTAACAAAGCCTATTCTCAAGAGAAACTGCTTTACCAGAGCCTAAACTGCTCTGGGGAAGGAAATGGCAGCCCACTCCAGTATTCTTGTCTGGAAAATCCCACGGATGGAGGAGCCTGATAGGCTACAGTTCATGGGGTCGCAAAGACTCAGACATGACTGACTGACTTCATTTTCACTTTCAAACTGCTCTTAGGGTTTTATCAGAACCCTAAGTAACCTGAGCAAAGGCAGATACTCAACTCCAGCCCTTACTACAGATTTCCATGTGGAAGAAGGGAAGTGTACATCTTGTCTCATCTAAGGGTGGAGTGGGGGTGCTGAGAAGCACTTGTGAAGGACACAGACCAGGGACATGGAGGGAACAGGAGAGGACTGGATGAAGGCGGTCAAAGAAGAGAAACTTCCAGTTGTAACATAAGTAATGGTGATATAATGTACAGCATGATAATATAATGACCACTGTTGTTGTTCAGTCACTTAGTTGTGTCCGACTCTTTGTGACCCCATGGACTGCATCATGCCAGGCTTCGCTGTCCTATACCACCTCCTGGAGTTTGTGCAAACTCATGTCCATTGAACTGGTGATGCCATCCAACTATCTCATCCTCTGTTGTCTCCTTCTCCTCCTGCGTTCAATCTTTCCCAGCTTCAAGGTCTTTTCCAATGAGTCAGTTCTTTGCATCAGGTGGCCAAAAGATTAGAGCTTCAGCTTCAGCATCAGTCCTTCCAATGAACATTCAGGGTTGATTTCCTTTAGGACTGAATGGTTTGATCTCCTTGCAGTTCAAGGGACTCTCAAGAGTCTTCTCCAACACCATAGTTCAAAAGCATCAATCCTTCAGCACTCAGCTTTCTTTATGGTTCAACTCTCACATCCCTACATGACAACTGGAAAAACAATAGTTTTGACTGACTGGACCTTTCTCAACAAAGTGATGTCTCTGTTTTTTAATATCCTGTCTAGGTTGGTCATAGCTTTTCTTCCAAGGGGCAAGCATCCTTTAATTTCATGGCTGCAGACACCATCTACAGTGATTTTGGAGCCCAAGAAAATAAAGTTTCTCATTATTTCCATTGTTTCCCCATCTATTTGCCATGAAGTGATGGGATAAGATGCCATGATCTTTGTTTTTTTTTAATGCTGAATTTTAAGCCAGCTTTTTAACTCTCTTCTTTCACCTTCATCAAGAGGCTCTTTAGCTCCTCTTCACTTTCTGCTATAAGGATGGTGTCATTTGCATATCTGAGGTTATTGATATTTCTGGCAATCTTGATTCTAGCTTGTGCTTCATCCAGCCTGACATTTCACAAGATGTACTCTGCCTTTAAGTTAAATAAGCAGGGTGACAATTACAGCCTTGACATACTCCTTTCCCAATTTGGAACCAGTCCATTGTTCCATGTCTAGTTCTGACTGTTGCTTCTTGACCTGCTTACAGGTTTCTCAGGAAGCAGGCCTGGTATTCCCATCTCTTTAAGAATTTTCCAGTTTGTTGTGATTCACACAGTCAAACATCTTAGCATAGTCAATGAAGCAGAAGTAGATGTTTTTCTGGAATTCTCTTGCTTTCTCTATGATCTGTCAGATGTTGGCAGTTTGATCTTTGGTTCCTCTGCCTTTTTAAAATCCAGCTTGTACATCTATAAGTTTTTGGTTCATGTCCTGTTGAAGCCTAGCTTGAAGGATTTAGAGCATAATTAACATTCAGTTCAGTTCAGTTCAGTCGCTCATTCGTGTGCGACTCTTTGGAACCCCATGAATCACAGCACGCCAGGTCTCCCTGTCCATCACCATCTCCCGAAGTTCACTCAGACTCACGTCCATTGAGTCCATAATGCCATACAGCCATCTCATCCTCTGTCATCCCCTTCTACTCCTGCCCCCAATCCCTCCCAGCTTCAGAGTCTTTCCCAATGAGTCAACTCTTTGCATGAGGTGGCCAAAGTACTGGAGCTTCAGCTTTAGCATCATTCCTTCCAAAGAAATCCCAGGGCTGATCTCCTTCAGAATGGACTGGTTGGATCTCCTTGCAGTCCAAGGGACTCTCAAGAGTCTTCTCCAACACCACAGTTCAAAAGCATCAATTCTTTGGTGCCAACACCACAGTTCAAAAGCATCAATTCTTCGGCACTCAGCCTTCTTCACAGTCCAACTCTCACATCCATACATGACCACAGGAAAAACCATAGCCTTGACTAGACGGACCTTTGTTGGCAAAGTAATATCTCTGCTTTTGAATATGCTATCTAGGTTGGTCATAACTTTTCTTCCAAGGAGTAAGCGTCTTTTAATTTCATGGCTCCAGTCACCATCTGCAGTGATTTTGGAGCTCCCAAAAATAAAGTCTGACACTGTTTCCACTGTTTCCCCATCTATTTCCCGTGAAGTGATGGGACCAGATGCCATGAGTATATGTTACATATGAAAGTTGTTAAAAGAGAGTAAATCCTAAGAGTTCTCATTACAAAGAAAATTTTTTATATTTCTTTAACTTTGTAGCTATATGAAATGGTGGATGTACACTGAACTTGAGATAATCACTTCATGGTGTAAGTCAAATCATTATGCTGTGCAACTTAAGTTTATACAGTGCTGTATGTCAGTTACATCTTAGTGAAACTGGAAGAAAAAGTTTTTTTTTAAAAAAAAACACAGAGACTGTCAGAATGCTTTAAAAAATACATTAATATTTTGTCTGCAAAAATCCATTTTAAATATAAAACACAAATTTAAAATAGAAGGATGGGGAAAGATATACCATCCTAACACTAATCAAAAGAAAGTGGGAATAGCTATATTAATTTCAGACTAGGCAGACTTTAGAGCAAAGAAAGTTATCAGAGATAAAGAGGGGCATTATGTAATGATAAAAGGGTCAATCATCCAAGAAGACAAAATAATTGTTAACGTTTATGCATTTAAAAACAGCTTCAAAATATGTTATGCAAAAACTGATAAAACTATAAAGGAAAATAGACAAATATACTATTATAATTGGAGACTTCAACATCCCTCTTTCATGAATATACCAATTCAGCCAGTGAAAAACCAATAGCATATAACTGAACTGAGCAACACCATTAATTGATTTAGTTGAAATATATAGAATATATCATCCAACAAAAGCATAGTACATTCTTCTCAAACTAACACAGAACATTTACTAAAATAGATCACAATTTGAGCCATAAAATGTGCTTGTTTTTTATTGTTTTAGTCAGTAAGTCATGTCTGACTCTGCAACCCCACAGACTGGGGAACCCATCAGGTTCCTCTGTCCGTGGGATTTCCCAGGCAAGAGTACTGGAGTAGGTCGCCGTTTCCCTCTCCAAAAGATCTTCCCAACCCAGAGACTGAACCCATGTCTCCTGCACTGGCAGGTGGATTCTTTACTGGCTAGCCACCAAGGAAGCCCCAAAACACACCATAGTGAATTTTAAAGAATAGAAATTGTATGAAGTATTCTCGCAAACCACAATGGAAATAAGCTAGAAACTGATAACAGAAAGATAACTGGAGAAACAAAAACTTCGAGATTATAATACATGTTCAAATAAATAAGGATCCAGAATTGTCAAGAGAAAATTTAAATATTTCAAACTAAATAAAACAGAATGCAACTTAACGAGTTTTGTAGGATACAGTAAAAGCAGTCCTTGTTGGGAAATTGATAGCACTGAATCTATTAGAAAGGGAAGCAAGATTTAAAGTTAATAATCAGTTTCCATCATAGGAAACCAGAAAGGGAAAAAAGAGAAGAGCAAATTAACTCCAAAAATCAATGAATTTGGAACAGGAAATTAGGAGAAAATGTGAATAAATCAAAGCTGGTTTTTTGAAAAGATCAATAAAATTAATCTCTCTAGCCAGGCTGATAATCAAACAAATAAAAAGTTGCAAAGACTCAAAGTACTATTAGAATTGAAAGACAGCCATCGTTACTCAACCCATGGATATTTAAAATAATTATTTAAAATAATAAAAGAATAGTAAGAATAGTATCAGTATTTTTCATTAATTTATTTTTTTTTTTATTTATTACGTTTATTTTATGTTTATTTTTTTTTTTTTCTTACATGCGTTCCCAAACATGAACCCCCCTCCCACCTCCCTCCCCACAACATCTCTCTGGGTCATCCCCATGCACCTGCCCCAAGCAAGCTGCACCCTACGTCAGACATGGACTGGCGATTCAATTCTTACATGACAGTATACATGTTAGAATTCCCATTCTCCCAAATCGTCCCACCCTCTCCCTCTCCCTCTGAGTCCAAAAGTCCGTTATACACATCTGTGTCTTTTTTCCTGTCTTGCATACAGGGTCGTCATTGCCATCTTCCTAAATTCCATATATATGTGTTAGTATACTGTATTGGTGTTTTTCTTTCTGGCTTACTTCACTCTGTATAATTGGCTCCAGTTTCATCCATCTCATCAGAACTGATTCAAATGAATTCTTTTTAATGGCTGAGTAATACTCCATTGTGTATATGTACCACAGCTTTCTTATCCATTCATCTGCTGATGGACATCTAGGTTGTTTCCATGTCCTGGCTATTATAAATGAAAAGAATAAAATACTTAGGAATATATCTACCTAAAGAAACTAAAGACCTATATATAGAAAACTATAAAACACTGATGAAAGAAATCAAAGAGGACACTAATAGATGGAGAAATATACCATGTTCATGGATCGGAAGAATCAATATAGTGAAAATGAGTATACTACCCAAAGCAATTTACAAATTTAATGCAATCCCTGTCAAGCTACCAGCCACATTTTTCACAGAACTAGAACAAATAATTTCAAGATTTGTATGGAAACACAAAAAACCTCGAATAGCCAAAGCAATCTTGAGAAAGAAGAATGGAACTGGAGGAATCAACTTGCCTGACTTCAGGCTCTACTACAAAGCCACAGTCATCAAGACAGTATGGTACTGGCACAAAGACAGACATATAGATCAATGGAACAAAATAGAAAGCCCAGAGATAAATCCACACACATATGGACACCTTATCTTTGACAAAGGAGGCAAGAATATACAATGGAGTAAAGACAATCTCTTTAACAAGTGGTGCTGGGAAAACTGGTCAACCACTTGTAAAAGAATGAAACTAGATCACTTTCTAACACCGTACACAAAAATAAACTCAAAATGGATTAAAGATCTAAATGTAAGATCAGAAACATTAATTTATTTTTAATTGAAGGATAATTGCTTTACAGAATTTTGTTGTTTTCTGTCAAACCTTGACATGACTCAGCACCCCTCCATTTTGAAACTCCCTCCCATCACCCTCCCCATCCCAACACTCTAGGTTGATACAGAGCCCCTGTTTGAGTTTCCTGAGCCATACAGCAAATTCCTGTTGGCTATCCCTATTACATATGGTAACGTAAGAATGATGGCCATTCTGTCCAGAGTGAGGTGATATTTCATTGTAGTTTTGATTTGCATCTCTCTTATACTGAGCAATGTTGAGCATCTTTTCATGTGTTTGTTAGCCATCTGTGTCTTCTTTGGAGAAATGTCTGTTTAGGTCTTTTCCCCACTTTTTGATTGGGTTGTTTTTATGGTATTGAGTTGTGTGAGCTGCTTGTATATTGTGGAAATTAATCCTTGGTCAGTTGTTTCATTTGCTATTATTTTCTCTCAGTTTGAGGGTTGTCTTTCACCTTGCTTGTAGTTTCCTTTGCTGTCTAAAATATTTTAAGTTTAATCAGGTCCCACTTGTTTACTTTTGTTTTTATTTCCACTACTCTAGGAGGTGGGTCATAGAGGATATTGCTTTGATTTATGTCATGAAGTGTCCTGCCTATGTTTTCCTGTAAGAGTTTTATAGTTTCTGGTCTTACACTTAGGTCTGTAACCCATTTCGAGTTTGTCTTTGTGTGTGGTGTTGAGAAGTGTTCTAATTTCATTCTTTTACGTGTAGATGCCCATTTTTCCCAGCACCATTTATTGAAAAGGCTGTCTGTGCCCCATTGTATATTCTTGCCTCCTTTGTCAAAAATAAGGTACCCTAGGTTCATGGGTTTATTTCTGGTCCTTCTATCTCGTTCCATTGGTCTATATTTCTGTTTTTGTGCCAGTATCATACTGTCTTGATGACTGTAGCTTTGTAGTATAATCTGAAGTCAGGAAGGTTGATTCCTCCAGCTCCATATTTTCTCAAGACTGCTTTGGCTATTAGCATATGAATTGTGAAATTTTTTGTTCTAGTCCTTGGGAAAATGCCACTGCTAATTTGATAGAGATCACATGGAATCTGTAGATTGCATTGGGTAGTATAGTCATTTTCATGAAATTGATTCTTCCTACTCAGGAACATGCAATATCTCTCCGTTTGTCATCTTTGATTTCTTTCATCAATGTCTTATAATTTTCTCGGTACAGTTCTTTTGTTTCCTTAGGTAAGTTTATTCCTAGATATTTAATTCTTTTTGTTGCAATGGTGAACAGGCTTGTTTCCTTAATTTCTCTTTCTGATTTTTCATTGTTGGTATATAGAAATGTGAGTAATTTCTGTGCATTGATATTGTATCCTGGAACTTTACTAAATTCACTGATTAGCTCTAGTAATTTTCTAATACTATCTTTAGGGTTTTCTGTGTACAGAATCATGTCATCTGCAAACTGTGAGAGTTTAATTCTTGTCCAATCTGGATTCCTTTTATTTCTTTTACTTCTCTGATTGCTGTAGCTAGGGCTTCCAGAACTATGTTGAATAACAGCGGTGAAAGTGGACACCCTTGTCTTGTTTCTGATCTTAGGGGGAGTGCTTTCAGTTTTTCACCATTGAGAATAATGTTTGCTGTAGGCTTATCATGTATGGCCTTTACTATGTTACAATAGGTTCTTTCTATGTCCATTTTTTGAAGAGTTTTAATCGTAAATGGGTGCTGAATGTTGTCAAAGACTTTTTCTGCATCTATTGAGATGATCATATGGCTTTATCTTTCAATTTGTTAATGTGGTGTATCACATTGATTGATTTCGTAGATTGAAGAATCCTTGCATCCCTAGAATAAACCCACCTTGATCATGGTTTATGAGCTTTTTGATGTGTTTCTTAATTCTGTTTGCTAAAATTTTTTGAGGATTTTTGCATCTATGTTCATCAGTGATATTGGCCAGTAGTTTTCTTTCTGTGTGTTGTCTTTGTCTGGTTTTGGTATCAGGGTGATGGTGGCCTTGTAGAATGAGTTTGGAAGTGTTCCTTCCTCTGCAATTTTTTGAAAGAGTTTTAGAAGGATAGGCATTAGCTCATCTCTAAATGCTTGACAGAATTCTCCTGTGAAGCCATCTGGTCCTGGGCTTTTGTTTTTGGCTGATTTTTGATCACAGCTTCAATTCCAGTGCTTCAATTCCAGAACAGCTGGGTTGTTCATAATTTCTATTTCTTCCTGGTTCAGTCTTGGAAGATTGAACTTTTCTAAGAATCTGTCCATTTCTTCCAGGTTATCCATTTTATTGTCAAACAGTTGTTCATAATAGTCTCTTACAATCCTTTTTTATTTCTGCATTGTCTCTTGTAATCTCTCTTTTATCAATTCTAATTTTGTTGATTTGATTCATCTCTTTTTTTCTTGATGAGTCTGGCTAAAGTTTTGTCAATTTTGTTTACATTCTCAAAGAACCAGCTTTTCATTTTATTATTCTTTACAATTGTTTCTGTCATTTCTTTTCCATTTATTTCTGCTCGGATCTTTATGATTTCTTTCCTTCTACTAATTTTGGTGGGTTTTTGTTCTTCTTTTTCCAGTTGCTTTAGGTGTAAAGTTAGGCTGTCTACTCGATGTTTTTTTTGTCTCTTGAGATAGGATTGTATTGCTATAATCTTCCCTCTTAGAGCTGCTTTTACTGCATCCCGTAGGTTTTGAGTTGTGGTGTTCTCATTGTCATTTGTTTCTAGAAACTTTTTGATTTCCCTTTTGATTTCTTCAGTAACCCGTTGGTTATTTAGAAACATATTGTTTAATCTCCATGTGTGTGTTTCTGACAGTCTTTTTCTTGTAATTGACATCTAGTCCCATAGTGTTGTGTTCAGAGAAGATGCTTGATATGATTTTAATTGTATTAAATTTACTGAGGTTTGTTTTGTGACCCAAGATGTGGTCTATCCTGGAAAATGTTCCATGTGCACTAGAGGAGAAGGTGTATTCTTCTGCATTTGGATGGAATTTTCTGAAGATATCAATGAGATCCGTCTCATCTAATGTGTCATTTAAGACTTATGTTTCCTTATTACTGTTCTGTTTTGATGATCTGTCCATTGGAGTGAGTGTGGTGTTAAAGACTCCTACTATTATTGTGTTACTGCTGGTTTATCCTTTTATGTCTGTTAGTGTTTGTCTTCGGAGAAGGCAATGGCACCCCACTCCAATACTCTTGCCTGGAAAATCCCATAGACAGAGGGGCCTGGTAGGCTGCAGTCCATGAGGTTACTAAGAGTTGGACACGACTGAGTGACTTCACTTTCACTTTTCACTTTCATGCATTGGAGAACAAAATTGCAGCCCACTCCAGTGTCCTTGCCTGGAGAATCCCAGGGACAGAGGAGCGTGGTAGGAGGCCATCTATGGGGTCACACAGAGTTGGACACGACTAAAGCGACTTAGCAGCAGCAGCAGCCTCAGTGTTTGTCTTATTTATTGAGGAGCTCCTATGTTGGGTGCATAGATATTTACAATTGTTATGTCTGTCCTCTTGGACTGATCCCTTGATCCTTCTGTAGTGCCCTTCCTTATCTTTTGCAATCTTCTTTACTTTAAGGTCTATTTTGTATGATATGAGGATTGTTACTCCAGCTTTCTTTTGCTTCCCATTTGCATGGAATATATTTTTCCATTCTCTCACTTTTAATCTATATGTCTCTTCAGGTCTGAAGTGGGTTTCTTGTAGACAACATGTATATGGGCCTTGTTTTTTTTTTATCCATTCACCCAGACTGTGTCTTTTGGTTGGAGCATTTAATCTGTTTACATTTAAAGTAATTATTGATATATATGTTCCTATTGCCATTTTATTAATTGGGATTCATTTTGTAGATCTTTTTCTTCTCTTGTATTTCTTGACTATATAAGTCCATTTAACATTTGTTGTAAAGCTGGTTTGGTGGTACTGAATTCTGTTAAATTTTGCTTGTCAGAAAAGCTTTTTATTCCTCTATCAGTTTTGAATGAGATCCTTGTTGGGTACAGTAATCTTGGTTGTAGATTTTTCCCTTTCAGTACTTTAAATACATCCTGCCATTCCCTTCTGGCCTGCAGAGTTTCTGCATAAAGATCAGCTGTTAAACACATGGGGTTTCCCTTGTATGTTACCTGTTGCTTTTCTCCTGCTGCTTTTAATATTCTTTCTTTGTGGTTAGTTTTTGTTAGTTTGATTAGTATGTGTCTTGGTGTGTTTCTCCTTGGGTTTGTCCTGCATAGGATTCTTTACACCTCTTGAACTTGATTGACTATTTCCTTTTCCATGTTGGGGAAATTTTCAACTATAATCTCTTCAAAAATGTTCTTATACCCTTTCTTTTTCTCTTCTTCTTCTGGGACCCCTATAATTTGAAAGTTGCTGCATTTGATATTGTCCCAAAAGGTCTTTGAGACTATCCTCAGTTCTTTCCATTCTTTTTACTTTATTCTGCTCTTCAGAGGTTATTTCCACAATTTCATCTTCCAGCTCACTGATTCGTTCTTCTGCTTCAGATATTCTGCTATTGATTCCTTCCAGAGTATTTTTAATTTCAGTAATTGTGTTGTTTGTCTCTGCATGTTTATTCTTTAATCCTTCTAGGTCTTTGTTAATTGATTCTTGCATTTTTCCCATTCTGTTTTCAAGGTTTTTGATCATCTTTACTATCATTATTCTGAATTCTTTCTCAGGTAGTTTGCCTATTTCCTCCTCATTTATTTTGTCTTCTATGTTTCTAGTTTGTTCCTTCATTTGTGTAGTATTTCTCTTTTTTTCCATTTTTTTTAACTTATTGTGTTTGAGGTCTCCTTTTCCCAGCCTTCAAGGCTGAATTATTTTTTCCTTTCAGTTCTGCCCTCCTAAGGTTGGTGTAGTGGTTTATGTAAGCTTCCTATAAGGTGAGCTTTGTGCTGAGTTTTTTTCCATTTGCTTGTTTGTTTTTCCTCTGATGGGCAAGGTGGAGCGAGATGGTAATCCTGTCTGCTGATAATTTGATTTGTATTTTTGTTTTGTTTGTTGTTTAGATGAGGTATCCTGCACAGGGTGCTACTGATGGTTGGGTGATATGGGTATGCTTCTTTGAGAGTAAAACTACTTGCAAATACTTGTTAGTATTTAAAAGTAAATAAGAGTTGTATGAATGAGTGCAGAGGGTTGAGAACTGCTCCAAGAATTGATAAGAGAAAGGACACAGGTAGAAAGACCTATTTCTTTCCTCTCTCTCTCTTTTTTTTTTTTTTTTTGAAAACAAATATTCTAATGGATGAATGAATGGTTTTGTCCTGGATTACATAATTGGTTAGATACAGATATATGTTCAGAACCCAAGTGCTCTGACTATTAGCCCAGGTCTTTTTCCATAAAACTTCTAAAATTACACATTTAATCTTTGCTTAGGTCGTTAAGACCTAAACCTGTTCTTGGGATTAGAAGTTGCAAGAATTAGTGGTTGAACCCATAGGTTCTGCCTGCCTCACATCTTCTCACTACAACAGCTCGAGGGCCATCTGAATGCTAGGAGGCCTGGTTTGACTCAGCCAGAGGTCCTCACCTGTACTGAAGACGCGAAATGTGCCACTTCAGTGGTGCCCATGTCTGCCACTGTACCCCAAGGCCAGAGTCCCCACTGATTTGCAAGGCTATGTGAAATAGGATTCAACAAACTAAATCAGAAATAGCTTCGGATATTTTTGTAGAGCCCCCAAGATGAATTCAGAGAAGTTGTGAAGAGGGGCTGGACTGGGAGGAGGAGGCTCCCTCCTCATCTCAACTCAGCCACTGTCTGGCTATGGGCCTTGGAGTTTGACATCAGAATCTAACTGAAGGACTCAATTTATGCTAACTCGAGAGCCATGTCCTTTCTCTGGGAAGGTCATTTCTCCAACCAATATCTGTGGACACAATGCAAAGAAGGTGTTCACGGGAAAGTTAGACTAGCATGTTGCCTTCTAATCCAGTTTTGAAGATCCACTTAATTGCCCATTCTTTTGTTTACTAAATACTCACAGTGAACTGGGGATATGCTATATCTGAATTGGTGGGACATTCTAAACAGTTCTCAAACATGTATAGTAGAGATTTAAACCTTTGGCAATCATCCACAGCACTGGTCCAGCACGAAGCCTGTTGTTGATCCCCCAAGAAGCAGCTGCTGAGCGGAAATCTCCATGCAGTCTGTATCTTAAGGAACGGCTTCTGCACTGGCACTATGGATGAGAGGGTAGGGAAGCAGGAAACTGGATTCAAGCCCAACAAGAGACTCAACCAATCCCGCAAGTAACACTGGAACTACACCGATCCCTCCTCAGAAGTGTCACACCGTGGGCCAAGATGGCCAGGCTTTTATACCTTAAATCGGCCTCTGTGCCGAAAAGGAACCTGATATGGTGAGACGGCTCCTGCAGGGAGGCAGCCCTAAAGGTGACCGTGCCTGCTGACAGAACCCCCAGTGACTGGGTGGCAGAAATCGAGTCTGGGTACACTTCTCAGTGCCAGCCACACAGGTGACTGTTGAAGGAATGACAAACACTTTGAAAATACTATTACTTTATAATAATCAGAACTTCCATAATTCAGAGTAATTTTCAATACGCAGTAACTATGCCTGCCAAAGTAGCAAGTCAGGAAACACCTGGAGTAACAGGCAAATTTGGCCTTGGAGTACAGAATGTAGCAGGGCAAAGGCTAATAGAGTTTTGCCAAGAAAACACACTGGTCATAGCAAACACCCTCTTCCAACAACACAAGAGAAGACTTTACACTTTGACATCACCAGATGGCCAACACCGAAATCAGATTGATTATATTCTTTGCAGCCAAAGATGGAGAAGCTCTATACAGTCAGCAAAAACAAGACCAGCAGCTGACTGTGGCTCAGATCATGAACTCCTTATTGCCAAATTCAGACTTAAATTGCAGAAAGTAGGGAAAACCACTAGACCATTCAGGTATGACCTAAATCAAATCCCTTATGACTATACAGTGGAAGTGACAAATAGATTTAAGGGACTAGATCTGATAGACAGAGTGCCTGATGAACTATGAACAGAGGGTCGTGACATTGTACAGGAGACAGGAATCAAGACTATCCCCAGGAAAAAGAAACGCAAGAGAGCAAAATGGCTGTCTGAGGTGGCTTTACAAATAGCTGTAAAAAGAAGATAAGTGGAAAGCAAAGGAGAAAAGGAAAGATAAACCCATTTGAATGCAGAGCTCCAAAGAATCGCAAGGAGAGATAAGAAAGTCTTTCTCAGCGATCAGTGCAAAGGAATAGAGGAAAACAATAGAATGGGAAAGACTAGAGATCTCTTCAAGACAATTAGAGATACCAAGGAAACATTTCATGCAAAGATGGGCTCAATAAAACACAGAAATAGTATGGACCTGACAGATGCAGAAAATATTAAGAATAGGTGGCAAGAATACACAGAAGAACTGTACAAAAAAAAACTTCATGACCCAGTTAATCATGATGGTGTGATCACTCACCTAGAGCCAGACATCCTGAAATGTAAAGTCAAGTGGGCCTTCAGAAGCATCACTATGAACAAAGCTAGTGGATGTGATGGAATTCCAGTGGAGCTACTTCAAATCCTGAAAGACATGCTGTGAAAGTGCTGCACTCAATACGTCAGCAAATTTGGAAAAGTCAGCAGTGGCAAGAGGACTGGGAAAGGTCAGTTTTCATTCCAATCCCAAAGAAAGGCAATGCCAACGAATGCTCAAACTACAGCACAATTACACTCATCTCACATGCTAGTAAAGTCATGCTCAAAATTCTCCAAGCCAGGCTTCAGCAATACAGGAACCGTGAACTTCCAGATGATCAAGCTAGTTTTAGAAAAGGCAAAGGAACCAGAGATCAAATTGCCAACATCTGCTGGATATTGGAAAAAGCAAGAGAGTTCCAGAAAAACATCTATTTCTGCTTTATTGACTATGCCAAACCCTTTGACTGTGTGAATCACAATAAACTGTGGAAAATTCTGAAAGAGATGGGAATACCAGACCACCTGACCTGCCTCTTGAGAAACCTGTATGCAGGTCAGGAAGCAACAGTTAGAACTGGACATGGAATAACAGACTGGTTCCAAATAGGGAAAGGAGTATGTCAAGGCTATATGTTGTCACCCTGCTTATTTAACTTCTATGCAGAGTACATTATGAGAAATGCTGGACTGGAAGAAACACAAGCTGGAATGAAGATTTCCGGGAGAAATATCAATAACCTCAGATATGCAGATGACACCACCTTTATGGCAGAAAGTGAAGAAGAACTAAAGAGCCTCTTGATGAAAGTGAAAGAGGAGAGTGAAAAAGCTGGCTTAAAGCTCAACATTCAGAAAACTAAGATCATGGCATTTGGTCCCATCACTTCAAATAGATGGGAAAACAGTGGAAACAGTGAGAGACCTTATTTTTCTGGGCTCCAAAATCACTGCAGATGGTGATTGCAGCCATGAAATTAAAAAACACTTTCTTCTTGGAAGGAAAGTTATGACCAACCTAGACAGTATATGAAAAAGCAGAGACATTACTTTGCCAACAAAGCTCCAGTAGTCATGTATGGATGTGAGAGTTGAGCTATAAAGAAAGCTGAGGACCGAAGAATTGATGCTTTTGAACTGTGGTGTTGGAGAAGATTCTTTAGAGTCCCTTGGACTGCAAGGAGATCCAACCAGTCCATCCTAAAGGAGATCAGACCTGGGTGTTCATTGGAAGATCTGATGTCGAAGCTGAAACTCCAATACTTTGGCCACCTGATGAGAAGGGCTGACTCATTTGAAAAGACCTTGATGCTGGGAAAGATTGAGGGCAGGAAGAGAAGGGGATGACAGAGGAGGAGATTGTTGGATGGCTTCACCGACTCAATGGACACGAGTTTCATAGGCTCCGGGAGTTGATGTTGGACAGGGAGGCCTGGCGTGCTGGAGCTCATGGAGTCGCAAACAGTCAGAAACAAGTGAGCGACTGAACTGAACTGAAGTGAACTGAATGCTTGCCATCTACTGTCTGGAACAGAAACCCTTTTCTAGCCCCAAAGATGTCTCCATCCTTCCTTAGCAGGGATGTCATGCCAACTGGATACACAGTTCTCTCTTTGTGTGCTATCTGCATAGAGAACAATGCACCAACCCACTACATCAGCTGTCACACAACCTGCCCCTAAAGCCACATAGTATCTCTGCTTCTGACTCATTTACAAAAAAAAAAAACTGACCCCTAGTGATCAACTGGCAACATTTAGTTGATCTCTAGGCATTATCTGTTTGACCTCCAAGCCAAACCTATGGTCAGTCCATCCCCTGAGTCCCCTGGGTCCCCTGGGTCCCCTGGGGATTCCCAAAGAAATAGAAGCAGAGTTGTAGTTAGAAACTGTTGGTCCCAAGGCCCCTTCCCTCTACTCCACTCCTGGTTAAAGGCTTTGGGAGATAGGGAGAACTCTCTGGAAATTTCTGAATGTTTGCCTGAATTGAGGTGGCTTTTTAAAGGGTAGTGGGATTTGTAGATCCAATGATGAGGGTCGGAGGGAACTTTCCAAGCACAGGAAGAGCTTGAGCTAAGCTGGGAGGATATGGGGCAGGTTGGAAAAGTCAGCAGTTCTGCTGGCTCAGGGCATGTGTGGAGTGGGGTGCATTTATGGAAGTAGAATTTTGAGTGCCATGCTGAGAACATTTATACTGGAGGCAAATGGCACACACATGCCAGACAGCTGACAGGGCCCAGGGGCATGCCCCAGTGTCTGGCAACACTGCAAATTACTGGCTGCTCAGAGAGCACTTGGCAGTGAACTCCACAGGCAGCAAAGGCTGGGACTCCCTCTGGTAAAAGGAGGGCAGAAGGTCAACAAGAAGACTGCTTATTTTCTAAGCAGAAGGATTTATCAGTAGCAGAACAGATCAATATCAAGCCACAGAACCAACTCTCTAGCCTGAGCCACTTGCACCTCCTTCTCCTGGTCTCTATTTATGTTTCCTCAGGAGGGCTGTCTGCCCTCCAAGATCTCTATGGCAGCTCGAGCCTCACCCTTGGGACTCTATCCGCTTCAACAGGCCAAGGCCGCCCTTTGCCAAGACCTCTGCCCCAGGGCAAACCCATGAGGCTCTGGCCACGCGCCAGTGTTTCTTATCTCAGCTGAATGCACATCACCAAGAGGCTCTATCAGCTGCACAGTGAGCACTGCCTCTCCCTGTGAACTCAACTATGTTTATTCTGAGTCTGTTGTCCTTGAGAGGGCTTTGTTCCCATTTCTTCAAATCGATTCGCATAACTAATGTTTAGCAGAGGTCCGCGGTGCTGGGCACACTCCCCAAACCCGGCTATGCGGCCACTCAGCCCCCGCCCCCAGCCCAGCTCTCTCCCTGCTCTCTGCCTCCTGCCGCTCGTTCTTCTGGTCTCATGGCCCAGCCTTCATTCTCGTCGCCTTCCCTCCACCTCATCTGACCCGGCTCGGGGATGGACAAGCAATTCAGAGCACAGTCCGAATAGCCACGTGGAGCTGGATCACCAGCAGCTGGACTTGCGGAAAGAGCGGGAGACTCTACTCTCAAACCCGCCGGCGGGGGCGCTGTGGAGCCAGGTCACCAGGACGCCCAGGCTGAGAACACCCCAAACCAAGAGCATCTCACAGCGGGGAGGCGGAGTCCGCATCATCACTGCAACAGCGTCGTTGACTCACTCATTCATTCACTGACTTGAGCCACACACAGTCAGGCCACAGACATGCCCCACTGGCTCCCTGCCGACCCAGCACCAGCCGGGGACGGCCTCGTGGGAGTCTTCATGGCAGCAGCTCCACTGGGCCTCCACTCACCCCCAACCGCACTGGAGCTCAGTGGCCCCTCAGCCGCGCCTAGTTCACACAGGCTGCTGACACCCTGCCTGGAACGCCTCTCCCATCCACCTGGCAAACTCTTCCAAGACTACGGTCGAGACCACCTTCTTGCAGGAAGTTTCCCTGACTGACCGCGGTAGCTCCCATCACCACCGCGGTGTGCTGCGCGCGCCCATGTCCCCTCTGGCGCTGCACCGCTCCTGGCGCACCCCCTTCCACTCCCACCTACTCTCACATGCCTGGACACACGCAGGCACCCATCCAGAAGTCCTAGTTGAGCGTTTGCTGTGTCAGAGACTTCTAGGGCTCTGCCCAGCACCCTGCATGTGCTGGGACTGAACTGGACTGTGGCCGCTTGTAGCTTCCTGCCTGTGAGACCAGGCCAGACTAGAGGCAGCACTGAGGGAGAGCTGGGGAAGGCAGAGATGGTGGGAGAAGGGCTTCACAGGCACCTGGCCCTTCCCATTTACTGCTTCACATGACCTGTCCTTCTGCCTGCTCCTGCAGGGCACCAGCTCCTCACAGGCAGTGTAATGAGCATGTCTCACAAGTCATTGTATGCATTTGTATAAACAGCATGGACCACGCACACAGTGGCTGTTAAATAATATCTGTGGCATGCTTGGTTGTTACGATTTAAAAGCAGGCAGCATTTTAGAATCACACATTGAAAATTCATCTTGCCCATCTTCTCACCTTCAAGCAGCTACACAAAGATGATTCATTTCGACCTTCAAGGAAGATGCTCCATCATTCATCAGCCCTCCATCTCCGCATGAGATGGAGACCCACAGAACTTCCTGAATGATTAGTGTAGCCCAGTACGTGCAACCTTCTATTTCAACCAAAATCAAGCATGCAGCCTCATGCTCTCACTTACTAAAAAATATGACGCAAGTAATGCTTGATTGTTATAAACATACACCACTCCACAACTTCCTTCAATGCATGCTGCAAGCACAGATGGAAAGCACTTGGAACTGAATATTAAAGAAAATGTACGTGCACTTTGTAAAATGTGCCTTCAGAGAGATTGCACTTTAATAAAGAGACACAGGGTGAGCTTCAGTACAGATTCCATTGCTAATTGTAAGCTTCACATTTGGCAAGGTTATGAACTGCTTTGGAGGGGTTGGGGGCAGGAGGAGAAGGGGACGACAGAGGATGAGACGGCTGGATGGCATCACTGACTCGATGGACGTGAGTCTGAGTGAACTCTGGGAGTTGGTGATGGACAGGGAGGCCTGGCGTGCTGCGATTCATGGGGTCGCAAAGAGTCAGACACGACTGAGTAACTGAACTGACCTGAACTGAACTGAACTGCTTTTTCTTTTCTTTCTTTTTAAAAGTATTTATTTAGCTGGCTGCATCAGATCTTAGTTGCAGCAGGTGGACTTCTGCAGTTGCAGCTCATGGGCTACTCTCCAGCTGTGGTGAGCAGGCTAGTTGCTCTGAGGCATGTGGGATCCTAGTTCCCCAACCAGAGATCAAACCCATATCCCCTGCATTCAAGGCATATTCTTAACCGTTGGACCATCAGAGAAATCCCTGCTCTTTATTTCTGTATGTATTAACTTCAGTTCAGTTCAGTCATTCAGTCATGTCCAACTCCTTGCGACCCCACAGACTGCAGCACGCCAGGCTTCCCTGTCCATCACCAATTCCCAGAGCTTACTCAAACTCATGTCCATTGAGTCGGTGATGCCACAGAACCATCTCATCCTCTGTCGTCCTTCTCCCGCCTTCAATCTTTCCCAGCATCAGGGTCTTTTCAAATGAGTCAGTTCTTTGCATCAGGTGGCCGAAGTTCGGAGTTTCAGTTTCAGCATCAGTTCTTCCAGTGAACACTTAGGACTGATTTCTTTTAGGATGGACTGGTTGGATCTCCTTGCTGTCCAAGGGACTTTCAAGAGTCTTCTCCAGCACCACAATTCAAAAACATCAATTTTCAGCACTCAGCTTTCTTTGTAGCCCAACTCTCACATCCATACATGACCACTGGAAAAACCATAGCCTTGACTATACAGAGTTTTGTTGGCAAAGTAATGTCTCTGCTTTTTAATATGCTGTCTAGATTAGTCATAAATTTTCTTCCAAGGAGCAAGCATCTTTTAATTTCATAGCTGCAGTCACCATCTGCAGTGATTTTGGAGCCCAAGCAAATAAAGTCTCTCACTGTTTCCATTGTTTCCCCATCTATTTGCCATGAAGCGATGACACCAGATGCCATGATCTTCGTTTTCTGAATGTTGAGCTTTAAGCCAGCTTTTTCACTCTCCTCTTTCACTTTCATCCTGAGCTTTCTGGTTCTTCTTCACTTTCTGCCATAAGAGTGGTGTCATCTGCATATCTGAGGTTATTGCCATTTCTCACAGCGATTTTGATTCCAGCTTGTGCGTCATCCAGCCCAGCGTTTCTCATGATGCACTCTGCATGGAAGTTACATAAGCAGGATGACAATATACAGCCTTGATGTACTCCTTTCCTGATTTGGAACCAATCTGTTGTTCCATGTTCAGTTCTAAATAATACTACAAAGTATTAGCTAGCAAGTGGTAAATTCAGTTAACTTGGTATAATATTAAGAAAAAAATTTTGGGAAAACAGAATGCAAGGTACCATCTTCTTTGTAGACCTTTTCCTTGTCATCCTGGTGGTACTTAAAATCACTTCCTGCTAATTTCCGTGACACTAGAGATCTTCCTTGTGTCTCCTTGTCCTTCACCTTAGATTCATCCAACAGCACAGAGATTATCTGTTACTGCTCACCGCTGTCCCAGGTGCTAGCCACATATCAGTGAGCAAGGCAGAGATTTCTGCCCTCTGGGAACTCACATCCCAGTGAAGGAGGCACACCAGAGACAGATACGAGAGGCTGTCTCCTCTGTCCCAGGGTACTACAAGCATCTTGAAGGTGGAAACCACACCCTAAAGAAACCAAAGTAGGAAGAAAATAATAGAAAAACTTTGGAAAGTTTGAGCTTCTACTACATGGGCTGTGTTCCTGGAATTTGCAGTTCAGCAGCTGAGGAGGCCTGGGCCCACAGCTGTAATGCTCCCCACAGAACTCCAGGCCTCCGGACTTGATTTTCAGAGGCACTAGGCAGCCCACAACCTCCCTGACATGTAGGCTGCTCCCTTGCCCTAAGAGGGGACGGGAGGCTGGATTAACAGGTCAGAGGAAAGGAGCTTGGGAATGCGAACTAAGCCGGTTCATTGACCTATTCTTATCTAAAACCTTCCTGTGATTTACATGAAAATAATTAAGGTTTGGGGTGAATATTTAAAAGCTTGGAAGTCATTAAAAGGGTCTTCACCCCCTCTGTAGGCACCAGGAATAAGAGGGGCCTTCCCTTACCTACGCTCCCTTTGTCAGATCCCCCTCTTCTGACCTCAAGGTGGATGGCAACTCACAGCCCTGTGACAAAGATGGGGAGTGAAACAGGAGGGCAGGGTTGGGCTTTGCTTTCTAAATAGCCCCTTATGCTTTGTTGGGGGTCCTTTCATCCCTGAGCCCCTGATCCCCTGATCCCCAGGGAAGGGAAGAAGCAAATGGGTTGGGGGTGGTTGCCCAGCACAACACTCAGCCCCCGCAGACCTCCCAACTCATGAGTCTCCTCTTCCTAGAGAGTATATGTTAGTCACTCAGCTGTGCCCAATTCTTTGTGACCCCATGGGCTGTAGCTCACCAGGCTCCTCTGTCCTTGAAATTCTCCAGGCAAGGATGCTGAAGTGGGTTGCTATTCCCTTTTCCAGGGGATCTTCTTGACCCAGGGATTGAACTGAGGTCTCCTGCATTGCAGGCAAATTCTTTACCATCTGAGCCATCAGGGCTGGGTGCATTCTCTTTGGGATTCCGCCAGCCCTTCCTACCTGTAGAAATCATCATGAATCCGCCATCACTGAAGCCCTTTCACTATCCAGGCAGACACTGTTCAAAAAGTTCTCAGAGGAGGTATTCCGTGTGCACCACTCTTAGGGTGGTGAACTCATCAGAGCCTTACTTCTTAAATACTCACCGACTTCTGGAGGGGATTCTTCTTGTTTTGTGAAATTTGAATGTTAAGTTTGATATCCTTGAGCTTCTAAGTATGTGGAAGTATTCTGTCACAGAAAAGGGTGTCATAAGCTTTTCACCTGGAGATCACCAGGGGACTGGCAATCAAGGGCTGTTTAATCCTCTGACTTTCTCATTTCTGTCTTCTATTTCCTGTAAACTCTAGCATCTGTTGCTGAAGATCTTAGGATCCCATTTTCTAAATGTCCTCCTTTCTAGTTGACTGAAACCACTGAGGTCCAAGACATTGTGATATATTATTTCATTTACAATTATTTTTTCTCACCCTTGTCTGGATCCCAGGCTCAACTGGCAATGAGTTTGAGGCCTCAGATGGACTATCTTTTCTTTTAGACAGCATAAAATGTGGACTCTTCTCTGCTCAAGGCTTGTTCTGGAGAGAACTTGGGTCTGCTTGCCTGCTGAGTAGTAAAGCCAACTTACTGATCCTGGACTGTGGGGAAGGAAAGCACAGACAGCATTTATTACAGGGTACCAAGCAAGGAGAATGGGCAGCTCATGCTTGAAAGACCCAAACTCCCTTCTGCCTTTTGAGTAGCTTTTAAAGGCAACATTTGGGATGAGGGTTGTAGGGGGGCATGGATTTCTTCTGATTGACTGGTGGTGAGGGGATGGGATGGTGTTCCAAATTTAGTCATTAATTTAGTCATTAATCCAGAATTTTAGTCATTAATCTTCTGGTTCCAAAGAGTGGAGGGTTTACAAGCTTGTGGTCACCCTCCTCCACCTAGGTGAGGGTCTTAGTTTCTGCAGAACAACTCAAAGGTATGTGTCAAATTATTATATATACTCCTGGAGGAGGAACTAGGTCTCTGTTTTGTCCCTGAACTACTGTTTTTTTACTGCTTTTGCTTAGTTTCTGCACTCTCGCTTCTCTAATTAGTAGCTGCTTAAATCTGCTTACTGGAGCTCAGGGAAGGCCGAAGAGACTGAAGCCTTTTCCTATAAATAGGAAATAGGGGACACAGAGGGACTTTTGTACCCAGGAAAGCTTGTAGGATCCTTCTTAGTTTCAAGGTTCCTCCAGAAATTTCTAGAGCAGAGTCCCTTCACAGAATATAGAACTCCAGCCATAAAGACTGCTGTCTCTAGCCCCCTTCCACTTTCCCATTGCCTTCAGGAAAACCCTGTGTTGCCTCAGTTGGCGTGTCTATATAATGGAGACAATACTGTAGTTTCTAACTTGTGGCTATGGTGGGAATTAAATGAGATGATCCATGTGACGCTCTCGGCCAGAGCATAAGCTCTGACACAAGTTCTCAAAAAATGCTCAGTTGACTCATATTGCTGCTGCTTGCTCCTGAGTGGGGTTGACTTGGGGACATGCCACCCATACAGATGTGTCTCTGTGAAGCAAGGAGAAGCCAACAAAGGCTCTCAAGGTACTTGGTGTTCCCTCAAAAATATTTTTGAATCTAACTTATATGGAACACAGAGCTCTAAGTGCCTTTTAAATCGACATCGTCTAGTTTGCTGGTAGATCTTCATGCATTCTTTTACTGAGTTTTTTTAATTTCCTCTTTTAAACTCTAAAAGAGGTGGATGTACAAACTATATTTTGGAGTTGACATATCTGAAGAAATCCCATCATAACAAAGCATTCATTTTCTTATTTTTCATACAGATGTTAATAAAGGAAAATAGCACTTGGCACTTATGCAACTGTGCTTCCCATCTTCAAAAGGATTTGCAAGTATTAACCAGTTATTCCAAGCATTGTTTCCATAAAATAGGGAAAGCATGGTCTCTACTCCAATAGTCAAAATAACAGAAACACCCACTAAGTGAACCTCATGTTTGTTGTTCTTTTTGTTTGTTTGTAACAGGGAAGAAAGAGAGAAAGTTACTTCTGGCTTTGCATATATTCAAAACTCAAATTTTGATTATTTTTAACTATTGAGTATCTCTACAAAAAAAATATCAGCCAAAGCATGAGTCAGAAAATTCTGGCTCTAGTGTCTTGCTCCTTTGTGTGTGGGGGGGAAGTAGGGGATGTTATGTTCTATTTGTTTTCACACAGAAAGCATCAAGCAAAACTGAACCAGAAATGATGAATAGAACTTTCCAAGATGTGGAACCACTCCATAATCTGTACTCTTGATTACAGCAGCCACCAGTCACACATGGCTTCTGAGCACTTAAAATGTGGCTGATGTGTCATTGAAGGACTGAATTTTTAATTTAATTTCATTTGAATTACCTTGAACTTAGATTTAAATAGCCACACATGGCTACCACATCAGACAGCATGGCTGTAACACCATGGAAACAACCTCAATATCCAGAAACAGGTAAATGTATAAAGAAAATGTCATATGTATGGTATGTCAGTCTCTCCCATCAGGAAGCTTCCATAAGCCTCTTATCTTTCTCCATCAGAAGACAGACAGACTGAAAACCACAATCACAGAAAACTAACCAGTCTGATCACACGGACCACAGCCCTGTCTAACTCAATGAAACTATGAGCCATGCCATGTAGGGCCACCAAAGACCAACGGGTTATGGTGGAGAGTTCTGGCAAAACGTGGTCCACTGGAGAAGGGAATGGCAAACCGCTTCAGTATTCTTGCCTTGAGAACACCATGAACAGTATGAAGGGTCAAAGATAGGACACTGAAAGATGAACTCGCCAGGTTGGTAGGTGCCCAATATGCCAGTGGAGATCAGTGCAGAAACAACTCCAGAAAGAATGAAGAGACGGAGCCAAAGCAAAAAACAACACCCAGTTGTGGATGTGACTGGTGATAGAAGTAAAGTTTGATGCTGTAGAGAGCAGTATTGCATAGGAACCTGGAATGTTAGGTCCATGAATCAAGGCAAATTGGAAGTGGTCAAACAAGAGATGGCAAGAGTGAATGTTGACATTTTAGGAATCAGCGAACTAAGATGGACTGGAATGGGTGAATGTAACTCAGATGACCATTGTATCTACTACTGTGGGCAAGAATCCCTTAGAAGAAATGGAGTTGCCACATAGTCAACAAAAGAGTCCAAAATGCGGCACTTGGATGCAATCTCAAAAGTTACAGGATGATCTCTGTATGTTTCCAAGGCAAAGCATTCAGTATCACAGTAATCCAAGTCTATGCCCCAACCAGTAATGCTGAAGAAGCTGAAGTTGAACGGTTCTATGAAGACCTTCTAGACCTAGCACCCAAAAAAGATGTCCTTTTCATTATAGGGGATTGGGATGCAAAAATAGAAAGTCAAGAAATACCTGGAATAACAGGGAAATTTGGCCTTGGAGTACAGAATGAAGCAGGGCAGAGGCTAATAGAGTTCTGCCAAGAGAACACACTGATTATAGCAAACACAAGAGAAGACTCTACACATGGACATCACCAGATGGTCAACACCAAAGTCAGACTGAGTATATTCTTTGCAGCCAAAGATGGAGAAGCTCTATACAGTCAGCAAAAACGAGACTGGGAGCTGACTGTGGCTCAGATCATGAACTCCTTATCGCCAAATTCAGACTGAAATTGAAGAAAGTAAGGAAAACCACTAGACCATTCAGGTATGACCTAAATCAAATCCCTTACAATTATACAGTGGAAGTGACAAACAGGTTCAAGGGATTATTTCTGATAGACAGAGTGCCTGAAGAACTATGGATGGAGATTCATGACATTGTACAGGAGGCAGGGATCAAGACCATTCCCAAGAAAAAAGAAATGCAAAAAGGAAAATGGTTGTCTGAGGAGGCCTTACAAATAGCTGAGAAAAGAAAAGAAGTGAAAGGTAAAGGAGAAAAGGAAATATATACCATTTGAACCAGAGTTCCAAAGGAGAGCAAGGAGAGATAAGAACATCTTCCTTAGTGATCAATGCAAAGAAATAGAGAGAAACAACAGAATGGGAAAGACTGGAGATCTCTTCAAGAAAATTAGAGATAACAAGGGAACATTTCATGCAAAGATGGGCTCAATAAAGGACAGGAATGGTATGGACCTAACAGAAACAGAAGATATTAAGAAAAGGTGACAAAATACTTGGAAGAACTGTACAAAAAGATCTTCATGACCCAGATAACCATGATGGTATGATCCCTCAACTAGAACCAGACATCCTGGAGTGTGAAGTCAAGCGGGCCTTAGAAAGCATCACTAAAAACAAAGCTAGTGGAGGTGATGGAATTCCAGTTGAGCTATTCCAAATCCTGAAAGATGATGCTGTAAAAGTACTGCACTCAATATGCCAGCAAATTTGGAAAAGTCAGCAGTGGCCACAGGACTGGGGAAGGTCAGTTTTCATTCCAATGCCAAAGAAAGGCAATGGCAAAGAATGCTCAAACTACCACACAAATCCACTCATCTCACAAGCTAGTAAAGTAATGCTCAAAACTCTCCAAGCCAGGCTTCTACAATATGGGAACCATGAATTTCCAGATGTTCAAGCTGGATTTAGGAAAGGCAGAAGAACCAGAGGTCAAATTGCCAACATCCGTTGGATCACAGAAAAAGCAAGAGAGTTCCAGAAAAAACATCTATTTCTGCTTTATTGACTGTGCCAAAGCCTTGGACTATGCGGATCACAACAAACTGTGGAATATTCTTAAAGAGATGGGAATACCAGACCACCTGACCTACCCCTTGAGAAATCTGTATACAAGTCAGGAAGCAACAGTTAGAACTGGACATGGAACAACAAACTGGTTCCAAATTGGGAAAGGAGTGTGTCAAGGCTGTATATTGTCACCCTGCTTATTGAACTTCTATGCAAAGTACATCATGAGAAATGCTGGGCTGGAAGAAGCACAAGCTGGAATCAAGATTGTAGGGAGAAATATTAATAACCTCAGATATGCAGATGACACCACCCTTATAGCAGAAAGCAAAGAACTAAACAGTCTTTTGAGAAAGTGAAAGAAGAGAGTGAAAAGGCTGGCTTAAAACTCAACATTCAGAAAACCAAGGAGCGGTGGTTGTGCTGGCGCAGGAGGGCCTAGAGGAGCCGTCCCGCGTTGAAGGTCAGGAAGGGTGGCGGGAGGAGATACCCCTCATCCAAGGTAAGGAGCAGTGGCTGTGCTTTGCTGGAGCAGCCGTGAAGAGATACCCCACGCCCAAGGTAAGAGAAACCCAAGTAAGATGGTAGGTGTTGCAAGAGGGCATCAGAGGGCAGACACACTGAAACCATACTCACAGAAATCTAGTCAATCTAATCACACTAGGACCACAGCCTTGTCTAACTCAATGAAACTAAGCCATGCCCACGGGGCAACCCAAGACGGGCAGGTCATGGTGGAGAGATCTGACAGAATGTGGTCCACTGGAGAAGGGAATGGCAAACCTCTTCAGTATTCTTGCCTTGAGAACACCATGAACAGTATGAAAAGGCAAAATGATAGGATACTGAAAGAGGAACTCCCCAGGTCAGTAAGTGCCCAATATGCTACTGGAGGTCAGTGGAGAAATAACTCCAGAAAGAATGAAGGCATGGAGCCAAAGCAAAAACGATACCCAGCTGTGGATGTGACTGGTGATAGAAGCAAGGTCCAATGCTGTAAAGAGCAATATTGCATAGGAACCTGGAATGTCAGGTTCATGAATCAAGGCAAATTGGAAGTGGTCAAACAGGAGATGGCAAGAGTGAACATCGACATTCTAGGAATCAGTGAACTAAAATGGACTGGAATGGGTGAATTTAACTCAGATGACCATTATCAACTACTGCGGGCAGGAATCCCTCAGAAGAAATGGAGTAGCCATCATGGGCAACAGAAGAGTCCAAAATGCAATACTTGGATGCAACCTCAAAAACGACATAATGATCTCAGTTCGTTTCCAAGGCAAACCATTCAATATCACAGTAATCCAAGTCTATGCCCCAGCCAGTAATGCTGAAGAAGCTGAAGTTGAATGGTTCTATGAAGACCTACAAGACCTTTTAGAACTAACACCCAAAAAGGATGTCCTTTTCATTATAGGGGACTGGAATGCAAAAGTAGGGAGTCAAGAAACACCTGGAGTAACAGGCAAATTTGGCCTTGGAATACGGAATGAAGCAGGGCAGAGACTAATAGAGTTTTGCCAAGAAAATGCACTGGTCATAGCGAAGACCCTCTTCCAACAACACAAGAGAAGGCTCTACACATGGACATCATCAGATGGTCAACATCGAAATCAGATTGATTAAATTCTCTGCAGCCAAAGATGGAGAAGCTCTATACAGTCAAGAAAAACAAGACCAGGAGCTGACTATGGCTCAGATCATGAACTCCTTATTACCAAATTCAGACTTAAATTAAAGAAAGCAGGAAAACCACTAGACCATTCAGGTATGACCTCAATCAAATCCCTTAGGATTATACAGTGGAAGTGAGGAATAGATTTAAGGGCCTAGATCTGAGAGATAGAGTGCCTGATGAACTATGGAATGAGGTTCATGACACTGTACAGGAGACAGGGATCAAGACCATCCCCACGGAAAAGAAATGCAAAAAAGCAAAATGGCTGTCTGGGAAGGCCTTACAAATAGCTGTGAAAAGAAGAGAAGTGAAAAGCCAAGGAGAAAAGGAAAGATATAGGCATTTGAATGCAGAGTTCCAAAGAATAGCAAGAAGAGATAAGAAAGCCTTCTTCAGCGATCAGTGCAAAGAAGTAGAGGAAAACAACAGAATGGGAAAAACTAGAGATCTCTTCAAGAAAATTAGAGATACCAAGGGAACATTTCATGCAAAGATGGGCTCGATAAAGGACAGGAATGGTCTGGACCCAACAGAAGCAGAAGGTATTAAGAAGAGGTGGCAAGAATACACAGAACTGTACAAAAAGGATCTTCACGACCCAGATAATCACAATGGTGTGATCACTCATCTAGACCCAGACATCGTGGAATGTGAAGTCAAGTGGGCCTTAGAAAGCATTACTACGAACAAAGCTAGTGGAGGTGATGGCATTCCAGTGGAGCTATTCCAAATCTTGAAAGATGATGCTGTGAAAGTGCTGCACTCAATATGCCAGCACATTTGGAAAACTCAGCAGTGGCCACAGCACTGAGGAAGGTCAGTTTTCATTCCAATCCCAAAGAAAGGCAATGTCAAAGAATGCTCAAACTACCGCACAATTGCAGTCATCTCACATGCTAGTAAAGTAATGCTCAAAATTCTCCAAGCCAGGCTTCAGCAATATGTGAACCATGAACTTCCTGACGTTCAAGCTGGTTTTAGAAAAGGCAGAGGAGCCAGAGATCAAACTGCCAATATCCACTGGATCATGGAAAAAGCAAGAGAGTTCCAGAAAAACATCTATTTCTGCTTTATTGTCTATGCCAAAGACTTTGACTGTGTGGATCACAATAAACTGTGGAAAATTCTGAAAGAGATGGGAATACCAGACCACCTAATCTGCCTCTTGAGAAATCTGTATGCAGGTCAGGAAGCAACAGTTAGAACTGGACATGGAACAACAGACTGGTTCCAAATAGGAAAAGGTGTACGTCAAGTCTGTCCATTGTCACCCTGCTTATTTAACTCATATGCAGAGTACATCATGAGAAACGCTGGATTGGAAGAAACAAGCTGGAATCAGGATTGCTGGGAGAAATCTCAATAACCTCAGATATGCAGACGACACCACCCTTATGGCAGAAAGTGAAGAGGAACTAAAAAGCCTCTTGATGAAAGTAAAAGAGGAGTGTGAAAAAGTTGGCTTAAAGCTCAACATTCAGAAAACGAAGATTATGGCATCTGGTCCCATCACTCCATGGGAAATAAATGGGAAACAGTGGAAACAGTGTCAGACTTTATTTTGGGGGGGGGGGGCTCCAAAATCACTGCAGATGGTGACTGCAGCCATGAAATTACAAGAAGCTTACTCCTTGGAAGAAAAGTTGTGACCAACCTAGACAGCATATTCAAAAGCAGAGACATTACTTTGCCGACTAAGGTCAGTCTAGTCAAGGCTATGGTTTTTCCAGTAGTCATGTATGGATGTGAGAGTTGGACTGTGAAGAAGGCTGAGCACCGAAGAATTGATGCTTTTGAACTGTGGTGTTGGAGAAGATTCTTGAGAGTCCCTTGGACTGCCAGGAGATCCAACCAGTCCATTCTGAAGGAGATCAACCCTGGGATTTCTTTGGAAGGAATGATGCTAAAGCAGAAACTCCAGTACTTTGGCCACCTCATGTGAAGAGTTGACTCATTGGAAAAGACTTTGATGCTGGGAGGGATTGAGGGCAGGAGGAGAAGGGGACAACCGAGGATGAGATGGCTAGATGACATCACAGACTCGATGGATGTGAGTCTGAGTGAACTCCGGGAGTTGGTGATGGACAGAGAGGCCTGGTGTGCTGTGATTCATGGGGTCGCAAAGAGTCGGACATGACTGAGCGAGTGAACCAAACTAAACTGAAGATCATGGCATCCAGTCTCATCACTTCGTGGCAAATAAATGGGGAAACAATGGAAAAAGTAACAGATTTCATTTTCTGGGGCTCCAAATCACTGCAGATGGTGATTGCAGCCATAAAATTAAAAGATGTTTGCTCCTCGGAAGAAAATTTATGACTAATCTAGACAGCATATTAAAAGGCAGAGAAATTACTTTGCCAACAATGCTCCATCTAGTCAAAGCTACGGTTTTTCCAATAGTCACATATGGATGTGAGAACTGGACTCTGAAGAAAGCTGAGTGCCGAGGAATTGATGCTTTTGAATTGTGGTGTTGGAGAGGACTCTTTAGAGTCCCTTGGACAGCAAGGAGATCCAACCAGTCCACCCTAAAGGAAATCAGTCCTGAATATTCATTGGAAGAACTGATGCTGAAGCTGAAACTCCAATATTTCAGCCACCTGAGGTGAAGAACTGACTCATTGTAAAAGACCCTGATGCAGGGAAAAACTGAAGCCAGGACAAGAAGGGGACAACAGAGGGTTAGATGGTTCTACGGCATCACGACCTGATGGACATGAGTTTGTATAGGCTCCGGGAGTCAGTGATGGACAGGGAGGGCTGGCGTGCTGCAGTCCGTGGGGTCGCAAAGAGTCAGACACAAGTGAGCGACAAAACTGACCTGAACTGAGCTGATGTATGCAAAATGGAAATTACCCATAAAAATAATAAGATAATGCCATTTGCAGTAACATGGGTAGACCTAGAGATTAGCATCTAAGTCAGACAAAAAACAAACGCCATGTATCCCTTTTATGTGGAATCTACAATGTGACAGAAATGCACTATCTATTAAACAGAAAGAGACTCACAGACATAGAGAACAGAGCTATAGCTGCCAAGAAGGGGAGAGTGAGGAAGGATGGATTGGGAATGCGGTATCAGCAGATGCAAACTATTATATTTAGAATTTATAAACAAGGTCCTACTACATACCACAGGAAACTATATTCAATGTCCTGTGATAAACCTTAATGAAAAGAATATTTTAAAAGAATATATATGTATATACATGCATAACTGAATCACTGTTTTGTACAGCAGAAACTAACACAACATTGTAAATCAACTATATATCAATTTAAAACAGGAAGTCCTCTATACATATGAAGGGGTTGTAGCCACAAGGAAAGGATTTGTCTGTCCCTGTTTTCAACTTCACTTTTAAAATGAGTTCTATTGCTTCTTGGCCTTTTGGCTAAGATCAAGTGTAAAATGAACACTACATCTTTAAAATACACATCTCTGGCCTCTCTGAAAAGTCCCTGGAAAAGTCAGGCTTGAAAAGTCCTGGACCCCTGAAGAGAAGTCCATGCTGTGTTCAAAGTGACACCTCCACATGCAGGGAGTGTATTTACTGACAAGCATTCTCACAGGCTGGCTAGGAACATTGAGAGAACATTCCCTTTTTTCAGGCTCTTCCATAACTGTATTGCTTTTTTAAACTCTAAACGGTGGCTGTAAATTAATAGCTTTCCTGACAAAAGAGCCTGCCAGAGCCAACTACTGATTTTCCATTCATTATCAATTTGTTGTTAAACTGTACTTGTGAGTATGAAATACAGAGGACGGCTCAGTGAAAAAAAGCCGAGACAGCGGATCTTGCCCTGGTGAGATTGATTGGACAGAAACAAAACAAAACACAATCTTTGTGCCTCTTGGAAAGGAAACAATCACAAGCAATTTGGGCCACCTCCAGAAGCCAGAACTACTTGTACCAGAAATGCAGTTCCGTGGGGCAGAGGTCGGGAGCCCCCAGGAGAGGGGACACGATGGGTGGGCAACAACCCCTTCCAGCAACATCATCACAACCAAAGAAGCAAACTGACGCCTGCTGCCAGGTCAGCAGAAATCGAGGTGGCAGTCCTGACTCCCACCTCCTGAGGTGGCAAAGTTTGCCAGCTTGGGAGCCAGGACTGAGATGTCACTCCCTGTGCCACCTGGGGAGTGCAGGCAGGTACGCTATAATTTCTTCTTAAAGCAAGAGAATGAGGCAACATGCTTAATGACCTTGTCTTGAAGTCATACATGCTGCACCTTCTGTGTTCCATGAGGTAGGCAGGCAGCCCTGATTCACAGGAGGAGAGCATACAGCAGGGTGAGAACTGTTGCGGAACCACAACACTACTGCGACGGAAAATGTATTTTTAAAATAAAAGCACAATTGGTGACAACTTGAAAGTTTAATGAGATGCCAGTTTTAATAGTTCAGGTGTGTAAAAATTAAAAAGAATAATGGCCTGATGGGGAAGGGGAGAGACTGGGGAGGGAGGGTCTTCTCCCTCAAGGTGATAAATTAGCACAGTCCACCTGGAGAACAAGGCAGACCCGAAATCTGTGTGTGTGTCCTTTCAGTCTTGCTGCTCGTCCATCCCCAGCTGTTTGTCCTAGAGAAGGACTCAGGCCTGTGCATAGAGAGGTGTAAACAAGAGTGTTTCTGCCACTTTCTGTCTTTGTAATAGTGACAGATTAGAAGTAAGTTGTTTCTTCATAGGTGACTGGTTGAAAGCTATGGTACTGTGTGGAGTGTACATGTCTAAATACACTGCAGATCTTACTGATGCTAGATGGTATTTTATGGTATATGAATCATATCTCCATAAAACTGTTAAAAAAACTGGTGAATCAACAGAACTATATACAATGCAGCTCTAAAAAAATTATTGAAGATGATGAAGCTTTCTGAAACCTCGTAAGGGAAAAGACAAAACAGAGAGTGGTAGGTTTACTATACTGCCTTTGATGCAAAAAGGCAGAAAATAACAATATGTATTCATATTCGTTTATACCAGCATGAGGAAACACTGTAAGGATTTCTCAGAGACAAAGTGAACTTGGGGCAGATGGCACAGAGACAGAGAGGGATGAGCTATAAAAAGGCCTCTTGACATATTACATACGTGTTATATCATTTGACGTTGAACCCAGTGTATGTATGACCTAATGAGAAACACAATAAAACAATGAAATGCTGTGAAACTCCTGCAAGTTCTATTTCTGACTCAGATACTAGCTCTACAGACTTAGAAATACCATTGTGCTTTTCTAATTTTCAGTTTCTTCTTCTGTAAAGTGGATTCACTGGTCTTTGACGTCTGGGCTGCCACTACAAGTGTTTCCTTCCTACATACACTTGGCAGAATCTTCGCTTGAGTGTCCCTCCAACCACGCTCCACCTGTTACCTGGATCACAGGTCTGGTCTAAGGAACAAGGAAGCCCAAACCTCTTGATCCACAGAACAAACTTACCATGTGACTGTGGGGCAGAGGGACCTTGATGACTAAGAGCAAGAGCCCATCTGGTCCTACAGATAAAATCAGTAAAAACATAAATGGGAGGAAACACAACTTTGCAACAGCAGGAGGTGGCTAGAACAGGACAGGAACCAGGCCATCTGGGGTATTAGAGTGACAAGGCGGAGACCTCTCAGATTCAGGGTTGACTGTAGACCCCAAGCGGGTACCAAAGCTGCAGGGACCTTCCAAGGCCTTCGCTGAAGCCAGTGCTCCCCCTTTCTGCACACCGCCTGCATTCCCCATACCACTCTGCACAGCAGCACCTGCAGAATCCAGGCTGAGCTACCAGAAGGCTCCTTTTCACAGCAGATGAGTAGCCAAGTGACCTGCTGATCTTATCGGCTGGCACCCGTTCTTTAAATTAATTTATTTTATTTGGAGGCTAACTACTTTACAACACAGTGGTTGTTTAAGTGCATCAGCACCATGATAGCAGAGATCTTAGCACCGACATGGAAGGAAGCAGGGACCTGAGTGGGAAGGGGAAATGGGTATGGGGGAGGCCTGGGGGCACCCCAAGAGGGCAGCTGAGAGACAGGAAGAAGGCCCCAGTGCTCCAAGAGGAGCTGGGAGGGTGGCGAAAGTCTGCCCGATTGACATTTAATACTTGGAAGGCTGAGTTTGGTTTTCCAGAAGGCTCATTGAGCTTATGGGAATCAGAAGGAGAAGGTGCAGGGGAAAGAGTTTTCTACCAAGCCTGTGACATCAGACAGGCTGATTCGCGGTCCAGGGGGCTTCCTGTCACAAGCACCCTGGACGCCTGCCTTCGGTCACAGGTAACTGGCAGCCATGTCCACCCCTGGATGCCAGTCGGAGTCACCCAAAGAACTCATCACACATCAGCTTCCCAAACCTCATCCCTGGGGGTACAAGGGACGACCCAGCGGGTCTCAGGGGGCCCAGAATGTGTGTTCTCAATAAGCACCCTGGAGGCACTGGTGCAGCAGGGTGGGAGCTGGCATTTGGAGGAGACTCAGATAAGTCATCTAAAAATGGTTCCTTGCAAGGTTTCGTTTTCTCTAGAATTTGCCCTGCTCCATGGAGAGATCAATTACAATAATTCTTTCTATTTCTTTCAAGAAAGGAAAGGACTTGGTCCTGCCACCTTTGTTTGTCTGGGTGCCCTTTCTCGGTGGGTTCTGTGTTTCATCCCAGCCCTACAAGAGGACACAGGGCCCTCTAGCGCTCTGCAGGGGAGCCCTGTGGTCACCCAGAGCAGGCTCAGACGTGCTGCAGGTGGCCCCAGTACAGCAGTGCCCTTACTGGAAAGGACCTGTCCTCCCTCAAGGGAGCTTGTCACTGCCTCTGGCGTCCAGACCAGCTTCCGCGACCAGGAGACTGGGGCCTGCGTCTTTTGTGACCCAGCTCCAGGCACAGCGCCATATTTTCCTGAGCCCTGTTTTCCAGTCGTTGAATGAGATAAGCTTTTAGATAAATTTCAGTTGATTCTGAAACTATGTGCTGATGCTGTGCTTAGTCGCTCTTTGTGACCCCGTGGACTGTAGCCCACTAGGCTTTTCTGCCCATGGGATTCTCCAGGCAAGAATACTGGAGTGGGTTGCCATGCCCTCCTCCAGGGGACCTTCCCAACAAAGGGATGGAACCGGGGTCTCCTGCACTGCAGGTGGATTCTTTACCAGCTGAAATACCAGAAAATCTTCTGAAACTATTAGTTCAGTCACTTAGTTGTGTCCGACTCTGCGACCCCATGAACTGCAGCACGCCAGGCTTCCCTGTCCATCACCAACTCCTGGAGCTTGCTCAAACTCATGTCTATTGAGTCGGTGATGCCATCCAATCATCTCATCCTCTGTCACCCCCTTCTCCTCCCACCTTCAATCTTTCCCACCATAAATCTTTTTCAACATATCTGGAACTATAGTGACTATCATTTTTCAAGTACATACCATGTTCAAGGCACATGAGGGATCTCTCTCTAATATGTGTGTGTGAATATATTTATACATAGGTGAGCTACACAATGTGTAGGCACATCCATGCACATATGTGCTGTGTCTCCATGCCGTACTTGGGTACATGTATACATGTAGATACACACACTTGTGTCTGTAAGTTGTTGTTTTCAGTCACTGAGACTCTTTTGTGACCCCATGGACTGCAGTATGCCAGGCTCCTCTGTCCTTCACAGTCTCCTGAAATTTGTTTAAACTCATGTCCATTGAGTCTGTGCTGCCATCTAACCATCTCATCCTCTGCTGTCCCCTTCTCCTTTTTCTTTCAATCTTTCCCAGCATTGTACATATTATATATATATATATATAATATATATATTATATATATATAAAGTATACATGCATATATGTGTGAAATAAAATTCATATTTTATGACAAGATAAGAAAAATTTAAACATAAAAAACCTTTTCTACACTTTGGTTTCCTCTCCCCCCACACTGTGTATGTGTGTCTGCATCAGACATCCACCGAACCTCCCCTGTGGACAGAAATGCCTGCTCACCCATTAGGAGCAACATTCTCCCAGCATCAACAAGACAACCCCTTAAAGACAGCATTCCTTCTTGATCTCACAGGGGCCACTATGACTCTTTGATCTGGATTGTGTAAACTGTCAATAATATGTCATTTGATGTCCAGCCTTCTGTCTCAAAAAACTAACATAACTGTGCCTGGACTGCTAACAGATGAGATAATTCTTGAGGCTTTCTGAGACGCTTTTCCCCATTTTTAAGCCTCAAATATGGCTCAAATAAAGTTTTCCATGTCTTTCTTAGATCAATTGACATACACCTATGAGTGTATATATATGTCTATTTATTTCTCATCCTTACAAAGTTGTCATCATTCCTGTTTTCCGGCTCAGAAAGTGAAGCTGCAAGCCTGCAGCACTCATGAGACAAGTCTCACAGCTGGCGAACAACGGAGTCCAAAGTGAGTGCACAGTCCAGGCTCTTTCTCCACTGCCCCTGAGCCCGGCACTGGCTGCTCCGATAGCCTGAGATTGGAGCACAGCCTGGAGTCAGCAATCCTCTAACCTGCCCCGGCCAGGCAGGAGAGCCAGTAAGGAAGCTGCCCAGAGGCTGCTGGCTGGTTGGGCTGTCAGCTGCCCCTCCCCTGCGCTTCCTCCTGTCAGCTTCGCCCTCTCCCTTCGAGCCCTCGGTTCCCACTCTCTCATCCACTTTCCACTCCTGGCAGGACAAGGAGAGCATGAAGCTCCTGTTTCCCATCTCGAACGGACCCCCATGCTCTCTGGGGCTGAGCTCCTGGTTTGTTCAGAGTTGCCTGCTTGGTAACTTCCCTTCCTTCCAGGCTCCCTTGCACTGTCCTTTCGCAGCTGGGTGCAACCTTGGGGCTTCTTACAAAGCCCCATCACCTGCACCTCACTGTCTCAGGAGCTCCCGGGCTCAGCCTCACAGACACACACTCTGCACCCTATCCCCCAGTCTCTCACAGCTGGCTTAAGACTGTTCTGTCCTCCCGGGGCCCTCAAGGAGGCGGCACAGGACCCCTTCCCTTATGCCCACCGGGTCTCGGGTTGCTGACTTTAGTCTCCCTCGGCTGGACACTTCCTGGCCCCAGGTCCCCCCGCCTGACCACCCCTACCCATCTCTCTCTGCACAGGAGGAGAAGTTGAGCTGTCCCTCTAGCCTGTTTGATAGCAGCAGTCCCCAGGAGAGTGCTGGCACTTTCCATCAGAAACCTCTTCCCACCCAAATCTACTCCGGGTAGACCTAGAATCTAACTGGAAGCAGCAATCTTGCTACAGAACTGTAAGTTCAGTGCAGTCTCCTGTATCTAACTGGGAAAGATCAGAGTTTGATTACATGCTGAGTGGGTGAGGATGTGGGAACAGTCCCTCATACATAGCTGGTGAGATTGCGAATCGGCTATCCTTCCAAGGAGAGCAGTTTGACAGGGTCTATCAATGTGTCAGGGGTGAGTACCCTTTGAGCCAGCGATTCTACTTGCAGATATTCAGCAGTGCATTCCTTCCTGATAGCTTCTGTAACAGACGACAACAACCATGGTGTGGCAAATAACACAGATGTATCATCTCACAGCTCCGTAGCTCAGAAAGTCTGAAGGCTCCACTGATTTCTCTGCTCCAGGTCCCACAAGGCTGAAATCCAGGGGGTGGCAGCCTGGCCTCTTACACAGAGGTTCTCGGGGAGAACAGCACCAGGCTCACTCAGGTTGTTGGCAGAATTCAGTTCCATGCAATTGTGCTACTGAAATCCCTGCGTCCTTGCTGGCTGTGGGCCAGGATGCATTCTCGGCCTCTAGAGGCTGCCCACATTCCTTGGCTCACAGTCCCCACCACCTTCCAAGCCAGCAATAGTGGGCTGCGTCCTTCTCATGATTCACATCCCTCTGGCATCTCCTCATCTCTTCCACCTCCAGCTGGAAAAACTTCTGTGCTTTTAAGGGCTGATATGATTCAACTGTGCACCCAGGAAATCCAGAACAGTCTCCCTTTCTTAAGGTCCAGACTGTAACTCCATCTGAAAGGCCCTATGCCATGTAAAGCAATATCCTCACAAGTATGAGAGATTAGAGCATGAACATTTGGGGGGGTCAGCATGGACAGTCTGCCTGCCACAGCCTCGCTTGTGCAAAATGGTATATCAACCAGAACATCCCTTGTAATAACAAAGTAACAGCAACCACCTAATCGTGAATCAGCAGGTGGTAGTTTATATATTAAGGTTTATACAGTGGAATATACTATGCAGTTGTTAAAAAGAAAATGGATTGATATGGAAAGATCACATTGTTGTATTTGGTGCAAGGAAGCTGTCAGGATCTCAAGGTGAAGGGCACGCAGTGGGAGGGGGTGGAGCGGGGAGGCAGCCTGCATTTCGACCTGCTCTACCCTTGCTCCCTCAGCTTGGGAAGGTCACCTTTCTGTGTCTTAATCTCTGAACCTGTTCTCTTCTAACCTCCGTCTCTCTGGCCTCACGTCCTCCCCTGTAAGAGGGCGCTCTGTGGCTGTTGGAAGGCTCAGATGAGTGAATGTGTGCAAAGGGCCTGGCACAGAGCAGAAGATGCCATGTATGTGTTTGTACTATGACCTGTTCGTATAAATAGATGAAGCGTGAGGGCGGGGGGGACAGAGCTACACCCAGCAGCTTCCCTATGGAATTGTGGGTCCCCCTCATGACGTGCCGTCTCAGGGGGAGGCTCCAAGACAGAGGTGACTCACCAGGGGACAGGGGAGGGTGGCCTGTGGTGGGCTGGGCCAGTAGGGTCTCTTGGTTTTAGATCTCGGGGCTCACCCCCCACCCCTCTGCCAGCAGCAGGAACAGGCACCCAAGAAGCGGTGTGCCTCTGCTCTGTCACGTCTCATTAGCCAGGGCTTACCTGGGATTTCAGTAACTGTAACAACTGTTCAGAGAGGACGTGCCAACCTGAAGCCTCTCTCCTGCTCCTCCTCAGGCATTCCTCTGAATGGCTCCAGGTCTCAGTATGTGCGGGCCAGACCTACATAAAGGGGCCTTTCACCTCACACCGTCTTGCTTTTCAGCCACACAAAGTGGTTGTGGATCCTCAGGAAGACCCACACAGCTTGAGCCTGAGTCTCTCGGGTTCTGCACAATTTTCTGAAGCTCTGAGATATGGCCTCAAGGAAATACAAAACCCTTTTTAGAAACAGTTATAACTGACTGCCAAGGAAAGGTCTGGGCCATGATCCTTTAAGGGAGAAATCCAGACATTCTCGTGATGAATCAAAAGAGAAGTAAGGGAAACGGAAATAAAGAATTTGTACTGTCTCTATACTTGGAGCAGACTCTTTAACCTTGGCAACTCTTCAGACCTAGTTCTATGGAAGGAAAAAAAAAAAAGAAATAACGTGCTGAAAATTTTCTTCTCCTTTACTCCCTTTCTCCTGATTTCTCATTTTTGTCTTCTAAAGATCAAACACAGGGCTTCCCAGGTGGCACTAGTGGTTAAAACAACAACAACAACAACAACAAAACCCACCTGCCAATGCAGGAGACACAAGAGATTCCTAGGTCAGGGAGATCCCCTGGAGGAGAGCAGGGTAACTCACTCTAATATTCTCGCCTGGGGAATACCATGGACAGAGGAGCCTGGTGGGCAACAGTCCATAGGATCACAAAGAGTCAGAGACGTGCTAAAAATTTTCTTCTCCTTTTCTCTCTTGACTTCTTATTTTTTCATCTAAAGGTCAAACATGTAATCTTAGTCACCTCAAGAAATATTAATACCTGCCTTCTCCTCAGAAACTGACATGACTTTGCTGAAAATGAGGCCACCTGGTGAAAGTGGGAAGACCTCAGGGGCAAGCATCCTGGTGACCAGCCCATCAGGGACATCCACCCTCTGAGGCCCTGGGACAGTTCACACAGAAGCAGACCCTGTCACCAAGTATGCAAGACCCTTCTCCGTAGCTTCCTCTCTTTTGACAACACATTTTACTTCAACCTATGGCAGATTATTTATCTGGAGTGGACGCAGAGAATTGAGGCAGATTGGGCACCTTGGAGGGCCCTGAGAAGGTGCGAGGACACGCCCCAGAGCACACTTTCCAGCCAGGAAACAGAAGACATGAGTCACTTTTTAAGGTCTTACTGAAGCACAGGTACAGTCGTGGATATTTGTGAAAGTGGGGCTTTGGTCACACTGCTGGTGTGTGGCAACAATCCAGCAGGAAGTGCCCACACCCTGGGGACACACCGCATCCCAGCAGAAGGGGGGCTCAGTCTCTTCACTGGGCGTGAGCTCCTCTTGGGCAGAACCAGCTTGATAGAGCAAAGAAAGGACCTGGATTTTGCCTGTTTCTCGTCGTTTTGCAGTTACCAAATAGGACCTATCCCAGCACCTGCCCAGGTCAAGGGCTCCACCAGATGCCCGCCACTGGGGTGTAAAGTGCCTCAGAAAAACTCCATCCCAAATGGGTGAGCACAACCTCCCCAGACTCCCAGACCTCCCCAGCAGTGAGAGGCACCGCTTCCATCTGAACGATGAGCAGTGGCCAATGCTAATTTTTGTCCCATTTCCAAGGTTTGCCCAACATGAGGTAAGTGACAGCTTTTCTGCTGAGGCTTTAAAAAAAAAACCTTATTTATTTTTATTTATTTAATTTTCGGCTGCACTAGGTCTTCATTGCTTTGCAAGGGTTTTCTCTAGTTGAGGAGAACAAGGGCTACTCTTCATTGTGGGTGAGCCATGCGGTGGTTTCCCTTGTTGCAGAGCATGGACTCTAGGCAAGTGGGCTTTAATAGTTGCAGCTCATGGGCTTAATTTCTTTGTGGCATGTGGAATCTTCCCGGATCAGGGGTCGAACCTGTATCCTCTGTGTTGGCAGTCAGATTCTTATCCACTGTGCCTCCTGGGAAGTCCCTCTGCTGAGGTTTTGAGTTATTTTCTCTGGAAGCCCTGTGCTGTATGCTGGATGGAAGGTGCTAGTGGATGGGTCTGGGGAGCACCTCAGGGGATGCAGAGAGTTGAAGGGTGAGGCAGAAACCCCCAGAGAACCCTGCTCTTCGGCTCAATGGCCAAATAGAAGTCTTGGCTGACAGTTATGTCCAGAGGGCAATACTACTTTTGTTTCTATGTCTCACGGCCAGTGAGATGAAGTGTGTGATGAATATAGACTTGCCATAGAGTTTTTCTGGGTGCATTTATTCAGAATCAGACTACCTGTGTTTGAATCCCTGCTTGCATGTTTGCTAACTCTGTGGGCTTTAGCACTTAATGTACACAAACTCTTCAGACTTCATAGCAGGTGCTAAAAGTATCCCTATTGTACTGACTGAACAATGAAAGCTTAGGAAAGACAGATGACTTGCTCAGAATCACAAAGTTAGTGAAGGACTGGACCTCAGGCAATCTGATTCTAAAAAGAATGTAACCAGAATGGGTCCTGGAATAGTTACAGACACCCCTGTCTCAGTCCCCCAGGCTGCCATAAACAAATGCCACAACTAGGGGGCTTAAACAATAGAAATGTATTGCTCTGGAGACTGCAAGTCCAAGGTCAGGGTGTCCTGACAGTTCCTGCAGGACAGTTCCTCCCAAGGCCTCTATCCTGGATATGCACACGGCTGCCACCTGGCTGTGTCCTCACATGACCTTCCTTCTGCGAGCACGCTTCCCTGATGGCTTTTTGTATATTTAAATTTCCTCTTCTTATAAGGACCCCAGTCAGATTGGATTAGGACCCACCCTAATTGACCTCATTTTAACTTAATCATCTTTTTAAAACAGTGTCTCCAAATAGAGTCCCATCCTGAGACACTGGGGGTTAGGGCTTCAACATGAACTTTGCAAAGACATAACAAAACACCCCCCATTTCTCAGATGAGAAAACCAAGGCTCAGATCAGTTAGATCACATGGAGAGCAGTGGTAGGACCAGTATTTGGATCAGGCAGAGCAGTTCCAGGGTCCCACTGTTAACTTCACACCGACCTATTATGCTGGGTCAGGCCATTCCTTTTCGTCTTTGGTGCCGTGACACTGGATGTTAGAAGAAGGGGATGCTGGGATTAAGAGGGCTGGGTATTGGTATGCCAGGCAAAAAGAAAAAGATGCCTCGGGAAAGTAGATTTTTGATCTAAGTTCTTACAATGAAGTCTACAGATGGAAAAGAGGGTTCTAGAAATCAAGCCCTGTGGGTCAGCTTCCTTCAAGTAGCCCAAGTATCTAGACCCTAAAACCTGGTTCTATTAAGAGCTCAAGCCAGACTCTGAACGAGTGTTTCCAGGGTCCCCCGCAAGCTGCTTGAGCACTTGGTGAGGAAGATGCATGAGGCTGGTGATGAGTGTGACCTGAGATGATGCTGCCCCGCATGCAGCTGGCTGTCGACTGCAGTGAGTCCTGTGAGCCCGTCTCCCAGGCCCTCTTCTTGTGCAGCAGGAGGTGCGGGGAGGGCGGTGGTGCCCAGCCTGTGAGGAAGTGACTTCAGGCTGCAGCCTCGAACCTTGATCTGAATCACAGTCCCCCTGGGTACAAGGAGCTGGGAGGATGATTCTCCTGCTTCCAGGGACTGCAGGCAGGGCCAAATCTGCTGAGAAGCTTGAAATTCCAGATGGCTTTCTTCTCTCCAGTGGTTTGCAAAAGCTGTGAGTTCAAAAAGAAACAAACTCAAGCTCTGAGAGTGAGAGGGGGCAGTGGTCCGTGAGAGGGGGAGGTGCGAGGGCACTGATGGAAGTTTCTCAACAAAGACCCGGATGGCACAGGCAGTGTCCTGCTTTTACTGCTTCTGTGGGGACAGTAAGGTGGCCGTGGCCCGGAGTCCAACTTACCCTGGTTTCCTGCCTCAGAATCTCACAGGGCTAAAACAAGATGTTGGTCCATGGGAGAGAAAGAGGAGCCCCAGGAAACCTGTCCACAAGGGCTGTGAGTTGTGATGGGACTTCCCTGTGCCCAGGCAGAACAGGAGGCTTCCTGCCAGGGCTCTGGGTGGAGCAGGTTCTCCAGTCAATTGCCCTGTGGCCCAGGGGAGGCCCTTTATCTCCTTCCCTAGAGGTACCCCTCCTGGTCCAGGAAGCCAGGCTGACACCTGACTCTGGGAGCTCTAAATAAGATCAAGTGAGTGCAAAGACTTCTGAAAAAGAACAAAAAGGTGCTCCACAGACGCCAAGATGATCCTGTCATCTGGTGTTTGGGCATCCTCCAACAAAGCTGCCCAGCCATCTGGGCCTCCCCACACACCCAGTGCAAGCCCTAAACCGTTTATGTTGCCTGAAAGTCAGAAAATACAATTGCCGTGAGCTCAGGGCAGGACATTCTCCTTTATATCTCCCATAGGAAGTGAGTAAAAATAATGACACAAAATAAGATTATTATAATCACAAGCTCCATCAAGTTAACACGTCACCAACATTTACTGAGGAGCAACAAGGCATAAGAGCATGCTGGTTACTGCAGAGGAGTCTGGATTAGAGGTGGCTTCTGCTACACCCATTTGCCTATTTTTTCTTTATTCAGTCCATAAGCATCTATTTAGTACTTACGCCAAGTTCTGGGGGTTCATGCACTATCAAACAAACATGCATGAACATGATAAATGGTTTGATCGAACAGAAAAGTACCAAGAGAGGCATACAGAAGGGAGTTAATCCTGACTTAGGAAATCAGAGACAACTTCCCGGAGGAGGCAACGCTTGAGCTGATCTTAAGTGGTGCTGGTCTTTTGTTTAGCACTTAGAGCTGGAGAAGAGCTGTGGGGACAGAGGGAAATATGAACCCAAGCAGTGAGTCCGGGGGCCCCCAGGGCCTGTCATGGGGTAGCAGGAGCTAAGACAGGAGCTCAGAGTTTTCAGTTAGCCTCAGTTCCTCATCCTCCAGCTCCACCCTGGACCCTCCTTCTCTCTTTCTCCCAATTCCAGCCACAGGCAAGCAAAAAAGAAGGGAATCTTTAACCCCACTACCACTGCCCTCCACCCATCATCTCTGCTTCCTTTAAGGACCTGAGACAGACCCTCCTGCTGGGCGTCTTCATAGGCTCCCACCCGACGTTGCATCACTGCCTCCCAGGAAACTGAGGGGCCACATGGGTGCCCCTTGTCTCCCTGGCCTATCCCAGCTCTGGGGATGCCCCTGCCCTGGGCCTGCCTGGGTCCACTTTGCTTCTCTCTCTCCCCCTCCTTCAGGCATCTCAGAGTGGAGCGGGTGTGAACCCACCGTGCCCCTCCTTGGAGCACAGTCCTAGGGCAGCATTATACTAACAGGGGAACAATTTCTTTCCTCCCTTTTGCCAGAACACCCCACAAGGGGCAGGTGGAGGAATAAAATTCAGCTCAGCACACATGCTATGCTGATTCTAGCCCAAGTTGGGAGCGTCTCATATACAGCACTCAGGGGCACTGAGGGGATCTGGGCTGGCAGCTGCGCTTTCTGAAGGAGACTCAGAGTCCAGGGCCAAAGGATCGGGGGTCGGCAGCAAGGAAGTCTGGAGGCCACTGCACTGTCAAAGGGAGACAAGGTGAAGACCTGGACTCTGGAAAAGCTAAATGGAATGGGAAGAAATGAAGACATGAGAGGCAGCCTGCAGTTGGCAGATTCAGAGGGTGCAAGACTCACAGATTACACCGAGGCTTCTGAGGCTGGAGGATGCTTGTACTGCTGAGTAAGGAAAGAAAGGGAAGGAGGACAGCCTGAGTGTGTGTGTACTACACGGAGAGGGCCAAGAAGGCATGCGAGTGGGCTGGGCCCAGCTGAAGTGGAGCAGGTCTCAGCCATGCTTTGAAAGAGGCTGACAAGTTGGATGGCCACCAGGGGCCATGGGTGCTCCACCCACACTCCGCACAAGGTCCAGCAGCAGGCTGGGAAGGGACAATGGGGGAGGCCAAGCTCGCAGGCTTCAGTGCTGGAGCCCCAAGGTCCCCGCCCTCTGCCTGCCCCTCAGAGGGGCCTCCCGGCAAAGTCTGGCATCAGAGGAGGCAGTAATCTGTAACTTCTGCCCATCATGGATGTCTGCCCTGCAGATCCACCTTCAGCGCTCCAAGATTCCCTATGAACTCCAGTGTGAAACTATAACTCTAGAGAATGAAGCATCTTCAGGGAGACTCTTTGGAAAAGTAGTGAATCACCATAAGGGTTTTTCCACATGGCACAAGAACCAAAATTCATCAGCAAATCCAAAAAGAAGGCAGGCTGGAGGCAGAAAAAACAAGTTTTGCCCAAAGTGGGCTGGATGTGACTAGAGCTCCTACTTCTTCTCAGGGCTGGTTGTCACCCGTGGTGTGTGTTGGCCTCAGAGAGCCGTGAGTCACCTGAACTTCCTGCTCTCAGCAGCAGCAGATTGCCTGAGGGAGGTGGGAGGAACTTAGCTTTGCTCACCATCCTGAATGCCTGCAGATGGGTGGGTGTTCAGTCAAGGAGACAGAGGAGGCAAACTTTCTCCCCACCCCTGGCCTGGCTGGAAACAGCCTGGTCCTGACTGTGCCCAGGCCTGCTCGCTTCATCGGTTACCAACGCCAAGCAGTCTGGCCCACGGTCCCAGCCTCCCAGGTGTGGCCTCTGTCCTCCTGTGTATTCCACCACGGTCCATACTCCTTGTATCATTAATCAGCTCAGGCAACAGGGAAGAACACATCTGACTCCATACTGGATGTCTTTTTTACTTTAATCTTTGTATTCTGTTGCTTTTGCTACAAGGTAAGAATGTCGGCTGTAGTCTGAAATAGACAGAGAGCCCATTGTCAGCTCTCTGACCTTTAAGGTTATAACATCTTTCCATTTGTATAGAAATAAAAAGCTGCAGAACAGAGAAGAGCATTTGCCTTGTTGGAGCTTTACAGGAACATTATGACCTGACCTACGTGGACAGCTGCAAGAACAAAGAATTCCTGCACCAAAGTTTGCACCAACCAGCCACACCCTCTCCCCTTTGGGTATAAAAGAAGGCTGGATTCTGGCTCAGGAAAGATGGTTCTTTGGGACACTAGTCTGCCATGTTCTCTGACTGCTGTCTTTCCAAATAAAATCGCTGTTCCTTGCCCCCAGCAGATTGTCTCCTGATTCTTGGCCTGTCGTGTGGTGAGCGGCACAAGCCTGGACTCTGTGACACTAGGGCTATGGTGACAGGGAACCACAGACTGGGTGACGGCAGAAATTGACTGGCGCATAGAAGTCAGAGACCGAGATGTTGATGGCGCTGGTTTCTCTCGAGGGTTGAGGGGAATCTGTGCCAGACTCTCCTCTAGCTCCTGAGGGTTTGCTGGTGATCTTTGGTGCTCCTTGCCTACAGCGGCATCGCCCTGACATCTGCCTCCATCGTCATGTGGTGTTTTCTCCGTCTGTGTGCCTGTGTCCAAATTTCCCTATTTTATAAGAACGCCAGTCACACTGGATTAAGGGCCCAGTCTCGTCTTAATGACGTACATCTGCAACAGCCTTATTTCTGATCAAGGTCACATTCTGAGTTGCTGGGGGACTTCAACATGTGGGTCTGGGTAGCACAATTCAACCTATAACATCTCTCCTCCCTCCTTCAAAACCTTTTCTCAAAGCCCTCATTCCCAGCAGGAATAAAGTGTTGCTAACAGCTGCAGTACCCCATGCCCTCCCAGTATTTGCACTCTAAAGGAGGATCAGAACCTTCCAGCTACTGGGGAAAGCTCCAGGTTGGAAACCTAGGTACCTGTCAGGGTTTATCTGAGCTTTAACCTTTGGGAAGCACCTGAAAATTTAATGCACCAGGCTGTTGCCAGGCCATCTGTGTTTCCCTTCTCTGGACACTGCAGAGGCAGGTCCCACATCCAGGATTATTTCCCCCAAGAGAATCTGAGACAATCCTGGGTTCAGATGTTTACTTCTCTATCCACTTAAAACATCCCTTTGAATAAATATTATTCAAAGAATACTTGGAGCTTTGATCAGTGAAAAATAATCTGTTCCTGGCATTTTCTGCTAATAAAATTCTTTCCCCTTGTTTTTCTAAACTCCCTTCCTACTTGTACCTTTCTCAGACCCCTCATCCATAAGATTTTGGAAGGATCCCCTGTGGTTTAGGGCAAGGAACTTGCATGGAGCAGCAGCTGTCATCTTAGATTCAGGAGGCCATCTGCGGAGACATGGCTTGTGTGATGCCTGCAGAAAGCCCAGCCCCAAGGAAAATCAGGCCAGGTGTGTGCAATATTGGCAGGCAGGGAGCCACCCCCACAGGACCACCTCCACCCTATTGGCCTCAGCCCAGAGGGCTTGCCCCGTCAGCCTTGTTAGAATTTCCAAATGGAGCAAGACCAGTTTGCTGAGCACCCCACCCCCACCCCATCTCTAAAAGAAGTTCCAAATTATCATTGGGGAGTGGGGATAAGAAGTGGCATCAAGGCTGGAGGCAGACTAAGGGATTTATCTTGAAGCTACATTTGCAAACACAGTGGTTTTACTTGCAGAATATTCTTCTTAATCTGATGGGTGATTAAGGAGGGAGTTCAAATCCACAAGAGCTTTGGCAGAGCTGTGGTGGTTGTTATTGTTGTTCAGTTGCTCAGTCGTGTCCGAATCTTTTGGGACCCCTAGGACTGTAGCCCACCAGGCTCCTCTGTCCATGGGATTTCCCCAGCCATTCCTTCTCCAGGGCATATTCCCAACCCATGGATCAAACCCACGTCTCTTACATCTCCTGCATTGGCTGGCAGATTCTTTACCACTAACCCACCAGTAAAGCCCAGCGGAGATGTGGACCCCTCCTCAAACTGGTCTTGTTCTCAGGCTCCAGCTTTTCTCTGAAAGCCCAATACCCAGAGTAACAGCTGCTGGTGATCAAGCTGACTAACTGTTCCCATGCCATGTTCCACTCTTTTTGCCGCCATACCCAGGCCCATGCCTAATGATGTGGACACAGTGTAGAGGGGTGATTCCCTGGATGCCCCCCCCACCCCGAAGCATTACTCCAGAGGTTGCCTTTCTCCTTCCTGAGATGAAATGCTTTCTCTATCTTCACCCTTCAGTTCCCAACTGCCTGACTCTAGCATCTTAAACGGATTTTTCCCAGTTTAGATTTGCTAATCAGCCTCTTATCTCTGCTGAGTGGGAGCCCCACAGGAAGTGACCTGTGAGCCCTTTATTCTACAAGCAAGAGCCCAAGGAGCATGAGCTGGCCCATGTAAAGCTAGGGGGCTGCTCCTCATCCACCCCAGCTTTCTGAGACTCAGTAAACTCAGTCACCCCAGTTTTCTCAAGGGTGAAATGGAGATCAGAATAGCATACGCCTCACAGGTCGATGAGGGTTTCCCAGGTATCACTGGAGGTAAAGGACCCGCCTGCCTATGAAGGAGACCTAAGAGACATGGGTTCGATCCCTGGGTCAGAAACATACCCTGGAGGAGGGCATGGCAACTCACTCAAGTATTCCTGCCTGGAGAATCCCCATGGACAGAGGATCCTGCCAGGCTATAGTCCACAGTGTTGCAAAGAGTCAGACGTGACTGAGCACACACACACACGCACACACACACACACACACACACACGCACTCATGCATGCATGCACAGGTGGTTGGAATGATGAAACGAGGTGGTCCTGGAGAGCCCCGGTGGAGGGCCTGCCACGATGCTGAATCTTGGTCATTGAACGTCACACTGTTGTCGGTGGTGCTATAGCAGAAACTGAGGTATCCTGCCAGGGTCCAGCCCTGGGGGATCCAGGGTGATTCGAAGGTGGGGACGGAATCAGCATCCTGGAAAAAACTTATTTAACTACAGATATAGAGGGAGATTAGAAATAGATAGTGTAGTAGGAGAATTAGTGGAGAAAAGAGGCTGAATAACTGGTTTACATGGAATACCAATCACCACCTATGTAGGCCACAGGCGTCTTTCCATTCTCCCGAAGGAGAGGAGGCACTGAGGCCTCCCCGGTCCGATCTCAGAAGCCCAGGCAGAATTAGCAGGCTTGGTGAGTACCCACATTTCAGATGGGGGTTCAGCCAGGAAAACGGGGAGTGAGAAAGAAACAACACAGGGAAATCAGTCTTTCCAGAAACTGATCCGATTTCTTTATTTTTCAGGTTTGTTTATATATCTTTTTGTTATACATAGGGATGAATACAGAGTCACACGGGGGTCAGCAGACCTGACCCTTGTCACAATCAGGTGCTTCATATAAAATTATACGAAGGTCTTATGAGTTTCATCATCTTTCGGCCATGAGGTCTGCTGACATTTTATGGCCCTTTCTGATACCGGTCAGTTAACCAGAAAACTTATTTTTCCAGGGGTAATTTTTTCTTAAATCAGGCGCCACCCTCCAAATAAAGTTGCATTCCTACAGGGTGAGGGTGTAGTGAGTTACAGTCAAGAAAGGAACTTACTTAACCTAAGGTTTAACATGATTAATCTTAAAGGTTAATACTTATTTCTCCTATATGCTAGTTATATTCATTATAAAGGCAGGAATATGGAGATTTAGCAGCAAATATTGGCTCAACAAATGTAAACCCTTCCACAATGTTCCCCTTAAGATCTATTTTGTCTTAAGATAGTGATAAAGTTATATTTTTGCATAGCAAGGACACAATGATTTATAACAAAGTACAGTGGTCTATAATAAAAGAATTCATTAACTCAAAAAGTCTAGTATTGCTAACATCAAAAAACTACTATATTTCCTTTTCTATATTCCAAATACATTGATTAATATATTCCCAGGTGCCTAAGGATACGGAGGCCTGATGGCAATCATTGACTCATCAATGAAAAAAGCCCTATGCTAATACTCCAAACTCTCTGTGCTGTTTATGGCTGAGAGGCTGTCACACAAGCTAGTCTGTCAGCAGAGAGGTTTGACCTGAGACATCCTTGTCACACCCAGGGCAGGGAATTAGCAGTAATTATTGGCACGACAAATGAAAAAAACCCTTCACCAATATAATTTCTAATCAACCCACTAATACTATACTAATGATCTTCTAACTTCTCAAAAGAGTCTGTATTTAGAAAGTTTTAAAACATCCCGTGCCTCTCACAGTTCGGAGGCTGTAAACAATCACATGCAGCCGGGACGAGCCTGATCAGGCAGGCCAGAGAATCTTCAGAGTTTGTAAGTTGAAACACTCTTGTCACGCCCAGGAATTTTTATTAACTGGAGCTGCAAGTTAACTCCTTCTCTGAGAGAAATGGTTATGGGGGAGAGCCCCCCATAAAGTACTCTGGTTTTGGGGATAGATGCTCGGGAACAGGGGGTTTCCTGAGGCTTGATCACGCCTTTGTGTATGCCAAGCTTCCTTCCTCATGACTTTGCCACAGGTGGAGTTCCTCACGCTGGCCCCCAACAGTATCCCGTTTTGTTAGCTCCTTATCCAGCCCTTGTTCTATCCACCAATTTAACCTGCAGATATTTGCTCTCCCTCTTTCTTGCTTAATTGCACTCTGAAAGTGATTGCCCTCTAGATATACCTGATGTTTAGCCCTGCAAGACAACACTGCCTAACACTCCTTTCCTCTGGGAGCACTCTTCATTCCAGAAAGAATGTCACCAGACAGTCACCTCAAGGGCCACCAGAACCTGTCCTGGAATCACGTGATGCCACCAGCTCTCATGATCTCAATGCTGCCAGGAGGAGGAGAATGCAAGACCACATCAGCCCTGATCCTTATCTTCAGCCCCGTTTTCCAACCTAAAGCTATGAGCCCTCTTCCGGTTTCCCAGGAAGGGGGGCACAGTCCTGAAAGTGCTCGCGTGTTATGGTCCCCCTTTGCTGGCAGAGTAATGAAGATACTCCCTCCTACTCCTTCAGAATTCTGTCTCCATGTTTATCTTCGGCATTGGTGAACAGAGGCCGGTTTTTTGGCAACATGCTCTCAACATGGCCTCTGCAGAGCCCTAGGAAAAGGACCTCCAAGGGTGTGCAGTTCTGACAGGGTTCCCTGCAAGGCAGACCCTGAGCCAAATTCCTGAGTGCAGTGGTTTATTTAGGTGTCTACCTCGAGCATGGGTGCCGGAGGGTGGGGAGACAGACGGCGGGGGCGCCCTCTGCGAAGAGCGCAGAGCGCCTCCCTGAGCTGAGGCGCCACCCACCCAGTTCCCATCAACACCGCTCCTGGGGCTTTGAATCCCTCAGACCTCAGACTCAGGACATCCGTCAGGGTCTGGGGAGGAAAGCAGAAGGACACAGGCCTGTGGCGAGTGCTCCCTGCTGGAGGTGAGTCTAACTTCACTGTGGAAATATGTAGGGTGGGCTGCTATCAGCTGCAGAGGCAGCGACTGCAGGGCGAGCGACTGCCGGAGGAGCGGCCCCAGAACGAGGCCGCCGTTCTCACAGCCGCTGCATATGCTGGCAGCTGAGCTCCTACTTCCCTTCAGTTCAGTCCAGTCTGCTGTTCCATGTCCAGTTCTAACTGTTGCTTCCTGACCTGCATATAGGTTTCTCAAGAGGCAGGTCAGGTGGTCTGGTATTCCCATCTCTTTCAGAATTTTCCACAGTTTATTGTGATCCACACCGTCAAAGGATTTGGCATAGTCAATAAAGCAGAAGTAGATGTTTTTCTGGAACTCTCTTCCTTTTTCTATGATCCAGTGGATGTTGGCAATTTGATCTCTGGTTCCTCTGCCTTTTCTAAAACCAGCTTGAACATCTGGAAGTTCGTGGTTCATGTGCTGCTGAAGCCTTTGGCTTAATTACCTTATTTTGTTTTATAAAAGTAATATATGCTCATGGTAAAATTCAAATCACTTATAAGATTGTCAAATGAAAACTAAATGAAAAATGCCTCTTATCGAAGTCTTATTCCCATTCTCGAAGTTAACTTCAGTTTACAGTTTCTTACGTTCCTTTCTCAGTGTTCTATGCATATATAAACACAAATAACTATTTTTACCCACTTTTGTTTTACCCAAAATGAATTCCAGCCACATATATTGCTTTTATTCATTTATTTATTTTTCTTTTATGAAACAGTATCTCCACACCTTGTTCCATGTCAGCACATGTAGATCCGGGTCATCTTTTTTTTTTTTTTTTTGAGTGATTCTTCTTAACAGTTGAATTACTATTAGTCTCTTCTGTGGTTTTGCCACCTATTAAAGGACATTTGGGTCATTTCCAGGTCTTTCTATGATAAACAATGCTGCAAGGACCATTTTTATGCATATATGTTTGACTTGCTTCCTCAAATATCTGCGTATCTGAGTAAAGCCCTTGGAATTGTTGCACGAAAGCTGCCTGTGCCCCCTAAGTCACTTCAGTCGTGTCCAGCTCTCTGCAGCCCTATGGACTGAGGCCTACAGGGCTTCTCTGTCCGTGGGATTCTTCAGGCAGGAATACTGGAGGGGGTTGCCATTTCCCCCTCCAGGGGACCTTCCCAACCCAGGGATCAAACCTGCATTTCTTATGTCTCCTGCATTGACAGACAAGTTCTTTACGACTAGTGCCACCTGGGAAACCCCAAGGCTTCATGAAAGCTACATTTATTTAAAAATTGTACTTTCATTTAAAAGCTCCCTAAATAGGTGGCATCATTTACGGTCCCATCAACGGAGTGCAAGAATGCAGGTCTTGCCATACCCTCCCACGCTAAGAACAATCCAATGTTTCCATCTTTGCCAATTTGTTGTGTAGAAACAATTGCATCTGGTTGCTTCTTTAATAGTTAGGATGAACATCTTTCCAAGTAAGTATTGACCGTTTGTGTTTTTAAAAATAAAACTGCCTTGTCCATATTTCCATATGATTGCCATATTTTCCGTATTGATTTGGAAGAGTGCTTTCTGTGCCAATATAATTCTAATGAATGAATCTCCAGTGTGATACTTCCTGTTGGATTCCACATACCATGCTTTCCTTGACCAGGCTTATCATCTGAATCACCAGGGAAGTTTGATAAAGCACACAATCCTGGACTCTGTGCCAGAATCTCTGATCTGGTGTTTCTTGGGTGGGGCCAATATCCGCCTGTTTTCTTCAGGCTCCCCAGGTGGTGCTGGTGATCAGATTCCTCAGGTTTTGGCTCCAGGACAACAGATATTACTCATTCCAGTTTCCTTTTTTGTCACACAAGCTCCTGTCTCCTTGAGTCAGATATAAGCCTTGGATTTCAAGTTCCAAATTCCCAGCTCCATCTATGGTGGCCCTTCCCAGGTGTGTTCTCAAGAGAGCTCAGAGGACACAGAGAACTGAGCCCGAGCACAGTCCCCACCCCGACTCACACTCCACCCGTCACCTAGACTCCCAGAGGAGAGCTTGCGCCTCGGGATGCAGGGGTGCCCCCTCCCAGCACTCCTCCTCCAGGCTGTTGGGTGCACCCCACTCCCTCCTGCAGGGAGCAGAAACCACTGAAGTTGCTTCCAAGGGAAAATTAGGATGTGACTGACCTCTTTTTTTTTGGCTTACCTCCTAGGTGGTAAGAGTGATTCATTCTCCTTGGGTTGACTAGAATGAGCTTCTTGCCCTCCCCAGCCTGGAGGGGTCCAGCTCTCCAAGAAAATGCTGAGGAATCTGGGGGTGGACAGCATAGCAGTTTCCTCAGTGAAGTTACAAATCGTCTGTCTTGATCGTCCGTCATTGTCCTCTGATTTTGCATCCCTCTCAACAGCAGGCTGGTTCCAAATAGGAAAAGGAGTGCATCAAGGCTGTGTGTTGTCACCTGCTCATTGAACTTCTATGCAGAGGACATCACGAGAAACGCTGGGCTGGAAGAAGCACAAGCTGGAATCAAGATTGCCGGGAGAAATCTCAATAACCTCAGATATGCAGATGACACCACCCTTATGGCAGAAAGTGAAGAGGAACTAAAAAGCCTCTTGATTAAAGTGAAAGTGGAGGGTGAAAAAGTTGGCTTAAAGCTCAACATTTAGAAAACTAAGATCATGGCATCTGGTTCCATCACTTCATGGGAAATAGTTGGGGAAACAGTGGAAACGGTGTCAGACTTTATTTTGGGGGGCTCGAAAATCACTGCAGATGGTGATTGCAGCCATGAAATTAAAAGACGCTTACTCCTTGGAAGAAAAGTTGTGACCAACCTAGATAGCATATTCAAAAGCAGAGACATTACTTTGCCAACAAAGGTCCGTCTAGTCAAGGCTATGGTTTTTCCTGTGGTCATGTATGGATGTGAGAGTTGGACTGTGAAGAAAGCTGAGTGCCAAAGAATTGATGCTTTTGAACTGTGGTGTTGGAGAAGACTCTGGAGAGTCCCTTGGACTGCAAGGAGATCCAACCAGTCCATTCTGAAGGAGATCAGCCCTGGGATTTCTTTGGAAGGAATGATGCTAAAGCAGAAACTCCAGTACTTTGGCCACCTCATGCGAAGAGTTGACTCATTGGAAAAGACTCTGATGCTGGGAGGGATTGGGGGCAGGAGGAGAAGGGGACAACAGAGGATGAGATGGTGGGATGGCATCAGCGACTCGATGGACATGAGTTTGATTGAACTTCGGGAGCTGGTGATATACAGGGAGGCCTGGCGTGCTGCGATTCATGGGGTCACAAAGAGTCAGACACGACTGAGTGACTGAACTGAACATGTGATTATGAATTACAAAAATTAATTGGATTCAGCTGTTTGTAACTCAGTTTGTTTTCTCTTGGAGACGCTATTTGGACCATTTCACACACAGGGTGGTGGAAGTCAGTTCTGAGAGCCTCACGGGCAGGGCAGTGCTGTACTCCCTCTGTCCCTGGCTCTGGGGCATCAGCTGAGACTGGGAAGTGCTCCCCACCTGGCTGAGCACAGTAGGACCTGCAGAGGGAGGGAAGTGCCCAGAAGTGTATTGGAGGAATGGTGCCTTTGTCCTAGAAAACCATTCATAAATATTGTTTATAAATTAGACAAATTTGAATTTTACAAGCTGGAGAACTCAGATATTGCACAATTGTTCTGCTTCACAGTTTGAGTCACACCAGGCAAGCTCGGCCTATTTTATGCAAGAGAACAGGAAGAAAATAGATCAAGTTTAAGTTCATAAATAAAACTCACTCATAGATTGTAAAATCCACTTTTTAAAAACTCTGGCATTAAAATAAATTTACAACTGGCCACAACCCACAAAATCTCTTACTCGCTTTTTCTCAGAAGGGTTTGATTTAAACACCCTTCTTCCCAAACTCTTCCAAATGCTAAATTCTAATATCTCTCCAACTTACCAGGACCCTCTCAGTCCTGTGAATTTCTGCCCGATTAGGTTGTTGCATTTTCCTTAAAGTTGGGAAGAACCAGATTGGCTGTAGACAACCTCCACTGCCAAACTGCCCGATGGTCACTGCGTTTACCTCCCATGGCTTTGCCACTTGCACTGATCTTCATAGATTGTCCCTTTAGAAGGAGGCTGGAGAAGGGCATAGCAACCCACTCCAGTGTTCTTGCCTGGAGAATCCCATGGATAGAGGAGCCTGGTGGGCTACAGTCCATGGGGTCTCAAAGAGTCGGACACAACTGAAACAACTTAGCATGCACGCACAAGGGTGGCTGCTCATAGTGTCCCTTTTCTTTTTTTTAAGTCACTTTGGATGAGGGGGGGAAAAAAGTGATCCTGCCTCTAAGAAGATGAATGCAGAGACAAGAACCAAGTATCTCACCCTCAGCCTCCAGTTTGCTTATTATCCTTTGAGTTGACTGGACTTCAAGGTGAGGCTGGAGCTTTGTTTATCCCTGTCCCCCTCCCCCTCCCTGACTTAATTCACTATTGCATGTATTCCCCTGCAGCATGCTAAATATTTTATCTATTTATTTATAATTCTCTTGAGGATCGGCATTTTGGGTCTTTTTTATTCACCATTATCTTACTAACACTGATTTTACACGCTCAATAAGTATTTATTGAATGAACAAATGTTGAGAATACTGCTCAAGCTCTGTCTGTGTTTGTTTTACATGGAGTGTTTCTGTAGATTTACTTCCTTGTTGATAAATTTCTTTCTTTCCTGCTTTGTGGCAGCTCACTCTTTCCTTGTGGGTTCAGTTTCTTTACTCCTGAAACATATACTCAGTCATTCTTTCAGTGAGGTTCTGCTAGCAGAAAATCATTTTAATCCTTGTTTGTCTGGAAATATCTTTGTTTTCCCCTGATTCTTGAATAGTTTATATTGACATAGATTTCTAGGATATCAGTTATTTTCTCTTAGTACTTAAAATGAAATTCCACTGTATTCTATCGTCTGTTGCTGCTATCATGAATTGTATTGTCAATCTAATAGTATTTACTTTTTATACTGTCTTTTTGTTGTGGTTGTTTTTAAGATGTTTATGGTGGGTTTTCTGTGGGTTCTATACGCTGAGTCAACATATGAATTTCTCTTGATCTTGCTTGGGACACATTGTACTTAGTGAATCTGAAAACATGTTTCTTAAATCAATTCTGGAAAATTCTCAGCCACTTCAAACATCAATTTTCCCTATTCTCTCTTGAAACTCTTATTAGATACACTTGATTCCTGTTGTTTGTGGTAGTCACCTTCTGAAAAGTCGAGAATCACTGAATAACTGAATACTGAACTACTGTTCCCAGGGGAGCTACAGTTAGATTCCTATAAGCCTCTGGTCACAATATTTTCATCAACTGATCAACACATAATTGTTCTCTTCCCTTGTTCTCTTTATGTGTGTTTAAGGATACTTTAAAAAATAGTATTGTGGATTCACTAACATTAAATTCACAACCAACAACCCTATAACTCATAAGTTTGAGTGAATGAAGCTTATCTAACACATATTTTCTCTGTAAGACACAACATGCCTCTATTAAACTTAGCAGCACTAGACTGCACTTCAGCACTACATTTGCGGGCCATTTTAAACAGTGAAAGCAACAACGCAAAGGAGACAAGAGCATCACCTTGACCAACCTCAGCTGGACATGCGCACAGAGTGGCTCACATTTTTTTGTGGCTCTGTACACATGGCATCCAGTCCCATCACTTCATGGCAAATAGATGGGGAAACAATGGAAATAGTGAAAGGCTTTATTTTCTTGGGCTCCCAAATCACTGCAGGTGATGAGTGCAGCCATGAAATTAAAAGATGCTTGCTCCTTGGAAGAAAAACTATGACCAACCTAGACAGCATAGTAAAAAGCAGAGACATTACTTTGCCAACAAAGGTTCATCTAGTCAAAGCTATGGTTCTTCCAGTGGTCATGTAAGGATGTGAGTTGGACTATAAAGAAAGCTGAGCGCTGAAGAATTGATGCTTTTGAACTGTGGTGTTGGAGAAGACTCTTGAGAGTCCCTTGGACTGCAAGGAAATCAAAGCAGTTAATCCTAAAGGAAATCAACCCAGATATTCATTGGAAGGACTGATGCTGAAGCTGAAACTTCAATATTGGCCACCTGATGCAAAGAACTGACTGATTGCAAAAGACCCTGATGCTGGGGAAGATTGAAGGCAGGAGGAGAAGAGGACAACAGAGGATAAGATGGTTGGATGACATCACCAACTCGACGGACATGTGTTGAGTGAGCTCCGGGAGTTGGTGATGGACAGGGAAGCCTGGCGTGCTGTAGTCCATGGGATCGCAGAGTCGGACACGACTGAGCGACTGAACTGAACTGAACTGAACTGAACACATATGCAAATGACTGTGAAGGCTCCCCAGGGATTGATTTGGGAGTTACAAATAAATTCTGCAATTAACCTATTTACCAAATACGGAGTTTGCGAATAATGAAGATCGAATGTAACTATTTGGTTTTGCCCCTGGGGAGACCCCTTCCTTTCTTGAAATCTCAATTATGCATCTCAATAGACAGTGTTACTGAACCAGACTTGGGTCCACTCACCTGTACAAAGTAAAGCCCATCAACCGACACCAGTTTGTGGTGAAGGAAAATGCATTTATTGCACGTGCCGAACAAGAAGTGTTGGCAACTACTGCTTAAAACACCCCAATTCCCCAGTGGGTTTCGGGGAAGGGTCTTTACAGGTCAGGCGAGGGGGGCGCTTCAGGGTGTGTAATCAGCTCGTGCATGACCTTCTGGTTGTTGGAGAGGTGACAGGGTGGCGTCACAGGGGTTACCATCATCAGTCTCAGGCTCCAGCAGTTACCTTCTTCCATCTGGTGGGGGTTTTAGCATCTGTAAAATGGCTCAGAAATGTGCATCAGACACTGCTACCCCTGTCCTCCAGGGAAGAACTAAAAATTCTATGGCTGCTATACAGCTGATCTATCTATTGTATAAATTACCATTGTTTCTTGTGGTCCAACTGCTATTTTTCGTTTCTGTTGTTGCTACATGTTCTCATTAGTTTAGTCATTAATTCTCGAGTCAGGTTTTGTGACTCAGGGGAGGCCTGGAAAACTAAAGCTTTTCTACAAACAAGAGATAGGCAGAGGACATGGGGAGCTCTGTCTTGGGAAGACCCCACAGGGTCCCACTGAGTTACAGATGTAACATTTTGATCATTATTTCCAGGTGTTCTATAAGCAAGAAAATCTTCAGGTTGTCTAATCTGGCATATTACCAGAAAAGAAAGTCTTTGCTACCACAAGTGAGTAATGAACAAATGAAATGGTGTCTTCCAGGTTGGAGCGCCTTGGTTTCACTGTATTTGAACAAGCAGCCCAGGAGAGTGTCTTGCAAGTCAAGTGGGCCCACTTGTGAAATAACTCGGATGGTCTAGCCACCCTTCTGCGAGCTGCACGCCTTCACTCAGCACATGGCAGCACATTCTCACTGAGCACCTACTATACTCCAGACTCTGAGCTAATCACTAGGAAAAGAGGAAATGCTCCACATCCTCAGGACCCCCTCAGCCTAGCTATGAACATGTTGTGGAGACAAGAGTGAGTCAGCCACTTGGGGAACACACAGCTGCGCAACTCTCTAGAAGTTGAACTTGGAATTGCAAACCTGGGTTCAGCACCTACTTTCCTCCAGGCTGTATGCTGGGTCTGGCAACAAGGTACAAATCAAGCAGAGACAGTCTCTGCCTGGAAGATGTTTCTGGCCTAGCTGGGGACCTAGGTCAGATGTAGCTCCAGACCTCTCAGTTCCAACACTCCCTGGACCTTCCAGGGACAGACCAGTAAACTGCCCTTGGAATGCCAGCTCTCTCCCTGGGCTCAGAGTTGATGTCTTCTCTTGCCACTTCCAGACTTGAGTTAAAAATGCCACCACACTGGTCTGAAGGTCCAGCTTCAAGTGGTCAGATCAGGCAGCCCAGAGTGTGAAGGAGCACTGACCCATGGAGGGAGAGCAGGAGGGGAGAGCCTGCCTCGCCTCGTCTCCATGCAGCCTGTCTGGCAGCTGCGTACTGGAAGTGGAACAGGGGCTCCTGCTGAGTGGCCACCTGAAGCCCGCGGAAGCTGCCCCAGCAGAGCAGTACCTCACTGGGCAGATGATGCCTCCCTCCCCACCTTGCTTCCCTTCTCTCTCTCACTGCCTCAAACTCTTCCCTCCCAAATAGAACATTGCCACTAAATCTTTGCCTCACTCTGTTTTCCAGGAACTGCAGCTAAAGCAATAACCTTAACTCATGCTGAGTTCTTTCAAAGAAATAAAAGAAAAAGCCTTCCCTGCCTATCTTCTTCAAGGAGGTAGGTTTTTAGGCTGAACCTGGAAGGAGAAGGGGGTGGAGCCAAGAGGAGCAAAGATGTGTTAATCATGATTTTTATTTTATGTTTTCTGATGTGTTGACATCTGGGCCTTCTGACCCTGCAGGCACTGCCCCTTCTTCGGCTTCCCTCTTCCCACAGAATGGACAGCTCTCCTAGAGAGCACCTTTCAAATGCAAACCAACCACCCAGAGCCCACAGCCCACCACCTCTGCGGTTCTCACTCTCGAGAACCACTATCAATATAACCTCATTGCCCAGGGCAGGTACTGGGCAACCAGAGGGTCCATATGCCCCAGAGCCCGGAAATGATCCAAACCAGCCAGTCCTGAGCCCGCTGACCCTGCGTTGCCTGTTCTTCCCCAGAAACCACAGCAAAGGCTCCTTGCCTACATTTCCCCTTCCCTCTGCCACCTGAGCACCCTGGAGCTTTCCCCACGTGTCTCCCACCCACCCACGGCAAGGTGTGCCCCCTCCCCTAAGGATCTGTGAGTGCTATTATCTGAGCATATCTATCTTGAAGCTGTTATAACAAAATACCACACAGACTAGGTGGTTCATAAATAAGAGACATTTATTTCTTCTTTAATAATGTTTATTTATTTTTGTCTGCCCCGGGTCTTCATTGCTGCGTGTGGGCTTTCCCTGGTTGTAACGAGCAGGGGCTGCTCTTTGTTGCAAGGAGCAGCCTTCTCATGGCAGTAGCTTCTCTTGTTGTGGAGCACAAGCTCTAGGCACTCAGGCTTCAGCAGTTGTGGCTTGCCGGCTCTCGAGCACAAGCTCGGTAGTTGTGGTGCCTGAGCTTAGTTGCCCTGTGGCATGTGGAATCTTCCTAGACCAGGGATCAAACTCATGTCCTCTGCAGATGGATTCTTATCCACTGTACCACCAAGGAAGTCCAAGAGACATTTATTTCTCACAGTTCTGGGGACTGGAAGTCTAAGATCAGGTGCCAATAGACTCAATGTCCAGTGAAACCCACTTCCTGGTTCTTCTCACCATGTCCTCAGGTGGAGAAGGGGGAGGGAGCTCTCAAGGGTCTCTTTTTTCAGGGCATCTAACCACATTCTTGGGGGCTCCACCCTCATAACCTGATCACCTCCTAGTGGCCCCATCTCCTGATACCTTTGAATTGGGCATTAGGTTTTCAACCTAAGAGTTGAAGGAGAGACATAAATGTTCAGTCCACAGCAATAATAGACTCTTTCCAACAACAGTCATCTCCTGATCTGTTGGTCTCACCACACATGAATACTGATAAAACCTACAGCTTAAAATAAAGAAAGGAAAGCACTCTTGACACCTGGAGCACTAAGGTCAAAGAACCTGGGGTAGCCCAGAAACTGTCGAGCCCAGTGCAGCTACACCAGAGAGAGGCCAGTCCCTGGAGCACTGGGAAGCCTCCAGCTGAGATGAGACCAGGGACGCCTCTTCTTTTCTTTCTACATCAACTCTACCAAATTCCACTGCTTCCCAGACTCCAGTGATTTCGTGTTTCCAGAGGCCCTTTTTTCTGGGCCCTCACTAAGCCTGTCGCAGGCTGGATCCTGGAATCATGCTCTGTTCCAGGTCTTCCTCTTCCCCTGCACCCACTTCTCCCTCTAGAAAAGTCTGTGATCTTTGTCCCCACGAGTCTATCATAAATTTCTAGGGTGACTTCATCCAGTCTAATTTATTGTTAGGCACCACTGGGTTATTGGCACATTGCTGGGCCAGGAGACACATTTATCCATCTTTTCAAAGACTATGCTAACATTTTAATTAAACACATACTATAGGAGGGCCATATCACACAGTTACAAGAGGGCATTCCAGAAAAACAAAAACAAAACCAAAAACACCTGTGTTCAAAACAGTGACCCTAATCAGAGAAGAATAGCAGATGCTTTGGGAGCAGACACCTAAATACACAAAAGATCTGCCCTGCATGCCACTCTCCACTGCTCACAATGTTCCCAGGAGACTCATTCATCCTCTGGTCCTTGTGAATCCTCTGTATCTCTACTTGTCTCCTTTATTTAAAAAACAAACCCACCCTCATCAAAAAATCTCAAACCATACACTCTGGAGAGGGTCTAGAGAAAAGGGAACACTCCTATACTGTTGATGGGAATGTAAATTGGTGCAGCCACTATGGAGAATACATACTGCAGGAGGTTCCTTTAAAAAGGAAAAGTAGAGCTACCTTATGACCCAGCAGCCCCACCACTGGGCATATATCCCGAGAAAACCATAATTTGAAAAGATGCATGTACCCCAGTGTTCATTGCAGCACTATTTACAAAGGCCAGAACATGGAAGCAACCTAAACGTCCATCAACAGAGCAATGTATAAAGAAGCTGTGGTGTATATATACAATGGAATATTATTCAGTCACTAAAAAGAATGAGCTCTCAAGATGGTGGAGTAGAAGGAGGTGTGTTCTTTTCCTGCAAGAACTCCAACATTACAGCTCACTGCTGAACAACCATCAGCAGGAAAATGCTGGATCCCACCAAAAAAAGATATCCCATAGCTGAGGACAAAGGCCCAAGCAAGACAGTAGGGGGGCAAAATCGCATTTAGAATCAAACCCCATACCCGCCAGAGACGCTCAGAGGGTTCAAACAAAACCTTGTGTGCACCAGGATCCAGAGACCCCCCAGAGATTGAGCCAGACCTGTGTTTGAGTGTCCTGCAGAGGTATGGGTCAGAAGTGGCCTGCCGCAGGGGCAGGGGCTCTGGGTGCTGCTACCCGGGTCACACCGACTGTGGCATAAGCCCTCGTGGAGGAGGTCGCCATTAACCCCACCACAGAGCCTCCGAGCAGACAACCACAAACTGCAGAACAATTACACCAAAGAAATTCTCCCACTGTTAAGAGAGTTCTAGGACCCATAACAGATTCCTCAACCTGAAGATCTGGCAAAGGGACTGAAAACCACCAGAGAATTTGACTTTGGATGCCCATGGGATTTGATTACAGAACTCACAGGACTGGGGAAACAAACTCTTGGAGGGCACAAACTAAACCTTGTGTGCACCAGAACCCAGGAGAAAGAAGCAATAACCCCACAAGAGACTGACCTAGACTTGCCTGTGAGAAGCAGGAGTCTCTGGTGGAGGTGTGGGCCGGCGGTGGCCTGCTGCAGGCTCGGGGGCACTGAGTGCAGCAGTGCATCCCCGGGACCTTCTGAAGGGGGTGGCCTTTATCTTCATTACCTCCAGAGTGAAAGAATGAAAACCACGATCACAGAAAACTAATCAAACTGATCACAAGGAGCACAGCCTTGTCTAACTCAATGAAACTATGAGCCATGCCGTGTAGGGCCACCCAAGACAGATAGGTCTTGGTGGAGAGTTCTGACAAAACGTGGTCCACTGGAGAAGGGAATGGCAAAACACTGCAGTACTCTTGCCTTGAGAACCCCATGAATATATGAAAAGACAAAAAGATAGGACACTAAAAGATGAAATCCACAGGTCAGTAGGTGCCCTATAACCTGCTGCTGGAGAAGACTGGAGAAATAACTCCAGAAAGAATGAAGAGACAGAGTCACAGCAAAAACAATGCCCAGTTGTGGATGTGACTGGTGATGGAAGTAAGGTCCGATGCTGTAAAGAGCAATATTGCATAGGAACCTGGAATGTTCCTGGAATCAAGGCAAACTGGAAGTGGACAAACAGGAGACGGCAAGAGTGGATGCTGACATTTTGGGAATCAGCAAACTAAGATGGACTGGAATGAATGAATTTAATGCAGATGTGGGCAAGAATCTCTTAGAAGAAATGGAGTTGCCATCATAGTTAACAAAAGAGTCTGAAATGCAGTACTTGGATGCAATCTCAAAAATGACAGAACGATCTCTGTTCATTTCCAAGGCAAAGCATTCAGTATCACAGTAATCCAAGTCTATGCCCCAACCAGTAATGCTAAAGAAGCTGAAGTTGAACGGTTCTATGAAGACCTTCTAGAACTAACACCCCAAAAAGATGTCCTTTTCATTATAGGGGATTGGGATGCAAAAGTAGGAAGTCAAGAAACACCTGGAGTAACAGGCAAATTTGGCCTTGGAGTACAGAATGAAGCAGCGCAAAGGCTAATAGAGTTTTACCAAAAGAACACACTGGTCATAGCAAACACCCTCTTCCAACAACACAAGAGAAGCCTCTGCACATGGGCATCACCAGATGGTCAACACTGAAATCAGACTGACTATCTTCTTTGCAGCCAAAGATGGAGAAGCTCTATACAGTCAGCAAAAGCAAGACTGGGAGCTGACTGTGACTCAGATCATGAACTATTTATTGCCAAATTCAGACTTAAGTTGGAGAAAACCACTAGACCATTCCCTTACAATTATACAGTGGAAGTGACAAACAGATTCAAGGGATTAGATCTGATAGAGTGACTGAAGAACTAGGTTGGAGGTTAGTGACATTGTACAGGAGGCAGGGATCAAGACCATCCCCAAGAAAAGGAAATGCAAAAAGGCAAAATGGTTCTCTGAGGAGGCCTTACAAGTAGCTGAGAAAAGAAAAGAAGTGAAAAGCAAAGGAGAAAGGGGAAGATATACCCATTTGAATGCAGATTTCCAAAGAGTAACAAGGAGAGAAAAGAAGGCTTTCCTCAGTGATCAATGCAAAGAAATAGAGGAAAACAATAGAATGAGAAAGATCAGAGATCTCTTCAAGAAAATTAGAGATACCAAGGGAACATTTCATGCAAAGATGGGTACAATAAAGGACAGAAATGGTATGGACCTAAAAGAAGCAGAAGATATTAAGAAAAGATGGCAAGAATACACAGAAGAACTGTACAAAAAAGATCTTCATGACCCAGATAATCACGATGGTGTGATCACTCACCTAGAGCCAGACATCCTGGAATGTGAAATCAAGTGGGCCTTCGGAAGCATCACTATGAACAAAGTTAGTGGAGGTGATGGAATACCAGCTGAGCTATTTCAAATCCTAAAAGATGATGCTGTGAAAGTGCTGCACTCAATATGCCAGCAAGTTTTGAAAAGTCAGCCCTGGCCACAGGACTGGAAAAGGTCAGTTTTCATTCCAATCCCAAAGAAAGGCAATGCCAAAGAATGTTCAAACTACCGCACAATTGGACTCATCTCACCCACTAGCAAAGTAATGCTCAAACTTCTCCAAGCCAGGTTTCAACAGTACGTGAACCATGAACTTCCAGATACTCAAGCTAGATTTAGAAGAGGCAGAGGAACCAGAGATCAAATTGCCAACATCTGTTGGATCATCAAAAAAAGCAAGAGAATTCCAGAAAAACATCTACTTCTGCTTTATTGACTATGCCAAAGCCTTTGACTGTGTAGATCATAACAAACTGTGGAAAATTCAGGTGGTCTGCCACAGACATCATGAGAAACCTTTATGCAGGTCAAGAAGCAACAGTTTGTACTGGATACGGAACAATGGACTGGTTCCAAACTGGGAAAGGAGTATGTCAAGGCTATATGTTGTCACCCTGCTTATTTAACTTATATACAGAGTACATCATGTGAAATGCCAGGCTGAAGGAAGCACAAGCTGGAATCAAGATTGCCGGGATAAATATCAATAACCTCAGACAGGCAGGTGACATCACCCTTATGGCTGAAAGCAAAGAAGAACTAAAGAGTCTCTTGATGAAAGTGAAAGAGAAGAGTGAAGAGGGTGGCTTAAAGCTCAGCATTCAGAAAACTAAGATCATGGCATCCTGTCCCATCATTTCATGGCAAATAGATGGGGAAACAATGGAAACAGTAACAGACTTTATTTTCTTGGGCTCCAAAATCACTGCAGATGGTGATTGCAGCCATAAAATTAAAAGACACTTGCTCTTTGGAAGAATAACTATGACCAACCTAGACAGCATATTAAAAAGCAGGGGCATTACTTTGCCAACAAAGTCCGTCTAGTCAAAGCTATAGTTTTTTCCAATAGTCATGTATGGATGTGAGAGTTGAACTGTAAAGAACACTGAGCACTGAAGAATTGATGCTTTTGAACTATGGTGTTGGAGAAGACTATTGAGAGTCCCTTAGACTGAAAGGAGATCCAACCAGTCCATCCCAAAGGAAATCAGTCCTGAATATTCATTGGAAGGATTGATGCTGAAGCTGTAATTCCAATACTTTGGCTACCTGATGTGAAGAACTGACTCATTGGAAAAGACCCTGATGCTGGGAAGGTCAAAGGCAGGAGTAGAAGGGGACAACAGAGATGAGATGGTTGGATGGCATCACTGACTCAATGGACATGAGTTTGAGCAAGCTCCGGGAATTGGCAATGGACAGGGAGGCCTGGCATGCTGCAGTCCATGGGGTTGCAAAGAGTCGGACATGACTGAGCAACTGAAATGACTGACTGACTGAAAAGGAATGAAATAATGTCATTTGCAGTGATGTGGGTGGACCTGCAGATTGTCATACTGAGTTAAGCAAGTCAGATAGACTATGACAAATATTATATAATATCAGTTACATGTGGAATCTTAATAAAAGGGTACAAATAAAATTATTTACAAAACAGAGATGGAGTTGCAGATGTAGAAACAAACTTATGGTTGCCGGGGAGAAAGGGGGAGGGATAGACTGGGAAACTCGGATTGACACATATACGCTACTGTATACAAAATATATTACAAATAAGAATATAACATAGGGAGCTATTCAACATTCTGCAGTGGCCTATGTAGGAAAAGAACCTTTAAAAGAGTGGATATATGCATATATATAACTGATTCACTGTGCTGTACAGCAGAAACTAACACAATATTGTAAATCAACTATACTCCAATAATTTTTAATTAAAAATTAATCAATCAATAAAAAGCAAACCCAAGCTCTTTACACTGGCTGTTGCCCCAGACAACATCCATCGGAGGGCGCTGTCGAGCTTGGATACCGCTGAGTCTCTTGCAGTCTCACATTATCCAAATAAGAGCCTGTTGCCGCTAAGGTTTGGGTTTCATATCTACAGGAGTCAACAGGAAGCCATGGAAGGGTCTAAACCCCGAGAGCAGCTTCAGGAAGTTCATGCCGGCAGCACCGCGGAGTGTCCTGGAGGAGAGTGGTGAGGCCTCAGAGAAGGCTTGTGTGGCGGGTGAGGAGGAGGGGGCCAGGCAGAGATGGAGGCTGCGTGCAGGTGATAAACGGTCGTGAACAATCGTGGCATTCATGAAAAGAAAAAAGTGCTGCGAGATTTAGAAAAGAGGGCAACAAGTTCAATCTGGGGCAGACTGAGCTCGAAATGCCTGGTGGCCATTTTGTAGAAGATTTACAGCTACTGAGCTTTGGGGGCCTTAAGTTCCATGGGGAGGTTGTGAGTCTCTCACTGAGGTTGGAAAATTGTAAGAGAATGGAAGGCAGCTAGAATTCAGAGAGCAGACAAGAAATACTCTCATCTAAGAGGCAGAGAATTGGGGAAGGAACAGCCTATAGCTTAGAGAAAAGCAAGGATTACTTCTGCTTCCGGGGCCTGAAATGGCAAATGAGAAGGATTTTAAGCTCTGCACTGGATGTAGCGACTGGAGGGCAGCGAGGACTTGGGGAGGGCCATTTCAGAGGAAGGGGTTGTGGGCGGCAAGCAGAAGTGGAGAGTGAGCAAGGGACTAGGGATGCTGATGAGATGCAGGGAATTTCCACGTTCTCCAGGTGGGAATGATGGGGAGAAGGAGGTCAGAGGGCAGGCTGAGGGCAGCAGGAGCAAGGTCAGAGGACTGTTCTTCTGGGGTACTGAGAGCATTTCCCTGTAATGGGGAGTTTTCCTCCCCCTTACTCTGCCCTGGAGATGCATCCATCCCTCCTCATGCCAAAGAAGGAAAGTGAGAAGGGTTTGATCAAAGAGAGACGAAGACAGTCTCACTGAACAGAATCACACTGAGAATATTAAGAAATCGTGGTTTGCATCATGTCTGCTTCATCTAGGGGCTGGACCACACTGGGTGTTTTCCTCCCTGCCTCCCTCCACCATCAGGACCCAGAGCTATGGAGCCTCCTCCAGCCCGTGTGAGACAGCAGGTGGCCCCATGGAGCCAGCACCAGGGCCTTGGGCCAGAGCAAGGGCCTGCAGGACCTGAGGGCTGAGGGCTGGAGGGAGGGGGCACAGCCAGAGGAGGGGCCGGATGGAGTGGGCTTCCTCTGCTCAAGGGGACTGGAGGTGGGGGAGACCGCGCCGCCTTGTGGTGTGGGTCTCCTGATCGCCAGGCATAGAGCTTTCCCTGTTAGTACACAGTTCTTTCTTTAAATCTCCAGGGGCCGTGTACTCCTGAGCTGAAGGGGCTGAGGCAGCTGAAGGAGGGAGTCCAGAGTGCAGGCCCTGAGGCTGGAGGGGTTGGGCACAGTGGGGTCCTGGTTGGTCTGGGCAACAGGGCGGTCGAGAGAATGTTGCTTCCAGATGAGCCCTGCCCTTCTCTGTGGAGTAAGAGGCCAGGCTGCTCTGTGCAGAAGACATAGAGAGGTTTCAGGAAAGGGATGAAGGCTGTGAAGCTTGATGGGAAGGGGTGAGAGAAAGAACTGGACCAGGTGAGCAGGGCCCTGGGGACCTGGCCAGGGGCCCACTGTCTTGGGAGCCAGGGGAGGGCAGGAAGGACAGGCAAAGAAGAGAGCCCAGCCCTGGGACTGTGTAGGGAGGGAGGAGGCAGAGGCCAGAGGGTGGATCCCACACTGCAGAGGGCGTGGAAGCTGGAGCCAAAGGCAGAGAGGAGGCTGGGGTTGAAATTGTCCCCACCAACTCCAAGAAGGCTTGTGAGATATCACTCCCTAGGGTGGTGCCAGGTTAGGGTGGGGTGTGAATTTTCAGTTTAGTGTCAGGGCTACCAATCAATTGTTTCAATTATAACTTTGTGATGTTTTGAAATTTGGGGATTAATGGTTTGTTTTCAGCATCCTCGCATATTGAAGATTCAGCTGTTTCCTGGAAGACGTCACTTTTTTATTGATTTCTTCTTTTGGAAACAGGAAGATCAATTCTACTGTACTTGCCTTAGGAGTGGTAATGATCAGTTGTGAGATGGTCTGGAGTTTAAAAAGTTAACATAGGTTTTAGGGCAGCAGGGTGAGGTGGACATATTCCCTGAGGCCCCAACTTCCTCACCTTCATCCAGCCAACACCCTTCCAGCAGGGTCCACACCCACCTATCCCACCCTCCTCCAAGGGGCTGACTCTGCAGCCCTCCACCACCACCTGCCAGGTGAGGACCATAGCTCTAAGCCAACACCTCCCATTTACAAAGGAGTAAACTGAGGCCCAGAAGGACAAGGCAAGTTCCCACGGTCATAAGGCATGTTCCCACGGTCATAAGACCAGCCGATCAGGGGGCAGTGAGGGACTCCAGGCCTCCTGACCCTCCAGCCTCTGGTCTTCACAATGTGCCAATTCAGCCACCAGTGAAAGCCCTGCCTTCCACCCAGTGCATTTGGGGGATGGAGGAACATATGGGGAATGGAGGGACAGCTTGGGTTATTCCCATCTTATTTTCAGACCAAGCTCACATTGGGAGCAAGTGGGTTTGAGCCTCACAGCCCGTTTTTGGGCTGTTGGTGCCACTCGCTTGCCTATCTGGGCCACCAGGACCTTGATTTTGCCTCAATGGCAAGGTGTCCCCCTCTCAAAAGATGCGAGAGACGATTCCTTGGAATCCTCTCCATCCTAAGCCAAGTAGTCAAGGTTTCAGGTGCTGGGACCAGGACTTCCGCTAGGTCACGGATCATAGGATCTGGTCCCAGCCAGCCATGTGGTGTGTGTGCATGTCTGTGTGTGTGCACGTGTGTGTGTGGCAAAGAGAGAGGTGCAGCTGCCTGCAGTGAACTGGCCCAGAACCCCTCCTGGGCTCTGTCTGGGAACCCTCAGAAGTGCCTCTGCTCCGGGCACTCCGCTGCTCAACTGCCTGCAAATCCACACTCTGAATCAGCCCCGTCAGCGAGGTGAGCATCCACCAAAACAAAGGAAAGACTTATTCATTCTCCTTGGGTCTGTCTTCAAGGGCAGTGGCTCTGCGCCTCTGAATCAAAGCCAGGCACACAGGCAGACTCCTTGATCCACCACAACCTGCCTGCTCTCTCCCTCCCTCCCCTGTCTCTCTCTCCTGATGCTCTCATAGCTCTATTCGGAGGCTCCCAGCATGCGCGGCACAGCTTTGCCTCGCGGTTTTGCTCCTCTGCCTAATCTAGATCAAACACACAATAGACATGTGTTGAGCAAATAATTTTTTTTAATGAAGGAGTGAATCTGAAGGGCTCCTTCCTCATCCTTGCAGATTTAAACTCCTCATTCTGCCCGACATCATCTCATCCTCAGCATTCACCGACACCCACTGCCCAGACTTATCCTGCGACCCATTTCCGAAAGGGCTGTGCGCGCTGCAGCACGGGCCCTCGGGTGTCCCGCGCCCCTGAGCGCTGCCACTGTGAGGCGTCCCACACCAACTGCTGATTGATTGACGCATCTGCTTCCGATGATTGTTTACGGCATAGCCAGTCTCCTTTGATTAAAAAAAAAATAACTGGCACCTGCAGAGTGCTTTTGTGCTTATGACCAGCTTGGGCTTGTGACCCAGGTGGTGCCCGTAACCACCATGATGGGTAGGGACGGGTCCCCACTGGCCAGATAAGAGAACTGAGGCTCCCACAGGGAGTCATCAATGATGAGACACCTTCCATGGCAAAACTCACTGCCTTTTCTGCTGAACCAGGATTGACTGTCAGATGAGCCTGTTAGGATCCCGTATGGACACCCAAACCTGTCCTCAGTGTCCTTGCCAGGATGCCACCAGCTCTTCTGTCTGCCTGTGTCAGGGGTCCTGGTCAGCGAGTGGACACCTCATCATCCCCCAGCAGCAGGTACGTGGTCTTCCCCCAGGTTACTCCCTACGCTGTAAAGCGTTCTTCCCGAATTATGCTGGGAAACACATTTTTCTTATTTGTACACTATGCAGAGGAAATCCTGGATTTCCATATTGTGTTGATTGCTTCACCTGATTAAGTTTTAAATTAGATTAAATTTTGCGCTAGTCAGATGGAAGGCAGAAATAAATTGACTGGCTAATGAAGGAGTTCAAACTTAACTGCTGGTTGGAGGGGAGGAGGAATAGGACGTAAAAATGGTATCCATTTATATCAGCTGAGCCACTCAAAAAAAGGGGACTCCCAGTCATTTTTGTTTGGAATCATCTTGGGCCATAAGGAAGTAGATCAGCAGCTGAGGAAGCCTAGTAAACTCCAAGAGTCTGGGAGGCTGAGAGAGAGCTCCTTCTCCCAGATAAGTCTTCGGTTTGATGGTTTACGACGGTAAAATGCGAAGTCTCAGGAGTAGCAACACCTAAGGATGTTACCAGTCATCCTCTGGTTTCAGTGGGATTTGGGGATGGGCACAGGGCCCCAGTTTTGCACCACTAGTCCAGTTAGGTGTATACCCATTCTTAGGTACCTAACCTGCACCCTACAAAGGTGAAGAATTAGGCCCCGGTTAAATTTAATATTTTCCCTCCAATGGTCTCATTTTTTGAAGCCAGTGGAGATGAGAAGGATGTCAGCATTCTGATCACTTCTCTTCCAAAAGCAGTTTTAAAAAGAGCTGGGCTTGCTGGCTTGGGCCTCGCTGGTGTCTTCCCGGGGTTTGTTGTGTCTCAGTGTGTACTCTACACCTCTGGAGAAAGCCCACTTCTTGGAAGATTCCGTGTTTATTCATCGCATTCTATTAACTCTCTGCTCCCTGGAGTTTCAAATGCCCCCAGAGTGGGATGGGGAACAGAGAGAAAAGTCTAGCTCTTCCCTGTTCTGAGTGCCCTGTTAGCATGTGGACAGGGAGCTCCCAGGCATTCTCGAGCACTGGGCCTGGAAACCTGGGTCTCAGTGTCCACACGTCTGTGCCCAGCACTGGCGACAAGCTGTCTTTCTCACCTGGCCACTCAACAGCGCGGTTCTCTCAGGAAACCTCATACCACATTGATTTAAGGAAATCTCACTGTGACGTATCAACCAATAGAAGAGGCAGAACCCAGTCCTAAGATCACCTCAAGGCCGAGCTCCGCTCTGACTCCCGGTCAGCTTGCTCTGTGCTCCACATTTTATCTTAGGAGTAAGCACTGCAAAATGAATTGCCTCCTTTCTTGCTCTTTTTTATTGGATTTTTTGTTGTATTCCTACTGAATTGTATAGATTCTTCAACTATTTAGATATTTTCTGTTTGCTAATACCCGGTTCTGATCTCAGTTCCCCTGATGTGACGACGACCAGCCTGGTACAAGCACAGGTGTTGCATTCTCACAATCTCCATGTGAGCAGGGCACCCTCCAACAGCGGTTACCTCATCCTAGAGAGCACAGTTTTAACTGCAAGAAGTCACCAGTAAGCTGGGAACCCCCCAAACAATCCCCAGGAAAGACACGTGTTGCTTAAGTCCTTTATTGGCCAGATCTCCCCACTCCCAGTTTTACTGAGATACAACTGACGTTGTATTCGTCAAAGGGGTACAGTGTAAGGTTTTGATATATTTATGTAACATGAAATAATTACTACAATAAGTTTAGTTAACATATATCACTGAGTTAAAAATTTATTTTTCTTGTGATGAGACCTTTTAAGATCTAACAACTTTCAAATATATAATACAGTATTGTTAACTATAGTTATCATTGCTGTATGTTACATCCCCAGAACTTCTTTCTCCTAAAACTGAAAATTTGTACCTTTTGATCACTATTCCAGCCCCCTGCTGCCCCAAACACCCGCTCTGGAAATCAGCAGGATGTTCTCTGTAGCTATGAGCTCAACTTCTTAAGGTTCCACATGTAAATGAGATCATATTAGTATTTGTCTTTCTCTGATGGCATTTCATCTAGCACAGTGCCCTGAAGATCCGTCCATGTTGTTGCAGATGACAAGGTTTCCTTCTTTGTATGGCTGAATAATATTTCATTGTATGTAGGCAACATTTTCTTTATTCATTCTTCCATCAATAGAAACACTGTTTCCACGTCTTGGCTATTGTAAAGAATGCTGCAAAGGATATAGGGGTTCAGATGTCTTTTCGAGATAACGGTTTCATTTTCTCCGTATGAATGCCCAGATGTGGAACTGCTGGATCATATGACAGGTCTACGTTTATTTTTTTGAGGAATCTCCACACTGTTTTCTGTACTGCCTGAAACCAATTTACATCCCCAGCAGTGCACAAGGGTTCCCTTTTCTCCTCATCCTCCTCACCAATGTTTATGATCTCTTATCTTTTTGATAAAAGTCATTCAAACAGGTGTGAGGTGATACCTCACTGTGGTCTTGCTTTGTATTTCCCTGATGTTTAGTGGTGCTGAGCATCTTTTCACATATCAATTGATCATTTGGTTGTTTTCTTCAGAAAAATGTCTGTTCAGTTCTTCTGCTTGCTTTTTTATTGGTTTTTTTGTTGCATTCCTACTGAATCGCATAGATTCTTCAACTTTTATATATTAACCCCTTTATCGGATACACAATTTGCAAATATTTTCTTCCTTTCAGTAGGTTCCCTTTTCATTTCCTTGATAGTTTCCTTTGCTATGCAGAAGTATTTTAATTTGATGTAGTCTCACTTGTTTATTTTTTGCTTTTGTTGCCTTTGCTTTTGGTGTCAAATCCAAAAAAAGAAAGAAAGAAAAACCATTGTCAAGACCAATGTCAAGGAAATTACCCTTATGTTTTCTTCTAGAAGTGTTATGATTTTAGGTTTTTAATCTTTATGTTCAGGTTTTTAATCCATTTTGAGTTTGTTTTTTGTGTATGGTGTAAGATAGAAATCCAGTCTCATTCCTTTGCACATAGCTGTCCAGTTTTCCCAACACCATTTATGGAAGAGATTTTCCCTTCCCCCAGCATATTTGTGACTGCTGCTGCTGCTAAGTCGCTTCAGTCATGTCTGACTCTGCAACCCCATAGACGGCAGCCACCAGGCTCCCTCGTCCCTGGAATTCTCCAGGCAAGAACACTGGAGTGGGTTGCCATTTCCTTCTCCAATGCATGAAAGTGAAAAGTGAAAATGAAGTCGCTCAGTCGTGTCTGACTCTTAGCAGCCCCATGGACTGCAGCTGTCATAGATTAATTGACCGTATATGTGTGGGTTCACTTCTGGGCTCTCTATTCTGACCCATTCATTTATGTGTCTGTTTTGCACCAATACCACACCTTTTTGTCGAGAAGTTTGATATTGAACGGATGATGAATTTTGCTGGATATTTCCTGTGTCTGCTGAGATGATCGTATGGTTTTTACCCTTCGTTTGGTTAATGTGGTGTATCACACTGATTGATTTGCAGGTATTGAACCATCCTTGCAACCCTGGAATAAACCCCACTTGATCATGGTACATCATCTTCTTAATATATTGTTAAATTTGATTTTCTAATATTTCATTGAAGATTTTTGCATCTATGTTCATCAGGTATATTGGCCTATGACTTCCATTTCTTTGTGATGTTCTTGTCTGATTTTGGTATCAGGGCAATGCTGACTTCATAAATTGAGTTTTGGAAGTGTTCCCTCCTATTCTATCTTTTGGAAGAGTTTGAGAAGGTATTAATTTTTCTTTAAATGTTTGGTAGAATTCACCAGTGAAGCCATCTCATCCTGGACTTTTGTTTGTTGGTAGGTTTTTTGTTTCTGATTCAATCTGCTTACAAATTAGTCTTTTTAGATTTTCTGTTTCTTCATCATTCAGTCTTGGTAGGTTATATGTTTCTAGCAGCTATCTCTGATTACTCTCGGATCTAATCTCTGACTTCTACTTGGCTCAAAAAACCTCAAGGCTCTTTCCCTCTGCACCTAAGCATCGCCTCAGAGCTCTGCCTATTACTAACTGATGTGGACATACTGAAACCTGTTTTCCTGCTTTGAAATAACCTCTTTAATGATGAGAAGGGCTCAGTCATCATGGCCAGAGAAATGTATTTTAGTATTGTGCAGTATAACAGTAATTGTTCCAGAGAGGCAGTATATTACCCAGAAGGAAGGTAAAAGTAGAGATTAACACTGTGTGTGTGCTAAGTCGCTTCAGTCATATCCAACTGTGTGTGACCCTGTGGACTGTAGCCTGCCAGGCTCCTCTGTCCATGGGATTCTCCGGGCAAGAATACTGGAGTGGGTTGCCACTTCCTCCTCCAGGGGATCTTCCCACCCCAGGGATCGAACTCACATCTCCTGTGGCTCCTGCACTGCATATGGATTCTTTACTGCTGAGCTGCCAGGGAAGCCCCAAGATTAACACTAACTTATGATACATTGAGAATATACATTATGATTCCAAGGGTAACCACTAAAAGAATTAAAACAGACTGCATAACACCCCGACTAAGAAGAAAATTGTGAAAGCCTGAGAGCTGGCAACTGAGCTCGAATTTAATAAGAGGTCAGAAATCAAAGGTCAGAACAAATTGCTGATGTTCTGACCTCTTATTAAATTTGAGCTCAGTCCATCTTTCAGGCCCATCTAAGCCAAAACTATAGTTTTTCCAGTAGTCGTGTATGGATGTAAGAGTTGGACTATACAGAAAGCTGAGGGCCAAAGAATTGATGCTTTTGAACTGTGGTGTGGGACAAAACTCTTGAGAGTCCCTGGACTGCAAGGAGAACCAGCCAGTCCATCCTAAAGGAAATCAGTCCTGAATATTCATTGGAAGGGCTGATGCTGAAGCTGAAACTCTAATACTTTGGCCACCTGATGCGAAGAGCTGACTCATTGGAAAAGACCCTGATGCTGGGAAAGATTGAAGGCGGGAGAAGAAGGGGATAACAGAGGATGAAATGGTTGGATGGCATCACTGACCCACTGGACATGAGTTTGAGTAAGCTCCGGGAATTGATGATGAACAGGGAGGCCTGGCATGCTGAAGTCCATGGGGTTGCAAAGAGTCAGACATGACTGAGTGACTGAACTGAACTGAACTGAACTGATGGGATGGATGGCAGCCATATTGCTCTTTGGGGTGGGAACAGAAGTTCTAGGGAAACAAGAAGTGTAACTAGACAGCAGCAGTTTCCCTGGTTCTACTTATAGCTGGCCACCCCTCTGGATGTAACACTAACAACCAAACAGGTCTATTCTTGTGGCCCCAAGATGCCTTCAGCAAGGTGTTTGCTGTTGGCCTCAGTGTTTCTCACAAACAGTTTGACTTTTAGAGAAATTAAAGGGTCATTTTCCAGAAGTTATTTTCTCCTTTATTTTTATAAGATTTACCTATATCTGTTCTCTTTGACCCAGAGCTTAGAGCTCAATAATCACTACTACTACTACCCTCACCCATTAGCACCACCAATGAGAAGACTAATCTTACGAAATTATTCCTGATTGCACCAGATAATATCCAGAGAGTCCACACAGCTTTTCACTCAGATATCAAAGAGGGGACAGTTAAGGCAAATGTCTAATGACTAATTGTGATTCATACGTGTTGGCATTCACTTAAGTAACACTCAGTGGCTATTATGTAAAATTAGAGAAACTAGCATTTTTTTGAGCATTTGCTTTGCTCCAGACACAATTCCAAACACATTACATATATTGATGCATTTGATCCCCCAGCAAATCTACAAATAGGTCTTATTACCATGGCCACTTTACGATGTAAAACCGGCTTACAGAGAACTTAAACAAAGGGGCGGGCCTGGGATTAAACGTGGGCTCTCTGGCATCGTCTTTGCAGTGTCCTTCACACTGTGTGTGTGACAGTTCCCAGGACAGTCTCTTCCCTCAGCAAGCTGCTGGTTTAGTAAGGAAGTAAGCAAGTATACACAAACTCTGAAACAAGACAGACAGGATGAAAAATATAAAAGAGTTACAGGTAGTATAATAGAAAGGAAGAGATCATGAACAATAAGGAAGAGAATGGCTTTGGGAGGATAAGGAGGATTTATTCTACCAGCATCACCAATAAATATTAGCCATAAAGTCGATTGTACGAAGATGGGGTAAGCATGCCGAGCGTAGAAAACAGTGTGAGCAGAACAAATCAGTGACCAGCTTGTGTTTGGACAATGGCCAGTAATGCTGGTCTGCCTGGAATGTAATAGCAGAAACAATGACAATGATGACAAATGTAATGAATATTTCCAAAGCCCCAGGCCCAAGTCTAAGCATTAACTGATCTAGCCCACTGCACATCCCTATGCGTACTGTTCTTGTTTGTATTTTGGAAATGAAGAAGCAAATGCCAACAAGGACAGTATTTGTATGAAGTCACAGGGCTAGACTTAAAGATGGGCTCCAACCTAGACAGGCCGGCCCCTGCAGCAGAATGCACGCCCCGTTCCGGGGGGGTGGGCGAGGCCTTAGTGAGAGTCCTGTAGGAGAAGAGCATGCGCGTCACTGACCTGGGTCCAAGTCCCATCTATTAGTGTTCATGGGTATGGAGAAGGCAATGGCACCCCCCTCCAGTACTCTTGCCTGGAAAATCCCATGGATGGAGGAGCCTGGTGGGCTACAGTCCATGGGGTCGCACAGAGTCGGACACGACTGAGTGACTTCACTTTCACTTTTCACTTTCATGCACTGGAGAAGGAAATGGCAACCCACTCCAGTGTTCTTGCCTGGAGAATCGCAGGGACGGGGGAGCCTGCTGGGCTGCCGTCTATGGGGTCACACAGAGTCAGACACGACTGAAGCGACTTAGCAGCAGCAGCAGACCTTGGGTAAGGGATTGAATCTCTCTCGATTTCCATACTTATAACTTGAAAACAATAGCATCTCACTTGGTCCTCTGTTAGGACTTGTAGAGAGCCCGATACATAACTAGAAGGCAGGTCCTAGAATACCAGCTTTGAGAATAAACACCTAATTCATTACATGTTCTTAAGACTGGTAAACAATGGGATTGCAACTGGGCTCTAAGAAGAATCACTGGAGAGTTTATTAAATGTACAGGGTCCTAACTGGCAAGTCCTAGATCTTCAGGGGCATTTCAAAATCCTAGGTTTATCTTACCAAAAATTATATCATCCAAGAATTCATCCTATGGAAATAGAGATGTACTAAAATAAATGTATGAGCATGTATTATTTATAAGCAAATAAATAGAAACAACTGAAACATTAAAAAAAAATAAGATCTGTGTTATATAAATGATACAAGGCATATAATGGAATGCTATAAAAAGACATTAAAAATACTATATGATCACTAAATGCTCACAGTGAATTATTAAATGAAATAGACTATAGAACAGTATATATTGTATGACCTCATAGACGTGCAAATCTGTGTGCATGCCCATTAAAAAAACTGAATAGCTGTAAGATATATTTGCAGTGATTCTTCGCCCGTGTAGTTATAGGTATTGCAGTTATCTTCTTTGTATATTTTCTATTTTCCAAATTTTCAGCGGGAATATTTATTACTTTTTATATTTTAAAAATGTTTATATATTTTTAATGTATTAAAACCTTAGATATGGGACTTCCCTGGCAGTCCAGTGGTTAAGACTCTCTGATTCCACTTCAGGGGGCACAGTTTCAATCCTTGGTGCTGCACAGCTCCCCCACACCCAAACAACAACAAAACCCTTAGATATATTGCATTAATTGGGAAAATTTTAGTAACAATAATAAACCCACAAGAGGGAAAGTAATTGTGGAGCATCTATCTGGTCTGTGCGGCAGGATACTAGATGTTTAGTTTTGCATTTATCTTGTTACTTTTGTAGTTAGGTTAAGGATTCAGAATTTGGAAAAAAACTATATAAGTTAGTTAGGTCAAGGGCAAATACTGAAATCCTTTTTCTTTGCTAAACCTTTCAAGAACTGGGCCTTTCATCCTGATCAGCCTGGAGGAGACGGGCATCCCAAATCAGTGCCCTGGTATGAAGAGACTTTACACAGAGAAGTGTTTAAAGGTGGCAGAAGAGACAATAGTTCTGCTGCCATGAAAATGGGGCAGATGTAGGCTTTATCTTACTGTGGACTTTCTGTCACAGCAGAAAAAACATTAAATTATTAAAGCCTGTGCTTCAGAAGCTGAGGAGAGGTGTTTTATGAATACCACTGTGACCACTAAATCCATTTTACTGTGGACAGATTTTATTTTCTTAAATTCATGGTGACATGCTCCTTTGTCTCACATAGGGTAGCAGGCACATCACTTTATGAGGTAGCTCCCGGGTCTGCAAGGCATCCTGGATCCAAAAGGAGAATGAATAGCAAAGGGAGGCTTTCTTGTCTGGGAAAATGTCTCAGTGGGCAGGTTCCCTCATGATCAGCTCTGCACACGTGCCAAGGGCTGAGCTGAAGAAGGGGTGGAGCCGTCATGGGGACAGAGCAGTGGTTGCCAGGAACGTTATTGCTGTCATATGATGGAAGGGGGGGAGGTCTCCTGTGTGGCTGTAAAGCTTGGGCTGGATTAGATTGGGGATGGTGATTATAAACTTCCGTTGGAGTTGCAACACTAGTGCTCATTTGATTTTTACTCTAACCATGTATTTCTCACACATCCCTTCTAGTTGTGTGATACAGACTGGTTTAAATTAAAGCTAATTTAAACTCCTTTCTCTTACGGTTTTCTTATGGCCGTTGACAATGTAAGACCCCCTGGGCTGCCAAGACGTGATTGGGCCTGGATTGCTGTATTTGGAAGTGATGAGTGAGATTTTGTAGAGGGTAGGATAACATGCCCAGAGCTCACTAAGGGCAGAACCAAAGCAAGAAACATCCTGGTGGAGGCCCGCCTCTAAGGGGTGAAGGAGGAGAGGCTTGGAAAGAGAACCGAAAGGGAGAAGCCAAGCAGCTGAGAACAGTTCAGAAGAGAGGGAGATTATGTGAGCCAGCAAAGAGCACACGCCAGGAAGAAGGAAGAGATTGAAAATGTGAAATGTTACGGCAAGGTGAACCTGACCGAGACTGAAGCTAGAGGCAACCTGGAGGAGTCTCATAGAAAGGTGGGGCAAAACAAACGGCTGTTTGTGCCAAACTGTAGGGGAGGAAGGAGAAACAGGGGTTGTGTTTCTTGCTCTGTGTTTATTTCATCTGTTTAATTTTTGTAGTGATAATTACCACAAAGAATATAACACAGGGTAAAAATTTAGGCTTCGCTGGTAGCTCAGCAGTAGAAGAATACACCTGCAATGGAGGAAATGTGGGTTCTATCCCTGGGTTGGACCCCTGGATAAGGAAGATCCCCTGGAGAAGGGAATGGCAACCCACTCTAGCACTCTTGCCTGAGAAATCCCATGGACAGAGGAGCCTGGAAGGCTACAGGCCCTGGGATCGCAAAAGAGTCAGACATGACATAGTGACTCAACAACAAAACAGCAACCAAGGATAGACGCTGATAAAGCACGGGTGCCGTCTGTCTATCTGTACACATTTGGCCACTCCACGCAGCATGCGGGATCTTAGTTCCCCCAAGAGGAATCTCACATCTGATGCGGTGGAGGTGCAGAGTCCTCACCACTGGGCCACCTGGGAAGTGCTAGGGGTTCTATTTTCAAGAGAGGGCACAGAGAAGGCCCCCAGGACAGGTGAAGCTTGGGCAGGGAGTTGACTGCAGTGAGGGAGTGGGCCACACAGATTTCTGTGAGAAGGTCCAGGGTGAGCTTTAAGTTCAAAGGCCCCAAGAAGGGACTTCTGTTGTGTGTGTGTTTTAAGTCAGCCTTGTTGTATGTATGTTGTGTGTTTTTATGTCTGCCTTGTTGAGGTGTAATTTTAAAACTAATTAAACCCACTAATTTTGCATGTACATGTTGATGACTTTTGAAAAATGTATAAATACAATCATCCCTCAGGATCCTCGGAGAATTGATTCCAGCCCCTCCTCCACCCCACACCTTGATCCTTCCCTTCACAGATTCTCAAGTCCCTTAAATAAAATGATGTAGAATGGCACATAAACACCCCAATCTTTGCATACCTTAAATCATTTCTAGATTACTTTTAATACAATGTAAACAACATATAATTAATGTGAGGCAAAGCTTAACTCTCTAGAAGTTTCTGAAATTCTTCTTTCCAAATATTTTGGATCCACAGTTGATTAGAATCCAAGGATGCAGAACCTGTGGATATGAAGGGTTGACTGTAGTTGTATAACTGCCACTATAATCATGTTAGAGAACAAATTTATTTTTCCAAAAAGTTCCCTTGTGCTCTTTTCAGTCAAACCTCTGCTTCCATCTCAGGGCCCTAGCAACTGATCTGCTTTCTGCCACTATAGTTTGGCCTTTTCTAGAATTTCATATAAATGGAATCATGTTTTCTCTCTTTTTTTTTTTCTGGCTTTTTCCACTTAGCATAATGCTGTAGAAATGCATCCATGTTGTTGTGTTTCGGCAGTCTGTTTCTTTTTCTTGCTGAATAGTATTCCTTAGCATGAATATGCTAGAAAGTGTTAACCCTTTCAACAGTTGATGGACATCTTGTTGTTACCAGTTTTAGGCAATTATGAATAAAACTGCTAGGTATAAATGAGAACACGTGGACATATTCTTTTCATTTCTCTGAAACACTTAGTAAAAAGATTTCTAGAAATAAAGCAGGGTTACATAAAACTTTATAAGAAACTGCCAAACTGTATTCACCAAAGTGACTGCACCATTTTACATACTCAACAGCAATGGGTGAGAGTTCCACCAAAAATACCGAGTTTTGACAAAGTTGCCACACGTCTTTGCTAAAAATTGACATTGGCAGTCTCTTTAATTTAGCTCTTCAAATGGGATATGTAGTAGACTATCACTGGGATGTTAATTTACATTCCCCTGATGATAGATAATTTGAACATTTTTCCATCAGCTTATTAAATATCTAATTTGGTAATGTGTCAATAAAAATTTCACCCAGTTTTTCATTGAGTTGTAAAAGTTCTTTGTATATTCTAGATTCAAACTCTTTATCAAATATATGCTACAAATATTCTTTCCCACGCTGTGATTTGCCTTTTCGTTTTCTTATGAGCATTTTTAATTTCTATGATGCTCAGCATAACAATTTATTCTTTCATGGTTCATGCTTTTTCCCTTCTAGGAGATTCCTCTATAGTTTTTTTAAAATTTATTTATTTATTTGGCTGGTAGAGTCTTAGTTTCAGCACGTGGGAACTTTCCTTGCAGTGTACAGACTCTCTGGTTGTGGTGCTCAGGCTCAGTACTTGCAGTGCATGGACTTAGTTGCTCCACACCATGTGGGATCTTAGTTCCCTGACCAGGGGTGAAAACAATGTCCCCTGCATTGGAAGGTGGATTCTTAACCACTGGACCACCAGGGGAGTCCCTATAATTTTATGTCTTAAGTTTAGGCTTATTATCCAACTTGAATTGATTTTGAATATGATCTGAGAGTCATTTTGGTATGATGTTCTAGTATTTGTTAGACAATCTACTCCCCCATTGAACTGATATCTTTGCTAAAACTCAATTCAGCATATTCCAGTGGTTACATTTCTGGTCTTAATTTCTTCCATTTGATCTAATTATTGATTTCTTCAGTTATACTTTAAATCAACTGAGGAAAAAATTAATTAAAAATACATTCATATAGCCTTTTATATCTACCATTACTGGAGCTCTTTGTTTCTTCATGTTGGTTTGAATCACTGTTAAGTGTCCTTTATTTCAGCTTGAAAGGCTCCCTTCAGTAGCTCTTGGAGCGTAGGTTGGCTAGAAACAAATTCCCTCAAGTTTTGTTGTATGAGTATGTCTTATTTTTCCTTTATTTTTGAAGAATTGCTTTGCTAGTTGTAGACTTCTTGATTAGAAATCTTTTGCTTTCAGGACTTTGACTGTTCAATCCCACTGCCTCTGATCTCCATAATTTTTCATGAGATACTGTTGATCTTCATGTTGCTCCATACTGATGAGCTGTTTGTTTGTTTTTTTGCTCCTTTTGTGGTTCTATCTTTGTCTTTGACTTTCAGCAATGTGACTATGATGTGCCTAGGTGTTGACCTCTTTAATTTATTCTGCTTGAAGTTTATTGAGCTTATTGATGTGTAATGTTTTGCATCAAATTTGGAAAGTTTTCAGCCTCTCCTTCTTTAAATAGTCTTGCTGGTCTTCTTGTGCAGCGTCTCTTTTCAGAACTCCCATTATTCACATGTTGACGTATGTTTGACAGTCAACCACAGCTCTCTAAGGCTCTGTTCATTTTTCTTCACTCATTTTTCTTTCTCTTCCTCAGATGAATAATCTCAATGGACTTATTTTCAAGTTTGCTGATTCTTTTCCTGCTCACATTTGCTGTTGAGTCCATCTAGCCCTTCATTTTAAGTGTTGTACTCTTTGATCCTAGAATTTCTAACTTCTATTTGTGTATATATACACATATAAATCTATTAGATATATACATACATTGTTGTATCTCTTTATTTCTGTTCTCTTCACTGAACCATTGTTCTCATACTTTCCTTTAGTTCCTTGTACATGTCTTCCGTTAGTTCTTTGAACATATTCAAAATATCTGAGCTAGAATCTTGTCTAGTAAATCCAAAATCTGTGCTCCATCAGAGATAGTATTCTATTAGCTGGTTTTTCTTTCCTGTGCATGGGCTGTGCTTTCTTTTTTCTTTGCCTCTCTCAAAACTTTTTGTTCAAATAATACAAGGTGGCAATTCTGGAAGTCAGAATCTCCCTCCCTCTAAGATTTATGATTGTTAGTTTTCTGAACTAATTCTGTTGAGTCTGTATTTTTTGATCATGTGTGCCTCTGAAGTTTTTACTGGGTGAGCTTGAGGTCAACTCATCAGAAATGTCCTTAAATGTCTGAAACCAATATGTCTCCCAGTCTTTGTTATGGGGCTCTATGTGTATGTTAGGGAATACATTCAACACTCAGCCAGGCAGTCTACATTTCTGCTTTGGCCTTCACTTGCTATTTTCACACAGCCTCAAGGTCAACCAGAAGGGAGCCTCCTCAAGTTTTTCCTGAGGATGCACATAGCTCTGAGCATGCATACGGCTCTACATGGACACGTGACCTTATAGATTCCCAGAAACATACCAGAGCTTTTCAAAGCCTCCCATAAACATCTTATTATCCACCTTTTACTTTAATGCTTTTGGAGAACACATTCTTTACGCTAAATGCTAAACCAGTTCTTCAGATATTTGCAATATTAGACAATTGCCTCAGGCTGTCTCCAACAAACATTCCTGGGCAAAGGTTTTTTGCACTAGGCAAACTCCTAGTCAGGTCAAATGAAGAAGAATTTTGTGACTGATCTCTTGGAGAACCACCAAATGGGTCAAATAATGACAATTCTCTGGGAATGAGGTTTCAGATGAGTTCCATCTCCAGTCTGCCCCCTCTGATCACTGCCAGGCTGCTGGTTTTCACTGTAAATGTGGGCTGTTTGTTTTCAAAGCTACTTCAGAATTGGGGAAATGGGTATGGAAATTAGATAATGTGTTCTTACAAAGATTCAGCTATTTTTCTTGAATAGACTCCTCAATTTGCTGCAAGTCTTTGGATGATTTCCAGAGAGAGGAAAAAGATGAATCTGACAATTTTCTCAGTGGTCTCATTGCCCTTAAAGAGTTTTGTAGGTTCTTACTCTGCCATTCTTGCTTACATTGTGTCTCTGTGATCTATACATTTATCTAAATAGAAGTGTCACAATCTCTGGAATACTATATCTTTACAGTAAATCTTAAAATCAGTGTGGGTATTTCAGTTTGGTTCTTACTTTTCAAAATTGTTTTGACTAGTTTAGGGCATTTACATTTACCTATAAATATTAGATGTGACTTGCCAGTGTTTACCCAACGAGCCAGCTACAAATTTGATTAGGAGTCTCTAAATCTATAAATAAATTTTGGGAAAAGTGACATTAAAAAATATTGTCTCCAATTAATGAGCATGATGTTCTCTCCATTTATTTAGATCTTCTTTAATTTTTCTCAACACTATTTTGTAGTCTTCAGTGTACAGATCTTGCATGCATTTTCTGAAATATGTCACTAAATATTGATGCAATTGTCGTGAAGTTGCTCAGTCGTGTCCGACTCTTTGCGACCCCATGGACTATAGCCTACCAGGCTCCTCCCTCCATGGGATTCTCCAGGCAAGAGTACTTGAGTGGGTTGCCGTTTCCTTCTCCAGGGAATCTTCCCAACCCAGGGATTGAACCCAGGTCTCCTGCATCCCAGGCAGGCGCTTTAACATCTGAGCCACCAGGGAAGCCTGATGTAATTGTAAATGACATTATATTTTAAATTTAATTGTTCATTGCTAGTATACATAAATACAATTGTTTTTTAATACCAGTATTACTAAATTCACCTAGAAGGTTAGCTACCACTTTTGTAAATTCAGTAGTATTTATACGTGGTCAATCATGTTGCATCATCCATGAGCATAATCTCTCTCTTTTTTTTTTTTTTTGCTTTTGATGTCTACACATTTGACTTGTTTTTTCTGGAGAAAAGAAGTGCTCATTGGTTCACTTTTACTGAACCAATGAGCACTTCCAGTACAAAGTGAAATGGAGAAAGCAAGAGCAGATAATCCTGTTTTGGTCTAAATATTAGGGGTGAAATTAGGGGTGGCGCATTCAGTTTTTCATCACTGAGTATAATAGGTGTATCAGGTGGAGGAAATTGGCTTCCTTTCGTGCTTTGCATTCCACTTCACTTGTTGCTGAGTTTTTCTAAATCATGTTGTCGTTCAGTCACTAAGTCATGTCTGACTCTTTTCCAAATCAGAAATGAATACTAAATTTTTGTCAAATGCTTTCTCAGCATCTATTGAGATGATCATGTGATTTTTCTTTTTAAATCTGTTAACATGGTGAATTCCATTGATTTTTACATGATAACTAAGCTTTGTATTCCTGGCATAAACCCTACTTGATAATAATGTATTCTGGACCATGCTTTTGCTAAACTTTTGCTAAGAATTTTTCCTGTGTTCCTGAAAGATATTAATCTGCAATTTCTTTTCTTGTAATGTCTTTGTATTGTTTTGTTATCAGGACAACATTGGCCTCATAGAATGATTTGGAAAATGTTCCTTCCTCTTTTGTTTTCTTGAAGAGATTGTAAATTGGTGTTATTCCTTTTCTAAGTGGTTACTAGAATTCATCAGTGAAGGCCTCCAGGCCTGGAGTTTTCTTTGTGTGTGTGTTTTTTTAAGCAACTTTTTTATGTTAGAATAGTTTTAGGTTTACAGAAAAGCTATGAAGATAGTACAGAGAGTTTCCATATACTCCACATCAAATTTATCTTATTAACAGTTTGCGTTAATATGGTACATTTATCATAATTATTAGCTGATACAGATACACTATTATTAACTAAAGTTCATAATTTATTCATATTTAAATTTTTTTCTTAATGTCCTTTTTTTGTTCCAAGATCACATAGGGCACGATGATACTGCTAGTTTTCCTGTCACTTTAAAATCTTGTTGGATTTGCTGTATGGCTCAGGAAACTCAAACAGGAGCTCTGTATCAACTTAGAGGGGTGGGGTGGGGAGGGAGATGGGAGGGAGGCTCAAAAGGGAGGGGATATATGTATACCTATGGTTGATTCATGTTGAGGTTTGACAGAAAACAACAAAATTCTGTAAACCAATTACCCTTCTATTTGAATAAATTTTTAAGAAGTCTTGTTGGCTAAGATAGTTTCAAAGATCTTCTTTTGATCATCTTGAAGGTTTTGAGGAGCACTGGTCAAGGTATTTTATTGAATGTCCCTAAATTGGGGCTTGTTTTATGTTTTTTTCATTATTAGATCTGGATGATGAGTTTTGGGGAGGAAGACCACAGAGTTAAAAGTATTATTTTCATCTCATTATACTAAGGGCACATGCTATTAATGGAAATTATCACTATTGATAGTAATTTTGATTACCTACCTGAGATAATGTTTTTCAGATTTCTTCAGTGTAAATTTGCTCTTTTCATTCTCAGGAAAGTTTAAACTATAAATTTAATTTCATTAATAGTTACAGGGCTATCAATAAATTATTTCTTCATAAGTTATGTTTGTACTTTTCAAGGACTTTGCCCATTTTATTTAATTTGTTGATTTATAGATGTAAATTGTTTATACTATTCCTTTATATTCTCTTTATGTTTATAAAATCTGAAATACTGCTCCTTTTTCATTCCTAATATTAGTAATTGGTATCTTTTCTCTTTTTAATTTTTTCTTGTCTTTTCTTATTCTTTTTATGTCTTATTTGTCAGTCAGGCTTGGGGGTTACAAATTTTATACTCCTCACAGAATTAGCTTTTGGTCTTTTTGGTTATTCTCTATTGTTGTATTTTCCACTTAATTCATTTCATTTCAGTACTATTTATTTTCTTTTTTTCTGATTACTTTGACTCTTCCTTTTATAGTCTGCTCAGAAGGAAGCCTAGGATTCATTGATTTTGGGGAGCTATCTATATCATTTAAGCACATAATGCTATATATTTCCCTCTGAGCACTGTTTTAACTGAAACCAACAAATTTTGATGTGTTATATTTCCTCAGATATCTTCTAATTTCCTTTGTGATTTCTTCGTTGACCTATAGACTATTTAGAAATATGTTGTTTAATATCTAAATGTTTCTGCATTCTTCATTCCTTTGTATTGCTCCAAATTTTCATCCGGAACCATTTTCTTCCTAAAGAATTAACTTCCTGTAATATCTTTTATTACAAAAAACTAAGATCATAGCATCTGGTCCCATCACTTCATAGCAAATAGGTGAGGAAAGAATGGAAACAGTGACTGACTTTATTTTCTTGGGCTCCAAAATCACTGCAGCCATGAAATTAAAAGACACTTGCTCCTTGGAAGAAAAGCTATGACCAACCTAGACAGCATATTAAAAAGCAGAGACATTACTTTGCTAACAAAGGTCGGTCTAGTCAAAGCTATGGTTTTTCCAGTAGTCATGTGTGGATGTGAGAGTTGGACTATAAAGAAAGCTGATCACCAAAGAATTGATGCTTTTGAATTGTGGTGTTGGAGAACACTCTTGAGAGTCCCTTGGACTGCAAGGAAATCAAATCAGTTAATCCTAAAGGAAATCAACCCTGGATATTCATTGGAAGGGCTGATGCTAAAACTGAAACTCCAATACTTTGGCCACCTAATGTGAAGAACTGACTCATTAGAAAAGATTGAAGACAGGAGGAAAGATTGAAGGAAAGATTGAAGGCAGGAGGAGAGATTGAAGGCAGGAGGAGAATGGCAGGAGGAGAATGAGATTGTTGGATGGCATCACTGACTCGATGGACATGAGTTTGAGCAAGCTCCAGGAGTTGGACAGGGAAGCCTGGCGTGCTGCAGTCCATGGGGTTGCAGAGTTGGACAACTGAGCAACTGAACTGAACTGAATATCTCTTATCGTGCAGGTTTGATGGTGATAAATAGTTCAGAGTTTGTTTATCTTAAACAGTGTTTATTTCTATTTCACTTCTGAAGCTATTTCTCCTGCATATGATATTCCAGATTAACAGTTTTCTTTTTTCAGTGTTTTAAATGTCATTCCAGTGTCATCTGGCTGACATAGTTTCTACCAAGAATTCTTCTGACATTCTCATTTTTCTTTCTCTGTGTCTTTTTCTTTTAGTTGTTTGAAAAAAATCCCCTCTATTTCTGGATCTCAGCAATTTGGTTATAACCCTTTATATAATTTTGTTTCTTCTGTTTGATTTTGTTGAGATTCTTGAATCTCTGGTTTATAGATTTCATCAGGTTTGGAAAAACTTTGACCATTATTTCTTTATTTTTCTCTCTCCCTCTCTTTTCCACAACTTCTGGGACCCCAGACAGATGTTTTCTCACACATTATTGATATTCTGACTTTTTTCCCAAACCCTTTTTTTCTCTGTGTACTTGATTTTGAAGGGTTTCTGTTGCTATGTCTTTATTAACATTCATTAACATTTCTTCCTGATATAGCTAATCTCCTGTTAATTCTACTGTGTTTCTAAGTTTTGGATATTGTATTCCTCATCTTTATATGTTCCATTCAGGTATTCTTATACCTTCCATTTATTTCGTCACATTTGTCTTTTCCTGTATTTTATTAAACAATGAAGTATAATTCTTTTATTCCTGTCATATCTATCATTCTAGGTATATTTCTACTGATTATTTTTTGTCCTAATAATGGTTTGCATTTTTACCATTTTTGCATGCCTAGTAATTTTTGGTTAAATAGTGGATATTGTGATTTTTACATTTTGAGAGTGCTAGTTTTGTGTTGCTTTAAAAGTTGTAGGACTTAGTTATAAAAGGCTGTTAAGTTCCGTGGAATATCTTTGCTCCTTTCATGCTTTGCTGTTAAGTTTTCTTAGCGCTGGTCTCAAGCAGTCTTTGATGCTAAGTCGCCCCAGTTGTGTCCGACTCTGTGCGACCCCATAGACGGTAGCCCACCAGGCTCCCCCGTCCCTGGGAGTCTCCAGACAAGAACACTGGAGTGGGTTGCCATTTCCTTCTCCAATGCATGAAAATGAGAAGTGAAAGTGAAGTCGCTCAGTCGTGTCCGACTCCTAGCTACCCCATGGACTGCAGCCCACCAGGCTCCTCCGCCCATGGGATTTTCCAGGCAAGAGTACTGGAGTGGGGTGCCATTGCCTTCTCCGAATTTATCCCAACTACTAAGGATTATACCTGATACTCTGCATATTACAAAGTATTTCCAGTCTCAGTGTTGGAAATATAACTTATTCTTACCCATATGTGAATTCTAAGAATGTTTAGCCTTCTGTTTGCAGGATTCTTTTATCAGATTCAGGTAACTCCCTTTTCATACAGAGGCAGATCAGTATTCATCTAGACACTTGAGTGGTTCCTTCTACAGACATCCTGAACTCGTTTTCCACTGAGCTCTTATTTTCACCTGGTCAGTATTCTATCCCACAAATTCTAGTCATCTTGCCCCCTCTCCCCCAGTTTTGACCTCTTTATCCTGAACTCAGTATGATCATCAGACTATCTGGGACCCCTTCCCTGCAAAACATCCTGGAAATTGTCTCCAGGCACGACACTGGAGCAATATCTGGTTTAATTCCCTTCTCCCAGAAATATCAATCATGTATTGCTTGTTGTCTAAAATCTAAAAAACATTTTAAAATAGTTTTGTACAATTTTCTATGCCATTTTGCTTAAGACTTGAGAGTAAATCCCGTCCCTGTATTCTATCATAGGATGAAGCAGAAGTCTATGATATTCTTTTAAGAAATTTTGTGCTGAGAGAGAGAGAAGGAGAAATAGGAGCTTAAAATTTCGACTGAAGCAAGGGAACATTTTTCTTTCTGTTGAATAACATATTTCCTTCTGCAGGCGAGAGAGAATGAACAAAGAATAAACACCGTTAGAATAAACGTCTGCAAGGAAAAGAAAAAAAAACAGTTTTCTTTACTCCCACAGTACTTCTGACACCATGTGTGTGGGGAGAGAGGGGAACATTTCCTTATATTAGACAGTTCTTACACTAACTACCTGTCTGGGTTAGCATACCCCACACATTAAGGGCTCAGTCCCACAAGCTGCTCCCACATTAGCCACCAATGCGAGGTCTAGGTTGTGACCTGCACTTCTGACCAAGTGAGTATAAATCAGAGCTTCCACAGTTCTTTCCTTGGGTTCAATAATTTGCGAGAAAAGCTCACAGAACTCAGGGAGACATTTACTTATGCATGTATTTTACATACTGTAAGGGCTACAACGTGGGAACGGTTAATGGATGAGGTGCATAGGGCAAGTCTGGGAGTTGAGACACAGAGTTGGCACCCCATCTCCAGGTGCACCACCCTCCAGGTCAGGAACCTCGAAGCAACTCCCTGAACCCCTTCAGTTAGGGGTTTATGGAGGCTTCATGATGTAACACAACTGATTAAATCATTGGCTATCAGTGATCAATCAATTCAACCTCCAGCCCCTCTCCCCTCCCTTTCAGGTGAGGCTGAAAGTTCCAACCCTCTAATCATATGCTAGTTGCAAATAGTCCCCCATTCTCAGAGACCAGCCAAAAGTCACCTCATTAGCATAAACTCAGGTGTGGTTGAAAGGGGCTCCTTTCACTTTTATCAGTCCCCTCCAAATATTACAACAAAAGAGGCGAGAGGATTTTTTCACTTAGGAGATTATAAGGGTTTTAGGAGCTCTGGCCAGGAGCCAGGGGCAAAGACCAAAATACACATTTCTTATTATATCACAATATCACAGCAATGCTGGGCAGAAAGTTCCAAGATGCCCGTTTCTGGTGACATTTATTTTCTCTGTGATATGGGATGTACAGTAATCCAGTAAAAATGGTATAAAATGTAAGGTTTAAAGAGCAGCTGGGAGAGGCAAGTGGTACGAAGTACACAGGGTCTCAGGACCTCCTTGGCCACCAGACATCCAAGCAAGGTCTGTGGAAGGGCTGCATTCCCAGCCCCACTCCCAGGTGTGGCTGTAAAGCTTTCCCAAGATTCTTGGCTCCTGTTACTCTATTAAAAATAGAAAAGAGTTCATACATGGTCAGCCGTTGAGGTCAGAACCACACCTTTAACTCATGGGAAAGAGCCCCCACTGGGAGGCGGGGGTGTGGAGCTTTCAGAGAAACACCATGTGGGGCGCCTGGCTGGCTTCACCCGGATGACATGAGGCCTTCTCTCTGGGCCTTGTTCACCTGGCAGTCCCCACCAGCTCTCTTTTGGATTTGCCTATATTCTTAGTTTTTACACAAGATTTGCCCAAATCTCATATGAAAAGTGCCTGAATGTCCCCAGCCACATCCCCATTCTTCCCTTCACAAGCTAAGGTCTGGTGTCCCGTCAGAGCCTCTTCCAGGTTTTCCATGAGTTAGTAAAAGGCGCCCCGTTTCATGAGTGTGCACAGCCCCTCTATGAGGGCCTCTATCTTCACAAGTGGAACTTAGGCTAGGCTGCAGGCCCTGCCCGCCTCTGTGACCGGCCACCCTGGCAGAGGGTATGACCCCCACACCTGTGCATGGCTGCTATGTGCCTGTGATCTTCTTACCTTGTTTTCCTGACTTCTTTCTTGCTATTAACCATTAATACTGGCTTTGCCTTATGAGGCAGACCCTGGCCTCTTAATTTGCTTGTTGTTGTGAATCAGTATAGCTGACCCCCTAGGTTGGCCCCAACCCCACACAGGTGTGCAAATGATACCTGCAGTCTGTTTTATATTGCTAATCCTTGAACCAGTGATGGTCAGGACAGGGATTACCTTAGGAGAAACCTCCTCTCTACTGGGAGTATGAATCTAGTGTCTGCCGGCGTCTGCCATCTAGGTTGTTTGAGGTGACCTGAGTTCCTGGGGCCCCTGACAGGAACTAGGCTTCTACTTCCCCACTCACCCCACCACAGGCTGTCAGTCCAGACAACCAGCCAGCCTTCCACCCTTCCGTGTGCCTACTAGTCACTTCCATCTCCAAAAGGGCCTGAGCCATGCCCTTCACACACACGCTGGTCAGCAGGCCTTGTTCTGACCCCTCTCCAGATGCTGTCAGACCTCCCCTGACCCTGAGCCTGCCCTGCAGAGTCTCCGTGGGAGGATTTCATGGCGGGTGGAGTCTGGGCATCTCCTGACCCTCCTGTGTACTTTGGGATCTTCCTCTGCTCCTCAGAGCCACCTGTGAACCTGGTGTGGTTCTTTGAGAAAGTGTTGGTAGGAAGAGTCTGAAGCTGATGGTCAAAATGAGGCCTGAGAATGGGACAAGGCAATATTTCTCAGCTGTGTCCTGTTGATGAGAAAGTTAATAAGTAGTCAATCTAAGAAAGAAATAAGACAATTTTAATTTTATTCGAGCCAACCTGAGGATTATAACCTAGGAGACAGTCTTTCAGAAGTTCGGAGGTCTATTCTGCCTGCTAGAGGTCAAAGTACAGTTATAGTTTTTGAGACAAAGGGTTATACATCAGATGACATATTGACAGTTTATGTGATCCATATCTGCACATAAATGAGTAGCGGGATATCGTGTGTCCCTACAGGATTAAGAAGGAAGATCATATCCTAAGGAGTTCTGCTTAATATACACAAGGGGAAAGAGGAGGCCCAAACAGGCAGAGAAAAATTCAGTGCTTAAATTAAAATTCTACTCTCAGATTTTTCTTGTCCTGTCATAAAACATGAATTTTACTTTGTTAGTCCAATGAAACACTGATTCCACAGGGCATTTTACAGATAAAAAAAATCCATCTGGTCAAATACTGCCTTCTCAAACCTACTGTAACAGTGTTCTTGAAATATGCTAATACTTCCCTTTGAAACAACCAGCCTACTCATTTCAAAATGATGGGTTTTCTCTTTCAGCCCTTTTATTGAGTACTTTGATTAAAGGTGTCTTTAAAATAAGTCCTCTTCTCAGTTCTCATCCCCAACCACCAGTGAAAGAACATGTTGGGGAGGAGCTTTTAAATACTGAGTCATCACTTCCACGCCAGACCATGTGCTCAGCTGATCCCAGTGGAGGCTGCTTTCACAGCAGAACAGGCCCCCTGCCCTGTATCACTCCATATGTAATAAGCAGGTGAGGGCTTTGCCTCCTGGGATGAAGATGCTCCATGTGACTGACCTCTCAGGAGAAGAGTATTTGCAGAAATTTGGAGGCCCGAGTCCTCAGCACCATGCAATAGACTTAAAAAGAAACACACAGAAAGTTGAAATGTGCGTATTTTCATAGGGTAAGTTCTCACGAAACAGAGTTCCTAGTAGACCAGCTTCAGACACCCTGGTGGGGCTGGAATCAGGAACTTGGAGGGGCTGGGTGTTTAGTAGACCCCTCTGCTGTCAGTGTCCTGTGGTCTGCAGGACAGGGCTGCAGAAACATGTCAGGTGGGGCCCTGGCCTCTTCCGACAGTACAGCCAGGGAGATGACTAGGCCCAGACATAGGTACATAGAGCAACACATAGGCTATATGTGAGCATGCTATACCCAGTAGGCAGAATAGATCTCAGAGGAGAAAGAGCTCCATGGAGACATAGAGGATAGATACATTGGTAGTTGCCAAGCAGCAGGGGGGCTGGGAGAAGGCTGGAGTGGGAGTTTGGGATTATCAGATAGAAGCTATTATGTAGAGAAAAGATAAACAGCAAGGTCTTACTATATAGCATAAATAACTATAGTCAATATTCTGTGATTAAACCATAATGGAAAAGCACATGAAAAAAGAATGTATATATGTGTATAATTGAGTCACTTGGCTGTACAGCAGAAATGAACACAACATTGTGAAATAACTATACTTCAATTAAAAGCAAAAAGAAAGAAAGAGAGGGCCCCCTGTGTTGGGTCTGCATCACGGCTTATGCTGGAGGCCATGTTTGAGCTGAATTTCAGGTTTCATGAGCAGCAAGGCAAAGGCCACATGTCAAGATACTTCTTGTCACCTCCCCTGCCCCATTTCCCTCACATTTCCACTCCCTAACAGAAAACCAACTTAATTCTGACATCTGCCTCTTGCCAACACAGTCCATGTGCTTTGGGGAAAGTTTGACTCTGCTTAAGCCAATGAGCACCCTCCATTCCTCTGGCCATATCATCATCTGGTGGGGAGTATGGTCTATGTAGGTCCAATCAGCCTAAATTTCTAGATTGCTTGGGTTTCTGGGGCAGAAGTACTGCTTCTCCCTCTGGACACAAGTGAGAAAATTCTGCACTCTTTCTGCACCTGTGAGCCATCCAGCAGCCACAGGCGAGCCCCCTAAGCTGGAGGGCTAATTGGAGAAATAGAAATAGTCTCCAAGGCCACTCCTGAGCTTCTGATGAACCTGAAGCCCCTCTCTCTGGCCAGAGCTCCCCAGCTAGTTTACAGGAAGTGATACCTTAGAGACTATTCAGAAGCCCAGAAAATGTTGGGAAATTTACAGACACAACTCCAGCTCTCACTCCTCTGCCAGCACTGGGTTGAAAGGTGGCTGCTACTACCATCAACCCAGGTCGCCTCTACCCAGGCCAGCAAAGTGGGTGCCCAGCCCAGCCTGCTCCTCACACAGGAAGCTATAAATAAGGACCAGATCAGCCAGGTTGCTGGGGACTAAATAGGGACCAGATCAGCCAAGTTGCTGGGGACTTCACCGATTTCAGCACTGAAAGCCTCACGTACAATCAGTGACAGGGAAAACAGAACAGCTGGTCATCTACCAACCAACAGAATCTTCAGGAGAGCACAGCTGATTGGCAGAACCCAAGCCACCCAGCAGCAAGGGGGTGGGGCCTTTGGGTTGCAAAGGTGGGAGTCACGGTGGGACCAGCCATCAGAATGTGAGGAGGATGGGAGAACAAGATGGCGGAGAGCTAGGTGGACATGGAGTACATCTCTCTCCACAGATACATCAGGAATACACCTTCAGACACAGAATACATTCAGAACACCAGCTGAGAGCAGACAGGAGTACTTGGCCAGTGGAAAAGAATATATAGAACCATGCAAACCTCGGTAGAACAAAGGAAGTAGGGGAAAAAAACAGGAGCGTTAGTAGGACTGGACCTGCCCTCAGTGGGTGGGGAACTGAAGCAGGGGTCCGAGCCCCACAGCGGGGCAATTTTCTGAGTCAGAGGAGAAACACTAAAGGCTGAGAGTGAAACATCTGATCTGTGGCAGGCTAAATGGAATGAGAATCAGACAGTCCTGGTGGCACATATACATATGCCGGGCAGGAGCACAGGTCTCCTGGAAGGGGCAGCAGCCGGGAGCTAGAGTTTAGGGAATGTGGAGAAATTCCAGGGTGAGGGCTGCTGTTGACTGCAGAGAGACAGATGGAGGGGATGTGAGGGAGGAGATCGTGGTGGGAAATGCCAGTGGAGGAAAGCCAGGCAGCCATGGAAGCAAGGTGATACTGCTGAGTCACGCGTAGGGGGTGGGGCCATCACCATAGTCTCTCCCTCCCCACATGCCAGCATCGGAAGGTGAACAATAGAGGCTGGCCCATCAAACGCCTGACACACTGGAGCAGGACCCCACCCAGTGTGCCCCTTTCAGTGACTGATGCGCCGATCTATGTAGGATCTATGTAGGATCCCAGCCAGGGGGGCCCCTCTATGTGCCTGACACGCCAAACAACAGAGAATAAGGACCCCAGGCAAGGGAGCCCTCTAAGTGCCTGAACAGGTGGAGTTATGGAGAAAGATTGGCCAAAGAGGCCTTCTGACCACCAGCTACAAGAGGCTCAAAAAAATACTCTGATAGGGTCATAACTCCTGCAGCAGAGGCAGTCTGTGTCCCTGCACACTTCGTGCCACCAGGGTCCCTGCAAGTCAAGCAGCTGCATCACCTTCCTGCTCAACTCTCACTGGGGCAGAGCTGCCACAGGCAGAAAAAATCAGACATCTATGTACGCAGGGTTGCTTTGGTAGTGTCCAACTCCTTGTGACCCTGTAGACTGTGGCCTGCCAGGCTTCTCTGTCAGAGAGGGGATTCTCCAGGCAAGAATACTGGAGCATTTTGGCCAATACTGGTTGCCATACCCTTCTAGAGCACTATATTTCCTGCTGCCCTAGCTGCCTACTCCCCTGAGTACCTGGTGCTGCCAGAACCCCTGCGACTCAAGCAGCTGCACCACCTCCACACCTGGCCCTCACAGGGGCAAGCCCAAGCCCTCCAGGGCAGCCTCAGGAGGAAACCGTGGATGACCCACATGTAGAGGTGGAAATAATACCATAGTTGAAACCCAGGGGCAGTGTGGCTAAGGAACAAGACCCAGAACCTTCCCACCAGGTGCACAAGCTGCAGATTAAATCCACTCGATCAACTAGGTGGACTCTGTGTCTATGGAATAGATAAGAGGCCATTGAGAGTTCCCACAAAAGAAAACACACTAGCTCTGATAGCTGTGGACATTGGAGGCAAGAACACACAGGCGTAGGACCAGACTAGAATCTGAGCTGCCCCCACAGCAGGTCCAGAGACCAGTACAGTGCTGGAGGGCATCCTAGGGAGGTGAGGTGGACTGTGACTCCCAGCAAGGGAAAGGACTCTGACAGCAGTGACTCAAGAAAAACATTTATCATTCTTATTTTTTGACTTGTTCTGTAGGTTCTTTTGGAATTTTTTCTTTTCTTTTTTTCCCCACTCTGTTGTAGTCATTGATTTTATTGGCACTAAGAAATCCAATTAAGCTTTTGAGCTTTTTTTTTTCCTCAGTCATATCTTCTATTGTTGTCATAAACCTCTGCCTCTATGTTGGGCTTTTGCAGTTCTGTGGCATTTTCCTCTTTTTTTTCTTTTCTCTTAATCTTTTAAACCTATTATTATTTTTTCTACATTTATTCCTTTGTTTGCTTTTCCTACTGTACTTCTCCCCTTGCAGCTAATATTTAATGTATATAAATCTTCTTTATCTACCTCTATTTAACTTTGCATATCTATTCTTTCTTTTTTTCCTCTTCTTTCCTCTCAGCGTATTTGTTAGTTTTATTTTCATTGCTTTATTCCCCAATTGGCACCTTGCTTTAGTTTTGTTTTCCAGTTTGTGCTTTAGTTAGTTTTCTTCTTAACTGGTAAATATAATTTTTGATTTCTTTTGTTCACCGGGTCAATCTACTGTACTTTAATTTTGTTGGGCTGTTTTCACTTTGCTCATGGGTGTATATGTATATGTGTATATTCCAGTATTTTGGTTATTATTTGCCTGATTTTGTAACTGCCATTGATCTAGGGTTCATCTTTGGTTTCTCATTTTTGGATATTTGTTTTACTTTCCCTTACGGCCACAACAAACCACTTGTGGAATCTTTATCCCTGACTAGAGATCAAACCCTGGGCATTTGGAGTGGGAGCACTGACCCCAAGACCCTAGATGACCTGAGAACTAACCCTAGGGAGTATCAAATGGTGAGAACTCACACAAAGGAAACCACTTGAATACAAGACCTGGCATCACCCAGCCACCAGCAGCACCTCATGTGAGACGCCTCATCTAAACAACAAACAAAACAAAAATACAAACCCAATGATCAGCAAACAGCAGTACCACCTCACTCAGCCTTGCTCATCAGAGGAAAAACAAACAAACAAAAACTCGGCACAAATCTCACCCTATACAAAGCTCACATAAACCACTGGACCAACCTTAGGAGGGCAGAAACCAAAATGAAGAAAGAATTCAACCATCTTAAAGGAAAGAATTCAACTTTCCTTGAAGCCTGGGAAAAGGAAACCTCAAACACAATAACTTTAAAAAAAAAAAAGAAAAGGCACAGAAATACTGCACGAATGAAGGAACAAACTAGAAACACAGAAGTCCAAATAAATGAAGAGGAAATGGGAAAATTACCTGAAAAAGAATTCAGAATAATGATAGTAAATATGATCAAAAACCTCGAAAACAAAATGGAGAAAATGCAAGAATCAATTAACAAAGACCTAGAAGGATTAAAGAATAAGCGTACAGAGACAAACAACACAATTACTGAAATTAAATATACTCTAGATGGAATCAATACCAGAATACCTGAAGTAGAAGAACAAGTCAGTGTGCTGGAAGATGAAATTGTGGAAATAACTTCTGAAGAGCAGAATAAAGTAAAAAGAATGAAAAGAGTTGAGAACAGTCTCAGAGACCTCTGGGACCATATCAAATGCATCAACATTCAAATTATAGGGGTCCCAGAAGAAGAAGAGAAAAAGAAAGGGTATGAGAAAATTTTGAAGAGATAAGTTGAAAATTTCCCCAACATGGAAAAGGAAATAGTCAATCAAGTTCAAGAGGCACAAAGAGTCCCAAACAGGATAAATCCAAGGAGAAACACACCAAGATACATACTAATCAAACTAACAAAAACTAAACACAAACAAAGAATATTAAAAGCAGCAAGGGAGAAGCACCAAGTAACATACAAGGGAAACCCCATATGCTTACCAGCTGATCTTTCAGCAGAAACTCTGCAGGCCAGAAGGGAATGGCAGTATATATTTAAAGCACTGAAAGGGAAAAATCTACAACCAAGATTACTGTACCCAGCAAGGATCTCATTCAAAGTTGATGGACAAATAAAAAGACTTATAGACAAGCAAAAGTTAAGAGAATTCAGTACCGCCAAACCAGCTTTACAACAAATGTTAAACGGACTTGTAAAGTAAAGAAATACAGTGGAAGAAAAAAGATCTACAAAATCAGCCCCAAACAATTAGAAAATGGCAATAGGAACATATATATCAATAATTACCTTAAATGTAAATGGATTAAATGCTCCCACCAAAAGACACAGCCTGGCTGAATGGATACAAAAACAAGACCCATATATATGCTGTCTACAAGAAACCCTCTTCAGACCTCAAGACACATAGACAGAAAGTGAGAGGATGGAAAAATATATTCCATGCAAATAGGAAGCAAAAGAAAGCTGGAGTAACAATCCTCATATCAGACAAAACAGACCTTAAAGTAAAGATGATCACAAGAGGTAAGGAAGGACACTACAGAATGATCTGGGGTCAATCCAAGAGGAAGACATGACAACTGTAAATATCTATGCACCCACCACAGGAGCACCTCAGTACCTAAGACAAACACTAACAGACGTGAAAGGAGAAACGGACAGGAACACAATAATAGTGGGAGACTTTACACCCCGCTTACACCAGTGGACAGAGCATCAAGACAGAAATTAGGAAACACAAGTCTTAAACGATACATTAGATGAGATGGATCTCATTGATATCTTCAGGACATTCCATCCAAATGCAATATAATACACCATCTTTTCAAGGGCACATGAAACATTCTCCAGGATAGACCACATCTTGAGTCACAGGTCAAACCTCAGTAAATTTCAGAAAATTGAAATCGTATCAAGCATCTTCTCTGACCACGCTATGAGACTAGATATCAAAAACTGTAAGAAACACAAACACATGGAGATTAAACAACACGTTTCTAAATAACCAACAGGTTACTGAAGAAGTCAAAAGGGAAATCAAAAATTTTCTAGAAACAAATAACAATGAGAACACAACAACTCAAAACCTATGCGATGCAGCAAAAGCAGCTCTAAGAGGGAAGATTATAGCAATACAGTCCTACCTCAAGAAACAAGAAAGACATCGAATAGACAGCTTAACTTTACACCTAAAGCAACTGGAAAAAGAAGAAAAAAAACCCATAATTAGTAGAAGGAAAGAAATCATAAAGATCTCAGCAGAAATAAATGAAAAAGAAATGAAAGAAACAGTAGTAAAGAATAATAAAACTAAAAGCTGGTTTTTGAGAAGAAAAACAAAATCGACAAACCCTTAGCCAGACTCATCAAGAAAAAAAGAGAGAATAATCAAATCAACAAAAGTAGAAATGATAAAGGAGAGGTTACAACAGGCAACAGAAATACAAAGGATTATAAAAGACTGTAATGAACAACTATATGGGAATAAAATAGATAACCTGGAAAAAATGGACAGATTCTTAGAAAAGTTCATTCTTCCAAGACTGAACCAAGAAGAAATAGAAATTATGAACAATCCAATTACAAGCACTGAAACTGAAGCTGTGATAAAAAATCTCCCAAAAACAAAAGCCCAGGACCAGATGGCTTTACAGGAGAATTCTATCAAACATTCTAAAACTCTTTCAAAAAAATTGCAGAGGAAGGAACACTTCCAAACTCATTCTATGAGGCTACCATCACCCTGATACCAAAACCAGACAAAGACAACACACACACAAAGAAAACTATAGGCCAGTATCACTGATGAACATAGATGCAAAAATCCTCAACACAATTTTAGCAAACAGAATTCAGCAACATATCAAAAAGTTCATGAACCATGATCAAGTTGGGTTTATTCTCAGGATGCAAGGATTCTTCAATATGTACAAATCAATCAATGTGATATACCATATTAACAAACTGAAAGATAAAAGCCATATGATCATCTCAATAGATGTATAAAAAGCCTTTGAAAACATTCAGCACCTATTTATGATTAAAACTCTTCAAAAAATGGGCGTAGAAGGAACCTACCTCAACATAGTAAGCCCATATATGATAAGCCTACAGCAAACTTTATTCTCAATGGTGAAAAATGGAACGCATTCCCCCTAAGATCAGGAACAAGACAAGGGTGTCCACTTTCACCACTATTACTCAACATAGTTCTGGAAGTCCTAGCTACAGCAATCAGAGAAGAAAAAGAAATAAAAGAAATCCAGATTGGAAAAGAAGTAAAACTCTCACTGTTTGCAGGTGACATGATACTGTACATAGAAAACCCTAAAGATAGTATCAGAAAATTACTAGAACTAATCAGTGAATTTAGCAAAGTTCCAGGATACAAAATAAATACACAGAAATCACTTGCATTTCTATATATTAACAATGACAAATCAGAGCAATTAAGGAATCAATCCCATTCACTATTTCAACAAAAAGAATCAAATATCTAGGAATAACTTACCTAAGGATATGAACGGAGAAGGCAATGGCAACCCACTCCAGTACTCTTGCCTGGAAAATCCCATGGACAAAGGAGCCTGGTAGGCTGCAGTCCATGGGGTCGCTAAGAGTTGGGCAAGACTGAGCGACTTTACTTTCACTTTTCACTTTAATGCATTGGAGAAGGAAATGGCAACCCACTCCAGTGTTCTTGCCTGGAGAATCCGAGGGATGGGAGAGCCTGGTGGGTTGCCGTCTATGGGGTTGCACAGAGTTGGGCACGACTGAAGAGACTTAGCAGCAGCAAGGATATGAAAGAACTGTACACAGAAAATTAGAAGAAACTAATGAAAGAAATCAAAGATGACATAAATAGATGGAGAGATATTCCATGTTGCTGGGTAGGAAGATTCAATATTGTAAAAATGATTATACTACCAAATGTAATCTACAGATTCAATGTGATCCCTATCAAATTACCAATGGCATTTTTCACAGAACTAGAACAAAATCATTTTCACAATTCATATGGCAACACAAACTACCCTGAATAGCCAAAGCAGTCTTGAGAAAGAAGAATGGAGCTGGAGGAATCAAGCTTCCTGACCTCAGGTTATACTACAAAGCTACAGTCATCAAGACAGTATGGTACTGGCACAAAAACAGAACTATAGACCAATGGAACAAGATAGAAAGCCCAGAAATAAACCCATGCACCTAGGGTACCTTATTTTTTACAAAGGAGGCAAGAATATACAATGGGGCAAAGACGGCCTCTTCAATAAATGGTGCTGGGAAAACTGGACAGCTACATGTAAAAGAATGAAATTAGAACACTTCCTAACACCATACACAAAGATAAACTCAAAATGGATCAAAGACCTAAATGTAAGACCAGAAACTATAAAACTCTTGGAGGAAAACATACACAGAACACTCGAGGACATAAATCAAAGTGAGATCCTCTATGACCCACCTCCTAGAGTAATGGAAATGAAAACAAAAGTAAACAAGTGGGACCTGATTAAACCTAAAAGCTTTTGTACAGCAAAGGAAACTATAAGCAATGTGAAAAGAAAACCCTCGGAATGGGAGAAAATAATAGCAAATGAAACCACTGACAAAGGATTAATTTCCACAATATAAAAGCAGCTCATACAACTCAATACCAGAAAAACAAACAACCCAATCAAAAAGTGGGAAAGAGACCTAAACAGACATTTCTCCAAAGAAGACATAGATGGCTAACAAACACATGAAAAGATGCTCAACATTACTCATCAGTAGAGAAATGCAAATCAAAACTACAATGAGATATCACCTCACACCAGTCAGAATGGCCCTCATCAAAAAGTCTACAAACAATAAATGCTGGAGATGGTGTGGGAAAAAGGGAACACTCTTGCACTGTTTGTGGGAATGTAAATTGATACAGCCACTATGGAAGACGGTATGGAGATTCCTTAAAAAACTAGGAATAAAGCCACCACATGACCCAGCAATCCCACTCCTCATTATATACCCTGAGGAAACCAAAATTTAAAAAGACACATGTATCCCATTGTTCATTGCAACACTATTTACAATAGCTGGAACATGGAAGCAATGTAGATGTCCAACAACAGATGTATGGATAAAGAAGTTGTGGTACATATACATGGTGGAATATTACTCAGCCATAAAAGGAACACATTTGAGTCAATTCTAATGAGGTGGATGAGCCTAGAGCTTATTATACAGAGTTAAGTGAGTCAGAAAAAGAAAGATAAATACCATATTGTAACACATATATATGGAATCTAGAAAAATGGTACTGAAGAATTTATTTACTGGGCAAAGTTGGAGAAACAGACATAGAGAATAGACTTATGGACATGGGGAGAGGGGAGGACAGGGTGAGATGCATGGAAAGAGTAACATGGAAACTTACATTACCATATGTAAAATAGCCAACCAATGGGAATTTGCTGTATGGCTCAGGAAACTCAAACAGGGGCTCTGTATCAACCTAGAGGGGTGCGAAAGGGCGGGAGACAGGAGGGAGTTTCAAAACGGAGGGGTGTATGTATACCTATGGCTGATTCGTGTTGAGGTTTGACAGGAAACAGCAAAATTCTGTAAAGCAATTATCCTCAATAAAAAATAAATTATCATTTTTTTAATGTGGGGAGGATGTTTGAGTGTGTTGGGCAGCTAAGAATGACTAAAGTAAAATAAACCGCCATTGCAGATTTCAGCTTCCTTCGCCACTACTAAACGTGCTCACAGCCAGAGTCAGGTGGTGACCAAGCATCCCACCTGAGCCAGGAGGCTTTCTAGCAGCTCGGGCTCATGTGGGAGCGGTCGTCCCAGTAATATTCACCAGGGGGTGGGTCACAGGGCTTTTCTCATGAGACTGCACATCTAACATCTTGTACCTTGGGGAGCTGGGACAAAAGACTGAAAAATAGTTGAACTGATGGAAAGGGAGAGTGACACAATTTATATACTACATAAGAAAAGGTTTAAAGTGTTAGCCCTCAATGAGAATGAGCTGTGCCAGTTTTCTGTGTATATGATGCTCTGACTCTGGCACCAAGGTCTGGATGAAGAAGAAATAAACTTGATTACCGTAAACACAAATCTACATGAACCAGTGGGTGAGTGGAGGAGGGGCACAGGAGGCAGGGTCTCACTGTGCATCGATCATGTGAGGCAGGCCTGTCGGCATCACTTACAGTTGCTGCTGAAATATACTTGACAGGACAAGTCCCCTGCAGGTCTGGGCAGGCAGCTGGCCAGCCTGCTGTGCAGTGGCACTTGACATGAAACCCCCTTTGAGGACAACAGCAGGCCTGCTCCCCACCACCTGCTACCACCTCCCAAGCCACACGGTTATGGCACAAGCCACTGGGGAATGTCACCCACCCACCCTCAGGAACAGACGGGCTGAGGCACAGATGAGCTCTGTAATTTGCAAAATTCTTCCACACACTCTCCCATGAGCCCAGGTGAGTCTCTGGTAGCCTGGCGAGGCAGCAGAATAAGTAGTATGATACCCATTTTAGAGACAGATAAAGTAAGGTTCCAAGAGAGTGTGATTCACTCAGCATCATCCTACAGCAAGTAAGACAAGGCCCAGTGAGAAAAAACTTATTACGGTGACTCTGTTTTAGTCGCCAAGTCGTATCCGACTCTTTGCGACCTTATGGACTGTATGCCTCCAGGCTCCTCTGTCCATGGGATTTCTCAAGCAAGAATACTGGAGTGGATTGCCATTTCCTTCTCCAGGGGATCTTCCTGACCCAGGACTTGAACCCAGGTCTCCTGCATTGCAGGCAGATTCTTTATGAACTGAACTACGAGGGACTCCCTTTCACAGGTTAGAGGCAAAGAAAAGAGACTTATTTGTTAAATTTCAGTCATCAAGAGCAAAGTTGTGTCTTTTCGCTCAGTCGTGTCTGACTCTTTGTGGCCCTGTGGACTATAGCCTGCCAGGCTCCTCTGTCCATGGGGATTTTCCAGGCAGGAATAGAAGTGTGTTGCCATTACCTTCTCCAGAGGCTCTTCCCAACCCAGGGTCTGAACCTGGGTCTCCTGCATTGCAGGCAGATTGTTTTACCACTGAGCCACCACAGAAGCCCCAAAGCAAAGTTAATCATTCTTAAATGTTTGAATATTTCCAAATATTCCCTTTCGTTTGGCAGATTCAATTCACATAATGAATTGATTTCTGCTTTAGGGGCAATCTACTTGATAACCCATTCTCTGTGGCATTTTTGTCTTCTATTCCACATAGAAAGTTCCCTGAATTTGCCCCAAGTATTCTAAGCACAGGAAAGCAACAACACCTAGTAAGTGTCTGGGGCCCCCTCATTCCCTGTCATTCTGCCTCATGATGTGCACTCACAGTCCCTGGAGCGTTACCTGGCCTAAACTGTCTTGTCACTGTCTTTTTGCATATTTCTGGATCTCACTCTCCCAAAGCCATTCAGACCTATCTTTGCTTCCCTCACCTCCTGTCTGCTCTGCACAGGAGCTCTTCGTGGCTCCCTTCCTGCACTCAGTTCTGACTCCTCTCACCTCGCCTCACCCAACCCTTACCCTCCCTGGCAGGCTCCTTACTGAAGGCATCCCAGGATGGACCCTTCAGCCATACTTGTATTCTGTGCTTTTTTAAAAAAAATACAAATTTGTTTAATTGAAGGATAATTATTTTACAATATTGTAGTGAGTTTTGCCATAGAATCATCCATGGGTGTACATGTGTCCCCCATCCTGAACCCCTCTCCCACCTCCCTCCCCATCCCATCCCTCTGGGTCATCCCAGTGCACCAGCCCCGAGCATCCTGTCTCATGCATCAAACCTGGACTGGCGATTCGTTACACATATGATAATTTACATGTTTCAATGCCATTCTCCCAAATCATCCCAACTTCACCCTCTCCCACAGAGTCCAAAAGACTGTTCTTCACATCTTTGTCTCTTTTGCTGTCTTGCATACAGGATTATCGTTACCATCTTTCTAAATTCCATATATATGCATTAGCATACTCTATTGGTGTTTTTCTTTCTGGCTTACTTCACTCTGTATAACAGGCTCCAGTTTCATCCAGAACTGATTCAAATGCATTCTTTTTAATGGCTGAGTAATATTCCATTGTGTATATGTACCACAGCTTTCTTATCCATTCGTCTGCTGATGGACATCTAGGTTGCTTCCATGTCCTGGCTATTATAAACAGTGCTGCGATGAACATTGGGGTACACATGTCTCTTTCAGTTCTGGTTTCCTCTGTGTGTATGCCCAGCAGTGAGATTGCTGGGTCATATGGCAGTTCTATTTCCAGTTTTTTAAGGAATCTTCACACTGTTCCCCATAGTGGCTGTATTAGTTTGCATTCCTACCAACAGTGTAAAAGAGTTCCCTTTTCTCACTGTTTGGGAGAGGGGATGAATTTTACTCAATCCAGCCAATTGGACTTTTAGTTCCTAGGAATCTGGAATTAAGCCTCAATGTGTGTGTGTGTGTGTGTGTGTGTGTGTGTGTGTGTGTGTGTGTGTGAACACAGTAGACCATAGCCCACCAGGCTTGTCTGTCCATGGAATTTTCCAAGCAAGAATACCAGAGAGAATTGCCATTTGCTTCTCCAGGGAATCTTCCCGACCCAGGGATCAAACTCGCATCTCTTGCTTCTCCTGCGTTGGCACACAAATTCTTTACCACTAGAGCCACCAGATCACCGCTCAAATCTGCTAGGCGGTAGGATGGGGCCTGGGAGGGCCACAGCTGGCCTGTGAGCCCAGAGGTAGAGGAAGCAGGTACTTTAGAGAAGCGTGAAGCACAGAGCAGGACTGGGAGGCTCTGAGGGGTGGCAGAAAGCCAGGCTTGTGGGAGCTCCCTCCTGAGATCAGCCTGGCCGCAGGTCCTGGCTTTGCCCTTGTCTGCTTACACTGGGGATTTCTATGTCTCATACCCTAACGCTTGCTGCTCTCCACTGCACATTTAATTTGGTGGGAGGATTTAGCAGACAGCATCTGCCCCCATCTTAACCACGGCTTTATTCTGACTCCAGTTTTGCCACCTCAGGAAGAAATCTGATCTAATTTGTTCTGTAGTGTTATGGGTTAAATTATGTTCCCCAAATTCATATGTTGAATTGGTTCCTCAGAATGTAACTATATTTGGAAACAGGACCTTTAAGAGGTAATTATGTTCAGATGAGGTCATAGGTTGGGCCCTAATCCAATGTGACTGGTTTCCTTTAAGAAGAAGAGATCCAGACAAGCACAGAGGAAGGATCATGGGAGGACCATAGTAAGACACAGGGAGGACACAGGGACAAGGGGAGACCTACACAAGGCCTGTCTGTGTGTAGACAGACCCTCCACACCAAGGAGAGCGGCCTCCAGAGAAGCTGCTCCTGCAGACCCTTTGATCTTGGACTTCCAACCTCCAGAACTATGAAATAATAGCTGCGTGGCTCCTCTGTGTGGCTTCCACCTTCTCCTGCCTTACAGGCCCCACCAGTGGCCTCAGTGGTACAGTGCTCTCCTGAGTGGGGCACAACACCATTGCCCTTAACTGACATACCCACTGAGAGGACATTCCCCTACTCGCCTTACAAACACCCCTCATCAAACATTGTGTTTGGATCCCTAACTCACCCATCACCTCATTTCCTTGCTCTTCTTTGCAACACAATTCCAGAGTTCATTGAATTCTCTCCCTCGCTTCCCCTCCCTCTTCTCCCTATTTTTATTTGATATTAGATTTTCAGTTGTATTTTACTGTATTTAACTTTCCAAGGAACTTTAGACCCCAGAGCTCAGTCCTCAGCACCTGTCCCCAACCTCCCTGCACTCTTGGTGTCCTCAGTCACCCCTCCACGGCCAGGGGCCACCACATCCATCTCAACCCTCACCTCCCTCCCAAACTCCAGACACTCCTGTCCACAGTTTTGCAATGTCTCAGAGAGTCTGTGGGACATCTCTCACTCAACACCCCCACCCCTGCCCCCTGTTCCTTCCCCAGGAACCAGCCCTATCTCCTGTCTTGCTGCCTCTGCTGAGGGCAGCTCTGGGCAGAGTTCCCTTAAGCTACATCAACCTTAACTTCTTTCTCTCTCCCAGACCCAACTTACCACCTGCAGGAAGTCTCGTTGGTTCTACCCTCAAGATTGAAGAGACAGACCCTCCTCACCTGCTCCGCTGTACCCCCATCTGAGCCACCACCCCGTCTCAGTGATCACATTTCTTTTCTGAAGATCTTCCTACTGCTGCTCTCCATGCGCGCTGCCGACACAGCAGCCGGCATCCACCACGTCTCCTCTGCCCCAAATCCCCCAAGGCATTCGTCTCACTCAGGGCAGAAGCCAAGTCCTATGGCACCCATGGGGCCCCACGTCCCCAGCTGGCTTCGACCTTTGACCCATCTCGAATCTCCTTCCCTTCACTCTCCTTTTGATCCACCAACACTGGCCTCCCCTGTTGACCCTGCAGGCCAGACAAGCTCCCGCCTCAGAACACGCCCTGGCTCCTCTGGCTCTTGCCTGGAAGCCCTTCCCTAGGGACTTGTTGGCAAACCCTCTCACCGCCAGCAGTCTGGGCTCCATGGGGCCTGCCAGGCCTCCCCTTTAACACTGTAGCCTGACCACCCCACTGTGCCCCACCCCTTCCGTCCAGCACACCTTCTGCCTCCAAACGCACTCTTCACTCTCCTTGCTTGTTATGAGTAAGCTCATCACTTTTCTCACCCCTGTGCTGGAATGTAAGCCCCAAAAGGACCCTGTGTTCCCTGATGCTACCCAAGTTCCCAGGGCAGTGCCCAGCACCAAGCATGTGCCCAGTAATACTGGGTGAACAAGTGAGCAGGGCTCCTCCCTGAGCCCACCTGCCACTGTCCCCTGTTGCCTGGAGCCTGAGCCCCCTGCCCTGTGGAGACCCTCAGGGGAGGAGTTCCTCACCCGAGGGGACCAGGAGCTGTTTACACAGTCTGGCTTGACACCCCCGCCTGGGAGCACCTGCCCAAGTTCAGGTCCACCCCAGCCCCACGCTGATGGCACCAGCAGGCTTGTAACTGCAGTACATCCTGACTCATCTACTGATCTTTTGAAAAACCCTACAACACTGCTTTTAGTTTATTTCATTTCCCCCACCCACATGCCTATTGGGTCAAGTTCAGATGTACAGGTCTGTGAGCCCACTTCCAGCTGGGCGCCGCCTGGACCACAGCTGTCTGCACACCTCCATTGCTGCCATCTCTGCCTGTCACCTGTCCCACTTCTGTCCCCTCGTCCATCCATCCTCCCAGAATGATCACACTTCAGACTAAACAATATTTATCCTTGAAAGCCTAACTCAAACCCTCCCCCACAACCCTTCCAGCACTCTGGCCCACATGTACCTGCCTTTTCTTTTTGAACTGTCATAATTATAACTGGGGGCTTCCCTGGGGACTCTGTCAGTAAAGAATTCGCCTGCAATGCGGGAGACTTGGGTTTGATCCCTGGGTTGGGAAGATCCCAACCTGGAGGAGGGCGTGGCAACCACACCAGTATTCTTGCCTGGAGAATCTCCATGGACAGAGGAGCCTGGTGGGTTGCAGTGCATGGGGTAACAAAGAGTCGGATACGACTGAGCATCTGAGCACAGCTTAGCACAACTACAATTGAGAGCTGCTTCTGATTTAAAGCCAGATCAATGCAGTGGGAGATTAAGCTCAGTAAACCTTTTTTTGTTTGGAAACCTAAAAGAGACTTAGAATCATGTCTTGCTCTCTACCACATATATTGCATTTAAAATTTTCTGTTGACCTCTTAATTGTCCACCCCAGCATTTTGACACTTTTTATTGCCTTCCTGTCTATTCTTTGTGTGTTCTGTCTTTCAAACGAGGCAATAAGTTTCTTGAGCGTAAAGGCTGTTTCACAGAGCAACACCTTAATTAGAAATTTCTTAGGAGCATGGTTCATTTATTCAAAGTCAACTATGTTCAAAAATAAAAACAAAACATCTTCATAAATCATTCTAAGCAGAGCCTCCTGGTTTCAGCTGCAAGTCAGAAATATGTTAGTGCGGTGTCTGCTCCCTACCCATTCTGGTCAGCTCGGCTCGCTTAGCGGGTGTGGGAGTCTGGGAGGTTCCTGCAGACACCTGGAGCCTCTTGGTGCTCCTTCTCACTCTCTGAAGTGCCTCGTGGGCTAACCTCTGGGACCCACCTCCAGCTCCCCACCCCACAACCAAGTCTGGAGCAGAAGATCCAAGTGAATTGAAACCCATTTCCTCAGCCTTGTATACACTATACTAAAAAGTATGAGATTTTTTTTTTTTTCTTGAAAGCAGAGGTTTTTCTCTGTGTTCTTCATCAGTGTTTCCTGTAACCTATAATAGAGCTTGAAAAAAGTATATACTCAAAAAAGTCTTTGCCGAATGGGTGACTCAGCTTACTGGAGATTTATAGTTTGAACCCTATATCCCCAATTACTCAATGAAATGCTCAGGAATGGTCAGTTATCTTCATGGGGAGAAATGTTCTCCCTCCCATTACCTCCTTACACAAAAACAGCTCAGAAATTACCCCTAGGCCTGTTCACCTGATCCTGCAGCTAGCCTAAGGGAGCTGATTCCCGGACATTTCCTCATGGTCACCTGCCCAGCTCGCTGCCCCATCCTCGAAGTAGGACAAGCTGTGACTGTGTCCCCTTCTCGTCACCAACCTCATCAGGCTCATCAGGCCCTCTGTCTCAAGCCCTTTTCTCTCCAGGGCTTTCCATCCCTCATCCCTACAGAGGTCAAACCTTTCTTCTGTTCTGCCATGCTTAACATTGCCCCAGCTCTGCACTCATTTCCTTCCTAGGACCTCCAGACATAGTGCATCTTGTGTCCAGCACATTGGCCCCCTTGGTATTGGATGCAGGAATTTTTCTTAGTATAATCTCTCTTTTCTGACATCCTAGAACATCCTGGATTCTCTTCCTGGTTAAGAAGTTTCTAAAAAGACATTCTGTCTGAGGATGAAGCATCTTTGCTAACAGAGGTATGGATAATTTACATGCTTTTTTAGAACTTCCCAAGAGATTAGATCCAGAGCAAAAAAAAGTTCTGTGGAGCTGAGCTTAATCCTTGGCAGTTTTGAGGACAGACACCCCACAGAGCACATTTTTGTGTCCTCTTCACTTGTTAGAGAAGTTCTGAACCTAACAGAGACCTGTAGTGAACACGTGTTCAGTAACTGATAGACTGCCTGCCTGCCAGCCAGCCGAGAATGCCAGATGTTTCTGCCTGGCGACAAGGTCTGGGTTTTTGCTTTTTGGGGATTTTTTTTTTTTAGGAAAAATTATGATTATTTTCACTGCAATTATCCTGCAAATTTCCGTCATTTTTCCTTTATTGTTTTTTTCTCCCAACTTTTCACCTTGAAAAAATTTTAAATATAGACAAAGTTGAAAGAATGGGATAGTAATCTCATTATGGTCTCCACCTGGATTCAATAATTAATGTTTTTCCATATGTGGTTTCTCTCTATATATTTATGCCTGTGGCCTGCTCAGTTGCTTCAGCCATGTCTGACTCTTCTCTGTCCATGGAATTCTCCAGGCAAGAATACTGGAGTGAGTTGCCATGCCCATCTCCGGAGGATTTTCCTAACAGAGGGATCGAACCCATACTTTTCTGTGGCTTCTGCGTGGCAGGCTGATTCTTTACCGCTGAGCCCCTGGGGGAAGATACATATTTAAACCTCTCTCTATAAAATAACTCTCTCTCTAAATATAAATACTTCTTTGCTGGCCCATTTGAAAGTAAGTTGCAGACATCATGACACTTCACCCCTTAAGCATTTCAGGCTACATCTGCTAAGAATGAGAACATTTGTCTACGTAAGTACAACAGCATTATCAGAACTAAAAATTAACAATCATGTCAAAATATGATCTAATATTCCTTCATTTATTCTTAAATTGGAGATGTTTGCCTTTTGATTACATAATGACTTTGTTTTCATAAATTGCATTTCAATTCTTTTTCCCTACAAGTCCACTACATTTTATAGGGATAGGAAAGACCTATAGTTCACAGAAAACCACTGAAGTCTCTGGTTCTGGGATCGTAAGGCGTTAGGCTCGAAAGGTGAGTTGTGTCCAGAACAGGCCACATCTGTCCTTAAGCAGGTTCTGGGGAAGGGTTGCTTTGGGCCCCTGAGAGCTGCCCAGGCCCAGGGGGCTGTCAGAGACTCTGAGCCCTACAGCTACGCAGTGTAGAACCTGCTCTCGCTTCAGTCTGCATCTAGTGTCCTTTACATACTTGCCTTACCGAATTTAAACACAGTAAATGAGCCAGCTCCCCTCTTGCCAATTCTGACTCAGTAGGTGTGGGGTGGGAATCTCAGGAAATTGTATTTTTACAAAGTTCTCCAGGATTAGAAATCTGGCAGGGGGAGGGGGAAATGGAAAATCCCCCATGACACTGTCTGCCCACACAACACTTCTCTCTATATCTTATGTGTATGTGTTTGTGGGTTTTGTAAGATGATTCCAATTATCTTCAAATGTGAGTGTTGTATAAACTATAAATAAATGAGTGACTTCCCCAGCACACCCATGCACATGTTCCCATCTTGGGACTCTGCAGCTAAGGGAAGAGGGGGTATCGCTGTGAGCCTAGAGTGAATGGCCTGGGTCTTCACTTGGCCCTGCTATATTCTAGTTGCATGGATGGTTTAGAAAACTTACCTGAATTCTCTGAGCCTCAGGCAGTCCTCTGAGATGAACAGAGTGATAACTCATGAGTACTCAGTGAGCTGTGCCTGTGTAAGCACTCTGTGAGAGTTGGAAGTCTGTTCACCCAGAGTCCAGGTCTATATAACGGGCCGCCAAGGCAAGTGCACCAGGGGTTTATATATCTTGGGAACTGAGAGGTCTCCCAGGAGAAGCCCATTGTAAAACAGGGCAGCCACCATGGGCTGGAGGAGAGGACGGGAAGAGGACTTCTGAGGTTAGGGAAGCAGCTGCTGATCATCAGAAGGTTCTCCTCCCCACCCAGGATGTGCAATACAAGAGTGGACAACAACGATTGTCATCTCTGAGGAGTGTGGACAAGACAAAGGCCCTTAGCAACTCTGGGGCAGCTTGCCCCATGTTGGCAACAGCAGAGATTGCCCTGGGGGCACCCCTCCCCTGGAATGGGTTTCCTGGTACTCTTGGGTGCAAGGATTCACACAGGCAGGAGGCGAGTTACAAGCACATGCTTGGTTGACAACAGCATGATCATGGGGATGTCCTCCTTGTCCCAGGCACTCCTGGAGAAAGAACCATCCAGAAGGAAAGGAGCTATTGTGCCAGCTCCCAGCTCTAGTCTGGAGCTCCTGTCCAGGAGAGGCTGGGGGTGGGCTCCAGCACAACGATGGACAATGACGAGCAGGAAGAAGCCCCTGGGCAGCTGGCCCTTCACCCCCCGTGGCCTGCCGTTCCCCTAGTGTGGGGCAAGGAGGCTGTGCAGACACTTCTGGGCTGCTCTGTTCTCTGCTCGGTGGACTGCCAGGGCCAGCAGGGAAGGGAAGACAGCAGTGCTGAGGGGGTTCTGGACAGAGGCTGATGAGCCAGGCTGTTTCACTGAGGCTTTAGATGCCAAAAAAGAGTCAGTGATTCCTCCTCCTTTCTGTTTAACTGAAGCATAACTTGCATATAGGTAATGCATCTATCATAGCTTTCCAGTCCATCAGACTTTTTCAGAAACTCAGTGGCTCCCGCAGCCAGCACCCAGATCCAAAGCCAAAAGGTCCTCAATTTCCCCAAAGACTGCTTGCTGAGCTGCCTTGGGCAGGTAACACAACAGCACTGGGCCTCATGGTAAAACTGGAATAATCATAGTGTTTACTTTATCAGGCTGTTCTGAAGATCAGTAATAATCATGGAAAATAATATACAAATAGCACTTGGAACAATGCCTGGTGTGTAATAAGCACGTCGGTAATGTTTATATTTATAGGGCAATCGAATTCTTTAACCTAAATCACAATGATGAATAATTTCTCAGTCTCAGCTCAAGTCAGGAAATTTCTGGGAAGATTATGGGAGGTGGTCAACATACGTATCCACTGGGTATGGGAGGGACAGTAGTCCTCGACTCACTGTGGATGGGACTGGTATACTTCTAAGTGTCCCCTCGCCTTAAAGCCAGCTCATGGTAGGACACGGGCAGCAGACTTTAATGTCTGCTTTTTACAACGTGTGTTAGTCAGTCGTGTCCAGCTTTTCGTAACCCCACAGACCGTAGCCTGCCAGGCTCCTCTGTCTACGGGATTCTCCAGGCAAGAATATTGGAGTGGATTGCTATTCCCTTCTCCAGAGGATCTTCCCAACCCAGGGATGGAACCCTGGTCTCCTGCACTGCAGGCAGATTCTTTACCATTTGAGCTACAGGGAAGAATTTTTATAGGAGCCTCAACATCCATGGATGGGGAACCTGGCAGACTGCAGTCCATAGGGTCGCAAACAGTGGGACATGATTGAAGTGACTCAGCACACACTGTATAAACGCACTTCAAATTTTAGAGGTAAATAGTTCTTGTTATTCAATTTCAGTGAATAATATTCTGGTCCCATCTAAGAAGTTAAAATTTTGTTTTTCTATTCTTTCCTAATTGGATGTTTTCCCCCTACTAAAATAGTTTAGGAAAAGGAAAACTGAACAATCAGATTATAAAAAAAAGAAAAAGAGGTTCTGTTGCATAAAGACACATATTTCAGCAAATTGTACAGGGTTCCTGACACCTCTGCCAACAGCAGCTGGGACAGTGAATGGCTGCAGAAATATCTCCATTTCATTGACGTGTTGCTGTAAGTAGGCACTGTTCCTGCAGTACTGAACACTCAAGAAAAGCGCCCTAAGGGCTTCCGGCAGGAGAAGATGACCCAGAAGAATGACTACCGCAGAGCCGCCTAGGCTGAGCCAAGGACAAGTCAGCACTTTAGGAGAGTTGGCACTCGGCTTATTACCCAGAGAAACACAGGACATGTGTACAAGCAGGTGTAGGTGCGAGTGTGGCAGGAAGGTAGACACGGGTGAAAGGAAGGGAAAGGAGAGTTCTGCCCGTGCGAGCTGCCTCAGGAACCAAGATACAGTGAAATTTAGAGGCCTGAGCTGGGTAGCTTTACTCAAATGGTTTCAGGGTTCTGTATCTGTCTTCATTCGCAAAATGCAGCAGATCCTCAGGCTCTAGCACACTGTCAGTTCAATCGTTTTTTAAAGCAAATAAATCAAGCTTATAGGAAAGTTGGCAAAACAATTCTTACGTGCTCTTCACCTAGACTTATCACCTCCAGATATTGAGCATTTTGCTGCAGCTGTTTTATTGTCCTGCATCTACACTCGTCCTGAACTTCTGAGGGTAGCTGTGTGTATCAGGCCGCTTTAACCTTTGACACTTCAGTTGCTAATTCCTAAGAACAAGGCTTTCCTATGTAGTCATGCCATAGCTCTCGCAGTCAGAAAATCTCACCCCCACGCGTGCGGGCAGTGTTGTACGGCTGAGCTATGTTGCTGCCTATCCTGCATGCCTCATACACTTTCATTAATTGTTCTTGTCACATTCTTAGCCCCTCACAGAGGATCATGGGCTCAATAGTCATCCTGTCTGTCTCCTCAGGTCCACTAGTCTGGACCAGCTCTTGGCCCTTTCCTTGTCTTGCATAATAATGACATTTCTGAAGAACACAAGTCAATTATTTTACAGACTGTTCTTCAATTTTGTTTCTTTCAATATTTATTCACTGTGAGATTCAAGTTGTGTATCCTTGGCCAGAATACTAAAATGGCATTTTGTGTCTTCCTCAGGGCATTTGTGCAGACGCAGGATATCCACTTGACCCTCATTGAGTGAGTCATCTGATCCCCTCGCCAAGGTGTTGCCCAATCTCTCCACTGTACAGTTACTAGTCTTCCTCTGTAACTAACAAGTATTCTGACAAAAGACATTAGAAACATCCTCCTTCTCATCCAGCCTTCCTGTTCCTCCTGCCCCCACCACACACACTTGAATGTCTACTAATGAGTCTTCTCCAGCCAACCATTACTATGATGGTTGCAAAACACTGACTTTTAACGTCACCTTCCCTTCACTTTTATCAGCTGGCATTCTATGGAAAGAAAGAGCCCTCTCATCTCCTCCATTTGTTTATCTATTAATTACCAGCATGTACTCTTGGATTTCCATTTTATTCAGTATTTATTTTGACACATATGTGTCCTAGATTTAGACAATGGGCCCTTCAAGCTGGCCCCTGTGACCTTTTACCCCTATCTCCCCAAACTGAAACTCTGTACCTTACTTTCTATTACCAGATGTTCTCGGCTCACCTAGTACCATCTCGGCTCCAGTCTAGATGTGGGAAATTCTTCAAGAGATGGGAATACGAGACCACCTTATCTGCCTCCCGAGAAATCTGTATGCAGGTCAAGAAGCATGAGTTAAAACTGGACATGGAACAACAGACTGGTTCCAAACTGGGAAAGGAGTACGTCAAAGCTGTATATTGTCATCCTGCTTATTTCAGTTATATGCAGAGTACATTTTGCGAAGTGCCAGGCTGGATGAAGCACAAGCTGGATTCAAGACTGCTGGGAGAAATAGGAATAGCCTCAGATATGCAGATGACACTACCCTTATGGCAGAAAGTGAAGAAGAACTAAAGAGCCCCTTAATGAAAGTGAAAGAGGTGAGTGAAAAAGTTGGCTTAAAACTCAACATTCAGAAAACTAAAATCCCATCTGGTCCCATCACTTCAATGGCAAATATATGGGGAAACAGTGGAAACAGTGACAGACTTTATTTTGGGGGCTCTCAAATCACTGCAGATGGTGACTGCAGCCATGAAATTAAAAGACGCTTGCTCCTTGGAAGAAAAGCTATGACCAACCTAGACAGCATATTAAAAAGCAGAGACATTATTCTGCCAACAAATATCTGCCTAGTCAAAGCTATGGTTTTTCCAGTAGTCGTGTATGGATGTGAGAGTTGGACTGTAAAGAAAGCTGATCACTGAAGAATTGATGCTTTTGAACCGTGGTGTTGGAGAAGGCTCTTGAGAGTCCCTTGGACTGCAAGGAGATCCAACCAGTTCATCCTAAAGTAAATCAGTCCTGAATATTCATTGGAAGGACTGATGCTGAAACTGAAGCTCCAAACTTCGGTCACTTGATGCGAAGAACTGACTCATTGGAAAAGATTCTGATGCTGGGAAAGATTAAAGGCAGGAGGAGAAGGGGACAACAGAGGATGAGATGGTTGGATGGCATCACCGACTCAATGGACATGAGCTTGAGTAAGCTCCAGGAGTTAGTGATGGACAGGGAAGCCTGGTGTGCTGCAGTCCATGGAGTTGCAAAGAGAAAGAGTTGGACACGACTGAGCAACTGAGCTGAACTGAGGCTCCAGTCACGGATCAATTGCTGCTCCAAGGAAACTTTCTTGGGATGGAAAATGGGATTTAGAAACCAAGATCTAGTTGCAAGATGTACTCATTTATGCCAAGATATTGTTGCTCTGGTTCTTTCAATGGACAGACCTAGGAAATATGTACATACATGAATATGGTATATGTAGAAATGTTTGTTTATATGTGGACATAAAGATGAGCGTAGACAAGTGTATATATATTTATAAAATAATGAGTTCGCACTGTTCTAATTCCACATCTACTCCAAGTAATCTCTGCCTTCCCTCATTCCACACTGTATCTCCTTTCTTCCATAATGAAAACCCTAGATCCCTGAAACAATACATTTTCTGATTTGCTCAATGGCACAATGTGCATAAAATATTTCGATTGTGACAACCATGACACTATGAAGAAGAAGCATAGAGAAGAGTTCAAGAATTGTCTGGAGTCCGTTTTCTAGGCTGAGGGTGTATAGCCTAAGTACTTTGTTTAAAAGTTATACATATTAATCCCTTTATCCCCTTTCAATCGGATTATGTTATCCATTCACAATATAGTTGGGTTCAGGCATTTCTCTTTGGATTCAGTTTTTAGTGATCCCGTCATAGTTTTGTTGATTTTATTTTACCTTTGAATATGTAGGACATTAACATGTTTCCAGGACTTCTCTGGTGGCTTAGACAGTAAAGAGTCTGCTTGCAATGCGGGAGACCTGGGTTCAATCCCTGGGTCAGAAACATTCCCTGGAGAAGGAAATGGCAATCCACTCCATTAGTCTTGCCTGGAAAATCCCATGGATGGAGGAACCCGGCAGGCTACAGTCCATGGGGTCACAAAGAGTCAGACATGACTGAGTGGCTAACACAGAAAACATGCTTCCAGGATCAAGCCTAGGAGAAAGGCATCAGGTCTTACACTCTCCTGTTCCTCTCTCTCTTCCTCCCACTCCTTACAGGTAACTCATTTCATTATCTTCTGCTTTGTCATTGATGTGTCAGTTGCCAAAATAAACCGATATTTGTATGTTTTCTTATTTGCCCTTCTTTCTTATATAAAAGTAGCATGTAATATATAAGCTATTGTATTTTGCATTTAATACTTCATTTAATGTTTAATAACATATCCCAGAAGTCATTCCATATCTGTTCATAAAAGGCTTCCTTATTCTTTCTTATAGCCCTACCAACAGAGTTCTTGTCATGCTTTCCAATTTTTGCCAGTTTGTTGGGGGGATAAATAGTATCTCTGTAGTTTTACTTTGCAACTCTTTTCCGAGTAAAGTGGAACATCTCTTCACATGTTTACAACTCATAAGCTCTTTCCTGTGAATTGTCTGTTTATGTGTTTTGTCCTTCTTAATATTTAAGTTCTTACTATATGAAGGATATTACTTTGCTCCTTTATCTATGCTAGGTGTGGACATAATTTCTTCCATTTGTCATGTCTTTGTATTGTGTAAAATGTACATAACACAAAATTTACCATTTGAATCAGCTTCAAATGTACATTTCAGGGACATTAAACATATGCACATTGTTCTGGACCACCATCCATCCCCAGAACTTTGTCATCTCCCCAAACTGGAACTCTGTACCAGTTTCCCCATTTCCCCTCTCCCAGTCCCAAGTAACTACCAAGTAACTACCCTTCTTTCTCTTTCTGTGAATTTGACTTGTCTAGGTACTTCATATAAGTGGGTTCATAGTATCTGTCTTTTTATGCCTGGTTTATTTCACTTAGTATCATGCTGTATCATTCAAAAAACTAAGATCATGGGGTCCAATCCCAACATTTCATGGCAAATAGATGGGGAAACAGTGACAACACTTTATTTTGTTGGGCTCCAAAATCACTGCAGATGGTGACTGCAGCCATGAAATTCAGTCAGTTCAGTTCAGTCGCTCAGTCGTGTCCTACTCTTTGCGACCCCATGAATCGCAGCATGCCAGGCCTCCCTGTCCATCACCATCTCCCGGAGTTCACTCAGACTCACGTCCATCGAGTTCGTGATGCCATCCAGTCATCTCATCCTCTGTCGTCCCCTTCTCCTCCTGCCCCCAATCCCTCCCAGCATCAGAGTCTTTTCCAATGAGTCAACTCTTCGCATGAGCTGGCCAAAGTACTGGAGTTTCAGCTTTGGCATCATCCCTTCCAAAAAATCCCAGGGTTGATCTCCTTCAGAATGGACTGGTTGGATCTCCTTGCAGTCCAGGGGACTCTCAAGAGTCTTCTCCAACACCACAGTTCAAAAGCATCAATTCTTCGGCGCTCAGCCTTCTTCATAGTCCAACTCTCACATCCTTACATGACCACAGGAAAAACCATAGCCTTGACTAGATGGACCTTAGTCGGCAAAGTAATGTCTCTGCTTTTGAATATGCTATCTAGGTTGGTCATAACTTTTCTTCCAAGGAGTAAGCGTCTTTTAATTTCATGGCTGCAGTCAACATCTGTGGTGATTTTGGAGCCCCAAAAATAAAGTCTGACACTGTTTCCACTGTTTCCCCATCTATTTCCCATGAAGTGATGGGACCGGATGCCATGATCTTCGTTTTCTGAATGTTGAGCTTTAAGCCAACTTTTTCACTCTCCTCTTTCACTTTCATCAAGAGGCTTTTTAGCTCCTCTTCACTTTCTGCCATAAGGGTGGTGTCACCTGCATATCTGAGGTTATTGATATTTCTCCCAGCAATCTTGATTCCAGCTTGTGTTTCTTCCAGTCCAGCGTTTCTCATGATGTACTCTGCATATAAGTTAAATAAGCAGGGTGACAATATACAGCCTTGATGTACTCCTTTTCCTATTTGGAACCAGTCTGTTGTTCCACGTCCAGTTCTAACTGTTGCTTCCTGACCTGCATACAGATTTCTCAAGAGGCAGGTCAGGTGATCTGGTATTCCCATCTCTTTCAGAATTTTCCACAGTTTCTTGTGATCCACACAGTCAAAGGCTATGGCATAGTCAATAAAGCAGAAATAGATGTTTTTCTGGAACTCTCTTGCTTTTTCCATGATCCAGCGGATGTTGGCAATTTGATCTCTGGTTCCTCTGCCTTTTCTAAAACCAGCTTGAACATCATGGAGTTCACAGTTCACGTATTGCTGAAGCCTGGCTTGGAGAATTTTGAGCATTACTTTACTAGCGTGTGAGATGAGTGCAATTGTGCAGTAGTTTGAGCATTCTTTTGCATTGCCTTTCTTTGGGATTGGAATGAAAACTGACTTTTCCCGTCCTCTTGCCACTGCTGAGTTTTCCAAATTTGCTGGCATATTGAGTGTAGTACTTTCACAGCATCATCTTTCAGGATTTAAAAGACGCTTACTCCTTGGAAGAAAAGTTATGACCAACCTGGATAGCATATTCAAAAGCAGAGACATTACTTTGCTGACAAAGGTCTTTCTAGTCAAAGCTATGGTTTTTCCAGTAGTCATGTATGGATGTGAGAGTTGGACTATAAAGAAAGCTGATCACCAAAGAATTGATGATTTTAATTTGTGGTGTTGGAGAAGACTCGAGAGTCCCTTGGACTGCAAGGAGATCCAACCAGTCCATCCTAAGGGAGATCAGTCCTGGGTGTTCATTGGAAGGCCTGATGTTGAAGCTGAAACAACAATACTTAGGCCACCTGATGCAAAGAGCTGACTCATTGGAAAAGACCTGATGCTGGGAAAGATTGAAGACAGGAGGAGAAGGGGACGACAGAGGATGAGATGGTTGGATGGCATCACCGACTCGATGGACATGAGCTTGAGTAAGCTCCAGGAGTTGGTGATGGAAAGGGAGGCCTGGTGTGCTGCAGTCCATGGGGTTGAAAAGAGTTGGACACAACTGAATGAACTGAACTGATCATGGTGTAACTTATGCCAAAATTTCCTTTCTTTTAAAAGTCAAATATTCCCCTCTATGTCACATTTCATTCACACATTGATGAACATTGATGAACATCAACATTCATTCATACGTTGATGGAGACTGGGTTGCTCCCCTGTCCTGGCTATTGTGACTAATGGTGCCGTGAACACAGGAGCACTGTTCAAGCCCTTGCTCTCACTCCTTTTAGGTATGTACCCAGGAGTGGAGGTGCTGAATCATATGGTAATTCTAGGTTTAATTTTTTTAAGGAATAGGAGTTCCAATTTCTCCACATCCTTTTCAATGTTTGTTATGTTTTGGGATTTTTGTTGTTGTTTAAAAAGAATAGCCATACTAATGGATGTGAAGTGATATCTCATTCTGGAGTTTCTTTTTTGCATAATCAGTGTTGGAGGTAGATTCACATTTGCCCTCGTGGATTTTAGTTGTTGTCACAAGGTCTATTTCATCTTTGCAGTTTCTTTGTCTTTAGACTTCCCCACATCACATCCAGCCTTTCTTCTGACTTCATGTCTACAAACTACAGTGCCTTCAGACCCGCTGCTGTGCACAATGGAGTTGAAGCTTTAGCCATAAAAAGAGTTGGACACGACTGAGAAACTATCACTGACTTATCTCTTGTTTGGGGGAAGCTCATTCTCCAAGAAAGGCATACTTTTTGTACTCAGTTCTCATCTTTGCCTGTAGCCTGGATGCTTTAAAGCTGAACCCAAAAATCCTTGGCTGGTACTTTCTTTCCTTGAGTGTCTTGTGAATACTCTTCTACTGTTGCCTTGCCTAAATATTTATTTCTATAAGTAACTTGATCTTTTTGCCTTTAAAATCTGGTAGTTTTAATAAAATATGTTTTGGAGTTGATTAGCCCACTCCATTCTCCAAGGTATATGGTTGTTGTTGTTTAGTTTCATGTCTGACTCTTTTGTGATCCCATGGACTACGGGCCGCCAAGCTCCTCTGTCCATGGGATTTCCCAGGCAAGAATACTGGAGTGGGCTGCCATTTCCTTCTCCAGGGCATCTTCCCGACTCAGGGATTAAACCTGTGTTTGCTGCACTGCAGATGGATTCTTTACTGCTAAGCCACAGGAAGCCCCTTCCACGGTATACGGAAGTTGATATAAAATTTTTCTCTTGTTTCTGGATTGTTTTCTGGGATTATAGTTTTCCTCCAAGTTTTATTGAGATATGATTGACATATAGCATTGTGCACAGAATAATGGTTTGACTAACATATATTGTATGAGTCCTACAATGTTTAGTTAATATGCATCATCTCATTTAGATACAAAAAAAAAAGGAAAGAAAGAAAGTTTTTTTTTCCTTGTGATGAGAACTCTTAGGAGGCACTCAACAATCTTTAAAAATACCCCATGATAGTGGTAACGCTAGTCATCATGCTGTAGATTACCTCTGAAATGATTGTGTTAATATTAATTCTGCTTCACTGTTTGGTGTTTCAACTTTAGAGGCTCCAGTGATATGTATTTTGGTTTTTCTTTCCTGGCTTTCATCTCAACCACTTATCTCTGAAAGCTTTTTTACTTCTTTATCTTATCCTCAATTTCTTGATGATTTTCTTGCCATTATTCAGTGTTCTTTTACATAATTGTATTTGATATATTCTCTCTTGTGTGTCTTACAATTACTTGTTTCTGGGATAGTTTTGTCTTTATTTTTAATTTCTTGAATCTGATCAACTTCTACTGTAATTCACCCTAATTTTTATATAATATATTCTTAGGTTTTGAATTTCTGATTCTAGTGGTATGTAAACGTGTGTGTGTGTGTGTGTGTGTCTCTCTCTCTGCATCCAAATATAGGAAACTTTGTTCAGCTTGAGAGTTTGACATACAGTGTTACAATTTTTCTCTGCTTTGTAGTTTTATTGATGGAGGATTTTCATCAGTTGAAATGTTATGATTCATCTTATAAGAAATGTATTTTCTTCTTTGCAGTAGCTTTTTATGCAGTTATTTTGATGTTTTAGTGTTACTAGGCATCCTGATACAGGGCTCATGGTTCTAGAATGCCCTCTTCTCTGCACTGTTGTTGTTTAGTCGCTAAGTCATGCCCGATTCTTTGGCAACACCATGGACTGGCTCCTCTGTCCATGGGATTCCCCAGGCAGGAATACTGGAGTGGGTTGCCAGTGCTTTCTCCAGGGGATCTTCCCGACCCAGGGATAGAACCTGTGTCTCTTGCATTGGCAGGAGGTTTCTTTACCACTGAGTCACTTGGGAAGTCTCTTTTCTCTGCATACTGAAGTGCAGTTTTTAATAGATAACCACTCTGAGGGAGGGATTAGTTGTCATTTATTTCTGTGGGATCCTTAATTTTCCTTTTTCAGTTCTTTCTTTCCCTTCACTACCAGCTCTCCAAAGGGCACTGCCATTTCTCTATTTATTTGACACTTTCCAAAACCAAGGCTTCCTCAAGCCTGCCACATCCTGTCCCATTCTCTTTCAGACCTCTTCCCTTGTCCGGTCAAGTACCCAACCTGTGTTCAGTGTTTAGTTCTTGGGGTTGGACTTGCTCTTCATAGAAGGATTTAAGCCTGGGTTACACTTAAGTCCTTGGCAACAGTGGAGGGAGCTCTGTTGGAATATGTCTTTTCTTTATTCTACTTAAGTAATTTGAAGGTCAGTTCATGACATTCACTGTCATAGTAGAGCTGGAGGCTTGTTTGTGTTTGTGTTTTATTGAGGATGTGAGTAGAGATTCAGACGCAGACAGCTGCCTTTATCCTCTGAACTGGGCAGCTCCTGGAATCCCTTTTAAAGTATTAAGCGCTAAGTAACATTCTTTCTTTCCTAGGAACACTGGAAACTTTGCTGTTACAAGGGCATTGTCAAGGTTACTCAGATTCTGTTACAAGACAGATCTGTCTTCTTGCATCTTTAAAGCTGTTACTTGTGCTGCCTCTTCTTTCTTCTAATATCGAAACAACTGCAAAGAAACGATTTTAAAAATACGTGTTGCCTTCCTTTTTCCTCATTTCGCGTTTGATGATATGGGGAGAGAGGTGGGAGGGGGGTTCAGGATTGCGAACTCATGTACACCCGTGGCGGATTCATGTCAATGTATGGCAAAACCAATACAGTATTGTAAAGTAAAATTAAAAAAATAAATAAATAAATAAACGAAAAAGAAAACCCTGCTATTAAGCGCTCTGTTCATCCCCAGAAACATATTCCCTTGAAAAAAAAACCTCTCGGTTTCTACCGCTAGGCCCCCGCCTCTGCGTAAACAAATAAATAAAACAGACACCTGGGGATTAGGGGTGTTTTTGCTGCAAGATTGGTAAGAAAACTGCAGTGAGCAGCAGCCGAGTCTGGTCCTGAAGAGGGGGTTTGCACCAAAAAACTCAGGTCGGTCGGCCAATAAGAGGGAGCCTGCCAGGGGTCTTGGGTGGTCCCGAAGCCTGAGGACCGAGGCGGTAATGCTCTCGCCCGGGCAGCGTGAGGAAGCGGCGACCCGCTGTCCCCGGTGTGGGCGCCCGTGTGTGTGCGCACGTGTGCGCGCCCCGCCCGGGGCCCCGGCGACCACCTGTCACTCACCGCGGCGGCCGGGCGGCGGCCCGCGGAGGCACTCGCCGGGGGGCACCCGAGCCGCCGCCGCCGAGACGCGGTAATCCCCCCTTCCGCCCGCGCCGGGCCCCCGCAGCCGCCGCCGATTGGTCGCCCTTTGCTCCCTGACCCCCTGGCCGCCTCCGCGGCTGCCGCTTCCTGCTCCGGCGCCGCGCGGCGCTCCCGGCCGGGGCGGAGCTCGGGCGCTGGGCGCGTGCCGCCCCCGCCGCCAGCCGCGCCGGGGGAGGAGCCGCCGCGCCCTTCCCCTTCCTCCGCTCCTCCCCGGCCCGCGCCCGCCGCGGCCCCAGGCAGACTCGCGAGCAGCGGCCGCGGCCGGCGGCCGAGTCGGGAGGATGCGGCGGCGCTCGCGGATGCTGCTCTGCTTCGCCTTCCTGTGGGTGCTGGGCATCGCCTACTACATGTACTCGGGGGGCGGCTCCGCACTGGCCGCGGGCGCGGGCGGCGGCGCCGGCAGGAAGGTGAGTGGGGCGCCTGCCCGCGCGGCCCGGCCCCCGGGGTCCCCGGCGCCCCTGCGCCCGGGCCGCGCCGCGAGGCCCCTCGCCCGGACGCACCGCCGGGGACCGAGGGGTCTCCTGGTCCCTCCTGCCCTTCTCCGCCCGGATCTCGGCTCTGGCCATCCGCCCCCGCCTTGGGCCTCGCGACCGAGTCCCTGGGGCCGGGGGCGCCGCCGGCCGCTCGGTGCTCTCCGGGCTCGGGAGGGGGCGACCCCGCGCGGCTCCCGGGGCTGGGGTCGCTGACGCCTCTGGTCGCCCCCTGGCCCCGCTCTCTGCTCCTCTTAATCTGAGTGTCGTCCGGCCGTCGGGAGCCCAGTGCCCTGCGGTGAGAAGTTTGGGGGTGAGAGTATGGGAAAGCACAAAAGGGGGTGGGGGGAAGGGAGAGAGGCGGCTGCCTTTCCGACGTGTCACGTACCTTGGGAGAGAGGAGTCCAAGTTTCTTTTCAGCCCTTTGGAACCAGCCACTGCAGCCCCCCTACCTCCCCCTCCTCGCCGCGCCGCGGGGAGGGGGCAGTTCTGGGTCTCGGCCCGCTTCCCCTGGGGGCGGGGGCGCAGCCAGCCCCGCGCCCGACGGAACAGACCGCCCTGGCGGTGCAGGCGGAAGGCCCCCGCGCCCGGGCGAGGCCGGCCGCCCACACCCCCGACGGTCCCCTCCGTGCCCCGGTGCTCGCCTTGACCGGCTCGGCCGGCCCTTCGGCGCGGCCCCCGGCGCCCGCCTCTCCCAGCCCCTCGCTCCTGTTCAGTGGGGTGGTCCTTCTGCTGAGTGTGTTCTAGATGGGTTCCAAGGGCCGAGGGGTTGGGCCGTGGGGACCGCGTGAGCCGCTCTGCACAGCCAGCCGCTCTAGGAAGGAAATGGAGCGCCTGGGGCGCCTGGCCCTGCGATCCTGCTGGGAGAGCCGGGGGCTCTGGGCGGTGCGCATGCCGCCAGCGGTGTTTGTCGTGTTTGGCAACTACCAGGCTTTGAAAGTGACCCCACACCGTGTAACCCCTATAACTGTGACGGTTAGTGTCAGCGCAAATCCAGGAAATTCTCAGTTAATGAAGGTGGACCATGGGTTGAACTGGAACCAGAGAATGGTATCCTGGAACAAGCAGGACGCTAGTAACTGGATGAGGAGACTGGAGCCCTAAAGTCAGACCGTAAATGTCAACGCTGAGGCCTGGCTACTTCAGAGGTTTCCTTCCGTCCGGCCTTCTTTCCTTCATTCTCAGCGGAAGGTATTAGGTGGAGACAGGTGTCTTATTTGATTCATGGTAAATTTCTTAGGCTATATCTAGAGGGGCAGAGGGAAAAGCCTTCTCATGTACAGAACTGGCCTAGCTTGTTTCTGAGCTGACAGGTTCTCTTAGCCCTGTCTTTTCCCTGTTTTAATCCAAGGAACTGTTATTTAGGTACGTGGAGTTTGTCCATCCTTGAATGGTAAAGAGCGGTGCAAGCAGTGCAGCCCTTTGAAAACTGTGGTCGTATTAAACTGGAATTATTTCAAAAGCTTTGCTTCCCAGCAAATGGTGCTTTCGCAGGTCCATGTAGCCCGGTGTGCTGGTGAGACCTGGCAAAGCTTCCTGCCTTTCATGTGGAAGAAAACCAAACACCCAAGCGGTGCTTTGTGATCCCCTCTCCTTGCGATTGGAAACAGGAACAGGGTTAGCATCTGGAGAGGCTGACTTCTCCCTGGTGGGCTTCAGCTGGTGGATGGTTTTTGAAGGGTCTTCCAGTTGATCCTTCAAAAAAAAAAAAAAAAAACAAAAGTAATAGTCCCAGAACTCCTTGTGGCCACGTGGCAGTAGGAAGGTTCAGAGACCACATAGAAAGAAAATGTGGGAAATGAACAATCGTACATGGATTGATGATTTTGGGATTCTGTTCTTTTAGCAGCAGCAGCAGCCCTTAGAATGGTTTGGCAGTTTGTCAGTTGAAGAAGAGTTGTGTACATGCAATAGTTTTTGAAGTTGGAGAAGACTCGTTAACATGGCTTGGACCTGTATATTAAAGAGAACACCCTAAGACCGTTTCTGGAGGAGTCAATAGAACCTGTGTCCTGAATTTCTTAGTCTAGAATCTAAAACTGCATGGTCTTTTCTCCCTCCTGAGTTGTTTCCATGGATTCAGAGACTAGAAAGTCTCTTCAAATTTAGTTCATCCTTGCGATAAAGGGAAATGTATAGATTTTCTGGCTTGTAAAGTATGGGCGTGAAAATGCTAAGGTAGTATGAGTATATAGGCAGAACTTAAATACTAGCTATAGTTTTTTAGGTGTAAATGGACTTATATTTCTTCTCTCATTTTGTACCATTCAAGTCAAGGCTCTAATTAGTCAATTTCTCTTCACCTTGACATTTTCCACAGGGTACTAGGCTTCAGTATTAGGCTTTGGGGGATTGTTTGTCTGATGGGAGCCTGACTGGAGTTTCTGCTGCTTCAGCACCCAGCCCAGGCTTGTCACTCTGTGCCTTGCCTGTTGAATAACTCCTCTGAGGATGGTTATTCTCCATCTGGTGAAACCCAGAGAACCCACTCACCTCACAGTGCAGGTTTAATCAACTCAGTAGGAGCAGAGGCTGCCCTAATCAGGACTCAATGCTGAAGTTCAGGTTGTATGATCAGTACAACCTGACCGTATGCACACACCTGACCTTTGTGCGTAATATCGCTTGAAATTATATTTTATTTACTTTTGCATAGAATCTTCCCTCCCCCTGTTTCTCTCTTTCCCCCAGATTGATGATTTGCACTTCAAGGATACCTTGCCTTTGAGCATATTAAATACTTTAAAATTTTAATCATGTTAAGCCTCCTCTGGGCCTTGGTATCTTGGCATGATGGAACTGCAGAGAAAGGAAGGGATTTCTGTTGGAATGAAAGTGCCTCTGGGTGAAGTGTGTCTCTTTTGGTTGGCGAGGGAAGGGTTTTCTAGTATGTGAAGAATGGTCTCTCCTGAGAGAGTGTGTGTAGCCCGGGACACATTGTCTGTGCTCCCACACCCTTGGGAGGCAGGGAAGGCGTTCTCGTAGAGCCTGACCAGGGCCTGTCCTTCTGGTCACTTCCCCTTGCCTTTCCTCCGTGAGCAGGTGCTGCAGTCCCTGCCCTGAGGTCCAAGCTGGGCGCCTTTGGGTCAGGTATGGAGGGGGTTTCTAGGAGAGGGGTTGACCTCTTCTTAAGAGTACAGAGGGGCCTCACTTGGCTGGAGTGGGTACGTTTGTAGGGGAATATGAGAATGTACACTTGAAAGAGTTTGGGACTAAATTGTAAAGGGCCTTGAATGCCAAGCTGAGCTGACTTGTTGGTTCATAGTCTGATTGTCCGTAGGGAACCACTGGTGTTTTTGAGCTGGGCAGTAGACATTTAAGAAGAATGGCATGGATCCATTTCTTGGTACTAAGACTAGATGAGCTTTCTACCTCTTTCTGCTTAGTGACCTTTACTAATTTACCAAACCTCTCTGACCCTCAGTTTCCTCATCTTTAGAATAGGGATAGTTCTTATGGCTAAAGACTAGAGGCCGTTAGTAGGTGTTGGCAAATAGTAGGTGCTGAGTAGATGGTGTCTAGGGTGGGGTGCGGGGAGGGAAAAAGCCCAGAATCTTCTTGAAAATATATTGAACTGTCATCTTCTTGTTCTTTAGAGGTTTCCCTTTTTTTTTTTTTAAGTCCTTCATCCATTCCTCCCAGGTTGATTTTGTTGGTTCATTTGGGCCGGTACCATGACCCTGAGTGACATCAAAGACTGCCTTTTTGAGAAGTGGTCTGGGCAACATGCCAGCTCTCTCGTCTCCAGCTGTGGTGTCAGAGTGGGGCTCCTGTCTGTGGGAAGCCACCAGGAGAGTGGGTGCAGGACATATCTTTCTTTGGTGGTTGCTCAGACCAGTGGAGTGCTGCTGATTGTGTCCCTAAGTGGGGCTCCTGTGGTGAGGAGCCGGTGCCCCCCACGACCAGGCTCTAGGCGCCCCTTTCGCCCGCTGCCTACAGGCTTGCTCCTCCTGGCAGGAGGCAAGGTGGCTGTCATCACCCACACGTGGGAGATGAGGCGGAACACAGCGGCTGCCACCTGCTTTCCTGCACATCAGCAGATCTGTGAGCGTGTCCGTGAGGGGTTGAGAAGGAGGCCTAGGCCACACCCTGCCAGCTAGTCAGTTAAATTCCACTTGAAAGGAGGGTTTGGAGTTGAGATCGAGCATGCAGGAGTTGGGGAAAGCCACTGTACAGCCAGAGAATCTGACAAATGGCAAATCTGACAAAGTTTCTCTAGGGAAACTTTTTCTAAAGAAAATATAAGTGTCACTCCTCTGGAGCGACGTGGGGCTCACACATGACAGGAGCAGGCTGTGACCGATGGCGAGAGCTGAGGGGCTCTTTCCCCAGCCCCCTGGTGAGAGTGAGAGAGCCCGCTGTCCCCAGCATGGAGCAGGCTGGCTTGCCTGGGCTCCATCCGGCTCCCGGCATGGGCTCGGGGCGCCTGGGGAGCTGTTAGTTTTGTGTGGAGACTTCAGGCCCCTTTTGAATCTCCCATCCCAGCTCCTGATGGGAGGTGGGTCTCCTGTTTGGATCACGGGGAGAGGTATTTGAGAGGAGGTCGGAAGGAAATGGCAAGCCACTGCAGCGTTCTTGCCTGTAGAATCCCAGGGGCGGCAGAGCCTGGTGGGCTGCAGTCCACGGGGCCACAGAGTCGGACACGACTGAAGCGACTGAGCAGCGGCGGCGGCGGCGGCGGCAGGAGAACAGTTGGGGTGGGGCAAGGGGAGATGTGTATGTGATTACGTATATGAAACTATATATTGTGTGTAATCATGTGAGTTTATACACACACACACACACTCACACTCACACTCACAGTTTACTGTTGCTGCCATTCATGTTTCTGACATCTCTAGGGATTGAGAAGTCACTTTGGGAAGATGTTGATTTCAAGACAGGCAGCGCCCTGCTGCCGGAACCGCTAGCAAATTCAGTGGCATTTGGCTTAGTGGAGGGAGGTGGTAGGCTGCCTGGGTCAGAGACCAGGCACACACAGGAGCTGACTGCCAGGTTCTGGCCAAGATCCGGAAGAGAAGGCAAGGTGTTCCTGGGAGAAATCTGTGAAGTCCCCTAGTGACCCAGCAGAAATCCTGGAGTGAGAAAATAGCCCAAACTGGCCAAGCTCACACCCCCTGTTTGTTCTTCCTCTGTTTTCCCCGTGACCCCTGTCCTGCGACCCAGGCGGATAACGAGGTGGAAGCACACCCACGGCCATGTCACATAGCTCCTGACGGTGGGAGCCTTCCGTAAGGATGCTAAAAGAATGCCCCTCTCTGGAGCCCCTCTGCCCCCACCTGCCCTGCTCCTTCCTCGGGACCCCTGCTCCCTGATCCGCCCCCACTGCAGGGCCTCCCGGCCCTGGCCCCTGTGCCCTTGCCGTGGTTGTCCTTAGGTACGCTGAGCTTGGCTCCTGGAGAGACACTGCCTCAATCAGAGCAGGTGTTGGCCCGGCCTTACTGCCCTGACCTGAAGGGTGGCCTCCCCTTGAGGAAGCCTTTGATTCCAGGCTGCTGCTGCTGGGGATGCCTGTCCCACCGCCGTGGCCTTGGACCCTTGCCACCACGCTGCCTTATGGGGTGGTTCCTTCGCAAGGACCTCCCAGCACCTCCCCTGGCGCCGCCTGGGTGGGACCCGGCACAGGCCAAGTGTGGCGAGGAGCCCTTCTCCATGGGGAGAGTTGCGTTGAGCATGTTGGTGCCAGCCTCCTACAGACACTCCTGCACTCCAAGTAGAGTTGACTTTGTTTTCCTAGCTGTGTGAGGATGCGCTGACCTTGGCCACGCAATTGACCTGAAGGATGAGCCCCCAGTGTGGAGGTTCCAGTAAAACTTGTGCAGTGTATCTGTCCAGTCAGGAAGGAGAGCCTCTCCCACGGGCTTAAAGATCCAACAGGTTGTTCCCTGAGGAGCACCGCCCTCTCCACCTCCCGAGTCCAGGCTCCTGCTGCGTCTGCCTCCTGCAGGGCAAACTGAGGCACTGGGCGTTTCTGCATTTAGTCATGACCAATATTATAGGCCCAGGAAGCAAGTGTCATTTTGTACAGATTGAGTTTCTTAGCATGCCGGGATGAAGATGGCAATGATTCATTGTGGCTGGATTTGAAAAAAACTAAACTGTCTCATGGAATCTCATTCCTGGCCTTACATTCCAATAGCTTTTCTTGGCTCTGGGAGTCCTGCGTCCCTGCCCCCACTCTTACAGGGGCTGCCTGGTCACTTGTGACTCAGCCTTCCCTTGGTCTGCCCACCTGGCCTCCCAGCGCCTCCCACTGACTACCTGGTCCTGCCTAGTGACTCTCTGGGAGGAGGGATGGCCTGGGCACCAGGGAGAGAGTTGCTGAATTCCCAGAGCCCAAACCAGGACCAGCATTTTGGCAGGGATGGGGGCGCCTGGGGGCAGTGGTCGCTCTAACGTAGGGCCCCTCAGCCTTGACACAGTCGGCATTTTGGACCAGATAACGTTTGCTGGGGGCAGGGGGCTGGCCTGTGCACTGTCGATATTTAGCAGCTTCTGCTAGTGGTACCACCCTTCTCAGCTGTGACCATGTCTAGGCCTTAACAGGCATCCCAGGGGACAGGCTCGCCCTCACTTAAGAACCGCTGCTGTGGTCAGCGTGAGCTTGACTTTTTTTCCTCCCTGCGGGATGGGGCCCTCGCTTCCCAGGCGTCCTTCCACGCGCTGCCCGTGCCCAGATGCTCCGAAGGTGGTGGGAAGTTCCCGGAAGGTGCTCTAGGGAGGATGCCCCCACAGCAGTGCTCCACAGGAGGCCATTCCCTTTAGCTGCTTTCTCCATCCTTACCGTTTGCTGTGTGAAATGCATCCCGTGTTCTTGTCCTCAGGCCTCTGTGTGTCCTGAAGTCTCTGCTGCCTGTTGGCAGGAGCAGACACGAAAACAGGCTGCGGGCCCTTGCATCGATTCTTCTGATGAGTGTTGCTTGAGACTTGCTGTGTGCCAGGCACTCCTCGGTGTTTGGGCTACAGCAGTGAATAGAACAGAGACATCATCTCAACCCCTGGGGAACTTTCACCTTGGGGGCAGTGGGACCAAACACAGTGCTAGGTAGTGAAAAGACATAGTGTGAGAAGGGGCTGAGTGCAGAGGAGAGAGGGGCGTCCCTGAGGGGTCAGGAGTCAGGGAGGGCCAGTTATAGTAAGCAGAGGGGCTGGTGCCTGCGAGGTACAGGTTGAGCAGGTTTGAGCCAAGACCCAGAGCAGCAGCAACTCCAGCTTCAGAGTGTCTGACATGTTGGGTGCGCTCTCTATGCCTTGATTTCCTTTGCTAAATACTGAGCCTGTTTTCTTTCTGGGAATCTGTGGCCTCTGGTCTGTCAGTGGTGGCGTTTCCTCTGTCCTGTGGCAAGGTCAGGTCTTTCGTTCTTTTTTAAAAAATTTATTTATTTTTAATTGAAGAATAATTGCTTTACAGTATTGCATTGGTTTCTACCAAACAGCAGCATGAATCATCCTTAGATTTGTTTACCCATGTCCCCTCCTGCTTGAACATCCCTCCACCTCTCTCCCCATCACACCCCTCTAGGTTGTTAGGGAGCTGGTTTGAGCTTCCTGAGTCATACAGCAAATTCCCCTTGGCTGTCTGTTTTACATATGGTAATGTATGTTTCCAGGTTACTCTCTCCGTACCTCCCACCCTCTCCTTCTCCCCCCCAGGCTGTGCCCACAAGTCTATTCTCAATGTCTGTGTCTCCATTGCTGCTCTGCGAATATCAGTACCATCTTTCTAGGTTCCATATATTTGTGTTAGTATTTGATAATTGTTTTTCTTTTTCTCGGGCCTTTCATTCTTATTCCTCGAGGAGTCCTGGGTGAGGAGGGTTCTTCTCCTGGGTAACACAGGATGTACGCTCCCAGTTCACCCTCTCCCACCTCGGGCTGGAGACCACGCCAGGTGCTGCAGGTTAATGTGTTGCTTTACTTTGTGGCCTGTGTTCATGCCACAGCCCTCGGGTGTGATTTCTGTGCTGGTCTCTGCAGGGCTGGCTGAACTGCATGAACATCCCCATCCACTGTCAGGCTCCCCACTCAGTTACACAGCTCCTTTGTAGAGTGCTCTCCACACACATCACCATTTAATGAGAAGTCCCACTGGGCCCTGTGCACCTGCTCCTGTACGGAGTTTCCACTGGGATATTGTCTCTGTGAGTTGCTGTGGGTGGGGAGACTTGTGGTTTTCTCATCTGCAGGAAATAGGAGGTTAGAGGCCTGCCTGTCCCCGGGTTTTGGAGAGGCTGTTCTTGGCAGTGGAGTTGTGTTGAAGCACTGTGATCTGTGATATTTGTAGGAAATAACATGGACATGTGGTTTCATTGCCTGCAGCTCCTTTAGGGAGTTCTCAAGCAAGAGCATCGGCCGCTTTTCATAGTAGTTATTGGCATTCATGAGGGGTCTTTAGATGCCTTGTTGGGGTGTGGTGTGTGCTGTGCTGCCAACGTGTTTCTGGATAAAAAACCAGAATGTGGACATGGCTGCAGAGGAAAGGTCATTTTAAAGTCTTCTGACTCAGGAGCCACCATTCAGGGTTTCTTCATCTCGGCATCAGAGGCTCGTCCAGAAAGGAAGCGTGTCTCCTCCTGAAGGGTGCTGCTCCAGAAGGGGGACACACTTCAGATGAGTCACCCTGTGGGAACTTTAGAAGTAAAAGCCTGTGTTTTAGCGACACCCGTAAATGAATGCTGACTCCTGTGTGCGAAGATGTGTGACCGTCCTGGATGCCGATGTTGGCCTGGTGTGGGAGGCCTTGGAGTCATTGCCCTGGTCCTTCCTACCTCAGGGGCCACCCCACTGACCTGGATTGTGAGCTCTTGCGCTGCGACCTTCAAGGCTTGGCGCCTTTCTCCATTTCCTCCTCCCACTCCGTTCCCCTGCACAGTAAGTGACGCACCTGTTTTCCTTCCTGTCTCACTTCTGGTGACTACTGATGTGTCCCTGTGTCTGGAATATACCATTTTTTGTTGAATCTAAGATGCTTTTATTTGTAAAACCACTATCTTATGTACCACTAGGCAAGAAAAAAAGTTTCCGTTGAACTGTGACATGGTGGTTTCTTATCAGTTAACATTTTTATTTTCTACTTATTTAAAGAGCTCTTTTAGACTTAGACATTGATTTTTCCATGTATCACTCTTGTGCGTGGATAAAAAGGAAAATATATGTGAAATACATCTTCCAGTGTCTGCTTTTTGCCTCAGAGATGTTTGTGTCTGTTTATCTGAGACAGGAGTCTTCTTCCTCTGTACCTCCAAGCTCTGGTGGATGCAATGTTTCCTGAGGGCCCTGGGCTCTCACCATCGCTTAGCATCATGTAGAGTTGGCCAAATTTGACTCTTCTGGGAATTTTATCTAGCTTCCCAGTTTACCCTCCACTTCTGTCCCACCTGATTTTGTGTCTGGAGATTACATTGCTTTAGTATTGCTCCTGAAATCTTCTTCCAAGGCACTGACCTGCCTCCTGCAGACTCTGCTGTGGGTGTGTCTTGTGTGTGAGCAAGTGCTGGTCATGATGGTGTGTTACGGCCCAGGCCATGATAGTTCTTTAGCTACAAGAACTATCCCTGATCTAAAGATGAGGAAACTGAGGGTCAGGGAGGTTTGGTGTATTAGTAAAGGTCGTTAAGCAGAAAGAGGTAGAAAGCTATAGAGGCAGACACAAGATGTTGATCACTGTGAGGTTCACCTCAATCTCATGTCAGACTGGAAATAAAGTGCATCTAAGAATTCATGATTGAAGCCTCTCTTTTTCTCCTGTGTCAGTTCCCTTCTTCTGTGAGATCCCAGCTCCAGGCCCTGACCTTAATGAGGGGAAACGGTAGCCTCATCAAAATGTGTGCCGTTACGTCTGTTCACTCCCAGTCCCCAGAATCCTTGTAAACGGAAGGACTTCCTGCTTGTTATTTTTGAGAGATGCACAGTTGAGGAACACCTTCGAAAGGCTTTGAGCATTTCTGGCCACGAGGCACCCTGTTGAGTGCTGGGGTCTGCAGATGTGAACATGGTGTTCTGCCACCCTTTAAGAAGTTCACAGTTGCTCACCAAAATAACTAGAGAAAGACCTAAGAAGTAATAATTAGGGGTAAGTTGAATAGGGACTGGATAGTAGATGAAATTTAAGGCATCAGTATTAATTTTATTTAGTGGCAGTAATGGCCTTGTGGTTATGTTTTTTGAACATTCTTACCTTTTATAGATAAAAACTGTAAGTATTTATGGACACAGTGACACTACCACTGTTGAAAAAGTATGAGGGAACAAGATTGACTGAGTGTGCTGTTGAATGACTGACGGGCACCCGGGGTTCATAATACTACTTTATTTTTGCCTACTTTGAAAATTTTATTTAAAAAGTTAAAAAATTTTATAGGTGTATGTACTTAAATTAGCAAACCAGCAGAAAACTAGTATTTTTAAAAAGGAAATTAAGACTTTGTAATACAGTCAGCGAAAGGTTTCTACTCCCAGTTTCCAGTAGCTGTGTGGGTGTGTGTGGGGGGGGGTGGTGAGCTTCCCCTCCACAACCAGTCAGTGTCCATATACCAGCTGAATGTCCTGCCATTCAGCCTAGTTCTGACGCTGTCCACCTGGAAATGCATCAGGTCCTATAGGCAAGGCCGCAGTCCTGCAGACTCCCCACCTCCCACACTCCCCTCCTTCAGATGGCAATTGCAAGCCCAAATTGTCACCTGTGTTTCTGACCAACATGCTATAAATCAGAGGTTCCCATGAACCCCTTCTTGGGTTCAGTTAATTAGCTAGAGTAGAAAACCCATTTATTTACTAGATTACTGAATTGTTACAGACGATATTCAAGGATACAAGTTAAGTCTGGTGAAGAGACACATAGTAGTTGTAAGGTCCCAAACAAAGGTGGTTCTCCTCCTGCTTGGGACCCAGCCTGGTGGCACGTGGATGTGTTCTGGCTCCCCAGCCTGGAAGCTCAGCAGACTCCGTCCTTTTGGGTTTCTGGAGGCTTCACTCCATAGACACTATTGATCAAGTTATTGGCTATTGGTGACTGAGTCAAACTCCAGCCCCTCTCCCTCGAGGAAATCACTGGATGGGATTGAAGGTTGCACCCCTCTATTCATGGTTGGTTCCCCTGCAACCAGCCCCCATCTGCAGGTACTTCCAAAGGCCTCCTCACTGACATCGGCCCAGCAGTGGTGGAAAGGAGCTTGTCATGAGTAACAGGATACTCATTTCACCTTGTGGATCAGAGGACAAGAGACCAAGTGGAACAAAAGATGCTTCTGTGGCTCTTAGTGCTCAGAAAACCCCAAGGGTTTGGGGAGCTTGTGAGTTTGTGAGTCAGAAATAAGGCCAAAGATAAAATGTATATGAGAAATATATTTTTGTCATCTGAATGGCCAAAATATATTTCTCATCAGTTACAAAAACATAGTCAGTTAAAACGTACATAAGCCTCTATATCTTTCTGTAGTTTAGCAATATCCAGCAATGATTCTTTTAAAAAGGATGCTTCAGAGGTCGCCTAAGATCCTGAATTGTCTCCCTGTATCACCGGGAAACTATTCTTATGCTTGGTACTGTTTCTTCTCCAAGAATTACCTAAATTCTCTGGAAATTGCTACTTTTTGTGAACCTTTTGATGGTAGAGTAGCAATTTAGGTAGTTTGGGAGATCGCTTGCTTTTGGCCAAGTTGCTCAGCGGCCCAGAGACGCTGTCGCTCAGCAGCATCTGGCTTGGATGTCTTACGACGCTGCCGACCCCTTCTTGTGCGGCAGGCACCAGAGGGCAGAACATGCCTATACGTCACTTATCGCAGGCAGTTTGCCTGCTGTCACAGGTGATCCGCTGGAGCTGTGGTTGGTTTGGGAAGCCACGGTGGGAGACCTTTAATAAATATATATAGTATTCCTTTTTGTTTCCCCCACAGGATGTTATTGTGAAAGCCTCATGCTTTTCACTGTATTTGTATGTGAGAGATTTTTGACAACTATACGATGGTGCGTATTTTCTGTGAAGTATAATTCCTGGTGCTGCACATTGTGTCAGGGCTGTGGCCGGGAAGCCTGAAGCATTTTGAGCTGCGGGTCGTCAGTCTTTCCTCCCTGCCTGCTTGCAGGCCTCCTGCCCTCACACAGCTGGTGTTCTGTGGATCCCGAGGTTATTATCTTGCCCCACCGGTCGTGACGTAGCATGGCTGGGGCTGGAATGTTAATATTCCCGAAGCTGCCCAAGGTTTGGCTCTAGGGCAGGTCGGCTGCAGTCGTGCTGGTCCCAGAGCCACAGTCCCGAGTCCCCAGTAGCTTACAAATGGCAGGTTTCTGTCTCGAAGCTGCAAAGCTGCTGCTTCAGCCTGGAAGGTGCTGATTGCCTAGGCTGGTGATCACTCCTTGACCTTTACATTGCAAAGTGCTGATTTCAGGAGCCAGCCCAGGCTGTTCTTGTGTGGTCTGAGTTCCGGGCCTACGGCTGGGCATCAGGAAAAAGGCATAGCTTGGGCATCCAGACCGCACGGACAAGCCTGCGGAGGCAGGTGAGGCCCCGTGAGGCCTCCCTGTGCAGAGGCTGCTGAGGCTTGTCTTCTGTCTGCGCTTGCTGACTTAGGAGGCCCCCCATCAGTCTGCATCAAGAAGCTGTTACTTGGGGCTCTCTTGTTTTCCAAAGAACTGGAATGTAGGTGAAGTAAGCCCTCCATGGGCATGACTCTGACTTGGCATGTAAGTGTTTATACTTAAGATAGAGTTTTCAGCTTAAAAGTTTTTCTGACTTACTGGTGGGGAATGCATGGTGGCATATTGGCCCCGAGGGATTTTCTGATTCCTGTTGGCCTGATACTCTTTCCCGCTATCCGAGGGGTGTTTGAAAGCCAAGCTTTCCTAGTCCTGGGAGAGTTTAGCTGAGGCTTCTGTGGGGGGGGGGGGGCTGCTGTGTGTGGGGGTCTGGACTGCCTGTGGGATGACTCTGGTGCCCCAGGCCCCCATGTGCTGGGTTGGAGGGGGTGGCTCTGCCCATTTGGCTGGCCGAGTTCCTGTGCCAGTGTCCAGGTCTCTGTGCATAGCTGGGCAGCTCGACACACTTACGCTGGGCAGCTGGAGAGCATCCAGATCATCCTGGCTCAGTCCGGGGTTTGAGGGGAGTCTGCAGGGAGGAGCCCAGGGCCATGCTGCCATCAAGCTCTTGGCTGGGTGGGTGGCTGACCTGGGCTGTAACCCTGAGAGGACCCACAGGATGTGTTGCCCAGGGGCCACTGCCTGGGTTTGAATTCTGGCTTCTCTAGTTGGTTCTGTAAACTCAGGCAAGGTACTCAGCCCCTCTGTACCTCGGTTTCCGCATGTGCCATCTCTCCTTGTCGTTCAATTAGAGCGGGCCCTGGTAGCCACATTGTAAACGTGGATGTAAAGTCTCATGGTGTCAGGGTGGGAGGGGCTCGTGCCCTTGGCTGGCTGGGCCGTCCTCTAGTTGGCATCACCAGCCCCAGGCATCTGTGCCCACTGAGCCAGGCTACCCCCCCAACCCCGACACACACACACTGTGTTTAAGCCAAGAGCCTCCTTTCCAGGAAGCACCTCCACCTGCATGGACCTTGTCTAGGGCCTTCTCCCTGGCAGACGGGTGAGGACAGGGATCTGCAGTCCTTGCCCCTCTAGTGAGGAAACGGCCCCGGAAGGGGTGGCTGAGTGCCTGGCAGACCCCAAGTCTGTGGAGCGAGAGGCAAGAAGCTGTAGGCCAGAACTTTCCCACCCCCCCGCCCCCACCAGGACACTGTTTCCCAATTTTATCCCTTAGTCTCATGTCTTTGAAAATTATACAAGGATGTGGTTTTTAACTATGTGACTGTATAATTAATTTTTAAAAACTCTTAATTGGCAATCTTTTTTTCTATATCTTGAGCTGTTATTACCTGAATACAGCATGTTATTTGAAAACTTTCCCACAAGGTTTTAATTAGTAAGCATTCCTGTAGTCTCATTAGTTCAGTTTCTGACTTGCTTTTGAAACTGTAGGTGAGTGACAAGTGGCGACGAGTCAATAATCGCAGCAGAGGTCCCTGTGAGGGCAGGACTAGTTCTGATGATTAGAACAGCGTGCATGTGGTTTCTCTGATGCCTCTCATCAAGGTACCTTAGAACTAGACTGCAGACTAATAGATATGCTGTGTGATGATTTCAAGACGAGTAATCCGCCTGGAAACGTGAACTTCGGGTATGGTAATCGAAGGAGGCTGGCTGTGACGTCAGACCTGGGTTCGAATCCTGCTGGTACTGCCTATTACCCTTCCTGCGTTTGTCTGTGGGGAGGGAGCTGATGGAAATGAGTGAGTTGGTGGGGACGATGCTGGTGCAGAGTAATGAGGGTTCCTTTAATTTCACTGGCACGTGTACTCACTGTTCTTTCTCACAGATGCTTCAGGGGCCACTCTGGGCTCCTCTGGGGGCGGGAGGGACCTTGCTGGGAGCAGACATCCAGGTGGAGGGTAGCTTCATGGTGTGAATTGGTGGCTAGGATATGAATCGGGGCGGAACCCCGGGAAGAGACTCTCCGCCTTCTGCGTTCTGTCTCCCTCTCTCCAGCTTGTGGACTTGCTGTGGACCTGGCATGCTTCATTTTTGCTCAGGTTGAAGTTTTGGTGCTGAGTGGGGCCGGATTTGTCACATTTGGATCACATTTTAAGATAGAAATTGTGATTGGCCAAAGTGTGGTATACGTTCCCAGGGGCTCAAGAGCAAAGCAGACCAAATGGAGTAATGGGCGTGATGGAGGAGTGATGGGTGGGCATTTCATGCATGTCTGGGTTCAAGTCCTGCCTTTTCCGTCCATAGATGTTCTGGCGGCCAGATCCTCCTGACGCTTCGCAGCTGACCCCCCTTGTGGGGTCCCCTTGCTCCGTGCCCCACCCCTCAGTGTGAGCTGGGGGACGGTCTGGCTCTGATAGCTTCTGTATTTCCAGTGTTCCTTAATTATTCCAGGAAAGGAGTGTTGGAGCTGTAAGAAGGAAGGTGTAGTTTTCGGTCTGTACACGTAGACACAGTGGAGAAAACCTAGAAAGCTAGCCGTTGTCCAAGCTGATAGCCAGGAAACCACATACACAAATCACATTTAAAGTACTAATTAGGGAGCCAGGACGGGGGAGCTGGGAGCCAGGGTAAGAGGTGACTAAAGGTCACTGGCAACCCTCAGATGCTTGCAGCACATTAAAATGTTTTGAGATTTAAAATCCCGTTTTAAGACACTGGTCTTTGCTTGAAAAAGCTCTTAGCTGTTAAATGATACCCAGAGAACATAGACGGAGGTGGTCGGCATTCAGCGTGTGGTTTCTTCTGAGTGATGGCTGGGGCCACGCTGCGTGTTTGCTTGGTGTCTCTGGGATGATTGGGAGCAGCTATAACTGCATGTGCTTGAAGATCCCCATGGCATCTCTCAGCCCTTCCCCTGTGCAGGGCCCCGCTGCCCCATCCTCTGATCTGTCTGTGACAGAGGGAAGCAGTGCCTGAGACGAACAGGGAGAGGAGCTGGAGCCGTGGGTGGGCCTGAGCTCTGCTCAGCCAGCCCTTGAACACTGGGCCACATGTGTGTGGAGTGGAGGGTCTGTATCTCCAGGATCCTGCTGATCCAGCAGAGAATGGGGCTTACGGCCCCCCACCTTCCCGTGTCCCTCACCAGGTGCCACTGTTGACACCAGAACTCTCCAGCCAGCTGCACACTTGCATCCAGTAGACCAGCGGTCACCAAACTTTTTGACACCGAGGACCAGTTTTGTGGAAGACAGCTTTTCTACAGACCAGGGGGATGCTAGCAGTGGGGAGCAGCTGTAAATACAGGTGAAGGTTCTCTCATTCGCCCACTGCTGTGTGGCTCAGTTCCTCACAGACCAGGGACCAGTGCTAGTCTGTGTCCTGGGATTTGAGGACGCCTGTGGTAGACTGAGCATCTTGAGGGCCAGCACCTGCCCAGCTCCTCCCCTCCCAGCCCTCCATCTTTACAGAGATTCATCCTTAGCCATTTTGTACCAGCCCAAGGGAGGCCACAGGGAGTGAGGCAAATGAGGGTCTGGGTGGGACTAGGGTTGGGGGCCACCAAGGCAGTGTCAGCTGTACGGGGAGCTCCACAGAAGCCCATCAGAAAGGACTGAAGAGGGCATATTTGAGGGAGAACTAACATCTAGAAGGGTATGCTAGGGACTGCCCAGGCATGGAGAAGGCCATGTGCAAAGGCCTGGGGCCAGGGAACTTGACGTGCTTGTACAGTGTAAAGCAGAAGGGCCAGCAGGTGGAAGTGCGGTGGGCAGGGGCCCGCAAGGTCAGAGAGTGCTCAGGGCATGGTTGCGCTCAGGGGTTCATCTGTGCCAGTCACCGCGTTCCCTGCATGTGGCCTGGCACCCAGCGCACTGTAGGGGCTGTGGTTGGTATTTTGTCAGCTTTACGATGAGACTGAAACGGGTGGAGTCCTGGTGATGGCAAGGCCTTGAGCCCGGGCTCAGTGAAGGGTCTGCTGCCCTGTGTGAGACAGCCTGGCCCCTGCCTCCTCTCCCTGGACGTTGCTCCTTCTAGGTGACCCAGCCTGGGGTTAGCAAGTCACTGCGCCACTTCACGCAAGTGAAAGCTTGCCCTTTGGTAGCATCTGTTGAAATGTATGATGCGACCTGTGAAGGGTTTGAGGTTGACCTCCTAAGTTCAGGGAGGACCCTGGGTGCCCCAGATATGTGCTGAGTGACTGGTGAGGTTTGTCCACCTTTGTGGGTTGTAGAGAACCAGTGATAGGATTTATTCCAGGGCTTGGTGTTCTGAGGATGCGATAGAAGACAAAATTATGTCCTCAATTATTTGGGGAGTTGGGAGGCACTGATGGCATCTGGAGTCACTGGAAGAAAAATTCAGTGAGAGTGGATGCGTGTCCCTGCCCTGTGTTCAGCAGTGGTTATTTGCCTAGTGCGCTGGTGGTGGTAGTTGGGGGCGGAAGGCACAGATCAAGGGGAAGGAAGGGTGGGCAGCAGAGGAGGCCTAGGAGGGGGAAGACAGCTCACCCGATGGACATTGGGCCTTCTGTCCCTTACATTTTTGGGGGGTTTTCTTATTGGTCAGGGAGGAAAAAAAGTTGTGAAATGAGCAGGTTTCTTTGTGTGCTAAGAGATTTATTTTCCTTTCACCCTTGTTCCTCCTCCTCTGTTTCACCTCTGCACAGAACACACTTTTGCAGAAATGAAGACTCAGTTGCAGCCTGGCTCACTGGGCAGGATCTTTAGGAGAGGTTCATAACTTGTCATTAGTAAAGGCTGTTTGGCACAGCCGTCTTCCCAGCTAAGTGTCTGTGTGCCCATTAGTAGAAAGTGTTCTGTACATTGTGTGGGGGCTGTGGACGTGCGTGTGTGTGCTTGCCCCTTAACTCAGCTGCTGGAAAGTCATTTTATGTCTGCAGCTACACACACATAGACTTGTGCACACACATGCGTGCACACACACGCAAATGTGCATGCATCTTTCCTTCTTCCTGGCCGAAAAAGTTGTACCTGGCACACTTCATTAGAAATGTAAAGTTGTTTTGTGGAGCTCAGCACTTTTCCTTCCATCTCAAGGAGCAAGGTGTTTCACCTGTGAAGGTGCTGGCGGAGGTGGAGGTAGGGTTATGTGCTGGGCCCTGAGCAGGCTGCTTTGAACCCAGCACACCCTGCCCTGGGGAGAAGGGACCCGCCGGTTGGAGCATGCTTAGTGTTCATATTTTAAGAACTGTCTCATCTCATGACCAGTCCTAACTACTGAATCTCACAAATGAAGAATCCGCAGGGTGGAGGGGTTTGCTTGTAGATTGCACTTGACTTGTTGCATTAAAGGGACATCTCGAGGGTTGTTATTTACAATAAAAATGATCAGAATATATGGCAATGACTTGTTTGGAGCTTAAAGGAATTGCAACCTCCTTCCTGGACTGAATGAATATCAGGAGTGGCCTGAGGTTTTCAGTAGTTGAGCAGTCTTGGATTTCGTTTTCCTATCTTAGTTTAATCTGGGTGGGGTTGGTTTGTTTTCACTGTTTTGAGGGAGGAGGTATGATCCTATGTGTGAGGGTCAGTGACCATGTGGATGTAATTCTCAAGGAAAACTCTGATCAAGTACCAGCTGATCAAAAGCATCAGGAACTTTTTCATTATTAGAGGACACAGATTGTCAGCCACTCGGGGGAAATGAAAAAAGCCGTGCCTTCCAGTCTACTGTGGAATTGGTGGGTGATGCTCAGCGCCCTGTGCAACACCCTGACTGTTCGCCCACAGCCCTGCGTGTGCCCATTTGAGTGAGGGCAGAGGCTCTCCATCAGGGACCCTTGCCCAGGAGCCGAGACCCTCGGGGAGCATCAGGTGGTGCAGGCTGGGACACAGGAGTTGGGGGGTGCCCATGCTTCTGAGGTTCCTGGACTCAGGCTGATTCCTCTGTTGGGGAATAATAAACTGCACAGAGTTTACAGATGCTGGAAGTGGGTTCTCCAGGAGGAAGTTGATGTTTTGTGTCTGTTTTCTTTACTTCTGTACAATTATGTGGACTCATTGGAAAAGACTCTGATGCTGGGAGGGATTGGGGACAGGAGGAGAAGGGGATGACAGAGGATGAGATGGCTGGATGACATCACGGACTCGATGGACGTGAGTCTGAGTGAACTCTGGGAGTTGGTGATGGACAGGGAGGCCTGGCGTGCTGCGATTCATGGGGTCGCAAAGAGTTGGACATGACTGAGCGACTGAACTGAACTGAACACATTTGTAGAAAGCTTTGAGGCTTATATGATTATTTTCTTCAAAAGCCCTGGTCAGTTTTTCAGTCTGTAAAGAGAGGCCAGTGAGCTATTTCGGGTAGAATTTTGACAGAGAATCACCCTAGGTCTCAGCGTTTCATAGGTTTGGAAACTCAATGTTATTAGTTCACCTAGGAGGTTATCCACCAAAGTCTGGGGTTTCCATAAACCAGAGCTGTAAACTGTGGGTAAATAAGGACAGCAATTCATGAATTACTAATGAGGCCGAGCTTGGGTGAGAAGGCACGTGTGCTGGGTGACAACTGTGTCTTCATAGGTGAGCTTCCCTCCCTCTGTGGAAGTTTGAGGAATTGGCCTTCACCCTTCTGGGGATATTTCTGTGCATGGAATCAATAACCTTTCCCTAGGGTGCTAAAGAGATTCATTTTTCAAAAAACTCAGTGTGCAATGTATTAAACTATTGTCTCAGCTCCAAGTCCTTGTAGACTCTGCTCTGTGCCACCAGAGCTGGACTCTGCACAGCGCATTTGTGCGCTTGGGGAGGTGTGGTCCAGAGGGCAGCAGAATGGGAGGCAGAGAAGGGGCTTGGTCCTTCCTGTGTCTCCCTGCTCCAGGGCAGCCCCATGAACCCGTCTCTTTCTGCTGCCATGAAGACTCTGGTGTGTCCTTTCCCAGCATGGACAGAAACAGCCTCACTGCTCCCCACCTGTCCTGGATACCCATCATCAGCTGAGCAGCCCCCTTGCTCAGGGGTGGCCTCAGACCCCTTCCTCATGAGTTTGTAAGGCTCACTAATTCCGCTTCTTCCCTTGTTCCCTCCATCCTGGGTAGTGGCTGCTTTCTGCACTTGCCACCTGACTGATGCCTTAGAGTTTTCTTTGTGCCCTGTCAGTTACCTGGTCAACAACCTGATAAAGTCTCTGTTTAAAAGCTTGTCCATTACCTGAATTCTAGAAATCGGATCCTGACTGTTGCACCTGACTTCTTCTCAACATTCTTCAGGGATCAGTCAACAGAACTGTTGCCCCCCCAATGTATTTTGCTAAATTATAATACCATAAGCTATTTTACATTCCTTGGATTCTTTGCTTCAGTTTCTCAGTGAATCTGCGACACTGTCTTCTCATCAGCTACATCTGTAGATCGTCGCCAGCGAGAGTGAGCGATTTCCTAGAAAGATTGCCACAGATGGCTCATGTCTTTCATCCTTTTGGTTCTTTTTGGCTTTATTTTGGGAGGGTGACATTTTACAGCCTTACCTCCAAATTCGATGTCCATTTACACAAGAGCTCTGAAATTTCCTTCCACTTTTAGATGATGGCTCTTGTGTACTTAAGCTATGTATACTTTTGAAAAGATTCGAGGCACCTTATCTGAAAAAGCATATTATGTGTAAACAGATTTGTTAAAGAGTTTGAAAATTTGAGGCCGTATGATGGGGGGAGAGGGAGGGCAGGGAGAAGAAGGAGAAGAGGGTGAAGAAGGAAGTGTGAAGGGTGCCAGCTCCGAGTTTCATCCCCCAGCAAGTCCTGGGGGTGTTCCCATCTGTGTGAGTCCGCTCTTCAGTGTAACCCTGTGTAATCCCAGTGGGGATTGTCGTCCCCACTGACAGCAGAGCCCCAGCCCCGAAGAACTGCCAAGTAGAGCTCCAGTGTGCGAGCTTCTCAGCAGGTCTGAGTCTTGGTAGCCGAAGCAAATGGAAACTGTGGTGGGTTGCATAGCTCTCATTTTCTAATAAAATGAAGCATTTCTTGTGGAAAATTGACAGGTTCTCGGCACACAGACTTGATAAGACTCTCATAGACTTCAAAAGACTCAAAGACTTCAAATCTCAAAGACTTTCCAGTGAGAACTGACTCATTGGAAAAGACCCTGATGCTGGGAAAGATTGAAGGCAGGAGGAGGAGGGGATGACAGAGGATGAGATGGTTGGATGTCATCACCGACTCGATAGACATGAGGTTGAGCAAGCTCTGGAAGCTGGTGATGGACAGGGAGGCCTGGCGTGCTGTAGTCCATGGGGCTGCAGAGAGTTAGACACGACTGAGTGACTGAACTGAACTGAGACTTCAGAGATCATTGAGCTTCATAATGGATAGTGTCCATTGTGGGAAAAATTAAATACTAGATGCTGGGATGCAGATGTGGCCTTTTATTTGGATCAGTTCCTGAAGGGGAGGTGGGAGCCCCAGGTTGTCGCCGTGTGAAGGCATGTCTGAGCAGAGGACGTGGTGCCCCGTCCGTGGCCAGACCTGCAGCTCTGACCTGGTCAAGGGCGCATGGGCTGTGTCCCTCAGCCTCCAGTGACCTCACTCAGCAGGGACAGCGGGATGTGTCGCTAAGAGGTCATGCTTTTGAGAAGTGGGTTTGAATCTGCCCTGCACCATTTTCTGGCCATGTGAGGTACTTAAACTCTCTAACCTAAGCTTCTCCACTTATTAAATGGAAGCAGTCTCAGCCTTACTGTACTTAGGATGGAATACGTGTGATTCCCTCAGAACATCTATAGAGTTTGGCTTAAAGGAGTTTATATGGTGAACTAAAGCTCTCAGAAGAGGAGCAGTCAGACCCAGGCAGCTTAGGGAGGGCAGATGAGAGGGGGCGGTGAGGCTGACCCTGAATGTGGGTAGGTGTCTGGCTCTTGTTTCCACGGGGCTGCTGCTTCCCCCTTTATAGATAGGAAACGGGCTGAGACACACACAGCCTGCCCTCCGTCAGGTGTGCTCGCATCCATCAGCCTTCTGGAGGTGGCCTTGCCCAATGGCCTTGGGGGTGTGACCCCAGGCTGGCACGGCCCTGCCCTGAGAGGCCTGGCACCTGCCCTTCACTCTCCTTGGAGCTGAGCTGCTGGGCTATGAGATGTCCAGGTCACTCTGCCTGAGAAGGGAGCCTTGGAGCTGCCGCGGGGAGACAGGCAGGCTGTGCTGGGGGAGACTGGGCGAAAAGGGCCCTGCACCCGCCAGGTATACATGCTGGAGGCCTGGGAGGCACTAAACCACTGCTGTGTTAGACACTGGCGTCTTGCAGGAAGGTAGCTGGCATGGCCACGTGTTGGAAGGTATTTGCCTTAGTCCCTCGTGTCACTGAGCTGAGCCAGCTCCTGCCCAGCTTGCTTTCCATCTTAAGAAGACTATGCCAGTCTACATGTGAGGTGTCTTCTCATTATGGAAAACAGTGCTGTTGCTAAATTGTGTCTGATTCTTTTGTGTCCCCATGGACTGTAGCCCACCAGGCTCCTCTGTTCATGGATTTTCCCAGCAAGAATACTGAGTGGGTTGCCATTTCCTTCTTTGGGGGTCTCCCCCTGACCAGGGATCGAACCTGTGTCTCCTGCATTGCAGGCAGATTCTTCACCGCTCAGCCACCAGGGAAGCCCCTAGGATGTGCCAGGTTAGGTTGATCCATGGCAGAACATTTTCCCTTTTAAGAGGATTTTAATTACTGAACCAAACGTGTTAAAGATGTACTATGTATGATAATTATGACTAAAGAACTCCTGTTCATTGCAGATCAGTCATTTGCTTAAGTGATTTCTATGTGATGTTTGTTAATATGCGAATCTTGTCACTGGAGGATTCGGAGGAGCAGATAATGGCTGCTTATTGCTCAGGGCAGTAGTTGGTGCTCAGGGCAGTAGTTGGTGCCCAGGGCAGAAGGTGGCACCCAGGCCTCTAATCCTCTCCCTCCCTCCCTCCCTCTTCTTGCCAGGACCTCTTTAATGTTTCTGCATTTGACCCGCAGCTTACTTGAATTTTTTTTCCATTAGGCAAATTAGTCCTTATTAATTCCCAATTAACTCCATTTTCCTAGCCCCGGGGGTGCCTGGTTGAGAACTGCTGTCCATGCTGAGTCTCCTTAATACCCCTTCATTTATTTCTTCTCAAAGATAGAATCGATTTGGTCTGAAATATGTGCAGTCTCAGAATCAAAGAGACTTGAAACCTCGAAGGCATCTTTTCTTTTGGGGTTTAATTCACGCAGAGGTCCTCCAGTTCAGTAAAGACGTTCCTTTAGCAACAGATGGTAAACAGATTCCGCATAATGAGTAATTCCTTCATTTCTGTCTGAATGGTTTGTTTAGAAGCAAACAAAATGATTCCCTCTTCCTATTAAACTTGTGAGAACATCAGAATCATACTAAGTTACTGTCCAAAGCTGCGGCTGGGAACAGGAACCAAAAATGAAAGGGCTTGTCTGGCATTTCACAACTCAGACCCAGGGTCACGGGAGACTGTATACACCAAACTCCTAATTTAATGAACCATTAATTCAAATTGTTAAAACACCGTATTTTACTCGGTAGGTGTAATTTTTTATCATATTAACATTACCACTTTTCAGTGAACCAAGTAGATTTCCTTACTTTTTATATTTTCTTTTAAAAATCATTTAACAAATTTTAAATTGTGGTAAAATATACCTAAAATAAAATATTCCATCTGAACTATTTTTAAATGTCCAGTTCAGTGGCCTTAAGTACATTCACATTGTCTTGCAACCATCACCACCATCCATCTCCAGAACTTCATTTTGTAAAACTGAAACTCCGTCCCCTTTAGATACTGACTCCACCCCAACCTGGCCCCTGGCAACCACCACGCTACTTTCTGTTTCTATGAATTTGACTATTAAAGAGACCTCATATGAATGGAAGCATAGAATATTTGTCCTTTTGTGATCTCGATTTACTTCATTTAGCACAGCATCTTCAAGATTTGTCTGTGATGTAGTGTGCGTTAGAATTTCCTTTTTAAGACCGAATAATATTTCACTGTATGTATCCATTCATCATCTGTTGATGGACAGTTGTATTAACTCCACCTTCTGGCTATTGTAAATGCTGCTATTTCTTATATTTAACATGACATGAAACATAATTTAATCTATTCTTGATATCAGCAAAATGTAAAACATCACATGTACGAAATATACATTGAATCGTTAATACTTAACTGGTTGGCAGTTTAGGGCAACTTTTTCATTTCTGAGTCTTCAGCTTTGGCATCAATAAAATAGATAATAATATTAATTCATCTTAGATTTCAGGGATCAAAAATGAGTTAATATGTGTGAGTGTATATTATTAAAAAGAGTATGTAATTCTTAGTAGTTAATACCAGAATAACTTCTGAATTTTCTTCTTTGCAGTCTGGTAAGTAGATGTTTTTAAGTAGAGATTTGGCATAACTTCATTCTTCCGGAAACTTTATAGTCTTTTTAGCACACACTTGAACTATATGGGGTAATTCATGGGATTGGGGATTTGCAGGCATATCTAGCTTCTCTGGGGTCAGTGTGCTCCCACAGAATCTGTGTCCCATTGGGAATGGCCTTCTTTCTTCCCTGTCTCTTGGTTTGTCTGCTCCTTCCAGGGGTGGGGTCCCCGCTATGGGACAGCATCTCTTTAGACTGTGTGCACGTGAATTGTGTAGCTTGTGGATTTGCTGTGTCCTTTTTCAGGATATACTTACTGAGCACGGACTGTGTGCCGGGGGTGGCCTGAGATGTGGCAGGAGGCATGGTGGTGGGGGGGACATTCACCCCAGAGATGGGTCTTGGGGGGGGGCGGCTGGAATGCTAACTGAGGTGGTATCTACACCCAGTCGTTCAGGGAATCTGCCCGCCATACCCTGGCTTAGATGTAGAATCGCCTCCCTGGGGAGGAGAGGGGTCTGTGATTTCCTCTGACCGCATGCTTGCTCTCTTTCTTGGGAGAGCTGCACTCCTGGTGCCCCGGATCCCCTGGTGTGCTTTGATGCTGGCTCTTCCACAGAGCACAGGCCGCCACTGTGTGCTGGGGAGTAGGGGCTGCTGTGGACTGCTGCAGTCTCGCGCCCCTGACCTGCTCTCCTGATTCTCATCCCTGCGAGCAGGCAGGTGCCTGGGCTGGCCACCATCCCCAGAAGCCAGCCCTGGTGACCTGGAGCGGAGCTGGGGTGGGCGGGGACGTGTGTCCGGGGCCCAGCAGGTGGGGGCCGCTGTCCCTGGCTGTCTCAGGCAGTCAGGAGCCTAGTATGTTCACTGCTGCGAGTTTCTCGAGATCAGTAACACTCCGTTGTGTTTCTGGAGTGTCCAGCGAGTCCACACAGCTCTGTTGCCAGGCCACCCAGCATTTCTTTTCACCATTAACCATCCTGTGAGGTATAGGTATTACTGACCTGATTCTGCAAATGAGCAGGTACAAATGCTGAGAAACTTCCTCAGGGTCAGACGTTCCTAAGTCAGAGAAGTGTGATTAGAATGCAAGGCTGCCTCGATTCACAGCCTGTTTGTGTATATACATATGCATAGGCATGTATAGCCACACATTCAGAAAGTGTCTGGGGAAGTGTGCATGTATACACCAACCCACACACACCCCACCTGGTGTGAGACACATTTAGGAAGTGTAGGGGAAGAAGTATACACGTACAGTGCATGCATGTGCGAACGTGTATGCACATATATATGTATGTGTCTGTATGTTTCCCCGACACTTCTTAAATGCAATACATAAAATAGATATGTGTGTATGTATATGTATGTGCATGTATGTATGTACATATGTGTATGTTGTGAAAGTTGCTCCGTTGTGTCTGACTCTTTGTGATCCCATAGACTATACAGTCCATGGAATTCTCCAGGCCAGAATACTGGAGTGAGAAGCCTTTCCCTTCTCCAGGGGATCTTCCCAACCCACAGATCAAACCCAGGTCTCCTGCATTGCAGGCGGATTCTGTACCAGCTCAGCCACAAGGGAAACCCACATATGTGTATATGTGTGTATATATAACCCACCTCCCGCTTCCTAAATGTGTCGCGCACCAGGGGTGCCTCATTGCAGTTCTGGCTTTTGCAGTGAATGTTGAATGAGCACCCTCCCTGTCTCGTGCTTCCTTGGAGGGGCTGGGCTGCTTGGTCAGTTCCATCAGACTCCCTGGAGGCTGGCTGCGCTCACATGCGCCTCCCTGCCCTTGACGTGTCAGATGCCAGTGTGTTTGTTGAGCTGGGAATCTCAAGCCTGCAGAATATACTCTCAGTTTGTCAAGACAGATGCAACGTGCCTTTTTTAGACCACTTAAAGGATCCTTAGCATCCTGATGGTGTTTTAACAAGTGTTCAGATCCTGGTCAGCAAGGCTCAGGACCAGGAATAAAGGTTTAATAAACAACATAAGGCAATGGAAGAAAAATGTGTCGTAAGTGGAACTGTGGGTTCTGTAAATCTGTGATAGGTTATCATTACTGCTGTTTTTTGTGTGATGATTCCAGTTCCTCCCTCTCCTCCCTCATGTAACTCTGTAATGTGGACACCTTTCCTGGTTCTTTGGAATGGAGTGTGCTGGAACTAAGGATCGAAGTCTGTAGAAGAGATTTAGGGTCAGCTTCCTCATCTCCCGTTCTGCCCCTTTGCCAGGCAGAAGTACACAGTGGACGGAGTGAGACACTGCTCCTAAGATGCACCTTCCTTGTTGCTCCCCGCCTGCATGCTTGCTTGGCAGGCACAGTTCCCCCTTCCTGCAAGCTGTCTGCGTTGTGTAAAGTGCAAAGACAAATTGTCTCTCTGAGGAGCTGATTTTAGGTGCTAATACACTTTAAGGGTATCTCTTCACGGCTGCGCCAGCAAAGTGCAGCCGCTGCTCCTTACCTTGGACGAGGGGTATGTCCTCGCAGCTGCCCCTCCTGACCTTGAACGTGGAGTAGCTCCTCTTGGCCCTCCTGTGCCTGTGCAACCGCCGCTCCTTGGACGTGGGGTTGCGCTTTGCTGGAGCAGCCGTGAAGACATATCCCATGTCCAGGGTAAGAGAAACCCAAGTAAGACGGTAGGTGTTGTGAGAGGGTATCAAAGGGCAGACACACTGAAACCATAATTACAGAAAACTAGCCAATCTGATCACACGGACCACGGCCTTGTCTAACTCAATGAAACTAAGCCATGCCGTGTGGGGCCACCCAAGATGGACGTGTCATGGTGGAGATGTCTGACAGAATGTGGTCCACTGGAGAAGGGAATGGCAAACCACTTCAGTATTCTTCCCTTGAGAACCCCATGAACAGTATGAAAGGCAAAAAAATAAGACACTGAAAGATGAACTCCCCAGATTGTTAGATGCCCAATATGCAACTGGAGATCAATGGAGAAATAACTCCAGAAAGAATGAAGAAACAGAGCCAAAGCAAAAACAATACCCAGCTGTGAAGGTGACTGGTGATAGAAGCAAGGTCCGATGCTGTAAAGAGCAATATTGTATAGGAACCTGGAATGTTAGGTCCATGAATCAAGGCAAATTGGAAGTGGTCAAACAAGAGATGGCAAGGGTGAACGTCGACATTCTAGGAATCAGTGAATTAAAATGGACTGGAATGGGTGAATTTAACTCAGATGACCATTATATCTACTACTGCAGGCAGGAATCCCTCAGAAGAAATGGAGTAGCCATCATGGTCAACAAAAGAGTCCGAAATGCAGTACTTGGATGCAATCTCAAAACCAACAGAATGATCTCTGTTCATCTCCAAGGCAAACCATTCAATATCACGGTAATCCAAGCCTATGCCCCAACCAGTAATGCTGAAGAAGCTGAAGTTGAACGGTTCTGTGAAGACGTACAAGACCTTTTAGAACTAACACCTAAAAACGATGTCCTTTTCATTATAGGGGACTGGAATGCAAAAGTAGGAAGTCAAGAAACACCTGGAGTAACAGGCAAATTTGGCCTTGGAATACGGAATGGAGCAGGGCAAAGGATAATAGAGTTTTGCCAAGAGAACTCACTGGTCATAGCAAACACCCTCTTCCAACAACACGAGAGAAGACTCTACACATGGACATCACCAGATGGTCAACACCGAAATCAGATTGATTATATTCTTTGCAGTCAAAGATGGAGAAGCTCTATACAGTCAGTAAAAACAAGACTGGGAGCTGACTGTGGCTCAGATCATGAACTCCTTATTGCCAAATTCAGACTTAAATTGAAGAAAGCAGGGAAAACCACTAGATCATTCAGGTATGACCTAAATCAAATCCCTTATGATTATACAGTGGAAGTGAGAAATAGATTTAAGGGTCTAGATCTGATAGATAGAGTGCTTGATGAACTATGGATGGAGGTTTGTGACATTGTACAGGAGACAGGGATCAAGACCATCCCCATGGAAAAGAAATGCAAGAGAGCAAAATGGTTGTCTGAGGAGGCCTTACAAATAGCTGTGAAAAGAAGAGAGGCGAAAAGCCAAGGAGAAAAGGAAAGATATAAACATCTGAATGCAGAGTTCCAAAGAATAGCAAGAAGAGATAAGAAAGCCTTCTTCAGCGATCAGTGGAAAGAAATAGAGGAAAACAATAGAATGGGAAAGACTAGAGATCTCTTCAAGAAAATTAGAGATACCAAGGGAACATTTCGTGCAGAGATGGGCTTGATAAAGGACAGAAATGGTATGGACCTAACAGAAGCAGAAGATATTAAGAAGAGGTGGCAAGAATACAGGAGAACTAAACAAAAAAGAGCTTCATGACCCAGATAATCATGATGGTGTGATCACTCACCTAGAGCCAGACATCCTGGAATGTGAAGTCAAGTGGGCCTTCAGAAGCATCACTACAAACAAAGCTAGTGGAGGTGATGGAATTCCTGTTGAGCTATTTCAAATCCTGAAAGATGATGCTGTGAAAGTGCTGCACTCAATATGCCAGCAAATTTGGAAAACTCAGCATTGGCCACAGGACTGGAAAAGGTCGGTTTTCATTCCAATCCCAAAGAAAGGCAATGCTAAAGAATGCTCAAACTACCGCACAGTTGCACTCATCTCACACGCTCCAGGTCAGGCTTCAGCAATACGTTAAGTGTGAATTTCTGGATGTTCAAGCTGGTTTTAGAAAAGGCAGAGGAACCAGAGATCAAATTGCCAACATCCGCTGGATCATGGAAAAAGCAAGAGAGTTCCAGAAAAACGTCTATTTCTGCTTTATTGACTATGCCAAAGCCTTTGACTGTGTGGATCACAATAAACTGTGGAAAATTCTGGAAGAGATGGGAATACCAGACCACCTGACCTGCCTCTTGAGAAACCTATATGCAGGTCAGGAAGCAACAGTCAGGAAACAACAGACTGGTTCCAAATAGGAAAAGGTGTACGTCAAGGCTGTCTATTGTACCCTGTTTATTTAACTTCTATGCAGAGTACATCATGAAAAATGCTGGGCTGGAAGAAGCACAAGCTGGAATCAAGATTGCCGGGAGAAATATCAATAACCTCAGATTATGCAGATAACACCACCCTTATGGCAGAAAGTGAAGAGAAACTAAAAAGCCTCTTGATGAAAGTGAAAGAGGAGAGTGAAAAAGTTGACGTAAAGCTCAACATTCAGAAAAAGAAGATCATGGCACCCGGTCCCATCACTTCATGGCAAATAGATGGGGAAAGAGTGGAAACAGTGTCAGACTTCATTTTTTTGGGCTCCCAAATCACTGCAGATGGTGATTGGAGCCATGAAATTAAAAGACGCTTACTCCTTGGAAGGAAAGGTATGACCAACCTAGACAGCATATTCAAAAGCAGAGATATTACTTGGCCGACAGTGGTCCATCTAGTCAAGGCTATGGTTTTTTCCTGTGGTTATGTATGGATGTGAGAGTTGGACTCTGAAGAAAGCTGAGCCCTGAAGAATTGATGCTTTTGAACTGTGGTGTTGGAGAAGACTCTTGAGAGTCCCTTGGACTGCAAGGAGATCCAACCAGTCCATCCTAATGGAGATCAGTCCTGGATGTTCATTGGAAGAACTGATGCTGAAGCTGAAACTCCAGTACTTTGGCCACCTCATGCGATGAGTTAACTCATTGAAAAAGACCCTGATGCTGAGAGGGATTGGGGGCAGGAGGAGAAGGGGACGACTGATGATGAGATGGCTAGATGGCATTACCGACTCAATGGATGTGAGTCTGAGTGAACTCCGGGAGTTGGTGACGGACAAGAGGCCTGGCGTGTTGTCACTCATGGGGTCTCAAAGAGTCGGACACGACTGAGCGACTGAATTGAATGGAACTGAACACTTTAAGGGCTTACAGGGCTCACCGTTTTTTATTTTCTTAGAAGAATCTCTTTCTCCTGAAAAAATAAGCTCAACTCTTTCTTTTTAAAGTAAGGAAAGGGGAGATGAGCTGAAACCCTGTGGGGACAGTTATGTTGTGTTTTGTGTTGAGTTTCTGGAGCCCAGCGGGTCCTTGGCACCCTGGGCACCCCAACCCTTGGCTGGAGGTCAGATTTTCCGTGCTATAAATGCAGGAGGGGAGCTCCTGCTTGAGACAGTGACTACAGCTTAACAATACATGCTGCAGTTTTGGTCTTAAAGTGAAGTTGTGTCTCTCAGAAATTGCAAGCCCAAACAGATGATTTTCTGTTTTAGAAACCCCAGTTTATTTTCTGAAAGAGTTTGCAGCAGATGTGGTTCTGTGGGGAAAGAACAGAATGCCTCAGGGGTTCCCTGTTGGAGTCTTTGAAGTATTAGTATTTGCCAAAGCCAGGTGGAGGTTGCTTATTCATCTGACATAAGGCTGTATGGGCTTTGTGACAACTGCCTCTGCATCTGGTTAGAATGACATTCACTAAGTGTGATGACTCAGGGCACCTTGTGGCTTTTTTCCCCCATCGAGAGAGCAAACTAAGTCATTCCCTGGTTTTTTCCTAGGTGTTCATGGAAAGAGTCCATAGGGGAAACTACAAAGAGGATCTTGGGTAGTGGAGAGGTTGGAAACCTTCCGGATACTGTGACTGTGGTGGCCCGGGGACGGGTGGCCACAGGAGGAGTGTGGACAAGGTGTCATCGAGGACTCCCTCTGGAGCTGGGAGAAGTGACATTTTGCTTTGATGCATCTTACTGGGCCTGAGACCTGTGTATGTTGGTCTTTCTGAGATAATGTTTAGAACACAGCACTTTATGTTAGGGATTCTTATTTTTTAAAAAACATTTTAAATATAATTTTTAAAAATGAGTTAATTTTTGCCTGCACTGGGTCTTCGTTGCTGCACAAGGGCTTTCTCTAGCTGCTGTGTGTGGGCTTATTGCAGTGGCCTCTCTTGTTGCAGTGCACAGGCCCGAGGGTTCTCAGTCGTTATGGTGCGTGGGCTTAATTGCCCTGCAGCATGTGGAATCTTTCCTGAGCAGGGACCAAATCCATGTCCCGTGCATTGGCAGGTGGATTCTCAACTACTGGACCACCAGGGAAGTCTTGGCGTTAAGGGATTCTTATAATCCTAGTCATTTGCTTGGCAGAATTTATAACAGCCTCAACTTCCTCCTAGGTGATGCTATCCAGAAAAACAGTTGCTAGAAAGAGCTATTTGCAGAGGTAGAGAGAGAATTGTGGTCCTTTAATATTCTTTCCTTAGATTTCACAGAGGCCCAAATCCCTTTAATAGATTTTAATGACATTCATGGAATCTCGGTTTGTGCTGCAGAGACTGAGTGTGGCTTTTACTGTCTTTCCTGTGGTTCACTTTGCATCCATGAACGACCACTGCTTTTGTGCAAAGTGACTATTTTTATTCAGCAAAGACTGACGCAGAGGTGAGCGTGGAAATGCTTTCCCGCAGCTGCTGTCTTTTCATCAAGACAAGCATCCATGGCCACGGACACGTTTCCACCCTCAGCCTCAGGGTTGGGAAGAAGTGCTGGTCAGCGCTCCTGTTCGGTTTGGGGCAGGTGTCAATGGGCTGCAGGCTGCCTGCATCAGCCGGACTGTCCGAGGATGCATTTCTGTCTCCAGGAAAGTGCGTCCTGCAGGATCCTGTGTGTGGCTCTAAGGAAAGGAGTTGTGGCTTTAAAAACACCAAAAATGAAAAGACAAAAAAAAAGCGTAATTATCATGTCGGCCCTGTTCAGTTAACCCTGATTTTGGCCTCAGTTCTGGAATGAGTCAGCTGGTGTAGACAAACCCCTTATTAGGTAATGGCTAGTTATTTACTCCCTCCCTTCCCCTAGTCATTTGCTTGGAGAGAGCTGCTTCCACCTGATATCCCGCAGTGATGACTTCTTCCTCCAGCAGAATTCCCTGCTCAGGGCGGAGGTGCTTCTCCCTCCGACATCACGGATTTGGTGTCGTTAACAAATTGCTTCACTCAGTGCTTGCTGTGCAGTCACCATGCTGGACACGTGCCCTGTCCCGCCAGCAGCCTGTCCCTCTGACTCCCAGGTATTCTTATAAGCTCCTTAAGTTCTTTCAAGATGTAGGATGTTGGACCTGCTTGGGCCGGTGGCTCTGGGCCTGGGAGGTGCTGCCGGAGTCGGTGGGGGAGGGGGCTCTCTCTCCCACGGTCTCCCCCGCTCCCTTCTCTAAAACTTAGTAGAACCACTATCTAAAAAGGCTGAAGTCCTCTCTTCCCGGGATTTGGGCATAGATGGCCAAGGAATCCTTTCCTATCATGGTAAAATCAGTCATCAGAAGCAGCTGGTGGGCTTGAGAGAGCGGGGGCTGTCACTGTGACCCGCTTGTCTGGCATTCCGCCCCCAGCTGTCTAGCATCAGAAATGGGAAGCTTTAAAACCCCTGCCTCGTTGGATGCCTTGAGTCATAAAGTAGATGTGAAACGCTGAGTGGGGGCGGGAGGAGGGAGACAGGTGGCTGGAGCTATATCCTCATGTAGGCTGTCCTTTCTTAATAGGCTTTAGAAATCCTGGAATGTGTAATTCACCAGCCACAGAGCTCCACCTGTGTCCCCACACTGGGAGGAAGGAGCCGTGTGCCTGTTCTTCCTCTGAGTCCCAGGAGGCGCTGGTAAATGTGCAGTGAGCAGTGATCGCCTGTGATGACTGGTTCTTGCTGCTTACTAAGCCAATCAACGGGCAGAAGGAGGCCGCTGTAAAGGCCCTTGGGGCTTTGCCAGGCTGAGTCACAGCTGACTTGGGGAAATGCCGCCCAGGATGCCTCCAGCCCCCTTTCTAATTGGAAGTCTGCAGCCGCACACTCCAGATGAATCAGAGTCGGGGAGAGTGTGTGGGAGACGTACCAGGAGGGAGGTGTGGGAGAACCACAAACAGTGCTGGGTCAGGCCCACACCTCTGTGCTCCTGGGCCTTTCCTCCCCACACGGGTGACCTGATGCCAGAGGCCGGGGGGAAGGGGCACCTCGGGGAGGGCAGATCCTTTCTGTTGGCCTCACCAGTCTCCGTGCTGTGACTGACACACACATCTTTACACTTTCTCAGCCCAGGGCGTGGCAGTGGGCAGGGCATGCAAGGGCTAACTGGTGAGTGGCAGGAATTCTCTACCATCTGCCCCTTCCAGAGTGTGTCGTGTTCCCTGCCTAGATCTACTGAATCAGAACAAGGAGCCTGGAATTTAAACAAGGTCCCAAAGGTTACTGAGGAGCAGCCCGCACTGGACACCACTGCTCTGTGGGCTCAGACTGGCCTTGGACATTGTCCAGTCAGGACCAGACCCTGAGCTCCAGGGCCCTGGGGTTCTTCTCACACTATGTCTCATTGATTCTAAAATGCACATTTCCCCCTCACATTTTAACATCTCTAAAATGAGGTTGCATCTTGTAATGGTTGGTGTTTCATGGTTTCATTGATAACCCTTCCTCTTGAGTGTTAGGTGGAGTTCACGGCCTTGCAGTTGCTGGGTCTTGGATTCGATGACCTCTGTGGCTCTTGCCTGTGCTCAGGGGACGTGTTCTTTCTGACCCACCTCATCCGCATGGTGGTTGGTGTGGATGAAGGGTGGCAGGTACACAGAGAGCAGCGTACAAAAGCAAGGACTCCTGTGGGTATCTTTGCAGCCTGGCTCCTCAGGACACTGACATCTGGTTTGGTGTTAGCGACCTGTGGGCTCATGAGGATGATCACCCCCCTTTTACACATTGGGCTGCAGGCACAGGCTTGTTTGTGACACAGCTAGTAAGTGACAGAGGCCAGGCTCCAAGGTCCAGGCCCTGACCCCTGTCAGCACACCCTTTATCTTTCGAGCCTCTCCCACTCATCTTTATTCTCAGCCCTGTAGGCCATCATGGTGGATGCAGTAAAGATGGTTCATTTCTTTAGGCTCTGACGTCTCAGAGGCTGGTCTTGTGCAATAGTTGCATATTAACCACGTGACAAGTCTGTGTCAGCTCTTCTTGCTCAAGTCTGCCCATTGCACAGTGAGCAGGCATTGTCCTCCGTCTCCTGGACACTTGATGATAGCACAGTTCTGTATTCTCCACATGAATAAGCCATGGATCTCTGGGCAGCGAGTGTATTCCTCTGTGAGCCTGACCATGCCTTGCAGGGAGGGGCATTTTATCACCCAGAGAGTTGAGTGTGAGAAGGGGTGCCAGCAGGAGATGACAGCAGGGAGGCTGCCTCTGGGAGCTGGAGCACCCTTGGGGCCTGGGGGCGGGACCCTGGACACCTGAGGCTCTCTGCCCCTGCAGTTCGCTGAAGCCACATGTCATTTGGCCACTGCTTTTAAACCCACCCTCTCCTGGAGATGCTTCAGTTTTTTTGTTTTGTGTTTGGCTTTAGTGCCTGTTCATTTATTCATGGGGGTTGAGGTGGGACAGGATGATGTGATCCTGTGCATTTGCTCACACTCCTGTTGCTGGTTTCTTCAGTCCTCGTTGAATAGTTGCTCTTGCCAAGCACTGTGCCAAGTCCTCAGTCAGCAGGTGGGCTGTACACACTGGTGTCCCAGGACAGCCCTGGGGGGTCACACGCTCCCTTTCACCCTCGCGGGTGTTCCATAACACCTTGAAGAGGCAGTATGTTCAGTGACAAAGCAGAGGTAGTCTTGGGGCACGTGGTGGGCACATTGCAGGAGTGCAGGTGTCGTCCTGACAGGCGGTGCAGGTGTCACCCTGTCCTGATGGGCGGTGCAGGTGTTGTCCTGATGGGCGGTGCAGGTGTCCTGATGGGCGGTGCAGGTGTCATCCTGATGGGCGGTGCAGGTGTCCTGATGGGCGGTGCAGGTGTCGTCATGACGGACGGTGCAGGTGTCCTGACGGGCGGTGCAGGTGTCCTGACGGGCGGTGCAGGTGTCGTCCTGATGGGCGGTGCAGGTGTCCTGACGGGCGGTGCAGGTGTCGTCCTGATGGGCGGTGCAGGTGTCGTCCTGATGGGCGGTGCAGGTGTCGTCCTGATGGGCGGTGCAGGTGTCGTCCTGATGGGCGGTGCAGGTGTCGTCATGACGGACGGTGCAGGTGTCCTGACGGGCGGTGCAGGTGTCGTCCTGATGGGCGGTGCAGGTGTCCTGATGGGCGGTGCAGGTGTCGTCCTGATGGGCGGTGCAGGTGTCCTGACGGGCGGTGCAGGTGTCGTCCTGATGGGCGGTGCAGGTGTCGTCCTGATGGGCGGTGCAGGTGTCGTCATGACGGGCGGTGCAGGTGTCGTCCTGACGGGCGGTGCAGGTGTCGTCCTGACGGGCGGTGCAGGTGTCCTGACGGGCGGTGCAGGTGTCGTCCTGATGGGCGGTGCAGGTGTCCTGACGGGCGGTGCAGGTGTCGTCCTGATGGGCGGTGCAGGTGTCCTGATGGGCGGTGCAGGTGTCGTCATGATGGGCGGTGCAGGTGTCCTGATGGGCGGTGCAGGTGTTTTCCTGACGGGTGGTGCAGGTGTCCTGATGGGCGGTGCAGGTGTCATCATGACGGGCAGTGCAGGTGTCCTGACGGGCGGTGCAGGTGTCGTCATGACGGCCGGTGCAGGTGTCACCCTGTCCTGATGGGTGGTGCAGGTGTCGTCCTGACAGGCGGTGCAGGTGTCACCCTCTCCTGATGGATGGTGCAGGTGTCGTCATGACGGGCGGTGCAGGTGTCGTCATGACGGGCGGTGCAGGTGTCCTGATGGGCGGTGCAGGTGTTGTCCTGACGGGTGGTGCAGGTGTCCTGACGGGCGGTGCAGGTGTCGTCCTGACGGGCGGTGCAGGTGTCCTGATGGGCGGTGCAGGTGTTTTCCTGATGGGCGGTGCAGGTGTCCTGATGGGCGGTGCAGGTGTTGTCCTGATGGGCGGTGCAGGTGTTGTCCTGATGGGCGGTGCAGGTGTTGTCCTGATGGGCGGTGCAGGTGTCCTGATGGGCGGTGCAGGTGTTGTCCTGATGGGCGGTGCAGGTGTCCTGACGGGTGGTGCAGGTGTTGTCCTGACGGGTGGTGCAGGTGTCCTGATGGGCGGTGCAGGTGTTGTCCTGATGGGCGGTGCAGGTGTCCTGACGGGCAGTGCAGGTGTCACCCTGATGGACAGTGCAGGTGTTACCCTGACGGGTAGGTGGTCTGAACCCTGGGCCCCATGCTCAGAGCTGAACCAAGTTCCAGAAACTTGACTGTAGAACCCAGAAGGCAGGCTGCCCAGCGTTTCTCCGGAAGGTGGCATCCTGTCAGCAGGATGTAAGATCTCAAACGCTCAGGGAGGTTACTCATGGGTGATGGTGAGAAACGGCTGTGGCTCAGAGGCTGACTGATGGATGCAGTGAGTTGCCTTCTCCTTGTTGGGGGACTGGCTGCCCTTGACAGGTGGAGAGGGACTCATTCAAGGAAATGTGAGTTGTAGTTTCTTCTCATAGACCGAGTGTGTGTGTGGTTTAATCTGTTGATTAAAGAAAAGCGAGTAATGGGGCTCTTTCAACTTCTAGGTAGGTTTTTGATGACTAAGATGGTAGGTGTTGCAAGAGGGCATCAGAGGGCAGACGCAGTGAAACCATACTCACAGAAAACTAGTCAATCTAATCACACTAGGACCACAGCCTTGTCTAACTCAGTGAAGCCAAGCCATGCCCATGGGGCAACCCAAGATGGGTGGGTCATGGTGGAGAGAATGACAGAATGTGGTCCACTGGAGAAGGGAATGGCAAGCCACTTCAGTATTGTCTTGAGTACCCCATGAACAGTATGAAAAGGCAAAAATGATAGGATACTGAAAGAGGAACTCCCCAGGTCAGTAACTGCCCAGTATGCTACCGGAGATCAGTGGAGAAATAACTCCAGAAAGAATGAAGGGATGGAGCCAAAACAAAAACAACACCCGGTTGTGGATGTGACTGGTGATAGAAGCAAGGTCCGATGCTGTAAAGAGCAATATTGCATAGGAACCTGGAATGTCAGGTCCATGAATCAAGGCAAATTGGAAGTGAACAAACAAGATATGGCAAGGGTGAACATCGACATTCTAGGAATCAGTGAACTAAAATGGACTGGAATGGGTGAACTTAACTCTGATGACCATTATATCTACTACTGCGGGCAGGAATCCCTCAGAAGAAATGGAGTAGCCATCATGGTCAACAAAAGAGTCTGAAATGCAGTACTTGGATGCAATCTCAAAAACGACAGAATGATCTCTGTTCGTCTCCAAGGCAAACCATTCAATATCACAGTTATCCAAGTCTATGCACCAACCAGTAATGCTGAAGAAACTGAAGTTGAACAGTTTTATGAAGATCTACAGATCTTTTAGAAGTAACACCCCAAAAAGATGTCCTTTTCATTAAAGGGGACTGGAATGCAAAAGTAGGAAGTCAAGAAACACCTGGAGTAACAGGCAAATTTGGCCTTGGAATGCGGAATGGAGCAGGACAAAGACTAATAGAGTTTTGCCAAGAAAATGCACTGGTCATAGCAAACACCCTCTTCCAACAACACAAGAGAAGACTTTACACATGGACATCACCAGATGGTCAACACTGAAATCAGATTGATTATATTCTTTGCAGCCAAAGATGGAGAAGCTCTATACAGTCAGCAAAAACAAGACCAGGAGCTGACTGTGGTTCAGATCATGATCTCCTTATTGCCAAATTCAGACTTAAATTGAAGAAAGCAGGGAAAACTGCTAGACCATTCAGGTATGACCTAAATCAAATCCCTTATGATTATACAGTGGAAGTGAGAAATAGATTTAAGGGTCTAGATCTGATAGATAGAGTGCCTGATGAACTATGGAATGAGGTTTGTGACATTGTACAGGAGACAGGGATCAAGATCATCCCCATGGAAAAGAAATGCAAAAAAGCAAAATGGCTGTCTGGGGAGGCCTTACAAATAGCTCTGAAAAGAAGAGAGGCAAAAAGCAAAGGAGAAAAGGAAAGATATAAGCATCTGAATGCAGAGTTCCAAAGAATAGCAAGAAGAGATAAGAAAGCCTTCTTCAGCGATCAGTGCAAAGAAATAGAGGAAAACAACAGAATGGGAAAGACTAGAGATCTCTTCAAGAAAATTAGAGATACCAAGGAAACACTTCATGCAAAGATGGGCTCGATAAAGGACAGGAATGGTATGGACCTAACAGAAGCAGAAGATATTAAGAAGAGGTGGCAAGAATACACAGAAGAACTGTACCAAAAGGATCTTCATGACCCAGATAATCATGATGATGTGATTACTAATCTAGAGCCAGACATCTTGGAATGTGAAGTCAAGTGGGCCTTAGAAAGCATCACTACGAACACAGCTAGTGGAGGTGATGGAATTCCTGTTGAGCTGTTTCAAATCCTGAAAGATGATGCTGTGAAAGTGCTACACTCAATATGCCAGCAAATTTGGAAAACTCAGCAGTGGCCACAGGACTGGAAAAGGTCAGTTTTCATTCCAATTCCAAAGAAAGGCAATGCAAAAGAATGCTCCAACTACCACACAATTGCACTCATCTCACATGCTAGTAAAGTAATGCTCAAAATTCTCCAAGCCAGGCTTCAGCAATACGTGAACCGTGAACTCCCTGATGTTCAAGCTGGTTTTAGAAAAGGCAGAGGAACCAGAGGTCAAATTGCCAACATCCGCTGGATCATGGAAAAAGCAAGAGAGTTCCAGAAAAACATCTATTTCTGCTTTATTGACTATGCCAAAGCCTTTGACTGTGTGGATCACAAGAAACTGTAGAAAATTCTGAAAGAGATGGGAATACCAGACCGCCTAACCTGCCTCTTGAGAAATCTGTATGCAGGTCAGGAAGCAACAGTTAGAACTGGACATGGAACAACAGACTGGTTCCAAATAGGAAAAGGAGTACATCAAGGCTGTCTATTGTCACCCTGCTCATTTGACTTCTATGCAGAGTATATCATGAGAAATGCTGGACTTGAAGAAACACAAGCTGGAATCAAGATTGCCAGGAGAAATCTCAGTAACCTCAGATATGCAGATGAGACCACCCTTATGGCAGAAAGTGAAGAGGAGCTAAAAAGCCTCTCGATGAAAGTGAAAGAGGAGAGCGAAAAAGTTGGCTTAAAGCTCAACATTCAGAAAACAAAGATCATGGCATCTGGTCCCATCACTTCATGGGAAATAGATGGGGAAACAGTGGAAACAGTGTCAGACTTTATTTTGGGGGACTCCAAAATCACTGCAGATGGTGACTGAAGCCATGAAATTAAAAGACGCTTACTCCTTGGAAGGAAAGTTATGACCAACCTAGATAGCATATTCAAAAGCAGAGACATTACTTTGCTGACTAAGGTCCATCTAGTCAAGGCTATGGTTTTTCCTGCGGTCATGTATGGATGTGAGAGCTGGACTGTGAAGAAGGCTGAGTGCCGAAGAATTGATGTATTTGAATGGTGGTGTTGGAGAAGACTCTTGAGAGTCCCTTGGACTGCAAGGAGGTCCAACCAGTCCATTCTGAAGGAGATCAACCCTGGGATTTCTTTGGAAGGAATGATGCTAAAGCTGAAGCTCCAGTACTTTGGCCACCTCATGCGAAGAGTTGACTCATTGGAAAAGACTCTGATGCTGGGAGGGTTTGGGGGTAGGAGGAGAAGGGGACGACCGCGGAAAAGATGGCTGGATGGCATCACGGACTCGGTGGACGTGAGTCTGAGTGAACTCCGGGATGGACATGGTGATGGACAGGGAAGCCTGGTGTGCTGCGATTCATGGGGTTGCAAAGAGTCGGACACGACTGAGCAACTGAACTGAACTGAACTGAAAAGTGGTTTATGTATCTCTGCGGGAGCAGGAGTTTTGGAGGGTGGTTTACGTGAGTAAAAGAAAAAAATCTTCCTAAAAGATGTTCGTTAGACTTGAGACATTAATGATCAGAGTCAGAGCGTGAGGAAGGTGGAAGCAGCACCCAGTAGTTCCTGGGGCTTAGGCTGCCTCTTGGAGGTGGCTCTGTGGGAACCTGGCATCCTGGACTTGGCTCCCTGTGTGTTTCCTCCCATTCCTCCTGCAGGTGTGGACAGATGTCCTCCTGATAAACTCTAGAGTGCTGTGAGAGGGGCTGAGCTTTGGACAAGCTCACAGAGGGTCCAGCAGACTGCATAGGACAGAGTGCTGGGTTAGGGTGGAGGCAGCAGGAAGAGGTGGGCTCACTGCACCCAAGAGCTCCCACTCAAGGCCACAAGAGATTGTCCACCCGTGAAGCAATGTGGATGATCCTGAAAGAGCAGTTCTGGTCTAACATTGATCAGTGAGGTCAAAATAAGATGATCTAGGAAGAGGTTTTCTAATTGTTTTGAAGGTGAAATCTATCCATCTATCCACCCATCCTGCTGAATATTCTTTTTTCTTTTATGCTATCTCATGAAAAATGTGCAGATTCACCCCGCTGCATTGATCTCTCACCCTGCAGATGGGCCTTCCCTGAGATGCCTGTCTCCCTAAGAGAGGTGAGGACAGAAGACCTATGAGAGGACCTGATGCCTAAGGAGGTTTTGGGTGAATTTTGGCGAGGTGTTTCATGAGATGTTTGAGGAGAGCAGCAGGCAAGCTGACTATTGCTGAGTGTACTTTGATGTCCTCACTGCTGTGAACTGATAACGCGGGGCTGGGAAGGAGGAGCAGGTGGGTGCGGCACTCCCTTGGGGAGTGGGACAGGGCCCCGAGCGTCCTGTAGGACCACCAGGCCCAGGGACGGCAGCCCTGCCACCTGCACCGGCTTGTATGGTCAGTCGGTCTGACATCCGTGTCTGGGATCACCAACAGCTCTTGGATTCTCTGGCCCAGCCAGGACTGGCTCCCCTGTGTGTCTTATGGCATGGTTACTATTTAGGCAACACTCAGGCTGCAACATTATGAAGTCCCAACATCTATCAAGGTTAGATCTGCAGATAATTGGAGACCCTGGTGAAATGGGGCAGGTGGAAGCCACCCAGCTCTGACACTAAATGGTTAATGATAGAAATATAAATGGACTCTGCTTATGAAGGCTGCTCTTCCTTTTAGGGATGTGCATTTGGTGAGATCGTTCATCTGGAATCATCAGAAACGAACCAGTGTTTATTCAGAGTCTGTGCTGTGCTCTGTGGGAGGTGCAGCAGAACTGAAAGCCGTGCTGAGCCCATGTCCACCGTGAGGAGCAGGGAGTGACCTGGAGGCTTGTTCTGTGCACGGCTGATACCTGGGCATGGGCAGCCCCTGCTCAGGCTGTTTCTTGGAGGCAGGGGGTAGGCATCAGCAGCCAAGGTTAAGAACCATTGTCCTAAACAGATCACCCCTTTGCTGCAGCCAAGCCTGCTTCCTGCATCTCTTGTGCTGCTGCTGCTAAGTCCCTTCAGTCGTGTCTGACTGTGTGACCCCATAGACAGCAGCCCACCAGGCTCCCCTCCCCGTCCCTGGGATTCTCCAGGCAGGAACACTGGAGTGGGTTGCCATTTCCTTCTCCAATGCATGAAAGTGAAAAGTGAAAGGGAAGTTGCTCAGTCGTGTCCAACTCTTCGCGACCCCGTGGACTGCAGCCTACCAGGCTCCTCTGTCCATGGGATTTTCCAGGCTAGAGTACTGGAGTGGGGTGCCATCGCCTTCTCCGATGATACTTGGTTATTTTTCCCTGCCATAGTCATTGACCCACTTATTTTCCACCCCAGGAGTTTGTAAGTTGAGGACACACTGTCAACAAAATTAGACCCCAGCCTTGAAGGATGGTGGCGAGGGGCAACTTCCACTTGGGCAGGGACAGCAGGGTGGCAGGCCCCAAGTGACCCAGGTTCACGCCCCCTTGTGGCCCCCTCCCCTGACCTGTGGGCCGAGGGGCTCGCCTTGAATTCTGCACAGGCATCAGCACACATCCTGCACTCTGAAGTCTTGAAGCATAACCAGGCCCACCTGGGCGTTTGGATGGAGAGCTGTGTGGTGAGATGAGCTGGGGCACCCTGCCTAGATCTTCCCGCTTCTCACGTGGAGACCTGCCTCCACCGAGCCGCCTCCGCACTGTGCAGCCGTCCTGCGCACAGTGGCTGTTCATCTCTCCGAGCCTTCATTCTCTTACTTGTGAAGGGAGGGGAGTGCACACCTACCACTTGTGCTGCTCACAGAGGCATCACTCGTCTGGACACTGACCCAGTGCAGGCTGCGCCTCTTGTTTCTCTGGATGCCCCCTGAAGGCCTCTAAGACCCCCGAGTCCTAGACCTTGCGGAGCCTGAGGAGAGGCAGAGGGATGCTGGCTCCCCCTGTCCCCTCCTGTCCTGTCTTCCCAGTGACTCATTTTCCCCGGATGACCCCACCCCCAGCAGAGGTGCAGTGACGGGCATGCGGGCTCTCCTGTTCTCCACGGAGCTCCGATGGCCAGCACGGGGAGGTGGCCCAGGGCGTGCTCTCACTGCTAGAGAGTCTTACTGCTTCGTGTGTGACGGTGATGAGAGGCCTGTGAGTGCCCCCACTGGGTGTGGCCGAAGCGGGGCTGCTGGAGCAGCAGTAAGGGGAAGGCAGTGCTGAGACCTGGAGCTAGCTTTGGACGGGGCTGCGGAGGGTTCTGCCAGCCACCAGCTCTGGCCCAATTGTCCTGGGGTGTGGGTGTTGAAAATTCTGTCCCAGATGCCTCCACAGGCTGCTCGTGCTGCTGTTCACAGATGACATTTGATGTCTTTAGGAATCCAGTGAGGGTTACACCGTGAAACTTTGCTTCTTGGCTCCCAGGTCCAGTCTGGCCCTGGTAGAAAGGATTTGATGACCAGTTAAATCATCTCTCAGAAGAGCAATGGAGAGCACCTCCCTGGGCACAAAATGGCAAGTGGGCGAGCTGTGCAGTTCACAGGGGCTGGGTGGCCGGAAGGGGTGGAGGGCCCGGATCTCACGGGAGGGGGCCTCGGATGCAGCAGGAGAGGCTGTGGAGGCTGCAGGGCTGATGGAGAGGTGGGAGCAGTGGGGAGGAGTCCCTGAGAGGGGTCAGTGTGTGAAACAGGAAGACAGGGCCCACAGCAGCGAGGATGGGCAGTGACCGGGGGAGCGGGTCGTGGGCCCTGAGAGTCCAGAGGCCTAGCACATTCATCTCACAAGTCTGTACCCTCTGGGTCTTTGGACATGGTCGGTGTCCGTGTGCCAGGCTTGTTTCTGGCTCCTGTGGTGGGGTCGCTGGTGTGGAGCAGAACTGTGTGTCACGTGTGGTGCTGGGTGGTCACCTCGTGGGCCGGGCGCCAGGGGACCCGTGTCCTCCCGCCTGCAGCCTCATGCTGGCAGCCGTCACACCCCGCAGTCTCGGGCCTGCCCCGGCTTGCAGTCCGCGGTCCCTACTGCGGGCCTTCAGTTTTGTGGCGGCCTCCTTCACCCATCTTGTGCATCTTCCTGTGTGGGAGGCACGTTTCGGGGAAGAAGGGACAGATGATGTTCTCGGCTGTCCTTGTCTGAGTCACAGATTCTGGGGCCAGGTGCCCCCAAGTCTCACAGGCCGGGAGTTGAAGTGGCTGGAGTGTGGCTCCTTGGGGGAGCCCAGCGCAGCCGTGAGGGCGTGACACTGTCACCTCGGTCCGGCGCCCACTCCCGAGGAGGGAGCTTCCGCGGCGCACAGAGGCTGAGCGAGGCAGGGGCGGGGCGCCTAGTGACACCGTGCCGGCTCCTTGCTGTTCCTCTACAGTACCTGCTGCTTTCTGGCTGCTTTGCCTGAGCTCTGAGGGTCCATCTCAGCTGTGCTTTCCTGAATTTTATTTTTTCTCCAACGTATTTGTCCAGGGACTTTCCTGGTTGAGCTGAAACTGGGAATGCGGGTATGTGAGTGTGAGCTCAGAGGGTTTGGACCTTAGCCCACCTTTCTGGAGAACGGGGGTTGGGGGCTGCAGTGGATCAGGGAGCAGAGATGCAGAACAGGACCACACACACAGGACCTGCCCCTCCAGGCGAGCTCTGCACAGAGCAGGGAGACCCTGAGGCCCCAGAGAAATCCACGCTCTCCTCTCTCAAGTGCTGGAAGCACACTAGCCAGCAGAAGCTGAAAAGGATGAGTTGGAGGTGTTGGTCATCCCTGACTTGTGAGAATATAGGGGGCAGAGGGAGGGGATGTATGTGTGTGTATGTACCTGTGTGTGTGTCTAGAGTTTAGGACTTGAAATCTGGGAGTAAAATGTTGATTGCCCTTGTCCTGTATCACCTGAGTGGTGGGCACCAGATTCACACACTGTAGCCTCTTTTTTGTTCTTTGATTTTTAATGTATTTTCTTTTAAAAGATCTTATTGGTTACAAGTAAAAGCAGCCTATTGAAGGACTTCCCTGGTGGTCCAGTGGCTAAGACTCCACTCTCCCATTGCAGGGGGCCCAGGTTTGATCCCTGGTTAGGGAACTCGATCCCACATGCCTCGACTAAAGATCCTGCAGACGTGATGCAGCCAAATAAATAATTTTTTTTTTAAGCAGACGATTGAAGGCTACTTTAAGCAGAGCAGGGAGTTTACCCTGGGGATGTGGTGATATCTCATGGTACTGAGAGCAGGAAGGCTGTCTGGCCTCAGAAAGCCATGTGAGCACTAGGGCATGGGAACAGTGCAGACAGACCACGGACTGGGCTAGAACATGGACTGTGGTGGAGGCCATTGTGCAGAAGTCCCCGGCGTCAGTGTCCTTCTGAGGGCAGCTGGTTTTGTCCTCTGTCTCCTTTAAGTTCAGAGCTGGCTTCAGCTGGAGTCGGAGGTCCCCACACCCTGAGCTGCATCCCTGGTGATCCGAGGAGTTTGAAATGGGCCACAGTGATTCCTTCTTTACCATATTGAATATCAGGTTTTCAGCTGAGTTGCCTGTTGTTTCCACATCTCATTCCAGTGAGAGATTTAGTCCTTCTTGCCCTTTCTCTGCCTTTACCTGGTAGCCTCAAACTCTTACTTGTGAAGAAATTTTCCAGGTGAATGGCTTGTTGGTGAAATTTAGGAAGGCATGTGAGGTTAGTAAATTGACGGACATTTTCCATATTATCACCTCTGCAAAACAATTCTTTTTGAGTGGTAGTGAGGTGGAGGTAAGCCACTCCCCCTCCTCTCACTTAGCCAGAGGATGGGGAGTGGGTTTATGAGGCAGCGTGCCGACCTGGACACTGGTGGTGGGCTTGGGCCACCCCCATGGGCAGGGATCTCCCGAGCTGGTAGTCCTGGATCAGGCGGTGAGCTGGCCTGCTGAGGTGGAGTGTGTGCCTGATCCGGGATACATGTCCTCAGCTCACTTTCCTGTCTGGTCCAGAACCCAGGATTGTGTGGTGTGGAGTTAATCACAGCAGTAAGAACAGGTCTCCAATGTGCAGGCCAGCAGTTGATGGGAGCCCACGTAAGTGACCGGGCCTCCATCTGCCGACCTGCGACATTTGAACCATAATATGGCCGGTCTCCCCGTCGCGGAGTCCCAGCTTGACGGCGTAAAAGGAAGGCCCCTCCGTGGCCATGTTTTCTCCCGCCCGCCCCCGGCCTCGGTGTTGGCCCCCTTCCGTCCTGTGAGGAGCGTGTTCAGGTTGCTGTAAGCAGCGCACATTGGGTTCTTAGGGTTCCGGAGGCTGGAGGGCTGAGACCAGGCCCAGCGGCAGGGGTTTCTGTGAGGTCCTCTCGCAGGATGCAGACTTCTGTGTCCTCGCAGGGCAGAGGGGTTAGGGGTCCCTCCTTTATAAGGTCCCATTCACACTGGCTCCCCTCTCACGACGTGATCACCTCCCAAAGGCCCACCTCCCAACACGCTCAGCGTTCGGCTTTCCACCTGTGACTTTGGGAACGCCAGTGTGCAGACCGCGGCAGGCGGGCTGGCGCTTCTCCTCTGGCGTCGTTGCCTCCTGCCCTGTGCTCCCACCACCCCAGCCTGCAGGGTTTGGTCCAGATCTCACCTTCTCTGGAGGACCTAGCTCTTAGCCCAGCCTGCCTTTTTTTTTTAAAGGTATTATGGAGGAGTTCAAATACACGTAAGCAGACAGAATGGTACTATGAACCCCACATGCCCATTGCCCTCCTGCAGCCACCAGCAGTATGTGGTCCGTCCTGCCCCCGCCCTGGTCCCCTCCAAGCAGAGCCCGGAAATGTTTCTTTTTTCATCTGTAAATATTTTACTACATATCTCTCAAATATAAGTACTTTTAAACAAACCTAATAAGGTGTGGCTCATACTCCCAAATGAACAAATTGCTTAATAACGTCAAATATTTAATTAGCATTCACATTCCCAGTTAGTTCATAAATGTCATAAACTTATTTTACAGTTTTTCCTTAATTCAGGATTCAGATAGAGTCACTCTTTATGATTTAATTGTCTGTTTTCTTAAGTCACAGTTTCCTCTTTTATCTTTCCTGTGGTTTGATCTTATTTCTTGGTTTGTTTTCATAATGCGTTTGTTCAGGGGGCTGGGCTTTGCCTACACGTTTCCGCAGTCTGAATTAGGCAGGTGCATCCCCAGGGTGGAGTTTAGCCCGTTCCTTGGTGCTCCTTTATGTCTGCGAATTGGAGGTTGGATGTGAAGTACGGTGAGATTCAAGTTTGGGTTTTATTTTTATTTTTGGAGAGGTGGGCCGGTTGCGCTCACGGGAGGAGTTCTGTTCTTCAGGCTGGAATCTCCAGTTGTGCAACTGTTGATATCTGTGCCTGCATCCCCTGATACCTGGGTTACAACACCCCATTCATCAGCTGCTTTTACTTCCTGGTTTGAAGACTTGGAAAGGACTGCTCTGCCTTGCCCAACTGTCTGTTCACCTTGGGGTTCTGTCCATATGGGAAAGATCACTCACTTCTGGGTTCTTTCTCTTCTATTTCTCAGGTTTCAGTCACTGGTGACCAAGCGGGAGTTGTATTTGCTTTGGATTTAGATCATTGTGAACTCAGGGATTTAAACATTTGTGTTTTGGTGTATTGCTGTTACTGTTCTTATTAATGTTAAACTTGTCCCAGCTTTGGTCAGTGGGAGAGTATTAGTGGCTCCTGGGTCCTTTTGGTGTGATCTTCCTGGCTTGCTAGCTCGCATGATAGGATTTCCAGGGTCACATTGTGTATGTCCTGCCCAGACCTAGAACTGGCCTTTTTCCCAGAGAGCCTGGTTCCTTCCTATTAGCAAGTGATGTGTCTGAGTTTCGTCACCGTGCTCTCTGCCCCGGGTGAAACTTCTGGGTACTGTCGGTATAACCGTGACAACCTCTTACCCTCGTGTCCTTTCCTGAGACATACAAGTCCGGACTCAGCATCAGGTTGGTCCACCTTTGGGTTTTTGGCCATTTGGTGCCATCACACAGAACATCGGAGCTTCTCCAGGCCTGCCCCCTAGCCTGTGTTCTACTGGGGTCTCCCCATCTCTTCCCACAGTCCCATCCACTGTTCTGGGAGCTGGTCATGAGCAGCCTGTGAGGTTGTTGGGTCTCAGCTCTCCTTGTGGACGCCTGCGCCCATATCGGGCCTGCCAGGACTCTTCCTGAGAAGGATGTGGTTCCTGCAGAGGGTGTCTCTCTGGAGCTGCCAGGCTGCAAATCCTCCTGGTGCCTGAGCCCCATCCAAAGACTCTCCCTGAGTCTTTGTTCTTTGGAGTGTCACACCCATCTGTGTGACCCCCCACATGTTTGCTGTGTGGTGCACTAGGTTCTGTGTTAAATGGAGCCTGTACACTTCTCCTCTCTGGCATCACCAGGCGAGCTGGACACACCGATTAGGCCCTTGTGTCTCAGAGCCAGACCCAGACCTGCTCCTTCAGCCCTTCCCTCCGCAGGACTCTGTACTCAGCCTTCCTCCCTTCCTTTTTCTCTGGTACATGCTCGCGTACCCTCTGGTGTGTTTCTGCACGGTGGCCATGCCCCTGCTCATCACCCATGATCAGACATGGTGAGGCTGTAGCGGCGCATCTTTTCACTATGGTTGAAACAACATTTCCAGTTATTTCCTTACTTTTTGACAGGCTGGGTGCCTCATCAGCAAACCTTGATGTAGGCACCAGGCTAGATGTTGATTAACCTTGGTTTACGATGTCTCACCTTTGTCCACATCTATCAGAAGCTCCCTAGGATGGGTGCAGAGCAGGTGCCTCTCCATGACACTGCGTTCTGCTGGCCACCCAGTCCCCATCCAGAGGCGACCTTACAGCAGCTGCAGCTGGTGTCCCATGAGATGGAGCTGCTTCCCTGTCCACCCCAGGATCTGAGCATCCACTCTGGCTCATCCCTTTTGTCTGCTGGGGCCGTGGTCCTCTGTGTGAGAATGTGAGGGGAACCAGATCCCCCTGGAGGAGAGCTGTCTCTGCCCCAGGCAGGGAGGCACCCAGTGCTGGAAGAAGCACGGCAGGGCTTTCTCACTTGGACAACTCTGTTTTGCTTTCTGTCCTCTCCTCTTCATTTTCCTGATTCTCCCTGCTGTTCTGCTTCTGCTGCAAGCCAAACTTCACTCTCTAGTTCTCTCCTTCTTTCGTGCATCAGTTTTCCGATTGGCTGCATCGCTGACAAGGAGAGTTTTAGTGCTGTTCCTGAATCCTGAGGTAGGGGTTGGAGAAGAGAGCCTTAGACAGATGTGCGGTTAGGCGGTTTGTGACGCAGGTGTGTGTGTTGCAGGAGTTACTGGCGTCTGTCTTAGTTCTGGCCGGAGATCCTCTTGTTGATCCTGTCAGAGATGGGTGATCTGACCTTTGGAATCACTAGTGCTGTGTGTCTCCTGGGAGATGGGCCACGCTGCAGAGACTTGCAACATGATTATAGAAGAGATTAGATGGCTGTATCCCAGCTGTTTCTTTTCTTGGAAAAGCAAGTGGCGTAACCTTCCCTTGAGAAAATCCACTGTCCGTTAGATCCAGGTTTAGCAAATCTGCGACCCAAGCCTCGAGGCTCCCAGATCAGCGACTCCTCGCCACCCAGTGAAATCCACACATTTTCCTGTTGAGAAGCGTGTGTTCCAGGGAGGTCCCGCATCAGTGTTTGTGTTTGTATTTTATCTCATGTTTTTTAGTTGCACCTTTTAAATGCAAATTTCTTCTTCCAATTGTAGAGAAACCAGAAAACCACAGCCAGTCAGCCACTGTGGAGGGATGTGAAAGGTGTAGTGGTGTGTGTTTCCCTTCAGAGGATTTTAAAGGTCTCAGCTGTTAGTAACACTGAATTTATTATCTGTATTTAGGATAAACCCACTGAAGATGATTGGGATGAGTTGTAGGTCTGTGCAGTGTGAGTATGTTTATCTGCCCCCTGCGTGGAATGCACATGGTGCTTACACTCACTGCTGGGGCTTGGCTGTACCCGTGCGGTGCTGGCATCTCTGCAGGGCTGTGCTTCCTGGTCTGCATTTCCGACAAAGTGTGCAGTGTCCTCTCGGTAATAACGACTTGTTAGGGGCTGCATCGAGTTGGGGATGTGCAGGAGTGACGAGTGATTATCACGAACGACTGTAAACCAGAGGGCTGGATTTCACAGACTCATTGGAATGTGTGTGTGAAAGAAGGGGTGATCTTCCCACATTCTGTTTGGGGCGGGGGACCCCCCTCATATCCCTGCACAGAGCATGGTTGGAGGACTGCCCTCAGCATCACCACTGCAGCTGGGTTACAAGCCATCTGAGAATATGTGCTGGTTACTTTCAGCCCACTGTGAGTTTCTGACCATGAATGAAATTACCAAGCTTAGTCACCCACCTTATTCATGACTCTTGGCTCTGAGTGGTTGTTAGCTATTTCCAAAAAACAAACTAGCCTTAAAGGATGAAAATTATGCTGTGGGCTCTGAGGGTGCCACCCATGGGAGGAGTTCCACATGTGTTTTGGGTCACAGCAGCATCGTGGATGTGCCCAGGGTCTGCCCTGGGGCCGTGTGGGGTGCCCAGGGTCTGCCCTGGGGCCGTGTGGGGTGCCCAGGGTCTGCCCTGGGGCCGTGTGGGGTGCGCAGGGTCTGCCCTGGGGCCGTGTGGGGTGCGCAGGGTCTGCCCTGGGGCCGTGTGGGGTGCGCAGGGTCTGCCCTGGGGCCGTGTGGGGTGCGCAGGGTCTGCCCTGGGGCCGTGTGGGGTGCGCAGGGTCTGCCCTGGGGCCGTGTGGGGTGCGCAGGGTCTGCCCTGGGGCCGTGTCGGGTGCCCAGGGTCTGCCCTGGGGCCGTGTGGGGTGCCCAGGGTCTGCCCTGGGGCCGTGTGGGGTGCCCAGGGTCTGCCCTGGGGCCGTGTGGGGTGCCCAGGGTCTGCCCTGGGGCCGTGTGGGGTGCCCAGGGTCTGCCCTGGGGCCGTGTGGGGTGCCCAGGGTCTGCCCTGGGGCCGTGTGGGGTGCACAGGGTCTGCCCTGGGGCTCTGTCGGGTGCCCAGGGTCTGCCCTGGGGCCGTGTGGGGTGCGCAGGGTCTGCCCTGGGGCCGTGTGGGGTGCGCAGGGTCTGCCCTGGGGCCGTGTGGGGTGCGCAGGGTCTGCCCTGGGGCCGTGTGGGGTGCGCAGGGTCTGCCCTGGGGCCGTGTGGGGTGCGCAGGGTCTGCCCTGGGGCCGTGTGGGGTGCGCAGGGTCTGCCCTGGGGCCGTGTGGGGTGCGCAGGGTCTGCCCTGGGGCCGTGTGGGGTGCGCAGGGTCTGCCCTGGGGCCGTGTGGGGTGCGCAGGGTCTGCCCTGGGGCCGTGTGGGGTGCGCAGGGTCTGCCCTGGGGCCGTGTGCATCAGAGTACCAGGATCTGAACACAGCCCAGCTGTGCGGACTCAGGCGTGCGTGTGCTGCCCCCATAGGTAAAGGCCAGCCTGGCGCCTCCCCAGCCCCTGCAGGCTCCCCCGTCTAATCTTTCACTCTGTGCCCATCTGGGAGCGTCCTGTCTGGGACCATGTTGGGACAGATCTTTACCTCGTGTTTTGAAGGTCTTTTCTGCTTCCTTGCTTTCTGGTGACATGGAAGGTGGGGGGATGTATACCATCTAGAAGGCAGCAAGTGTGCTTATGCCCTTCTCCTCTGTTGTGAGAAATAGGATGTGCTAATTGCCGCCTTTTGTCTCCTTTAGCCCCCTGATCATAACCTTTGCTTGTTTCTCAGTATGTGCAGTTTTACAATGACCTTAGCAAATGTGATCTAGAAACCAAACCCCAAAACCTCTGTGCGAGCACTCTGAACATGTGAGAACACCACAGTGTTGGTTTCTTAGACTTATGTTCCCTTGGTGAACTTTGGAGACCCCGAAGTGCAGCTTCTGCCATGTAATTAAAATGTGCAGAAGGTGGCTTATGGGTGATCTGAGAGGCTGGTCCCTGCCTTCCAGACTTCAGCAGCACTTGAATCAACCCTGTGCCCAGCTCAAATCTGAAAAGCAAGGAAGATGTTGTCATTAGATCTATCCAGGGTGAACAATATTGGCATAGGTTAGATGGGATTAGTTTAAGCCATAGTACTGACAGGTACTTTCTTGGAGTTGATTTGATTATTTTCTTCTCTTTAATTTTGCTGCAAATGTGGAGGGCGGGAGAGGGAACAACGCTAGCTCTGAAGAACACAGCGTGATGCTATGCTGGTGGTCATTGCTGAAAGGACTGTTCGGCCACTGGAAGAGCCCTTCTGAGCCAAGCTGGCGTGTCCCCTTATCCCCAGTGTTATTAAGTGTCATTAAAGAACAAAGACAATATAGTTAGGGATTCTCCTCAAATCTGCCTACAGGATGAAAAACCTCCCTGATTACACTGTGTCCGGAAGTAGCTGAGGTGTCACATATGGGCGTTTAATTTCAGGTCTCTGGGTGCTTCATGAGGGCGGGTGGCAGTCCTCATTAAAGAGGCTGGAAGGTGCTTGTAGTATTCCTGAACACACTGGATCCCTTCAGGTCCTCAGAGAAGTCAAACCCAGGGCTTTGGAATTTCTACTTGCCTTTGGTTGGAGCCCTTCCCACGACTCCAGCAACAAAAATGGGGGCTGCAGGTGAGACCTACGCTCATAGCCCTGCCCAGGGCCCCTCCTGGCGGGTGAGGGCCCGTTTGGTCTGGGAATATGGTCTGTCCCTCCAGAGCCCGCCTGTGTGGCTGTGAAGCCCGGGTCGCTGCGCTCAGTGGTCTGATGGCTGGTCTGTACCACCTTTGTCCCCTTCTTTGCCAGGCAGACCACCTTCTCCCTTCAGATTCGGCTTTATTTGTTGAAGAATCTGAAAGAACTTGAGTCATCACATAACCTGATCTCTACCAAGTCCTTCCTATCTTTTCTTGTCCAATGTCAGGGCTTCTTGAGCCTGGCTTAAAGTCAATAGACGTCAAGAGAAGATAACCAAGCTTCTGAAGGTGTGATGCCCCATTGCAGAATCACAGTGTAGGCTCCCTTCTCCAAGTCAGATGAACTGAGATGGGGCTAAGGAAGCTGTATAGGGTTGTGGTGTGTGTGTGGTGGGGGGTGGGCGTGGAGGGAGAGAGAACAGCTGTGGGAAGGTCCCCGTTTTTCAGATCCTGCAGTTTGCTGGATGCCCCCAAACCCCACCCTGAGGAGTGTCACTCCAGACTGGGCTGGAGTTTGAGAGCATCATGAGTTTTAAATTAAAGGCAGATTGAATAATGGAAGATGAAAGGTTGACTTACTGTGTTTGGATTATAAGCCTTTCAGCCAAGATTATGTCTTAGATTTTATGTCTATTGCACATATGGAAATATCAATAGTATTGAAACTATCCTAAGTTGTGTAGTGGAGAGTGGGGTCACAGATTTTGGTGGCAGGAGAGCTGTGCCTGAGGGGTTGGGCACTGAGAAATTATACTGGGGTGCAGAGGAGAAAGCGATGGCACCCCACTCCAGTACTCTTGCCTGGAAAATCCCATGGACAGAGGAGCCTGGTAGGCTGCGGTCCATGGGGTCGTGAAGAGTCGGACATGACTGAGTGACTTCCCTTTCACTTTTCACTTTCATGCATTGGAGAAGGAAATGGCAACCCACTCCAGTGTTCTTGCCTGGAGAATCCCAGGGACAGGGGAGCCTAGTGGGCTGCTGTCTATGGGGTCACACATGACTGAAGTGACTTAGCAGCAGCAGCAGAGGATAACAGGCCAGTTTGTGTTAGGTGAGCAAGTTCTGAGGGTTTCAACACTGATACTCTCATTTCCTTTTCAGTGAAAAACTAAGCTCATTTTAAACATTCTTGTCATGCTTCATGTCATCTTTTATTTAGAACTGAAGTACATGTGCCCAGCCCTTCCAGAAAGATTTTCATCAGAGTTCTGATTTCCCCACCTGTCTCCTCAATTCCACGTTTCCATGACCAGAACTTGTCGGACAGTGGGAAGGGTGGGCTTCCCCAAGTGCCCAGAGCCCGGTGGAGGCCACACATAAACAAAGGGACTGATGGAGAGGCCTCTTGGAGAGGACACTCCCCCGATGAGGTGCGTCACCCAGATGGCGGGTGGAGACAAGATGGTCCTGGTCCATGGACAGCCCAGGCGAGACCCTGAGATGGAGAACATCCCTGGGCAAGGTGCCTGGGGCAGAGAGGGCGCCTGGGTCACAGTGAGAGCCAGATGGGGGAGGCAGGTACCCCGTGCTGTGTGTGGTGCACGGATGGACCTGGTGAAGAGTGTGGTCCAGAGGGGTCAGCTGTCCAGTGGCTTTGGGGCCCCCTGGGGCGCTGTCGGGCCTGCGTGACTGTTGGATGAAAAGGGGGCTGCAGTGGAGGATGAATGGAGCTGATGCTCTGAGAAGATCGGAGTGAGGATGAGACCCCCCCCACCCCACGGTAGGAAGAAATCTGCTGGTCCCCCTGAGCGAGCACCCTCAGGTGGGCCACCCCGTCAGCTCACGGCCACAAGTAGCCTCTTGGTGCCCTCTGCTGAGGCCAGAAGAGGAGCTAAGGGGTTAGGACACCGTCGGCGTCGGGAGGGAGACCTCAGCTCCCAGCCCTTCATTCCTGTGGGCGCACAGCCTCCCGCTCCTGGGGCTCCCGTGTTCCTGGTGGCTGGCTGTGGGTGTGCCCAGAGTGTCTCCGGCTCTCAAGACGGATGTTGATGTTTGCACAGCACAAGACCCAGAAAACGTACACCCCTCCCTGTGGGCTGGCCACACCTCATTTGGGAAGCGGGCCAGGCGGAAGCTGCCCCAGAGTCCTCTTTGTGGCTCGCCCAGGCACCCGCTTTGGAGGCCTGTCTTAGTGCTTGATTTAAACTTCATTTTGAAAGTTGCGTGTGAAGAGAGTGGGACATGGTCACCTTTGCTGTGTGTGCTCCTCTCCGCAGCCGCCCGCGCCATCTGACCGTTAGCGCCCCCAGCCGGCTGCAGTGGAGGTCCTCGTGGTCGTCATGTGCTGCTCGTCAGCGCCCCCAGCCGGCTGGAGGCGGGGTCCTCGTGGCCGCCATGGGTGCTGCTCGTCAGCGCCCCCAGCCGGCTGCAGTGGGGGGGGGGTCCTCGTGGCCGCCATGGGTCCTGCTCGTTAGCGCCCCCAGCTGGCTGGAGGTGGGGTCCTCGTGGCCGCCATGGGTGCTGCTCGTCAGCGCCCCCAGCCGGCTGCAGTGAGAGTCCTCGTGGCCGCCATGGGTGCTGCTCATCAGCGCCCCCAGCCGGCTGCAGTGAGAGTCCTCGTGGCCGCCATGGGTGCTGCTCGTCAGCGCCCCCAGCCGGCTGCAGTGGGGGGGGGGGGTCCTCGTGGCCGCCATGGGTCCTGCTCGTTAGCGCCCCCAGCTGGCTGGAGGTGGGGTCCTCGTGGCCGCCATGGGTGCTGCTCATCAGCGCCCCCAGCCGGCTGCAGTGAGAGTCCTCGTGGCCGCCATGGGTGCTGCTCGTCAGCGCCCCCAGCTGGCTGCAGTTGGGGGGGGGTCCTCGTGGCCGCCATGGGTGCTGCCTCCGAGGTGTGCAGCGTGGCGCATCTTCACAGGTGAAAACAAGATGTCCCTGGGCCTTGCTCTGAGAGCGTCGCCAATGACCGCAGTGCCTCTGTGGGGCCCCTGACCCCTGACGGCTTCTGCGGCTGTGCTGGGAGCGGGAGAACGAATGGGACCCAGCACCCGCCTCAGATACCATTCTCTCCACCTTCCCCAGAGTGTCTCATCTTTGCAGGGATGGTCACCGAGTCCTCCTGGGCTGCGGGGGAGGGGCTGTCACCCGCACTTACCACAGACAGGGTTCCATGTGCCACGTGGGGTCTCCCCAGGGCCTTGTATCATTCCAGTGATAATGGGGCTCAGGGCTCCTCACTGGCCCCGGACACTGGAGGTCAGTGCCTCGCTGCTCAGAGGGTCCCTCCACTGAGGACATGGAGCCCAGTGCCCCCGACTATGGAAAAAAGGCGCCCAGTTGGTTCTTGTGTCCTGAGGTTGGAACCACTGGGTTCCAGTTTGTCTCCAGAAAGTCACCATTTCTTGGGTGGGAGGATGGAGAGCAAAGCAGAAACTGTCTCGGAGCAGAGAAGGGAGTTTGCCAGGGATGTTTCTGGGTGTGTCTCCCAGACTGGTCAGAGTACCTGAGCTTTGGCCAGGAAGCCCCTTCTTTCCAGGCTCTTCCGTGCTGAAGTCCCAGTCTCCCCTCCTCTGGACCCCTTTTGCCGTCCGTTGGAGTGCTCCCCGACGGGCCCCACTCAGGACAGCCTTCTGGAGGTGGTGCAGGGTGCCCTGTGATCGCTCGTCTCCGTGAGCCCGTCAGGGTGGCTCAGCCCTGTCGTCCCGGGCCCGTGGGGCTCAGTGATTCGGGAGGAATTCTGCAGAGGACAGCACTACTGCCCTCTTTCTCCTGGGCCCCAGGACACCAGCCCCTCGGTGGCCATGTGGCACTATTAGCAGCTCATAAGTGACGGGCGTATTTTGGGCACTCTTGTAATTTGTGATGAGTTTGCTATGCGTTTGTAGACTGTTTCTAATCTGGCTCATCGGGAATTAGCTAACTTGTCTAGTGCTCAGAATAGATTATGTTACTAGGGTTTAAAGCCAAATTCTGGCTGCGGATATGCTGTGAATTTTTCTGTTTCTTATTCTTTTCTCGCCTATAGCCTGTGTGCTATTTGGGGAGGAAACCCACAAATCTAGAGCTTTCGGAGGGGACAGTGGCTCCCGAGTGCCTTTCAGGAGGGACCACACGCCTGGCTCCTCCCTCGGTACGTGTTCAGTCAGTGTCAGAGCATTAGCTCTGTAAGCTTCCACAGCTGCGCCCCAGTGCAGGTATTTCCCCTTCGGCCCCCGATGACTCTCCTCCTGGAACATTCTGGGTGGGCAGGACACAGCTGGTGTCATCCAGGTTGTGTGGAAGATCTGTGTGGCCTCGGTCTCCTTGCTGGAAACGTGCAGAGTTCGCTGGACAGCCCCGAAACCCTTGGTGTCTCTGAAGCTCCTGGTTGGCTGACCCACCACTGTGCGACTTTCTGGTCTTAATGCCTTCTGCATGTGAAAGTCTCTTGGATATCTGAAGAGCACTCTCAGACCACCTTCTACTGCCATGCAGGTCTTCTGCTCTACGCTGAGCGTCTAATCCCTCCACATCTTAGGGTTTTGAGTTCTTCAGCACCTGCTCCACAGCCCCCTGTGCCTGCACTCCTTGCAGCTTCTGAGCTGGAGCCGTAGCCTTTTGTATGTGAGCCGAGCATCCACACACAGCTCAGGCACAACTGCCTTGCTTGTGGAGTAAATTCAGTGGCCTCAGAAGCACTCGCCACAGGCTTTGGCAGCCGGAAAGCACTCATTAAATGCTTGTTTCTGGCTGCTGCTGTGCATGAGCTGAGCGAAGGATGCGCTGTGCTGCAAGCCCGACTGGAACGGGGACACTTTGTGTGGACTCCTGGGACTGGGGCGGGGGGCGGCCTCAAGGAGCACCCATGGGACACAGGCCAGCAAGCTTGGGGTCTGCTGTGGAGGCAGCCAGCTTCAGGGTCTGGAGCAGACGGGCCTCCCTGGCCCTGGCTCCTTCCTCCTGCGGGCGCTCCCATTTGCCTGTCCCTGGGGGACCTCTGCAGACGAACTGTCTGGAATTTCCACTTAGCTGGGTTTGGAGATCTGAGCTCTCTGTGTTTAGCTGAGCGTGGCGGACAGTGGCCGACCCACTCTGACAGTTTGTGGGCCACCGGTGAAGCAGCACCCTGGGCCAGGATGGAGCTGGCAGGATGGCTGCTAAAGCAGCGGAGGGGCTGGTCCCTCGCCCCCGCCCCCCACCCCTGCCACCTGATTGCTCTCTGTTTCTCAGGGGAGCAGAAAGCTAGAGGGTGAGTCCCAGAGAGAGAAGGAGGGGCTTGGGCTGGGCCAGATGCAGATAGCCCCAAAGGGGACAGAAATGGGGGAGGCCAGGTCTTCCAACCCAAGAACCAGGGGCTTCTGGGGAAAGAACATACTGACTCCTCTCCCTCAAGGGGCCCAGTGGCCATCTCTCTGGCTGATACTGGGGTGGGCTCCCTGGTGTGCACTGAAGCTCCTGGAACCCAGACTCTCCAGCTCACCCCTGGTGGACTGGAAAGTTGCCTGCCAGCTGGCCCTGCCCCTGCCTCTGGTTTTGCTGCAAAGCTGGGTCTTGCTGGTAAATGTGAAAATAGGAGACTTAAAGAAGAGACTGGGCAAGCCTGGTGACTTGCGAGTTGTTTTGGTGCTTACTTGGGCAGGGCGGGGGGGCGGGGGGGGCGGGAGAAGGAATGGACGGCAGTACTTTGATGAAAAGGGGCGATCTCTGCATTTCTTGACGCAGGTGGAGCCAGTGGTTGAAAGAATTAAAGCAGTGATTTAAAAATGTTTTGGGAGAAGGCAAAGGCACCCCACTCCAGTACTCTTGCCTGGAAAATCCCATGGACAGAGGAGCCTGGTGGGCTGCCGTCTATGGGGTGGCACAGAGTTGGACACGGCTGAGCGACTTCACTTTCAATTTTCACTTTCATACATTGGAGAAGGAAATGGCGACCCACTCCAGTGTTCCTGCCTGGAGAATCCCAGGGACGGGGCAGCCAGGTGGGCTGCCATCTATGGGGTCGCACAGAGTTGGACACGACTGAAGCGACTTAGCAGCAGAAGCAGCAGCAGCAGCAAAAAATGTTTTGAGTAGTTTGCTGCAGAATAAAGAACCACTGTTAGATTTTCTTTTCTTTCTGAATGTCATAAAAATGTTCTAGTGTCTGTTGTGATAGCCGCCTTTTGCCTTGCATGAGAGAGTAAGGGTAGTCACCTGTTACCCTCCCGCCTTATAGGATGAGTGCATATTAAATATAAAAATACAGAAGAACATCATGGGAAGCAGAAAGAACTGACATGTAGTCCATACTTCAAAAGCAGCACTGCTGTGGTTCCTTCTAAGCTTTATTTTCTTTATTTTTTAAATATCCTTGAGATAAAAACATGTACAGTTTTTATCCCTGCTTTGAAAGTTTAAACACTGCGTCATAAGTAAATTTTCATGATCTGAAAGCTTTTAGTAACAACGTGAAGTTGTGTCCCTATCTACCTAGCTGTTAATAATTCTCTGTCGGTCATTTAATTTACAATGAATATCTTTGTGCACAAACCTTGGCTGTATTTTTTACCGTTTCCTTAAGAATAAATTCCTAAGAGCAGAATTGTAAGGTCAGAGAGTTTGAACGTTTCTGAGATAGAGGTTGTCACCTTCTTTTCAGAAAGGTTGTATCAGTTCGTGCTTGGACCAGAAGACTCTTTTGTGCCTTTGCCACAGCAAACATTAATATTTGCAAATAAAATCTTTGTTCATCGTGTAGGTGGTGGTTGACATAGCCATTTTCAGTTCTTTAATTCTCCTGAACAGAACAGCTTCCCACTTATATTAACTGCTTTTCTCATGACTTTGTATTTGCTGTTTACTAAATATTACAAATGACAACTGTCTGTCTATTTCTGGAGGGGTTAATAGTTCGGCGGAGTTTTTTTGTTTTTTCTCTTTTTAAGTTAAGGAGACTTAAGTTCGTGTAGTTAAATTCTCATTCTCTTCGTTTGTGGTGTCTTCCATTGCTTTTAAGCTCAGAAATGCCTTTCTCACCTAGAAATCAGATAGAACTAATATTTACTTACACAGTGTTCTGATGTTTGGTTTGTTTGCTTGGTTTCCACATTTAACTCTTCATCCACCTGAATTTGTTTGATACCGTGGGAAGGGGAGCTCTAAGTCGACCCCCTCCAGTAGCTGCCCCGTTGTCCACACACAGCAGCCAGTTGCTCTGTTTCAGGGCCTCTTTCTAATCTTTCCTCCCACATCCTCTCCTGCTGGTCTGGGGCCAGGTGGAGGGCATCCCGGGCTCAGTGGGGAGGACTAGTTTCCTTGACTCAGCCTCTTTTAAAGCCGGTGATGCTCTGTATTTACGGAGGTCTTCCCCCCGAGTCAGCTCATCTTGAGGCTTTGATCTTCAGACGGGTCCAAGTCGTGGAGCCCAGTGCAGGTGGGGCCAGGCCACCTGCATTTACCTGCTGCTCCTACCGGAACTTTAGGCTCCTCCCCGTGGGCCCAGCTCGAGAAGCTCCAGTCCATTGTTGGTGTTGCCACTTGTTTAAAAAATCTCCGAGCAACGTGTCTCCGTTTCTCTGCTTTTATTTAAGAACAGTGGGAATTTGAAACCCTATTTGACTTGCGTCTGAGACAGGTGAAGTTCCTGTGAGACAGAATATTTGACAGTATTTTGAACCATCTAGAAATGTTATATAATTTGAAAACATTATAAAATATAAATTCCAGTCCGAGGTGTGAGGTGTGTAAGACGCGCTGTTGTTGTTACCTCTAAGAGAGAGACCAGGACAGGCTGTCCCACTGCCAGTCTTCAGGCTCGCCTCCGCCTCAGAGGGGTCGACACGGGGGCAGTCCTGCACCCAGGAGCAGGTTCTGCTGGGAGAGCCCCGAGGAGACGCCGCCCCGGCTGCAGGCGTGGTGTGGGTGCTCATGGAGGACGGTCCCGTAAACTTAACACAGAATCTTCATGTTTGTGCAGATTCCTGAGGCTCCTTTCTCTTGGTGATTCTATTTGGTGACGCTTGTTTGAGAGAAGACTCCATTCTCCACTTCTCTTTACCTCACTTCCGTTGTGCTGACAGAACCTGTGAATTCAGCCCAGGTGCCTTCCACTTTTCTTTCTTGGAACTGTCAGGCATAGACAGCCACATCAGACTGCCTTCCCCTGAGAGGTGGCGTCGGAAGGTGGTGTGTCTCAGTGACCTCGGTGACTTAGCCTTCATCCTGCCCCCTGCAGAGAACGGGGTGGGGATGTGAGGAGCCTCTTGAGCCTGGTGAGCTTGGGTGTGAATGTGAAATCTGTCTCTGCCGTTTGTTGCTTGAGGGGTCTGAGACAAGTGCCGTTTCTGACCCTCAGTTTACTGTAAAATGAGGATAAAAGACTTCCTCGGGAGCCTTGTCAGCATAGTGAAGTGAGCTGAAGTGTGTGAAGCCCTGGGTGTGCTGTGGACACTACGCATCACTTTCCTTCTCACTGTCTCAAGCGTTTGGGGCGACACGGGGGAGCGCAGGAGATGGAAGAGTCCTGCTGTTTCGGTGGGGTATCGGGTAACTGCTGGTGACCCCGGATCAGAACACGCCTGATACGTCCGCTCCTTGTCTTACTGTCCAGGTGTGTCTGGCCATCCGCTGTCTGCAGGTGACCCTGCCACTGAGCTCTGAGGGAGGTGGGGTCCACACCTTGTTGGGGAGGTGTGAAGTCACACTCTCCCCATTTAGCCCAGCATCTCAGACATGCTGTGTCCCTACAGCCTGTGTATCCCAGGTGCCTGCCTGGCGTGATTTCCAGTGTAGAGTGTGGCCTCCTGACCACCCCTGGCCCAGAGCCACAACTCCCCCTCCCTGGGGGAGTGTGTCCACCCCAAAGCGGGGGCTTCGCGTCACAGACTGGGGGCCCTTCTGGAGGCCTGGGCATGGGAGTCCCTTGCAGATGATGGGCCAGTGTTCTGCACTGATGCTCTTCCAGGCACCACTGGTGTGGATCCTCCCAGGGCTTGGCGTGGAGGAGTGGGAGGAGGTTCCTGGTTGTGCCCTTTACAGGAAGTGAGAATGTCAGCGTCTGGTCCAAGGTCATCCCGCAAGAACGTGTGGAAACCACCCTGAGACCAAGCGCTTCTCCCCCACTCAGTCGCCCCCCATCACCGCCTTCCCTGGCTTCTCACCGGTCCCCAGGGTGGCAGGAGCAGCAGCTGGGGGCTGTGGGTCCTTCTGAGTTGAGAGTCTTTCCTCCAGGTGGGAGTCTGTGCTGCCACCAGAGCTTCTGCTTCCCAGCTTCCCTCCTAGGGTATAGCTCCCCGGGATGCGGGCTGCCCCAGTGCTCCTACTGGGAGCAGTGAGGCCAAACGCTTGTACAGAGGAGCTGCTGTCTGTCTCCCCGCTCCGGGCCCGGCTGGAAGGTGGTGTAGCTGGGTCCCAGCTGTGCAGGGGTGGCCAGCATGGAAGAAAGATTTTCCTGGAGTCGGCCCAGTGCTGACTCATGCTGTGGTCAGGCGGGTGTCACTGCACACTGTCACCCAGAAGGTGCACCTAGGTGCTGAGGCTGGGATGTGGGCCTTGTACCTCCTCACCTGCTGCTGCTGGAGAGGGTGCTTCCTGCTGACCCTCAGCTGGGCAGCCCACTGCCACCGTTCCAACAATCAGAAATGAATCACTGCCTCTCCCAAGGCTGAGGGGTATATGTGAATTACTTAAGTTTTTGAAGAAAGGCCATTGCTTTCTAATTAAATTCTCCTGACTCTGAGGCTCTCCCTGGCCAGAGTGTCAGGAGCTCACTGCTTCAGACCCCGTGTCCTGACACAGCCAAGGGGATTTGCCAGCCCTCCTTGAGGTGTGCAGCTTGGGTGGCAGCCCGCTTAAGTAAACACACTGAAAGGAGAGAGAAAAAAATAGGATTGACTCAGGAATGATGTTGTACAGGGTTCCACTTTTATTTTGTTTCATGAATGAAAATGGAACACTTTCTCCTTTGATTTCTATTGATTTTATGGAGATGAATATTTCCTCCAAGTCTTTAAACACACCATCATTGTTGTCCCCTGGTATTTTAATTGTGATTTGTTTTACCGGTGGTTGTACCTTATTCTAGTCCTTCACTCATCCCTTTTACCTTTTTTTCTTGATCTTTGTTCAGTGATGGCTTGATTGAAATCCCTTGCTTGTCACTGCTGACACCTTTCCTAAGTCCTCTGGCTACAGCCCCCTGCCCCACCCCCGTGGTTCCATCAGATGTCAGTGGTGGGGATCCTGAGGGATGTCTCCAGGGACTGTGGTCTAATGAGACCAGCTTGGAGCCTCAGCCTCTAGTTTTCTCTCACCATGGACTGCTGACAATCACGTCACTTCCCTGGTCCCTTTCCTCACTGTGAGAGACGGGGATTCATCCCTGTCTCCATATATTTAAAGAAGGAAGTTTAAGTGAGGACACTGAGGTCTCTGCTGCTCCTGAAGAATCGTGAGTTAGCATTGGAGCCCATGCACTGAGTCCTGTGCGTCTGACTCATGATGTGAGGTGTGTCCGTCTGTGTCCAATGCGCTGGCCTCTGAGCTGTATGGCCCTACAGAGAGACGCCTGGTCTATGGAGAGCCCACACTGCCCCAGCAGTGCTCACCCTCCTGCCCTGTGAGGGGAGGATAGTGGGTTCCATACATGGAGGAGACCCATGCCCTAGCCCCACTCTCTGGGTGGCCTGGAAGCAGGTGTGAAGATTCATTAGCATCCGAGAGAACTAGACAAACAAAGGACCATGTGTATGGTGGGCTTCCCTTTTCAGCAAAACACGAGGATTTGCAGCGTGTACTTTGGGCTGTGAGGTGGTGTGGAGGGTGTGAGCGGCTGATGCTCCACCCCTGAATTGCTGGTGGGTGCCCCGCTGGGTTACACGGAGGGATCTCGCCCTCCCCTGCAGTGTCTGCAGGAAAGAGAGCAGACGCCCTCCTCTCGGTGGACTGGCTGCAGAGGCTCCTCCCTTTCCTCAGAGGGAAGCAGTCACGGGTGCCGTGGAACAGGTGCGCTTCCCAGCTGCTCATCACTGCTGCTGTGAGACCGTGCCGCACGCTGGTGACACTGCTGCGGTGAGACGAGTGTGCTGCACGCCTGGGGACAGCGCTGACACTGTGAGGCAGGCGTGTGGTGCACTTGCAGACCGTTTCCCCTGCCGTGGCACAGGTGTGTGAACGCGTGACCTCCCGGCAGTGCTGTGCTGCCCGGAGTGGCTGATTCCACCTGCGTGCCGTCCTTTTCTTTCTGATAAGCTGGGACCTCTCTAACCTACAGTCAGCCCAGAGCTGGTAGGATCATGAGAAAATGGCCACCGACAGAAAGAGCAGCGCACCAGGAGTTCTGCTTTTTGTGTTTTAGATACAATTCTGGGGAAGAAAAAGCAAAGCACTGAGCTCAGTAATTTGCCAGTGCGTGGACTCGGGGGTAAAGATGGGATCCGTTTGCTGTCAAAGGAAATCTGGTCTTGTTACTGCCTGTGAAGATTGCCCAGCTTCCTGGAGAATCATTTTGCTTTGGGGTTATAGCTGGGAGTGGAGGTCCTTAAGCCGCAGGACGCCTTTCACTGTGCTGTGGGCTGGTCATTCCGGTTGTGTTCACAGACTCAGGGTTGCGCAGCGTTGGGAGGGAGAGCAAAGGTGAGTTGGTCCAGCCTTCTCAGAGAGGCTGTGTTTGCCCGGATGTCTGTGTCCCTCCCCAGCCAGGCTGGAGCCTGTGCCAGGGTGCCCTCCACGCAGGGCCTTGCCCTGCTCTCCAGGCCTGCCTTCTCCCCTTGCTAGAGCTGTGGGTCTGGGCACATGAAATAGTTTGTCCTTGCCTTGCCTGTGCCTCATATTTGGGAACAGCTAGAGTTAGCTGCACCATGGTCCCTGCCAGGGATGTTTGGCAGAGAACTTGTGTTCAGTGTCTGCCCCTGCAGCTCCCCGTCTTGGCCACCCAGGCCCAGTTTCCCTCCCCTCCACAATAGTTTGTGTCCTGCAGTGCCTGGGTGGACGTTTCATGGTCTCTGGGAACCCACGGAGGGGCAGGGGTAGGAGGACACGGTGGCTTGTAAGGTCCCTTTGAAGCCTACTGCCTGTTTCTATAGAAATTCAGAATCCTAGCTCGGAGTGTTGCAGCGGTGCTAGGAAGCTTGTCATTTCTGCAGGCTGTGTTTTCTGGGCTGGCTCGCTCCTGGTCCTGCTGCAGAAGGCTGTTTTTGCAAATGTATTGCGGATTCATTCTTCCCCCTCCTACACCTAATCCTGTCTGAGGTGTTTAGATACCCTCTTGTTTAGGAACCTCCCCTCAGTGCCCCCCGGCCCTGTTTGTTCTTCCAGGAGAGGCTTGTGTACGCCTTGTGGTGAGTGAATTGTCAAGTCATTTAGTGTAACGTACAGTGAATGAGGTGGCTCTCAGAGGTATGTGTCTTTGTACAACCCACTTACACAGTCTTTAAATTTACCCAAAGGATCTCCTATCTGTTTACCAAATGGTGGTGTTAAAAGACAGAAAAATGGAGATATCCGTTTTCCTGGGTTGTAAACAAGCTGTGTCCTTATTTCTCTGGTTTTGTGTCATCATGGCAAAAGCATTCATTCCTTGCAAATGTGTGTGTTTTGGAACAAACCACAAAGTAAGCAGGAGTGTATAGCTATGTGGATACCAACATATGTTGGTAGAATGTCTTACCAACATTCTAGGTAATCTGTTTTTTAAAGGGGTTGCTAGCGCTGTGAATTAGGTCTGACAAGAAGATAGTAGGAGCTGATTGATTTCGGAAACAGTGTGTCATGGAGTCTTGATGTTACAGCTGAAAGAAAAGACCTGCCCATCATTTAAGATAGCCTCTGCTCCGGGGCTACATACTAGGTTCAGCAGACCCTGGTTGTGCCCTTTATTTCCCTTTAAACCATTTCTTTGTTGTTGTTTTAATCACATATCTATAACAAAATTTACCATCTTAACCTTTTCTAAGTGTACCATTGACATTAAAAACATTCACATTTTTGTCCAACCAGCGCCACCATCCATCTCCAAAACATTTTCATCTTTCCAAATTATAACCTAGTCTCCATTAAGCATTCCCCCTCCCCCACCCGCCCCAGCCCTGACGACCACCATTCTGCTTTCCGTCTCTATGAATTTGGCCAATTTGGTACCTCGTATTAATGGAATCGTACAGTATTGGTACCTCATATTAAGGGAATCTTATAATATCGGTCCTTTTGTGACTGGCTTGTTTCACTGATTGTCATGTCCACAAGTTTATGCGTGTTATAGCAGGTGTCAGAATTTCCTCCCGTTTTAAACACTGAGTAACATTCCATTGTGTGGCTATATCACATTTTGTTTTTTCATTCCTCCATCAGAGGACACTTGTTGCTTCTGTCTCTAGGATGTTGGGAATAATACTGCTGTGAACTTGAGTATGCAGACCTCTGCTTTCAGTTCTTTGGAGTATATTCCAAGGAGAGGGGTTACTGGGTCATGTGGCAACTCTACTTTTAACTTTTGAGGAACATCCATACTGTTTTCCACAGCAGCTGCACCGTTTATATTCCCACCAGCGGTCTGCAGGGATCCCGATTTCTCCACACCATCACCAGCACTTGCTGTTTTCTGGGGGTTTTGGTAGGCTTACTTTTTGACCTTGGGTTGTGAAGGGAATTAAGTGTCAACACATGTAAAGGGTTCAAAGCCTGGTCAACACTCCAGAGCCTTGCTGAGCAGTCTGCGTCGAGTTTCAGCTTGGCCGGGGATGCCGAGCAGAGACCCTGGCCACACCCGATGTGCCTCCCGCAGGGCTGCCCACTGAGGGCCCCTGGCTGCACTGCCGTCACTCCAGGGCCATGTCCTGGGTGGGTGGAGCATATCTTCTCTGTCTCACATTTCCCCGTGTGGTGATGGGCTCTGTCTCCCTGTTTTTCTCAAGTGATTTCACAGGGTCTGTAAAGGGTTTTCACTTTTCTGTGAGTTACTTGTTTAGCACTTAGAGAATGATTGTACAGGGTGTGCTGTCAATTGGTCCACCCAGAAAAGCCATACACTGCTTAGTGAGAGATGGGACTGTGTTTTAGGACCAGGAAGCCTAGCAGAGACCAGAGCCAGGGAGGCAGAGGCCTGTGAGGTGAGGGGAGACTGCAGACAGGCCGGGCTGTGGCTGGGAGCCTTCCCCACTCTCTGCCAGGCAGCGTGGGGCCGGTCCGTCTCTTTCCCACACCTGTGGAAGTGACAGGTGTTTCCAAAGGTAGCACCGAGCACCCCAGCAGTCCTGCAGGGGAGCCTCGTGGCCAGGGATCACGGCCAGGGTCTGGAGCCAGAGGTGAGTTTACATTCCGCCCCGGGGCAGGAGCTGTCACCTCTCTGTGCCTCTGTCTTGCTGAGTGAAAGGCCTGGAGCGTCCTGCCCGTGGGGGTGTTGAGGCCCACCTGAGTGGGTTTAGCACAGGGAGTACCACGTGAGCAGGGACCCTGCTGTGGGTGAAGATGGTCTGACTCCTGGTGTGTCTGGGAGTCTGAAATTTAACTTCTTAAGCAGAGCATGGCCTGAAGAAAATACATTCGCTTATTTGCTGAATGCTCTCTGGGTACTTACTGCTCAGAGATTTTTCTCCCCTCTGCCTTACCTGGGGGCCTGTGTACACTGGCTTTCATGGGTTTCCCAGAGTACTCACTTACCACTTATCCTTTCAGCGTCTGCAGTGGGATGAGCCTGAGCGTGCACCGAGGAGGTGCTGTGTCCTGGCAGAGGCGCCCCCCTCGCCGGAGGTGCAGGCTCACAGCTGCCTGCGTGTGGTGGTTGCGTGGCTCCAGTGCTCCTGGAGCTGGGTCCAGAGGCAGGACCCCCAGGGCTCTCTGAGCAGCGGGCGCCGGGGGTCGGGGACTGGGAGAGGGGTGGCCAGGCCACTCTGCTGTGTCACGAAGGGAGCCTTGTCACCTGGGTAAGGTCCCAACTCTAGCTCTTGGTTTCTGCGGCTGAAAGCTCCAGGGGAGAGACCACCCGCAGGCTCTGTAGTTGCCTCCTGGTTGTGATGGATTTGAGGGGCCCCCTGCCCGGGGGTGGCAGTGGGGTGTGGGGAGTGAGGATGAAATGCACAGAACGGAGTTCAGGATGTATGGGTGCGCGAGGAGAGTGGTCCCCACCCTTCAGGCGGCCCCCTGCCCCAGAAGCCCTGTGTGGGGCCCGTGCACTGTTGCTTTGTCCAGGGTATGACGGATGCGGGGGGACCCGGGAGGAAGCGTCATCCGGCGGCTGCACTCGCTGTCTCTTCCCCTGCCCTTTGCCTGGCTGCAGCTCTGGTCCTCAGCCTCAGGTGCGCTCTCATCCTTCAGAGGGTGTCGTGCCTGCCTTCACCTGTGGCACTATGTGGAGGGTGTCCAGGGGACACCCAGACTTTCCAGCTGTGACGACTGTTCGTGTCTGTTCAGGTGCTGCGTGCCTGGCACCGAGTTCGGCAGTACCTAGCTCATTTTCTTTTTCCCATGTGGTGGTGGTCTTCCTGTCATTTAGGCATTTGTCAGTTACTGAGAGTTTAGTTTTTAGTGGCTTTAATTGCTAACCTTTACATCTTCATCATATTAAAAGCAGCATCCTTCTGAACAGAGGTGGTGCTTTTTAAAACCTTCGGAAGTCTGAGTGCTCTGAAAGCTGTCGGAATGTATTCAGTTTACAAAAGCATAACTCGACAGTGCTTTGCAACCTGACGCCTGTGGGGAGCCATGTGTGAGCGCAGACCTGGGCCGGCATTTTAACTTGGATCACGACGTAGAGCAGGTCAGAGGTGAGGCGGTCACTGCGCTGCTTTGGGGCCACATTTCAAGAATGACCCTGGTTGTTCCCTGTCTGAGTGACCGTGATTCAGTGTCTGGCCAAGTGCTTCTGAATGTGGAGGCCAAGGGCTGATAATTACTTGAGGAGAGCAGCTGGAGGCTGGGACAGTGGGGGTCACTGGCCTGTGACCAAATGACCACAGATACAGTGGCCCCTGTTCCCTGCCTAGCGTTATAATTATGATTGTAAGAAATACACAGACTCTTAGCATTTTATCTTAAAAAAAATTTTTATTATGGAAAACCCACAGGCGTAGATGCTATGAACTCCTGTATTGCTACCGCCCCCGCTTCGGGGGCCATCAGGATGTTCTGTGCTTGCTTTGCCTTTTCTTGGATATGCTTTTACCCCTCTTTGGCTGGTATATTTTCATTTTTTAATTATTAAACTTTTAAAAATATAAATTTATCCATTTTTATTGGAGGCTAACTACCCTACAACACTACACTGGTTCTGTCATACATCAACATGAATCCGCCACGGGTGTACACGTGTTCCCCATCCTGAACCCCCATCCCAATTCCCTCCCCATCCCATCCCTCTGGGTCATCCCAGTGCACCACCCCTGAGCATCCTGTATCGAACCTGGACTGGCGATTCGTTTCGCATATGATAGTATACATGTTTCAATGCCATTCTCCCAAATCATCCCACCCTCGCCCTCTCCCACAGAGTCCAAAAGACTGTTCTACACATCTGTGTCTCTTTTGCTGTCTCGCATACAGGGTTATTGTTACCACCTTTCTAAATTCCATATATATGTGTTAGTATACTGTATTGGTGTTTTTCTTTCTGGCTTACTTCACTCTGTATAATAGGCTCCAGTTTCATCCACCTCATTAGAACTGATTCAAATGTATTCTTTTTAATAGCTGAGTAATACTCCATTGTGTATATGTACTACAGCTTTCTTATCCATTCGTCTGCTGATGGACATCTAGGTTGCTTCCATGTCCTGGCTACTATAAACAGTGCTGCGATGAACATTGGGGTACTGTGTCTCTTTCGGTTCTGGTTTCCTCGGTGTGTAGGCCCAGCAGTGGGATTGCTGGGTCATAAGGCAGTTCTATTTCCAGCTTTTTCAGGAGTCTCCACACTGTTCTCCGTAGTGGCTGTACTAGTTTGCGCTCCCACCAGCAGTGTAGGAGGCTTCCCTTTTCTGACACCCTGTCCAGCATTTGTTGCTTGCAGCCTTTTGGGTCGCAGTCGCTCTGGCTGCCGTGAACTGGCCGGCACGTCTTCAAGCAGATCCCGGGCGTTGCTTTCCTTCTGTGATGCTCATGCATCATGAACCAGCGTCTGAGTCTTGTGTGGGGCGAGGAGAGCAGAGGGGCTAGTGAGAGGGCGGAGCGCTGCTTGTAGGGCGCAAGAACCCTGTGGGAAGAGGTGGCTGGTTTGGTGCAAAGGGTACAGTGAGCATTTCTGAAATGGTGGCTTCCAAACTGGTTGTGGAGACAGTGTGACTCTGAGTTAATCTTCCACAGTTTTCAGATACTTGCTGGCAGGCCTTTGGGAAAGACCTTGGAGTTAAGTCAGGCTCCTCTTGTTTGGTAACCTGTGAAATCAAGGAGAAAAGGGGCTGAGATCCAGGGATCTCAGTGGCCTTGGCCTGCAGTGACTGGAAGCAGATTTTGGTTCCCGAGGTCAGGCCGCAGCAGTGAAAACGCTGAATCTTAGCTGCTAGACCAGTGGCTAGTGACAAGGCCCTGGCCCCTCAGCTGTGTAGAAGTGAATTTCCACACGGAGATAGAAGGCAGTGAAACAAGTGAAGTGTCTACTGGGAGAAAAAGGGTACGTGTGGAGAGACACACAGGTGGGCTCATGTGTGGGGGTTTCTTCCGGCTTTCCTTCGGCCAGGAGAGCCAGCACTCTACCTGTTCCGCCCCCTCAGGCCACGTTCCCAGCGCTGTGTGCCGCAGTTTGCTGTGGCCCTGACCTCTAGTGGGTCCTGTCTCCTCCTCGGCCCTCACTGAGCGGTGGAGGCCTGGCTAAGATAGGCCCTCTTTTCCTTCCTTCTTCTGGGCTCGGAATGGAAAAGCCAGTCGTTTTGCTTCTGCTATCTGGAATGGGATAGGGGAAGCCTGGAAGCTGAAGGCTGACCACGATTCCCCTTCCGTGCAGTTGGGGGGCCCCCACTCCCTGGGCAGGGCTGGGAGTCCCGAGTCCCCTCTCCACCCTGCCAGACCAGGGCCCTGAACCACCGCCCCTCCTTCTCCAGTACTTTTTGTTAATAACTAAATCATGTTTCTGATTCTTTACTTTTTCTGAGAAAACTTTTTCTTTAAAGTGTGGGTTGGGGCCCCTCCTTTCCTGCCAGGCTGGAGAGAAGCGGCCGGCTCCTGGCAGAGGAAGGCCTCTGTGGGAGCACCCGTGAGTGCCTTCCATGTTACATCTCCGCTGTGCTTGCCCCGCACACCGGCGCAGGGAGCCCACGCTGCCGTTGGGGCTGACCTGTTCAGGAGAGGCAAGAAAACAAGTGATTACAGAGCGGTGGGACCAGGGCTAAGCCAGAGGGGTGGGCCGTTCCCTGGGAGGGGCAGGAGGGGAGGGGTCGTGCATGCCTATTGGCAAGTCACTTATAAGCTGGCAGCTGCTGGAGGTGTGTGTGTGTGGGGGGGTGCTTGGAAACGGTGGGAAGGTGGAGGTGAGGATGGTGGGGGCCCTGGGTGTGGGTGTGCTGTGCAGTGCTCCCCCTGATGCACTGGAGCAGGGTGTCAGGGAAGCCAGCCTGGGAACAGAAACAGGAAGCGGAGTCCATACAGCAGGACAGGTGGTGAGGCCCGGGGTCTGGGCCTGGCGGTGGGTGGGGGTGTCACGGAGGAGGGGGTGCAGTAGAGGTGATCCCACTTGATGTTCTAAGATTTGACTCCATCCTGTGTGGAGGATTGCTTTTGTGCTCTTTGTAGGATGTCATCCCTGGATGATTAATACAGCAATTAAAGAAACACCTCCAAAACCTTTCCTCTGGCATTTTGTTTCCTAGTTTAGCTGACCATGAGTTATAATGATCTCATTTTATTAAACACTCATTATGGTGAAAACATTTCACTGGGCACCACCCGCTTCAAGGTGAAGGTGTGGTTTTGCCTGTGTGCTCACGTTGGGGTCCTTGGCTCCTGGCGGAAATGGCTGGAGAGCCGGTCAAGTGGGGGCGGCTGTGGTCTGAGGCTGGTGAGTGCCTCTCCCCGAGGGAGGGAGAGATCACGGGCTGCTTCGGCAGCGTGTGTCTCCTTCCTTGGCCCTGCCAGACCACATCCCCTCTCTTCGCTCGCCACTTCCATTCCCTTGTAAAGGCTCAGGCGGATCTTGGGGGTTGCTGACCTGGCTCCTGTTAGGGGTTGCGGCTGCCGTCCTCTCCGTGCTCTGCTGCCTCCCTCCCGTGCTTGGTGGGTGTCTGTCTCCTGGCAGATGTCTCAACCTCGCCTGCTGGGTGTGCGCCTTTGGGGAGCTGACAGAGAGCCATGCGCTGAGGTTCCGTTGAGCCTCACCGTGGCCCCCAAACAGGTGCTCAGGAGTCTTAGTGGCAAGCACCACCCCCTCCCCACCCTGCCCCAGTGCTCTTGGGTGTCTGCACTCACCGACCCCAGGATAAGGTTGACAGTAATAAATACAGGTACGACCTCTTAGACACCTGGATGATATGCCCAGCCCAGCAGACACAGGCCTCCCTCTCTCTGCGGTTTTCGACTTCAGCTCTTCTGTTTGGCTGCTCTGGGTGCTCGTTGTGGCACAGGCTCTCGAGCACAGGCTCAGTAGTTGGAGCACACAGGTTTAGTTGCCCCGAGGCCTTCAGGATCTCAGCTCCCTCACAGGATTGAACCTGCGCACCCTGCATTGCAAGGTGGTACGCATAACCACTGCGCCCCCGAGGAAGTCCATGGCTTCAGGCTTCAAAGACAGAGATGCTGCCCGACAGAGATGGGTCATTGGACGGCATGAAGGCCACCCACCAGGGGAGAGATCACCGGGAAGCAGGGTGCCCCGCATGCTCTGGGGGAGCCAGATGCTGTTGGGGGCTTTTCTTCTGGATGCCGCAGGGACGTTCTTCAGCCCCGGACATTTCAGCACAGTCTCTGTGACTGTGGAATCCTCTTCTAACTCTGTGAGCAGGGTAGTGGGTCCTGAGGCCCCACAGGACTGGCCAGGCCCTTGTCTAGCAGGCTTTGCTGCCCTCCCAACCCCACCTCCTTGCTGCAGAGGCCTCATCCTAAAGATGCCCCCTCGCTCCAAGCCAGCGTTCAGTGCTCAGCCTCTTACAGGGGCTCCTAGCTGATTCTCAGCCACCTGAATGCAAACGCTGCTGCTCTCTAACTAGACCTCCTCTCTCCCGGGGGGAACAGTGCAGGACCTCCTAGGGTATAGGAGCATCAGTCACACTGGCCACCAAGTCACCAGCTTTCAAGGCGCTATTTCAGTGGCTGCCTGCAGCGTGTGCAGTTTGGGTCTCGGGGAGGGAGGTTCCCCCTCCTCCCGGTGGTCCTGGACTTCTTTGGTGCTCGGCAATCTGCAGAAGGTTGAGGACCCTTGTATTAAGAGGAGCGAGGAAACCACTCGTGTGTGTGTGTGTGTGTGTGTGTGTGTGTGTGTGTGTGTGTGTGTGTCTTGCAGAGTGTGCTGCCTGAGTCAGCTTAATGAGGTAGGCAGTGGGCTTTGCTATTGTTTGGTTGTTTTATGTCTCAGCCATATAAATATAAATAGACAGATACATTGAATAATTCTGTGTCCCGGGCAGGAAGTTGCAGCCACACACCCTTCACTCAGAATAGCGCAGTGGGGTAGAGCCCCCCGGACGCCTTGCGCGCTCCTGAGGACTTCCCTTCCGGATCAGCGGCCGCTGGCACAAGCTCAGCAGAGATTCTCTGGGTCCTTCGGGGCCATTGATCCTGACATGCTGGGGCCTGTTCGGGCCTTCCACCCTTAATTTACTCTGTAGAGACAATTTGTATCCCCCCAGTGTCCTCCCTGACTGTGTCCCCACGTGGAGTGTCAGTGCACAGGTGGCGGCCCCCCGGACCCCTGCAGGCTGCTCCATCCTGGGCTCTGGAGTTCTGGAGCTGGCCGCGCGTTTGGTTATTTGCCACATGGATAGCTGCCCACCTCTCTGTGCCTCCATTTTTCTTTCCTCTTGATCTCACATGGAGGCCCACGAGAGGACACCCAGAAGTGACCTTTCAGGCATATTTCATACATCTCCCAGAGGGCAGATTTGCTTCCAGAAATTTGTGTTTGGATGAAACAATCAGAAATCCCCCTTTTTTTTAATTCTTAATTTTGAACCTATTTCTGAAAGCTGTTTTAAGAAGATACACAAAAACAGCCTCAGTTTTCTCTGTCCTGAGGCTTTGTTTTTGTCAGCAGCCTTCTTAGAAGTGAATGTCTCCACTGGAGTTTGAATTTGGGGTTGGGAGGGGATGTGCATATAATTTTATTTTGGAAGTAAAGTCTCCTCTCCTCTGTGGATGAATCTTCTTATAGAGTCTCTTTTCCTTTTATAGTAGTTTCAAAGTTCTTCTGGAGTTTTCTCTTGTTTTGAGACTTTAAACTCCACTGACCATCTTTCCCGGGTGCCTCTGTAGAGCTGCTGTGGTGTCTGGCCATACAAGAGAGGAGGTTCTGGGACATCAGCCCTCCGCTTGCCCTTTCTAGGTGGCAGGAGGCACCAAGCAGCCTCACTCCCATCCAGGCGGTCAGCCTCCTGGACTGGGGCTCTGCAGCTCGCCTCTGACTGTGCTGCTTGGGATGGAAGCCCGCTCTCCCCTGAGCACAGAGGAAACCATCTTTGCTTTTCCTTCCCTGGGGAATCTGTTCTCGTGGCCTCAAAGGGACTCACGGAACCCCCAGGTGGGGCTGCTGCTTGCAGCTCTGAGTACAGGCTGATGCCGCGGCAGTGCTGTGTGCCTGTGTGTGCTGCTGCTCAGCTTTCCTCTGGTTAAGTTACACTGTCCGAGGTGCTTCTGGAAACAGTATGTTGTTTCTCTTGCGCAAATATGTTCAGGATTTTGTGTAGCCTCCTGGCCTGGACTTTGCTGTCTGCCAGCACAATGATTACAGCACGGTTGGTGACCACCGCTGCCTTCTCTCTCTGCCCCTCCCGTCGCTGGAGCTCACGGGGCTCCAGGATGTACCCCCGCAGGAACAGGCACTGAGGGCTGTGTCAGTAGAGCCTCACGCCTTCATCTCCTGTTCTAACGGCTGTTTTCATTCAAACGCAGGGCTGCACATTAAGATCCAGGTTGTGTGCGTATGCGTGCGTGTGCAGTCACTCATGTCTGAATCTTTGCGCCCCCATGGACTGTAGCCTGCCAGGTTTCTCTGTCCAGGCAAGGATACTGAAGTGGGTTGCATGTCCTTCTCCAGGGGATCTTCCTGACCCAGGGATTGAACCAACGTCTCTTGTGTCTCCTGAACTGGCAGGTGAATTCTTTACCACCTGAGCCACCGGGGAGCCCAGATCCAGGTCAAAGAGAATAAAGGTGATAAACGGTCTAATCGTCCATCCAGGTACCTCCATGAAGCCAGGAACGATGGCCCTGCCAGAAATGTTAACTGCCTTCAGGGCACAGGATGCCATAGCGGAGGCAACTCGAGGTCCACGTTTCCGTAATGAAAGTACTAAGACGCTGACCCCTGTTCTCTGCAGTGCCCCCCCCGGAGGAGGACTTCCTGTTCTCTGATTAGCTCAGACTTCCTCCCCTGGCATATCCCCTCTGCTCAGCCAGGGTCCTCGTGGGCAGACCCGAGGATGGGCTGCACGGCTCCTGGAGCTCATCAAAGGTGTCAGCTCCAAGGAGCAAAAAGACGACTCCCTACAGCTCAGACCAGTGACAGCTTCTGCCTCTTTGCCTCGGGTGTGGACTCCTGGTGTGTAAGTGGACAGGCTGGAACCTTGAACATGACTCTTCCAAAGACAAGGGCAAGTCTCCAGTTTTAAATATCAACCACTAAGTAGATAATGAAACTAACTTAAAAGTATTTTTAAAAAAGATGGAAAATACTAGCACATAACACATAGTGAATGTAGATGGTATTTTATGAAATTTTATGTATGCATATATGTATTGCTGCTGCTACTGCTAAGTCGCCTCAGTCGTGTCCGACTCTGTGCGACCCCATAGACGGCCGCCCACCAGGCTCCCCCGTCCCTGGGATTCCCCAGGCAAGAATACTGGAGTGGGTTGCCATTTCCTTCAATGCATGAAAGTGAAAAGTGAAAGTGAAGTCGCTCAGTAGTGTCCAGCTGCTAGCGACCCCATGGACTGCAACCCGCCAGGCTCCTTTGTCCATGGGATTTTCCAGGTGAGAGTACTGGCATGGGGTGCCATTGCCTTCTCCAACATATATGTATTATATGAATTGTGTGCTGCCTCTCTGCATCAAATTTATCTCTTACAGTGGGTTTTGGCAAAAAAGTTTGACAGCCGCTGGGCTGCTGGCACATGAAGGAACCAGCTCACCCTGTTGTTAGCTGCATGTGACGAGTGTCATGCTCCTTCCCAGCCTCTGTCCACACACAGATGACCCCGAGACCTGCCTGTCTTCACGGGGCCGGGTCTGCCTCTTAGTCCCCGGCTCCCAGGTGCACTTGGAGGAGGACACCTCCCCATCTGCCTAAGGTCTCAGGTTCCGTTTCCTTCCTGTTACCTGCTCTGTCGCCGTCTCCTGATCACACCCGTCTTCCCATGCCTTAAGGGTTTTTGTCTGTTGCTATCAGTAAAACTTAAAACTTGACTAAATGTATTCAGTCCTTTTAAATATATTTAGATGAGATAAATTTAAACGAACTGCTTGAACCACATATGCCAGGTGCCATGCCTCAAACTGCAGATACTCACTGATGGTCTAGACTGTTTTTCTTACAGTCTTTCTGCAAAGAGTATTTCTGTATTCGGATTTGACAAATATCCTGAGACAGTAATTTATGAGGCTCATCCCTGAACAACTTAGAGATTTTTCTGTCTGTTTTTTTAAATCATGGCCAGTACACTTTAATTCTCTGTTAGGGAAAAAAATACCCATAATACTTTCTACATAGAAATACGTATTACAATGACCTTGGTGTAATTTACCCAGTCCTTTCAAAAAATAATTCGTACAGAATGTCTAATTTTGTCTGAGGACACCTCTAAGCCTTCTAATTCACCAGTCATCAGCCCCTCTCGCACCCTCCCGGCTCCCACCCCCGCTGTCTTTTCATAATTGTAGCCCAAAGGTCTCGGTTGTGAAAAGTGTCTTTTGTCAGACACAGTGAGCTTGGCTGTCTCCTGCGCCCTGCTCCTCACTCTTTGAGATTGATTGCAGCCTTTGTCCTGGGCCCAGCCCTCCTATCAGGCCAGCAGCAGCGAGGGGGGCAGCAGGGCTGGGGCCTCCTATCATTCACTCACTTCCCTTCATCAGGGGCTGGTGGAATTGATACTCTCATAAAAGCTACTGGTGCCCAGCCCTCTCACCAACTTTTATGCAGATTGATTGTGCAGGCCTGTCTGCCTGGGGGTCGGTCTCATAAAGACTCAGCAATGGTTTCTTTTTTCACCCATTATTTGGAGAGAATAATAAGTCTCTGTCAGATTAGCTTCTTGGAGACTGGAAGCTTTCTGAAAAGAGCTTGCATAATCAGAGTGTCTGCTGAGCTGCTACCCAGGACTTATCCCTGTTGTGCAATGAGAATGTATATTTTGCATGTTTTAAGTTTCTGACTGTTCCTTCCCATTAGAAATGACACAGTTGCACATCCCGTGTTTGGTACTAAGCTGCGGCCCAAGTCACAGAGCCAGGTGACGAAGTTTCCCTCCAGGTGGGATGCTTCCTTAATAGAGAGGGGCCACAGCCCATGCACGCACTGGACACTCCCACTTCCCCGGGAGGTTCAGAGCCCGTGGTCCTTGAACAAACGGCCCAGGTCCGTGCTGAAGCCAAGGGTTGAGTGCGAGGGGAATAGCCCTTCTTTCACGTGCTCTGTTCCTGTGAACTGTCTGGGAGACAGTATTATGTGTCCCCCGACGAAAACAAAGATACGGGCTCCTAGCCCCAGGACCTCAGAATGTGACTTTTTTGTAGGGGGATCTTTACAGAGATAATCAAGTTATAGTGAGGTCATTAGGGAGGACCCTGCTCGATTAGGACTGGTGTCCTTATAAGAGGGGGACATACAGAAACACGGAGGGAAGACCATGTGAAGAGGCAGGGAGGAGACGACCATCGGCATGCCAGGGGGTGAGGCCCGCAGCAGCCCTCTCCATGGCCTTCAGAGGGAGCAGGGCACTGCCCAGACCTTGACTTCGCACTTGTCACTTCCAGAACTGAGATAATAAATTTCTGTGTTTAAGTCCCCTGGTCTGTGGCACGTTGTTATGGCAGCCCCAGCAAACTCATTCAGGTAGCGTTTGTCAGTTTATCATAAATCAGCTTTAGAGAAGGTTTTCCCATTGGGCATGCCAGTCTAAGACCCCTTGCAGTACGGTATTTCAACACTAGTACTTAAAGGCTTTCTGTGAGCCGCAGGATCTTTGCCAGGAAGGGCCTTGATTTGGGGCGTGGCGCCCCACACATCAGGGCCCCCAGGTAGAGCTGGCCCTCTTCTCTGCCCTGAGTGCCTACTCCAGCTTAGGCGTGTAGCCTCTGCTGTCCTCCATTTGGCATTCTGCAGAAGCATTTCCCCTTCTCCCTGAGTTCCTGCCTGAGAGTGTCAGCACATGTACAGAGCAGGAAGCAGAGGGCAGTGCCCCCAGAGCTCAGCCTGAGGCTCGGGGGAGCTGTGGTGAGAAGTCAGGCTCTCCTGCCGCCTCTGACCTCCAGGAGAGTGGCCACTGCCACCGTGCCCATCACAGCTCACCTCTGGCTCCCAACAGTGCTCCGGCCAGGCTGTCCATGGACAGAAACTGGATACAACTCCACCAGGAGCTTTGTTTAGGGCAGCCACTAACTCAGAAATCTAAAATAAAGTTTAATTTATTCTGGGACCTTCAAAAACAGATCAGGAGTTGGGATATGTTGCGAGAGATCATTTAGTCCCTTCCCTCCAAGCCTTAGGATGGGTGAAGGGGCCGATGACCAAACAGGGTCTCAACCCTGGGGCTGGGGGGGCAGTGTAGGACCCTCAACACAGCACCCCAACACACACACACACACACACAGAGCCAGGCTGTGGGGGCCGCAGCACATGGCATCTAAGGACTGTTCCTAAGAGAGCGTGGTTATAAACCGAAACTGGGCTTCCCAAGTGAGCAGTCAGATAAAGGAACTCAAAGATGAGGAATCCCCAAGCCTGATCAGAGGAGAGAGATTAGAGATGGGGCCTGGTCAGGAGAAGGCCCTGAAGGTTACAGACAAATGATGCCTCAGTGTGAGGAAATTTGGTTGTAGGGTCCAAGCAGGGGCGAGAGTGTTCCTTCCAAGGGTCGGGTTCCCTAGTGGCTCGCTAGAGAGAGGAGTAAACGATCGAGACCAGTCAGGACTGCAGTGCGTTGACCCGTGGGGGTAGCCAGAGGGCCATGGGAGGACCCGTGGTGGCCCCTGTGACACGAGGGGAGGGTGGAGGTGAGGGAGACGGGGGGCTTCCATGGGTGATGATGGACAGAAAGGATGAGGCTTTTGTTTCTTTCAGTTGTGGGGGGGCATGTGTTTGGGGCCCCTGCTCTCAAGCCGATGGGAACAGTAAGTAGGCTTTGCTTTGGACAGGTGACAGCATGGGGCTGGGCTTGGAGAAGGTGAGAGGCAAGGTCTAGAGGAGTGGATGTGGAGCGCAGCCCTGTGTCCTGCATCCTGGGGGCGGACTGGCCTGTGGGGACGGCACGTGAGGAGTCACTGCGTGCACGGCAGGGCTCCCAGTGGGGCTGCTTTCCAGATCTCCAGGGACGAGGCCAAGGTCAGCTGTGTGGTCAGCACTGGGTCTGGCTTTCGCCTTGCTTTCCACTGTCACCTTGGGACGTCTCCTCATCCCTGGGGGGATGGTGATTGATTCGTTAACTCTAAGAGGCTTATGTGTCTTTTGAGTTTAATATTAGTTTCTAAAACTCTTGATTCTTTCCATGTGTTGCCAACAGCTGTTTTACCCTGCTTCCTAGACACTGGATATTTTATTACCATTTGTCATGGATCAGTTTATGAGGTTTCTGATGGGTGGGGCAGGGCTTTACCTTGACCCCAAACCTACCACCTTTTCTGCTGCTCAACTGCCCTAGCAGCCTGATGCCCCTGGCAGGGTGGATGAGCCTGTAGGTTGTGGGGCCCTGGGGCACAAATAGGTAGCGTTCTCTAGAGCACACCTTCGCCCCTGGTTTCCACACACCTACATATTCTGATGCATTTCTGTCCATGCCTGAAATGCACAAGGTGAAAAGGTAATGGTGGAGAGAGAGAGAGAGAGAGAGGAGCTCTGGCCCCAAGAAGAAGCATCTTGCTTGGGAGATAAGAAGCATGAGCTATTTTGAGAATACTTTGATTCTCTATCTAGAGACCAATAAAGTAGTTAAGGAACTGATGAAGTGCAAGAAAGGCCAGGCTGGGCTGTATTATGTAATGATTTAGAGAAACTATTACATAGGTCACATATGAGCCAGGCTCTGAAGGAACATGGAGACCCCATGAAGGGGTAAGAAAAGTCTTTGTGGGAGAGATCTGATTGGAAGCCATGGATTTTGTAGTCTTTTGACCCTGGATCAAGGTCACTTCAGTGTCCTCATTTGAAAGCACTGATGGTATAGAGCTGAAGTCAGCCTTAATTGAGGAGTGTGTGAGCCGTCAAGCATGATGCCTCGTGTGTACTGAGCATACTTAGAGCAGATAAGGAAACAGCATTATGGCGCATATACCTGTTAGGATGACTTAAAACCCAAAATGGTAACAGCACTACGGTGAGGACGCAGAGTGACCAGAGCTCACGCCTGCTGTGGGAATGCAAAGCAGCACAGGGTTTGGAGGACAGCCGGCAGTTCTTAGAGTTAGGCATGCTCCCAGGCCACCCAGTAACCCCTTAGATATTTATCTGAGGGAAATGGAAATCTGTGTGCTCGCAGAATTCAGAACCTTCTATTTGTGTTTGCCCCAAACTGGAAGCTCCTTCACTGGCCCTCTTCTGGGGAGTGGATGACCTAGCCGTGGACGCCGGTATGTGCGATGTGGCAGCTGGCAGTGGACACAGCTCCCCTGCACGAGGGAGCGGTACACACGGTGGACCCCAGGCAGTCGTTAGAGAGGAGGAAGCGGAGTCAGAGGTCACATGCTGCCTGATTCAGTCCATATGACCTTCCAGAAAAGGCAGCGTTGCCGACAGAACACAGATCGGGGTTCCCTGGGAGTGGAGGTGAAGGTGCGTGGGGGAGTTTTCTGGGTGATGAGCTGCTGTGTCCTTCTGTGTTGATGGTTGCATGGCTGTGAACAATTGTCAGAACTCAGAGCCGTAGACTGGAGTGAATTTTATTGTTATCTATTTTATACCTTACTTTAAAAATGAAAAAAACAAAACAAAAAAAATCTTGAGCCCAGCCAAGGAGGTGAGAATGATCATGCTGTGTACGGGAACCTGAGGGAGCAGACCTGAATGAGCGCTGAGGGTTCAGTAAGAGATCAGCTTGAGTGTGTGGGGTGGGGTCTAGCTGCAGCGGCACTGAAGGAGTGGTGTGGCCTGCCTGATGGGCTGGGAAACAGTGAGCCCTCGGGACTGCCTGGGCAGTGGCGGGCAGGATAAGGGTGGCATTTTGTGTTGTGAGAGGATGGATAAGGGCCAGCACATTTCCCCAGCACGTGGATGAGGCCTGAACCCAGTGTATGTAGGAGGGAACCGGAGGGAGGCTTGACACTATCGCCGATGTACGCTCCCTTCCTTAAAGACACCAAAGAGCAGAAGTGGTCAGCTGGGGCCGCAGAGCCTTAACTCCTAATGGGCGGGCAGCCTGGCCTCCTGCAGAGGGTCCTATCACTCCTCCCTTTGCGTACATCACGTCAGACTGCGGGTGGACAGACTTGGGGTGCCCATTCGCTTCTCTCCTTAGGAGCTCTTGTGTTTTCTGTCATCTTAAGGTCTTGGACTATTAGCCTCCAAGTTAGTTGGACAAATGCTGTCTGGAGGGCTTGTCCATATGTCTGCACAATGCTGTGAGCCCCTGGTGTCAGAGTGTTTCTGAACAGCATCCCAGCCCCAGCTGTTCACGACTGCACAGCCAGACGGGGGTTTGTTTGTTCTGACGTCAGATGTTTGAAGTGGGTGAAGGGGCAGCGTTTGTATCTGGTGAGGCTCTGACACTGCTTTTAGCAGAGCCGAGGAGGAACAGTTGCAATAGAGCTCCACATGAAGCACCCGTCCTGACCCGCAGTCGGTCACCTCTGGTTAGCGGTGGCCCAGCCCTGGGAGCGCACCGTCCGCCCTGCAGTTGGTCACTATGGATGTGCTCTGTTATTTACCACAGGAACCTTCTTTTCTCTTACTTCCTCCACAGGAATGTGTGTTACGTAATGAAAGTTGTTCAGTTGTGTCCGACTCTTTGCAGTCCCATGGACTGTAGTCCATGGAATTCTCGAAGTCAGAGTACTGGGCTAGGGTAGCCTTTCCTTTCTCCAGGGGATCTTCCTAACCCAGGGATCGAACCCAGGTCTCCAGCATTGCAGGCAGATTCTTTACCAGCTGAGCCACCAGGGAAGGCCATGATGTTGCATAAGTTTCCTTAAATGTGCCCATGATGCTAAGTCCCTTGATTGCTTTTCTTTCAAAATGTTCAGTGTTCCCTTCAGTTTAAGAAGGGTCTCAAAACCCTCAATGTGAGGTCAACCGGAGAATTTCACCTAACTTCGAGTCTTTATTTGGATCCCTGCTTTGCATTTCACTCTGGTCTGAAGAAGACACTGAAAACTAGTCTTGTTGGGCAGCAGGTGTGCCCGACTTTTCTCAGTGGGGAGGGAAAGGTTCTTCGCACATGTTTGGCCCCAGGGCTGCACGCCACCCAGAACCCCACATGGAGTCTGCAGGGACCCTTGGGTATATCTGGCCTCCGGGTGCCAGGTCGCACAGACCCTCTTGGTTATGACTGGGTGGGCGGCCCCCTTGACCTGTGGTGAGGCCTGGGTAGGGGGAAGGCTGACTGTCACGGACGGGCCAGCTGAGCCCTGGTCAGTGCAGAGGGACACAGCCCACCCCGCTCCTCCAGACTGCCGCCTCTAGCCACAGTGGCCCTGCTGGTTCTCAGTCCCTCTCTCACTGGGGACCTGCAGGACTGAGACCCTGCTGGGGAACTGCAGTCCTGGGGCCCCATCAGCTTTCCCAGGGCCCTGGCCCTGCTTGCCAGAGTGTGCTCCCAGCCTAGAGGACTTGGTGGGTGGGCTTACCATCCTTGCCTTTTGACCTGAAATGATGCTGGGAGTTTTGAGGGGGCAGGTGGGCAAGGAGGCTGTGTTCTCAAGCCAGGAGCTGCACCCAGTTGCTCCCTGTCTAGTTCATGGGCCAGCTCTGGTCTCTGCGCCTGCATCAGACCTTCCCCTCTGCCTCCCCAGGAGGACCACAGTCCTTCCCTAACAGCCCCATCCCACCCTCCCTCGCCCCTGTGCTCCCTGCTACGACTTCTCCAGCCCATCTTTGAGCCACAGCACAGGGATAGCACCATTGGTGTCGAGATTGTGCTTGATCCTAGTGGTGGTACCTACCGTGGTATCAGTGCTAGTGTTATTGATCAGGTAGCACGTGTGTCAGGCCCTGTCCCAGGAGCCCACAGAGATTCCGTGCAGCGACCAGTAGCCACTGTCCCAGGAGCCCACAGAGATTCCGTACAGCGACCAATAGCCACTGTCCCAGGAGCCCACAGAGATTCCGTGCAGCGACCAGTAGCCACTGTCCCCAGGGAGGGCACAGACGTGCCAGGGATCACGCAGCGTGTGTCCAGCCTGTTGAGGGCGGGACCTGATGGTGTACAGTTCTCTCTTCATCTCTGCCTCCTGGGAAAGGACCTGGCCTAAAAGTAAACATTCAAACAAATGCCTGTTAAATGAGTAAATCGGTTATATCAGGAATGGCTTCTAAAGCTCAAAAGGTCTCTCACTTTCATCTTTCTCTCTTTTTTTTTTTGTACAGGCTCCCTCAGACCCTTTTATTCTTTCTGAGGGAATATAATATTCACAGTGCAGGCTGTTGCTGCAGCTGTGTGGCTGACACTAGTTTTGCTTCCTTTGGAGCCTTTGCCTGAATTGTCCTTGCATATCTTACCCCAAGGTGTTGTGGGCAGCTGCCATACAACAGCAGCTTCCTGAGGCCTTGGAGCTGCTGTTGGACATTTCTTGTGGGGGTCCGTTCTGCATCTGTGTTTCCCTTATCTGCTGCTGCCGAGCCCACCACCCAGAAACGGGCGGTTTCTCACTTCCTGCAGCCCTTGGGTTGACTGGGCTTTCCGCGGGTTGTGTGTACTCATTCAGTCAAGTGACAGCTGGGTTGCCGGCTGGCCAAGCTGGCCCCACCTGCCCGCCCCAGGCCTTGATGGCTGCTTTCTGGGGCGCCTTGGCTTTCCAGGACCCGGGCCTGCTTCCTTACGTGTGCGGGCCATAGGGCTGAGTTTGGAGGGGGCAGACAGAGAACAGGATGACGAACCTATCTTGGACTCTGGGTTGCTGCCACCCAGTGAGCTACAGTAAGTCCCAGGGCCGGGGTCCAGGCGGCTTAGGGCCGTGCACTCCAGCACCCTGGAGAGGAGCAGGAAAGAAATGCAGACACTTTAATCCACCACCACCCGTGACTCCAAATCCATTCCTTTCATGACAAATTTTAGGATTGGCCACCAGAAATGCAGTCTGTGTTTAGGTACTTAGGGCTTCACGAGGGATAGGAGTCTCTGATCTGAATGGGTTCTTACCTGATCATGTCCTGTTCACCTTGGGCAGGTTCCTCACCTTTGACCACTTCTCATCACATCATAAATTCTTCTTTATGTTTCTTCGTTTACTTTCGTCTTTGGAAAGCTCAAGATGAGGATTCAAATGTGCTTCCTCATTTCCATCAGTCTTGATGTTCCATTTCTTTGGTGTTTCTGTTTAGATTTTTTATTTTAAGCCACCCACTCCCTTTTGTAAGATATGAGGTATAAACTTTTGGAGATGCTCACCAGCAGAATTTCTTTAAAAACAGACACTGGCGCTCCCCAGGCATGGGTTTTGCTGGCGGGATCCGGGACTACAGGGCTGTTTCCTAGGCCTCTGTGCGCGTGAGCCGGGACTACAGGGCTGTGTCCGGGGCCTCTGTGCGCGTGAGCCGGGACTACAGGGCTGTGTCCGGGGCCTCTGTGCGCCTGAGCCGGGACTACAGGGCTGTTTCCTGGGCCTCTGTGCGCGTGAGTCAGAGTGCGTTTCATGTTCTGCTTGATTTGCTTCAAGTAAACTCTTCTGCCTTTCACACCCATGTAAGGCCCACTGACTTCTAATGAGTTCTTTCTGGTGCTTAATTCATCTGGCCCAACACATCCTCATTGGAGAAGGCAATGGCACCCCACTGCAGTACTCTTGCTTGGAAAATCGCATGGACAGAGGAGCTTGGTGGGCTGTAGTCGACGGGATCGCTAAGAGTCAGACACAACTGAGCGACTTCACTTTCACTTTTCACTTTCATGCATTGGAGAAGGAAAATGGCAACCCACTCCAGTGTTCTTGCCTGGACAGTCCCAGGGATGGGGAAGCCTGGTGGGCCGCTGTCTGTGGGGTCGCACAGAGTTGGACACGACTGAAGCAACTTAGCAGCAGCAGCAGCAGCAGCAGCAGCACATCCTCAAAGTGTTAGCTCTGCTGTATTCAAAGTATTTCACGTTTACTTTCTTTAAACCTCTCAACGTCCAGCATTCTGGATATGTGCTACTGAGAATTAGAATGATTGATAATTTGTAAAGTTCTGGAACATGGATTTGAATCTAGTTTTTCTAGTTTCAAAGCCAATGGATACCTGAATCTTTGGGCTGTAGAGAGTAAATTAAGAGATAAACTGGCTCTTTGAAACTCAACATTAAATTAAAATCTGAATTAGAAATAACTATATCAGAAGAGGTGGTTAAATTCTCAGACTTTAACACATTAGTGATGAGAGGCAAGCACTGCTTAAACAAATTCCATGCGGTTGGCATATCCTGGTGGTGATTCTTGAATTCTATAGACTCTGTGGGTCTGCAGTGGATAGAAGTCTCATGACTTTTTTAACTGTGGGATCTCAGATAATTTCTGTGTGTGTGCGCTTCACTTTTCTCTGCTGTAAAATAAGTCCCTTAAATGTCTAGGCCTGTGATGTGGGATGGGGGTCACGCATTGAGAGCCTGTAAGTGTGTCAGGCTTAGCATCCACTGCACGGGTCTCACTTCATTCCTGCAGTGTCCCCTTGGGCAGCAGTTACGATTCCTACTGAGTGAACTCCAGAGCAGAAATCTGAATTTGCCTGTGAACCCGAGTTCCATGCAGCAAATCACCTTCCTACCATCTTTCTCCTTATAATTAAGCAAGATAAAACGTGTGGGCACGAAAAGCAGCCTTGGGAAAAAAAAAAAATTAGTGTAAAATGATAATTCTTGTGAAGTTGAATAAGGGAAGACAAGGGGGGGTTGCCCCGAGTTATTGCGGATCCTGTCTCAGGCCAGGCCAGTCAGTCAGGCCGCTGAACCAGGCCTGCCCCAGAAGGGCAGGGGATGGTCAGACCACCCAGGGCTGGCCTGGCCTTGTGGACAGAGTGTGAACCCTGGTGCCCTCGCTGCCCATTGGCTCCGTGCTCTTGACTCGGTCTCTTTGGTTCTCAGGTTTCTTGCTTTTCGCTGAGGACGTGAACCCTGCTCCTCAAGGGCGTGTGAAGAGTGTCTGGGAGACATGCACACAGCATGGACCTGTGAACCGGGATCTCGCAGGGAGCATCAGCTCTGTGGGGGCGGCGTCCCTGTCATCGGCATTCCCGCCCCCGTGTCCTCTGTCAGGACAGTCGGTGACGGGCCTGGAAGAACAATGCGCTGTGGTCTCTGCGTGTAGTTGCCAGGGAACTTGTGAGAACGTCCAGCTACCCCTTTGTTTGACAGATCAGTGCCAGCTGTGGCCGCAAGCACACAGGATCAGTTCAATCTTTTGTTGACCGGTTTCTTGGGAAAAAACACTCAGAGGGAAAGGGCTAGAGCCAGAGGAGCTGGGCTCTCAGCAGGCCTGCAGGAGCAGAGTCTGGCAGCACCGAGCCCTGCCCAGGCCAGCGCGCCCTCTCAGTCCTCCCCAGCTCCAGGGCAGGGGCAGCCTGCGTGGGCTCTGGAGTAGTGCCTCAACCACACACTGTGAACGCAGGGCCGGGCACACACCTGCTTCTGGAAGCAGCTCCTTGCTAACTTGGGCAGCTTTCGTAGCCTCAGGCCAGGTATGGGCCTGATGCGTTATTGATATGAAATATTGGGTAGGTTTCAAGTTCCAACCTAAACGTGCCTGTGTTAAAATTTATTATTCATGAAAGTAATTTAATAATATGACAGAAAGTTCAAGACATGGAGACAACACTCATCATTCTCCACTCTCAACACAACCATGTTTATTTTAGTGCATTTCATTCCAGGCTTATCTATATGGGTACTTTTTTTATAGTTTGTTTCATTGTATATGTAAAATTTTGTCTCCTGCATTTTCATTTAATGTATTATATGCATTTTGCATATAACTGGGTGGTCTTTATAATTCTTAATGGTTGCCTAATATTCTTCTGAGGGGCTGTGACATAATTTAACCAACCTGTCAGTTAATATTTTAAGTTTCTTCTTTTTTTTCTTTTATGAGCAATGCTGCGACATCCATGTATAAAATTTGTTCCTTATTTTGGGTTAGTTCATGAGGATAAATTCACAGAAATGAGATTTCTCAGCTTAACAGTTCTGTCTTTCCAGTTCTTGATATATGGCGCCAAATTACTTTCCAGTCAAGTTCAACTAACCCAATCCTTTTCCTTTTAAATAAGATAGTGAGACATTTGTAGCCCATGTTGTAATACTGGAATCGTGTGGAAGACATCCCAGGCAGAAAATGGACGTGTAAGTAAGTGTGCCAGAGGTAAAGAATCCAGCTCCCTGTCCCTGGCAGGGGCTGTGCACCTTGCCCCTTGCAGAACATAGGCGGGAGGGGCACACAGCAGGCACCCCTGGAACCTGCCCGGCAGGCTGGCTGCCCTGCTCCTCTTGGGGGCGGGTCTCTGTGCAGAGCCTGCTACAGCTCATTCACATCAGGGGTGCGCTCTCTGGGTTCTGTAACGTGGAGAAGAACTCGGAGCTGTGGCCAAACCAGCATTTTACAGCGGGTTCCAGTGGAATCCAGACTCCAGAGTGCCCATGAACCCCCTTTCTCAGGGGTCACTTGTCTGTGAAGTGGGCGCACGAGGCATGAGTGTGCCGTTGGCACAAATTCATTGTGGAAGAGGAATTTGAAACGAATAAAGACCTTTTGAGAAAAATAGATTTAGGACAACCCTTCTGGAGTTTTTGGGTAATCATTTCAGTTGCTCAGTCGTGTCCAACTCTTTGGGTAATACTCACATGGCAATTAGCCATTGAACTATAAATCAAGAGAAGGTTAATGAGAACATGTAAATTTTAAATTAATAAAAATGCTGTACAGTTCCCATTTACTGTTGCTCATTTGCTAGAAACTCTAGCAAATGTCTCCCCGCATCTCACTGAGATGCTCACGAGTTTATTTCTTGGTTGCATATGACATACATCTTTTGAGCTGTGCCTCCTACCTGGTATTTCTGGTCCTCTAGCCACATTCACTAATTTTATGTTTTTAAAAATCCATGTGGTCACCTTCATTTTACATGCCGACCTTGATATGAATTTTCAAATATTCTTCAAACACCTCCTCCTCCCACCTTCAGGTTGCTGGCCCTGGCCTGGCCATGGGTGTGTGTTGCACCCCCCCCCCCCCCCCCCCGCTCACCTCTCCCAGGGCAGCTCTGGGAAGGCTCCCTCTCTTCCCCTGACTGCCCCACACTTGCCTTTTCCCCCACGTCTAGGTCTCTGATTCTCATTGTCACAGAGAGGAGTGGATCAACATCCACGTTGTCCTTGAACTAGGACTCTCCTCCAAGTCCCCATATCCACCTTGGCGGGCATTTGTGTGTTCCTGTGGGGTGGTTGTTCATGAATGATACCCAGAGAGTCGGTGCCCACATGCTCACTGCCAGGAATTTCTGACTCGGTGATGATTTGTGGTTGTAGAAGGGGGAAAAATTAATTACAAATTTTCCATTTAAGTTTCTAACCCTGGGTTCCTTTGGAGTCCTTCACATAACGTTTTCCCCTGCAGACGCTCTTCAAAACAGACCCCAGATTTGGAGTCCATCGAGGGTCTCACTCATCCCTCCCTGGAGCCAGTTCTGACTCAGGTGGCTCCCTGGAACTGAGCGGACCGGGACCCCTGGGGCGAAGACCAGTGTTGGGGATGAAGTGCGGGCTGGCGACACCTACTGGTTACAAGGTGGTGTTGCAGCCAGTTCTATGCGCCCTCATCCACCTGGGAGCCCAAGCAAGTGGGGAAGCAGCTTTGCCTCTAGAGCGTTGAGCCTGAGGTTGGGTGCCGCCGTGGGGGAGGTGTCCTGGAGGCGGTGAGCATGCAGAAGGGTGGTGGCGTGGTGTGGCTCCTGGGGGTGGAGGGGAGCGCGCAGTGATCTGAGGCCGCTGAGGGTGTCCCCGCGTCTCACTGCGGTGCCACTTGGTGCTGGCCGGGCAGTTGCTTGTGTAGCTTCTCTCCTGCCACTTTTTTCCTCATCTGTTGGGAGTTATTTTTTAACATTAAAAAAAATTGACTTATACGTAAGTCATGGGGGAAAGTCTTTCTAAAACCCTTTTTTTTTTTTTTTTTGGAAAAAGCCACTTTTGAGTCAAGTTTGCTGCTTCAGCTAATGTTAAGACTACCGGAACAGAAAGAGAAGCAGCAGTTAAGGAGGGGCTGTGTGCAGACTCCTAACAGGAGAAGCCGTTTGTTTCTCTGCTTACGGAAGAAAGAGGTGGAATCAGCCCACGTGATAAAGAATGAGGCCGCAAATGGCAGGCACTCAGCTCACCTGTAGGCTCTGCTCCGTCATCCACTCCGTGGATATTTAGGACCTGGCCCAGGAGCTGTCTTGCGTCATAAACTTCTTCGCGGTATAAGGAATGTTAATAGTCCTGCCTGTGTTCCCTCTGCCCTGGGCCACCTGCTGCTTTGGCTGGGGGGAGGGGATTGATTGTTCTTGGAAGAGGATTGTGGTGTAAAATAGATCGCTCCTAGGTGTGTGTCTCAATACAAAATTGGCTTTAAAATCAGGAAATGCTGACTCACACCTTAGTTCCCTGAAGGATGTGGAGAGGGCTTAACATTGCCATTTAAAATGGACAGATGCCCTAGAAATACATGATTGATAAATACAGGAGTGTTTAATGTGATTATTTTCCTTTCATGTAGGTGTAAGATCTATGCCCACACTTTATCTTTAGAGCAATTTAAGATTTACAGAGAAAATGGGAACATAGTACAGAGTTCCCATGCCAACTATAACCAGTTTCCCTTATTAAAGAGCCAGTATTGATGATGTTATTATTAGCTACTTTGTTCAGATTTCCTGAGTTTCTCCTTAATGTCCTCTTTCTGTTTCAGCAGCCTGTCCGGGTACCAGTTTCATTTAGTCGTCGTGTCTCCTTAGGCTCCTCTGGGCTCTAGTGGTTCCCTGCCTTCCTTCTTTTGATGACTTTGACAGTTTTGAGGAGGCCTGGTCAGAGATTTTGTAGAATATCCCTCATTTGGGGCTTGTCTGATGTTTTTCTCATGATTAAGCTGAAGTTACATGTTTAAGGGGGGTTCCCTGGTAGCTCAGTGGTAAAGAATCCACCTGCCGATGCAGGAAACGAAGGTTCAATCCCTGGGTCAGGAAGATTCCCCTGGAGGAGGAAATGGCAACCCACTCCACTGTTCTTGCCTGGGAAATCCCATGAGATAGAGGAGCCTGGTGGGCTGTATAGTTCGTGGGGTCGCAAAAGAGTCGGACGTGACTTAGCGACTAAACAGCATCAACCACAGGTTTGGGAGTATAACATACGAGATAACATATGAATAGCATACGAATAGGACTTCCCTGGTGGCTCAGACGGTAAAGCGTCTGTGTACAGTGCGGGAGACCCGGGTTCGATCCCTGGGTTGGGAAGATCCCCTAGAGAAGGAAATGGCAACCCACTCGAGGACTATTGCCTGGAAAATCCCATGGACAGAGGAGCCTGGTAGGCTACAGTCCATGGGGTCGCAAAGAGTCAGACACGACTGACCGACTTCACTTCACTTCACTTCACTTCATATTTTGACAAGTCCGAGAATGAGCTCATTATGGGCAGAAAGGAGGAAGCTTAGTGGTTGGAGTAGGATAATTAAAAGAGGAGTAAAGGCTGGGTCTTCATAGTGGAAGAAGGAGGTTAAATGTTGTCAGTGAACATGGACTCAGAGTTTAAATGATGTAACAATTCGCTGGGGCCCTGCCAGTTATGTCATTTCAGGGGCGTGGATAGAGGTGTTTCCATGCTGCATATTGGGTCTGAGGTAGAAAGTGTAGATACATTTCCTTGTATCAGTGCCTTCCTCATCCTTTGGTGAGAAGGCCTGACTGTGCCCTGCACCACCTGGTGGGCTGCCACCTGAACAGTTAGAGGACCCTGCAGTTACGTTGTGATCACTTTGGAGGGAGAGTTCTGGGGGTAGGGATCTAGGTCTTCAACAGAAAACTACATCCACTCTTTAAAATTTGCTTTCAAGCAAACCACTTAGCAGTTTTCTGTTCTTAGCTTGGCAGTGTGCTCTTAAGAAATGGGCTGTGGAAACAGAACATCTTTTTAACACATCTGGTAACCTGGCTTTTTTTTTCCCCCAAACTAGAATGTTGTTCCTGGTGGTGGATTACTGAACAGTCATTAAATAACAGTGAAAAGTAGACATTTGATGAGAAAAGATTCAAGAAGTCCTTCAGGTGGTATTTTTGGTAACTTGATCTGCCTCTGAGCAGACGGGCTAGTCAGCTGAAGGAATTTAATGGTGACAAAATGTATTTCAGTAAGCAGGGAGTGAAAACAACCTGTTTATTTTCTTTTTTTCCTCCCCAGTGATATTTTCACCTGTGCTAACAATGTTGCATTAGGCATTTAAACTTCATGAAGGCAGCCTTTGATGGTTTAGCCACATATGTTTATTCTTTGTTATGTGATCTTACATGTGTAGGCATGTTTGTTTTGGTGGTGGTTCATAATTCACACGTGTTACGGTGGGGAGAACAGTCTGCGTTGGGTGGTGGTGAGGAGGTCAGCGCGTGGTGGAGTGCCACTTTGCCGCGCAGCCTCGCACATGCGGGTAGCCGCTGGGGTGCTGCAGCGCTGCGTCAGTCTGTGCGACGTGGCCTCGTCTGTGCCTGCCTCTGCTCAGAAGGGGTCTGGGCCCCCCTCTTGGGTGTGGATTGAACTGCTGACTCAGCTCTCCTGGATGACCAGGAGCTGCGACCCGCCTGCAATTCCTGGGCTGGGCCTGGGGTCCCCTCTCCCCGCCCAGCTCACTCACTGGAAGCAGCCCTGGGCCCCGCAGCCCCGGCTGCCGTGGTGGTGCTGCCGTGGTGGTTCGTGAGAGACTGGGCCAGAAGCAGACAGACCCTTGGCCTTCTGACGGTGTGTGAGGTATTAAGTGTTCTTCTTCCAAGTTACTAAGTTTTGAGGGGATCTGTTTGGCAGCGACTGGTAACAACGAGAAGTCACCCAACCCTTCTGGCTGTCCCCTCACCTGGGACATGAGGGCTGACCTGGTGCCCTGAGCGAGGTGGTGGCTGTCTGCTGAGCCTCAGGGGTCGCCTGACTGGCTGTGCCCCGACGCCGATGGTTGCTTCCCACCTCTGTCCAAGTCCCCCTCCCGGCTCCCTCTTGGCCCAGCCCCCCACCACCAAGACTGACGCTTTGTCTCAGGCCAACACCAAGCCCACCTTTTATTTATTTCCTCTTATTTTGAAACAGAGACAGATCGCATTGGAAATATAGTGCAGAAAGTTATTTTAATAACTAAGCCTATTTACCCTTAATTTTCATAACTATTCAACAAACCAACCTGTTAGATTTACTGTTTCTGAAACTAATGTCATTTTGTTAAAAGCCGTTGCTCCTTTATCTGCTTAGAAATAGGATGGATTTTGGCTGCCATGCTCTTTAATTATGGTAGATAAATAGACGTTTTTCAGTTGTTTATTTTCATTTGATCTCACTCATGGCCTGAGTTAATTCCACTTGTGTTTCAGGGAATAGACTGCTTCTGCTGTATGCATTTGTAAGAGTAATGCGTACCTTGAGCTTTTGGACTGAAAACTAACAAATTCAAGTATCTAATAGTAGTAACTACCTGCCAGGTAAGTCAGTGAGGAGGGCAGGAGTTAGTCTTGCAGTATCTGGCCAAATGCCATCTGAAAAGGGAGAGAGTCTCAGTGCCCTGGTCAATGCTTTCTGCATCTTTCTGGGGCTGCATGTGAGTGTATCCAAGGCTTCATCCAAACGATGAAGTCACGCGGGGCCAGTGGCGTCCCCTTAGTCTGGGCAGCAGAGAATCCTAGTCCTTGGGTCACGTTTCCTGACAGAACGTGGCTTTCATTTTGAACCGCCAAGCCCGCCTGGTGTGCATGTGTCTGCAGCATCCTCCGTGTGTGGGTGAGTCACTACGCAGTCAGTGTCTGCATCCCTCCTCGGGCAGGAGGAGCACAGCAGAGATGGAGCTGCCTCCTGGGAAGTAAAAGCAGATGTATGGGTCGGATCACAGGCTTTGGATTCTCTGCAACTTTTGACCCAGCCAGCATCAAACCACACCATTACCCCACTAACCTGAGCAGTTTATGCTTGTCGCTGAAAAGAGGATCTGTCTGTCCGTGTGTCATTTTCTCTTAACACAGAGAAAACAGATGGCCGGTGTTGCATCCTGGATGCCGGCAGGGACTGGCTAAAGGAGCCACTCTGTATGATCATATTCCGTGCGTCTCTACTTTTAAACAGAGCCTCCACTGATGTGTGTATGTCTTACGATACGTGTGAATGTGTGAGGGGGATGGTTGTAGTGAAAAGCTTCCTCTGCAAAGTGAGCAAAGCCAGTAAAATTAATCTGAGTAAATAGAGTGAGGATTTTTTTCAATTGCATTTATTATTGAGCAGTTACCCCAAGACCACCACCCTGCTGGGTGCTATGGGTACAAAAGAAATGTGCCGGAGACCTCCCCCATCCTCTGCCTTGAAGGGACCTGTGTTGCCTTTAGATCCTTAGTGGATTATAGGCAGGACACGTGATCAAGTGCTCATACCTGGGTCTGTTCCCTGGGACTCCCAGGGGCCCTCCAGTGCCTTAGCCCCACATCCCCATCTTTGAGAAGGCAGGCTTGTTACTCAGACCCCACCACCAGCAAAGCAAAGCCGTGACCAGCACCCAGGGCTCTGGCTCCCAGGCCAGGCCCCATCTCTGCACGCCATGTGTCTGGCCTGTCCCTGGCACTCCAGCCTCTCCTGCCACCCTGGACCATCGCCTTCCTCCCGTCTTCTTTCCGCTTGTGGTGTCTCGGGGTAACCCAGCACCTCCAGGACAGACTCCTCTTCCTAGCGCCACCCCTGCCCTACCCTGATGACTTCCCCATGTGTCTTGTGGATGACTGTCCCCTGTGCCACTTCCTTCCCACCTGCGGCCCCCCAGCAGTGCCCCCACCCCAGCCGCCGCACCTTCCGGCCTCCTGGCCCGTCTCCTGCCCCCTCCAATTCCTCCCTCACCACAGCCAGAGTGACATTTCCACAACACAGGTCCCAAATCTCCTCCCTGTCATTCTGTTTCCTCGTTTTCCTTGTGGGGTCTGGTGTGGACTCCGCTGAGGGGCAGCGGCCCCCGGCACGCGTCGCGATGTCCCAGGCTGGGTGTCACCTGCACCCTCGTGCTGTGTGTGCTAAGTCGCTTCAGTCACGTCCAACTCTTTGCGAGCCCATAGACTGTGGCCCACCAGGCTTCTCTGTCCATGGGACTCTCCAGGCAAGAGTACTGGAGTGGGTTGCCCTCAGCCCTTCCCAAATGTCTAGCAACAACATGGGGTGGACGTGTTGACAAGCCATGAGTGGGCAGACCTGCAGTAGACAGTTGTGTGGGCATCATCTCAGCCAGCGGGTCTGATGGGCCAGCCCGACCTAGAGGAATTTACAGGGCCGTCATGTCCTGAGGGGAATAGGAAATGCACGGTTTTTCTCTAGTTTTGACTGTTGTGGTGGTAGAGGGGAGCTGTCTTCTCTAAGGGTGGGGCACGGGGAGGTTTGAGACTCTGAGCTACACTCCAGCCTTGCAATGTGCTCTGACTCCGTGATGGGTGCCTCAGCCTTCCCATCAGTAGAATGAGACAGTGCTAGTATTGTAAGGAGGATGGACACGTGGGCAGGGTCTAGGGTGGGGTTCAGCCCCTAGCAAGGGCCCTGTGAGTGTTAGCGGCCGAAGTGCCCCTCCTCCCTTCCCCTCTCCCTCCTCTTTGTCCCCTCCTCCCCCTCCCCACCTTCCTCCCCCTCCCCACCCTCCTCTAGGAGGGGGTAGTCAATGTGGTGATTTGCACTTTTTGACTTTGCGTGCAGTGCAGGACTAAACCGGAGAAGGCAATGGCACCCCACTCCAGTACTCTTGCCTCGAAAATCCCATGGACGGAGGGGCCTGGTGGGCCACCGTCTGTGGGGTCGCACAGGGTCGGACACGACTGAAGCGACTTAGCAGCAGCAGCACTGAACAGTCCTTTGTGGATCACTCCCTAGAAATGTACTCTTGGATTTTTGTGATACTGTGAGAATCAGGCTCTTGTAACTTGGTTCCAACTGGGCCCTGGCCGGCCATCCCCATCCTGCCTGCTGAAGGGCCGACTTGAGCTGCTTGCCCGCTGTGTAACCTGGACAGTTTGCTTAACCTCCCTGATCTTTGGTGTCCCTGTTGTTGGATAGGACTAATACAATGGCAGGCTTGTTGCCAGGGTGAAGAAGTATCCTCGTGCAGTGTCTAGTGCGTAGGTGTTCATCATGGTGCTTAGCATCCCGTCACCTGCTGGGACTTTGCGGTGCCCTTGTTATGTAGTTGGACCTCATCTTTGGCCTCAGTTCTATGGTGGGCTCGGTTCGTTGCCGCATGGCCGGGGTGGGGCGGGGAAGCGTAGAGACAGGTCAGGGAGTTTTATGTACGGACTGGTCAATCTTGTTTGTGCGAAGAGGACGTTTATTTTCTAAGAAAACATTGATGGTTGACTTACAAATGTTGATTTGGTGCACACTACAGCCTGGTGGCCCCACCAGCAGCAATTCGCTTTTTGTTGTTGTTTACTTTTGATTTTGTTCAAATTCAAGGTTAAATGGTGTGATTGGTTAGCCAGTGTGTGTAGTAGGCGAGATGCCTGTGGGAAAAAGTTATTAACCACAAAATGTTACCAGCAAGCTACAAAACAAAAATTAATAAAGCTTAATTAATTAAAAGTCTGCACACTGTGATTCTGGTAGCTTCATTACTTGCTGGATTTAGTATTCACCTGTCTCCTTATATTGTGAAGGCAGAGAGAGATTCTCTCTCTCTCCCTGGCAGTTGCCAAGATTGTCTTGAAATCTTTGCCAATAGTAAATTTAAAGTTTATTTATAACCAAATAATCTCAAAAGTCAAATTATAAATATCCTTAAAAATTTTTTTTGCAGCAAAAAGTATTTAAATGGAGTACATGCTGTGCGTGCTAAATTGCTTCAGTCATGTCCGACTCTTTGAGACCCCACGGACTATACAGTCTTTGGAACTCCCCAGGCCAGAATACTGGAGTGCTTAGCCTTTCCCTTCTCCAGGGGATCTTCCCAACCCAGGGATCGATCCCAGGTTTTTCGCATTGCAGGCGGATTCTTTACCAGCTGAGCCACAAGGGAAGCTAGGGTCTTCAAAAGTCATAGCACTTGGAGGCCTGAGAAGGCCTTGTGATAAGTTGGTGGGAAGTTCCTCCCACGATCCCTCCCTTGCTGGGATAAACCAGCTTCATTTCACCTCAGAAGGAACTGAAGGACAAGCTGGCCTCCAGAGGAGGAGGCTTAGGCCCAATTCCTCTAACTGTTCTACCTCTTGAGTAAAAAGGCAGCTTACTGGCAGCCAGTTGCATTTAGGAAACACATCTGATTTGGCGCAGCCCCTGAGAACTTCTCTTTCTGCAGACCTCACTTGTCATTGTTTAGAGCCAAAACGTGTCTAGCGGTCACACAGCCCTTGCTGGCTGGAGGAATGCTGGCTGGATAAATCCAAGCAAGACTGGCTGGGTTTCCCCTGCGGGAGACGGCGTCCTCGTAGCATCTGCTGGGGAAATGGCCAGCGGATGATGCTTGGCCCACAGACGTCTGTCTGTGTGGGAGGATTACGAGCCATGGGATATTGCTGATTTGGGGTGTATACAGAAACCTTTCTTATGGTATTCACAGAAATCAGGTCCCGAGTGGCTGAAAAATATATTTAGCTCTGTGGTCAGGAGGTTGCTATTTAGTTTGATTAATATTGATAGATTAAATTGTTTGCGCAGATGAGTTCAATAAATTCTGCCAGAGCTTCTATCATCTGGTTTTACATTAAGCCCTTAATTTGTAGCCTTGTTAGCCAGAAGGAAAGCTCGGCCATCCTTTCCCCTCCCTCCACTATTATTCAGTAGAATTACAGAAATCATTTAACAACCTTTGAGCCTGGTACAGTTGCCCGAGGGAGACTCTGGTTCTATGGTACCCTTAAGCTGTAGAAGGCATCCTGAGAGCGACCCTGAGTTTAATGGCTTTGATTTGGCCACTATTGAATTCTCTTATTTAATCTAGTTTCTCTGTCTCCCTTCTCCACCCTCCCCAAGTCTCCAGAGTATTTCTTTCCGTACGTGTTATACATAGAAAACGGAGAAAGAAAAGCAGGTCCCACACTTCTGTCCTTGGGTCTCCACCACGGAGCAGGTCTGGAGCGCAATCCTATAGATGGGAGGTGTCACCTTGCTGTGTCCCCAGCGTCCACTTGCCTAGAAAGATTCACTGTTTATTGACCTGATGAATGGAAGTGTGCTCCAGGAACCTGTCAACTCATTTGCTATCTTTTCTCTCCCAGGAGGACTGGAATGACATTGACCCAGTTAAAAAGAAAGACCTGCATCACAGCAATGGGGATGAGAAAGCACACAGCATGGAGACCCTCCCTCCAGGTACTGCAGCTGCCTCCGGGACAGGCCAGCCTTGGGCTGCTGGTGGGGGCGGGGCGGGGGGGCAGACCTGTCTTGTCCCCTGTGAATGAGCTGGATGTGGCATTTGGAGCAAGTCTCCTGTCGGGTGGAGAATGGATTTCATGAGGAAGTGAAGACACTACCCTAGAGCAGCCTTCCTTCAAACCCCAAGTGCCTTGTGAAATGACTTTACTGGGAGGTGACCAAAATTTCTTGAAAGGAAAAATAGAATTAAAAAAATACAGGATGGTATGTATCAGTTCACTGATTTTTTTTTTTAATAAACTTTATTTTTTTTAGAGCAGTTTAAGTTCTCAGCAAAACTGAGCAGAGTGTACAGAGGTTTCCATATACTCCTCGCCCCCATACTCTCCCACTGTCAACATCCCCCACCCTCCAGATGGGACATTTGTTACAATCAATGAACCGAGAGTGATACACCCAACGTCCGTAGTCATGTTAGGACTTCCTGATGGTATTCTATATTCAGTGACATGTGTGTTCCACTGCAGGATCACGTGGGGTAGTTTCACTGCCCTACCAGTCCTCTCTGCTCTGCCTAGTCATCCTTCCCCCAGCCCCTGGCGACCACTGACCCTTTTACTTTCTCCATGACTTTTGCCTTTTCCAGAATGTCATAGTTGGAATCAAATAGTAGGTAGCCTTTTCGCATTGCCTTCTTTCACTTAGTATCATGCAGTGAGCGCTTATCTATGTCTTTTCACGGCTTGATAACCCTTCTGTTTTTATTGTGAATAGTATTCTGTTGTCTAGATATATCAATCTATTTATCCATTCAGCTAGCAAGGACATTCAGAAAGACATCGTGGTTGCTTCCAAGTTTGGCAGTTATGAATAAAGCTGCTGTAAACATCTGTGTTCAATTTTGTGTGTGTGGACATAAGTTTTCAATTCATTTGGGTAAATACAAGGATCATATGGCAGGAATACACTTATAAGAAACTGCCAAACTGTCTTCCAAAGTGTCTGTACCGTTTTGCACTCGCACCAGCAGTGAATGAGAGTTCCTGTTATCCCACATCCTCACCAGCAGTTGGTATTTCAGTCTGGCCCTTCTAATAGGTTGGAAGTGATAGCTTACTGGCAGGCGGGTTCTTTAGCACTAGGGCCACCGTATGTTTGTCACAGGTACAGCTTCGTTGCGGAAATGTCTGTTTAGGTCTTCTTCCCACATTGGAACTGGGCTGTTCCTTTTCTTCTTGTTAACTTTTAAGGGTTCTCTGTGTCTTTTGGATAATTGTCCTTTGTTGGATATATAATACGCAGACACTTTCTCTGTCTGTGGCTTGGCTGCTTCTTCTCTTGACAGTGTCTTGCTCAGAGCAGAAAGTCTTAAGTTAATGAAGTTTAGCTTTATCAGTTCCTTCATAGAGTATACCTTCAATATAACTAAAAAGTCATTGCCATGTTCAAGGTTACCTAGATTTTTTTTCCTGTGTTATCTTCTAGGATTTTTATTATTTTGTGTTCCATATTTAGGTCTGTGATCCATTTTGAGTTAATTTTTGAGAAGAGTTTAATGTTGTAGGGTCTCTGCCTAGATTTTTATTCCTTTCATACGGATATCCAGTTGTTCAGTATTAGTTATTGAATAGGCCATCATTGTCTTGTTGTTGCCTTATTCCTTTGTCAAAAATCAGTGGACTGTATTTATGTGGGTCTCTTCCTGGGCTGTCTTCTCTGTTCCAAAGATCTATCTGTTTATTCCTTCCAATACTACTTTCCCTTGAGATTTAATCTTGAAGTTGGGTAACGTTAGTCTTCCAATTTTGTTCTTTCCCTTTGATCTTGTGTTGGGCTTTCTGGTTTTTTGTTTTGCCTTTTCATATAAACTTTAGAATTAGTTTGTTGATACTCACAAAATAACTTGCTGGGATTTTGATTTGGTTTGTGTTGAGTCTGCAGATCAAGTTGGTAAGAATTGACATTTTGACAATATTGAGTCTTCTAATCCATGAACATAGGGTATCTGTCCATTCATTTAGTTCTTTTAAAATATTTTTCATTAGAGTTTTTTGGTTTTGGTCATATAAATTTTTGTGTCTATTTTGTTAAACTTGTATCAAAGTATCTCTGTTTTGAGGGTGCTAATGTAAATGGTATTGTGCTTGTAATTTTAAATTCTGCTTGTTCGTTTACTACAGGAAAGCAATTGACTTTCGTGTATTCATTGTATATCCTGCAATTATAGCAAGGATTGTTGTAATTACTTAACAGTTCCAGGGATTTTTCTGGCTGATTCTTTCGGTTTTTCTATATAGACAGTCATGTCACCTGCAAACAAAACCAGTTTTATTTCTTCCTTCTCAGTTTGTATTCTATCTTTTGTTCTGTTTTCTTGTCTTGCTGCATTAGCTGGGACTTCTAGTATGATATTAAAAGGGAGTGATGAGAGAAGACATTCTTGCCCTGTTCCTGATCTTAGAAGGAAAGCTTTTAGTTTCTCATCGTTAAATATGATGTTAGATGAAGGTTTTTTTAGATGTTCTTTATCAAGTTGAGGAAGTTTCCCCTCTGTTCTTAGTTTGCTGAAAATTTTTATCATGAACAAGTGTTGAATTTGATCATCTGCTTTTTCTGCATTTGTAACTATGATCATGGGATTTTCCTTCTTTAACTTCTTAGTGTGGTAGATCACATTAACTGATCTTCATATATTGAACTAGACTTGCATACCTGAGATAAATCATATTTGGTCATTGTGTACAGGTCTTTTTTACACATTGTTGGATTCAACTTGCCAGTATTTTGTTGAGGATTTTGGCATTTATGTTCACAAGAAGTATTGGTTTAAAAATTTTTTTTCTTGTAATGCCTTTGTCTGGTTTTGTTATTAGGGTTAACACTGGCCTCATAAAATAAAGTAGGAAGTATTCACTCTGCTTCTATTTCTGGAAGAGACTATAGAGAATTGGTATAATTTCTTCCTTAAATGTTTGGCAGAATTCACCAATGAATGCAGCTGGGTCTAGTGCCATTTGTTATAGGAGGTTAGTAACTTGATTCAATTTTTAAGATAGATATAGGCCTATTGAAATTGCCTATTTTTTCTTGTCTTAGTTTTGGAGATTGTATCTTTCAAGAAATTGGCCCATTCATCTAGTTATCAAATTTGCAGGCATAGAGGTGTTCATAGTATTCCTTTATTCTCCTTTTAATGTCCACAGGATCTGTATACTGATGTACCCTCTTTCATTTCTGACATTCTAATCTGTGTCTTCTCTCATTTGTTCATAGGCAGCCTGACTAGAGGATTCTTGATTTTATTGCTCTTTTCAAAGAACCAGTTTTTAGAATTCTTTCTCATTTCTTAGCTTTGTAATTTTTATTATTTATTTTCTTTTGTTTACTTAGGATTTATTCTACTTTTCTAGTTTTCTGAGGTAGGAGCTTAGACGATAAATGTCAAATCTTTCTTGTTTTCCATATTCTATTCAATGCTGCCATTTTCTTGTCATACACTGATTTCACTGCATTACACAAAATTTTGGTAAGTTGTATTTTCATTCTTATTTGATTCGGAGTATTTTTTAATTTCACTAAGATTTGTTCTGTGACCTATGTATTGTGTTCCTCCTTGCAGGTTTCTTAGTTTTTTTTATCATGTGTTTTAATGCTCTTGTTAGGCACATGTACATTAAGGACTATTCTGTCATCTTGGCAGGTTGACGCCTTTATCATTATGTATTTCCCTTCTTTATTCCTGGAGACTTTTCTTGGTGTGAAGTTTGTTCTGTTTGAGCTAATACAGCTCCTCCTGCCGTCCTTTGAGTAGTATTGGGACGGTATATTTTTTTCATCCCTTTACTTTTCACCTATATGTGTCTTCATATTTAAAGTAGATTTCGGAGAAGGAAATGGCAACCCACTCCAGTATTCTTGCCTGGAGAATCCCATGGATAGAGGAGCCTGGTGGGCTACAGTCCATGGGGTCACAAAGAGTCAGACACGACTTAGCATCTGACTGCACGCAAGTATTTCTTAAACTGGAATTTGAGGGCCTTCTATGGGAATGTTAGATTGACCCTGAAGAGTACTTCTCTTAAATTCAAATGCCTTTTTCATCTGGTGAGCCAAAAATTTATCTTTAGTAATATTAATGCCATCACTTTGTGTGGGGAGGTGAGTAGGATAGTAGAATTTTAAAGCATACTAGTTAATGTAGCGTATTAGCAATGAAACATTTTACTTTGAACTAACGATTTGTCAAAACATGTCCTTTCTCCTTAATTGATGATGTGAAGTTAAGAAAGCATTTATTTGAAATATATTACATACTCAGCTTGATAAACAAGAATACTGATTTTTTTTTTTTAACTGCTTTCTTGAAGGGTACTTAAAACTGTTGTGATCATTCCTAATTCAATAAAGTTTTGTTTGGGCTCTCAAGGCTCTTATAGCCTAAAGTTTTGTAGTGTATCTCATGTGCTTACTAAATGTCTAAAGCATCAAATAAGTTGAAGACACTTTAATTTACTAATTTAAATGCATTTCTCGGTTAAACTAAGAGAAAAGGCAAAGCCATCTCTTAATTGTACTTCTAAAGAATTCATAAAGAAGAATCCTCTTTCTTGAGATAATATATTTCTTGAGTGATATTGGGAATCGTTACGTGGAAACATTTCAAGGTTGCGCTTATTTACTCTTCAGGAGAAAAGAGAAATAATAGCAAAATATCTTTGATTTTGTCAGGAAAGGCTAGTCTGGATTATTAAATATTCTAGATCATATAATTTTTTTAATGAATATAGTTTTATAAATATTTGTTAACAACCAGACAAGTTGCTTAAGATCTGGTCTTTTTTGTTGATAAACCTAGTTACCTATAAATAGTAATGTGGAAGCCTAAAAAACAGTCTGACTTTTATGGTCAAATTTATATAGATTACAGATTATGAAAAGGTAAATTCCTGCCCCAAACCTCAGGTGAATTATTTCTAATTCACTGTTTAATTGTAGAGGCTTTTCTAGTGAACTTTTACTTCACTGAAGCAAATCTTTAGCTCTTTTAAAGCACAATTTATTTACTTTTTCTCAAATACCAGTCTTAATAAACAATAAATTTGCTATGTCCACCTTACAGTCTTTTGTATCCTGTACAGATTGTGCTTCCTTTGTTCCTAGACCAGTTGTTCATTTGATCATTTTCTTTTTATTTTGTGTGTTTTGACTGTAATTTATTAAACCTTTTATAATATGGCTTATTTTTGCATGGGTTCTGGTTTATCATGTGTCAAATATTCTTTAAAATACATCCACTAAAAGGAAAAAAAAAAATAAATAAATAAAGTAGATTTCTTGTACACAGCATGTAGGTAGTCGGAGCTTGCTTTTTTATCCATCCTGACAGTGTGTCTTTTAATTGGTGTGTTTGGATCATGACAGTGTAAAGTAATCACTACACAGCTGTGTCAGTGTCTGCCATGTGTGTTATTCTTGTCTGCTCCTGCTCCTGCTCTTGTTCTCTGTTCTGTGTCTTCCACTCTTTGTCTGCCTTTTGTGGTTTTAATTAAACATTGTATGATTCCACTTTCTCGCTTTTTTACATTTTGTTATAGGTAATCCAAGTCTAATTTCAGACAACAGTAACCTGCTTCACAGCACAGGCCTCTAACAGCAACTGTCATGAATCTCTCCCCCCGTTCTCTGTATCATTACTGTCGTTCAATTCACACACGTCAGCCATACACATGAATGCAGATATAAGCGTACAGCATCAAATATATGATAGCTGTTATTGTTGTTGAGCAAATGTATCTGTTAGATCAGTTAAGAAGAGAAGAAAAATTGAAGCTGTAATTTTACCTTCAATTTTTCCTTCTCTGATGCTCTTCCTTTCTTCATGGTGATCCTCACTTCTGACATGAATCATCTTCCTTCTCTCTGAAGAGCTTCTGCTAACACCTCATGCAAGGCAGGTCTACTGGCAACATATTCCCTCAGTTTTTGTGATTTGAGAAAGTCTTCATTTCCCCTTCACTTTCAGAGATTTCATAGGGTTCAGAATTCTAGGTTGATGATTTTTTTTCTCTCAGCCCTTTAAATAGCTCATTGCACTCTCTTCTTGCTTGCACGGTTTCTGAGGAGAGTTCAGTCAGTTCAGTCGCTCAGCCGTGTCCGACTCTTCGCGACCCCATGAATCGCAGCACGCCAGGCCTCCCTGTCCATCACCAGCTCCTGGAGTTCACTCAGACTCACGTCCATCGAGTCATTTTTCTGAGGTATTCATTTTTTTCTGAGGAGAAGTTGGATGTAATTCATATCTTTGTTTCTGTAAAGCTATTTTTCCCCCTCTGTCTTCTTTCAAGGTTTTTTCTTTATGATTAGTTTTCTACAGTCTGAGTATGCTTGGGTGTAGTTTTTTTGTATTTGTCCTGTATGGTGCTTTCTGACCTTGCTGAATCTGTGGTTTGCTGTTGTAGTTAACATGAGGAAATTTTCAGTCATTATTGCTTCAAATATTTCTTATATTCCTTTCTCTTTTTTTTCTGTAAGTGGAACCACTTATACCTCTTACACCTTTTGTAGTTATCCAACAGTTCTTAGGTATTCTGTTTTGCTTTGGGTTTTTTGTTTGTTTTTTTTTTTTTTTCCTAGTCTTGTTTTTTATCTTCGATTTTTATTTTGGAAGTTTCTGTTGTCATATCCTCAAGCCCCGAGGTCATCTCATCAGCCATGTCCAGTCCCCTCAAAGTCATACTTCATTTCTGTTAGTATTTTTTATCTCTACCATTATTTTATAATTTTCTTAGAATTTTTATCTCTTTGCCTATGGTAGTCATTTTTTCTTTCATTTCGTCTTCTTTTTTTTGTTAGAGCTCTTAGCATATTGATTATAGTTGCTTTAAATTCCTGGCTGATGATTCCAACATCCTGCCATATGTGAGTCTGATTTTGCTGCTTGCTTCATCTCTTCAAGCATTCCTTTTCCTTTTCAGTGTGTCTTATAATTCTTTTCTTAAAAGCCAGATACGATGTCCTGGGTAAGAGGAACTCCCCTAACCCAGCCTTTGGTGCCATAGTGGTCTCAGTCTTCTAGTGAGCCTGCACCCCTGGCATCTGTTTCACAAACGAATCTCAGCTTTCCTCCCACTCAGGTGGGACAAGATAGTCGGGGTCCCTGGAGTTGGGTATTTCCCTTCCTTCAGATTGATTAGGCTCCGATAACAGCCCAGTTGGTCGGGTTCTCAAGGGCAAGACTTCCTAACAACAGATGGTGGTTTAGTTGAGTCATGTCCAGCTCTTCCAGCCCAAATGGATTGAAGCCCATCTGGCTCCTCTGTCCATGGGTTTTCCTGGCAAGAATACTGGAGTGGGTTCCATTTCCCACTCCAGGGGACCTTCCTGACTCAAGGAACCGTGGGTTTCCTGGCAAGAATACTGGAGTGGGTTGCCATTTCCCACTCCAGGGGACCTTCCTGACTCAAGGAACCATGGGTTTCCTGGCAAGAATACTGGAGTGGGTTCCATTTCCCACTCCAGGGGATCTTCCTGACTCACGGAATGAACCCACATCTTCTGCACTGCCAGTGGATTCTTTGCTGCTGAGCCACCAGAGTGCGCCTTCTCTTTCAGAACAGCTCCCTCCTCCACTGGAGGCATGAGGGGTTCTGTCTCCAGTAGTCACTCTGGGAAACCTGGTTAAGCTCCTGGAGGTAGAACTCACGGAAGTATGGGGCCCCCTGACCTTGGCACTCAGGCTCATTCACAGCGAGCCTCCAGTCGTTCATCCTGCAGCTCAGGCTTCCTCCTCAGGCTCTGCCTCCCACAGGCTGCTGCTCTGGGAGGTTGTGATTCTCTGTATTCACCAGCTGGTCTCCCCAGTTTTGGGAGCAGCAGTTTGCCCTGTAACCTCACTTCTGAGCGATCTGAGAGGACTTGTTGGCTTTTCAGCTTGTTTATCTGTTGGGCTGGAGTAATAACTTACAAACTCCTGAAAACAGGAAGTTAGTGCATGAAATTTTGTTTAATGGTGACCGAGAGTTTGATTATTAGTGTTTCTTTCTGGGACACTGTCAGTCCAGGGAGTCCAGGCCTGTGTAACACCCAACACAGGTTCCAGCTGCACTCAACTTGGGAGTGTGTGTGTGCATTAGACATCTGCATTAGACCTGCCCCTCTCTCCCCACTGACTCGGAAGCCCCAAACCACAGCTCCTTCTTATGTGAGAGAGGCACACAAGAGTAGTGGGGAGCATCTGAACAGAACAGTTAGCTAAAAAGTGTTTCCTTATAATAATAGGGTGTACTTCTTCTGTGTGGATTAATGAGAGATTTCCTGTGGGTTGTCTTTTATTAATAAAACCAAGTGTTCTCTTGGACTTCAAGGCATACTGGAGAGAGAGGGAGAAGCTGTCTTCAGGACATGTCCTACATGTAGCTGCTTGCTACAGTCAGACCCAGTAGTTGAAATCGATGTGGCACTGACCTGGGCTTTCATGTTCTTAACTGTTATGCAGTTGATTTATTTATCTTTAAAGAGATAGAAATATACTGATTTTCCTCTTTTTTTTTGAAATATTACTAATAACTTTTGATGAATGCACCAAATCCTTTTACTTTGCCTTTAAAGGACTTTATCTTCTTTTCTTGTTTAAAACATTTTTTCTTACTCATCCATCATATGTGTGATTTTTTCCTTTAGAAACTATTTTGTTATGGTTAAGAAGTATGTTTTCTCCAAGAATGATGGGCATGGGCAGAATTCTGTGGTCTGCAAGGAGCCACTGGTCACAGCGCTTTGCCCTCTGTGAGCAGGTTCTTTGGGAATGCCATGGCTTCCTGTGTTTCTAGGTGTAATGGCTCTCTGGCAGATGGGAGGAAGGAGGTGCACACAAGCTGGTGGCTCAGCCTGGCCCCCTGAGCGACGCGGGAGCCAGATGTAAGATAGCAGTGACGCCCCGAGGCAACGGCCTCCAGTGTTCTTTAACCACACACCCTGTAAGCAAAAGCATTTCAGGTCCAGCATGGAGGACTTTTGCCCTTAGATTCTGTGACCATCGTTTCTACTTCATCATCATGTTTTCCAGCTAGAAGCACTGAATTTCTTTTTTTCAAATACTGATTTTCAAAGAGTTTCAAATAGAGTATTTATTCATCAGTTTTTTGTTTTTTGAAAATCTGTCTAATGGAGATAAGTTTTTTCTTTTTTCCCTGGGTGCAGAAAAAGCTTTTGGGTTTGAAAAATCAGTTTCTCTTTGTAATTCTCCCTCCTGTATCTCCTTCTCTTGTCTCCTCGGCATCTCTGATCTGATTGAGGAGACTGGTTGGCAGGGTAGCAGGTGACACAGAAGGAACAGGCCAGTTGCATTTGAAGGGCCAGCATCTGGCTTTGAGGATGGCTTTTGGTGGAGGGTCTTGCCCAGGAACTCCCATCCTTAGAAGACGTGCCCTCTGAGAGCAGATTTTCTTCTTGCTTTTGCAAGACCTCAGTGTTACTCTTGTGTTCATTGGAAACCTCGTGTGAGGGAGTGAAGCTTGGAGAGTGGGTATGGAGAGAGTGAGGAAAGGAGAGTCCTGGTTAGGTTTTGGGGTATCTAGGAGGTCCTTCCCATCCCTTGCTGGATCTTCACCCCACCCCTCTCACCCGCTGCTGGTTCATCACCGGAGACACTTGAGGTCAAAAAGCAGAAATCACGTTCCTGTAAAGATGAATGAGATGGGAATGGCGAAGTGTGTAGCAGGTCTTAAATCCTGGGTATGAGTTGCCACTGCACAGTGTTTAGCAGTTCCGCCTCCCAGGGAAGAGCAGTGAGGTGAACCAACTGTGTGTGTTTTTGGCACATAGGATAGACTCGACTTGAGCTGGGATTTCCAGACTGGTTAGATGACCCTGGATAGAATTGGCCGGAATGTCCTGTGTACATTATCTCAAACAGCTTTTGCAATGCTACGTTTCAGGGTCAGGAGGACTGCTCCCCGGCCTCTCCCCCTCCTGAGGGATTTCATGGGTTCCAGCATTGTGCTTTTTTTTTTTTTAAAAATCATGTTAAAATATATATAACATAAAATTTACCATTTTAACTATTTTGAAGTACAGAGGTCAGTGGCAAGTAAGTACATTCACTTTGTCTGCCACGATCACTTCCATCCACCTCCAGAGTTTTCTCATCTTCTCAAACGGAGCCTCTGACCCCATTAAACACTGACTCCTCATCCCCTCTCCAGCCCCTGGCACCCACCCTTCTCTTCCAGGCACCTCATATGTGGAGTCACGTGGTATTTTTTTCTCCTGTGACAGGCTTGTTTCCCTTGCTTCCCTGTGGCAGATAGCGTGTGTCAGCGTCTCCCTCCTTCTTAAGGTTGGACACTCCTCCACTGCACCTCTGCACCTGGATGCCATGAGCCAAGTCCTCTGGTAGCATGTGCAGCAGCCAGGGGGCAGCTAACACCACGTGCCTCCTGCGACCCAGGCCTGAAGCCCCAGGGTCTGCCCGGTGTCCTCATCAGGAAAGGAAGTAGCTCTGAGTATCCCTAGAGAAACATTTTAAAAGCAAATAACCTCAGTGGCTCAATGGTAAATAATCTGCCTGTAATGCAGGAGATGCGAGTTCGATCTCCGGGTCAGGAAGATTCCCTGGAGATGGAAATGCCACCCCACTCCAATATTCTTGTATGGAAGATTCCATGGACAGAGGAGCCTGACAGGCTGCCAGGAGCATGGGGTCATGGAGTTAGTTGGACATGACTTAGCAACTAACCAACAATGATGTTTGCTTTTAGAAATTTTAAGAAATTCAGAGAAAATTTAAGAAATTCAGAGAAGCAAAAATAAAAGCATTGTGTTCGCATATAACTCCACCACCTCTTAATGACTGCGGCTCTCCCGCTGCGTGTTCCCCAGTCTCGCGCTGGGCGGACACCTGGACGCACTCACCCCCGTGGCTGCAGTCAGCTGTCTCTGCAGCCTCTCAGGTGCGCCAAGCCCAGCACGGAGGCCTGAGCCCAGACACCTCGCTCTCTGAGTCCAACACTATCTCCTGGGCGTTTGGGCCCCTTTGTCCACACATCCCCATTGTACCACATTCCAAGTCATCTACTAGATGGATAACACTGCCCGAGATCTTGGGGATTAACTGGGCAGTCTACCCACACATAACCCTCTTTCCCAGCAACAGCACCGTGAGGTTCTCGCCAGGTCTCCGAGAGGGGCCCCCTCCTCCACCTTCCTCCTGAAATAGCTCAGGACGGGTGACAGGCAGCCCCTACTATCTGCTTACATCCAGATTATTACAGATACGGCACTACACTATTCTTGCCTATTTCTTACTAAGGTAATATGTCATATATACCTTCTCATGTCCTTAAATAACTCCTGCGTTTTTAATGACAATGTGCATCCATTACTATAAGCTTATTGAGTTTTTCCTATATTATAAGACACACAAGGTTTCCAGCCAGTATCTTTATATGTAAGTCTTATAAATCTGTGTGTCCCTAATTATTTTCTTGAAATGAATTCCCTAAAGTGAAATTGCAGGATCAGTAGCAACACATGCGTTTTTTTTTAATATTAATGACCAAGTTGTTTTCTAGAGGGTGCCTATACCTTGCCCCCTAGCCAACATTAAAAACAAATCTTCTATTGTCCTCCACTTCCAATGAGTAAGAAAGCAAAACAAAGGACTTAGGTCAAGTCAGTAGCCAGAATAGGGGTGGAACTCTTAAAGCAACATGACTCTGAGCTGTATTAGTAGAAATGTCACGCCCCAAACAGTTCCAACAGCGCCCAGTGTCTTCTGTGCTGTCGCCCACCCCTCAAATATTTCACTCTGTTCTGGGCACAGGGTGTTCAGAGATGCTCATAAATTCACGTAGATCCAGATGATGATGGCTCAGATGGGGAGGAGGCTGGAAGCAGCATCTGATGAAGAGCACTCAAATGGATGTTTTTACAAAGGGGTGAGAAGGGCAAAGTGGGATCATGATGCCCAAATATTTGAAAAGGTGCCACAGAGAAGAGGCTGAGGCTAATTTTTTTTCTTTTTATTTGAGACTCCAGAGAGTGGAAGTTGTAGGGAAGCAGTGTTGTTGTAGAAGGAAGCGCAGGCTGGCAGCTCCGGCTGGCTGCATGTTGGGGGGTTTAACGAAGAGCCCTTCACATCCACATCCCTGGTACCTTCTGACTTCAACACATGACGTCAGCCTTCAGGAGAGGCCCCATCTCCTCCAGTCAGACTCCAGTGTGCCAGGACGGGGCGGGGAGGCTGGTGCCCTCTGGAAGGAAGGAATGGGGCCTGCACTGCGGGGGTGCTTTTTGGTGCTTAGTTACAATTCCACCCACTTCCAAGTGAGTTGTCAGCCACAGTGGGAGTTGTGGTTCCATTTTATAGTTTAACTTCCACATCTCAGTTGCCCTGTTAGCACAGTGGAAGCTGTGGTGACGTCCCTGGTCGCTCAGGGGTAAAGAGTATGCCTGCGGTGCAGGAGACGGAGTTCAGTCCCTGGATTAAGAAGATCCCCTGGAGGAGAGAATGGCAACCTGCTCCAATAGTCTTGCCTGGAAATCCCCATGGACAGAGGAGCCTGGCCGTCTCCAGTTCGTGGCATTGCAAAGAGCTGGACGTGACTGAGCAACTAAACCACAAACAAACTGCAGTCACGGCACGTGCTCTGCAGGGTTCTTCTGTGCTGGGTGGGGTCTGTGCGGAGCTGCTGTCCTGTGGGTGCTGGCTGGCAAGCCCGTCTTTCTCTCCTCCTGTCTTTTAAGTATCAGCCCCAATTCTGAGTAGGAGGTTCGCTTTGATACTTTTACTAATATTCAGGAAGAAAAACCATACCAGTTCATTTCAGTCGCTCAGTCGTGTCTGACTCTTTGCGACCCCATGAATCCCAGCACGCCAGGCCTCCCTGTCCATCACCAACTCCCGAAGTTCACTCAGACTCATGTCCATCGAGTCAGTGATGCCATCCAGCCATCTCATCCTCTGTCGTCCCCTTCTCCTCCTGCCCCCAATCCCTCCCAGCATCAGGGTCTTTTCCAATGAATCAACTCTTCCATGAGGTGGCCAAAGTACTGGAGTTTCAGCTTTAGCATCATTCCTTCCAAAGAAATCCCAGGGCTGATCTCCTCTAGAATGGACTGGTTGGATCTCCTTGCAGTCCAAGGGAGTCTCAAGAGTCTTCTCCAACACCACAGTTCAAAAGCATCAATTTGTCGCTCAGCCTTCTTCACAGTCCATATGCAACAAACTAAATTTATTGTGTTTAGACACTATTACTCATAGAGGGAGAAGGAGGAATTTCTGTTTACAGTTTGATAAAGAAAAATGTATATGAAGATTCCTTGATTTCAAGCCAGGTATAGACCTCGTAATGCAAATCATAGTGTTTCACAGTGGGTCTTAGTTATTTTGGCAGTACAAAGAATTGTAAATAAATTTAGAGTATTTACCCTACAGCATCTGATTTTTTTTTTCTTATATTGTCTTCTAACTAGCTTTTAATCACTCTTTGAATTTTCTATTTTTTCATCCTTAAAAATGAGTTGTGTAGGATCCCTTATTTCATTCAGAAGACAGTGTCTCATAGGTGGAAAAGCCTGTCACACAAATAATAAAGACAAATAATAGTATTATTTACATGTCTTTGTCATTTAAATGGACACATTTGTTTGTAATTCTGGGCTTGCCCTGGTCTTCTCTTTCTTGGCACAACATTATGACCTTCTAGAGGAAGAATATGAGGAATTTTTTCCTCTTAAGCATAGTAAAATTACATTCAATCTGAGATCAACTGAGAGGTTAAAATAAATTGGAGAGCTTTGTCCTTTGATTTAAAATTCATTCTATTTCCCTTCTTGGCTGCTTTCCCAGAAGAGGCTCGCTGTTTCACACAGGCAGGCTTTCAGTTTGTTTAAGCTGTCCTTCCCGGGGAGAATTGAGTGAAGATTTGCTGTGTGGCTGTGTTGCCAGAGCAGAGTCCAGACGTCTCCTGCCACCCCTGCCCCCTGGCGGGCAGGGCTGCACCGCCAGGGCCTGTCACCTCCCCTCCTGCATCTGCTGACGCAGAAGATGAGGCTGCCTTGGGGAGTGTGTCAGAGGGTCCCCATCGACCACAGGACTGGCACAGCCGAGGGGGCCCTCATCTGAAGACCGTGTATGTTTTGATGTTGCCAGATGTTTTGTGGTGGTAATCCTTTGAGCGCTCATTTTCAGATTTACATCATTGTTTCTTTAAATATGAGGTTTAGTAAAAATAAAAATTTTGAGAAAAAAAATGACAGTGTTTGGAAGTTTAGTAATATTTTAAAGTTAATCGAACACCATTATCCAAAGGCAAGCAATTTCCGCAATATAAAAGCGTCTTTTCTAAACGATAATTTGAGGGTTGGTTATTTGGAGCCTAGAATGTGCATTCCCATGACAGTGATGTCCTGAGAGGCACTTGGGACCGTGTGTGAGCCAGCCTTGCCCAGACCCCACAGGGCACAGACCTGGGACACCCCGACCTCTGCATCCCACGCGGGCACCCTGGACCACGCGTGTTATGATCCCCAGCTAGCCTCTGCTCCAAAGATGCTGTTCTCCAGTCCAGATAAGATGGATAGGGGGGTAAATCCCAAAACTCAACTAGGAAGAAACAGATTCTGGAAAGACAACATAACTTAAGGCCTGATGGGTGGATAAGGGGAAGAGAGAAGAAACTCTGGATTCCAGGATGTATCAACTGCAAAGCCTTGTGAGGGACAGCAGGTGTGACAGGAAGAATGTCAATGGCAGGTTTTTCTAGTAAGTAAGAGATGAGAAAGGAAGAAGAGAAGGAATTGCCGGGCCAGGGGCCAGTGTGTGGTAAGGACAGGGCGGCCAGTGGATGGTGTGTCTGGCAGAGTGGCCCAGTGGTAGGAGCGGCAGGAGGTCCTCACCTTAGGACCGCTTATCCCTGCCTTCTCCATCGGGACCTTGATGTCTGGACTGGAAAGAGGTACAAAGATGCTGTTAGGAGGATACTGAATGCTTTAAATGAGTGTGTCTCCGAGTCCAGACCATATAGAGACAGGGCACAGGGTTCCTGGGGACCCCTGAGCCAGCAACGTGCCAGCAGAGCAGGGCAAACAGCAGTTAGAGGTGGGCAGACTTAGAGCTGTGCCTTGGCACAGTTTTGAGTTAGTTATTAGATGAAGGAGTGGTAAAAACTGTGAGGGCCTCTAACAGTAGGTGTGTAAGAAAACCCTTTTCAGGATGGAGCTGTGAGTGAGGAAGGCCCTGGGGAGGAACTGCAGCTGAGGATACCAGAGAGGCTTCCTGGAGGAGGTGGCCACCCTGGGAGGCAGCTAGGCAGCCGGCAGCCTGGAGTAAATAAATTAGAACAGCCCTGCCTTCTAGTATCGGAGAAGGCAGTGGCACCCCACTCCAGCACTCTTGCCTGGAAAATCCCATGGACAGAGGAGCCTGGTGGGCTGCAGTCCATGGGGTCGCTAAGCATCGGACACAACTGAATGACTTCACTTTCACTTTTCACTTTCATGCATTGGAGAAGGAAATGGCAACCCACTCCAGTGTTCTTGCCTGGAGAACCCCAGGGACGGGGGAGCCTGGTGGGCTGCCGTCTATGGGGTCGCACAGAGTTGGACACGACTGAAGCGACTCAGCAGCAGCAGCAGCCTTCTAGTATCACAGTTTCTCGTGTGTGAGCATGGGCTCTGTGCGGCCAGTGGGGGGTGGTCTGTGGTTCAGTAAGAGTTTGCAGGTCACCATGGAGGGCCTCGGAACAAGGCTGACCAGAGGGGGGTCTGGTAATTAATGTTGGCAGAGGCAGAGGTGCTGCCCCTGGAGCCTGGCTTCTGTGACTCCTTGTGGAGGGGATGGAAAAATGGCTTGAGAGGGCGCCATTTAGAAAATGCCTGCAAGCCCGTGGAAGGAGGTCTCAAGCCAGTGTCCAGCGTGTGTGAGAGCAGTCCTCAGGCCGGGGGTCAGCAGGAGACTGCCTGCAGGGCCAGGCCTTCTGAGTGACTCAGGTCTCGCTTGGCGCTTCCCCACTGCCATCTTGGGCTGGGGTCAAGGTAGAGGGCTGGTCCGTGCCCCCCAGGATCCCGTTCCTCACCCTGGGAGAAATGGTGTACCAGGGACCCAGGAGACGAGGTTGGCCTTGAAGGGTGGGGAGGACTTGAGTGGCTGCGTGTGTCCACAAAAGGGGGCTGGGGGGCTGCTAGAGGGCTGGGAGTGGGGGAAGCCTGCCAGAACCATCGGGAAGCCTCACCTTGTGTGGAACCAGAGGTGTCAATGCTCGGGGTCACACCATTCCTCCTTTAGCTTTGAAGGTCTGTCTGCTAGAAATCTCCTCATCGAGATCTTTAGAACCCCATGTAACAAGCAAGCAGTTTCCACAGCCCTTCTCAGGGTGAGGGTCCTTTTCCCCCCTCCTGCTGTTTCAGTGCCTGTTCTGTTTTCCTGTTGTCTCGGTGATGAAGCTGGCGTCTTCTGCTTTCTCATGAAAAGTTTCGTATCTGTGGGGTATTTTCCATCCACTGCTTCTGCTTAGCCAGGTCCATTTCACTAAATTTTCATGTAATTTTTTGAAACTCTTATTCTAAAGCTCTTTCTAAAATTTTAAAATGTGATAAAAATACAAGGTGATTTATAAGTGTAGTTTTTTTCTGTCAGTATATTCAGACACGGTGTCTGTAGTTTTGACTCTCTCCAGCCTCTGCCTTAGCCGCCCAGTCCCAGGTTACTCCACATCTGCTTCTTGCCTTACTGCCTGAGCTTGCACCCGGGTGCGTGTTCCCTCTGAGAACACTGCTTTCACTGCCTTTTCCTGCTCCAGCCCTGGCAACTCTGTAATGCAGAAATCGCTGGTCCTGTAACCCACATTCTTAGAGGGTGGAGCCATGTGTGCTTAATTGCTTTGCGGCCCCATGGACTGTAGCCCACCAGGCTCCTCTGCTGTGGGATTCTCCAGGCAAGAATACTGGAGTGGGTTGCCATTCTCTTCTCCAGGGGATCTTCCCAGCTCTGGGGTCAAACCCACGTCTCCTGTGTCTCCTGCATTGCAGTGGATTCTTTACCCACTGACTCATTGGGAAAGGCCCCGATGCTGGGAAAGATTGAAGGCAAAAGGAGAAGTGGGTGGCAGAGGATAAGATGATTAGATAGCATCCCCGACTCAATGGACGTGAATCTGAGCAAATTCTGGAAGATAGTGAAAGACAGGGAAGCCTGGCATGCTGTGGGGCTGTGAAGAGTCAGACATGACTTAGCAACTGAACAACAATAGCAAGAATGTGGAGCCAGTTTTGTGAGTCACACCCACATGAAACAATAGAAGGTATGTGTTCACAGGTAGCAAGGAAGGAAACCTTCATTTCACCTCTGTGTGTTTACAACATGATGTAACATGATGTGTTTACAGGCCATGATGTGAGCTGTGTGTCATAGTCAAATACGTTTGAAAGTCCCTGCAGTACTCTAATATATTGCTAAGCTTTTATGAAAGAAAGGTCATATATCACCTGTGTCCGGTAAAATGTTGTGTGCCTTGGGAAATTTGCTGTCACCAGGCCAGGCAGGGCCCCCAGGAGTGCTGTAAAGACTGTCGTGTCAGAGGGCAGGGCTCACTGAGGAGAGCGTCTGAGTGGGTCATCCCATCTTTGGAGGCTAAAGAATGGTAGGATTTTGAGACAGCTTCTCTTCCACTGCTCTGTGATCCCTCAGATCTCAGCTCAGGTGCTCCTTCCCCGGGGGCGTCCCCTGGCCCCTCTTCACCTCTAGACCAGGCTCCTCTGTTAGACGCCTCCATAGAACTACAGTCCTCACTCTTAGTACTTAGCTCAGTTACTAACATGGTCATTATCTTCTTGTCTGTACCCACCACCCCGCCACCAGTCTCCCAGAGCATGGCTTTCACAGGCAGGCATCAGCTCTGTTTTTGTTGACGTACCTGCAGGAGCCAATGAGATCCCTAGCACATAGTCAACATCTGGTACACAGCGATGGCGTGAGGCCGAGACAGGGACACCCCCAGCCCCGGAGCTGATCCTCGTGAGTCATCCATAAAGCCCTCTGCTGCCTTATTGCAGAAAGGGTTCAGGAGTCTCATGGCACAGGGGGGTTGAAGGACCAGGAACTCAGCAGGGGCCTTGATCCCAACCCCTATACACAGGACACCCCCTTCCACCCCCCACCAACCAGGCCACTTCCTGCTGAGCCTAGTTCTCCAGGCAAGAAGCAGAATTGGAGACAGCATCTCGTGGGTGATGGTCCTTTCTCTGGCTTGGGATGGGGCACTGTACTTCCAAGTTCCTTGTGAAGTGAAGAGTTTTCAGGCCATTAAACAAGTTAGTTTAATGGGAACCAGCCTATTTGCATTCTGGGTCAGTGCTGCTGGGGTAGATTTTGGCAGGGCTTCTGATTCGTGTAGCTGGGGAGGGGTGAGCTCATGTGGTGAGGAGGAGGGGCTGGAGCGCTGGAGCCCAAGGTGAAGGCAGAAGTGTGGAGAGTGGAGGATCCATAGGTACTTCTCGGGCTGCCAGCATGGAAAACGTGTGCTGGAAACATTTTATCTTAGGCTGAAGAGAATGCAGGCAGGTGGGCTGGCTCCTGGAACCCAGTGTTTATCAGAGACTGAGAATTGCTCACGGTCTGGGATCTCATGAGTTTTGGAATTGCTTTCCTATTTGAGAAGCCAGACCTCTATGACCCCCCAGCATCATTTCCATGGCAACCAGCTGAGATGAGATGGGGCTTTTGACCTTGCAGGACAATTGTAACAGGAAGTGGATGAGCTTTTATATAGAAAATTTACTCTACAACCTGGAACAAATCACATATAACTGCATCTCAGTTTCCTCAACTCTGCAATAGAGAAAGGGACACAGCATTCTTTTGATGGTGTTTGGAGGACACCTGATGTCACATGATGAGATACCTTACTTTCACTTGTTCAAAAACTTTGTCACCATGTCTGAGGTGCTTTTGGTGTTACCGTAATCCCTGGGAAGGTGGGACAAGCATAGTATTTCTTTTTGTATGAAGTGTAAGTGGTGCCTTTCTCCTGGATATTTGGGCATAGAAACTGTTCACTGGACAAATGCTTGAAATCTGGGTTTTACCTTTCACATTGCAAACTGTAACAGTTCAGTTACTGCTGCTTGTTCGGGCCACTCTCGGGTAGCCCGTTGGTTCAGATTGCCGTCAGCTGCAGCCCTGGCACCACTCCTTGAAGTCACGCTGATGCGCGGCCCCTGTGCCAAGCTCTCTGGTCACTCATGCCCACATCCCACACTCTCTGCTCTGCTCCTTGCAGGGAAAGTGCGATGGCGGGACTTTAACCAGGAGGCTTACGTTGGCGGGACAATGGTCCGCTCCGGGCAGGACCCCTATGCACGCAACAAGTTCAACCAAGTCGAGAGCGATAAGCTGCGGATGGACAGAGCAGTTCCCGACACTAGGCATGACCAGTAAGTGTCAGTCCACGGCCGGGCGCCGCCTTGACCACTTCCTCTCTGACAGTGAGTAACTTCCAATGGGATGCTTGTTTCTTCTTTTAACTCTTCAAAACAGTGTGTGCCGTGTCTTCACAGGGCCGGAAAACTAGGAAAAGTTTGAGGCATGTTTCAGTGAACCTCACCTGCAGGGAGTGAAAGTGCTGCCTGAGGTCACATTCCAGTCCTCCTGACCCCCTGGCGTGTTCAGGCCGCTGGTCAGGGCATGGGAGCCACCAGTGTGACTGCCCTCGTGTGCACTGGTCACTCATGTTTAAAATCCATTCACAAAGCAATTTTCTGTTGTTCACAACCTGACTGGGAAAAAAGAGTCTTGCTTACTGGGAAGCTCAAAGTTGGGAATGCTCTAGAGACCAGTAAAGAGAGCGAAACAGCGCCTCAGGGTTGAAGTTAAATTGAGAATAAACTTGGAGCAGGGTCCTGGGGCTGTCTCCCCACTCCGAGTGCTTGAGGCACAGGCTGTGGTCTGCATCTGTCCCTTGGTTCTCAGGGACCGAGGGCTTCTGAGGCACAGCATGGGAGGCCTCCAGATCCCCGAACGTGCGTTTTGTCACACTGACTACAGAGGTGATAACATGACCCTCATGGCTACTCTGTGCCTTTGAGCCTTGCTGGCAACCGTCTCTCGTTGGAACGCTATTCACACTAGGGGCCTTAGATGGTTAATCTGGTTTTATTGTAAAATAAGGAGCTGCTTTTGGAGGGGAGTTGTTCCCTGGATGCTGCCAGGCCTTCCTGCTCACCAGGCTTCTTTTAGAGTTGTCCATCCATCGTGTAAAGATACGTGGCTGCCATATCCACTGTGATGCAGACGCCGTGCTTGGATCCTCGGGTTCCAGCAGAAAAACGTCTCCTGCTCTGCCTGGTGGAGAGGACAGGAGGTAGGGGGCAGGAGGAGGTGTGAGGCAGTGTGCCCTTGGACAGTCTGCTCCGGACCAGTGCATTTGAGGCAGTGAACGTCTAGGAGAGTCTTGAACTGCAGGCATCCAGGCAGGAGGCCAGTGACTGGCTCTGACAGGTAGCTCTGGGCCTGCAGAGTGCCACCTGGGGTTCCGTGCCTCTGGCTGCCAGTTCTGGGTACTGAAGGGCCAGTGAGCTGGAGAGAAACAAGAGCCACCAGGCTCCACGTGAACACGTTAACACTTTTCCTCTTCTTTCCTGATTTCAGGGGAGTTTTGTAACTGTGTGTGCACCAGTTAGTCATACAGATGCACTCTGCCTGCTCTTACAAGCAGGTCTTTTTTGCAGGGGTGGGGTTGTAGTCCACTCTGTATACCCAGAGCAGCTCACAATTGTGTACAGTTACAGTTCTTTCAGACTCAGGAAGTTGTGTGTGTGTTTGTGTGTGTAAGAGAGATAATATATGAAACATATGATCAGTATATAAACATATACATTGTACATGATACTAAGAATCTCATCATTTTTCTAAATTTGGCCTAGAAGATTGTCTTTGCTTAGTATTTGTTATAACCTATTAATTTATGTTTAAGGCAGCTTTACTTAACCCCTGTGATGGGCTGCTGGTTGGAGTCAGCATGGGTAACTGGTAAGCACCCTGTCTAGAATATAAGTTCCTGAGCTAGGATTCAGGGACCCGTGGGCTCGGGTTGCAAGGCCCCGAAGCTGGTGCACAGCCACACGTGGTGCCGCCTGCATGTCTAGGGGGGGTCGCGGGGCCTGCGTCCCCACCACTCTCACCCCTCGGCTCACCGAGCCCTCTGGATCCGTCCTGTGCCAGTCACTCCCATAGCTCGTGGCTCGGGATATGAAGGTTGTCCTCACTGTGGAGAGAGCAATGTTTATAACGTGCCCTGTGCTGGGAGCAGTGGCTGAGGCCAGAAGGACTTAGCATGGCTTTTACTTAGGAGACAGTCTGGGATTTGGCCTAAACTCGGGAGAGAGGTTCAAGTTCTAGCAGAATCTAGCTCAAAAATTGTTCCTGGTGACTGGAATCCACCACTTAGAATGACATCTCCGTGAGATGGTATGAGTTTTCTTTTACTTTTTGGTTTAAGAGCTGTTTTCCTATGTGACCTTTCCTCACAGCTAAGAGAAAATGGTGTTCTTTCTGATGCTCAACAGTGCGTAGACTGGAGTTCTGTCTCCAGCCCAAGTCCCTTAAATATTCACAAAACTATATATATATTTTTCAGTTTTTGAAATATGAGTTCGTCCAAACAGATGTTTGAATATTCATCCTGCAGTGGGCTATGTTTTAGGTGCCTTAATTTTAGCTCCAGCTACTGTTCATCTGCATGTGCGAAAGGAGCAGCTGGGATGCCTGCCACGTTTCTTGGATTTGGACTAAATTAAAATCTCCCCAAAGTCAATTTGATGCCTGGAATTGAGCCAACGTCCTGTCTGCAAAGACTCCGCTTTAGAACAGCCAGTATTATTGAATATCAGGCTAAGGAGATTAAGTTACTGATTTGAATCCCACCCCTAACCCATATCTAATAGAGGGCTGTTAAAGCATTTGACGTTCCTGTATAAATACCATATATTTGGCTCTGCGGCATCTCCCTTTGTGTAGACTGATGGAAATGGTTGCCTGTGGGATTCAGTCTTTACTTATGATAAATCTGAAAGGAGTGCAGGTAGAGGTTAAGAACAAAGGCTTGGGAGTCATAGAGGCCTTGTTTGAAAGCCTGTTTCTCCAATTCCTAATCCTGTGTCTTTTGTCACTTATGAAATACTGTGACATTATGACATTATGATCTGGCTACTGTGAGGGTTAAAGGAAATATTCCCAAAGGCTGGCTCCTCCTCCCCTAAGATTTTGTTCCAGACCCGCCTCCTTTGAGCTCCTGCCCTGGGAGTGAGGTCCCAGCCTCTCCCTGCAGCATCCCCACGCACTTCTCTGGTTGATCCTTCTCCATGATCTTCATCACCACCTACAAACCACGGGTCTCACCTATCTATATGTTGCTCTGAATGTGCTCATTAAGGTAGTGGGCTATTCAGTTTAATTCAGTTCACTCAGTCATGTCTGACTCTTTGCGACCTCATAAACTGCAGCACGCCAGGCTTCCCTATCCATCACCAACTCCCGGAGTTTGCTCAAACTCATGTCCATTGAGTCAGTGATGCCATCCAACCATCTCATCCTCTGTTGTCCCTTTCTCCTCCTGCCCTCAATCTTTCCCAGCATCAGGATCTTTTCCAATGGGTCAGTTCATCACATCAAGTGGCCAAACTATTGGAGTTTCAGCATCAGTCCTTCTAGTGAATATTCAGGACTGATTTCCTTTAGGATTGACGGTTTGGATCTCCTTGCAGTCCAAGGGACTCTCAAGAGTCTTCTCCAACACCACAGTTCAAAAGCATCAGTTCTTCGGCACTCAGCTTTGTTTATAGTCCAACTCTCACATCCATACATGACTATTGGAAAAACCATAGCTTTGACTAGATGGACCTTTGTTGGCAAAGTAATGTCTCTGCTTTTTAAAATGCTATCTAGGTTGGTCATAGCTTTTCTTCCAAGGAGTAAGCATCTTGCAATTTCATGGCTGCAGTCACCATCTGCAGTGATTTTGGAGCCCAAGAAAATAAAGTTTCCATTGTTTCCCCATCTGTTTGCCATGAAGTGATGGGACTGGATGCCATGATCTTCATTTCTGAATGTTGAGCTTTAAGCCAACTTTTTCATTCTCCTCTTTCACTTTCATCAAGAGGCTCTTTAGTTCTTCGCTTTCTGCCATAAGGGTGGTGTCATCAGTGTATCTGAGGTTATTGGTATTTCTCCCAGCAATCTTGATTCCAGCTTGTACTTCATCCAGCCTGGCATTTCACATGATATACTCTGCATATAAGTTAAATAAGCAGGGTGACAATATACAACTTTAGCATATTCCTTTCCCTATTTGGAACCAGTCCATTGTTTCATGTCCTGTTCTAACTGTTGCTTCTTGACCTGCACACAGATTTCTCAGGAGGCATATCAGGTGATGTGGTATTCCCATCTCTTTAAGAAAAAGAAGAAGCTGTTTTTCTGGAACTTTCTTGCTTTTTATATGATCCAACAGATGTTGGCAGTTTGATCTCTGGTTCCTATGCCTTTTCTAAAACCAGCTTGAACATCTGGAAGTTCACAGTTCACGTACTTTTAAAGCCTGGCTTGGAGAATTTTGAGCATTACTTTGCTAGCATATGAGATGAGGCAATTGTGCAGTAGTTTGAATAATCTTTGGCATTCATCTTCATTGGTATTGCAATGAAAACTGACCTTTCCCAGTCCTGTGGCCACTGCCAAGTTTTCCAAATTTGCTGGCTTACTGAGTGCAGCACTTTAACAGCATTATCTTTTAGGGTTTGAAATAGCTCAACTGGAATTCCATCATCGCCACTAGATTTATTCATAGTGATGCTTCCTAAGGCCCACTTGACCGTGTCTGGGGTTATTATTCAGACATCTCATGGCACCCGTTAAACTTAGTATTTGTTGAGTGAGTGAATTGCCTGGCTCAGTGGCAGGCATATGGTGAGTACCCAGTAAATTTAATATGAAGAGTCATAGAAGAACAAAGGTGGATGAAAGGGAGATTTTTAAGCAGTAAGGAGGAGCTGCTGAACTGCTGGTGTCTCTTGTGTGGTAGGTTCTCAGAGGACTGGAAAGTGATGACTTACAACCCACCCCTTATTCACTGTGTTCCAGGGTAGAGCCAAGAAATCAAGTTCAGAACCTTGCAAACAAACAAAAAGCCTATACTTTTGGGTTATGTTTTATTTACCTTTTTAAGTGTGTAGCAAATACTATGCCAAGAAAAAATATTTATATGAAGGAGGAAGTGTAGAAAAGCCTGCTCTGAGTGAAATACTGGATATGACATACTGGAACTCTTAGACTCACTTAGAAATTAGAAAGGTGGTAGCCCATCCCAGTCTTGAAAGTTCAGTCTCTCAGTTGAAAATAAAGATTTTCTACCTCAATTAACATTATTTGAAATTTCAAATAAATTATGAAGACTTAGCAAATTAAACCAATGGGAGTTTTTTAGAGGCCTTTTCAGATGACTTGTTTCTTCCCCCCTCACGTTTGGAAGCTGTTTTTCCTCTCTTGACAAAAGATCATGGGAAGCAGCATTGGAGGTGGTGAGAGGCAGTCAGATTTGGGCATATTCTGAAGGCAGAGTCAACAGGATGGGCTGATGGATGGACAGATGGATGGACAAGGTGACTCAGGCTGAAGCCCCTCATGAGATGGAAGAACTGTGAGTGGTACAGGTCTAGGGGACACGTCAGAGGGTAAAATTCAGACAGGCTAAGTCCAAGGTGCATTGAGCATCTAAGGTAGACAGACTTGTTCTGTCAGTGTTTGGAAATGTGTAGGAGAAAGGTCTTAGCGGGAATGTCGGTTTGGGAATGTTGAGTGCACAGATGATATTTTAAACCATGAGCTGGGGTGTCATTCCCCAGACAGTGAACATGCACAAGGAGGAGAGAGGCCCAGGACCGTCTCTGGATGATCTGACACGGTGAGCAGATTTAAAACCCAGGCTGACCAGAGTCCAGGCCAAGCGCCGTAGGGGCTCAAACCTCTCGCAGTGCCAAGACCCCAGCAGGGACGCTCTGCTACCTTCTTTAGAACAGAGCTGTTGTGAGGAGAGGGTTGTCCCTGCGAAAGCCTTTCCAGAATCTGGCTCAGAAAGCTTTGTGTTGTGTTCTCTTTTCTGGTGTTTGTCCAGAGCTGCATATGATGGGGAAGTGAGGTATAAAAGTGGACTGGAGCCTGGGACGTGTATGGAACATCATTCTGTCTGCTGGGGAGAGCTCTAGATGGTTTACTTTAAAATTGTTTATATAAGTGAAATCAAATAAACCCTTTGGGGAGAAACATTATCTTGTTTTCTTCTCTCCCACATCAGCCAATACTGTGCCTTTTATTTATGTAGGACACGGCTGAAGCAACTTAGCAGCAGCAGCAGCAGCAGTCAGTCTCTTAAAAGGGAGAACCACTTAGTCAAGGAACAGATTCCTTCAGGTTTCAAAAGTTTAAATCATTAGAGACTTCCTTCTTTGTTGACACCTTTCCCTTTTATCATTAAATTAAAAATGAAGGGTTTTAAGGCATTTTTTAAAATCTAAAACTGAAGTATTGCTCCTGAGACTAGAGCAGCCCAACCATGATCCCATGAGGGTCCTTCTCTGGGAGCAAATTTCATCCACTTCACACACCTAATGGGTTTTCTGGCAGCCTTTGCATCAAGGACAAAGTGTGTTGACTCAATTTATAAATTACAGTTGTAAGCTTTTGCTTTGTTTAAGAACCACTAACGGACTTTGTTTTTCTGTTTTTAAAGAACTCTGTTTTGACCACTCTTAAAATGTCTGGCTTTAATGCAGCCCAAATTACTTTGTGAACAAAGGTCCATCTAGTCAAGGTTATGGTTTTTCCAGTGATCATGTATGGATGTGAGAGTTGGACTGTGAAGAAAGCTGAGCACCGAGGAATTGATGCTTTTGAACTGTGGTGTTGGAGAAGACTCTGGAGAGTCCCTTGGACTGCAAGGAGATCCAACCAGTCCATTCTGAAGGAGATCAGCCCTGGGATTTCTTTGGAAGGAATGATGCTAAAGCAGCAACTCCAGTACTTTGGCCACCTTATGCGAAGAGTTGACTCATTGGAAAAGACTCTGATGCTGGGAGGGATTGAGGGCAGGAGGAGAAGGGGACGACAGAGGATAAGATGGCTGGATGGCATCACCAACTCGATAGACGTGAGTTTGAGTGAACTCCAGAAGTTGGTGATGGACAGGGAGGCCTGGCGTGCTGGGATTCATGGGGTCGCAAAGAGTCGGACACGACTGAGCAACTGAACTGAACTGAACTGAACTGAACTGAAACAGAGATCAGAGTTCCTGAGAGGCTTTTTTTTTTTTTTTTTTTTTTTTAAGAAATTTTAAATCAGCGGCTAGCACTACAGTGATGGGCTGTGTTCATTGCTCTGGTGGCATGTCAGAGTTGAGGTCAGTTGTCTTAGGAGAGTGCCTAATCAGGATTAAGGGCTGTGGGAGGGACACCCTCCAGACTTCTCATTGTTACTTGGAAGGAGTAAACATTGCTGAAGCCAAGGAAGGGTTCTCAGGGTAAACTCGGCAGCTTGGCATGAAGCTCTGAAGGCAGTTATTGTGAGATTCAGTCTCATTTTTAGGAGGCAAGAGATCTGGAGAAACAAGAGGAAGCCCAGCTCTGAAGGGCATTTCTGCTCCTTGTCAGTGGGTATGGGAGAGTCTCTCATTTCTGGGGCCCAAGGCTTTGTTTCAGACCACATTTTTCTTATGAAAGTGGCATTTTATAAGCATACACAACCAGGCCTGTGGCATAGCTGCTGCCCCAGCTGCTCTCCATTCAAAGGTCAGTCTGGGGCCCGGTGGACCCCCTCTGGCCCTGTGGGTTCCTGTGGGCAGGGCCCTGGTGGATGGGGCTGGCTTCTCAGAGCTGGGCCCACTGCATGCTCTGCGTTTCAGTGGCCTCATCGGCGTTTGTGACTGGCGGGGCTGAGTATGGTGTGGCAGTGAGGCTTAAAAGCCTGTCCGACAGTAACCACACACATTGTTGGGCATTGTGAGGGCGTCCTGGCCTGTGCCCAGCCTTTTACATGCTTCATCTTACTTCGTCTGAGTCAGCAAATGTCACCTTCTCCAGGTGACATCATATGCAAGTCCCTGAGACCTCTGTCCAGGCACCCCCGTCTAGAGCCCTTCCCCCACAAGTCTTAGATGGCACAGTCATTGTGCTGTGTGGTTTATCCCAGTCCATGCAGCAGGTGGGAGAGCTGGCCACTGCTGTGGGGCAGGATCACCTGCCTGACGTCACACGTGGTGGACAAGGGGCAGGCAGTGAGGGGAAGGGATAGAGCTCTGGGTACCCAGGTTTCTGCGCACAGTCCCGTCTTCTAGACTTGGTGCCTCACCATCTGCCCTGCACAATTGTCTTCTCTGCTGCCAGTTTTCAGGTGTGAGTCTTTCACATGAGGGCTGAATGCACCCCAAAAAGCAGGAAGAGCTGGGTGTTGGTAGCTTGAGACATCGTGTTCCCAGCTGGACACGTACTGACAGAACCCTGAGAAATGGAGAGAAACCAAGGTTTTTGTCCCCTTTTTCCAGCCTCGGGTTCTCGTAATTGCAGAACACACTGTTTCCGTTCCCCTGAAATGTTCTTGCACGCTGGCGGCGGTGAGGCCACTGCCTGTGTGCCGTCAGTGTGATCCCCCTGCCCCAGCATGGGAGGTGGGCAGGCGCAGAAGCTGAGCAGCTGGGCAGCGGGAGGAGGCCAGCTGCCAGGTGCTTTGCTTTCGCCCCTACCCCCAACTCCTCATGTGGCCTGACTTGCACCTTGAGTGCCAGATTCAGACCAAAGCCATGCCATTGCTCCTCTCCTGTCCCTTTGCTTTCTGTTCGTTTGTTTTTATTTTTAGTGTTTTCATAAAACCGACTCCCAAGTTTTTAGCACCAGGACCACTCTCTTTTGCCCTTTATATGGTCTTCCTTTTGGATCATTTCAGGCCTTATGTGCACCTCAATTGAAGAATACTCTGCGCCTGAGGAAACATTTCTCAACATAATAGAAGCCATTTATGACAAAGATGCCACAGCCAGTATAGTATTCACCTGTGAAATGTTGAGAAAGCCTTCTTGCTGAAATCTGGAACAAGACTAGGATGCCCACTCTCATCACTTCTAGTCAACATAGTACGCAACAAGTCCTAGCCACAGCAATCAGACAAGAAAAAGAAATAAAAGCTAGCCAGATTGGAAGGGAAGAGGTAAAATTGTCATTGTATTCAGATGACATGGTACTATATATAGAAAACCCTAAAGGCTCCACACAGAAACTGCTAGAACTGATAGTACAACAAAGTAGCAGGATACAAGGCTAACGTATAAAAGTCAGTTGCCTTTCTTTACATTAACAGTGTTCTATCAGAAAGGAAATGTTAAAGAAAAAAATCCCCTTTAAAATCACATCCAAAAAAATAAAATACCTAGCAATAAACCTGACCTAAAAGACATATGCTGAGAACTACAAAACATTATTGAAGGAAATGGAAGCTGATTCAAAGAAATGGGAAGGTATCCCATGCTCTTTGATTGGAAGAATTATTATTGTTACTAATAAAATGACTTTCCTACACAAAGCAATCTACAGATTTAATGTTCTCCAAACCAAATTACCTATGACATTTTTCATAAAACAAGAACAAATAATTCTAAAATGTGTATGGAACCATAAAAGACCCAGAATTGCCAAAGCAATCCTAGAAAAAACAAAGCAGGAGGCATAACCCTCCCAGACTTCAGGCATAACTATAAAGCCACAGGAATCAAAACAATGTGGCATTGGCACAGAAACAAACATGGGTCAGTGGAACAGAATAGAGACCCCAGAAATAAACCGTACACCTGGAGTCAGTCAATCTTTGGCAAGAGGAGGTAAGACTATGCAGTGGGAAAATGCAGTCTCTTCAGCAAGCAGTATTGGGAAAGCTGGACAGCCACATGTAAATCAATGAAGTTTTAACACACCCTCACACCATACACAAGAAGAAACTCAAAATGTCTTAAGACATGACACCATAACATTCCTAGATGACGCAGCGAGAACATTCTCTGACATAAATTGTACCATTGTTTTCTTAGGTCAGTTTCCCAAGGCAATAGAAACAAAAGCAAAAATAAACAAATGAGACCTAATCAAACTTAGAAGCTTCTGTACAGTAAAGGAAACCATAAACACAGAGACAACCAGAGCAGGAGAAAAACATTTGCAGACAAGGTGGCCGACACAGGCTTAATTTCCAAACTCGGCAGAGAGTGCACACAGCTCAGCAACAGAAGACAAAGGGCCCGGTCAAGAAACGGGCAGAAACCTGCATAGGCCCTGCCTCCAGGAAAGACGCACAGATGGCCAGCAGGTGCATGAAGATAAACGCAGTGCCACTAGTTACTAGGGAAATGCAAATCAAAACTGCAATGAAGTTCCACCTCTCACTGGCCAAACTGGCCATCATAAAAAGTCCACAGATAACAAATGCTGGAGAGGGTGTGGAGAAAAGGGAACCCTCCTACACTGTTGGTGGGAATGTAAGTTTGTGTGGCCCCTATGGAAAATAGTACAGAATTTGCTCAAGAAACTAAAATACAGTTGCCATATGATCCAGCAGTCCCACTCATGGGCATATATCTGGACAAAACTATAACTTAAAAAACAAAACAAAACAACACTATCGTCTCGCCGTCTGGTTCTGTTCTTCTGGTGGGTTCTATTCTTCCCACCCATTTGGTGTTTCTTCTCCTCTCCTTTCATGCTTCCTTTGGACTAAGTATTTCCCGCACCATTAACTTGGCAATTAGAATCTAATATAAATGAATACTCTCATTTCCTCCTGGACAAGGCACAGACCACTTCCCCTCCACTCCCTTTGGTGCATTATTGTCATTTGGTTTAATTCCTTATTTATGTGCAAACCCTACTGGATATCTTATATTGTTTTTTCACAGTAAATATCTTTTAGATTTATCTGCATATTGATATTTCCATTTTCCCTCATTTTTTATTTTTTCATTTTCCCACCTGGTGTGGTTTCCTCAGTTCTCATAGCTTCTGTGAATATTTCTTTCTGTGCCAATTTGCTGGCAATGGAATCTGTCCTCTCATTTTATCTGAAAAAATCTTTATTTCATTTTCATTTTTGAAGAGTGTTTTCACTGAGTAGAGATGCCCAGGTTGACAGGTACTTTCTGATCTTTTACATCACCATTTACTTGTCTTCTGCCTCCATTCTTCCTGGTGGAGTATCAGCTGTTAGTCTTCTTGTTGCTTTTTGAAGGGATCTTGACTGTGTTCTCTAGCCACCCTGAGGATGTTTACCTTTGGCTTCAGCAGTCTCGTTAGACTGCGCCTGGCACTGTCGCCATGCTGAACGTGGCTGGAGTCTCTGCTTGCCCCTGAATCTTACAGCTTTGTGCTGTGCCAGTGTTTCTGTGCCACACTCTCTCTCCCCACTCCCGCTGGGCCCTAACTACGTCTTTGTTAGATATTTCCGCATGTCCTGTGTCCCTCTTATGCTATTTTCTATATTTTTTTATTCTCTTTCATTCCTTGAGCTTCAGTCTGGACATAATTCTATTGGCCTGCCTTCCAGCCCCCTAATTTTTTGCCCTGCTTTGGAAATCTATTCTGCTTTCAAACCCACCTATTTAATTTTGATTTCAGTTATTATATTTTGCTGTGTATGAACAGGTATGGAGATATTTACAGTCTGTAGCTGATGTTTTCTCCCTCTGAAGAGGATCTAGTTTTGCTCTCTGGCAGGCACTTAGAATAGGGCAGATTGCCTTGAGTCTGGAGTTGAGCTGAAGCAGACCTGGAGGTCGGTCTTCTGTGGGAGAGCTGGTGAGCATCCAGATCTCTGTGCTCCCGGGCAGCAGCCCACTGGGATTCTCCCTGGGAGTCCGGGCTGTGTGTCGGAGGCCCTCTTCCTTGTTGACTTGACTCCCAGTCTGGCCCCCCAGCCCCATGCCACCGGCAGCACCATCGCTCCTCCTGGCTCGTTCAGCCTCTTGGCTCCACCCTGCCTGGGGGAGGAGGACCGGAGAGTGTTGGACTTACTCCCACGACTCCTCTTCCTTCTGAGAACCTGGCCCTCCAGCACCTGGCTAGATCGAGAACCCAGATGCCTTTTCTATCTCCAGTACCTTCAAATCAGTGTTTTTGATGTGTTTCATCCAGAATTTCTAGTTGCTTTCAGTGGGTAGGTTGATCTACAACAAGCGACTTTTTACTATCACTGAGAGCAAGAAAAAGCTGAGTGTTCTATTTGGAACTAAATTCAGTGGGAAGTTCACAGTTCATAAATTTCGTTTTAAGCAGCAATGTCTGTCCCAAAAGAGAGTACATAAAAATAGAGTGGACTTGAAGTTGGGAGATGTAGCTTCTGTTAATGGCTGTACCACTTACTGTCAAACTAAGGTTGAAATAATTTCTTTAAACCCTGGATTTCTTAGCTATAAAACCATAACACCTGCCCTGCCCATCGTACACATTTTTCTTAGGCTCAGATGTCTATGAAAAAATTTCATAAACTGCAAACAGTGGTACAAATACAGGATATTATGATGTTGTTGTGTGTGCCTAGTGGCGTGTGAGTGTGTGAAGCTGGCTTTGAGTGCTCCCGACATGAGTGTGGCATGGAGGGCAGATGTTCAGCTTCCCACGTGTGACACTGAGGGGCACCTGGGTCTTCTCACTGCAGCACGACATTGGAGTGTTTCATTATTGACCAAAAGCAGTTGGAGAAACCACTTTGAAACAGCAATCCCACCTGTTTCAGAAGAAATCAGGGCAATTAAAATGGAGTCAGCAGAGTGTTGCTTTGTAAACGAGATGAATCGGTGGGTCTGAACAAAAACCATCCTGTTTCAGCCACACTTTTAAATGAGCTGCTTCACCATCACCATGGAACCATGAAACAATTGAAAAAAAAAAATCCTTTTCAATGGAAGTCTTGAATATTTCGGGAAATAACCCCAGTGTTATAAAATGTGTCATACCTTTGTTAGTCATTTAGGCTGCAGATTCAGGGATTCCTTTGACTTTTCTGATGAGTGTGAGAGCAGCGGTGTTGCCAGTGGATGTACCCACACGCTCACCCCCAAACACCTGCCTGCTTGCTCTTGGAACTGACCCATCCACGCATACTCTGGCTGTCAAGTGCTCGTGATGGAATCTGCGAGAACCCAGATCCCCTTTCAATCTATAAAATTAAAAGTGCAGGCTTAGAATAATATTCATCTTAAGCATATTGGATCAACCATGATTTCCCCCATCTGACAATGACGAAAGAAAGGGAAAAATTCATGTCTGTGAAAATTCAAGCCTATTAAAAGAAGAAAATATTGCAGTCGGAATATTGTACTTAGATTCCAATTTTTATATTATTCATTGTTGATTTATTTTGACGCTTGGCGTTTCTGCATTCATTCAGTAAGGATTTGAGTGCCTTGTGACAGGTCACCAGGGAAAGAGCAATGAACAAAACTGATAAAAAATTTTTTTTGCCTTCTTAGAGCTTAGGTCAAGGGAGTGAAAATAGAAGAGAGTAAAATAAATGATCAGATTTATGGAATAAGACAATGTTAAATGCAGTAGTGAGAAAACATATGGGGATCAGATGTGTGGGGGTCAAGATGAAGGGTTGAGTAATAGATGGGTGGTTAATACAGCAAGAGGGCAGCCAGTGAAGTGAAAGGACAGCCTGCAGAGTGGGAAGGAGGCCATGTGAGCAAATCATATTTGATAAGGAGCTAATATCCAGCGTATATAAAGAACTCACGTAAATAGCAAAAATAATGATCAAATGTTATCAAAAGGTGAGCAAAGGACCAGAATAGGAATAGACATTTTTCCAGAGAAGGTAGATGTACCTGTTTCATGTTCCTGTTGGTAAAATGGCCAACGGGTACGTGAAAATGTGCTCAGCATCATTAATCATCAGGGAAATGCCAGTCAAACCACAGTGAGACAATCACTTCACACCTGTTAGATTGACTGTCACGAAAAAGGTAACAGATAACAAGTGTTGGTGAGGATGTGGAGAAAAGGGAACCCCTGTGCACTGTTGGTGGGAAAGTAAATTGGTGTAGCCACTGTGGAAAATGTGTGGAGGTTCCTCAAAAAATAAAAAATGAAACTACTGATACCATGCCACCCAGCAATTTCACTCCTGGGTGTATCTCCAAAGGAAATGAAATCCCTGTCTCAGATAATCTGCGCTTCATGCTCACTGCAGCGTTGTTCATAATAGCCAAGACGTGGAAAGCCCCCTGGTGGCCCAGACAGTGAATAGTCTGCCTGCAATGCAGGAGACAGGTTTGATCCCTGGATTGGGGGGATCCCCTGGAGAAGGAAATGGCAACCACTCCAGTATTTTTCACTTCACTTCACTTGCAGTATTCTTACCTAGAGGATTCCATGGACAGAGGAGCCTGGCGGACTACAGTCCGTGGGGTCTCAAAGAATTGGACACGACTGAGTGACTAACACTTTCTAAGACATGTAGGCAATGTCAGTGCCCACTGAGGGATGAATGGATGTTATATACTTGCACACACATGCATGTACAATGGAAAGTTATCGAGCCATAAAAAAAGAAGGAAATTCTGCCATTTGTGACTACATGGATGGATCTTGAAGACATTTTGCTAAATGAGATAATTCAGATGAAGAAGAATAAATACTATATGATCTCACTTACATGTGAACTAAAAAACTCATCAGATTTGGCTACCAGAGGCGGAGGTAGAAGGTGGAGGAGTTGGATAAAGGTAATCACAAGTAACGAACTTCCAGTTATAGGATAAATAAGTATTGGGGGTGTGCTGTACAGCATGGTGACCACAGTTAACGCTGCCAGGTGATATATTTGAAAGCTGCTAAGAGATCCTTCCTGACGTGTCTCCTATACCTCCCAGTAGTTAGATGCAGACCGTTCTGTATAAACTGCACAACACTGCAGTTGCTATTGGGCAGTCTACTTTTTCACTCAGTGATGCATAGAAAACATTTTAAATCTAGTGTTCATTTTGAATGGCTTTATATATTCGATTTTCTTTTCTTTTTTTAATATAAATTTATTTATTTTAATTGGAGGTTAATTACTTTACAACATTGTATTGGTTTTGCCATACATCAACATGAATCCGCCACAGGTATACACGTGTTCCCATCCTGAACCCCCCTCCCTCTTCCCTCCCCGTACCATCCCTCTGGGTCATCCCAGTGCACCAGCCCCAAGCATCCAGTATCATGAATCAAACCTGGACTGGCGAAGTTCTCTGGTGATGGGAGTGGAGTTTGTTTCTTTACTTCTTTAATGCTAACAGTATTGGGGTGAGTATTTTTTTATAACCTCTTTGCCCATTCATTTGAAAGGAAGTATATTTTTAAAAGTCAGTACATTATTTAGTTCTGAGAATCTACCAGAATTTTTTCAGTAAATTGCTCAGTTTGGTTGGTATTTTATTTGGGGTCTTGAATTAAGATTCCTAATTGAAATTATCCATGGTCTCCTCCTTTCCCTTCCCTCCTCCTCCCTTCATGTGGGTTTGGCTTTACACTTATGCTAACTTTATAAAATGAATTTAGAACAAATGTGTAAAAAAAAAAAAAGATGCTTAAGAAAAACTTATTTATAAAGGAACTGTTTCTTGCAATTCACCTGTAAAAGTCATCTAAACCTAGAGCTGCTTTTGTTTGAATCAGTGTAATCCTTGGATAACTTAAAATTCCCATATGGATATTGACACATGGCAAATTTTCCTGTGCTTCGCTTGAATTAATTTTGATAATTTATAGCTTATTATAAATGCCACTTGGTTTTCAAGTATATTGGTATAATATCATATTCATATGCACTTAAATCCTTTTTCTTGTTTAGAAACACTTTTTTTTTTGTTTGTTTGTTTTTCTGCCTCATCTTTTTTGCCTTGTATAGTTTCAGGAAAGCTGCCATAGCTCCATGCATCATAATTACTTTCAAGGCAGGAAGCAAAGGGGTCCAAAATAGTCTTTTCTTTAGGGACTGTTTGCTTTTATCAGCAAAGTACATCTTTTCTGGAATCCCCCAGCAGACTTTCTGTTGCTATTCGTTAGCCAGAACTAAGTCATGGTATTGGAGATCATGGTGGAGGCTAGGGAAAGGAGTTTGTCTTTGGCCAAGCAGAACTCATCTCTAGGGCTTGGCAGTTTGCCCAAAACAAGCTCTGTAAGAAGGGGGCAAGAGGGGTGTGACTTTTGTGTTACCAAGATGGTTGTGCCCTTTTTCAGGGGTGCACAAGAGAGACTCCACGACATTGCAGTCAGAAGGACTGAGCATAGACGCTGTGGCTGTCAGTGTCAGGAAGCATGAATCGGATAACTTCATCATCCTTGACCATAACATACCATCTTTCTGCCATTCATTAGAAGTTAATTCCCCGCCCCCCGCCACCAAGATTCCAAAAGGATGCTGTTACACTTGACATGAGCAAGGTCTCAGGGAACAAGATATCACCCTAGCTTTGGTTGGAGAGGGTGGGAACAGGCCATCTCAAGCCAAGTGCTGAATATTCCTTTGGTTATTTGTGTGAAACCCTGATGGGCTGGGGCCAAGGAGGGTTCTGCTTCCAGTTTACATCCTTGTCCTTAACCAGTGACAAAACTCTTCTGTTTGCCTTTCATCCTTGTGAGGAAATCGGTAAAAATTTTATCTTTGTACAACAAGCAAAAACATAGAGTTAACTGTCTTTGAAAAGTACCCAAAAGCATCTTCCGTGATAAAGTCAGTGTCCTTAAAAGTCAGAACCACAGCAAGGCCCGTGCACTTGAACCTGCCATCCTTCCAGTCCCAGGGGTTATTTGACCCGTATTTGGGGGGAGGATCGGAAGGGAGACGCAGGACAGAGAGGAAAGCCGGTTGTCTGACTAAAGCCAAGAGGGGCTCGCGTGATCAACCGCGAGCCAGCAGGGAGCAGGTCTCTTCACAGAGCAGTGCAAAGAGAAACCTGGAAACTTGAGTCCAGGAGGAAGGTGGAGGTGCCCTGTGTCTGTGGAACAGGTGGGGACCCACGGCTCTCACTCTCTGATAAACAGTGTGCACCCTCATCCCGAGAGGGTGGCTCCCTGCATCGGAAGGGGTAAGAAGTTCAAGCTCTGCTTTCTCTCTGCTCTGACTTCCTCAGCCATGAACAGGAGGTCCTGCCTGAAGTGCACTTGGAAGGATAAGAACCTCAAAGGGCTTCATCCACGGCTGTTATTTTCTTAACATTCAGTCGCTATCCACTCTTGAAAAAGTTCTCAGTTAAAATTTAGTATCTGTAAAACTGGAGGCAGTAAAGGGCAGGTGATACTCTTTGAATGAGAAAATAGTTTGCTTTCTCCAAAAGGCACTGGCTGAAAGCAGCAAGTAGAAACCTGGCACCCACTCCCTCAGGGCCGGGAGAGGACCCTGTGTGTTCTGGGCAGCGTGTGTTCTCCGTGGCTCTGCTGCAGCGGCTTCAGTGAGGAGTCTGTGCTCCTGGACCGTCTGCTATCCTTTCACCTCTGGAGTGCTTGGCTTTTCCAGGGGATCAGAGGACTTCAAAGGGAGAGTGGTAAACACAACAGACTCCAGTTTCTGATATCTTGAGAAGGGTTTCAGACACCTCGTTCTTGGTATAAGAACACGCTCCTGTGGTCAGACGCAGCGCGAGGTACGAGAACACTCGGGTGAAACATTGGGGTGCTTTGGACTGAAAACTTCAGAGTGAGACAGACCTGCCACTATCTGGGGCTAATTCAGATCCGCTGCCAACTGGATTTTTAAGAAGCTTAATTTCAGATGGGTCCTGCAGAGGTTTTAAAATATCTTTGGATTTGATTCTTTTCCATTTTAAAAGACCTCTATAGAATAAGCTCTCTAGCTATTAGGACTGATCAGAAATTAGTTGATTAGGTGGAACATCATGTCATTATCACTGCTTGAAGGGTTATTAAGACTGTATTTTAATTAAATGAACATTATACAACAGCTGTGAGACCTCTTTTTTTACCTTCCTGCTTTAGTAAATCCCATTTCCAACTCCCGTTTTACCCCCTGGCCTCCCTAGCCCCTCAGAGCAAATGAGCCGTGGAGGTGGCAGTGTGAGGCTGACCCCTTGTTCAGGTTGTGTTGAAGTCGAAATCACTGGGGTTGAGGCTCTAAGGTCTCTGCCTGCCCTGGGGCTGGAGGGAGGGCTGGTCTGAGTTCAGGGTGCCTTGCTGTGAATCCAGGCTCCCACCGTCTTCCACAGGGCCCAGGGCCATGAGGCCTTAGGCCTGGCTCTCTTGATGCGCTGCTTCACGTCCAGGAGGGAGCTTCTAAAACTCACATTCCCAGGCATCAGCCAGACCTACTTGTGTGGGCAGAGCCAAGGCGTCTGCATGTTGACGACCTGCTTTTGGGAGAGTCTGGCACTCACTTTCTGTGAGTGATGCCCGTAAGATCATGCCAGGACAGCTACCTGGCCCCAGAGCACAGCAGGTCCCTGATGAGGAGCATGCCCAGCCTATGGTTGGCTCCAGATGGGGTGAGCGAGTGGCTTCAGCTGCACAGCTTGTACTGAAAGTTCCAGCTCCCGTGGGGACCGCTGTGTCCACTACCAGGACACAGTCAACTCAAACAGCAGACCTGCCTCTTTCTTTCTTTGAACAGAAAATGTGTTCCCTGTGGGCGAGGGCAAAGGACAAAAGATACTTTCGGGGCCTCAGCTGGGTCACCTGCTGTTCATAGCCTGCGTCCCAGGCTCTGTGTGGTAGGACCCTACACACGCACACCTCCACATGCAAGCAGAGGCAGAGGGCCTGGGAACTGACAATATATTTTGATCGGATCTTTTGTTTTTTGAAACCCCTGGCCCTGCCACCTGAGCTTGACCCCGACACAGCCTCCCTTGGCTTGTCTCACCTGGACCGAGGGTGCACGTGGAGACTGGCACCTTTCCAAGAGCTCTGTCTGTCGGAGAGACCAGCCCAGCCCAGTGCTGTGTTGCTGTCCATCGCCCGAGGCACCACCCTACGTGCATAGCTTGGCACAGGACCAAGGCAGGTGCCACATCACTCTTGCAGCGTTAGGGCTAGTCGTTACACCTGCAGGCACCCCTTCCTCTTTCACCCCACCCTCCTCTCGGTTGTGTACGGAACCGCCTTTGTTTCTCCAGTGATAGTCTGGTTGGACTTTTAAACTGTAAGACAGATCTGTGACTCAAAAAGGCAAACACACACACACAAATGGGGTAAACCTCAAAACAGAAGAAAGGAAATAAGGAGAAAGAAAAATTTAATAAACTGGGAAAATAAGAAACAGAGGATCATTTAAAGCTTGATTTTCAACAATTAGAAATCTCTAAGAATACTGATAAATGTAAAAAACCTGATTAAATAATGTTAGGAATAAAAGAGTGGAGCAGATATAACTATGGACAGAGTAGAGTTTGTAAAGATTATAAGAAAACTGTGGGTACACTTGTATGCAAATTTGAAAATTTAATGCAATGCTTCGTTTTCTAGGAACGTGGAAATGACCAGAGTCATTCAAGAAATAGAAAAATATGAATGCAAGCCATGAAAGGTCTTTTTAACAGTAAGAAGTTTATCTTCCCTGAATTCACAGACTGTTTTAGAGACTTTCTAGAAAGAGAGGGAAAGCTGCCTTGTTCACTTCTTGAGGGCACGAATACCTTCTTGTGAAACTGGACAAAGAATGAAGAAGAACGGAACATTGTAGGCCAGCTACTGTTAGGATGATAGAGTCAAAAACTGGGAACCAGGTACCAGTGTATCTAATATTGCTCTATTTAAAAAGTCATAGCCAAGGGGAGTTTCATTTAGGAATACAAAAATGATAGAACAGCATGAGATACATTAATATAATATTCCTTCTCAAAGGATTAAAGGAGGAAAGCTATATGATCTTCTTAATAGATGCAAGGGAAAAAATCATAAACTTGATTTGGCACTTGGAATTTCCTTAATCTGATTAAATTCAGTTCAGTCGCTCAGTCATGTCCGACTCTTTGCGACCCCATGCCTCCCTGTCCATCACCAACTCCCAGAGTTTACCCAAACTCAGGTCCATTGAGTCGGTGATACCATCCAACCTTCTTCTCCTGCCTTCAATCTTTCCCAGCATCAGGGCCTTTTCCAATGAGTCAGTTCTTCGCATCAGGTGCCCAAAGTATAGGAGTTTCAGCTTTAGCATCAGTCCTTCCAATGAACACTGAGGACTGATCTCCTTTAGGATGGACTGGTTGGATCTCCTTGCAGTCCAAGGGACTCTCAAGAGTGTTCTCCAACACCACAGTTCAAAACCATCAATTCTTTGATGCTCAGCTTTCTTCACAGTCCAACTCTCACATCTATACATGACTGCTGGAAAAACCATAGCCTTGATTAGATGGACCGTTGTTGGCAAAGTAATGACTCTGCTTTTTAATGTGCTGTGTAGGTTGGTCATAACTTTTATTCTAAGAAGTAAGTGTCTTTTAATTTCGTGGCTGCAGTCACTGTCTGCAGTGATATTGGAGCCCCCCAAAATAAAGTTAGCCATTATTTCTACTGTTTCCCCATCTATTTGCTATGAAGTGATGGATGCCATAATCTTAGTTTTCTGAATGTTGAGCTTTAAGCCAGCTTTTTCACTCTCCTCTTTCACTTTAATCAAGAGGCTCTTTAGTTCTTCTTCACTTTCTGCCATAAGGGTGGTGTCATCTGCATATCTGAAGTTATTGATGTTTCTCCCAGCAGTCCTGATTCCAGCTTGTGCTTCCTCCAACCCAGCGTTTCTCATGATGTACTCTACATATAAGTTAAATAAGCAGGGTGACAATATATAGCCTTGATGTACTCCTTTTCCTATTTTCCTATTCTAACTGTTGCTTTCTGACCTGCATACAGATTTCTCAAGAGACAGGTCAGGTGGTCTCGTATTCCTGTCTCTTTCAGAATTTTCCGCAGTTTATTGTGATCCACACAGTCAAAGGCTTTGGCATAGTCAATAAAGCAGGTTTTTCTGGAATTCTCTTGTTTTTTCAATGATCCAGCGGATGTTGGCAATTTGATCTCTGGTTCCCCTGCCTTTTCTAAATCCAGCTTGAACGTCAGGAAGTTCACAGTTCACGTATTGCTGAAGCCTGGCTTGGAGAATTTTGAGCATTACTTTACTAGATTAAAGGTATCTGTAAAATGTCTATGGCAAACATGATGCTTTATGAGAAGTGAATTGCATTCACTTTGAAGATGAGATGTTCTCTACTACCTTTTTTTATTGCATATTGCATTGCAGGCCATAAACAGTGCCTTATTGAGACAAGAACTGTAAATGTAGAAGTGGTGTAAAGAAAAGGGCAAAATGTGGATGAATCAATGGGTGGAAAATCCAGAGAATATACAGATTCTCAGGACTGAGAGCTCAAGTCAGGTTGCTGAGTGCACAGTCCACGGACTCCAGCCATGGCCAGCAGTGGCCCTGTGAGCTGGTTAGATTGTTTCTTCTGTTAAATGGTTGCTCATATTCTTTGTCCACTATTTGTCAGGTTTTTACCTCATTATTATTCGATGATAGGAATTTATATATTCCAGATAGTATTCTCTGTCAGCCGTGAGTACTGCAAAAATCTTCTCCAAGTCTGTGGCAGATCCTGTTATTTTGTTTAAGATGTATTCTGTCACACATACTTTTTAAGTTTGATTTTTCAAACTGTGGCCCTGGGATAATATTTTAGAAAGGGGTCTTTAATCATCAGCTCATGAACATATGACAAGATGTGTGCCCTCTCTAGTAAACAGGGGAAAGAAAATTAGGATACTAAGAGGCTATTTCATATCTATCTGGTGGGCAAAATTTGATGCTGTCAGGGGATGGTGAGAATTTGGAGCACCGTGAATGCTGCCCTTGTGGGTGGGGTAAAGCTGGGAACAGCCTTCAAAATCAGCTTGCTGAATAACATAAATCTGTGACTGGGAGTCGTCTGCGGGCAAATGATGCAGAGAAATTTTCTCACATATGCAAAAAGACAGTACCCACGACTGCGTTGTTCCTAACAGAGAGATTGACTGTCAGCAGAAAGGGATTGGATGTGGTGTGTTCCTGCAAGAGACAGCCATGCAGCAGTGGGTGTGAATAAAACAGAGCCATGTGTGTCAAAGCAGGTACATTCCCAAAAGCGGAGAGAGCAAGCCGCAGTGCAGTGTCAGCCATACGCAAAGCAATGCTCCATTCTGCTTACGAACTGCTCAGGCTGTAAAGAATCTGCCTGCAATGTGGGAGACCTGGGTTTGATCCCTGGGTCAGAAAGATCCCCTGGAGAAGGAAATGGCAACCCTGCCTGGAGAATCCCATGCACAGAGGAGCCTGGTGGGCTACAGTCCATGGAGTCACAAAGAGTCAGACACAACTGAGCAACTAACACACACACACACACACACAACACATGTGGTTTGATGAAGATGTACTGAGGAATACTGATGAACCAAGCTTAGGATAGTGTTACCATTGGTGAAGATGGGATTTGAGGTGGGAAAGACATACCAGGACTTAAACTATTACATGTCGAGTTTTATTTCATTTAAAAAATCATCAGGTACCAGTGTTGCAAAGTATTAAGATTTGAAAAAGTGGAGTGGAGGGTGCTTGCTGCTAAGTCGCTTCAGTCATGTCTGACTCTGTGCTACCCCATAGACGGCAGCCCACCAGGCTCCCCCATCCCTGGGATTCTCCAGGCAGGAACACCTAGGTGCTTGTATAACATCTTCTAGATTTTATGTCTGCGATATCTTGCAGACATAACCATGATGGTGGTGGTGGTGGCGACCTGGGAAAAAGCAGGCCTGCTGCCTCTCTCCCCAACAGGCCACAGGATACTCATTACCACACCTGAGTTGATCATGGTCCAAGACTTGATCCTTAGCTTTGATAATTTGTTTTTCACAACAAACTGTGGAAAATTCTTAAAAAAACTCTTAAAGAGATGAGAATACCAGACCACCTCAGCTGCCTCTTGAGAAACCTGTATGCAGGTCAGGAAGCAACAGTTCGAACTGGACATGGAACAACAGACTGGTTCCAAATAGGAAAAGGAGTACGTCAAGGCTGTCTATTGTCACCCTGCTTATTTAACTTCTATGCAGAGTACATCATGTGAAATGCTGGGCTGGATGAAGCCCAAGCTAGAATCAAGATTGCTGGGAGAAATATCAATAACTTCAGATATGCAGATGACACCACCCTTATGGCAGAAAGTGAAGAACTAAAGAGCCTCTTGATGAAAGTGAAAGAGGAGAGTGAAAAAGCTGGCTTAAAGCTCAACATTCAGAAAACTAAGATTATGGCATCCATCACTTCATAGCAAATAGATGGGGAAACAGTAGAAACAGTGGCTGCGTTTTATTTTGGGGGGCTCTAAAATCACTGCAGATGGTGACTGCAGCTATGGAATTAAAAACGCTTGCTCCTTGGAAGAAAAGCTATGACCTACCTAGACAACATATTAAAAAGCAGAGACTTTACTTTGCCAACAAAGGTCCATCTAGTCAAGGCTATGGTTTTTCTAGTGGTCAAGTATGGATGTGAGAATTGGAATATGAAGAAAGCTAAGCACAGAAGAATTGATGCTTCTGAACTGTGGTGTTGGGGAAGACTCTTGAGAGTCCCTTGGACTGCAAAGAGATCTAACCAGTCCATCCTGAAGGAAATCAGTCCTGAATATTCTTTGGAAGGACTGATGCTGAAGCTGAAACTCCAATATATTGGCCACCTGATGCAAAGAACTGACTCGTTGGAAAAGACCCTGATGCTGGGAAAGATTGAAGGTAGGAGGAGAAGGGGACGACAGAGGATGAGATGGCTGGATGGCATCACCGACTCCATGAACGTGAGTTTGAGTGAGCTCCGGGAGTTGGTGATGGACAGGGAGGCCTGCGGTCGATGGATAGGAGTGCTGCAGTCCATGGGGTTGCAAAGAGTTGGACATGACTGTGTGACTGAGCTGGACTGAGCTGAATTTGTTTTGCTTGTTTATTTTTCTCCCCATGCTGTGCCTTGTTTTGTTCTCAGCAAATCAAAGCTGGATTTGTCTCTCAGGGGCAGACTCCAGGTAAAATCACAGCATAAATCCAAAATTTATTTCCAAAATTTCTTTAGGTCAGTAATTTCTAAAGAGAAACACACATGACAGCAACCAGAACCTTGAAATACTGTGAATGATCCTGGTATTTCCCCTCCAGGTGTTCCATGGGAAGCTGAGACCCAGCCAGAAGGCCCACCATGGACACACAGCAAGAATCCGCTGCCATGGAGACTGACACCCAGGGTCCCCATTTGCTGGAAATCTGCCCCTATGTGGGGCCCCAGGGCATGGCTAGAGCAGGGCTGGTGTTGAATGCTTAGGGTAGTGGGGTCTTCACAGCCCTCTCCGGGGACCCTGCTGGTGTCAGAGAGGGGTTGAGCCCCAGGTGCTTGGTAGAAGATGCCTGGGTAGATGCCTGTTGATACATGACAGCCAAGTGCATACGATAGCCCTTATTAGGATGACAGCAACCTTTCCAGTGTTCAGAGTCCTTCTTCGATACTTGATTGTCCCACTGACCATGCAAAATTGTACGGGCCGGTTTCACAGACGAAGAAGGGTGCAGTGCCTCAGGTCACTCAGTGACCAAGGTTGCCACAGGCCAGACCAGCAGTGGGGCTGGGAGGTAGGTCGAGGGCATGGGGTAGACAGCATATTTCTGTACCCTTTTCCACACCATGGAGCAACCTTCCATGTTACTAAACGGAGCCCCAAGCTTCCCAGTCTGAGGACATGTGGTGTTTGAATATTTCATCAGTGTCTCAACCAAACCTACATATAACGTTTGCATCAGAGACAAGCCTCCCCAGAGACAGGTTCCTTCTGCACGCTGAGGGCTCAGGTGCTCAGTGTACTAGACATCAGCTGATTGAGAGAGAGATACGATGGCCATCATCTCACAGAAATTTAAAGCTCAATAAAATATTTTTTAAAATCATTGTGTGTCCAGTTTTTTAAAGTCCCCATTTAACTGGACAGGAAATTACCAGAATGACCCATGGAACTCAAGTGAACTTGACCCAAAGCTATCCTCCACATCACACTGCCTCAGCTGCGTCGTCTGGGAGGGAGAACAGAATTGACTGCAGACTCTCCATGCTGCTGATGCCAACTAAGCCCCGGCTTCTGCTCAGTTCTCAGAGAAGCTTCAGGATGAAGGTGCCCCTGACAGCTAGCCCCCCTAGTGGGTTTCTATATCAGGCAGGCGTTCTTTCACCAGCTCTGAAGCAGAGAAGACTGCTTGGCAGCGACAGAGCTCTTTACATGCAAGATTTATTCTGTTTCTTTTTAAAGAAATTCTTCAAACAACCCCTCCTTTTTCTTGGCTCAGTGTGAAGCCTTAGGATCTGAATTCATATACGTACATATAACACTCTTAAACTCACAAGGTATGAGTTATTTCTCGGTTTTTACTTGTCATCCCTCTTTATCTTAGAAATAGGATATACGTCTTAAATTTCCTAATTGCCAATTCCTAGCAAAACTTGGTGCCTTATGACTGGAGAGGAATTTTAATAAAATGGTGTGAATGCTGCGTTCTGAAAAATGTGTCCAAAGCCCCTTGAGAATTTCAAATGCTCATGGAAGACGAGGCTTCCTGCAGAGAGACAGAAAACGAGGGAATAGGACGTGATTGCATCAGCTGAGTTTACTATGATTTAAGCCTGAAAAATGCTCCTTTCTCTCCTTTTGATTTTTCACGTGGCTGCACCAGACAGAGTTCAGCAAATCTGCTCAGCTCAGCAAAGCACCCCCCTCAACTGTGTGGAGTGGGGTCTGATTGCAGAGTATTGGCTCCTATCCTGGGGTTCTTATTTCATTAGCTTTGCAGTTTTGGTTCTTGGGAATGACATTTGTTGATCATTTGTTTACAGTTGAACCTTGCAGATTCTTACTTCCTTAATCTAACAATCGACAAATTCTTAAAAGTGAAAAAAAAAGAAAAAACACTCCAGCCTATCAATCTACTTGTCATTAAAGACTTGACATTAATTCCAGAATGCATTCTTTCCCCCAACAGTGACTGGTATGTCATTTTCTCATAGTTAATTAAAATCCAGATATCCATATAACTAAGGTAAACAGAAGAAGCCCATTTTGTGATCTGACCTAATTGCTTTTTAATCGTACTGCTTTTCTTGCTCATTTTCAGAATTTGCTCTCTGAAATAGTTTTCCCAGTCCTGAGGGAAAATATGTGTCAACCATTTTCCTTTAAGGCGCTGCTGAGCTCCAAATATATTAATCTTTCTCCTTTTCCTACTCATTTCTTATCATTAAGTTGAATAGTTTCAATTCTGGGAGCAGATCACTTGCAGCTGTGGTCAATTACATTAAGAGCTAAAGAGTAAAACAAGTTCTTCAAAAAATACTTGTTTGGCTGCGCTGGGGTCTTTGTTTGTTGTGGCATGAGAGCTCTTAGTTGTGGCATGTGGGATCTAGTGCCCTGACCCAGGGCTGAATCCAGACTCCCTGCGTTGAGAGCACTTAGCCACTTAGCCACTGCACCACCAGTAAAGTCCCGAGAGTAAAACAAACTCTTGAAAATATGTTGGCCCAATGGAAAGTGTTCCACCTTCTCTGCTACCAGTGCAGGGATCCCAGATGGTGAGCACAGTGTGGAGGGACCACGTCCCTGGTGGCTGACTGATGGTCCCCACCCTACTGCAGGCAAGATCATCACTGTCTCCACCTCGGGCCAAGAGCTGCTTCCAGAGGCCAAAGAGGCTTTAGCTGTCTGTCCTCACCCCTTTTGCCACCAGACTGATAACTCCCTGAATGCCCTCATGCCACAGTTTGTTCGCAGCAGTCCTCAAGAACTATAAGCCTGCCCAGGGGTCTTGCTCTCTCAGGATTCTCCGGAGCATCACCTCTCTGCTGGCATGTTTTTCAAGGTCATGGAGCTTTCGAGGGACTTGCAGTGTCCCTTATGTTGTACCTGCTGAGCCCGATCTCCTTTTGCTGGTCCTTTCTGTTGCCTAGTGGGTGATGGCTCAGCATCTTCAGCCCAGGGCTCTAGAGTCCTGTGTTCTGAAACAGCTTTTCTGGGCCCTCACAGCCGTGTGTCTGTCTGCAGGGTACAGACTGCCTGTTGCAGTCTGCCCACAATTTGTAGGGACTTTATTCAGCCTGATTTTTTCAGTGCTGCTGGAAGTAGAAGGGGAGCTGATGGGCTCAAAGGCCCAACCATCCTTCCCTCTCCCACAGCAGCCTGCAGCACTGGCCCCTGGGATGACAGTCTGGCAAGGTGAGGGGCGTGTGTCTTGCGATCCAGGACCAGGGTAGAGCCGGATACCAAATACAGCTCGGCTGAGAATCCCAGCAACCCACATGCTTGCTGCAGGCAAAATAGGAGAGAAGAAAAGAGCAGCATCACACAGTTGATTCCACCCCTCAGAAGTAACCACTGTGAACTGTGAAAAGCACATCTATATAGGTGTATCAGCATGTGCGACTAAATGGGAATTCACTGTTTCGAAACACATTTTTTTTTAACACGTTAGAAAGATGTTCTCAGTATGTTACATTTTGCTGAAATCTTTCATCTTTTAAATTGTTGCTCTGGTTGTGTTTCCTGTTTCCTGATGGCCCACTGTGACTGCATCTCAGAATAGGCCAGTGCCTCCTGCACACGGCAGGTTCACCCCGAGTGCTGTCCTGCAGGGCCGGCTGCCCACGCTGTCAGGGGGCTCGCTGGGGTTGGTCCCAGCTCATGGTTCAGGTCACTCCTTCTTTTCCTGCAGGTGTCAGCGGAAGCAGTGGCGGGTAGATCTGCCAGCCACCAGCGTGGTCATCACATTTCACAATGAAGCCAGGTCAGCTCTGCTGAGGACAGTGGTCAGGTGAGGCCTGCAGCTGCCACCCATTCCCACCCACTGAAGCGAAGAGGGGCATCCCCAGCAGCGATGCCGAACAAGGGCCAAGTGCCCAGCACAGCCAGGCAAGGGCTGTCTGGGGGAGCAGACAGGTCCCCTGACTGTGCAGCACAGGAGGGGCTGGTGGCTCCTCCATCCAGGACTGGGGCCAGGGGATGAGAGTTTCCCACCCGCATCACACCCCTGAAAGGCCTGCAACTGTATCTTTCTGCCTTTCCTCAGTGTCCTTAAGAAAAGCCCGCCCCACCTGATAAAAGAAATCATCTTGGTGGATGACTACAGCAATGACCGTAAGTAGAGACCAGTCCCCCACCCCCACCCCTCCTTCTGGCCCTTCTCCTGGGCACCAGCCTTTCTGGGCTGTGGGTGCTAAGGACAAGTTTCAAGAAAAGGCCTCAAGAAGTGGGAGCAGCAAAAAGAGGGCCTCTCTGATGCCCCAAGGGGCTCATCAGCCCATAGGTGATGGAGAATCACCATCCCTGCCCCCGCAAGCCCTTTGTAAACTTGAGGTTCAAAAGCTTTGCTTCTTTTCTTTTCCCAGCTGAAGACGGGGCTCTCTTGGGGAAAATTGAGAAAGTACGTGTACTCCGAAACGATCGGCGAGAAGGTAAGACTTCTCTTAATTCAATACCAAAACAGTTGAATTCTGATTTTCCCTGAACCCAGTAATAGTGTGAAGAAACATTTCAGGTGCAGGAACAATTAACTGTCTCGTCTTTTGTCTGCCTCCCTCCAGCACAGCCTCTTGGGAGCCTCTCCCAGCAAACATAGGAAGGACATTAAAAGCTTACCTAATTGAAATTGTGCACTAGGGCTCGAGTTCAAATTACATTGTTATTTATGTATTTAGAAAACTGGCTTCTCTCTTTCACAACCTAGGAAATCTTATCAAGTCCCTTGAGTACTAGAATTAAGAAGAAAAAGATTTAGTAATGAGAACTTTAATGACTCCATGCTTCAGGCATCTGCTTAAATAACTGGGATTCAAGTTCGACAGCTTGCCCAAGGTGAACCATCCAAAAAGGGGAAAGAGCACTGTAATTACGTGCTTATTGCAAATGCCAGCCTTGAAACCTGCTGTCAGTCTTGTCTTTGCTGGAGCTGGGCTCATCGAGTCCACTTTATTGGCAGTTATAAGAGAGACTCCAGAGAGGAAAGCATTACTTTGAAGTGTCTGGAAAGGAAACTGAAATCACAGTGTAATTAACAGCCAGTGCATCCATGCTGGTAGAGAGCTAATGGCCGGATTCTTGGCTCTTCCAGGGTCCTGAGAATCTTTCTGTAGGGAAAATGGCAGAGCTTTAAACTATGGGCTGTTTTTGCTATTTGAGGATGAGTGTTGATCCTGGAGTGGTGGCTGTGCCCTTTGATCAGAGAACATTGTCTTTCATCTGGTCCCCTGTGTGCTCCAGCTGGAGTCAGTTTTTCTTAGCAAGAATCTAACCAGTCAATAAAGTGGGTGAGCCTGTTAGGGCGATATCATCAACATCATATTTTAACCAACAGAGATCTCCAGTCCAGATGTTCAAGATGCATAAACAATGGGGTCAGCCTTGCCCCTAAGCCAACTGTTTGCTGGACTTATATCTGTCCCCCAAGCTTTGAGTAAACCAAAATCTTGCACTGTACTTGCCCCCAGAGAAGGTACATAATAACTTGTTGAATTCAAAACCAAAGTGTCCTCTGGCATGGGGGAAAAGATGAAGAGGAAAAAAAAGAAAAGAAATTATCTTTCATGTTGGCCGTTGTTACTGGCAAACCGCATGCCAGCCTTATCAGAGTGCCTGTAACCTGCTTAGAAATCAAAAGCAGTGTTTCTAAAAGAAGCTTGCCATTTGCTTCAAGTTAGGCAGTTCATGTGGAGGGGAACCCACCTTGTTTTGGGAAGGAATGAAGAGGAGCAGCTGTGGGAAGCCAGATTGTGATAGACCTATGTGGAGCACGTGAGGAATGAGATAGTTGCATCAGAAAATACACACCCAAGTGTGCGTGTGCCTGTGTGTGTGTCCCATATAGTTGAACATATACAGAAGTGCTCATAGCAACGCTGCTAGACGACAGAGCAAGCCAGTTGCTTGAGGTCTTACAGTGAAGGAGCAACCTTGGGTCGTTTAGTGCTGGGAGTTAATTGTGCCAGCGTTCCCTACCTGGCTATTGATTATAATCACCTAGGGAACCTAAAGGAAGACCATTCCTTGACGCTACCCACAATTGAATTAGAATTTTTAGATGTCTAGGGGTGGCGCCTGGACGTCTGCATTTTGATAATACTGATGTACTTTGAAAGTTTGAAAACCTAGTTGCTGTTGTACAGATGGAAACATTAAAGGTGAAGGAAGTTAAGTTGCTTTTCCAAGATCATCCAGCTGTTTAGTGACAGCAGTGGGGCCAAAACCTTGCTCATAAGCCAGGTTCTCAATTTGTCCCTGTGCTTCTTGTTCCTGCTGTCCTGCCTGATTAGTTGATTTTTTCCAGGTTATTGATATATATAATTGACATAAAATATTGTATTCATTTGAGGTATACAATATAGTGATTTGATATATGTATGTATTGTGAAGTGGTCACCACAGTAAGCTTAGTTAACACCCATCACCTCACACAGCTACAAGTTCTTTTTCCTGTGATGAGAACTTTCAGGATCTGCCTCTCAAAGCAACTTTCAAATAAACAATGCAGTATGATTAACTGTGGTCGCCACGCTGTACATCACATGCCCAGAGCTTCTGTCTCATTAACTGGGAATGTGTGCTTTTTGACCACGCTCACCCATCCCCTCCCTCCAGCAACCACCAGTTGTTCTCTTTACCTTTGGGTTAGCTTTTTTAGATTTCCATATTAGTGAGCTCACTGAGTATTTGTCTTTTTCTCTGTTTGACTTATTTCATGTAGCATTATGCCCTCAAGATCCATCCATACTGTTGGTGCAAGCGGCAGTGTGTGTGTGTGTGTGTGTGTGTGTGTGTGTGTGTGTGTGTGTGTGTGTGTGTGTGTGTGTGTGTGTGTGGCGTTTTCTTTATCCATTCGTCTGCCAGTGGACATTTGGTTTGCTTCAGTGCCTTGGCTATAGTAAATAATGCTGCAGCAAGCATGGGGATGCCTGTAGTGACTCTTACTTCCTTGGAATTGCTGGCTCATACGGCAGTTCTACTTTCAATCTTTGAGGACTGTCCGTACTGGTTTCCACAGTGGACACACATGTCTGCATGCCTGCGAACAGTGCACAGGCGTTCCCTTCTCTCCACGCCCTTACCAGCAATTGATGTCGCCTGAATTTTTGATACAGACATTCTGTGAAGTGTGAGGTGTTTTGGTTTGAATCCCCTGATGATTATGATTATAATTATGATTATATATGATAAAATTGTGATTATATGATATGAATATCATAAAATATATATCATATAATTATATGATATGAGTTATGTGATTATATAATTATATGATAAAATTTGATCATAATTATGTAATTATTATTATGATTATAAGCCCCTTTATGTTGAGCACCTTTTCATGTACCTGTTGTCCATTTATATGTCTTCATTGGAAAAATGTCTTTTCAATTCCTCTGGCCATTTTTAATCAGATTATCTTGTTTTTGTTTTTGGTATTGAGTTGTGTGAGTTCTTTGTATATTTTGGACACTAATCTCTTATCAGCTGTGTGATTTCCAGATACTTTTTCTCCTTCTATAGGTTGCCTTCTCATTTTATGAGTAGTTTTTGTGTGTCTACGTGCTCTGGAGAAGCTTTTTACTTTGATGTAATCCCATCATTTATTTTTGCTTTTGCTGCCTTTGCTTTGGTGTCAAATTTAAAAAAAGATCATTGCCACCACTTGATGGACATGAGTCTGAGTGAACTCCAGGAGTTGGTGATGGACAGGGAGGCCTGGCGTGCTGCAGTTCATGGGGTCGCAAAGAGTCGGACATGACTGAGCAACTGAACTGAACTGAATGTTAAGAAGCTTGCCTATATTTTCTTCTAGAAGTTTTATGGTTTCAAGCCTTAATTTTCAGACCTTTAATCCATTTTGAGTTGATTTTTGTGTATGATGTAAGATAGGGGTCCAGTTTCTTTCTTTTGCATGTGGCTGTCCAGTTTCCTGACACCATTTATTAAAGAGATTATCCTTTCTCCGTATGTGTTCTTAGTTCCTTTGTTGTAAATTAATAGCCGTATGTGTGTGTGTGTTTATTTCTGGGCTCTCCATTCTGTCTCATTGACCTGTATACTTATTTTTATGCCAAGGCCATCCTGTTTTGATTACTGTAGCTTGGTAATGTAGTTTGAAGTAATTTTTGTTTATTTTAGTGTTCCATTTTCATATTTTTTGTAGCCTTTTAGCTATATACTTCTTATCCTGGTTGCTCTGAGTGTTACAACATACATTTTTAACTTGTAACAGTCTATTTAGAGTCAATTACAACTTTATGTAAAACCTTGCAACAATTAATTCCATTTCTATTCCTTGTCCTGAATATTGTTGTTATCATATATTTCCTTCATTTGTTGTTATGATATGGTTTAAACCCCAAAATAACAGTGTTAAAATGCTTGCTTTAAAATAATGTTATCTTATAAAGAAATTAGAATATATAAATGGACTGTAAAATTTATCCGTGCATTTTTTGATTCTAGTATCTTCATTTCTTTCCATAGATTCAGCTTTCTGTCTAATGTCATTTCCCTTCAGCCCAGAGAACCTTTAAAACTTCATTTTTCTTGTAGGAAATAAAATCTCTCACTTTCTCTTTGTCTGAAAAGCCTTTCTTTTTCCTTTGTTAGTGAAGAGTGTATTCTCTGAGTAGAATTCTGAGCTGACCATTCATCTGCCTTCCAGCCCTGTGAACACGCCGCCCCACTGCCTCTGGCCTCTGTCTCTCTGCTCACGTGTAGGCGTCTGAGCTGACCGTTCGTCTGCCTTCCAGCACTTGAACACGCCGCCCCACTGCCTCTGGCCTGTGTCTCTCTGCTTACGTGTAGGCGTCTGAGCTGACCGTTCGTCTGCCTTCCAGCACTGTGAACACACAGCCCCAACGTCTCTGGCCTCTGTCTCTCTGCTCACGTGTAGGCGTCTGAGCTGACCGTTCGTCTGCCTTCCAGCACTTGAACACGCCGCCCCACTGCCTCTGGCTTCTGTCCCTCTGTCTCACGTGTAGGGATCTGAGCTGACCATTAGTCTGCCTTCCAGCACTTGAACACGCTGCCCCACTGCCTCTGGCCTCTGTCTCTCTGCTTATGTGTAGGCATCCGTGTTGCTGATTCCTCGTCTGCTGCAGGGTATTTCTTCTCGCTGATTTCCAGACTGTCTCTTTATCTTTGGTTTTTAGCAGTTTGACTGTGACCTGGTTATATTTGATTTGCCTTTCATTTATCCTGCTGCAGATTTGCTGATCCCTTTGAATTTGTAAGTTGAAGTGTTCACTGAATTCGGGAAATCTTTGGCCTTCTGTTTCTTTACATGTTGTTTCACGCTTCATTCTTGGCCTCTAAGTGCACCTGTGTGTTACACCACTTGATATTGTCCATAGGTTGCTTCATCTTTTTTTCCTCTTTCAGTATTATTCTCTGTATTCACCAGATAGGTCAGTTTTTATTGATCCATTTTCAAATTCACTGATACGGTTAATCTACTATTCAGCCCAGTCAGTCAGTTTTTTATTTCAGACAATTGCAGTTTTCAGTTCAGGAATATCCATTTAATTCTTGTAGTTTTCATTTCTCTGCTGAGATTCCCCATGTTTGCTCATTCCAATCATTTCCTTGGAGTTCTTGGATAGAGTTATTATAATAGCATCTTTAAAATCTCATCTGTTGATTTCAACATTTGAATCATTTCAGGATGTTTCTATTGATTTTTTTTCTCTTGAATATGGAATACATTTTTCTCTTCTCATGTCTGCTAATGTTTTAATTTTATGTTGGAAATGTGAATGATATGTAGTAGAGACACTAGATTCTGTTACCTTTGTCTAGAGAAAGATCTTTGTTACATCTGGTTAATTAAATGACTAGTTTATGACCTTGAACCTGGGTAGGTTTGTCGTTATACTTCGTTCGGATGAGTATATCTTAGGTGAAACCCTTATTCCTGAGACATAGTCTGTGTTCCTAATGTGTCCCTGCTGGAGTTTCTGTAGAACTGAGGTGTTTACCAAACCCTTCTAACCTGGCAGAACTCGAGTGCCAAAGCTCGATTCCAGCAGAAATCTTCTGATTGTTTCTCTTCATGGACTCTTCAAGGTCTCCTCTGTGCCTGCAGGTCAGGAGTCAGCCAAGGATTTCAGGGATCACCAGATCCCTCCCAGGATCTCCTCCTTCTGTTTCAGCCGCTCTAGAAACCCCAGACTCTACCCTCTGATACTTCAGCCCCAAACAGCTCCATTGCAGTGGGTTGGAGAGTACCACTGGGGGGAAGTCCCATGTAAAGAGCGCTCTCACTCTATGTGATTTTAATAATAAACTTGGCTACACTGGCCTTCACTCTGGCCCTCAGGCTTTCTCTAGTTACGGCTCGCAGGGCTTCTCTCTAGTCTCAGCACATGCACTTCTCCTGCTGTGTACATGGACTTGGTTGTCCCCACTGTGTGGGATCTTTCCCCAGTCAAGGATCAAACCCAGATCCCCTGCATTGGAAGATGGATTCTTAACCATTAGACCACCAGGGAAATCCCTAATTTTCTTCATTTAGGGGTTGAATGCCCTCTAGTTTCTGCCTGCCCTTGGCTACTCGAGCCCTTTCCCAAATTGGATTTTCCATTTTGCTCAAGAGTTTATACTTGTTCTCTGGAACGTGGTTTGCCTATTACAAGCTACTTCATAATAGCAGACCCAGAAATTGTTTGCCCATTCTTTCTGCTCTAGCATGCGGGTCTTTAAGAATCATTGAAAACCCTTTTTGACTACTGTCCTGTATAAAGAACATACAACACTGTACTGTCCTCACTGGTTGTGAACATTCTCATTGTCTCCGTGTACGAAGCCCAGCAAAAGCCAGTTATGACCACACCATGTAGTGATGAATATACTATGTATGAGAAGACTTTGTGTGATAATAAAAGGTGTATATTATTAGCAGATCACAAGTATATAATTTTTTAATGTGACCAAATAGTATAACTAATTTTGTGTAAAAGTCAAACAACTGGGCTTTATCATTTATGTTAATTTGGCTTGTGATAAGTCTTTGAAGACAAAGACATTGACAACACTATTTTCATTGAATCACTGCCATTAAAATAGGCTCCCTTAGCACTTGAAGTGTCTGGGTGACCCATTCCTTACCCTAGTTAATTAGAAAACTCTGTTGTCGTGAAAGTAGTTTCAGAAGTTGCACATTTCAGTTGCTTGGTAAAGACTCCAATTATGCAAAAGCCTTCCTCAGAAGGCAGTTTTTCAAGTTGTTTCCTCAGTCATCCAGTGAGCTTTAAAAAAAAAGTCCTTACCTGGGTGACCTCAAGGCAGCATCGATCCCTCTGCAAACGCTGTGGTAAAGTCTGTGCCAGAGAGGGGGCTGCGTGAGGAGGCGCAGATGCTGGGCCCGCTCGGGCTCTCCCCTGACGCGCTTTCGCTGTCGCTCCACAGGCCTGATGAGGTCGCGGGTGCGCGGGGCCGACGCGGCGCAGGCCAAGGTCCTGACCTTCCTGGACAGCCACTGCGAGTGCAACGAGCGCTGGCTGGAGCCCCTCCTGGAGAGGGTGGCTGAGGTGAGGGTGCGGGCTGGGGCGGGCCTCGGGGGCGATTTTGTCCACTGGGGGAATCTGTCAACTGGGGAAAACCACTTGGCAGATACCGGGGAGGGTGAGCAGAGGCTGCTGAGAGTCTGCATCATCTAAGACAGCCCTCCCCTTCGGAGGGTCTTCCCTTCCTGCCTGAAGCTTTGCACCGATTCTGAGCTCAAAGCAGGTAGAGCGCTGAGGACAGAGGCCACAGGGCCCCAGCCTGGCCTTGCCACCCTGAGACCCGGGCTACAGCTGGTGGGCAGGAGCAGCCCCAGCCACACAGGGACGCATGAGGCCGTTAGGTGAGCAGGGACTGCTCACCTTTGCCTCCTAGAAACGCTATCTCTAGTGTTACTGTTATGTTCAGCCTCTTGTGATATCTCTGTTGCCATCTGCTTGTTTTATTGACTTTCTTTTCTTCCTACTAAGAAAGAGGTTCTTTGGGACAGTAAAGCAAATGTAATGAAAGTGCTAGAGAAATATTAAAGGAACAAGTCATTCTTTTTGTACCGTAGCCAGGAATTCAGATAAGCAGCAAATCATGAAACATGAACTAACTCAAATGATGTGTTGTAATCCTCACTACATAGTCTCATGCTAACGCTTGCTGAGATGCTGTCCGCCACTCTTAATTTCTTCTTTGGGGTTAATAAAAATTGACATTTGTTCTTGGCTGTTAGGGAAATAAAACAAAACCAGGAACGGTCCCAGGAGATAGTTGTTCTCCACCAGTGAACATGTGCGGGGCTACCCCACACCCCCTGGCACCTCCTCTGGGGCTGTGTTCTCTATGCCCCTGACCCCCAGCACAGCGCAGGGCTGCGGGTGCCAAGCCAGGGGGCAAACTCCAGGGCGAGGGGCGGCAGGTGTTGGGGGTGGGGATCTCCCTCTGGGCACTGACATTCAGGCCTCCCCCATGCAGGTCCTGGTTGGTCCTGACACCTGCTCTTGCCTCCCCTGCATTTCAGGACAGGACCCGTGTCGTGTCCCCCATCATTGATGTCATCAACATGGACAACTTTCAGTACGTGGGCGCGTCTGCGGACTTAAAAGGCGGTAGGTGCTGCTTGGGGCCCAGCCTGTGTGCAGCTCAGCGCTGCTCCATCTCAGGTCAGGGGCAGCGATAGCACCTGCATGCGGGCCTGCAGGTCCCCACCAGGAGCGCGCCTGTGCTCAAGCCACAGGGCTCATAAGGGGGCAGAAGCAGCCTGGGCTCCCTGAGACTGCCTCCACGGTTCCCATCCTTATCTGCTGGGCTTACATGGCTGCAGGGACGTGTGGCTTGGTGTACAGAGCCATCCCCGTGGGAGCCGGTGGACAGATGCCAGGCTGACGGGGTCTGTCCTCGACACCCCACCATCCCCTCATAGCCTCCATCTCGGGCTGGAAACCCATCCACCTGGCTCTGCCCTGATTTCCGGGCCTCCAGGCCTGCACGGCCCATCCTTCCTATGGCCTAACTGTCAGCCCCCCTTCCCCACTAGCCACCCATGTCCCGCCTCCTTCTGGGGACCCTTTTGTCTGAATCATGCCACTAGTTTCCCAAGGGCCCTTATGTCTTGAGTGTGACCCGTAAAACCCACCCTCCACAAAGCACCATAGTGAGGTGTCTAATCTTGTCTTTGTTGTGCTCAGTCGAGTATGACTCTTCAAGACCCCATGGACTGCAGCCTTCTAGGCTCCTTTGTCAGTGGGATTACCCTCGCAAGAATACTGGAGTGGATTGCCATTTCTTCCTCCAAAGGATATTCCCGACCCAAGGCTCAAACCCATGTCTCCTGTGGCTCCTGCGTTGGCAGTCCTCACCGTCCTGAAAATTACTGAAGGTCCCAAAGAGCTTCGTTCACGTGGGCTGTGCTGATGAACATTTGCTGTGTTAGAAAGTAAGGCTGACGGTGAGAGCAGCGAGTGATGCAGGCACACCTGTGCTGCCCACGTGCGCTGACGCCTCCTATCCTGAAGCTTCCGGAAAACTCCTTCCTGCACTTTGGAAAAATGAGATCGAAAGGGGCCTGTAAAGCCTTAATATAAATATGAAAGGAGTTTCAATATCACAGACCTCCAGAAAGGACCTGAGGACTCCAGGGGCTCCTGGACTCCACCTGGAGAGCTGCTGTTTTCATGAGGAGCTTCACAAAGCTGATGGGTACACAGGCCTCATGCTAGCTGACCCTGAGGAGCCAACCCTATTGTCCCTGTGACCCAGGACTGTGTGTCTATGGGGTGACCTGGGTCCCGCAGGCTCTCCTGTGACCCAGGACTGTCTGTGGGGTGACCTGGGGCCTGCAGGCTCTCCTGTGACCCAGGACTGTCTGTGGGGGTGACCTCTGGCCCACAGGCTCTCCTGTGACCCAGGACTCTCTGTGGGGGTGACCTGGGGCTCACAGGCTCTCCTGTGACCCCCGGACTGTCTGTGGGTGACCTGAGGCCCGCAGGCTCTCCTGTGACCCCCGGACTGTCTGTGGGGTGACCTGGGGCCCGCAGGCTCTTCTGTGACCCAGGACTGTCTGTGGGGGTGACCTGGGGCCCGCAGGCTCTCCTGTGACCCAGGACTGTCTGTGGGGGTGACCTGGGGCCTGCAGGCTCTCCTGTGACCCCCGGACTGTCTGTGGGGTGACCTGGGGCCTGCAGGCTCTCCTGTGACCCCAGGACTGTCTGTGGGGTGACCTGGGGCATACAGGCTCCTGCGCAGCCCAGTGGTAAATGCTTCAAGTTCTGAAACTCAGCTGGTTGGCAGCCTGTCCTCTCAGAACTCAGCTAAGAGCCAAGAACTCAGCAAAGCCTACTGTAAAGAGAGAAACCAGAGAGGCGTCAGAACCTTTGCCTTCCGTGTCTGCGATTTATTCAGTCTGGATTCTTCTACACCTCAGACGAGTGAACTCTTCTTCTAACGGCCCAGCACCCCAGTTCCTTTATGTAAGCTGAGGGGCTTCTTTTCCATCTCTAACGTTTTGAACTGATTAGAAGATGGACTATTCCAGACAGACAGACAGCTGAGGGTCAACCGACAGTAAACAAAGGAGACAGTGAAACTGAGACATTGGAAGGAACCTCAGAGAGCGGAACACTGGGCCCCGCCGGGGAGCCCTGGGCCCTGGTGCCTCTTTCAGGCCGCGTTGTCACGGGCAGGCCACGTCCCCTCTGCCCCTCAGCATCCCTGCCTGAGAAAAGGGGTGACGATAGTGCAGCCACTGGGGTGGCTGGCGGAGGCCAGGGCCGTGATTGGGCGGCTCCCACCCAGTGCCTCAACTGGGGGCAGTCGTGCTGGGAGGAGGCACTTAGGTTGCGAGGCAAGATTCCAGAGATGCTTAGTAAATGTGAGCGTGTTTGGGGCTTTCCAGTTCAAGCCCTTGGCTGTCACTGTCACCCTTGGTGTGACTGTCCAGTTTGTCTTACCCCTCAAGGATGTGCAGGAGCTGAGCTGTGACGGGCTCGCCTCCTGCAGCACCTGCTTACGTGGAGCAGGTGTGGATGGTGAGGTGACCTGCATGGGTGCAGCCTCATGCTGCCCCAGGGCTGGGCCAGGTCCATTCCGAGAGGATTTGGTGAAATCCCACCTCACGTGGCTCAGCTGCAACCAGGAGAGACTGAAGGGACCAAGTTTGCGGCCCGGGAACCCGTACTCTCATCCCTCTCTGCCCTCTCTCTCCTCCCCTGGGACCTTGTTAGGAGGTGCCTGGCAGGTTTTTCAATCCATCACTCTTCTTTCTCACCTCCTTACAGCCCTTGGATATCACCTCACAGACTCCAGTTGCCTTATTTCACACTTACACTTTTTGGTTTTAGGAAAAACTGCCCCACAGCTTCTGTGTTGGATAAGCCTCATGGGGAAGGATTTCAGTGTGTGCCCACCCCTCTGGTCTCCCTGTCCCACTCTGCCCCACAGTCTCTCCCTCTTCCCTCTGCGTCGTCTCTGTTTTTCCTTTGGTTTTCAGTGAATCCATCCAAATACCAGATATCTTTAAGCGACCAGGGACGGAAGTACCAGCAGCAGGCAGCCCGTGCCTACAGCATCCTGTGTTTCTTTTCTCTTCTGTGACCCGCAGGTTTTGACTGGAACTTGGTGTTCAAATGGGACTACATGACCCCTGAGCAGAGACGGTCCCGGCAGGGGAACCCCGTCGCTCCCATAAAGTAAGTGCCAGGTGTCCTTCAGGTTCCCTTCTCTGAGGTCGCAGGTGAGACGTCAGGCTCCAGCCTCATGTTCCCTCGGGACCGCGTCGCGCTCTTGTCTCCAGCCACACCCTCACTTGCCCTCATCTTCACTCAAGGGAGAGTCTCTGCCAACAGCTTGTAGAATAAAGTACTTTGAGATTTATTTTCTTGTACTTAAGTATATCAAATCTGCCAATTTCACGTCGTTTTTGCTGATAATGTAGAGCATTTTCCACACAGGATGGGGTCTCAGGCTGCCCTCAGGGTCTGGGCAGAGAGGTGGGCAGCCAGGGTGAGCCCCACCGCTGCCAGACAGCCCCCCTTACTCACCGGATCCTGCCCTCCTCTGTGCAAGCAGAGGAGGCACCTGTGTCACTGCCAGCGGGGTGGGGTCCCCAGGCGTGGTGGGGATGCCTGTCCGGGAACACCTAGCTCAGGGGTCCCTGCGGACACTGTCAGTGTCTACACTGTAGCGTTTGTCCCCCGTCAGCAGGGAGCTCCAGCAGCGTGGGGCCTGGACTTCTCACAGTGACTCCATGGAGACAGGGCTGGGGCTCTGCTGTTGGCCTGTCCCCAGGCTGAGAGGAGACGAGAAGATGACGCTTCCTCCCACAGAGGAAGAAGCTGCCCTGTGATGAGGATGAGAAGGAGGGTGGCTAGCGTCGCCGAGGGCCTCCTGCGTGCACTGGGCGCTGTGAGCCTGTTGCTGCTTGTAATCCTCCAGGGAACCTGGCACAGAAAAGCCGAGTGCTAGCCTGCGGCACACGAGCAAGCGTCCCAGCCGAGCAGCTGCTCTCACGTAGGGAGGCTCCCTGCAGCCCCTCGCACTTGGAAGCATCTGAGCAGGGCACTGAAGCCAGCAGAGGTCAAGCTGAGAGGGGCCCCTAGAGCTCTGAGCTAAGGGCCAGGCTGTGCTGTTGTTTTGAAGTCTGGTTTTCAGGCTTGACCTTGGCATTAGAATGCTGGTGATCTAACCTTGACCTTCGACCTCTCTTCTCGTCTACCCTCTCTGCCTCTGTAGAACCCCTATGATTGCTGGAGGGTTGTTCGTGATGGATAAGTTCTATTTTGAAGAGCTGGGGAAGTATGACATGATGATGGATGTGTGGGGAGGAGAAAACCTGGGTACGTATGAGCCTTGTGTCTTTGAACACCAAACTGTTTCCAATTCTGCTAAAACCATGGTCTTTTCCTGACAACCAAGGAGTAGAAATGAAAAGTGGAAGTTTTGGAGAAATTATTGAGTGAGAGTTTGTAGTATCGAGGTGCCAATTGGAAAAGGTTTGTAGAGACATTAAAGTTACCGTGTAACAGACATAATTAGTCCCCTTATAAAGTATAAATAGCACCCTTTTTACTCTCAAAAGTGTCTTGGGTTGGGCATTAGAATGTGTTTCCTTAAGAAGGTAGGATGCTAGATACAGAGTCTTTGAAGGAAATTCCATACTTTTTAATGTCATCTGAATTCAGGAGTTTGGAAAACAGACTGACAAAAATTGGGGGAACCCTTCAGGCTCTTAGACTCATTTTCAGACACACAGGGTGGAAAATGAGTCCCAGCGAAGCCTGTTAGACTGGCTGAACTGTAATCATGTGGCAGGGACGGTTCTATTTTGTTTTTGTTTGTAGTGCATACAAATCATTTTTACCAATGATTAGGGACAATTACATTGTATGGAGTTTGGTCTTTATTGGTAGTTGCATCATATTTACTGCGTAAATATAGAAGGACTCTTGCGTCATGTTAGTTCTTTTGTTCAGGGGGTTTTGTTTGTTTCACTTGAAGTTTTTGAGCTGAGTCTCCTCACCTTTGAGTGCTGCCAAATTACTTTCTCGCCTGGGTAGAAGGAGCGAAGAAGGATGCTGTTATCGCTTGTAGTAGTTTTTACTTACAACAGAGACTTTGATTTTTTTTGTTTGTTTAAAAGAAAAAACTAGGTTAGACAAGCCTGTTATTTTTCTCTCATTTTATGATATCAATGTTAGTGATAATGTCTCATTTGTGGAGAGAGGTTATCACCTTGGTAGATTTTGAAAGCTTCTTTAGATTCAGTAACTACACCCGGAGGAAGGACCTGAGTCAGATGCCTTTTGGATTTTTTTAAGGATACACTGACAAGGAGGCAGGGCTTGATTGAAATCTGAGCACAGAAGGCTTCAGAAGGATTGTTAATCTCCTGGAGAGAATTCTGTCACCTTTGCCCTGCTGGCACCCCTGGGGCAGCCCAGCCAGCCAGGATCACCACTCGGGGTTCGCTGTGTGCTGTGAGGTGAAGGTGGACGGAGGCAGCCAGCCTTTCAAAGCATCAGAGTGTAGAAAGAGTATTGATTTAAATGGCAGAGGAGACTGCCCCCGGAGGCCAGCGGGGGGGGAGACACTCTCTCCTGCTACCTGGTTTCCTGTCGGCTTGGTTTGTGTGTTTAAGTTCCCGGGCCGTGTGCGAGGTCCCCTGGAAGGGCTCGAGGGGCTCAGGTGGGGTGGTGCGTGGTGGGTGGGAAAGAAGGTCTGAGGTCATGTGGTCTGGGTGCTGCTGGCACCGTGGCACTTCCTCCCGTGGCGGGCTCTGACGCGGCCACTCTGGAGGGTCTTCTCACATCAGGATTAAAGAGGCACAGAGTTTCAGCAGGAAGAGCTTGCAGTGAGTCCTTCTCTCATCTTGGCACCGCTCAGACTTGATTTTCTGGGTGCTACGTGCACACCCACAGTGGTTGTCCAGCCTGAGGGCTGATGTGGGTACCTATTAGGAGAGTCAGGGAGTGGGGATGCCCGAGTCAAATCCAAACACCCCCTCTTGGGATGCCCCACCAAATCTACTAGTGCTCCCAGATTTCCTGACCTACAGTGTAAATCTAATTAAAGCAGTTAAAAGAAACAGAGAGAATTCCCCGGTGGTCCAGTGGTTAGGACTCAGCACTTTCATTGCTGTGGCACCAGGTTCAATCCCTGGTTGGGGAACTAAGATCCCACAAGCCTTGCGTTGTGGCCAAAAAAGGAGAAAAAAAATTTTTTTTAAGTAAATAAAAAGGACAAAGAATGCTAGCTCTGGCCCCTGTGAGATGTGGGGGTTAGACTCCTTAGGATTTGTCCTTTTCAGCCCATCCCCGCAGCCTTAGGAAGGATGCTGACCACCCCCAGTGCGTCCTCTCGTTTCATGCTTTCTGGAAGGGACTGAGGTCTTGCTTGAGGTCTCGAGCTTATTGATAGTAGAGCCAAGATACAGATACAAACTGCCTAATTAAAAAGCCACCATGTTTTCCTGAGTAATCGATCATCCCTCGTTGGAGCCCAGTGAAATCAGTTGAACATAGCTGTAGTTGCTCGTGGCCTTAAAACTCTCCCACCAGGTCTCTGAATGGCTCCCTTACTGGTTTAACAGGCTCCCCATACAGGAGCCAGGGAGTCTTCATGGCCCCCAGTTTTGAATTTTCCAGATAGGCAACTATATCTTTGAATCTTATCTCCTTAGATACAGAGAGCCTCCTAGTCAAGTTTTGTTCAACACTGTGTAGGCTTGGTGGTTATGACCACACATTTCTAATATGATGAAGGAAGTGGTCATTAAAATCCCCAGACTGCCACACAGGGAGGTGTTCGGGGCTTCCACTCACTGGCCCCCGTAGAGATTCCTGCTGCCCTCCTCTCACGTGGGTGTCACATGCCTTTGGCCACAGCCTGGGCACCTGCTGCCGCACGAGGCCTTGAGTTCCACGGGAAGCCCTTGGCTCTGAGCCGTCCGCGCTGGCAGCGGTGACTGTGTGTGCCGTTCTGTCTCACTCCCCCGCGTGTTGTCAGGGGCGCAGAGTGATGCTGAGCAAACACCCTTTCACACCAACCTCAGGAAGCCTTTCAGAAAAACGAAGTCTAACCCTCCATCATATCATATCTTGATTTTCCCGTGTAACCTGTTTCTCGAGTTCGGTCACGCCCCTGCTCAGAGTGGCTGGCGATCAGGACGGGAGCCCGGCCGGCCCCCTGTGTCCAGGCTGCCCCCAAGCGTGGTGCTCTGGGCTGCCTGCGTGTGCATGTCTCATGACCCGCGCCTGCTTGCTCAGGTGCTGAGTCGGCTGTCCTTCTGGCGTCATTGGTCACTGGACTTGGCCGGCTGGCTGGACACCTGCTGCTGCCCAGGGATGAGATAAGTTTTGCGATTTAAGGGGAGACATTGTTTTTGTCCCGGGTGGAGGAAGCTCAGGTGCAGGCGGATGCTCTGGGCACTTGAGTTTTAGAGGAAGGTGGTGTACACAGTTGCCTCTTAGACACTGATGTGGGCATTTCATGCCTCTTGATCATGGACGTTTGTGCACTGTTGGTTGCCTTTTCTAACTTGGATCCTTAGGAGGCATAGTAATACTCCACTGTGGAGAACCAGTCAGAGAGGAGTTCTGGGCCGAGCCTCATCTACAGTGTTGGTGATGTTACAGGGATGCCTGGCTTGCTGCCAGGAGTCTTCTGTCCACAGTGGGTCAGGGAGTCACTCTTGTCCTAGGGTTTCTAGTCTAAATCTGAAAAATATTTCAAGTGTGCTCTTACTTTCTTTAGAATTTGGAATAGACTTCTTTCATGAAAACAAGGAATTTGGTGACATTCTGCTCAGTGGTAAAATCTAAGATAGTAAATGTCCCAGTGTGGGTAGTTTGTTGGGCATAAATTATTCACTTTATCTACACTACTTTATATTGTCTGTATAATACCACTGCTGTGCAGACACCATCATTCAATCTTTAGGATATTTCATTCAATCTTTTTTTTCTCCATCTTTATTGAGGTTTCACTGACAATTTAAAATTGTATATATTTAAGGTATACAGCAGGATGATTTGATATGCACTTGCATCCCACCACACACATACTTCCTTGATTGTGCCCTGGAGTCTAGAGACCAGTGTCAGATGTCCCCCCAGGGGACATTCCCCCCACTGGGAAAGGGACCTCCCTGTTGGCATTGCCTCAGGCCCTGGAGGTAGGGTGGGTATCCACACCCGTGGGCAGCCCAGGCCCTCGGTCACCCATGTCTTCCCCACCTCAGAGATCTCGTTCCGCGTGTGGCAGTGTGGCGGCAGCCTGGAGATCATTCCCTGCAGCCGCGTGGGACACGTGTTCAGGAAGCAGCACCCCTACACCTTCCCGGGAGGCAGCGGCACTGTCTTCGCCCGGTAAGTGGCCAAGAAGCCCAGCAGGGCCCCGAGCACTGCTGACCAGCCCTGCACAGGCCTGACCGTGGGCTGTGTGGAAACATGTCCTGCAAGGGGCCGCCCCTCGGCAATGACAGGGGCAGCTGTAGGGACTGAGGACAGCGCATCGTGCTGTCTGATTGGGGAGCAGGGAGCCCCTGTGGGTTTTAAGCAGCTACTAGACTCCTTTGTTTTGGACTTTAGAAGGGTTCTTCTCGTCCCTGGCCAGAGGATGGCAAGGATGACACCAAGAGGAAATGATGGTGCAGGCAGCAGAGGGCAGGGGCCAGGCAGGCATGTTTACTGATGAGCAGGAGAGAGCGAGCAGGGACTCCTTGGTGACACCCACACTAGCACTCACACACTTGGCTGACGCGGTGCCCCTACAGACACAGGAAGCCTCAGAGTAGGGTGGCATGCGTAAGGTGGGGGATGACCAGCTTATGTTCCGTGTGGCATTTTAAAGCACGTGTGAAGTACAGACTGCACAGTATTCCTGTATCGTACAGAAACTAGGTTTCTTAGCATAGGGAGTCTATGTTCAGGGAAACTTGACCAGAAGCCAAATATCATATAATGCTTCTGACCAAATTGCCTTCTCCCAATAAGTATATCATTTCCTGGATGTTGTCTAAACTTCATTTCTCTTTGTTAGAAACAAAAGTATGTTCTTACATGACAACCTCTACAAAATCAAACAGTGATATGTACGTTTTCCTCTAGGGCACCGTGAGACTCTTCTCAGAAACCTCTTGTAGAGACAGATCAAACACTTCAAATCAAAGCCTGATAGCTACCAGCAAAGCCTGGGGTTTCAGAAAACAGTCTTTTAAAATACACAAGACAAAAAAAAAATAAAATACACAAGGCATCGCTTTATATGCTTTTTTAAAGGGAAAAACCCCACTGTTCTTTAGAAGGGAAGCTTTTCCAGTGTATTTTACAGTCCGGGAGTCCTTATGCTGGAGATATGGGGAGGAAATGGACCGTGGTTCAGAACTGGGGGCAGCATGGATCGTCAGGCCTTCAGCAAGGCCCTTGCTGCCCCCTCTTGGCTGACTCACCTAAAAGTTAGGATGGTGGAATGTGTTAGTTTTGAAGTCCAGTTCTCTTTAATTTCTTCTATTATGTCACATTCAGGGTATAAGTATTTCACCATCTAAAAGTTGGAACTTGACCAAAATAACTAATATTTATAAAGTGTTTCATATGTGCTAGGCTGTTGGATGCTTTATAAATATTCACATACTCTCCATGTGTATGAGTATGAGGAGTACATACTCCTCATCAGTTCAGGTCAGTCGCTTAGTCGTGTCCGACTCTTTGCGACCCCATGAACTGCAGCACGCCAGGCCTCCCTGTCCATCACCAACTCCCGGAGTCCACCCAAACCCATGTCCATCGAGTCGATGATGCCATCCAACCATCTCATCCTCTGTCGTTCCCTTCTCCTCCTGTCCTCAGTCTTTTCCAGCATCAGGGTCTTCTCCAGTGAGTCAGCTCTTTCCATCCGGTGGCCAAAGTACTGGAGTTTCAGCTTCAGCATCAGTCCTTCCAGTGAATACGCAAGACTGATCTCCTTTAGGTTGGACTGGTTGGATTTCCATGCAGTTCAAGGGACTCTCAAGAGTCTTCTCCAACACCACAGTTCAAAAGCATCAATTCTTCTGTGCTCAGCTTTTCTTTATAGTCCAACTCTCACATCCATACATGCTGCTGGAAAAACCATAGCCTTGACTAGATGGACCTTTGCTGGCAAAGTAATGTCTCTGGTTTTCAATATGCTGTCTAGGTTGGTCATAATTTTCCTTCCAAGGAGTAAGCGTCTTTTAATTTCATGGCTGCAGTCACCATCTGCAGTGATTTTGGAGCCCAGAAAAATAAAGTCAGCTACTGTTTCCACTGTTTTCCCATCTATCTGCCATGAAGTGATGGGACTGGATGCCATGATCTTAGTTTTCTGAATGTTGAGCTTTAAGCCAACTTTTTCACTCTCCTCTTTCACTTTCATCAAGAGGCTCTTTAGTTCTTCTTCACTTTCTGCCATAAGGGTGGTGTTATCAGCATATCTGAGGTTATTGATAATTCTCCCGGCAATCTTGATTCTAGCTTGTGCTTCTTCCAGCCCAGCATTTCTCATGATGTGCTCTGCATATAAGTTAAATAAGCAGGGTGACAATATACAGCCTTGACGTACTCCTTTTCTGTTTGGAACCAGTATGTTGTTCCATATCCAGTTCTAACTGTTGCTTTCTGACCTGCAGACAGGTTTCTCAAGAGGCAAGTCAGGTGGTCTGGTATTCCCATCTCTTTCAGAATTTTCCACAGTTTCTTGTGATCCACACAGTCAAAGGCTTTGGCATAGTCAATAAAGCACAAATAGATGTTTTTCTGGAACTCTCTTGATTTTTCGATGATCTAGCAGATGTTGGCAATTTGATCTCTGGTTCCTCTGCCTTTTCTAAAACCAGCTTGAATATCAGGGAGTTCACTTTTCATGTATTGCTGAAGCCTGGCTTGGAGAACTTTAAGCATTACTTTACTATTTCATTCCAATCCCATACTCCTCATAAAGCCTTATAAATTAAGTATTATTATTTCTGGGCTTCCCTGGTGGCTCAGTGGTAAAGAATCTGTCTGTCATGTTGGAGACTGCCTGCCATGCAGGAGACATAGGTTCATTCCCCGGGTCGGGAAGATCCCTTGAAGAAGGAAATGGCAACTCACTCCAATATTCTTGCCATGGATTCTTGCCATTCTTGCCATGGAAAAATCCTATGGACAGGGGAGCCTTGTGGGCTACAGTCTGTGGGGTCATAAAAGTCAGACACAACTTGGCGATCTAAACCATCACCACCATTTCCGCTTTAGGGGTATGAGAAACTGAGGCACAAAATGGTTCAGTTCCTTTGTCTAAGTTCATGCAGCTGGAAAGTGATATTCAGTCTTGGCCACTTGGCTCTGGAGTCCATGTTATTTTTTATCCAAATCTCTAAGTACAGTTAGTGCTTGAGGCTGCTAGATTTCGGCATTGAGATACAGACTCTAAAGTAGGTTTACGGTGGCAGGTAGAGAACCATCTCATTTGTGCAGGTCACTGTGTGAGGAAGGGAAGGAGGCAGACAGGCAGGGACGATGGGGGAGTGGGTGCAGAGGGGGCTCCTGGGTTCCTGCCTTATTCTGCACATGTGTGCCCTGTTGCTTTAGAGAGAGCCAGGTGATGCCACACCTGCAAGCCCTTACATCAAAGCACGTCCCTGGATACCCGTTGAGTGAGAACCCTTGGGCGTGTCCTTCTCTTTTGCTTACAGCCTTGTTTCTAGTTAGCCTCTTACAAAGCCTCTTACGAGACTGGAGAGTGTTGCTAACGTGCTAGCATGTGGATGTGGGTTAGAGCTCCCTGGCCGGGAGCCAAGGCCAGAACAGCCATGGGGCTGCAGGGCGGGTGCCTTGGGAGACGTTTGGGTTTACTGTTAGCAACTAATGGTGAGACGTGTTCATGGTAAGGGCAACTACGATTAAATTAAACACAGAAAGCAGCAGTTTAAACTTACTCTCTTACCAAACTTTTTCCTGTGTAGTGTGTGTGACTGGCCAGTCCCATCGTCTCTCTCCTGCCTGCTTCCTGGCAGAACTACTTTACCTGCACCAAGGCTGGGCAGGGAGGGGAGCAAAGGCAAGGTGCCCTGTGCCTACAGCTCCTAGAAGGCTGCTTGCCATATAGGCGCCTGAGAAATATTTGCGTCAGTGAATTTAAACTAGCGTTGAGCAGCACATGAGGCTCATTCTTTGAGGCTACCTACGTACCTTTTTTTATTAAGTAGGCAGAAAAGGGGGCTTCGCATTTAAGAGCTGAGAAATGACTTAACACTAATGACTTTTAGGTGATTTGCAACTGCTGTATGATTGCACTTCCTAAAATCTTTTAATTTGGTGAGAACATCCTTCAGTCTTGCTCTCCCCCACTCCCCTCCTCACCACTCTTCTCCCGCTCACACAGAAAGGTGCTTTTCTGCTACTACTGTATCTTCATCCGTCAAGTCGGGACGTCTTCCCGTGGCACCATGTGAAACGTACACCTGTATCTTTTGTGGCCTCAGAGAGCCCATGTGTTTGACCACTTTACTACTGATGGTTCTATAGTTTCTGTTCATTCTGCCATTGTAAGCAGTGCTAAATTAAGCATGTTTTCATTCCTGGTTGGTTATTTTCTTGAGGTAAATTTCTAGATGTGGGAACTGCTAGATCAGAGGACAGGTACATTTGAATTATCTTCTCTGCCTCTTACAGGGTCTTCTAAACAACGATCCATCTAGACACATATATCACTTGCTATGAAGGATCAGTTCAGTTCAGTTGCTCAGTCGTGTCCGACTCTTTCTGACCGCATGAACTGCAGCACGCCACGCCTGTCTGTCCATCACCAACTCCTGGAGCCCACCCAAACTCATGTCCATTGAGTCAGTGATGCCATCTCATATCTCATCCTCTGTCATCCCCTTCTCTTCCTGCCCTCAATCTTTCCCAGCATCAGGGTCTTTTCAAATGAGTCAGCTCTTCACATCAGGTGGCCTAAGTATTGGAGTTTCAGCTTCAGCATCAGTCCTTCCAGTGAATATTCAGGACTGATTTTCTTTAGGATGGACTGGTTGGATCTCCTTGCAGTCCAAGGGACTCTCCAGAGTCTTTTCCAACATCACATTTCAAAAACATCAATTCTCTGGTACTCAGCTTTCTTTATAGTCCAACTCTCGCATCCATACAAGGCCACTGGAAAAACCATAGCCTTGACTAGACAGACCTTTGTTGGCAAAGTAATGTCTCTGCTTTTTAATATGCTGTCTAGGTTGGTCATAACTTTCCTTCCAAGGAGTAAGCGTCTTTTAATTTCATGGCTGCAGTCACCATCTGCTGTGATTTTGGAGCCCCCAAAATAAAGTCAGCCACTGATTCCACTGTTTCCCCATCTATCTGCCATGAAGTCATGGGACCAGATGCCATGATCTTAGTTTTCTGAATGTTGAGCTTTAAGCCAACTTTTTCACTCTCCTCTTTCACTTTCTTCAAGAGGCTCTTTAGTTCTTCACTTCCTGCCATAAGGGTGGTGTCATCTGTGTATCTTGAGATTATTGATATTTCTCCCAGCAATCTTGATTCCAGCTTGTGCTTCTTCCAGCCAACGTTTCTCATGATGTACTTTGCATGTAAGTTAAATAAGCAGGGTGACAGTATACAGCCTTGATGTACTCCTTTTCCTATTTGGAACCAGTGTGTTGTTCCATGTCCAGTTCTAACTGTTGCTTTCTGATCTGCATATGGTTTTCTCAAGAGGCAAGTCAGGTGGTCTGGTATTCCCATCTCTTTCAGAATTTTCCACTATTTATTGTGATCCACGCATTTAAAGGCTTTGGCATAGTCAATAAAGCAGAAATAAATGTTTTTTTGGAACTCTCTTGCTTTTTTGATGATCCAGCGGATGTTGGCAATTTGATCTTTGGTTCCTCTGCCTTTTCGAAAACCAGCTTAAACATCTGGAAGTTCACGGTTCAAGTATTGCTGAAGCCTGGTTTGGAGAATTTTGAGTATAACTTTACTAGTGTGTGAGATGAGTGCAATTGTGCGGTAGTTTGAACATTTTTTGGCATTGCCTTTCTTTGGGATTGGAATGAAAACTGACCTTTTCCAGTCCTGTGGCCACGACTGAGTTTTCCAAATTTGCTGACATATTAAATGCAGCACTTTCACAGCATCATCTTTTAGGATTTCAAATAGGTCAACTGGAATTCCATCAGCTCCACTAGCTTTGTTCATAGTGATGCTTCCTAAGGGCCACTTCACTTCGCATTCCAGGATGTCTAGCTCTAGGTGAGTGATCACACCATCGTGATTCACTGGGTTGTGAAGATCGTTTTTGTACATCTGTGTATTCTTGCCAAACAGGAGATGGCAAGAGTGAACATCAACATTCTAGGAATGGACTGGAATGTGTGAATTTAACTCAGATGACCATTATATCTACTACTGTGGGCAAGAATCCCTTAGAAGAAATGGAATAGCCATCATAGGCAGCAAAGAGTCTGAAATGCAGTATTTGGATGTAATCTCAAAAAGGACAGAATGATCTACATTCGTTTCCAGGGCAAACCATTCAATATCACGATAATCCAAGTCTATGTCCCGACCAGTGATGCTGAAGGAGCTGAAGTTGACAGTTCTGTGAAGACCTATAAGACCTTCTAGAACTAACACTGGAATAAGATGTCCTTTTCATTATAGGGGACTGGAATGCAAAAGTAGGAAGTCAAGAAACACCTGGAGTAACAGGTAAATTTGGCCTTGGAATGCAGAATGAAGCAGGGCAAAGGCTAATAAAGTTTTGCCAAGAGAACTCACTGGTCATAACAAACAGCCTCTTCCAGCAACACAAGAGAAGACTCTACACACATGGATATTACCAGACGGTTAACACCGAAATCAGATTGATTCTATTCTTTGCGGCCAAAGATGGAGAAGCTCTATACAGTCAGCAAAAACAAGACCAGCAGCTGACTGTGACTCAGATCATGAACTCCTTATTACCAAATTCAGACTTAAATTGAAGAAAGTAGGGAAAACCACTAGACCATTCAGGTATGACCTAAATCAAATCCCTTATGATTATACAGTGGAAGTGACAGATAGATTTAAGGGACTGCATCTGATACACAGAGTGCCTGATAAACTATGGACAGAGGTTCGTGACATGGTACAGGAGACAGGGATCAAGACCATCCCCAAGAAAAAGAAATGCAAAAAAGCAAAATGGCTGCCTGAGGAGGTCTTACAAATAGCTGTGAAAAGAAGGGAAGCGAAAAGCAAAGGAGAAAAGGAAAGATATACCCATTTGAATGCAGAGTTCCAAAGAATAGCAAGGAGAGAGAAGAAAGCCTTCCTCCGCAATCAATGCAAAGAAATAGAGGAAAACAATAGAATGGGAAAGACTAGAGAGATCTCTTCAAGACAATTAGAGATACCAAGGGAACTTTTCATGCAAAGATGGGCTCAATAAAGGACAGAAATGGTATGGACCTGACAGAAGAGGTGCCAAGAAGGATATAGGCCCCAAACAAATTATTTTATTAATTGTAACTCAGATGATTTGAAGGCTCCCCACTTATTGCTCAGTTGGCAAAGAATCCATCTGCAGTATAGGAGACCCCGGTTCGATTCCTGGGTCTGGAAGATCCCCTGGAGAAGGGATAGGCTACCCACTCCAGTATTCATGGCCTTCCCTTGTGGCTCAACTGGTAAAGAATCTGCCTGTAATGTGGAGACCTGAGTTTGATCCCTGGGTTGGGAAGCTCCCCTGCAGAAGGGAAAGGCTACCCACTCCAGTATTCTTGCCTGGAGAATTCCATGGACTGTATAGGCCATGGGGTCCGTAAGAGTCAGACATGACTGAGCAACTTTCCCTTTCTTTCACTTTCCATTTTAAAAAGACCTTTCTAATAGGGGAACAATACCTATTCTTGTAGAATATGAATATTGTCTCCCTAATGTATCTATCTTAGAAGCATGGAATGCCTTTATATGGGTTCTGAAAGAGAACTGGCTCTCAGCCCAAAATGTGAGTGTGCTTTGGAGCAGAGTCCAGGGATACTGAGGCAGAGACGCTCACTGCCTTAGTGCTACTCCGCAGATGCTCTAAGGAGAACGCTGGCAGGAGAAGATGCTGGTGCCGGGCATGTGGCGGCCTTTAGTACATATCTTACATTCCAAGGTAGCTTGTCCCACTGGCCTTATTGATCATAGGTTGTTTCTCTCCGTGATTGTGAGATGTCAGTGTGGGGTCTTCTGGCCTTCTAGAGAAGCCTGTTCTGCACAGGAGAGTAGGAACCCCAAATGTGGGGCATATACTACTCTCCCTCACTATTTCTGGTCCAAACAGGGTGCTCTCAGCTCAGCTCTGCCCGAAGTAATTTAATAGTAACTGTGACTTGCTCTCACCTTTCCCAGAGCTGTTTGGTCATAGCTCTCCATCACAGGCATGATGAGAAAGGCCAGAGAGAGGAGGTCAAGGATTCTTGTTTTTGCTCCCGGACACCAGCCTTCTGGGCTACACAACAAGAGTTACTGAGAGTGATTCTCTTCAGCCCTTCTTGGTGGTACAGCCACGTCCGTGTTTTAAAATAGCTCCCTGTGCAGTCATTCTAACTTTGACTTTTGCTCTTTGACAATCTGTGTTCAAAGAGAGATGAGGAGGTTGTATTTGTTGTTCAGTGATACCTGCTGAATGCCAGCCACCTGAAGGCACCTGGGGTGGGGGACAGCCTGCTCCCTGATCCATGTGGGCCCCTGTCAGGCCGCCAGCCCCCCAGAAGCCTGACCCTGAAGCCTCCGCAGCGCTTGCTCAGTGCAGGCCAAGCAGCGCCGATGGGAAGAAGGCAGCTCACGGCTCAAGGAGACTTGTTTCGTTCCTAGTAACACCCGCCGGGCAGCAGAGGTCTGGATGGACGAGTACAAGAACTTCTACTACGCAGCCGTGCCTTCCGCCAGAAACGTCCCCTATGGGAAGTGAGTGTGGCCCATGGCCTCTCGCTATTTGGCTTCTTGGGATCGTGTGTGTGCGTGTGCGTGTGTGCGTGCGTGTGTGTGTGTGCGTGCATGTGCGTGTGTGCGTGCGTGCGTGTGTGCACGTGTGTGTGCGTGCGTGTGTGCGTGTGTGTGTGCGTGCGTGCACGTGCGTGTGTGTGTGCGTGTGTGTGAGTGCGTTTGTGTGCGTGTGTGCGTGTGTGTGTGCGTGCGTGCGTGCGTGCCGTAAGCCGACCAGGTGTCAAAGAGGGGACTCCGCTCAAGGGCAGCGAGGGCCCTCTCGGGAAGCACAGGGGGACAGAGGAGTCTAAAAGCAGTGTGGCTGCTCCAGTCCCCACTGCCTGCCCCAGCTCTTTTTCTCATCGGCAGATTTCCAGGTTTGATGTAGAGCCCATCTGTTTTTTAAATTTATCTTAAAGAATCTTGTCTCTTTCTCCAGTATTCAGAGCCGACTGGAGCTCAGGAAGAAACTTAACTGCAAGCCTTTCAAATGGTACCTGGAAAATGTCTACCCAGAGCTAAGGTGAGGCCCTGGGGCCGGGTTCTGCTTCAGAAGGACTCGGAGGCAGCCAGCTCCCACCGGGTGCAGGGCCTGGAGGTGGAAGGAAGGTCATGTTAGGGGGAGAGGCCAGGAGTTGGCCGCTGTCCTCAGGCTCCCCAAGGGGGTGCCCTTGTCCCCAGCCCGCAGGCTCCCCCTGCCTGGGACTCCCCCTTGAGGCCCCTTTGCCCCCTGCAGTTGTGTAGGGACGGAGACCAAGGCTTGGCCAGCAGGGGAGAGCGCCCAGCAGAGGCTCAGATAACCACACTGGCCTGTTGTTTTGATGCCTGCCCACTCGCATCCTGAGGCACAGCAGGAGGCCTGTGGGTCTGTGGGCTTCAGGCTGCTCTGGACTTCATCTTCTTAGAGGAGTCAGCAGACAGGGCTTGCCTCAGTGGGGCGCATTCCTTTCTCTGACTTTTCCCAGTGCATTTCACAGCAGGTAATGTGTCTGCACACAGAGGCTGTGACTGCAGAGTCACCACCATCCCCTTCTGTGCTAAGGGGCTCTCAGAGCCCTGGCCACAGAGCTTCGTCTGAGGCCACACGGCCTCTCTGCTGCTGTCCACTTACCGCGCTCTTGGGGTCCCTCTGCCGTGTTTCCCACACCCCCCGGGAAGGGGAAGAACAGAAGTCCCCTCCCTGCCCGCTCTGGGCAGGCCGGCGGCAGTGTAACGTCCCAGCCGTTGCCTCTCCCTCCGCAGACCAGGGGCTCACAGCAGTGGACCATAGCCCCTCCTGGCGCTTTAGTGTCAGTCACTGGCCTGTGTGACCAGATGCGGTGACGTTACAGCAGTTTTGACCCGAGATCCCTGGTGATTTGGGGTGACCATGGGCCCTGTGCCACGTGGGATCACATGTGTAAAGCATTCACACCACAGCCATGGGTAGATCGTCTGCCCTGACCGTGCCCAGCAAGGGGGGCACCAGCCTGATATTTGTGCTGCATCAGCGACACACTCTGCCTTCCCTGCATGAGCCTGTGGGCCCAGCCACGCTGAGGGCTGCTCTGTGGCCCCTGAAGCAACCCCACTGAGGAGGAGGGCACACAGCAGCGCGCAAGGCTGGTGCGCAGCCAAGGCAGGCCCGGGGCCAGCTCTGACCCTGCAGCCGGCCGCCCCGCCACTGTGCTCTCTTGCTCTGTTTGCACGAGGACACGTGGCTGACCCACCTGTGTTCTCCCCTCTCTTAAGTAAAGGTTAGTCCTCAGTCTACTGGAAAGTTCCAAGCAGCAGGATCTGACCACATTAACTGCTTTTCTAAGTGACTTTGAACAAGTAACACTAAAGAGAAAAGGAGCATTTTCTTTCCAGAAAAATTTCTCTGGTACAAAACAAAAAGACTGCTTCAACCTAAAATTCTCCCTGTAGCGTCAGGGATTGAGAATCTTGAAGCCACGCCGTCTCAGGGTGCAGCTGGGGGCGCCTGACCTGAGGGGGCCCTTGCTCTCTCACTGCCTGGCTCCCTTCTGAGGGCTCTGAGCACAGGGCTGGGCAGACAGGGAGCCAGCAACCCTGAGTGCAGTGAGTGACTGTCTCCTTGATTCCAGGGTTCCTGACCATCAGGATATAGCTTTTGGGGCCTTGCAGCAGGGAACCAACTGCCTGGACACTTTGGGCCACTTCGCTGATGGTGTTGTTGGAGTTTATGAGTGTCACAATGCTGGGGGCAACCAGGTACGTGCATGGGGCGCCGGGGAAGGTGAGGGGCCTGAGGCCACACTTCCTTTCACCACCCTCCTCCTGAGATGGCCACCCGCTCACAGCTGGCCTCAGGGCCAGAGGGGATGTCCTCCTGGAGCTGTGGTCAGCCTTGGGCGGGCTCTGGTGCGCAGGGCGGGCGACCTGGGTCTCCCCTCCCCCCATCCTCCTCTCTGCACTGACACCCTGGGCCGTGTGCTCATCCCAGGGCAGCTGTCTGCATCTGTGCCTGCCCAGGTCTGTGTGTGCAGGTGCTTACCCACAGCTGCTAGGGCTGCCCATTAGATGATAACAGCTTATATGTGAACACTCACAGCTCTGTCCTCGTGGGAAAGGAGGAAGGTGAGTGAGGACTTGACAGGCCCAGCTGTGGCCTATCTCCCAGAGGACAGTGTTCTGGAAAGTGGTTTTCCTGTGAGTTGATAGCAGGCATGTGGTAGAATGAGGGCTTTGGACACAAAAAATGGCTGGGCAGTGCTGGGTGCTGCCATCTACTCTTACGGGGCCTGCCATTGGAAAAAAAAGTCACTTGAGCTCAGTGTATCCCAGTCTTCTTTAAATGGAACTATTTTCAAAAGAGGGTGCCTGCCTTTGTGTGAAGTTGGCTGGGCTCCATCCTCTTGGGAAATGTCTAGACAGATGGCAGCCTCTGGTGCCTGGCCTCCTGTCTTCTCCGGGTGGTGTCGTCTCTGTGGTTGTCCAGACGTGTGACAGGCAGGACGTGGGGAGCAAACAGCCCCCAGCCGGCTCCAGCTCATATCCCAAGGCGGGCTACCTCCCTGGCTCTCAGCAGAAGAGCCCAGAAACTTTGGGGAAGCATGGATCCCGGGTCCCACGCACAGAAAGCCTGATTTCAGGAATCTGGAATTAGAGCATCAGGGTGTTTGGAAGCCCTCCAGGCTGGGTGACCCTCCGTGAGTGCTGGGCAGGGAGGGTTTCCCAGCAGGAAGGATGCAAAGGGGCAGGTAACAGCAAGGCGGTACAACACTTCCACCCCCAGTCAGGGAGCACCGTCCTCCGTGGACCAACCTGGACGCAGTGAGCCCCTTTCCAGATCAGAGCACCCTGTAGTCCTCTGTGTGCTGAAGAGAAGGTTCTAGATCTGCACCACTCAGCACAGCAGCCACTGGCCACATGTGGATGCCCAGCACTGGAAACTGGTGAGGCTAACGGTGTGAAGTTCTCACTGTATTTCACTGCAACTCACGTAGCCACGCGCGAACTAAATAGCACGTCCTTATGGAAAACTGGACGCGGCTCTGAGAGGGTAAGATGTGTCATCTGGTTTCTGACTGGGCCTCAGCAGACACACAGGAAATGGGAAAATTTAAGAGTGGCAGCTTGAAAAAGTACTTCTTAAATATTCATGAACTTTATTTGCAAATTTAGATCACTAACATGCAACAGAAAAAGGAAATGGCAGCAATCTCTGCTGCTTGCGTAGCTGAATTAGTTTTTCTGGGATTCAGTGTAAAGTCTGTTTTAAAATAATGAAGTATACGGTGGCAGGAAGATTGTAGAAACATTCAGATGTGAGCTTTCCGTGGAGATCAGCAAAGCCCCCAGCAGCTTCCAGGAACAGTTGAAAACCCCTCCCCATACAGAGGGCTGCCCCATCACTCCTCTTACTAAACGGAGAGGCCGAGCTCCTGTTGTACAAGGACACCTAGAGGAACGGAAGGTGCAGGCTCTGCCCCCTCCTGGCACCTCCGTGGCACTGGGTGCTGCTTTGAGGCCCCCTACTCCCCCCGTCCCTGGGAAGGACAGCCTCCTGGAAGACTGGAACCACCCTCACGGCCCAGCACGTGGCCCTTCTGAGAACGCGCTGCATACTCAGAACCAAGAGCCCCGGGGACGGGTGGGCACGGGGCTCTGGGCTTCCATGGAAGACAGGCCACGCAGGTTCTCCTCCTCTAGGACTTTTCAGAGCCTCTCATAGGCTACTGGTAAACTTGCAACAGTGACAAATGGTCCAAATTCAGTGTTTTCCCAAATTTACTTGACCTGGAAGCAACTTTTCATAGAATTCCTACTGGAGTTCGCTTTGAGAAACACTAATCAGAAGGTGAGAAAGTTGAAGCTGAGGGATTCGAGGGAGCTGCCTAGTCTGAACCCCTGTCGGGACAAATAAGCCCCCCCATGGCCCAGGAGCTCTCCCTCCCTTTCCTGGATGTGGCCCAAGCCTCTGCCCCACAGCCACCCCCTGAGCTGGACTCATATCTCACTGCTGAGTGGGTTGGGGGTGCATGTGTGGCCCCCAGATGTTAACACTGTCCTGATAACAGACCATCTGCTCCAAGGTGATTTAGGTGAGGAGCAATGAGGCTTCTTTAAAAGATTCTACATCCTTCCCTTAGCTCTGTCCCCTGAGAGCAGAGAACAGGAAAACAATCTCTGCACAATGCTTAATTGTGCCTCATGTTACACAACACAAGCACTAGGGTGATACGTACTCTCCCCACAAGGGACAGAACCTCTGGGGAGCAAGACCTGGCCTGTGTGTTCCCTGCCATGGGTCCAGACCTCAGAGAATGCCTTTAAATGTGTGGGCACTCAGTGGACAGTCACTGGGTGGATGAGTAGACAGATAAATAGACAGACTGACCTATAGCAGCTTTCCTTGGGGTACAGAAGAAGCAGAGAGGGCACCTCCTGAGGGATTCTGACTTAGAAGAGGCTCCAGGTCCTGGGGCCTCATGTGGGTTTTATCCTTTTGCAAGCATCAAGTCCTAGAGTGAAGGTCAGAAGCCGTGTCCTCCTGCCTCCACTGTGGCCCTGCCCAGAGTAGACTTCCTACCTCCTCTCCTGCCTGGTCATACTCACCCATCGCGTCCCCTTCTCAGCCTCCTCCCCTTTCTCATGCTCTTGTTTAGTGTTCGGAATAAAGGGTTCTGCTCTCAGCTTTTAAGGGGTGTGTGTGTGTGCGTGTGCGTGTGCTCACATGTATGTCTGTTCTTTAAGATCATAGGCAAGTTATTTCAGCACTTTCTGGCTCAGTTTTCTCATCTGTAAAATGGAGTTAATAATAGCCTCTCATGGGACTACTGTATAAAGGGCTTAGAACAGTGCCAGGCACATTCTGGGCACCCAGGGCTGGCTGTGCCATGTGAGGGCAAAGACCTGGATCCATTCGTAGGGAGCTCACAGGGCTTCACACGCATCAGTAGCCTGGCTTAGTGGTTGGTAGTGAGGCTAAATGTGCTGTGTTTGGTTTATAATTTCACACAGGACAGCCACAGTCATAAATGCTATTTCCAAACTGTACCTGTGTCAGGCCAGACTCATTCCAAGGACACGTTGGCCCTAACTGGCCACCCGTGGGTGACAAGCTGGGGCTGCAGTGTTCACAGCTCACAGTTAATGATGGAAGATGGAGTGTGGAGCACTTGCCTGTGTTTGGGCTGAAGTACTTACTGGCGTTGGCCTCGTGCTCAGAGGTGAAGCTCCTGACACTCCTGCTGGAGACTTGCTCTTGGGCACAAAGTCCCTTGCTGGCCCTGAGCTAGCTGGGGCTCCTGAAGCCTGTTCCCTGCATGCCTCCCTTCTTGGGCCCTTCCTCGCTGCATCCTCACCCCGCAGCCCCGTGAGCCGAGCCCTGACCTCGGGTTTGTGTTGCAGGAATGGGCCCTTACCAAGGAAAAGTCGGTGAAGCACATGGACCTGTGCCTGACCGTGGTGGACCGGGCGCCTGGCTCCCTCATAAAGCTGCAGGGCTGCCGTGAGAACGACAGCAGGCAGGTAGGCGCCAGTAGGGCCGAGCCCGAGCCAGCTCCCCGCTGCCCCAGGGCTGGGGTCCCAGGGGCTGGGCGTTCACGGGGGCACCTGTGACTTGTGCCGTCTTGTGTCCCCACGTGGAGCCCCTGACAAGCTGTGAACACCCAGCAAATCCTGCACTGGGGTCACTGTGAGGAGCACGGGATGGGTGCCACACAGGCCAGTCCAAACTTCTGCCAGAGTTCACCATCCTAGGTATTTATCCTGTCACCTCTGGATTCATCTCTTTATGTTGAGCCTCCCCTTTAATAGGCTGCAGAGGCAGGGCTGTGCTTTGCAGCTACGTGTTCAGCTCCTGTGCAGGTCAACGAGGGCTGGGCACTGGGGTGGGAGTGCCAGCACCAGAGGTGGTTCCCGCTCCCCCTGGGGGCCAGATGAGCCAGGCTGGGCCCTCCCTGAGACAGGCCTCTTGCGCCGGGGAAGACTGTGCCTGGCGGTGCCTGGGAGCGCCTGACGCATGGGCTGCTGGTGGCTGGGGTGCGTGGATTGCAGCTCCCTGCCGCCAACCCTGCCTGGAGGCACGGACCCCTGGCCCCAGAGCCGGGAGTGACCTGGCAGAGTCCCGGGCGCTGGCTTCTCTGCAGCACCCGAGTAGCCCAGGGCAGCCCGCCAGGAACCAGGCTGGCCGAACCAATGGAGTTCAGTTTTGCTTTAAAGATGAGAGTTCGTGACTTTACTCATGAGAAGTTAGTGAGACAGTGACCTACGAACCAGCCTAGAAAAGATAGTGGAGTTCATGATAACGTCAGCTCAGAGGAGGTGTTTCACTTCCTTGCTGATGAACCCCAACCCTGAAAGGAAAGACCTGACCTGCATTTTATAAAACAGTATCTATGAAGAGCCCTTTATTTCTGAAGCCAGAGGCCTAATGTGGCTTATATCCTCCCCACATCCCTGGACATTGTGTTTTTGGCTGCACCAGTTATCATTGTGTTTGGAACTAGGGCTGACTATCATCCTCGTGACAGGTGGCAGCTCTTCTAAGCCAGTATAACTGTTCTGTCTTCAGTTTTTTTAGCTTTTGAACTTAAGTACTTTTGAAGACTCCTATTTTAAGAATTGCGAAAATTTTGCTACCAAAAGTCTTCACTATGGTATGTTCTTAAATTACTGTTAATTTCTGAGTTTGGGGGTTTTGTGGATTTTTTTTTCCCTTTCCTTTTCCTTTCTTTCTTCCTTTCTTGTCATTTACTGTATGTGCTGCGCATCCATATTATGTATCAGGACATTGGTTATTTTTATGCCTTCTTGGTTATAGCTGTTATCAGAGTGCCAAGACTATCACTACTGTTTGCTCACCTGCAAATCAACTACTTCTAATTTCCAGTTAAGGCAGTTGTTTCTAGTTTTGGCTATTTTCTTTCTACCTATTACAGTCTTTGGAATAAAAATTGAATTTAAACACACACACACCTCCTTTGGAGACATTATCATGAACCTTGTGTCTTTTCTTCTTTTTTTTTTGGCTGTCTTTTCTAGGCTGGTTTGTGGGTCAGTATTTCATTAACTACTCATGAGTAAAGTCATAAACTCATTTTTAAAGCAAAGCTGAACTTCCACTGGTTCAGCCGGCCTCATTGCTGGTGGGGTGCACTGGCTGGGCTGCATGCGGGATCTTAGTTCCCGACCAGGGATGGACTTGTGCCCCCCTGCCGCGGAAGCACAGAGTCCTAACCACGGGACCACCAGGGAAGGCCCCCACCACGGGACATTTTGAAGAGAAATTCCACGTTTTTGTTTATTCATTAAATATTTTTCCTTTTAAGTTTATAAATTGTAAATGATTAAGGTGCAAGTAGATATGTTACACACACACACTCAAGTTATCTTTTTCAAACCGTTCAGAATGCACATTTACGTTTTTTAGCTGGTGTTTTCTGATCTGTGCCCTGGTGCTGCCTTGGGGGCAAAGCCTTTTTTGAGCCCAGGGGAAGTGGCTAGTGCAGCCCCTAAATGACTTTCCCCGGGCACCTGGGCTTACTCTCTTCTGTCCCTCCTCACAAGACAGGCAGGTCTAGGGAAACTGAGGCCTGGGGCCTGCTGGAGCCAGGACCCCACACGCATTTCCTACCCACCACTCACTTATAGAAGGGTGCCCGGGACAGCGCAGCCCAGACCAGGCCCCTTGCTTGGATCCCAGGTGTCCGGAAACACTTGCAAAGTCTCTCCTTTGTCCCCCACCTGGTTCTGGGTGCCCCCTGCCCTGCTCTGCCAAACCCCATCTGGTCCTTAAATGCCTATCTGTTTTGATGTCTGTGGCACCCAAGTGAGAAGGAGGGACTGTTAAACAAAGGAGTCCCTGTTCCTGCCCCGACCTCCTGGGACCTACCAGTCGACATTGGAAAACATGAGTCAGACCAGGTGTGCTGCCTGGGTGTCAGGGCAGGGGCGTCTGTGCATAGAGGAGGGATAACGTGATGACCTTATCTGAACTCCAAGCCTTGGTTACAGACATACAGATGCTCCATCTCTGGAGGAGTCTCCTACAGTGAGAGCTTACCTGTTAGAGAAGGTGTGGCCCTTCAGTGGACCCTCAGCATTTGAGAAGTCTGCCTGCCCCACCACAGCCCTCTGGGTCCAGGGCTTGAGGCCACCTTCTGCTGATGGAGCTGGGGTTTCAGCATTTTTTAAGCCCTCCATCTGGCTGACGCTGAGACACAGGCAGAGCTCACTGAGAGAACAGTCACGGTCCATCCATCCCACATTCTTTGTCACACGGGTCCTGGCCACTCAGAGTGACACACGGATGTTGGCAGTACAGACACATTTCACGTGACAGCAGGAAAAGAGCAGGAGGAGTGACAGCGAAGGGGAGAGGAGTGAAGGGGGAGGCGATGGGAGATTGTGATGCATCTCACTGTTGGCAAAGCTCCCAGCCAGCAGGCTGGATCAAGAGGCTTCCCAGGTCCCCACCGGCGTATCCGTGCAGGGCCCTGTGTAGCCAGTCCCAGTGGAGAGCTCCTCCCCACCGCGCTTTGCCTCTTTCCCACCTTAGTCACTTGCCCTTTGAGAGGAGGCTCCTCAGAGAGTTCTGTTTCGAAGCTGCACTGTCTTGCCAGTTGAAACATTTGGCTTCCAGGCACATCTGTGTATTTGTGTTATGACTGCATTTGCAGAGTCAAAGGAGAAAGGAAAGCAGGAGGAAGAAAATTGAATTCCATGGTGTCCAAAGGATCTGCAAAACTACCGACAGAAAGGAGCCTCAGTGCACACAGTGTAGAGAATTAATTAGAATCACAGCCTGCATTAATGAAGGGAGAGCTTTTGAAAGAAAAAAGCATGTTACTTTTTTTAAGAACAAACATTAGAGATTTTTACATAGGGATGAACAACAGGGTGAGAGGCCCTCAGGTTTCCCGCAGCTGGGCTGTGGGCTTGTTTTCTGGTTTACCTGGTGGGCTGGTCTGGGTTCAGTGGGGCACAGGTGTGTACACACAGGAGTGTGGTGCTACACCCTGGACAGCACATGTGGAGCTTGGCAGGCCGTACCTGGGGACTCAGGGTGGCTGAGATGGGCTTCTCACGCCCACCAAGGTGGAAAGGGTGAGAACACAGATGGTGGAGAAGTGGGCTCCCCAGCACAGCGTTCCGTCCATACCGGCATCCACTTCCCTCTCATTTGGCCGCTCCCCATCCCTCTGGTACAGCACAAGGCCCTGAGTGTAAGTGGGCCCTCGGAGGTGACTGACGCCGGGCTGGGCAGAGCTGCCTTCAACAGCCGGGGCAGCCTGGGCCCTCCTGGAGTCAGCCGGGTTCCTGTGGCTCCTTCCTCAGGGGAAATACCCTCAGATGAGGCCCTTCTTGTGAATGAGCACAAAGTCCCTCCCGGAAATCCTCCTGTGTGTCAGGTCCTTGTTAAGACTGAGGAGGAACAAGGACCTGAGCCCAGGGTTTGGATGAGGAGATGCCAGAAGAGGGGGAAGGATGGGGCAGGAAAGTGGTCTCCAGAGAAGAGGTTGAGCTGCAAACCCAGTAGAGCGCGCTGGTCTCTTCTTGGCCCTCAGAGACATCTGTTCTGTCCCAGGGCTGCTGTACCCGCCCGTCCCTTGTAGTCAGGGACCTTGTCTTGAGCGGGGCCAGCAGACCCGGAGAGCAGACCCCCTGCGTCCTCCCCTGTCGGCACCCTTGTTGTAAGGTGTCCTCCTGTCTTTTGCAGAAATGGGAGCAGATCGAGGGCAATTCTAAGCTGCGGCATGTGGGCAGCAACCTGTGCCTGGACAGCCGCGCAGCCAAGACGGGCGGCCTGAGCGTGGAGGTGTGCGGCCCGGCGCTGTCGCAGCAGTGGAAGTTCTCGCTCAACCTGCAGCCGTAGTGGAGCCTCCCACGTCTGCCCGCGCCTGGCCACCCAGCGACGAGCACGTCATCAAGTCTGTTTCTTAAACTTTCCGAGAAACTATATACCTCAGTATTCCATCATGGTCTGCAGGTCGGGAGACCTCAGCGCAGTGCGGGCGGCACCAGAGCCGCGAGGAGATGGAGCTGCCGCGCCCTCCTCGCCCTGCGCCCCGGCCGCCCAGCGCCCCTGCGGAGCACCGCGCCCCGGAGGGTGGACCGGGAGAGAAGGGGCGCCCTGCGCGCAGGGAGGGCCCCTCTCCAGCCTCCACCCAGATCCAGACACCTGTGCGGGGTCCACCCCGGTCGCGGCCACGGTGTTTCCCCGGGCCTGCCTCCCAACTGTCTTACCAGCGCAGACCCCTTCCATGTGGTGTACCTGCTCTCTTTGGATATGAACTTTTCTACGGTGGGACACTAAACCCAGATATAGATGAGGAGAGAATGTACGGTCAGTTCCTGTGGTTTCCGTAAGTCATCCTCATCTTGTAATTTCTCCACAAAGCTCATCATAGCCGTGAGGAGGAGGGGCCGGCGGGAGGAGGGGGCTTCCATAGCCCCCGGAGCCTTAGAGGTGAGGTGGTGCCACTGTGCCCGCTGCGCGGTGCCCCCCTCCACCCCCGCGGAGGCTAGCGCTGCTCGGAGGCCCCGACCCCAGCATCTCGGTTTGGCTTCAGCTGGGAGTCACGCTGTGTGTTGAAATCCACTTTTTGTGCCCTTGGTGTCTGTAAACCCTGGATGGGTTACTTGTTTTGACAGATATTGCTTTGGGTCTGTGTAAATTAAATTTCTGTTTTCTAAGGATAAAGTTGAGTAAAAAACAATCTCCCAGCTCCCAGTGATGGTTGGAAGCTGTCACAGGCAGCATGGGGCGCCGTGTGAGGGCCCGGGCGAGCTGGGCCCTGTCCCGCCTGCCTCAGGGGCTTTGGGTCAAGAATTAGGGGAAGTGAACACCTGCTCGCTGACACTGAGGATTCAGGGTACGAACAGGAGCTTTGTGGCTTAGGAAGGAGGCTTGTGTCAGCATAAAACACGAGCCAGTTGTAAACTGAAAGTCAAGCAGGAAGAGGCCTGAGCACCTCCCTGACCCCTGGCCTGGCCCGCAGAGCCCTCCTGGCCTCTGAGGGGCTCACATGCAGTGGTGGCCCAGCTGCAGCGCCCACAGGAGGGTGCCCCAGTCACTCCCAGGATTACTGCCCTCCTGTCTTCCTGCGCCCCCTGGCCCAACGCTTCAGGTGCCAGACCTGGTGAGGAGTCACATGGGCACATGTCCTGGCCCCTCTGGAGGGCCTGGGTGGTCACAGGGAAGTGGCCCCAAAGGGTTCTGCCAGGTAGACAGTCTGCCAAGTGCAGCTCTTCCCTGCCTGTTTCTTCTAGGAAAGGGGATGCTGGTCTTGCTTCCTCCACTGCAAAAGCCCCACGTGGCTTTGCTTCATGACAGTGTGCTCAGGCCTGGAGGCCTGGCTGGGTGACTTTGTCCTGTGCGTTTTTGCCCTCTGCCAACCAACCAGGTGTATTTTCAGCAGACAGGGAGGCCCTGGTTGGATTAACTCTGCACACCTCTATCTTCAGAGGCTGATCTTGACCACCAGTAAGCTCTTGGGATGAGTCCTGGATACCTGTACAAGGCTGCTGAATGCAGGTGGGCCAGGAAGCAGTCATCCAGCCCTTGGGATCCCTGGTCAGGCTACTACTACTGTTAGGAAAAAAAAATCCCATGGGTGGAAATTAAATTTGGCTTTCAAGTGAAGCAAACTGTCATCAGATTCTTGACAAATCTTTCGCCCACGCACCTCCACCCCACCCAGAAGTCTTACCAACCTTGGTAACATCAAGATGGGTCCCCCTGGGCCCTGGGGGGCAACTGCCCATCCCTGAGCTGGTGGGGGTGGTAGCCTGGATGGTGTGGGCGTTGCGAGCAGAGGTGGGCTGGGAGGGCTCTCTAAGGTGAGCTATGTTTACATGACACAGTGTGCCAAGGGGACTTACTGTGGCTGCATTGCTCTTCAGTCATTGGGACTGCCCCACCCTCCCACTCCTGTTTTTACAAGTCAACTTTCTTTCCTAGGAGCCCTTTGAGCAAAGCGTGGCAAAATTAGTTGTCTTCTCTGTGCTGGTCTTTGTTATGTCTTCATAAAAGCTAAAATGATGGTATCTGTGAGTATGTTTTGCAGATTCAAAATATAGTTTGGTAATTTTTTTTCCAGTTGATTTTTAAACAGAACTGCTGTACAGAGCTTGTACTTTGTCCATTTTATAGATGGAAACCATCCTTGAAAATTGTTTAACTTAAATAAAGAGAAGATACTTTATAGATACGTGGTCTCTATCGGATGGATGTGACTGATGTTTGGGGACTGTGACTATGGTCTGCCTTGGGGGGTGGGGGCTGCTCAGTCACCACTCTTATCACACTCTTACAATGCGCTCGCCTTTTACTGCCGCACCTTTTGGCATTTACTCTTATTTGTAATAATAGCCAGTACCATTTGTGTGCCCGGCCCCATGTGGAGCGCTTCAATACGTCCTCATTGTCTCTTCAGTCACCTGGGGGGAGAGCATTATGGGCTGCATTTTACAGTTGGTTTGGGAAGCTGATTCTTGAAGCTGTTAGCCTGCTCAAGGTCACAGGCTAATCTGCTCAAGGTCATACCACTAAGTACTCACCGGTCAGCCTCAGGCACTGAGACCCAGCGCCTGCCCTCTACATGAGGCAGGGGAATGGTAAGGGGCTGCTGTCATCACAGCTTTAAGAGTATTTTAAATCCCTATACTATTCACCAGTTATCTGGGCTCTCCACTTCCATCCCAGGCTGGATGAGTTCTTCCCCCTCATCCTCAGCCTTTGAACAAAAGCCAGAAAAAGAGAAAGCAGGGTGTCCAGCAGGCTCCAGGTAGGGTATTTAGAGACCAGATTGGGTAGGTCTGGTCAGTGGTGGAGGCCGTTTCTGCGGAGAGGGGAGCTGTATGAGCCACGGGCTGGAGCAGGGAGGATCAGATTTGCAAAAACAGAGTAAAATACTTACGCCAACTCAGCAATTAGATTCTGTAATGTATTTCACATTCTGAAAAACGTTCAGCCAGAAAAATAAAATGTTCACATGCCCTCTTCTGTCCATGGACTCTCCTAAAAGAAGAAAATTCTCTTCATAGATGTTCTTATATATTCCTGAGCAACTTACTGATGATACAATATATATGTATTTGATTTATGTATTATGTGTACCTGGATATGATAAACATCCTATTTACAAATGTCATTGCATCTGTGGGGTCCCAAAGAAGCAGTCAGAAATATTTGCCCAGCAGCTCCTGCCTGAGCGCCTGTGGGCCCAGCCTGGATGCTGGGCGGAGGCTGCGGAAAAGACCATCACTGGTCCCCGCCCCAGGTTACATCCAGGGCAGTCTGATTTTGGACCACAGACAACAGTTAGGGAAATAGATTCAGTCTTAGGCGGCCCTGGCCTCCTGAAGGTAATGAAGAGAATCTTTGGGGTGGTTAGGGGTAGGGTCCTCCATCGGGGGCCAAGACATGGGGACTCAAAGTGGTGCAGGGTTGCTGAAGAACTTCCAGAAATTAACTGTCCACGGTGCTCTTGAATTGTACAGAATTCTCTACTGAAGCACCTTCCATTAAGAATGTCAGAAATTCCAACTAAATGCAATATAAATTAAGAAACATTTATTATCTCGTAAAACAGGAAGGCCCAGGGTGACAGAGTTCCAACTTGATCCTGGGACTTGACTTCATTGTGAACAAACTGGTTTCTGCCTGACCAACCCCTGCCTGCTCCCACCTAGATGCAGAAAGACAGTGAAAAGGAAGAGTTTCCTGCTGCCCCCGTGCATCTTTCTCCTTCTTTCCTCCTCCTCCTAGGGCAGACACACGTTTCCCAGTGACCGCCCCACTCCCTGCACAGACCTCTCAGGCCCCGTTGCCCAGAACTGGGTGCTCAGGTGCCTGGGCCATGGGCAGCGGTCACCTCCCAGCACCACCATCCTCACTCCTGGGCGCATCTGCTGGCCAGGACAGGGAGGGGCAGTTGCTCAGGCAAGCACTGTGCCCACCACACTTGTCACTCCTAAAAGAATTCTGGAAGCAGCTGGATGGGCAGGGTGGCCACATGGTCACAGGTTCCTGCATCCTTCATGAGAGGAGGCTTCACCCTGGTCCTCCGGTGTCTGCTGGCAATGTGGGGCCCCTTTGTTTTCAAGTGAGTGAGACTCATACCTTGAGATCACCAAGACAACTAATGATACTAAGGTGATTATCAAAATATTTTTATAGTACGTGTTTCTTAATGTGTTAAATAGTACACCCTCATGTCTGATAATTGCTGTAAATTCAAAGTAGTGATGAGCATAAACAGTAGTGTGAAAAATCTACAATTAATATGACGTGAAGATACATGATTTGTGTGTGTATGTGTGACGAGGTGCCCAGTTAATTGGCTTCATTCAGTTAGGAGTAAGTATAGCCGTCATTTTTTTCCCATCGAAGTCCCTGGGCCTCCTAAATGCTAAGCATCTCAGAGTAGATGCCACCTGTGACCCACAGCTGTGCTCTGGGACCAGCTCTGTGCCTCAGCAGCCATGTCTTCTCACTGTAGGACAGTTGGAGGTGGGGCAGCAGGAAGCAGAGCCCCGCAGGACCCCCAGCAACCTTGACCCTGATCTTGGCCCCAGCCTTGATTCTGAGGGCCAAGTGGGACAAGCCTCTTGCCCAGTTTACCCACATTGAGACGGTCCTCTTTCTGATCCAGCAGGAGGGCAAGGAGCCCCGGGCAGAGTGAGGCAGGGAGAGGCAGGCGGGCTGGGAATCACTCCCAGAAAACGAGGGAGGCCTGGGGCGCATAGCAAGTTCAGATGGGCCCTCACCGCAGGCTCCTGCCTCCCAGCCCTGTCTCACCTTAGGAAAGTCAGGTCTGAGAGACAGGGCAATCTGCTCGCCTCCCGAGGTCATGGTCATGATGAGAGGTGAGATGTGACAACATCCCTGGCCGGGCGTCCTCATGCAGGCAGTGGCACTTGTGAGCATGCAGGGAGGGACCTGGAACAGGGCCTGGGGAAAGGCTTGTTACAGGTGCTGAGTTTTCAGTGAGCAGGTTCACAACACATGATGCTAAAGCTTGATGCTGAGAAAAAAAACCCACTTTTTACTTTTTTTTTCTGATTGAAGTTCAGAGGGTGAAAGGGGGGCTTCAGTCCCTGAGTCTCCCAGGAGCTCAGTCACCAATCTGTGGCCCCCCAGCACCTCCCTCTCCCCAGGCTTTCCCCCTACCTCAGAGGAAGGAGGGGAGGAGGCTGGCAGGGCTTCCCAACCCAGGTTCAATCCCTGGGTCGGGGAAATGGCAACCCACTCCAGTATTCTTGCTGGAAAATCCCATGGACAGAGGAGCCTGGTGGGCTATAGTCCATGGGGTCGCAAAGAATTGGACATGACTGAAGCTACTAATACTTCCACTTTTCACTTTTCTTCCGAGGAGCAAGTAAGTATCTTTTAATTTCATGGCTGCAGTTGCCATCCACAGTGATTTTGGAATCCAAGAAAATCTTTCACTGTTTCCATTTTTTCCCCATCTGTTTGCCATGATGGGGACTGGATGCCATGATCTTAGTTTTTTGAATGTTGAGTTTTAAGCCAGCTTTTCCACTCTCTTCTTTCACTCTCATCAAGAAGCTGTTTAGTTCCTCTTCACTTTCTGCCATTAAAGAGGTATCATCTGCATATCTGACGTTGTTGATATTTCTCCTGACCATCTTGATTCCAGTTTGTGATTCACCCAGCCCAGCATTTCACATGATGTACTCTGCATATAAGTTAAATAAGCAACTTTGATGAACTCCCCTCTCAATTTTGAATCAGTTCATTGATTCATGTCCAGTTCTAAGTGTTGCTTCTTGACCTGCATATGGGTTTCTCAGAGACAAATAAAGTAGTCTGGTACGCCTACCTCTTTAAGAATTTTCCACAGGTCTTTGTAATCTACACAGTCAAAGGCTTTAGCATAGTCAATGAAGCAGAAGTAAGATTTCATTCTTTTTTAAGGCTGAGTAGTGTTCTGTATAGAACGCCACATTTTCTTTGTCCATTCTTATGTTGATGAACACAGGTTGGTTCCATATCTTGGTGTGTGTGTGCTCATTTGCTAAGTTGTGTCCAGTTTTTGTGACCACATGGACTTTAGTCCACCAGGCTCCTCTGTCCACGGGATTTTCTAGGCAAGAATACTCTAGTTGGTTGCCACTTCCTTCTCCAAGTTCATACCTTGGTAATTATAAATAATTCGGCTATGAACACTGGGTACTTGTATCTTTTTGAATTAGTGTTTTGTTTTTTTTTTCCAGACATATACCCAGGAGCTAGATCGCTAGATTATATGGTAGTTCTATTTTTGTTTTTGAGGAAACTCCATTCTGTTTTCCCATAGCGGTTGCATAAATTTACACTCCCACCAACAGTGTACTAACGTTCCCTTTTCTCATTTGTTTAATCGAGTTAGTTTTGTTTTGTTTTTGATACTGAGTTGTATGAGCTGTTTATATATTTTGGATATTAACTTCTTGTCGGTCATACCATTTGCAAATATTTTTTCCCATTTGGTAGGTTGTCTTTTCATTTTGTCAGTGGTCTCCTTTGCTGGACAAAAATTTTTAAGTTTAATTAGGTCACATTTGTTTATTTTTGCTTTTGTTCCCTTTGCCCAAAGAGACAGATCCTTAAAAATACTGTCGCAATTTCTGTCGAAGAGTGTTCTGCATATGTTTTCTTCTAGGAGTTTTATAGTTTCTAGTCTTACATTTAGGTCTTTAGCACATTTTCAGTTTATTTTTGTAGATGGTGTGAGAAACTTGTTCTGATTTCATTCTTTTAGATGTAGCTGTCCAGTTTTCCCAACACCATGTATTGAAGAGACTATTATTTTCTTCATTGTATATTCTTGCCTTCTTTGTCATAGATTAACTGGCCATAAGTGCATGGGTTTATTTCTGGGCTCTCTATTCTATTCCATTGATCTGTGTCTGTGTTTGTGCTGGTAGCATACTGTTTTGATTGCTGTAGTTTTGTAGTATAGTCTGAAGTCAGGGAGTGTGATAAATCCAGCTTTGTTTTTTTCCTCACATTTGCTTTGGTTATTCAGGGTTTTTAAATTTCCATATAAATTTTAGAATTATTCATTCTATTTATATGAAAAAATGTAATGGGTACTTTGATATGGATTGCATTACATCTGTGGATTGCTTTGGGTAGAATGGACATTTCAGCAATATTAATTCTTCCAATCCGAGAATACGGGATATTTTTGCCATTTCTTTGTATCATTTAATTTCATTCATCAATATTTTATACTCTTCAGAGTATAGGTCTTTCACTTCCTTGGTTAACTTTATCCCTTTGTATTCTGTTCTTTTTGCTGCAATTGTAAATGGGATTGTTTTCTTGAATTCCTTTTCTGATAGTTCATTATTAATGTATAGGAAAGCAACAGATTTCTATGTATTAATCCTTGTATACTTCAACTTTACTGCAACTTTACTGAGCTGATTTATTAGCTCAAAAAATTTTTTGGCGAAGGCTTTAGTGTTTTCTGGGCTTCCCTGGTGGCTCAGAGGTTAAAGCGTCTGCCTGGAATGCGGGAGACCCAGGTTCAATCCCTGGGTCAGGAAGATCCCCTGGAGGAGGAAATGGCACCCCACTCCAGTACTCTTGCCTGGAGAATCCCATGGAGGGAGGAGCCTGGTAGGCTGCAGTCCATGGGGTCGCACAGTCGGACACGACTGAGCGACTTCCCTTTCACTTTCACTTCACTTTTAGTGTTTTCTATATGCAGTATCATATCATCTGCAAATAGTGACAGATTTACTTCTTCCTTTCCAATTTGGATACCTTTTTTTTTCTTTCTTTTCTCATTGCTGTGTAGGACTTTTGATGCTGTGCATCAAAGCAGTGGCAAGAGTGGGCATCCTATCTTATTTCTAATTTTAGAGGCAAGGCTTTCAGCTTTTCACTGTTGAGCATAATGTTAACTGTGGGTTTGTCATAGGTGACTTTTATGATGTTGAGATACGTTCCTTCCGGGGCTTTCCTGGTGGCTCAGTGCCAAAGAATCCTCCCCGCAAGGCAGAAAATCCAGGTTCAATCCCTGGGTCGGGAAGATCCCCCAGAGAAGGGAATGGGAACCCACTCTCCAGTATTCTTGCCTGGGAAATCCCTGGACAGAGGAGTCCATGAGGTTCCGAAAGAGTCAGACACAACTTAGTGACTAAACAGCGAGATGCTCCCTCTACACCAACTATGTGAGAGTTTTTGTCTTGAATGGATGGTGAATTTTGTCAAGTGGTTTTTCTGTGTCTATTGAGACAACCATGTGGTTTTTGTCCTTGCTTCTGTCACTGTGGTGTATGTATCACAATGATTAATCTGAGGATATTGAAGCATCCTTGCATCTCTAGGATAAATTCCACTTGATCATGGTGTATGATCTCTTTTATATATTGTTGAACTTGTTAATACTTTGTTGAGGATTTTTGCATCTATATTTATCAAAGATATTAGCCTGTAATTTTCTTTCTTTGTAGTATCAAAGAGGATTGTTCTTAACCCATACAATCTAATGGAATTTGTCCTTCTAATGGAAGGTTTCAGACTTCCTTTGGACTGTTAACCCTTTCTTCTTTCCAGTTTCTCCCTTTTGGAAACGGAATGTCTATCCTATGCCTTCCCCACCACTCTTCCTTGTTATAGCAGCACTGGAAGACTAATACAGGCTTTCGCCCTCATGAATTCCCAAACCCATATGCACAGCTCAGATTGGCCTCCTGCCAGTTCCAAACCAGATGTCCTAGGGTACACATGTCTGCAGGGTCAACTCTAAGCACTGGACAACTTCTTTAAAGTTATAAACCATGATGAACCCCCAGCATCCCAGCTCTCCTTCCAACACTCTCAGTCTGCTCAGGCACTAGCTGGGGGACATGGGGAGGCTGCTTGATTGAAAGATGGGGCCTGTGGGTGGCCAGAAACTGTGCTCACTGCCTTATGAGTGATCTCCTTCAATCTTCACTTCTACCCACCCCACAGCAGATGAGCAAAGTGGAACACTGAATGTTTAAGAGTTGAGTCATGTAGCGGTCACTCAGTGGTCAGCAGAACAATCATTTGAGCCTAGTTCTCAGACTTCAAAATCCTGCCTTTTGTATAACAGGTATAATTCTCAAATCTTGCTGCATATTTCAGTTCCTTTTGGAGCTGAAAAACAAACAAACAAAAAATGCATGTCACACCAGTCCAAGACCAGTGGGGCAAGCATTGCTGTGTCTGCAGAGTTTCCTAAGGAAGGATCATCGTGGCTGGCTTGTGAACTAGACCAGCTTTTCAAACCTCAGCGCGTTGGAATCTCCTGGGCCCCCATGCCCTAAACTGCTAATTCAGTGAGAATCTGCATTTCCAACAAACTCCCCGGTGGTTCCCAGGACCACACTGTGAGGAGCACACCCCTTGGTTCAGACCATGACTAGCTTGCAGCCCTTGTCAGATGGCAGAATGCCCCACACTTCTCCATGTAAATGCTGGCTGCTGCGTCCTCTGGTGGCCTTGTGGAGCAGTTGAGGGTGGTGTTTAAATTGTGGATTCTGGAGCCAGACTGCTGTATGGCCAGCTTCATGGGCTCCAGCTTGAGCACTGATTACATGACCTTGGTGTTTCAGTCTCTCTGCTCTGTTTTCTCATCAGGAAAATGGGGAAAGGATAGGACAGTGTGATTCTACTGCTGTGCTTTTACGCCAGCCTGCTTCATAGGAAACCACTTTCCTCATTTGGGACTCAGAGGGACTTCATATCAGAGGTCTGCGTTTTGTGATTTCAATTTGGAATCCTTAGGGTCAGAGGCCTTGAGTGACAGAACTTACGCTAAAGAAGTAGGTGATAAATTGAATAAGACTTGCAAAAAGTATTCAAACATGGACAGCTAGCTTCTTTGGGGCAAAAAACGGCTTGATCCAAGCAAGGACTGAAGAATACAGTCCCAAGTGGCTCCTGGGCTCTGGCTTGAGGCAAACACTGGTTCCTGGACTGTGGGAGAAGGTCTGTATGTGACTCTAACCCTCTAACCAGCCCTGCTCTTTCTCTCCTGGATCAGGGAGTTCGGTGATAAATAAACTAACAGGCCCACTTCCACCACCTTCCTGGAAGGAGGATGGACTAGAACTGAGAGATGTGTTTAAAGAAAGCACTTGAGAGCAGATTCTTCCTTTGGTCTCTGCTGATCGCTGAATTGGGTTTTGGTATCAGCACCTTAAGGAACTGTATGGGCTTTGGGCCAGTTCTTTAGGCGAAGCAGAGGATACAACTGGAATGCTGGCTGCTCTGACAAGCCCTGCAGCTAGAACTCCCCACATGTCCCTCTGTCCCTATATAGAGGCCGTCTTTACCCCTGGGCTCCGGGCTGCAAGGAGTGTGTGGGGAAGCGGAGGGGGAGGGTTCCTGAGGCCCTGGGCTTGTTGGTCAGCCTGACCCCCACTCTGGGAAATACCCACCATGCCCTCCTCTTCCTGGGATAGCAGGGCTCCTGAGAGGGTGGTGGCTCCCTTCCAGGGAGGGCAAGGGGCAGAGAACTGCCAGTGAGAAACGCTCTTGCCTGTTAAGTATCTTTTCATAATGATAGTTATGGGGAAAGAGCTGCTCAGACCTGTAGCTTGAGTCTCACATATTTGACCTGAAATTTATAGCTGCATCTCTCTCAATAAAATTCAGGCTTTTCCTCCCTAATATGGTCTTTCACCACTGCTTCGTTTTATTTTACCTAAGTTAGCCCCAGAGACAGAGGATCCAGATGGTGAGGGCCTTCTTGACATTGAGAAGCCGGTGGTGGCAGGGAGGGTCTCCAGTCTGCCTGTGATCACACTGCGGATGAAGGCCCAGGCAGCAAGGTCTGTGTCTGCACTCCGGTGGCCAGGGTCCAAAGTCGGTTCTTACATGAGAGGTTGCCCAGTGATGGGACTGAGAGATTCCAAAAGGCCCCTTCACCTCAGACTATCACTGCCCAGCCGTCTGTCACACCACCTGCAGTATTAGCATGAAAATCCATCTCTCGATGGATATAAGAATCTTACAGAAGGGAAGACCACAGTGCTTTTTAACTTGAGCATCAACTACTCACTCACCAAGCTCCCTTGATAACCAGATGACAGCCTCATAGGCAGCCAGAGTGGGCGGATTCCTGCCGAAGAGCCAGACCTCTATTTAATCACAAGACGGGGCCGTGGGAGTCCTTAGAGACTCTGCCAATGCCCCAACGCCTGGCCCAGGGCTCTTTCTGTGTCACCCATCACTGTGGAAATGAAGAGCCCTTACCTCCGGGAGGCTAGTGAAGGCTTCTTCCTAAGACATTTGTTATTGAGGCATCTTCCTGTTAGGAAAACACACGATTTCCATTGCACATGGGCTAAGCCAGACACCATGCTTGAATCTAGATTAGGCCCTGGGCTCTGAGGACACAGACAGATGGGTTCTGAGGAGTCACCCAGAAGAGGCTAAGGGGTCACTGGGTAGCACAAAGATACCTGGAGAGAAATCGAGAGAGGAGGGAAGGTGAGCAGAGGGGATGGGGAACACTAATGTAGGGCAGAGCTCCAGTCACACCTGTGGACTCTGGACATCCAGTGTCCCCGTAGCTGAACAGAAGGAGATGGATCTGTGATTGGGAGGAGGGCCCACTGTTTTCAGGAGTGTTCACACCATGAGGCCACATCCCAACCTGCCTCTTTCCTACTCTGCAGGGACTTGTCTGGCTTCTTCAGAACATGTGACGTCTAGGTCCTTCCAAGGCACCATGAGGGGTGAGGGGGACGTTGTGGACAGGACTTCCCAAGAGGAATCTGTGGGGTTCCTCCTGGGATAGGCCCCTCTCTGGGGGCCAAGCTCAGACCTGGTGGCTCGGCAGGGCTGGGCACCCAGCTCAGCGGTCACTTCCCTATGCAAACCAATTTGCCTTACAGGTTGCTATGAACCAACAGGTGGCCGCTCGAGGAGAAGAGAGTACCTCCTCCCCACCCTGCTCCTCAGAATCCAAGGGGACCTGAGGAGGGCTGGGGTGGTTGCATTTGCTGAGGCCTTTGCACAGGATGAAAAAAAAAAAAAAAGCATGTATGGCTGTCCCCAAGCTGACCCCCAGGCCAGAAAGGAAAAAGGAAGAAGTTTAGTTCAGTGCGGCCCAGGCAACCTGTATGATGACCATCAGTCAGGATTATCTACTAGTAAGATACAATTGTTCTAAAGTATGTTCTAACACACTCTTATGAAAAATATACTTTGAACAACTGACGCCAGCATGGTACTAGCAGCAGAGTCAATAAGAACCACTACAGCCAAACCACTCTGAACATGCCCAAACTCAGCTGATCTCAGAACCTAAGCAGGGTCCAAGCCTGGTTAGTACTTGGATGGGAGACTGCCTGGGAATACTGGGTACTGTAGGCTTTTAGACTTCCCTGGTGGCTCAGACAGTAAAGAACCTGCCTACAATGCAGGAGACCTTGGTTCAGTCTCTGAGTCAGGAAGATCCCCTGGAGAAGGGAATGGCAACCCATTCCAGTATTCTTGCCTGGAGAATCCCACAGACAGAGCAGCCTGGTGGGCTAGAGTCTATGGGGTCGCAAAGAGTGGGGCACGAATGAGCGACTAACACTTTCACTTTCTTTCAAAGATAATAGATCCTAATCCCTGGTGTCTGAGCCACGGACCAGAGGATGGAACCTCCAGCCCCAGAGGACTGCTCCCACACCTTGACCTTAATGGAAGCTGCTCTGCTGAGTTTCCAAAGGACTTTGGATTGCTGGCCCCCTTTTCCACCTTTTGGAATGAGAATTTCTGTAACTATTATTCTGTGCCTGCCCCACCATTTGTATTTTGGGAATCAATTATTTATTTTCTAATTTCACAGGTCCAGAGGAGGAGAGGTATTTTCCCGCAGGATGGTTTACATCCATAGTCTTACCGATATCTCATTTAGATGTTTTAATTGAAGACTTTTGAGCTGATGAGATTTAAATAAGATTTTCAGCTTGAATTGATACTGAATGGGCTGAGACTTTGGAGGATGTTGGAACAAGGTGACTATATTTTGCAGTTGGGATGGACATGAATCTTTAGGGACCAGAGGATGGACTGTTGTAGGCTGGCTGAATAGTGGCCACCCAAAGATATTAGGTCCCAATTCCTAATTTCTGGAGCCTGTAAATGTTACCTGATAAAGAAAAGAGGTCTCGGCAGTTGTGATTAACTTAAGGATCATGATATCGGAGAGATAGCCCTAGGTTGTCCAAGAGGGCCCTAAATCCAATAACAAATGTCCTTATAAAAGAGAAGCAGGAGAGTCCCTTGTGACCTGGTAGTAAAGAATCCACCTGCCAATGCAGGGTACACGGGTGTGATCCCTGGTCTGGGTAGATCCCACATGCTGCAGAGCAACAAAGCCTGTGCATCAGTACCTGTACCCTGGAGCCCACTCACTGCAACTAGAGTGACTGCTGCTTGTGCAAGCCTGCACACAGCAATGAAGACCCAGTGCAGTCAAAATAAATTAATTAAATAGCAGTAGTTTAGTCACTAAGTCATGTCTGATCTTTGACCCCATGGACTATAGCCTGCCAGGTTCCTTTGTCCATGGGATTCTCCAGGCAAGAGTACTAGAGTGGATTGCTGTTTCCTTCTCCAGGGGATCTTTCCGACCCAAGAATTGAACCCAGGTCTCCTGCAGTGCAGGCAGATTCTTCACCAACTGAGCTATGAGGAAAGCCCATATATATATATATATATATATATAAGGCTTTGTCAATAATTGTTTTAAAACACGAGAGAGGCGGGGGAGTGTTGCCACACATGGAAGAAAAGGCAAAATGAAGGCAGAGGCAGAAACTGAGTGTTGTGACTGCCGGCCAAGGGCTGCCAGCCACCAACAGCAGTTAGAAGCGGCAAAGAACAGACTCTCCTCAGAGTCCCCGGAGGGAGTGTGGCTCTGCCAGCATCTTGACTTCAGACCTGTGGCCTCCAGAATTGTTAGTGAACACATTTCTGTCATTTTAAGCCACCCATATTTTAGTAATTTGCTACAGCAGCCCCAGGAGAAGAACACAGTACTTTCCAGAGCATTTCCCTAGACCCTCTCCTGTTCGATAATGCAGATGAAGAGCCTGGCAGGGGCTGGCACCTGGGAAACACTCAGCTAGTCATTGGGTGTCGTGACAAGACCCTTACAGTCACCCTGTGAGGTAGTTCTTCATCTTTCCATAAAAGATGAACTGAGGGGTCAAGGAGGATCCATAATTTATTTGCAAACGCAGTGAACAACAGAGCTTGGCTTCAGTTCAAAGGTCCTGGTTCAAAGGTCCTGGCTCCAAGGCCCAGTTTTTTCTTATCCCACGAGAACCACTTCATCTTGCAGGCATGTGGCCAGTCAACATAACGCCAGGCCCTGCCTCCACCTCCCTAAATGCAGGGTCAGCCCAGGGAATGGTGCAGAGTTGGAAAGCCTGGAGGGGCCCTGGGCCAGGTGGTTCGAAACCCGGAGAGAGATCCATCTCCAGGGTCTTCCAAACCGCCATCCGTGTCTCCAGCCTGGCATGTGCCTCTGTCCCAGCAGGCTGCATTTTAAGGTCAGGGCTCTCTCTATACCAGATCACAGGTCACCTGTCATGTGCCACCATCCTTTGTTTAGGTGACAGATGAACTCAGATGGGCTAAGTCCAAAGGCTTCACCTGAGACAATATCCCTGTCACAAAGCTTTACCACCTGCACAGTTCTGCTTAAACGTCACTTTGCTCACTCTCCTCCCAACCACAGGGAGAAGTTAGAGCTCGCGTTTGTGAACTGGAAGCACAGAAGGCAGTATCCATGCTGACCTCTGTGTATTTGGAGATCACAAAGCCAGATGCCCTCATGTGACCCATCCCCCGATTCCAGCTTCTTCCATTAAAACCTGCTCATTCTGTTCTTCCAAGAGGCCACAGAAATGATGTGCTGAACACCTGTCAAAGCCATATTTATTGCATGTGTGCATGCTAGGTCACTGCAGTCGTGGCTGACTCTTTGTGACCCTGTGGACTGTAGCCCAACAGGCTCCTCTGTCCATGTGATTCTCCAGGCAAGAACACTAGAGTGGGTTGTGTGCCCTCCTCCAGGGGATATTTCCAACCCAGGTCTCTGAGGTCTCCTGCACTGACAGGAGGCTCTTTACTACTAGTGCTACCTGGGAAGCCCCCCATATTTATTGCTGCTGCTGCTAAGTCACTTCAGTCGTGTCCGACTCTGTGCGACCCCATAGACAGCAGCCCACCAGGCTCCCCCGTCCCTGGGATTCTCCAGGCAAGAACACTGGAGTGGGTTGCCATTTCCTTCTCCAATGCATGAAAGTGAAAAGTGAAAGTGAACTCGCTCAGTCGTGTCCGACTCTCAGCGACCCCATGGACTGCAGCCCACCAGCCTCCTCCATCCATGGGACTTTCCAGGCGAGAGTGCTGGAGTGGGTGCCATTGCCTTCTCCTCCATATTTATTGAGAAAACCCCAATATCCCAGCTGCCCTCAAAGGCACTCTTGGGTCTCAAGTCCCCACGCTAGTAGTTTCCTGTTGTTGCTGTAACGAATTCCCTCCAGCTAGGTGGCTTAGACAATATAAACATGCTGTCTTCCTGTCCTGGTGCAGAAGTCTGGTGCAGGTCTCACTGAGTTAAAACCAAGGTGTCTGGGGGGGGGAGGGGGGGTTTCCTTTCTGGAGGCTCTGGGGGAAGATTCCATTTTCATGCCTTCCCCAGCTTCTTCCTGGAGCTTGTCCATATTCCATGGCTTTTGGTCACTTCCATCTTCAAAGCCGGCAGCGGTTCCTCTCACAGTCTTCCATAGTCGCATACTCCTCAGTGAATGCACTTGGGAAGGACTCCTGTGGTTACGCCACCCCACCCAGATGACCCAGGACAGTCTCGCCATCTCAAGGTCAGCTGACTAGCAGCCTTAACTCTGCCTGCCCCTGTAATTTCCATCTGCCATGAAAGGCGACATACACGGAAGTTCTAGGAAATCCTTGAGGGGGGAGGTCATGAGTCTCCCTGCTGCCCCTTCCACACGGACCCAGTCTAACAGGCTGTTACCAAAGTGAGGGTGCTCCCTGGGAGGGTGACCCAGCAACACCTGCTAGTCCACTGGTCCCCAGAGGGGTGCTGGCCACAGTTTGATTGTGGTCTTGAGAGGATCCATGTGGTCTTGAAAAGATCCAGCAGGAAAGGGGGCTCCTTGCTGCTAGTGAGTGAATGCAACTTTAGAAAGAGAAATGAACAGCCTCTGGGCTTGGAGAGGTTTGGATTCCATGTAAGGGAAGTTGGGGTACAGGGAGGATCCCAGGGCCCCCTGTTCAAGAGATGCCTGCAAAGGGGGCAGGCGAAGGTGTTCTCAAATTACTTGTCCTACGCAATAAAGCATCACTTCCAGCCAGTTGAGTCTGTGTTAACAGACCCCACTCCCTGGATTGGGAAGCCCTGCCGACCTCCTCCCCTCCTTCCTATGAGGTGGGGGAAAGCCTGGGGAGAGGGAGGTGCTGGGGGACCACTGGCTGGTGGCTGAGCTCCTGGGAGATTCAGGGATTGAAGCCCCCCTTCTACCCTCTGAACTTCAATCGAAAAAGAAAAAGTAAAATGCGGGTTTTTTTCTCAGCATCAGGCTTGAGCATCACATGTTGTGAAGAAATCTCGTGTGCAGGTCCCAGGGTGTCAGGAATGAGGGTGCTAGGGGCCCTGCCATGTTGGGCCTGAACCCTTCCACCCTGCCCCAGGCTGTGGGAAACCACTGTCCTGTAAGTGGAGTCTGCCTTGCTGTGTCTGACTTATGTCACTAAGCATTTCTGTTATTGTTCAGTCACTAAGTCATGTCCAACTCTTTGTGACCCCATGGACCGCAGCATGCCAGGCTTCCCTGTTCTTCACCATCTCCCAGAGTTTGTTCAAACTCATGTCCATTATGTTGGTGATGCCATTCAGCCATATCATCCTTGTCATCCCCTTCTCATCAATCTTTCCTAGCATCAGGGTCTTTTCCAATGAGTTGGCTCTTTCCATTAGGTGGCTAAAGTATTGGAGCTCCAACTTCAGCGTCAGTCCTTCCAATGAATATTCAGGTTGATTTCCTTTAGGATTGACTGGTTTGAACTCTCAAGAGTCTTCTCCAGCACCACAATTCAAAAGCATCAATTCTTTGGGGCCCAGCCTTCTTTATAGTCTAGCTGTCACATCTGTACATGACTACTGGAAAAGCCATAGCTTTGACTAGATGGACCTTTGTTAGCAAAGTAATGTCTCTGCTTTTTAATACACTGTCTAGGTTGGTCATAGCTTTTCTTCCAAGGAGCAAGCATCTTTTAATTTCATGGCTACAGCCACCATCTGCAGTGATTTTGGAGCCCAAGAAAAGAAAATCTGTCACTGCTTCCACTTTCCCCTTCTATTTGTCATGCAGTGATGGGACCAGATGTCATGATCTTAGTTTTCTGAATGTTGAGCGTTAAGCCAACTTTTTCACTCTCCTCTTTCACTTTCTTCAAGAGGCTCTTTAGTTCTTCTTCACTTTCTGCCATAAGGATGGTGTCATCTGCATATCCGAGGTGATTAATATTTCTCCCAGCAATCTTGATTCCAGCTTGTGGTTCATCCAGCCCAGCGTTTCTCATGATATACCCTGCATAGGAGTTAAATAAGCAGGGTGAGAATATACAGCCTTGTCATACTCCTTTCCCAATTTTGAACCAGTCCATCGTTCCATGTTCAGTTCTAACTGTTGCTTCTTGACCTGAATACAGATTTCTCTGCAGGCAGGTAAGGTGGTCTGATATTCCCATCTCTTTAAGAATTTTCCATAGTTTGTTGTGACCCACACATTCAAAGGGCGTTAGTATAGTCAATGAAGTAGAAGTAGATGATTTTCTGGAATTCCCTTGCTTTTTCTATGATCTAGTGGTTGTTGGCAGTTTGATCTCTGGTTCCTCTGCCTTTTCTAAACCCAGCTTGTACATCTAGAAGTTCTCAGTTCATGTACTGTTGAAGCCTAGCTTGAAGGATTTTGAGCATTCCCTTGCTAGCATGTGAGATGAGCCCAGTTGTACGGTAGTTTGAACATTCTTTGGCATTGCCCTTCTTTGGGACTGGAATAAAAACTGACCTTTTCCACTAAGCATAAGGTCCTCAAAGTTCAGCCACATTTGCACTGTTGCAGAATATCCTTCTTTTCAAACACTAACATTGCATCTTATGCTGATGAAACAAAAATTATTTTGAAAGCAGAACAAGAGAAAGTTTAAACATAAAATTCTCACTCTTCCCGACTGGGCCCTCACCCTCTTTAGCGTGTGTGGTGCATCTGCACCATTCGTTACCCACATCCTTGCAAGCCTGCTTGCCAAGAAAAAGCAATTTCCTCCTGGCACCATCGGGCTCAGTCTTCAGGAGATAACATCGATCCTGTAAGGAGTCACGATGACCTGCGCTCACCTGGTTGGACTGTGCCAACTGTTCGTATGTTACCATGACATGTGATCCTTTGTCTCAAAAATGTGTAGAGCTGTGTTTCCCTCTAACAGGGGGAACAGTCCTCAGAGCTCTCTGAAAGACTGTCTCCTGGGTTATAATCCTCATGTTGGTTTGAATAAAAATCTCCATTTCTCTCTTAGATTAACCACTGATTCATTTTTCATCAGCAATGTATAGTCCACGTTGTCTTTATCCAATCATCTGTCAGTGGACATTAGGTTGTTTCCACATCTCGGCTGTTGCAAACAGTGCTACAATCATCATGGGAGTGTTAATGTCATTTCAAGATCTTCATTTCAATTCTTTTGGATAAATACCCAGAAGTAAAATTGCTGGATCATGTGGTAGTTCTATTTTTAATTTCTCCAAAGAAGACATACAAATAGCCAACAGGTACGAGGCGACTGAACCTCAGATGGTAAAGAATCTGCTTGCAATGCAGGATACTCAGGTTGATCCCTGGGTCGGGAAGATCCCCTGGAGAAGGGAATATCAACCCACTCCAGCATTCTTGCCTGAAGAATTCCATGGACAGACCATGAGGTTGCAAAGGTTCAGACCAAATGAGCATCTTTGTTTCATTCATTCATGGGGGGAAGGGTAAGAGGAGGAAGCTAACATTGCAATCATCAGCAAAATGCTAATTAAAACCACAATGAGACCTCATACCTGTTAGAATCATTACTATCAAAAAGACAAAGACAGCAAGTGTTGTCACAGGTGTGGAGAAACTGGAGCCCTCAGGCATTTTCTGTGAGATGCCCAGTGGTGCAGCTGCAGGGGGAGGCACCCTGGAGCCTCCTGTTTTCTGCTGTGGATTCTGGTGGTAGCTGGTGAGGAGATCTCAGTCCTAATACTGAGTGAAAGCCTTTTGGAAGCAATCCCTCTTCTGAAAGCACCTGCACATCCACAGTCGGCTTTGGGCCGCCTGGGCATCCTCTATCCATCTCCATGTTTTGAGCACCTTCTCTTGTGCCCTGAGATGTGCACACAAGTGAATCTTTTAGTAGCAAGTGTTCCCTGTTACTAAAAGGAAGGGGGGTACTCCACAAGCAGGGGTGTCTGGTGAAACATACAGATTTAGAAGAAAGGAACCCCTGCAGGGCTGGCGGTGGGGCACTCTGGACTGGTTTCCTAAACCTGTTCTGCTCCTAAGACAGGGATCCCCTCATACAGGGGCTCTGCCCCTGGATGTCATCCCCGTCCCCACATCCCTTGGACCTGTAATCCCTTGGTTCCCTTCACCCCACTTGGAGCTGGACTGTCTCCACTGGGTCCTGATGTTGCTTGGAGGCGGGGTGCATGACTGGGAAAAAGAGGGAACATGGACTCCCCCATGGCTGGGATCTCATCTTTTAGGGGGTCTCACTTTTCACACTAGAAAGATCAGCCTCTTCCTGGAATACGCCCTGTATGTTCCATCCTTTACCTGGCCTTCTGCTTCCAGGGAGGTTGACGCATACCAGGCCTCAGGCCTGAGAGCAGGAGGCCTGGGACAGGGCTGACCTCCACTGTTACTGGAGCCCTCCGCCTACCGAGCCCAGGGTCATTAACGGGGGCAGTAGTCCCCACGTGTCACACCCTGATGTCTTCATGGTGATCTCTGTAAAGAAGTCAGGCAGGTCCTTTGTTCCCAGAAACCGAGGCCCACAGAGGCATTGGGCGCATTCAGGGTGGAGCCTGTGCCCAGCCTGCCGCTGCACAGCCTCAGAGCACATCCCCCTGCAGAGGCCGCCGCCATGGGTCACTCTGCGCAGGACCCCCAGGGCCCCTCGGCAGGGTCCAGGGTTCACAGTCCTCACTTCCCCAGGGCCACCCTGTGGGAGGGTCTCTGGCCTGGACAGCCAGGCCCTGCAGGATCCTGTCTTCTGTTCCTGCTCCACCATGGTCACTGCAGTAGGGAGAAGCTTCCTGAGATGCTGCAGGCTGCCCAGCCGAGGCTGCAGGGACACACAGGGGACACGCCGAGAACTCTGGGCAACCCTCTGGAAACTTCCAAAGGGTGTTGGGTCCCCTGCTGAGCCCAACAGCTCCGCGGGGTCGGGATGCTTCGCTGTCCTTGGCCTCTTGGGGCTGCGGCCAAGATGAAAGCAGGAGTCGCATTTTCACATCTGCAGCAGTCCTAGTCAGAAGTCAAGCCTTGCCTTGGTCCCTGGGGAATCCCAGAGGAGGGGAGGGTTCTGGAAGCTGAGACCACCTGCGGGACCACGGCAGCTTGTTTGCGAGGGCCCCACAGCGCGGCTTCCCTCTCCCGCCCACCTTCTGTCTCAGCCCCTCCCTTTATCCACAGCCAGGAACCACCGTCCTGCCCTCCGGGGCCTGGGAGCACTCCACCAACCACTCTGCTGGTTCTGCTCCAACACCCTCAGCTTCCCCAGAGGGCACCTTCCCTGTCCTGCTGAGTTGGCCTCCTCTCTGGGCCCCGTCCCCTCTGCCACAGCCTGTTCCGCCCAAGACCCCTGCTCTTCCCCAAGGGCCCAGGCGCAGCTGCCCCCCGTGACCTCAGCACAGTCTGGCAGAGGGTGGGGCTGGCTGGGCCCCTGGAGCTGCTGTGCCGACCCTCCCGTGGGACCTGCTCCAAACAGAAGCCCCTCAGCCTAGCCTCAGCACCCATCAAACCCGAACTGTCCTGCTGTCTGTAGAACTAAGTATCTGTACAAACAGTGTACAAGCACTTTTTGGTTTACTGGGTCCAACCCTCTCCCCCAACTTCAGGACGGCAGGAGTCTTTATCTTGTCACCTGGCCTGGGCCTGGTAAACACCTGGCACACATTTGCAGGGGAACTAGTGTGGAATTGTGTCCCGAGTTCCTTTTCCATCCCTGCCCCCAGGAAGTCATCTGTGAGTGTGACTTGCTTACTGCTCTCTCTCCTAGCGCTGTATCCGTAGACACCTTGTGTGTCTCTCGCTGCAGCATCCACTGGGCCTGGAACGCTGTGCGACCCTAACTGCATCGCGGGGGAACCAGTGCGCTGTGCAGAGACTGCGGAAGCGCACGCGGCGTCCTCTGCTGCCCTCTGCTGGTCGGACATGGAGAGGCTCGAGAGGTGGGCTGATTGGGGGAGGGCCGCGTCGTTATTTTTCATTCTAACAGTCTTGGAAACAGACAAAGCCGCCTACCCTTCCCAGCGCTTATACAGTCTACAGCAGGACAACAATTTTTCTGCGTTTTAAAATATTTCATTCTGTTATCCTCATGAATACACTTAATCTGGCTGTGAGTCTCCATTTGTGGGGTTGTTTACTCGTGGTCTGTAGACATTCTGATTTGGTGGATGGTGACTAGATAGAAAGCCACTGCTACCATCTGGCTTGAGAGAGGGCAGATCTCACCCAACCTTTTTCCAGTTCCTGGGGTGGGGAGGGAAGGGGCCCGGGTTGGTGGGGCAGCTGCTGCCCCCAGACAGGATCTGTGCGGAGGAGACCAGTGTCCAGCTGCCTGGCTTCCTCAGAAGCAGCTACTTCCTCCAGACGGACTGTCTCTCCTTGGAGCACAAACTTGAACATGGATGCATTTCACCTGCCCCGTAGTGTCAGGGTGGTTAAACAGAGGCAGAACTGTTGGACTTTTACCTGTTGACCCCAAGACTCTCCCAGTGGCAAATCCCAGAGCCTCTGGCCCAAGATGGGCCCATGTGACGCAGGCTTGTTTCAAGCAGCAAGCTGGTTCATTTTGTGTAGTATCCACAGCTGACCTCTCTCTGATCCCCCATTAACATTCCTTCAAAAACAGTCTGCCCTATTTCTGAGTGAGAAAATATGGTCGCTGTTCCTTTTTTTTTTTCCATACTATTACTCTGGTCACACGAGATCTCTGTCTGTCTCTCCCACAGCTTGACAGTCCCTGATGGGAAAGGCTGTCCTTGCTTACATCCCCAGTGTCTGATGGTTCAGAAGAGTTCATAGTTTATTTAATGAATGACTTTTAGTCCACTTTCCCTCTGCTGTCCTATCTCTCAAATCAGAGTGGCTGTTTGACTTTCCAAGTATTCCTGTGAACCTCAAAGAGAGCCATACCACCAGGGGACACGATGAAAGTTCAGGAAACATGGCATGGAAGGGGGGACCCCCTAGGATTAGTCAATTAAATTCTGATATCCATTCTCAACTATAAAGGGGTTTTTGTTTCATCTGTGTTGAAGCCAAGCCTCTTTCTGGGCTGTCTCTACCCTCGCAGTGTCTTCGATACAAATGTTCACATCTCCCACCCATTCCACTATTGAATCGCAGTGGTGTGGTGACGATAGTTGCAAGAGGGTGGGACAAGACCGGCCCCTCTGAATCTGGAGAGGACAGTCAGGGAGCGATTCCAGGGCTCACCAAAGGAATGTGGAGAGGGAGGTGGGGAGATAAAAGCAGGGGAAGAAAAAGGAGAGGAGATGCATACAGAGGCGGGAGTAAGAGGCAATGATGTAGAGAGGAAAGTTGGAAGGAAGATATAAAGTTGATGGGGGAGGAAAGTCACCAATAATATAAAATGATCATGAGAGGTCAACAAAACAATTTAGCAAAGGTAATTCCAACACTTAATGAAAGATGTGGCAAGCAAAGATATCATGGAAACTTTAAAATTGTGTTTAAAAGTTAGTTTTGGCTATGAAAGAACTTAAAACATTGCCATGATGTACTGTAAAAAGTTTTAATTCTTATTTTAGGTTATTGAGGTTAAACACATGCTCCTCAAAATCTTTTATCCTCCTCCAATGATGTATAAAAAGAACCCTGGAAAGTGGCATCCAACACCTCATAATATAAAGACTTTCTATGTTGATGAAAACAATTTCCACTCCTTGGCCTCCTAGATTACCACCCAAGCCAAAGCTTGCTCTGCTGATGCCCCACACATGCCTGCTCCACTTGTGGGCACTTTCCCCCCCATCTCTCTTTGCTCCCAGGGACCTGCCTTCTGGCAGTAAATGCTCATCCCAGTTGTATGCCTGATTCCAGAACCTTCTGAGGAAGGGGAGGACAGGCAGTGCTGACGGCAGCAGTAGACCCTGCAGGCTGCACAATTCAACCTCTGATAGTGGGGGCTCCTGTGCCCCCCATAGGCAAAAGATGGGAGGTGAGAGAAGGGAGGACCCCAGCATTCTTGGACTCCCCCAGGAACAGCAGCGGTTGGGAAGGCTCAGGTGGTAGAATGTGCTTGTGGCCCCTGGGTCCCCTTACCTGCCATCCCTCTTCACTTTCAGGAGAATCCCTGGGGTGGTTCCCCAGGCTCTGCCTAACCTCCGCTATTATTTACTTCTGGCAACAGATCCCACACGCAGTCCCTGATTTCCTTTGTCCTGTGATCCCCTCCTGCACCGGCCCTCCCCGAAAAGAAAGCAAATGCAATGTGTCTTACTATATTTCAAAGCTGCTGAGTGTAATCACTTTGTTGAAGAAATAAAAAACACATGATTAGATATCTGACTTGAATAATAATTTGGGGGGTCATACTTAATATTTTAGTACTCAGAATTAGCTCATTTCATTTGTTAAAAAAAAAGGTGTTTCAAGCATGCTTTGTGTAAAATCAAAATCTTGATTTTTAAAAATAATCAAAAGGGTCTGCTTTACTGTCAAAAGGGATGGAGAAGAAGTTGTGTGATGTCAACTGTGATGCATGCAGTTTCCAGGAAGATTAAAAAATTTCTCCTAAAGATTCTTAACTGAAAAAACACAAGATAATGCTAATGGTGGCAACAACAACAAAATGTCAAGCAGCGATCTTTCCAGATTCTTTGACACAGATGTCCCTGTCAGAAACTCTGTGGAAGTGGGCACCATCACGAGGAAGAGGAAGGGGCTGGGGGGAGGGTAAGCCCTCCTCCGGACACAGCATCTTCATTCTGGTTACAGCACCTGCCAGGGGCCAGGCCTTGGGACCAGGGCCTCAATCCCTGCCCATTTTCTGCTCTTCCTTAGTCAAGATCAGAGCTGCAGCAAGAGTGTCCTGCCCAACGCCGCCCCTGTCCATCAAGGCGGTTAGCAGTAGGCAGCGTCCCCTGCTTTGGAAGGTGTCCTGTTCCCATGCTGGGCAGCTCTTTCTGGTGCTGGAAATCCCCTCCCCTGTGGCGAGGCACCTGCGGGTGACCTGCACCGTGCCCAGCAGCGGGGAGGAGGACCAGAGACCGCTGCCAAGCCCCTGCCCCGGGCCAGCGCGGCACCCCACTCGCCACCCCGTCTCCCCAGCTGCCCCTGCTATCATTCGCTTTCGATGTGGACCCACTGTCCTTGCCTCCTGGACCCCTGACTGGTCGATGCCTCCTGCTGTAGGGAGGGGCCAGGACTGGACACGGGGCTTCACTGGTACTGGAGCTGGCAGAGCATCCATCCCACTTTCGACACTGTACTTCTATTGATAAGCAGTGATAAGTATCAATAAGGATCACGTCATACTGGGCTATTAGGTTGGAATGGATGAAAGTTACCCCAAAATACCTCAACCAAAAATCCCACAACTCCAGTTCTAAAATTTACACCTAAAAAGGTATACAACTGCTTTGAGTCTATCTTTTTAAACCTACTAAAATCACAGAAGCCCCATTCCCTCCTCTGTGTACTACTTACAGGAAGTTCCCAACTGTGAAGCTAGATGTATTTTTTTAAAACAGCTAAGTCTAGGGGGAGAGCTAATTAAAAAGCTAAAATATCATCTGTCCCATTAATTATTTTTTCCACCACTCACTGTTGCCTGAACCACAGTCCCTTCCTAGTGGAGGAAGGCGAGGAAAGAGGTGGGCACACTTCCCAGGGGAAAACAGAACCAGCTACAAGCTTCTGAGGGAGTGAAAGGCCGTGTCGCAACCTAAGGTGAGCTCGGATGAGGCGAGCAGCTTTCCCGGTGCCTCTCGAGCAGCTGAGACCACTTCCTGCTCTGTTGTTCTACGTGCTGCCATGCGCTCCAAAGACAGTTACATATAAACCAGCTGGTCCTGGTCAGAGGCAGGCCTGCTCCAGCCTCCTGAGGCTCAGATCCCGTCTTCCTGGGGGTGCGCAGGCAGGCAGCGTGAAGCGCCCCACGGTTTGAAGGGTGGGTACTGTGCCCCGGCAGCAGTTCCGACAGCACCCCCACCACACAGGGCTTGCCCCTTATGGAGACCTCCTTCGGGTGGAGCCCACACATGTGCGCCCAGCGCCCTTGAGGCACAGATCATGCCGTTTGCTAGCTGGGTGCCTGGCTCTTGGCACCATCCCTGCCGGAAGAGTGAGCCGCCAACAGTGGGGGCGGCGGTGGGAGTGACTGAGGTCCCTGGAGCCACCACGGGCGTGAAGCATCACTTTCCCCACTCAAGGAGGAGGGGCAGTGGCGGTCCTGGCTCCCAGGCAGTCCTGAGGAGTAAGCGGAGGCACCGGCAGAGCCGAGAGCCAGGCCCGGGTGTGATACTCATTACTGTGGTCACAGTTTGGCTTTGATATAGCCTTGTCTGAGGAATGTGTAAAAGAATGAACCACAGATTAAAGAGAGATCAGGCAGGGAGGTGCTCTACCCTTGCGGTCCTCCAGCTGGGAGATGCGGTGTCTCGGGTATGCTCCACTGTGACCCTTCACCCTCTGCCACAGGACACCCCACCTGACGGACACCCACGCCCTCACACCTGCACCCACTCCCATCTCCTCCTTCCCCTTAGTCCCCACAGAAGTCAGGGGCCTCTCCTCCAGCTCAGCCTTCATCTCCAAATATGGACACAAAAGGACTCGCTTCCAAGTAGCGCAGGAAAAAAGCCCTACATCTGCAGCACAGTAGCTGATGGAGAAGAGGCACAGCCAAGTGTCTCCCCTCCTCTAAGGAGCCCCAGCCCTGGCTGTGCCCGGTGCACGGCTGCTCTCCACTCCCACGGCAGCGCCTCCAGCAGTGGCCACAGCCGGGAGGGCCTGGGCGGTGGAGAAAGGGGGCGTGTTCCGGGCAGGGGGAAAGACGCAGGCCCAGCACGCGGGACACATCCTCACTTGCTGCTCACATCCTCGAGCGACGCTCCAAGTGCCCCCCTGGTACTGATACCCTCTTGTACTTCTTAATGGGAGAGAAGGACATACTCAGAAGGGAGCTTTAAAAATCCTTTTAAAAATGAGCCACACAGAGAAGCCACATGGAATAAAGGCTTAGGTACTGGAGTCGCAGCACTCTTCCTAATAAAGACAGAAGGTGTTTAGGGTGACAGTCAAGGGTGCAGAACCACAGGGCCATCCCGCAGAGCTCTCCTCCAGAGTGGGCTGCGGTGCCCCTTGGGCAGGGCTGAGGCATTTCCTGGGAACTGTGCTCTGTTTCCTGGGCTCCCTTTCCTTTGGAGCCCTTGGCTTTCTACACCCAAGACTGCGGATGAGCCTTTGCCCACTGTGGGGCTAGAATGAGACACAGACACAAGCTGGCGAGTGGGCAGCCAGCACCTGGGGAAAGGGATCATGACGCTCTGGAGACCTGCCTTCCACCCCCAGCCCCTGGTTCACAAGACAGCCGGCAGGCGCCTGGGGAGAGGTTCCAGGGGCCCCCCTTCCCCTTCCCCTCCCCCTGTGCCACCTGCTGAGAAGTCAGCTGGCTCAGCACAGGGCTGGCTGCAGCCGAGGGCTCTTTTCCAGCCAACCACTGCCCAGACCTCAGCTCACCAGCAGGTCAACCTGGGCTGGATCAGGCCTTCAGCCAAAAGCTCCCGCCTGGATCCAGGGCAAGAAAGGAATGCAGCTGAGAGAATGGTGCAGGGAGGGGGTGCACCTTGAGCATCTGCAATATTTCAGATCAGAAGAGAGGTTTGATCTCACCTGTCTATAAAGCCTCAGACAGGAGAAAATGCCCTATAAAGGCATTACATAAACTGGGCCTAAAGCCGCCAGCCCCGCTGGTGAATCCGGGGAGCAGTCTGTGCAGTGGTTTAGACCATGGTCTCAGCATCAGGCCCACCGGCTCACCTGGGCAAGCAGTAAAACGTACCCCTTGCCAATGCCTACCTGCAAGCTGGGGACGCAGGTGTCCAGGCCCACCCTGTGGGGAGCCCGGGTGGAGAACTGGGGCACAGGGAGCTCTCTGGGCCCATGGACATGGCCGTGTCTGTCTGTGCATGGCTGCCCGTGGCACAGGTCAGTGAAACCTTCCTCCCCTCTCCCATCAGCCTATCACTGAGTTGTTCTCCTCCACCTCAGGGCCTGCTGTGGGGGGCGCCTTTTCCCTTCATCACAGGCTGCAGGCGGCATCTCTCAATGGTGGCGGCACGCCTGCCTCGCCCCCTCGTCAGGGGCCCTCTCCAGGCAGGGCTCCTCAGGGTGGCGGTGGTGCGCCCCACTACAGGCTGGAGGGGGCATCTCTCAATGGTGGCGGCACGCCTGCATCGCCCCCTCGTCAGGGGCCCTCTCCAGGCAGGGCTCCTCAGGGTGGCGGTGGTGCGCCCCACTACAGGCTGGAGGGGGCATCTCTCAATGGTGGCGGCACGCCTGCCTCGCCCCCTCGTCAGGGGCCCTCTCCAGGCAGATGCTGAGACAGGGCTCCTCAGGGTGGTGGCGGCGCCCGCCATGCACCCAGGTCCTCCTCATCCATCTGCGATCTTATCTAGGCAGCAGCTGCAGAGTTAATCCGTTTTTGGTGGCCAGGTCTTGTCTAATGCAGTCAATAAACTGGATTTCTTTGCCCAGAATGGTCCAGACGCCAAGTTTCTATGTCACTTACCTGAGTTTTGAAATACTCATGTAATGTTCCAGTGACCAAAGTAAAATATTGTTCAAAATTGAGGCTTTGGGGAGGAAGCAGAGTGTGGGAAGAAAAGACAAATACAGACCCTGCTAAAGAAGCTACCAAATCCAAACAGAAAATCATCCTAATTAGAGTCTCCTAAGAATTAGCGGTGGTGGTGGTGGCTCAGTTGCTTGGTACTGTCACTGTCTGACTCTTGTGACCCCATGGACTATGGCCTGTCAGGCTCCTCTGTCCTGGGATTCCACAGGCAAGAATACTGCAGTGGGTTGCCATTGCCTCCTCCAGGGGATCTTCCCAATTCAGGGATAAAACCTGAGTCTCCTGCACTGCAGGCAGTCTCCTGCATTGCAAGTAGAGTTTTTACCTCTGAGCCACCAGGGAAGCCCAAGAATTACCTTACCTACTTCCAAAGACAGCTGAGGCCATGTGACACAGGAGAAACTGTACGGAGCCCGACAGTCTACCTTGCATTCAGCTATCAGATGTTCTCTGGAGAAGCTTAGAAGTCCTGCTGGTGCTTTCCCAACAGGGTTGGAAGCTCACTGTCCACCCTTCCTTTCTAGACCCTGCAGCAAAGACCTCCCACAGGTCTGGTTTGCCACAGAATGAAGGGGGCCACCTACCTCCCAGCCTCTGCCAGGGCCCTGCTGGCAGCCTCTCCCCTGAGAACCTCTAGCTGGGCCCCTTCCTGGTCGAGAACAATGACCAGCTTCCCGGTGAGCCTGTCCAGTGTGGACCTGCCAGCCTTCAGACCCAGGGAGGTAGGGAGTCTGGTGACTTTTGACCAGTCACCCCACACCCCATCCATGGGTGCAGTCCAGGTCCCTGCAGGCTTTCCTAGTCAGTGCCACCTGGCATTTTGTCCTCCAAGAAAGAGCAGAGAAATCCCTTTGAACCCAAGAGCTGATGCTATCACAACAGGTTCCACCAGAAACCCAGCTAACCTGTTGGTCTCTCTATCATTTATCAGAAACCAGGGGGCCACCATCTTAAAACCAGAGCACTAACAGGGCATAATTACTCTATAATTACCTGGTAATGTGAAGTCACCCTCTACTGGTCACAGCAGCACCTCTGGAGTTGAGTAAGAATGACACACGGCCTAGCAGAGAACAGACCCGGGTGGAGACAGGCATGATGCGTCTAATGGCAGAGGCATCTATCAGCACAACTAAGCAGTCACAGGACAGGGCATCACGTGCATTTCTACCCATCAACAGTCAACTGGGTTTTTCTTCTAAACTGGTCGTTGGTTCATGACACTAGAGTGGCAAGATCATATAGACTAGACTATACACGAAATCAAGACTCGCAAGAGCAGCCTGGAGTATTGTCTGTGACCTTTTAAACAAACTCACATATTAACAAAGAGTCAACATCTAAATAGACTTTTATTTTTTCTTTTACTTACTTGGACAGAAAAGAAAATTCATCAGCTTCCATTAGTCTCCCTAAGTGTTGGAAATGCATTAAACTCAGAAATAGTGGACCTTGTAGAAAAGCATCACAAATTAAAAATAGATTTCTCCATGTGGTAAAAGTTCTTTCAATCCAATTAAAGGACACGGCAAAGGTGTTTTGAAACACAATTTAAAATTCGGCCTACAATCCGTGGCATCGAGTTAAAGCCACAGGGCGAGGTGGCCGTCGTGAACTGGGTACAGATACGATGTGATCCGGAGCATGCCGCCAGCAACACTTGTGATTAACCGAGTGACAACAAGGAAGAACATCCCAAAGCCTGAGTAGAGGAGGTGTGCATTTGTAAAAATAAAGGGGTGACATAGATTGGGTTGAAGGGAGATCACGTAACTTCAGAGATTACTCGTTTCTTATCTGTGGGGACAGCCAGACCAGCCGACCACCCTAGCGGAGGTCTCCCAGGGAGACGTGTGAACCTTGGTTCAGAGAAGGCCCAGGTGTTCTGAGAAGTAAGTAGAGCCCTTGCTGCCAGCTGCTCATCATGGAGGCCTTTCAGGCTGGTGGTGAGCAGACCCCAGGCTCTGGGAGTCACACCCAGCCAAGCTGTACAGGGGGGTCTGCCAATGCCCGCCACACCATCACAAGGCAGGCAGTGAGGCTGGCCAGCACTGCCCAGGGGCCACACGAGAGGGAGAGAGCGTGGTCACCCACAGAGACAATCTTGTCTCAGCCGTGCTGTGTATTTTCCAAAACAAGTAATTCTGCCAGCGACGGCGTCTGTGCAAAGCTCAAGGCCCACAGGCCCCCACGGCCTGATGGATGCAAAGTACCCTTTCTGGCCCAGGTTCAGGCCCAGGCCCGTGATCATGCAAGGAGCCACAACAGGGTGGGGTGAGAGGGTGAGGACAGAAGAGGGACATTTCCTTTTACAGAAGATCTTGAGCAACAGTAAGAAAATAACCTGAAGATATATCTAAAAATAAAAACAGCATCACACTTCACCGCCATCCTGTCACCGTCTTTCTCCCCATACACCAGCCACTCCAGGACAGGCAGGAGGGCCTTGTGCACACGCCAGAGTGGCCCCACTCCCCATACCAACACTGCCTTCCAGCGATGCCAGGCTGTTTCTTCTGCTACGAGCCCTGTTCTGAGCTGCCCACTCGAGGCAAACACTGGCAAACCCTCTGGGCTCCTACATAACCCCAGACAACCCCAGCTGCACACGGCCCAGCTGGCTCCCTTCCCATCACCCTCAGACACTGCGTGACCTGAACCATGGCGTGGACATCTTTCATCTTCACCAGGTCGTTCCATCCCTGGCGCCCATGATGGCAGCAGCCCTCCCGGGTTCCCTGTGCTGAACGGGCTCCCAATGGCCTCCAGGGGGACTGCAAGGGTGCCCTGCCCTGCGCTGGTGGCACGGAAGGTCTGGCTCAGGGCCACACCTGCAGGGTGCTCACTCCAAGGTGGTGGCCACTCTCCGGAGGGAAGCTGTGCTCTTCTCTGTGTGGAGACCGGATGGTGCTCCCCTCTGACCAGGTCCATCCTGGCGCCTCCAGAGGCCCTGAGCACCCTGCCTGGACTGTAGCCACACACAGGGCGTCCACGGGTCTCTGACCGGCAGGGCAGACATCAGGCTCCCCCGCCCCTCCCTGGACCTGGTCCTTACCTAGCCTGGGCCATGCCCAGGACATCAGAGGCTTGGAGAGGTATCCTCCAGGCCCAGCAGCTCTTGCACGAGTCTCTCACCGAACTGGGCCCGGCTGTACCTCTTCACATGGTAGGCATCTGACATCTTGTACAGAATGTAGGCGTTATTGACGGCTATGCTGACGGCAAACCAGAACACCTGTTGCCAGGTCTTGTTCGGTTTATGAGAAATGAAATACCTAAGAGGACAGAAGGGTAAAAAGGGCTGACTCAGATGGTGCCCAGGTGCCCTGTGCAGGAGAGATTCCCAAAGGCCTTGTCAGGCTCAACAGGGTGCTGTTGGGAGCGTGGGGGTGGGAATCAGGCTGGGGAGGGGGGAACAGGGAGGGGGGAGGACAGCTCTCACTGAGGCTCAGGCACGTGAACTTTACTTAAGATGAAAATAGTCCCTAGGAAAGGATCAGGTGGAGGAGGTGGGTCACCGCAGGGGCCACTGAACCAGGAGCCAGGCCTGTGTGGTGTGGCTGGGGCTCAGGAGGACACAGGGCTGCGGGCTTCCCTGCACAAGCGCGGCGCGTCCCGAGCCCCTCCTGCCACGACCACCCGCAGCTCCTCGCTCTTCTCTTCACTGCCCCACCTTCCCCCAGACGGAGGACAGCTGTCACCTCAGGAGAGCCTTCTCTGCTGGAGAGCCCCGCCTCAGGACCCATCCCTGTGCCGCTGCCCTCTGCAGGCATGTGTGTCTCTGCACCCCAAATGCCAGGTGTTGGAGGGTCAGCAACCTCAGCACCCCTGAGGCGCCCAGCCAGGGCAGCCTGCAATGTCTGCTCCATCACACAGACTGCCCTGTGAGCACCGCCCAGGCCGGTGAGCTGCCAGGCAGGCCAGGGCTCCAGGAAGACACTGCAGTGACTCTGAGGGAGTGGGGCGCCCTCTACCTCTGGGCTTTTCCAGGAGGCCCAGGTTCCTGCACTGCCCTCCCCACCAAGCAGCCTGGGAGGCGTCAATGACCCTCAAGGAGGGCTGAGAAAAACGCCCACCGCCCTCTGGGTTAGTCTCACCCTGTTTTAGATTGTGAGGTTCAGGCCCAGTAGTTAACAGGCCAAGGTCCAACAGCTCCTGATGTGGGCATGGGAGCTGCCTGGAGACAGCGCTGGGGCATGCACACGCACACGCACACGCGTGTGGTCCACACGTGTGCACTCATGGTGATGCTGCGCCTGAGCCCACACTCACATGCGAAACGACTAAGTCACCACGGCTCACCCACTGACGTGAGGGACCGCGCCCGTCTGCGGAGGGGACGCTGGGCAGGGCCTCAGGGACGATAGCGGGCGGGGTCGGGCCTGACGGCGGACGCGGAGGAAGGGGAACAGGCAGGGCCACAGTGCGGGCAGCGGGCGGCGGGAGGTGGGGGTGGCCGCGTGGCCGGGCCCTGGGGGACGCCGGGCTCAGGGCTCAGGGTTTTCTCTCTCAGGGTCTTCATCTGTCAGCTCTGATGGGGCAGCTGATCGCCCGGTAGCCCCCGCTCTCGGCAGTGAGGCCCCGCGACGCTCGCCGGCGCCGGCTCACTTACTTGCTGTACTTGTCGTCGTACTTGCAGATGTAGCTGAGGTGGGCCGCGAAGGCCTCCACGGCCAGCGGGCAGGGGATCTCCCCGCTCCTCCTCTTGATGATCGCTCCTGCAGAGACAGGCGGGACCCCCCTCTGAGCCTCCCCTGCGGACCCCCGTTCAGGGCACAGTCTTCTCCATCCTGTCTGCTTGTCAAGACAGACAGCAGGGGAGGAGATGGGAAAAAAACACTATCAACAACATCACTGAAGCTTCAGGGGAGCTGAGGAAAACACGGGCAGGTGAGCAAAGAACATGGAGCCGCAGCACAGACCAGGGCAGGGCCCGCGCGGCACATAATGGCAAAGGCGGGTGTGAGCGGAGCAGGGCTGGAGCATCCTACGGGGCCCTGAGAGCAGAGCGGAGGCCAGGGCTCACCGGCCCCTGCTCCCTCCCCCAGGCTCCCACTCCCTTCCCCCGGCCCCGCTCCCTTCCCCCGGCCCGCTCCCTTCCCCCGGCCCCCGCTCCCTTCCCCCGGCCCCGCTCCCTTCCCCCAGCCCCCGCTCCCTTCCCCGAGGCCCCCCCCTCCGCCCCCCCCCCCCGCCCCCGCTCCTTCCCCCGTCCCCGCGCCCTTCCCCAGGCCCCCACTCCCTTCCCCAGGCTCCCACTCCTTCTGCCAGGTCTGAGAGCGGTGCAAGGAGGTGGCCACCACTGTCAGGGGGCCAGGGATCCGGTCCACCTGCTCTGCTCAAGGCAGCGTTCAGAAGAATCAGGAGCCGCCTGACCCCAGGCTCCGCCACGCCTCCACTGTGGACAGAACCCTTTACCCTTTACTGATCCTCAAATGCACTCTCTCACATGCCTTCACACACGGTATCCTCCTTAACACAAATGGAACTGAGTCCCAGGGTCACGACCAAAGTCACGGCAAGAGTGAAACATTCCACCGACCAGGAGTGAGAAGCAGAGAGAGATCAGTCAGCCCTCTCCAGCCTGCTGCCCAATAACCTGTCTTCCGAGACCTGCCCTGAATGGGGGGGCCGTCCACTGCACCCCCAGAGGTGATGTGCGGGCTGGAAAGACGGTCAAGTGTGGTGAGGGTTACACAGCATTTTCTCTGAGCAGCCGCCCCTGCAGCAGCACCATGTGAGGGAGAAGAATGCCACTGTTTTCAGGGATTAGTTCGCAGGGCTGTGAAATTTTAGCACTGCTTAAATATGTGTGGGGTAGCTCCTCCCGGCCGCCGCCCCTGACCTTGGACTTGGGTAGCTCCTCTCTGCCGTTCCTGCGCCATCGCAGCCTGGCACTCTCGTCCACTGCCCATGACCTTGGACGTGGGGTAGCTCCTCTCGGCCGCGCTATGTGCGCTGGTCGCGGCCACCTGCGACCTTTCAGTGCCAAGAAAATGCACAGGTCACAGCAAACACCCTCTTCCAACAACACAAGAGAAGGCTACACATGGACATCACCAGATGGTCAACACCGAAATCAGATTGATTATATTCTTTGCAGCCAAAGATGGAGAAGCTCTGTACAGTCAGCAAAAACAAGACCAGGAGCTGACTGTGGCTCAGATCATGAACTCCTTATTGCCAAATTCAGACTGAAATTGAAGAAGGTAGGGAAAACCGCTAGACGATTCAGGTATGACCTAAATCAAATCCCTTATGATTATACAGTGGAAGAGAGAAATAGATCTAAGGGCCTAGATCTGATAGATAGAGTGCCTGATGAACTATGGAATGAGGTTCATGACATTGTACAGGAGATAGGGATCAAGACCATCCCCATGGAAAAGAAATGCAAAAAAGCAAAATGGCTGTCTGGGGAGGCCTTACAAATAGCTGTGAAAAGAAGAGAAGGGAAATGCAAAGGAGAAAAGGAAAGATAAAAGCATCTGAATGCAGAGTTCCAAAGAATAGCAAGGAGAGATAAGAAAGCCCTCCTCCGTGATCAAGGCAAAGAAATAGAGGAAAACAACAGAATGGGAAAGACTAGAGATCTCTTCAAGAAAATTAGAGATACCAAGGGAACATTTCATGCAAAGATGGGCTCCACGAAGGACAGAAATGGTCTGGACCTAACAGAAGCAGAAGATATTAAGAAGAGGTGGCAAGAAGACACAGAAAAACTATACAAGAAAGATCTTCATGACCAAGATAATCACAATGATGTGATCACTCACCTAGAGCCAGACATCCTGGAATGTGAAATCAAGTGGGCCTTAAAAAGCATCACTACGAACAAAGCTAGTGGAGGTGATGGAATTCCAATTGAGCTATTTCCAATCCTTAAAGGTGATGCTGTGAAAATGCTGCACTCAATTTGCCAGCAAATCTGGAAAACTCAGCAGTGGCCACAGGACTGGAAAAGGTCAGTTTTCATTCCAATCCCAAAGAAAGGCAATGCCAAAGAATGCTCAAACTACCGCACAATTGCACTCATCTCACACGCTAGTAAAGTAATGCTCAAAATTCTCCAAGCCAGACTTCAGCAGTACGTGAACCGTGAACTTCCAGATGTTCAAGCTGGGTTTAGAAAAGGCAGAGGAACCAGAGATCAAATTGCCAACATCTGCTGGATCATGGAAAAAGCAAGAGAGTTCCAGAAAAACATCTATTTCTGCTTTATTGACTATGCCAAAGCCTTTGACTGTGTGGATCACAATAAACTGTGGAAAATTCTGAAAGAGATGGGAATACCAGACCACCTCACCTGCCTCTTGAGAAACCTATATGCAGGTCAGGAAGCAACAGTTAGAACTGGACATGGAACAACAGACTGGTTCCAAATAGGAAAAGGAGTACGTCAAGGCTGTATATTGTCACCCTGCTTATTTAACTTATCTGCAGAGTACATCATGAAAAATGCTGGGCTGGAAGCAGCACAAGCTGGAATCAAGATTGCTGGGAGAAATATCAATAATCTCAGATATGCAGATGATACCACCCTATGGCAGAAAGTGAAGAGGAACTAAAAAGCCTCTTGATGAAAGTGAAAGTGGAGAGTGAAAAAGTTGGCTTAAAGCTCAACATTCAGAAAACGAAGATCATGGCATCTGGTCCCATCATTTCATGGGAAATAGATGGGGAAACAGTGGAAACAGTGTCAGACGTTATTTTTGGGGGCTCCAAAATCACTGCAGATGGTGACTGCAGCCATGAAATTAAAAGACGCTTACTCCTTGGAAGAAAAGTTATGACCAACCTAGACAGCATAGTCAAAAGCAGAGACATTACTTTGCTAACAAAGGTCCGTCTAGTCAAGGCTATGGTTTTTCCTGTGGTCACGTATGGATGTGAGAGTTGGACTGTGAAGAAAGCTGAGTGCTGAAGAATTGATGCCTTTGAACTGTGGTGTTGGAGAAGACTCTTGAGAGTCCCTTGGACTGCAAGGAGATCCAACCAGTCCATTCTGAAGGAGATCAGCCCTGGGATTTCTTTGGAAGGAATGATGCTAAAGCTGAAACTCCAGTAGTTTGGCCACCTCATGCGAAGAGTTGACTCATTGGAAAAGACTCTGATGCTGGGAGGGGTTGGGGGCAGGAGGAGAAGGGGACGACAGAGGATGAGATGGCTGGATGGCATCACTGACTCGATGGACGTGAGTCTGAGTGAACTCTGGGAGATGGTGATGGACAGGGAGGCCTGGCGTGCTACAATTCATGGGGTCAGAAAGAGTCGGACACGACTGAGCAATTGAACTGACTGAACTGAAATATGTGTGAGTAGTGAAAGTCACTCAGTCCTGTCCAACTCTTTGCGACCCCATGGATAGTCCATGGAATTCTCCAGGTCAGAATACTAGATTGGGTAGCCTTCCCTTCTCCAGCAGTTGAAGTAAAAATGGCTCGTCACCCCCTTCCCACTGAGGGGGAGGGAGACAAGAGTCACACCGGTCCATCTGCTTAGACTCAGCCCTAAACCAGGACGTTTTTTGTCTCCCATCCCTGCTCCCCAAATACTGACTTTCTGCACTGGAGTGCTTGGAGATCTTATGAGAGGCTGAGAAGCTAGCTCTGGAGGTGTGGGGACGCTTGGGCAGCACCCAGGCAACACGCTTTCTAAAGCCTCAAGACCTCAAAGAACCATGGTGCCCGTCCAGGGCCTCCTCCCAGTCAGAGGCTCCTGGGGCCTGGATCCTGAGAGCCTCTCTCTACAGAGACACTCTACTGTCGGATGCCGCGGCCACATGCAGGTCCTCCAAGGCTGGGCTCTCCGCCTCCACGGAGGGCGGTCTCTCTACAGCACCCTTCCTGCGGGGACCTGCCCTGGGGCCTCTGCTCACCACCCAACCCCAAACACAAGTGAGCAAACACCCCCACCTCACACCTGGCCTGGGTGCATGGCCTGGGGAGGCTTCCCATCGCCGGCTCTATTTTAATTTGCCTGACTTTCAACTACAGCCTCCTCTGGGGCTAAAGAGGCCCCCTTAGGGCTTCCCAGATCCATGTGGGTATGAGCAGGTCAGACTGTCTGATAAAATCCCCTCCCTTCTCTCTTCCCAGAGGCAGGGGACGCCTCGCTCTGAGGCAGCAGGGTCCCAGCGGGTCGGGTCCACTCTCCAGGGATGAGGGCATGGTGCTGGCTGGGGCCCTGCGGTTCCCACCAGCTGCCCTCAGCACCGGCAGGGCAGTAGCTTCAGGGCTGCTCACCCAGGTGTGAGAGGCCTGCTCCCCTTCTCTCGGAAGAAGTTTCCTCCCTATTCCTTCACACTTTTGAACTTAAATGAGGATTACAGCTGGAAATAGAAGACTGGCTTCAAAATCCAGGTTTCTGTCAGTCTCTTTGAGCATTTCTCCAAGGTTATTACCAGTCCAGCCTCCTCCCTGTTGAAACCTTAGATTTCAGATACTACTCAAGATGAAAAGGGTGAGACTGCTGTCCTATTAATATTGTTTTCTGAGGAATGGAAAGTTTTAGACATTGGGATATTGACAAGAGGTTATGTGATATTTATTGTCTCTGCTGACGTCATAACCAGGGATAATGTGTTGTCTCTGGGTGCACCCTTGTATGTCTGTGGCTGGGTGTGACCCTCTGCACATCTATATTCTAAGAGTAAACCTCTGTGACACTGTAGGTTCACATGGGCCTATGACAGAACTACCTGTCTTCCTGTTGCAGGGGTCTGTCTCTCCGCTTCCTCCAGGTTTTTTCGGGCTGGGCTGACGTCCTTTCTGCCCTTCTCTAAGTCTGAATGAATGAGTCAAGACCTAACACACAGACCCGATATCTGATATGCAAACATTCCACACCCACACGAGCCTCATGGACTCTGAACTCTATGGGCAAAGAGGGAGATGGAAGACTCAAAAAGGATTTGGTTCTTCATGGGGATGACTCTGGGTAAATGACAGCATGTAACTTAAAGAGCCTGCATACCCTCACACTGAAGACTGAGTGCTGAAGAATTGATGCTTTTGAACTGTAGTGTTGGAGAAGACTCTTGAGAGTCCCTTGTACTGCAAGGAGATCCAACCAGTCCATCCTAAAGGAGATCAATCCTGAATATTCACTGGAAGGACTGATGCTGAAGCTCCAAAACTTTGGCCACCTGATATGAAGAGCCAAATCATTAGAAAAGACCCTGATGCTGGGAAAGGCTGAAGGCAGGAGGAGAAGGGGATGACAGAGGACGAGAGGGCTGGACGGCATGACTGGCTCAATGGACTGGAGTCTGCGCAAGCTCATTGGGAGGGTGAAGGACAGGGAAGTCCGGCATGCCGCGGTCCATGGGGCTGCAATGAACTGGACACAATTGAGTAACTGAACAATGACAGGGCTCACACTTTCTGAAAGAGCTCATTCTCCCTTAGAATCCGGAGTGAAGGATAACAGATCAATCCCTAAAATGTGCAGCATGAGAAGGCAAAAAGATGTGACACTGAAAGATGAGCTGCCCAGGTTGGTAGGTGGCCAACATGCTGCTGGAGAAGAGCAGAAAAACAGTTCCAGAAGGAAAGAGGAGGCTGAGCCACAGTGGAAACAATGCCCAAGTAGGTGGCCAACATGCTGCTGGAGAAGAGCAGAAAAACAGTTCCAGAAGGAAAGAGGAGGCTGAGCCACAGTGGAAACAATGCCCAGCTGTGGATGTGTCTGGCAATGACAGTACAGTCTGATGCTGTAAAGAACAATATTGCGTAGGAACCTGGAACGTTAGGTCCATGAAAAAGGTAAATTGGAAGTGGTCAAACTGGAGATGGCAAGAGTGAACACCCACATTTTAGGAATCAGAGAACTAAAATGGACCCAAATGGGTGCATTTAATTCAGAGGACCATTATATCTACTACTGTGGGCAAGAATCCCTTAGAAGAAATGGAGTAGCCATCATAGGCAACAAGAGTCTGAAATGCAGTACTTGGGTGCAATCTCAAAAGTGACAGAATGACCTCTGTTCATTTCAAAGGCAAATCATTCAATATCACATTAATCCAAGTCTATGTTCCAACCATTAACGCTGAAGAAGCTGAACAGTTCTATGAAGACATACAAGAACTTCTAGAACTAACACCAAAAAAAAGATGTCCTTTTCATCACAGGGGACTGGAATGAAAAAGTAGGAAGTCAAGAGACACCTTCAGTAACAGGCAAGTTTGGCCTTGGAGTACAAAATGAAGCAGGGCAAAGGCTAACACAGTTTTGCTAAGAGAATGCACTGGTAACAGCAAACACCCTCTTCCAACAACACAAGAGAAGACTCTACACATGGACATCACCAGATGGTCAATACCAAAATCAAATTGATTATATTCTTTGTAGCCAAAGGTGGAGAAGCTCTATATAGTCAGCAAAAATAAGACTGGGAGCTGATTGTGGCTCAGATCATGAACTCCTTATTGCCAAATTAAGACTTAAATTGAAGAAAGTAGAAAACCAATAGACCATTCAGGTATGACCTAAATCAAATCCCTTACAGTAGAAGTGACAAATAGATTCAAGGGATTAGATCTGATAGACAGAGTGGCTGAAGAACTATGGATGGAAGTTCGTGACATCATACAGGAGGCAGGGGTCAAGATCATCCCAAAGAAAAAGAAACGCAAAAAGGCAAAATGGCTGAGGTGGCCTTGCAAATAGCTGTGAAAAGAAGGGAAGTAAAAAGCAAAGGAGAAAAGGAAGGATATACCCATTTGAATGCAGAGTTCCAAAGAATAGCAAGGAGAGAGAAGAAAGCTTTCCTCAGTGATCAATGCAAAATAAAGGTAAACAATAGAATGGGAAAGACTAGAGATCTCTTCAAGAAAATTAGAGATACCAAGGGAACACTTCATGCCAGGATGGGCACAATAAAGGACAGAAATGGTATGGATCTAACAGATGCAGAAGATATTAACAAGAGGTGGCAAGAAAACACAGAAGAACTACACAAAAAAGATCATAACGACCCAGATAACCATCATGGTGTGATCACTAACCTGGAGCCAGACATTCTGGAGTGTGAAATCAAGTGGGCCTTAGGAATCATCACTACAAACAAAGCTCGTGGAGGTGATGGAATTCCAGTGGAGCTATTTCAAATCATAAAAGATGATGCTGTGAAAGTGCTGCACTCAATATGCCAGCAAATTTGGAAAACTCAGCAGTGGTCACAGGACTGAAAAAGGTCAATTTTCATTCCAATCCCAAAGAAAAGTAATGCCAAAGAATGCTCAAAGTACTGCACAATTGCACTCATTTCACACAGCAGCAAAGTACTGCTCAAAGTTCTCCAACCTAGGCTTCAAGAGTACATGAACCGAGAACTTCCAGATGTTTAAGCTGGATTTAGAACAGGTAGAGGAACCAGAGATCAAACTGCCAACATCTGCTGGATCATAGAAAAAGCCAGAGAATTAAAAAAAAAAAAATCTACTTCTGCTTCACTGACTATGCTAAAGGCTTTGATTGTATGGATCACAACAAACTGGAAAATTCTTCATGAGATGGGAATACCAGAATACCTTACCTGCCTGCTGTGAAACCTGTATGCAGGTCACGAAGCAACAGTTAGAACGGGACATGTACAACAGACTGGTTCCAAATCAAGAAAGGAGTAAGTCAAGGCTGTACACTGTCACCCTGCTTATTTAACTTAGATACAGAGTACAGCATGCAGAATGCCGAGCTGGATGAAGCACAAGCTGGAATCAAGATTGCCAGGAGAAATGTCAATAACCTCAGATTCCCTGGAGGCTCAGGTAGTAAAACATCTGCCTGCAATATGGGAGACTCGGCTTCAATTGCTGGGTTGGGAAGATCCTCTGGAGAAGGAAATGGCCACCCACTCCAGTACCCTTGCTTGGAAAATTCCATGGACAGAGGAGCCTGGTAGGCTACAGTCCATGGGGTGGCAAAGAGATGGACATGACTTACTGACTTCTCTCTCTTCTTTCACTTCAGATATGCAGATGACACCACTCTTATGGCAAAAAGCAAAAAGGAACAAAAGAGCCTCTTGATGAAGGTGAAAGAGGAGAGTGAAAAAGCTGACTTAACATTCAAAACTCAACACTCAAAAAGAAGATGATCATGGCATCTGGTCCCACTACTTCATCACAAATAGATGGGGAAACAATGGAAACAGTGACAGAGTTTATCTTTTAGGGCTCCAAAATCACTGCAGATGGTGACTGCAGCCATGAAATTAAAAGACTCTTGCTCCTTGGAAGAAAAGCTATGACTAACCTAGACAGTGTATTAAAAACCAGAGACATCACTTTGCCGACAAAGGTCAAAGCTATGGTTTTTCCAGGAGTCATGTATGGATGTGAGAGCTGGACTACAAACAAGGCTGAGCTCTGAAGAATTGGTGCTTTTGAACTGAGGTGTTGGAGAAGACTCTTTTTTTTTTTTTTTTTTGGAGAAGACTCTTGAGAGTCCCTTGACTGCATGGAAATCCAATCAGTCCGTACTAAAGCAAATCAACCCTGAATATTCATTGGAAGGACTGATGCTAAAGCTGAACCTCCAATACTTTGGCCACTTGATATAAAGAGCTGACTCATTGGAAAAGACCATGATGTTGGGAAGGACTGAAGGCAGGAAGAGAAGGGGATGACAGAGGATGCAATGGTTGGATGGTAACGCTGACTCAATGGACTTGAGTTTGAGCAAGCTCAGGGAGATGGTGAAGGACAGAGAAGCCTGGCATGCTGCAGTCCATGGGGTCACAAAGATTAAAACTCAACTGAGTAACTAAACAACAGAATGTTCATAAGTAGTTACATGTTTTCTGAAATGGGAAATTCTGCTCACCTTTTACAAGAGCATATATGTTCATAATAGAAGACAGTATAAAGCTGGCAAGCAGTCTTTAGAACATAGGAGACTCTATCTTCTGGGTGGTATTTAAAATAAGTAGGGAAAAAATAATTATTTGATCAATGGTTCAGGAACAGAGGTGGGGCTTCTTGGTCAACCAATCTTTGCCACTTATCAAAAAAAATAGTAGCACCCTGACTGATGCCACATACCAAAATAAATTCCAAGTGCAAAGAGCACAAAATCACATTATAAAACAACCAGGTGAACTATTTACTTACCTGGCCTTGGGACAGAGCAGGGTTTTTTTTAAGCATGAGAACAAATAACATGAATCACAGCAGTGCGTGCCTGTTGAGTCTGATTCTGTGCGACCCTATGGACTGTAGCCTACCAGGCTCCTCTGTCCATGGGATTTTCCTGGCAAAAATTGGAGTGGCTTGCCATGCCCTCCTCCATGGGTCTTCCCAACTCAGGGATCGAACTCCAGTCTCTTATGTCTCCCATATTATAAGCAGGTTCTTTATCACTAGTGCCACCTAGGAAGGCCCTCAACAACTGTGCCTATGTGGAAATGAAAACCCTTTGTACGTTAAAAATACTGACCATAAATAAAAGCAACAGGAAGACAAATGCATAAAAATACCTGCTATAGGCATAAAATCTTTCATAAAATTTCAAGTTCCTAAGACAAGTACTTCAAATGAAAAATTTAAAAGAACATGACAAAATCATCGAAAATCAGCTAATAAACACATGAAGAGATGTTCAACCTCACCAGCAGTCATGGCAATTTATAGTTAAAATTTTATAGCATTTTCAGCCATCTTATTGACAAATTGAGGAAAGAAAACAAATACAGTGTTGGTATAGCAGGAGAAATCTCAGTCTCTTGTAACCACTGCAGCAGTAGTAAGTACAGCCTTTTGGCAGCACAGCATCAGAGTCTTAAAACCATTCAGACGCTTCGGCACAACTTTAACTTTTAGATTTATCCTGAGGAAGCGACCAAAGATGAACCTGAAGACTTATCTATGAAAATCTTCACTATATCACTCTTCATATTGTGAAAAAAAAAAAAAAGGTCATTAATAGGAGCAAGATAAAGAATTATGACACAATTTAAGGATGAAATACTAGGTAGTTTTAAAAAATCGTGTTTTTGAAGCACAGCAGGACAGTCACACCAGAACTATCTCCATTAAGCAGCAAGGCCCTTAGAAGAACCAGGAAAAGGACTCCAAGTGGGGAGCATGCCAACATCATAGCCTCTACTCTGCGAGTCCCTCGGCCATACCCAGGGTCTCCTCTCTCCCAGATGGGCTCACAGTGTCCCCAGGCCCTAACGGGGCAGGGAGGGCTCAGGGGCTTGGAGGTGGGGGGCGGTCTGTGGCCAGGCTGTGGACACACACCTCGAGATTTTTAAGGGTGTCTAGGATTTGGAATTTCATGATTAATAACAGAGCGCACACTTTAGAAAAGGAAAGTATCACTGAATTGAACACGAATACTCGTTTCAGCTTATTTAAAACCCAACCCTCCCAAAATTTTATTGTCTTTGCCCCTTAACAGCCTCTTGCCTCCTTCCCTTGGTGTCTGATTAAAGGGCTCTAGTCCTTGAGACTAGGGTTTTCGACCCTGTTGCAGGCTTTTCCCTACCGTTCCCAGATGCAATCTTTTCTCTGCCACCTCATTGCACCAGTTCAGACATGGGGAATCTCCTGCTTTGGGACATCGTTTCAGAGGCCATCACTTAAAATAATTTGGTGGGAAGCAACTCCAACACCCTAGACCTACACCTTCCAAGATACTTCGATCCTCTGGTCCCGCCCCGAGGCCTAAGCGGATCCTTCAGCTGGCAGGGCAATTCCAAAACTCTCCTCTAGGTGCCCTTGATACAGAACCTGATGGGACGGCTTTCACCACCCCCACCCCCACACCCCTGAGTGGGGTAACAACACCCCTGTGCCTTGACTGTAACCTGCACGGAAATGTTACACGAGGTGTGTGCGGAGGTGAGGGATGGGGATAAGCGAAAAGAGATGCTAAATACCACACACACAACATATATACACACGTACCGCACACATGCATACACGCATAGCAATACACACACTACACACACCCCGAGTTCCTTGGCAGTGTTTCTTTAATAGTAAGGACTGCCGTGCTAAGTCGCTTCAGTTGTGTCCGAATCTGTGCAACCCTACGGACTGTAGCCCACCAGGCTCCTCTGTCCATGGGATTCTCCAGGCAAGAATACTGGAGTGGGTTGCCATTCCCTTCTCCAGGGGTTCTTTCTGACCCACTGATCCAACTGGCGTCTCTTAACGCCTCAGGTTAAGGCGTCTCTTAACCTGCATTGGCAGGCGGGTTCTTTACCACTAGCACCACCTGGGAAGCCCAACAGTAAAGACAAAGATGTCTTAATGTAAAGGAACCCAAGGGACTTTTCAAGTACACTGAAAGTGAAAGGCACTCAGTTGTCTGACTCTTTGCAAACCCATGGCCTGCTCCTCTGTTTATGGAATTCTCCAGGCCAGAATACTGGAGTGTGTAGCTGCTCTCTTCTCCAGGGGATTTTCTGAACCCAGGTCTCCTGCAATGCAGGTGGATTCTGAGCCACCAGGGAAGCTGTAAGTACTTTTGTACAGGGTCCCTTTGTCATTGCAATTTTCTTTTCTGCTATTTAATAATGTTTGAGCTGTGGGTTCCCTTAAATACAAACATTGAAAAGATAAGAATGGTGCACTGGGATGACCCAGAGAGATGATATGCGGAGGGAGGTGGGAGTGGGGTTCAACGTTGGGAACTCATGTACACCTGTGTGGATTCATGTCAATGTATGACAAAACTAATCCAGTATTGTAAAGTAAAAAAAATAAAAAAATAAAAAGCAGAAAAAAAAAAAAGAATGGTTGACTTTTTCCCTCCTCCCATGAGACTAGATTTTTCACAGAATCCTAAATGATGAAGCGATTACGTAAATGCTGTTCAACAGAACCAATGATCACACTATGTATGACCTAGGGACCTATGTGGGGAACTGCTCGGGTCATCTGCAAATGCCAGGCTTCTCCTGACATAACAAGCCCCAGGGCGCTGACAGCCTGTGGGCGCAGGAGGGCCAGCCTCCATGTAAGAAGCAGCAGGCATCACCCACTCCACGGCCTAGAGCTAAAGAGGGGCAGGGGTCAAGCCCAGCCTCCAGAGCCCCACCCGGGGCCCCCAGTATGCCCACCTTGCTGCACGGGCGAGTAGGCATTGGTCAGGAAGCGGAAGTGCCCCTTGTTGTACCAGCAGATCAGGGACATGCTCCCCTTCATCCGGATGCTGTGCTGGCCCCGGGCAGGTGGTGTGGCTGGGCTGCTTAGCATGGAGGGTGGCAGGCCGGTGCAGTCACTCTTCCTGGAGCTGAGCAGGCCACAGCAGTAGATCCCTGTGGGTACAGGGACCGCACAGCCTCAGGGCGGCTCCCCCGCTTCCCCAGGAGAGACGGGAAATTTGGGAGCTTTCATCCCAGACATGCTGCCTCCCCCTCACTTCTGTACGCATCTAAGATCACACAGAAGACCGGAGGCGAGCAGAGCGTCGGCAGCAGGACAGCAGTTCCCACGGCCGGGGGCTTGCGACCTGCCAGTGCAGGGCTGGACCTGCGGACCCATTCTCCCGTCTGCTTCCGGGACTTCTGAGCTCACGTGATGCACATGAACCTCAGGCTCTTGGCTGGGCGGGCAGAGACGGGCATCATTAAGCCCAAACCAGCTATGTACCCTACCCCTCTCACCAAGACTCGCCATCTGCAGGGCACTTCGGGAAGCTCCGCCTGTGTGCAGCCTGTGAAAGGCAGAGGGGGGAGTCATCACGTGACACGTGCTTTGTGGGGGTGGTGAGTGGCGGAGTTTTCTGGGGGGAGAGCTTGAGCAGGGCCCCTGAACTCCAGAATGTTGCCTGCAGCAGAAGCCCTGCAAGCAGAGGCCAGCTGAAATAAGGAGGCTTCTCCAAATTCTTCTAGGACTTGAGGTCTTTCCCAGTCCTCACTGCTCATGGGCTCCCCTGGAGAGCCACGGGGAAGCCCACTTCTCCCCATGCCCAGAGGAGACGTGAAGCGGCCTTCTGACTAGAGCCTGGGGAATGGTCTCCCCGATGTCATGGGGATGAATTCCCGGTCACCTCCTGTGGTGGAAGGACTCATGATCTCCTGTCCTTCCACCGCCTCGGTCAGACCCTTGGGGGGCACGCCCAGTCTCGCCCAAAAGAGGGGGGCTCCCCATGGCTCCCACCACTATGATCCAAATACCCACACTCCGAGATTTACAAACGAGAATCTGTCTTCAAAACAAGAAGAGAATTTAGACGAATGAGGATAATGTTTAAAATTGCCCACCAGGCTTGATGAACACAACCACCCAGAGCAGCTGCATTTTTCTAACGGAAGAAGAGAATCTAGCAGTGCACAAGTTTATTTATGAAAATAGCGATTCTCATGTGAATATCGTTACAAAGCAGTCTCCACGCGCCCAGGAGGCACAGCCAGGCTCTCGGCTACGACTTCAACCCGGGCTGCCCGTCAGAATTTCCTGGGGTCACCAGACCAGAGAGTGCAGAGTCCCTGGGGGTGGGGGCAGCCATCCATGGGCAACATGGAGACCGCCTCCCCGCCCGTCAGGCACTGCAAGGGGAGCCCAGGGGGTCATATGAGAGGGAAAGACTCAAATTCCATGTCTAATTACTGTTTTCCACTAAAAGATTCTCCTCTATCCTCTAGTTCCCTGAGTAGGGAGGGCCCTCTTCTTCCCAGAACACAGGCCAGCGGCCCAGGTCTCAGGGAAGCCTTTGGTGCCCTCACTCTGTACCTACCAGTCCCACCAGGCCCACGCTATGAGAGCGGGACCCTCGGTCCAGGTGGCGAGGTGGGATGAGGCAGCATCGGGCCTGCAGGGTCCACAGAAACTGTTAGTGCAGTTCTGGGAACCCTTGGGGTTTCGTGCCATGCCCATGACACTCCTACTGGGAGCCGAGCAGGCCAGGGGACATGGCAGCCCTGGTGCTCACCACATGCTCTTACACGGGGACACATGGCGCTGGGTTCATGAGCACTGGGGCCAATTTTCTCCAGCTTGACTTCCACAGCCCTGTTTCACAAAGTCTGATATGTCCACACTGAATTCTCTCAACAATTAAACCCTGAGCCCTGCTGGAACCAGAGTAGTGAGGTGCAGCCCAGGTCAGCAGCCCAGGGGGTGCCTCATCACAGTTGCTGAGGCCGCAGGTCAGCAGCTATGGGCTCCCTGTTGCTTGAGAGGGTTTGTTTTTAAGGCCAGACTTCAGATCTGTTGCTAAGCAACAGGTCTGCAATTTCAGCATCTGGAGGAGGTGAGTGGGGGTGTTCTAGGTTTTTCCTGAGTGAACGGAATATAAATCCCCAATGCAGGAGCAAGTGAGAATAGATGCAGCCTGCCACGGGGCTCCCTGACTCAGCCGGGGTCTGCTTCTATAGCCCCAATTCTTTTGCTCAATCTTTTCAACAAATGAACCAGGGATCTTAGCACTGAGGGGAGCCAACACCTCTCTGAGGCCCACTGTGCAGATGCCTGTATTAATCCACACAATTCTCTGTCCAGCTGGAAGCGGTAACATGACAGCTCACAGACTGGGGAGTTCAGACTCCCTAAGGGCCTTAGGAGAAGCTGTGCCTTGATGCTGTGGCTTTAATATTTGTGCCCCATTCCCAATTCCTACATCGAAAACCTAACGCCTCAGGTGAGGTGATGGTATCTGGAAGTGGGCCTTCAGGAGGTGATTAGGTCGGAAAGGTGGAGCCCTCATGAATGGGATTGGTGCCCTTAGAAAAGAGGTCCCACAGATTCCCTCATCCCTTTCCCCACGAGAGGACACAGGGAGAAACCTGCAGCCTCACCTAGCCATGCTGGCATCCCGTCCTGGACGTCCAGCCTCTGCAACTGGGAGCAATAAATCCCTGCTGTGTATGAGCCACCCACTCTGTAGCACTCTGTTATAGCAGCCCATTAAACGCTAGCGAAACTCCTTGGAGGGCCTGGCCTCATCACAAAGGACACAAAGGGGTGCACCCAGAAAACCTGTACTGACCTGTCTGTCCCCTAGACCATAAGCTTGAGACAGGTCTCTATCTACATCTCTGGGGCCAAGCAGGGCAGACAGGCAGCAGGCCCTCAGGCTCAGGCTTTCTCATCAGGCATTCTGGGGGCCATGCTACCCACCCGAACCCTCAGCCCCATCTCCGCACTTCTCAAGGGCGGGGGGACCTCATTCAATCTGGTCCCCACTTGGCAAACCTTGCTTTTCAAACTCTTCAAACAGGGTCAGGCTGGTGATGCTGGGCCCAGTGAAGATGATGTAGTTCTTCCCGGCCGCGTTCCGGCACAAGCTCCTGGCCACCATGCTGTGCAGCTGGGGCTTGTTCTTCAGTGCATCCAGCCCATCAGGGCCACCGCCTTCCTTCAGGTGGACATAAATCTGCATCAGAAACACACAGGGGTCAGTGAGCTCACAGCACGACCAGGCTGGGGTCCCATCACTGAGGAAGCACAGGCTTTTGCCACCAGGCCAGGAATGTCCTTCAGCAAAGCCCAATGCTACAGCCACGCCATAGGTTTCTGCACCAGTTCTGGCTCACAGGATATCCTGACACAACCACGCTGGGTACTCTGTCCCCAAACCCACCTCAGTTCAGTCACTCAGTTGTGTCCGACTCTTTGTGACTCCATGGACTGCAGTGCGCCAGGCCTCGCTGTCCATCACCAACTCCCGGAGCCTACCCAAACTCATGTCCATTGAGTTAGTGATGCCATCCAACCATCTCATCCTACGTCATCCCCTTCTCCTCCCACCTTCAATCTTTCCCAGCATCAGGGTCTTTCCAAAGGAGTCAGCTCTTTGCATCAGTTGGCCGAAGCACTGGAGTTTCAACTTCAGCATCACTACTTCCAGTGAATATTCAGGACTGCTTTCCTTTAGGATGGACTGGCTGGCTCTCTTTGCTGTCCAAGAGACTCTCAAGAGTCTTCTCCAACACCACAGTTCAAAAGCATCAGTTCTTCAGCACTCAGCTTTCTGTATAGTCCAACTCTCATGTCCATACATGACCACTGGAAAAACCATAGCTCTGACTTTGTTGGCAAAGTAATGTCTCTGCTTTTTAATATGCTGTCTAGGTTGGTCATAACTTTTCTTCCAAAGAGCAAGCATCTTTTAATTTCATGGCTACAGTCACCGTCTACAGTGATTCTGGAGCCCCCCCAAAATAAAGTCTGTCACTATTTCCATTGTTTCCTCATCTACTTGCCATGAAGTGATGGGACCAGGTGCCATGATCTTAGTTTTCTGAATGCTGATTTTTAAGCCACTTTTTCACTCTGCTCTTTCACTTTCATCAAGAGGCTCTTTAGTTCTTCACTTTCTGCCATAAGGGTAGTGTCATCTGCATATCTGAGGTTTTTTATATTTCTCCTGGCAATCTTGATTCCAGCTTGTGCTTCCTCCAGCCCAGCATTTCTCATGATGTACTCTGCATAAAGGTTAAAAAAAACAGGGTGATAATATACAGCCTTGATGTACTCCTTTTCCTATTTGGAACCAGTCTGTTGTTCCATGTCCAGTTCGAACTGTTGCTTCCTGACCTGCATACAGGTTTCTCAAGAGGCAGGTCAGGTGGTCTGGTATTCCCATCTCTTTCAGAATTTTCCACAGTTTCTTGTGATCCACACAGTCAAAGGCTTTGGCATAGTTAATAAAGCAGAGATAGATGTTTTTCTGGAACTCTCTTGCTTTTTCCATGATCCAGAGGATGTTGGCAATTTGATCTCTGGTTCCTCTGCCTTTTCCAAATCCAGCTTGAACATCTGGAAGTTCACAGTTCACATACTACTGAAGCCTGCCTTGGAGAATTTTGAGCATCACTTTGGTAGTGTGTGAGATGAATGCAACTGTGCAGTAGTTTGAGCATTCTACCTCAGGACAGTAGTTTTGTCCCACATGTCCCCTGAAAGGAAACCTTCCATTCACACACACCCAGGATTCTCAGCAGAGTATGGAAGGTGCAGTGCTGGAATCCCTCAGGCCCAACCCCGATGACACCCCACCTGTTTTCCAAAGTTCCCTGGAGAGATGGGGGCAGTCCCTGGCACACTCTGCCTGAGGCAGGCAACATTTAATAGGATTAAATGCAAAATCCTGTAACCAAGCTAAAAAAATTAACCGCATCTAGTATGGGATGCAAGAAATATGACTCAGCAAGAATATTAAAACAAGCAAAATACTAAACACTTGGAGATGGATGACTGCAGGCCTCAGATACGTATCTTGATTCCCATTAAAAACCAAGGTGGTGACCATCTCATTCTTCCCTGGTCACATCACGGTCGGTTCTCTGGGATGCCACACTTCCCAAGGTGTAAAGAGAAGGGTGATGGTCGGCGTATTAGTTTTCTAGGGCTGCCATAACAAAGAGCACAGGGAGGAGCACAGAGGACTCCAAGAGCTCCTCTTTGGCTACAGAGCTGTGCTGCGGAATGATGATTACAATCTTTCTAGGGCAGAACCACGTTGAATGTAAACAAACAGGTGGAAAACAGATCTGCTTGAATCAGAGCTCTTACTAACACTCAGAGCTATTCAAGCACTGAATGGATGGCCTCAGATATGCTCCAGGACAAGTCAGCAGCTGCTCGGAAGGTCTGAGCTTCTCATGCAGGAGGTGTATGCCAATGCCAAAGGATGGTTCAGAACCACACAGATGCCAAGTTCAGAGGCCCCAATAAAGTAGACATAAGACGTCACCCCTCCTGATGAACCCACAAGCCTTGATTCATGAGAGGATGCCTGGAGTGGGCAGGCATCTAAACGTGGCCATCAGGGTGACCAACACCAGCAGAATAAACTGACCCTGCTTACGTCCTAACAGCAAAGGGAACATTGCTTCTCTCCTGAAGCTAACGATACCCTGGAAAGAATCACATCTGTCTCACCAGCAGCTTTCCCAGCTGAGGTACTGGGTGAGCCAGAGTCCTATAAACTTGTCTTCAGAATTAAAGTCAGTGTTTTGGAAGGCAGGTTATCCAGGTTCTCAGATGTGAGATACCTGCCAACGTCACCCTCTGATTTCCAGACCAGACTCAGCTGCACAGACTAGTGTCCTCCCTTCCACCCCAATACATTCTCTGCCCTCTTTGGAAGCGTGGATGTGCTCGGGGTTGGGGGTGGGAAAGGGTTGGCACACAGAGGCTGTTGGCACACAGAGGCCCCAGTCCCTGTGGGGACAATGCTGGGAAGGGAACTGAGTGTCTGGCCAGGGAACAGCGGATCCCGCCAGCCCGAGGGGCTGGCCACTTCTGCTCATCGCAAGCACCAAGGCCTGTCAGCAAGGAACTGAAGGTAAGGAGGATTCCTCACTCAGACTCGCCCATCAGGGCAGAAGAGGGCCCTTGCCAGTACTCAGAGCTGCGTGATGTCACTGAGGTCAGGTCACAAAGTACCGCCCTGCTTCCTGTGCCATAGGCACAGCAACACATGGCACCGTCAGGGCAAACGCCACCATCCTGCCAACAAGGCGGGGCAGGGCTGTGTTGTGACGTTCATGGGCCTTTTTGCTCCCATGGGCCTTGTCCTCTATGAAAAAGTATTTAAAATTATATTTTACAATTGCAGTGGCATAAATATATTAATATCATATACTAAAGCACTTTCTTCAACTTAAGAGTTTTTATTTTTTTCCCCTTCTGATTTTGAGAGAAACAAAAGCATTGTCAGCCCCTAAGATGTTATGGCCCTCAGCACTGGTCCTGCAGTGCTGTGGAGCCATCGGCCCAGGCGGTGCAGGGAGGCAAGGAACAGATGAGGGATGCCTGAGCCCAGCTGTGATGGTGCTGAGTCTGAGGTGCGGAGGGCCCTCCAAACAGGAGCCACAGGACGAGAAAGGTGTAAACTGGAGAAGGTCGGGGAGGGTTAGCACGTGTGGGTGCACGGAGCTGAGCCAGGCTCCTGAGGTCACCAGCACTTGGGGGCCTCCCGTGGAGGAGGCGCTCACAGAGACCTGCAGGGGAAGGAGGGTAAGGAAACTGCCCGGGATGGGAAAGATCAAGAAAGCCCAACAGCCTGACTGGAAAGCAGTGGCGGTAGTGGGGTGGGTACAGCCAGTGGACACTGCTGACTCCTCCGAGGTCATGGTGCTCAAGGCAGAAGTAGAACAGAAATTGGTTTCTAACTACATATTACTTATATATATATATATAAATGTTATATATAGATTATATATACATATAGATTATATAAATCACTGTTTATATATATAAATATATAATTATTTATATAAATCCAGCCTAATAGATGATTTCTACTTTCACACACACACAGCTATCCTCTCCTCACACAACTTATTTGATGTTTCTGGACAGATATACACACTCAGATTTAGATACATTATACTCTTGCTGCTTTTTCACTGTGTACTGAGTCATCACAAGCCAAGTGGTTCACACAGCACCCACTTAAACCTGGTTCTGCAGGGCATGGGTGAGACTCTGTTCAGGATACCACAGTCAGCACTGCTGGCTATGTGTGCATGGTTCTCTGCTGGTATGAACTGGCAGAGGGGCCTCTCAGTCCCTAGAGGTCACTGCCCTCCGCCCCTGGGCCCCTTCCAGCTTCAAAGCTGGCAGCGGAGACTCTGCCTTGAGTTGAATCCCTCCTGTGCTTCCAAGCTCTTTGCCAGGAAGAGGTTGCTCCTTTAAAGGCTCGCCTCATTAGGTCAGGTCCACCTGGGATCATTTCCTTTCTAAAATCAACGGACTTAGGGCCACAGTTATATCCACAGAATCATATTCCCTCCACAGCAACACCCAGGTCAGCGTCTAAGTGAAGCACCAGGTGAGGCACCCCACATGGGGGCAGGATCTGTGGGCACCTTCAGGGTCCGCCTCCACCCATGGTGCTCGCTGCTCACCAGCTGCGTGCCTATGACCACGGGACCAAACACCATGGCTTATGAAGGGCACGCTCCCCCACCTCATTATTATTAAAGAAAGCAGCAGAGTGGTGGTGACATCAACTTTTATTCTCTGGCAAATAGATTGATTTCAATGTACAAGGATGCACATAAACCAGCAGAGACTCTCCTTACCGAAAGACCCCACACTGTGAGGGCTTGGGAGTGTTTACTCCTGCTGGGAACTCTGCCACGGTACAGTCTTTCTCTGTGTGTGTGTATGTGTGTGTGCGCGTGTAGATATGCTGACTATATTCTTAAATGGCTCTTTTTATATGTTGGAATTATAGATATTTTGAGATTTTTATGTTTTTGATGTTAAACACATAATCCAATTTAATCAAAAAAGACAAACTAAACAGAAGGAGCCCCCCAGTCAGAACTACCCAAGCACAGGCCCATGTGGAGCTCGTCTGTTGCTGAGAGCCCCCACCTCAGTCAGTGCTTATTAACATGCTGTGCATTGAGGTCACGCCTGGAGGTGATGACAGCCCCCACCTCCCCTGCAAATAACACAGTTCAGAAGCCATGACGCATGGTGGTGTCACAGGACCATCTCAGATGACTTAGCTTTGTTTGTCCCCACAGGCAAGTCCGAACACTGGCAATTTCCCAGATTCCAGGCAGCCTCCTTTCAAGGAGTATTAAGCTGCTCCATCAGGAGAAGCGGGGAGGTGCGGGGTCAGACATCCTCCTGTTCCTATTGAGACTGAAACTGCCATGAGCCAGGGAACCCAAGGAGGGTCTTGACCTGTGGCACTCAGTACTAGAAGATAATGAGTTTAAAGTGAACATAAAACAGGATCTATATTTAAATAAGTAACAAAAATAGTAATGTCAAAAGTCTCAGCTGAGGGGCAGGGTTTTCAATGAACTGTCAACTGGGCAGTCAAAACGCCACAAAAGGACTCAACCTGCCTGACAAGTGCCACCGGGTCAGCTTGGTCCAGCTCCCGCTGGCCTGAGTTTGCTCTGGCTGAGTTTGCTCTTAGCTGGTCTAAGAGGTGAACCTGTATCCCTGAGTGGGATGAATGAAAAAAATCATAACCTTCTGTGGATTCTTATATCTACCACGCACCACTGCTCTGACTGGGGAAGAGAGGCAACTGATCGTGTGCAAACATGAGGGCCTCCCTTAAATAATTGCGTCAGACCCGAGGAAGGCAGCACTGGGCACCACACGCCTCCATACACTGCGCCGGGGGCTCCCAAAGACAGTGCCCAGGACACAGCACTCATTTAGACGCCTAACTGCTGCCTCTCCAGCCTTTCACTAAGTTATCGCTCTCCATCCACATATGCGGAGAGCGTCATTACACTAGGGCTTTCCTCCTGCATGGAGAGGCACAGGACAGCTTCCACCATCGTGCAAAATGGAATCTGCAGTAGAGACTTTTACTATCTGAGCTACAGCTTGTTTGGCAAGTGTCTTTAGAACAGAAAAATGTGTTTTTCAGTTGCCAAGCTTTTCACTTTTCCTAAAAAAAAAAAAAAAAAAAAAGTTTTTCTGGCTCCTATGATTGTTAACTCTTTCATATACACATTTAGAAAGAGGGAAGAAAATTATTAATACATGGTATTACACTTTGCCCCATGATATTATCACTGATACTGTGTATTTTTTATTGACATCATAACAGAAAGAATCTCAGGAAACATGGATTACAGTGGTAATACCTTGGGAGATGCCTGCACCACCTGTCTGGCTATCTTAGCCCTACTTCTGAAACGCCCCGAGACCTCGTGAGACAGGACCTAGTCCGTCACCACTTTTCCCAAAAAGACACTGGTTAAAGCTGTGATCACTGATGGTCTCAAGGGTCATGAGGATGCACCAGCTGAAAATTCCACTAAGCCGTCACTGGGCCTTGATGGTCTTGACCACTGATCCTACTTCTGCAGAACAGAAGAGCATTGGGCTTTTCCACTGCTGGTGGGGGCATATCTGGTGATGGGGAAGTCAAGCGTTAGGGACTGTAACCCTTTGCTTAAACTTTGTATTCATTAATGATGCAGAGCAGGTGGAGGGTGCAATCCCAGAAATGAGGAAACAGCACAAGAATGCAGCATTAGCACACCTGGAAACCACGCAGGATGGCCACATGGAGATGGGTAGGGCTGTCACCTGTGGAGGGATGGCCATGCATGAGAACCATCAAGTTTAAAGGGTGCTCACTCACAAGAGGAATGAAGTCTGTCCAGGAGACCGGTGAGGGCACAGCCCTGGATTCAAGGGGCAAAGGCTCTGCCATCTACTGCCTTGTGAGCTTTGGGGAGAGTTGGCTGCTCTGAGCCTTGGTCTCCTCATCGATGAGATGACAATGCTCTGTGTGCCTTGCAAGGCTATTCCATCATGTGCAAGCTGCATACACAGAGAGGATCTTTTTTATGGCAAAGCTTCATATCTGTGCTGTAACCTCTAGACACCCATGGCTATTTTAATTTAAATTAACTAAAAATTAAGAAAGATGAAGAATCCAATTCCTCAGTCAAGTAGTCAAGCACTCAGTCTACATGAAAGCAGGGGCTGCCGGGATGGAGCAACAGATACAGGGCGTTTCATCATCATGGAAATTTCTACTGGACATGCTCACTCACACCCTCTTTGGCTCATCAGCCTGGTTTTCCAGCAAAATCTCTATGACATCACTTCACTGACAGTTTTCACCACCAGCGTTTTCTCACGCCACCTCTCACCATGGCCTCGGCCAGGAAGGGCTCACGTGCTGAGACTGCTCTCTGCCCCGTTTTCCCTGGCTACACCTGCAGCACTATACGGCCTTACAAGAGCTGTGCAAAGCTCAGCTAACAGGTGACCCTGGCTTTCAAAGTGATGGATTGAAGAGAAACTCTAGTTCGAAAAGATACGCACATCCCAGTGTTCACAGCAGCACTATTTACAACAGCCAAGACATGGGAGCAACCTAACTACCCACTGGCAGACGAATGGATAATGTGGTATACATATGCAATGGGATATTGCTCAGTCACAAAAAGGAGTGGAATAAAGCCATCTGCAGCAACATGGATGGACCTAGAGATTATCATACTAAGTGAAGTCAGTCAGAAAAAGAAAGGTATCACTTCTATGTGGAACCTAAAAACTTGATGCAAATGAACTTATTCACAAAACAGACATAGACGTAAACTTTGGTCACCAAAGAATAAATTAGGAATTTGGGATTAACAAACAAACACTGCTATATATAAAATAGATAAACAACAAGGCTCTACTGTGCAGCACATGGAACTACACTCACTATAATAAACCATAACTGAAAAGAACATGAAAAAGAATATATGCATATATTTAAATGAATCACTCTGTTGTTTACCTGAAACTAACACAACTTTGCAAATCAACTCCACATCAGTAAAACAACAATAGACTGGAAGAGGGACAAGCGGGCTCTTTGTACCCTTCTGAATACAGTTCCTTGGGAAGAGGGCCGGGGTGTAATCTGATCCAGTTAGTGTCTGATTCACTTAGATGGCACTTAATAATTTCTTTCTTGTCTATGCTTCCCTATGTGGTAAGGAGGTTTGGGCAAACTAACCCATTCAACAGACTGAGGAAACATTTGTGCTAAGCCATGTGCTCATGGACACTGGGGTCTGTGACAGAGGTACTGTGCCACAGCCAGTCCCATCCTGGGACGTAACCACATCTGACCTGCACCAGATTGAAACTGGCATCCCTGCCACTGCACAGTTAAACAGATGGGTAAACGTCCCGCCCAGTTTCTGGCTCCACAAGCAAATTTCACTTTAGTTAATCAATTTCATTCTGAGCCTCATTTTCCAAATTAGTTTTAGGTCAGGAGTAACTCACTAGTCAGAGAAGGCAATGGCACCCCACTCCAGTACTCTTGCCTGGAAAATCCCATGGATGGAGGAGCCTGGTGGGCTGCAGTCCATGGGGTTGCAGGGAGTCGGACACGACTGAGCGACTTCACTCTCACTTTTCACTTTCACACACTGGAGAAGGAAATGGCAACCCACTCCAGTGTTCTTGCCTGGAGAATCCCAGGGACGGGGGAGCCTGGTGGGCTGCCGTCTGTGGGGTTGCACGGAGTCGGACACGACTGAAGCGACTTAGCAGCAGCAGCAACTCACTAGTACATTAAAAAATTAGAAGTTAAATAATAACAAAAAAAACCCCTTCAGTACAAATTCCTCAAATTCTTTCAACAGGAAAAGTATGTCTCAAAACAAGGGTTATCAGTCATAACTAGTGTTAGAACATCAATAATACAACACGAAGCTGGGTAAGAACCAGACAGCTTGTGTGTAAATTTGGGGCCCCAATCTCTGGGTCACAGACCAGTTCAGTTCAGTTTAGTTGAGTCTCTCAGTCGTGTCCGACTCTTTGCGACCCCATGAATCGCAGCACGCCAGGCCTCCCTGTCCATCACCAACTCCCGGAGTTCACTCAGACTCACGTCCATTGAGTCAGTGATGCCATCCAGCCATCTCATCCTTTGTCGTCCCCTTCTCCTCCTGCCCCCAATCCCTCCCGGTATCAGTCTTTTCCAATGAGTCAACTCTTCGCATGAGGTGGCCAAAGTACTGGAGTTTCAGCTTTAGCATCATTCCCTCCAAAGAAATCCCAGGGCTGGTCTCCTTCAGAATGGACTGGTTGGATCTCCTTGCAGTCCAAGGGACCCTCAGAGTCTTCTCCAACACCACAGTTCAAAAGCATCAATTCTTCGGTGCTCAGCCTTCTTCACAGTCCAACTCTCACATCCATACATGACCACAGGAACAACCATAGCCTTGACTAGACGGACCTTGGTCGGTAATGTCTCTGCTTTTGAATATGCTATCTAGGTTGGTCATAACTCTTCTTCCAAGGAGTAAGCGTCTTTTAATTTCATGGTTGCAGTTACCATCTGCAGTGATTTTGGAGCCCCCCAAAAATAACGTCTGACACTGTTTCCACTGTTTCCCCATCTATTTCCCATGAAGTGATGGGATCAGATGCCATGATCTTCGTTTTCTGAATGTTGAGCTTTAAGCCAACTTTTTCACTCTCCTCTTTCACTTTCATCAAGAGGCTTCTTAGTTCCTCTTCACTTTCTGCCATAAGGGTGGTGTCATCTGGATATCTGAGGTTATTGATATTTCTCCCAGCAATCTTGATTCCAGCTTGTGTTTCTTCCAGTCCAGTATTTCTCATTGATGTATTCTGCATAGAAGTTCAATAAGCAGGGTGACAATATACAGCCTTGACATACTCCTTTTCCTATTTGGAACCAGTCCGTTGTTCCATGTCCAGTTCGAACTGTTGCTTCCTGGCCTGCATACAGATTTCTCAAGAGGCAGGTCAGGTGGTCTGGTATTCCCATCTCTCTCAGAATTTTCCACAGTTTATTGTGATCCACAGAGGCAAAGGCTTTGGCATAGTCAATAAAGCAGAAATAGATGTTTTTTTCTGGAACTCTCTTGCTTTTTCCATGGTCCAACGGATGTTGGCAATTTGATCTCTGGTTCCTCTGCCTTTTCTAAAACCAGCTTGAACATTGCTGAAGACTGGCTTGGAGAATTTTGAGCATTACTTTACTAGCGTGTGAGATGAGTGCAATTGTGTGGTAGTTTGAGCATTCTTTGGCATTGCCTTTCTTTGGAATTGGAATGAAAACTGACCTTTTGCAGTCCTGTGGCCACTACTGAGTTTTCCAAATTTGCTGGCATATTGAGTGCAGCACTTTCACAGCATCATCTTTCAGGATTTGAAACAGCTCAACAGGAATTCCATCACCTCCACTAGCTTTGTTTGTAGTGATGCTTTCTAAGGCCCACTTGACTTCACATTCCAGGATGTCTGGCTCTAGATGAGTGATCACACCATCATGATTATCGGGTCATGAAGATCTTTTTTGTACAGTTCTTCTGTGTATTCTTGCCACCTCTTCTTAATATCTTCTGCTTCTGTTAGGTCCAGAAGATTCCTGTCCTTCGTGGAGCCCATCTTTGCATGAAATGTTCCCCGGGTAACTCCAATTTTCTTGAAGAGATCTCTAGTCTTTACCATTCTGTTGTTTTCCTCTGTTTCTTTGCATTGATTGCTGAAGAAGGCTCTCTTATCTCTTCTTGCTATTCTCTGGAATTCTGCATTCAGATGCTTATATCTTTCCTTTTCTCCTTTGCTTTTCGCTTCTCTTCTTTTCACAGCTATTTGTAAGGCCTCCCCAAACAGCTATTTTGCTTTTTTGCATTTCTTTTCCATGGGAATGGTCTTGATCCCTGTCTCCTGTACAATGTCACGAACCTCAGTCCATAGTTCATCAGGCACTCTATCTATCAGATCTAGGCCCTTAAATCTATTTCTCACTTCTACTGTATAGTCATAAGGGATTTGATTTAGGTCATACCTGAATGGTCTAGTGGTTTTCCCTACTTTCTTCAATTTAAGTCTGAATTTGGTCATAAGGAGTTCATGATCTGAGCCACAGTCAACTCCTGGTCTTGTTTTTGTTGACCGTATAGAGCTTCTCCATCTTTGGCTGCAAAGAATAGAATCAATCTGATTTCGGTGTTGACCATCTGTGGATGTCCATGTGTAGAATCTTCTCTTGTGTTGTTGGAAGAGGGTGTTTGCTATGACCAGTGCATTTTCTTGGCAAAACTCTATTAGTCTTTGCCCTGCTTCATTCCGCAGTCCAAGGTCAAATTTGCCTGTTACTCCTGGTGTTCTTGACTTCCTATTTTTGCATTCCAGTCCCCTATAATGAAAAGGACATCTTTTTTAGGTGTTAGTTCTAAAAGGTCTTGTAGGTCTTCATAGAAGCGTTCAACTTCAGCTTCTTCAGAGTTACTGGTTGGGGCATAGACTTGGATTACCGTGATATTGAATGGTTTGGCTTAGAGACGAACAGAGATCATTCTGTCATTTTTGAGACTGCATCCAAGTACTGCATTTTGGACTCTTTTGTTGACCATGATGGCTACTCCATTTCTTCTGAGGGATTCCTGCCCGCAGTAGTAGATATAATGGTCATCTGAGTTAAATTCGCCCATTCCAGTCCATCTTAGTTCACTGATTCCTAGCATGTCGACGTTCACTCTTGCCGTCTGCTTGACCACACCTCCTGTCAGATCGGTGGTGGCATTAGATCAGAAATAAAGCACGTAATAAATGGAATACACTTGAATCAACATGAAACCATCACCCACATCTGGAAAAATTATCTCCCATGAAATCAGTCCCTGGTACCAAAAAGGTTGGGGACCCCTGGGCTAAAAGAACAGTTCTCTCCCTGGAGACAGATCATGGCTCAGTGGTCCGGAGGGTGGGCTCCAGGGTTGGGAAGGCGGGGTTTAAATTCCAGGTCTGCCCCTTGAGGCTGAGACTTTATATGAGGCAGCAAATCTCTCTGGGCCCTGGTTTCTCACCATGAAACAGGGGCAGGTGGTTATGAAAATGAGGGATGCATGTAGTGTGCCTGAGTGTGGGACCTGGCTGGAGGCGAATACTCCATATATGCAAACTGTGCTTTTCTGAACTGCAGAAGCAGCTCATAAACCATGGCTTAGACTGAAGGGAGGAGGGGCTTCCAGAGCTGCTGGTCCAGCCACACAAGGTGTGGGGCCCCTCATGGATACTTCCTGGGGCCCCTGGACACACCTGGTGCTGTGTTCGGGGCAGGCGGCAGGGTCCACTGGCCTGAGGTCTCCGTTTTGATTTCTGGCTTCTGAAGTTTAGTGCTCCAGGGCAGGTGCACTCAGTGAGCGAGAGACCATGTTTGTCCAGAACGGTTCTACCCGACTCGGCGCCCCGCACCCGACCCTCCAGAGACTGGCCGTTCTCCGCAAGCGCAGCACTGGCTCCTAATGCTGAGCAGGGGCCCCCATGCTCAGCCACACCCACCTCTGCCAGGTGCCCCTCCCCTCACCGCCTCCCTCGAAAGGGACCCTGGGTCTCAACTGTCCTGGCAGGAGGCCTAGCTCAACACATTCAAATGGGAGAACTCGGCCTTTTTGATCATATCAGTTTTTGTTTTTTGTTTTTTAAATTAGGAGATTCTTTTCTTTTCCCCTCAAAGAGTCTCAGGGCTAAACAAATCCCCATAGATCAGCACAGCATTAATTAACTATGTGATGGGTTGGTTTTTCCCACTGTGTTCTCAATCTTTTTGACACTACAGACAGAACAACTGTCTCCACCGAGATGGTCTCCTTTTGCACCCACAGAAGGGACACAAGGCTTCCAAGAGAAGTGACCTCAGTGCCCCAGACTGAGGAGCCCAGCCACCTGTTGACATGACTCCCCTGAAAACTGGATATGCACCCTTCTGTATAAACCTCTCCTTTCACTCTCACTCAGCTCACTGGGAGTGCAGAAGAAGCCACATGCAGGTGCCTGTCGGGCCAGGCAGCTCCCAGCAGGCCTGTGACACAAAGACACTCTCTGCAGTGCCCCACACGCCTCTGATCTGAAAATGGCAGCAGTTTTGCAAAAAGAAGGCATCAGCTGCGGTCTCAGAGCACAGAGCACTTGTGCCTAGGGAGGAAGACCTTCTCAGTATTGTCAGAGCCTCATGTCACAAATGATTTCCCGCATGCTTATTCCACTGCTGTCAAAACATGGAGTCACACAGCCTAAAGCTCCTCCGTGGGATCTGTGACAAGTACCCCAGGGTGTGGGCGCCCCAGAGGATGAAGGGGCTCCACCAGCTTTGAAGATTGTTCACTGTGGACAGAAACATGCTGTGGGTCATCTCATTTTCCTGAAATGGACACTTCGAAGGCATGGAAATCTTCTTTGTGGGTGTCAGCCGTGTTTCAGATGCTGCATTCACACACCCTGGCCCCCAGCGGGATTGCGGGGTGCCTTCTCCTCCCCCTCTGAGGGGCTCCTGGGAACAGTGCCCACAGCACAGGGAGCCAGCCAGCACCGGAGCTCACACTCCTGCCTCCACCTATCAGCCTTTCAATTTGGGATCAAAGACTCAGCCTCTTAGGTGTTCCTGCTCGGAGGCCATGCTCAGGGCTGGCCTGCAGTGAGTAACCCTGGCTCCTGCCCGTCCCTTCAGTGTCTGCCCTCGTGGTCCGCCCTCCCATTAGGGCATCACATGCCCTGGTCTCTGCACCCCAGGAGCCTTTCTTAGCCCCACGGGTGCCCTCCAACAGCCTCACACCCCTCCAGGATTGCATCATTCATACTGTACTTAGGAATATTTTTTTAACTGATATTTTAAGTATAGCTGAATTACAATGTTGTGTTAATTTCTACTGCAGAGCAAAGTCACTCAGTTATACATACACACATTCTTTTCCATTACAGTTTATCGCAGGATCCTGAATATAGTTTCCTGTGCTATGCAGCAGGGCCTTGTTGTTTATCCATCCTATAACAGTTTGCACCAGATAACTGCAAACTCCCAATCTTGCCCTTCCTTACCCTTCTCCCCCTTGTCAACCACAAGTCTGTCTCTGTGCTGGGAGTCCATTTCCGTTTCATAGATAAGTTTATTTGTATCATATTTTAGATTCCACATGTAAGCAATATCAGATATTTGTCTTTCTCTGTCCAGCTCACTTCACTTAGTGTGACCATCTCTAGGTCCATCCATGTTGCTGCAAATGGCATTATTTCATTCCTTTTTCTAGCTGTGTAGTATTCCATTGTCTTTATTCCTCACGAATATTTTTCATCTTCTGCCTCTCCTACGAGAGAGGCCATGAGGGTTCCATTCATCTCCAGGCCTTCAGTGCCCAGCACAACACTAATTCCATAAAGTGTCCTTAGAAAGCAATCTTCACTTAGGTTTTCCTTCATAAAAGTCTTGTTTTCTTGTCTATATTGTAAGCTTTTTGATAACAGGAATGTCTTTGACTTTAGAAGGAAAAAAAAAAAAAAAAAGCTGGCAAACCCCTTAGGCTCTAGAGAGGCAAGGTTCAAGAAGCCATCATGGTCCCTGCCCTCCACGAGTTCAGAATCCAGGAGACCTGAGACACACACAGGCTGTGTGAGTCAGTGGCTAGCAGAAATCCCTCTGCAGTGGAAATGACAGGATGGAGACAAAGATATATTGAGAGAGTCCTATCCATCGATCAAGAGATATAGGTATTTATTTCAAGAAACTGATTGTTTGATTATGGAGGTTTGTTAAGTCCAAAATCTCAGGACAGCCTGGCAGGCTGGAGACCCAGGTTAGAGTTGCAGTTCACATCCAAGGCCGTCTTGCTGGCAAAATTTCCTCTCCTTTCTATTTAGGCCTTCAGCTGATTTGATGAGGCCCACCCACATGATGGAGGGCAATCTGCTTTACTCAAAGTCTACTGATCCAAATGTTAATCTCATCTATAAATACCTCCACTGGGTATTCTGGGACATCCAGAATAGTGTTTGACTGACTATCTGGGTATTGTGACCCAGCCAAATCGGCACAAAATTACCCATCACACCCTCTGAACCCTGCTCATGCCAGAAGGTAAAACCAGAAAGGCCAGCTTGGGAAAGAGGAGAGGAGGAGCCGGCACTCATGGGCATCCTGCAACACCAGCGCTGTCTGAGCCTGACGCAGAGTTCCTGGGAACGCTACAGGTGACCAAAAGCACTCCTCGCACATGGAAGGAGGGTGACAGTGCTGGGACCAGGGGCCAAGTCCATACACCGTCCCGGCCACTCACCTCCCGTCACCAGGAGTCCCACCGGCACCGCAGACGGAGCAGCGTGACTCGGGGAGAGTGACCAGTGCTGAACATTCAACCAGACCATGGTGCCAGGTGACCCTCCCCCGAGCTGCAGCAGCATCCCCGCTGCATCTGAAAGGCGCTTTGCTTGCAGGGAGTTCACTCTGTCTGTGCGACAGGGTATCGTTCCCTTACTAAGAGAGGGGCTCCCAGCTGTTCTGGATGATGACGAAGTTCTGGAAACGGATGGCAGTGATGGCTGCACAACACACTGAGCGTGCTTAATGCCACCTAATGGTCAACTTCAGGTTATGTTTATTTTATCCCAGTAAAAAAAAGACACACTCCTTCAGAATAGGCCCACATACACCACACAAATTTCACCCTCCCCACTCACACATATGACAACTTGCCAGATTATCAGAAGCCCAAGGGCCCACTGCTACAGGCAGCGGTCTCCTTCACAGGGAAAAGTGGAGGGCCTCATGCGGCTGCTCCTCAGCCCTGAGCACTGCAGGCTGGCACTGTCACTTGCTGATCTGTTGTCCAGTGTTTGGTGCACGGTGACAGCAAGATAGAGATCTTAGGGCCAAGCACTTTACAGTGAGCAGGCCTTCAGCGCAAGCCTACAAATGTCAGACGGGGGAGCAGGCCCACCACGAGTCAGACCCCACGTACGAGGCTTCTGGAAGGAGGGCCAGAGGGGAGGTCTGAGGAAAGATGAGGCAGTACCACCTCACCGCCTGGGACGGCAGCTCCATGAGGGTCTAAGTCTGTCTCTGAAGTGACCACTCCTTCTCTGATGCCTTCTTTCTCCTGGGAACTTTTTACTCCCTGCCTCTTGCACTCCAAGGAGTGAAAGATATTAACCTGTTAATTTTCAGGATAATATAGTTAATTTCATCTCTTCTTCCACATACCTCCCTACAGTCTCTTCATGAGTTATATCACACAGGACTTTTAACCACTTTCATATGCTTCCCCTTCAAATGAACTCAAGAGCAGTGGACATATAAGGCATTAAAAACACTGGGGTTCTTCTTGGCACCCTCCCTTTCAACAGCACTGTCTGGCTAGCTGTTCACTTCCCTCCTTATGCAGGTGCCTTGTGGGGACGTACTCACTCATCTGAGGGTTGGAGCTGACCTTTACTGGGACCACTTGAGAAATCACTGACCAATCTGGAATACTTTTCCCACTTAACCCTTGGTCTGGAATCTTTCAAGTGGAGCTAATCACCTGGACTTACCTCAAAAGCACGCAGTCCAGCCAGCACACCTTTAAGTCTTGGCTGAATGACACCATAAAGCCGAAGCCAGGCCTTGGTCTCCCCAGAAATACACCTGTAAACCCCCGTCCCTTCCAGGTATCAGCTGAGTCCATGACAGGTAAAAATAAGAAAGTTATCTGGTCAGCTTTACAGACCCTAACTGGCAGGCTGGAGGGTAGTTCTGTTACTGTGTAACAAGCCACCACAGTGCTCAGGGGCACGTGAGACATTGTTCCACGTGGTTTCCCAACTCCAGTGATCCAGCCTGGACATTTGCTCATGGTCAGGGCGGAGAGGCCAGAGGAGACCCAGCGCACCCTCTTTCCAGCCCCTTCACGTGCCACGTCTGCTGCGTGCCATCAGCCAGCCTCGGCCTGCTACCAGTGAGAGGACAGCAGGGGGCAGAGGGCCACTGGGGCAGCAGGCTGGCCACAGTCTCTTTAGGTTCAGCCGCTTGGATTCTCCAGTGGATAAAATCATTTAGAATAATTTATGTAACAAATTAAAATGAAGAACACATGCTTGCATACATTACCCCATACATAATGCTAAAAAAGATTAGAATCACAGAACTCTGCAGTGGAAGGGGCCTCACTGATTAAGCTACCCCATCCCTTCACTCTACAGATAAGGACACTGATATCCAGGGCATCTGGGAGTCAGCTCAGTTCACACAGAAAGCAGCAGAGCTGGGCCTCAGGACCTAGGAGGGGCCCCTGGACAGAGCAGTATTGACCACCTCATCTGGGAAATGTAGGGGGTGTAAGAACAGAGGAGATGCAAGTATGAAGGCTCAGGGGGTGGAAGGCACCCCCTGCCCCTCGCACCATGGCTGGACCTTCCCAGGCAACTGCCTAACCAGAGTTAGGGCCTGGGGAACCAAGACAAGGGTCAGGATGCTAAAAGACCACTGTCCCCAGGCCACGTGGGTCCTCTGCAGGCAGAGGTGTCCCTCCCTACTTTGCTGCCACCACAGGCGCCTTCCTCTGGATCAGAGAAGTGGGGAGGCTAAGGAAGTCCTCACTCCCCTGCTGTGAGACGGGTGAAACCAAGGGCGTCTGCGCAAATGGGGCTTCCTGTTGCTTCGGCCACAGTGGAGGCAAGACCAAGGACAGGAGCTGCCAGCTTCAATTCTGGCTTCTAAATTCAAACCCTCAAGCTGCACAAAGCCTCCTAGAACCAGAGAGTTTTAGAAATAAAAGGAAACTTCAAGGTACCAATCCAAACCCTTTACTTTATAGACGGGGATTTTATAGATTTCATAGACACTGGAAGGAAACTGCACACACAGTGAGAAGACGACCTGCGGCCTTGCAGGGAATGGTCCTGCTTCCTCGCTACTCATTAAATTTACAGCAAAAAGGAAATGGCACCAGAGGTACACAGGACCCCCCTGTGAACATTCTATCGAAAGCCACACAGGCAGACTCCTAAGAAGGCAGAGCCATGATGTCACTGTCTGGCCCGATGCTGTAGGCAACAGCACTCAGTAAGAATTTATTCAAAGAATGACTGAATGTCAGACGTACAGTGAAATGGACTCCCCAATCCCCAGAGCAGTGTCACCACAAAGGATACTACAGAGTTGGCAGGCACTGTGCGGGAACGGAGAGCCCAGGCGGTACGCCCAGAGTGGTTTCCACTCTGGGGTGGGTCCCTGTGAAAACAGTCTGCAACCTGTAGGTGAGGCCAGCTGGAGACCCCAGGCCCAGCCTCACCTGAGGCCCTGAAGCCCAAGGGGAAGGTGGGCTGCTGCGGGGCACATGCATGGGGGCACATCCAGAGGAGATGCTCAGCTTAACCTTCCTATGACTCCTTTCCTGTGGGGGCAGGAGGTATGCCAACCCTCATGCCTTGGGCCTGGTGCTGCAGCCTGGCAGGGCAGTGAGGCGGGGTCTGCTTTGCCAGCCCCGCTTCCTCCTGTGTGCTCTGCCCCCTGCCTGCTCCAGGAGCTCAACATCTAACGCTGTTCCTACAGCAGAGCTTGGCCACGTCTTCCAAAAGAGAAGAGCAGAGCAGGGAACAGATGGCATGGCTGGCTCAGAGAATCGAGCTCCTGAGGCCACTGCAGCCCCAAGGAGGTGTCCTCGGGACTGGAAGGGAGGACAGGGACTCGGTGGGGGATGGGGGGCCGTTCTGGGACATTACACGGGGTGCTCTCAAGAGTCACGGCAGCCACCTCTGTGCCCGCCGTTCTGGCGAAGCCGCTGGCTTACACTGCAGGTACTGAGCCCTGATCTGTGTTTACAGCTGTTATTTAATCAGAGGGGCTGGGGCGGGCATGAAGGAACATGCAGGGGACAGCGCCAGCTACCCCCGTTCCCCTGCAAGGAAGAGAGCAGCCCAAGCCAGCCTCAGCTGCAGCATCCAGTCAAGCGTTCACTGTCAAGCATCCACCCTGTTCACTAACAGGGTAAGTGAGCAAGTTCACTGGTTGGCAAATCCTCCCTGCCCTCCGGGGCCGGCCCAGGGCTCACCTGGATGATGAAGCCGGTGGAAGAGCACTGCCGGACCCAGAGGCTAAATTTCCGCTTTTTCCGCTTCCGCAGCTCCCTCTCCGTGCATGTGGCAATGAACACGGGGTCCTCGTCGATCAGGGGTTCATGTAGCACCTGCCGGGAAAGGCGAAGCAGAGACTCAGGAAGGCAGCATGAGCTCAGGGGCTCATCAGATCTGGGCTCAGATCCAGTCTTTGCCTTTGATCAGCTGTGTGGCCTTGGCTAAGTTACTTTATTTCTCTGATCCTGAGTGTCCCTGGGTCTCCTCAGTTGTCTACACCAGTGTTTGGGGGAGGATTAAGTAAGAAACGGTACTCGAAGCACTTAGCCAGTACCTGGTGAACGGAAATCGTCATGATACTTAGTTATTGGCGTTAAGGTCCCCAGTCCAAACTCTCACTTGGGAGAGGCACCTCCCAGCTAAACATGCCCGCGGAGGGCAGCTACTTCCTTTCAAGGAAGACCTTTCCACTGATGGACGTTCCAATCGCTCACTGACTGAAAGCTGATCTACATCTAACCTAGACCCACTGACCTGACTTGTCCCCTGTGAGAAATGGAGACAAACACGTGATTTCTCTAGGTTTTCTGAACAGCTCTCACACTAGCCCTTGACCTTCTTTTTCCCAAGTCAAACGTTCTCTTTTTAAAAACCATTCCTTAAAGATTTTAAAATTTAAAAACAATAAAAAATTAAAAAAAAAAATAAAAAAAAATAAAAACCATTCCTGAAATGACCCAGTTCCCTCGTTTCCGTGACCCAGCCTCTGGCTCTCCCCCAGGTCATCACGTCTTTTCTGACATGGGACTCCCCAGACAATTTTTAAACTCACTGCACCTCTTCCTGCTTTTTGATGGCATGATAACAGGACTCTTTTTTCAGTTATAAGACAATGAAGCAAAAAGAAACGGCACAATAAAAACAAGTTCCAGAGGTGTTTCAAGTTCTGTTTTTGCAAGCTAAAGCGTTGGGGGAGACTTGCGGGTAAATTTTAGGAACCTGCTACACTTCCCTTCCAATCCGATTCCAAGCGCGCTTACGAACTGGTACGTATGTGTGGTTCACTGAAGTGTGTTGACAGAATGCCAGAAACACTATGATTCCAAGAACTCTTCCCAACTCTCTGGATCAGGGGCTGGCAAACTGCAGCCCAGCCCACTCCCTGCTGTAAATCAAGTTTTACAGGAACCCACCATGCCCTTCGCTGATGTATTGTCGGTAGCTGCTTTCAGGCTACAAGCTCCGAACACAGACCACGTGGTCCTCCAAGTCTAAAATACCTGGCCACTGTGAGCCAACGCCACTCTCCATCAGGGCTTTTCAACTTGAATGAACAAACTAGTCACCTGGGAATCTTACTGAAATGTGGCTTCTGTTCCAGTATGTTTGGAGCAGAGCCTGAGTTTCTGCATTTCCAACAAGCTCCCAGGTGGCGTGAGAACGTGCCCTGATGACGGCAGAACAGAGATTAACACTCACCAACTGTGACATGGGCAGTAGCCTTCCATTCTCCTATTAATGTTAACTTGAATTCCGCTTGAGAAATAACTGCCCTGCAGTGTTGGGCCTCAGGCATGCACACCAGCCCTTGCAGTCTTCTATTGCTGGAAGCAGGAGCTGTTGAACAAGGCCTGCCTCGCCTTGAACTCATGAAGGGGAGACTGGAGAAGCTGACCCATGCCCAGCTCCACGTGGCTCATCAAATACTCAGAGCCCATTTGGATCCACTCTAAAAGGATGGCCGAAAGTCCCACACATGGGCTGGGGGAGTGGCGGATGGAGCCGAGTGGGGAAGATGAGGCCCTCTCCCAGCTCTTCAGAAAGCTGCTGTCCTCTATTCCATCTGCACTCACCACAGCACAGAATCCATTCAAATTTATATTTCATATGGTGTTTCACCAAAGTAAGAGAGTCAGCAGCAGCTCCTGGCCTCCATGGCTTCTCCTCTTTTCCACCCTCCTTGCAGGAATGTGGAGCAGTCACAGTGCAGGGCAGGGTGCTCTACAGAGCTCCAAACAATGCCTCCTCCCCGCCAGGCCACAGGGCGCCAGCGCCACCTCACCCAGTGCTGTGTCCTCAGGCCCTCCTCGTGTGACGGCTCGGGTGAGGGGCAGGCATTGGGCAGGGGCACAAGGCAGTCGCGTACTTTCACAAGCCCTCCCCAGATCCTCCTCTAGCTAACCTGCCCCCAGGCTTGAGAAGACGCGTTCAGTCTCCCCATTCAGTATCTGTGTATGAACACCCATGCGTGGAGACACACCACAGCCTGGGTACAGGTCGATTCTGGGGACCCTCTGAAGGCTGTGTAAACTCACCCAAAGGGTCACATTTGCTGGAATAAAAAGGAGACTGCAGGGCAGAGGGTGTGTGAGGGTGCTGTGTGCTGAGGTGGGGTGTGTGTACGGTGGGGATGCAGAGCCACTCCTGGGAGTCAGGAACACGGCAGCCACATGTCTGGTGGAGACGGAACAGGGGCTGTTCCCACTGGTCTCACAGGTAGAGTGAAGTCCCGTCAACAGAGCCCTGAGCCCTCAGGGGAGGTGGGCGGGACTCGCACACACACCTTCTCCTTGAATGGAATGTTTCAGAGCCAACTGGAAAGCCAGGAAAGCTTGAAAGTTTCCTTTGTTTCACTTAACAAAGACATATGTGATGCTAATGTTTCTGTGTGTAAGGATGAGGCGGCCTTCATGGCAGAGGCTAAGCATGTGCCCAGAGCCACCAGGTCAACAGCCCACATTGGCACGACCGCAGCTCATAGGAAGGCCCGAGGGTGCTCCACACACTACACGCACACTTACTGGTCTCATCCCCTTTATCTGACAGCCTCTTGACAGAGCTGGCTCAACGGGGGCCCAGAGTTGGGAGGAAGAGGAAATTCCAGGTGGTCATCAGCACATTGGAAAGCTGACCCCAGGGATTCTGATTTCCCCTCTGCCTCAAGTTCTGTCTGTTGGGTGGTCTGTACTAGGTACTGTTTGCCCCCCAGACTCCCTTTCCACCTTCTCACGCTGCACTGGGGCCTGGAGGGCAACCTCTTATAAACCACATCCGGGGGCCCTGCCCCCAGGGCCTGCCTTTTGTGGCTACAAGAGAGGGATGAACAAGAGACTAGGGGCCTGCCTGCCTGTGCCATCCGGCCCCTCAGGCTGAAGCCATTGCTCTCCCTCCTCAGCACTGCAGCTTCCTGTTGTTGCCAGCCCAAGGGATCGCCACCTTGATGATCTGCCTAAACCCTGAATGCCCACAGTCCCTGCTTCCAGTTCTCTGTAACTGCCCTTTTAGAACACAGCATTTGTTTCCTCCTGGGATCCTGACCACCACACAGAGCATGGGATGGAAAATGGTAGCAGCAAGAACAAATACCTTTGCAAGTACAAAGGCGAAAAACTAAATAAAATTTAAAAAAGAAAAAAGCAAAGGGAGGGGAAAAAAAAAAAGAACCTAACATGGCCAGAAAGCCACTTCCCAATCTAAAGCTCGTGTCAGTCCCTCTTGTTTCAGTGTCATCGACTGGATCCAAAGAAAAGATGAGGGCAGCAAGAATAAAGTGACCACCTCTTCAGGGTCTCTCCTCACAGCCGTCTGCGGGCACAGGAGGGCAAGATCCGGGCGGGGGCAGCACTACCCCATCACAGCACCCCTGTGTGGGCTGGGAGGGGGTGAGTCCACACAGCTCAGAATTTGCTAGTGGGTGCTGCAGGCGCCCACTGGCCAAGCAGACCCCAGGGCCACACACGCAGGTGGCCATGGGGATCACCTGGGATGTAGGTCTCAGTGTCCCATGCTGCTGCTCCAGAAGGATCAGACAGCACGGGGTTGATACCTGGCAGGCACACAACAAACATGGGTATAATCACGGGTATAGCTTGTCTAGGGGCTGGAAGGGCCTTCGGCAGCCTCATCTTCAGGCTGTTAAATACTAATTACCTAAGGAGCTGGTCGGTTAACTCTCAAAAGACACTTAGACTTAGCAAGCACTCAGACCTCTCCAGCAGCTCTTCTAATGTTTGACTCCAGTACGGTCAGAATATTGTTTTTTCCCCTTGTGTCCCAGCCAATGTGTCTCTGGTTTGGCTCATTTTCAACCAAGCAAACATTCAATGAAACAAACAAACAAACAAACCACACCCAGCCCTGTACTTGGTCCTGTAGGGTTGGCTATATAAGGCAGAGGTTGTGTCCCCTAAGACCCCATGTCTTGGTAAGAAGGAAAGTGAAGGCCAAGATCAAACAGCATTTGCTGCCTTGTAAACAGCGGCAGGATTTGGGAAACCAGGAATCACAGGGGGCCCTGGAGCTGGGAAGCCTGGAAAGGAAGAGAGGGCATTATCTTCCCCACAGAAACCCCATGCTTTATCTTCCCCACAGAAACCCCATGCTAAATCCCTGTGCAGTGAATATAGGATAGGAAATTGGGAGGGTATCTCTAAGAGAACCGCAAAAAGAGCTTGAGGCTTATTACAAAGGCCCTTAAGGAAAAGCATAAGGAAGTTTAAATGTACAAATGACAGAGAAGTAAGATTTTTCTCTCCATATGGAAAGTCAGAGGGAATCTGGCTCACTTAGGCCAGGAACCTCCTGATGATTTGGTAGAGCAATCTCTGGGAAGAGTCACCTTGTCAGTTTACCAGACCGGCCGAGCAACTTTGAGGATGACTTCTGGAACTTTGTCAGCACAGCCAAATGCGACTGCCATAGTCCACCGGAGGCCGGGGCTGGGAGCCCGGAACTGAGAGCAAACACAGCCCCATTTAGGGAGTGAGGAAGGTGAGGGGCTGCGACAGTCAAGCTCATGGCTGACAGCTGGCTGCAACTCCCTCAAAGACACTCACTCTCCATGCACGCCGGGTACCCAGCGCTTGAGCCACTCCCCCGGTCTAAGAACGCTGGACCCCAGTCTCCTTCCCTGCACCCCTAGAAGGCCGCTCGCTTTCCTTCATCACCAGCAGGTGAGCACAGTACTCAGAGAACACAAGAAAACAAACACTACCCTGCAAACCACAGCTGAGAGAGAAAGGGTAATTAATAGAGAGGGAGGACGAGGAGAAATGAGGAGGGAAACGCTCTCGGAGCAGAACGCTAAATGCGGTTTGGGGCCGTTCTTCCATCACCTTCCTCTGATCAGATGGGGACGGGAGGGGTTGTGGCCGCGCAGGGATTCCCCGCAAGTGACCTCGGGGTACAGGCAGGATGGGGGAAGCCACGGTCACCACCGCCTCCCTGCCCGCTGCCACCCCGGGAGGCCCAGCCCGGGGCCCACGGCCTCACCTGGGTTTGGGAAGGCCTGAAGGCAGAATCGAAGCCGCTCTGCAGGGAGTCCAGGAAGGGCTGGACCTTATAGAGGCCGTGTGTGGTCTGGCTGGAGCGGAAGGCCACGACGTGGAAGTACTTGAGGATCTTCTCGAAGCGGGCCTGGCTCATGACCAGCGCGAGGCTGCGGTTGCTGTAGAAGCCGCCGCTCCAGATGCTGAGGACCGACTCGCAGTGGGACGTGCTGGTGGAGATGACATAACCCAGGAACGCCTTCATCTCCGGCAGCGTCACGTCCACCCAGGCGCCGTCGCTCCCGAACCGCTCCTGGAACTTCTTGGCGTACAGGTTGGTCTGCACCACCATGTTCTTGAGGACGTTGTCAGGGACGAAGAGCTGGAAGAAGTCCACGGCGCTGGCGCTGGGGGGCATCTTCCGGGTGGGACCTGGACAGGCAGGCCAAGCGCTACTGCTGCGGCCACCGCGTCCCCAAACTGGGCCTCCGCCCGAGTGCCACCACCGCCCCCCCCCACGCCCTCCCGGGAGGACCCAGATACCCATCCGGAAGCCATCCTGCCCACCCTCCAGACAGGACACCCCGCTCCTGCTCTCTGGGCCCCGTGTCTCCCCGAAATCCTGCACACGCCTCCCTGTCCACCCCCACAGACCCGGCAAACCCAGAAACATGATCAGAAGAGAGAGACGCACAGGGAGGGCAGCGGAGACCCACAGGCACACTGAATTCTGAACAAAGAGCTCGGCAGGTCTTTCTGGCTCTCATTTCCCTGTAAATTAAGGTGACTTTGGAATGCTTTTTACCACTTGGGGCCTGAAAGATTCCATTCAGGTGACAGCAATTTATCACGTAGTCTCTACCTGGTGTCTCTAAATTTATTAGTAAATAAATCTGAAGGGGCTTATTTAGATAATTTCACCCATGCAATAAAAATAGTTTTTACAGATGCAGGGACAGTCTTTAAAAATACACACACATACATACATCCTTAAGAAACATCACTTTCAACTCCAGGTAAAGCAGGCCAACAGTAGGTAGAGCCTTAAGGGAGACAAGCGTTGCTTCGGTTGCCTCTGTATGTGCTGTGCTGTGCTTAGTCACTCAGTTGTGTCTGATTCTTTGCGACCCCATGGACTGTAGCCCTCCAGGCTCCCCTGTCCATGGGGATTCTCCAGGGGATCTTCCCAACCCAGGGATGGAATCTAGGTCTCCCACGTTGCGGGCAGATTCTTTACCATCTGAGCCGCCAGGGAAACCCTCATGATTTATAATCAAAGCTGTGCAAATTCTTCAGAACTTTAACCCAAGCCCCACCCCAACCTGTCTCTACTGAAAAACACCTTTTCTACAGCAAATCTAAGACTGACAATGTACAGGAGACATCCTAGGTCTTACTGATGAGTTCAGATGGGAAGACTTGGGAGGTGAGATCCTAAACTCCCTTCTCACTGGCTGCACAGTCCTGGGCAGATTTCACCTCTCCTGTCTGTAAAATGGGCACAGTGAGAGCAGCCTCACTGGGCTGTCTGTGGGGCAGGCTGACTGGAGGGTGCAGGGAAAGCACGCAACACAGTGCCTGGCCCTACAGAGGCACCCACGGCTAGGTGACCTCTACCGAGACGGTATCCACAGGAAGCCAGAGATGGCGGGCTGAGGGCTAGAGAGTGCTTTAGTTGGCCTCATTTCACAGAAGAAAGCAAGGCCCAGAGAGCAAAGTGGCCACCATATCTTCTTTCATCAGTCATTTCTTAGAAGGGCTCCAGACAGTCCTGGTGCAACAGGCATCGGCCCAGGCTGACTGGACAATGAGCCTGGGAAGACGGCCTCTGCTCCACAGCCACCCTGCTTGAACTAATTTTATTTCAGTGAACCTTACAGCCGCTGGTGGGTGAAGTCATAAATTATTCAGGGGTAGCTCTCAAAAAGGAGGAAAACCAGCATTTTAATTGCTACATCACGCTGAGTAAGCAGAATGAAATCTTCTCTTCCAAAAGTTATGTTTAAAGTCATTTTGTTTCCCAGGCTACTTCAAAATGAATTCACACAACAGATCCAGGCCTGGCCAACTGCTTAATGGGAAACTAGGAAGTAGCAGATACACTCTTAACTATTTAATTCGATTTACAAGAAGCCTCTATGGCTTTCTTCAGTAGTTGTGATTCTTCACATGTGAAGTGTTGTTATGGGCAGTCACTGGGAGGCAAGGAGGGCAGGGAAAGTGGGTCCCTGCCATCAACTAACAGAGTCCTGAAGGTGGGCAGATCCCCAGCCAAGATAAGACTCCCCCACTTTTGATTCACTGACCAAGAGTTTTTCCAGGGATTAACTGTGCAGTCCTCCCATCAGCCCATTCTGCAGGTGAGGAAACAGGAGCTCAGGAGTGTGAGGACAAGCCCAAGGCCACCCACCACTAAGTCCTTCCAGTGGTGACCTTTGACCCACAGAGCCCAGGGCCAGCCCAGTAGCCTGGTGCTGCCTGTAGTTACAAACCCCATCATCCTCTCATCCAACGGGGACGTGGCTGTCTGCACACAGCAAGTGCACAACTCAAGCCAGATGCTTAGTCCTCACACCACAGGACCTCCCTCCGCCTCTGCAGTGGGCCAAGAAGGGTCCCAGAGCACAGCCAGGAGCAACTCTGGAGGGGAAGGAGACTCCACCTTGCAAAAATGTACAAGCAGCATGGAGATGGGGGAGGGAGCAGGGAGGCTGTGGGTTGGGGCGAAGAGCAGTGCCTGCCCAGGTCGATCCTGGTGTCCAGCTAATATACTCACACAGTCCTCTCCCCCTACCACTTCCACCCCTCCATAGTGCCACCATGCCACTCCTTCAAGGCCCATCACCACCACGAACCTGGTTTCCTCATCCTCCAGGGGATCAAACCCAGGACCCCAGAGGCCCACAGACCAGGGGCACTGACAGGCACTCAGCAAAGCTCCACCCCCAGAGAGACACCCCAGTCCACCCCCAGCGAGGAAAGCAACCTCAGCAGCAACTAGGAAAGCAGATGCCCCATTTGTAAAGGAGACTGTCACTCGAGGGTGGCAGGGAGTATCACACTAGGGTGTCGCGGTCCCCTCAGCAATAGAATGGAGTAAGAGAGGTATTCGGTCCCCAGAAGTTCTTGATGTGGTGAGGGAAGCAGGCAGTGGAGAGTGACCAGGTGATGTCTGGCTGCGGGAGGCTGTGTCCACAAGACGACCCCGAATCCAGATCCTGGGGACAGGTCTGCGAGGCTCCCTGAATGGGCCATGTGGGATAGGCTGTGTGGGTGTGGAGGCATCAGCCTAGACGGCTGGGGATGGGGATGTCAGAGTCTTTCAGGCAGAGAGACCATCTCGTGCAGAGGCCCTGTGCCCAGAGCCGACGGCTCACATTTGGTGGACTGTGCAAGAGGGCGAGCAACTGGAGGTGAGAAGGGGCACAGGGCTTAGGCTGGCCCCAGGGCTGGGCCAGTGAAGCACCGTTAGCACGTGGCCCCCACTTGAGGGGGTCCCTTGCTGCACATGGAGTGGGTGAGGTCTGGGGCTACTCCTGAAGGGAGCTGGCAGAGCAGGTGGGTGGCCCAGGCACGCCCCTCTGTTGATTCCTCAGCCAGTGTCCTCCAGGTGTGCTGGGCACAGCCAAGGACTACAGGTGAGTGAGGCTGTGGGGGGCCTGAGCCCGGGGTTGGAGGCCTCCTTCCAACAGTAGCCACATTCACTTCTCACTCTCATTTGCACAGGATAGGCAACGAAGGTTCATCCCTTAAATTGTGCCTGGACTGAAATCTTTCATCCCGGGTTCCCACTATCCCTCCCCTTTGCTCCTCCCTGCCAGTCCCCCAGTTCTCTCAGTCAGAAACCTGAACCACCATGAACCCCTGGTCTCCTGCACCCCTTATCTCCCCCGCAGCACGTCCTGGCCCACCTCCACACTGTGCAACCAACCAGCCCCTGCAGCTCCCCAGCGCACGTGGCTGCTGCCTCTGGCCTGAACAATGAAAACAGCCTCCCCCAAGGGCATGCCCCCTCCCCCCAAAATTGATGGAAACAGGGAAATTATTTTAAAAACACAAACTGAACCACAATACTCTCCTGCTTAATGAAAATACCCTCATGCTTTCTCACTGCACTAACACCAAGTCCACGTTCCTTGCAAAGCCTTTAGGGTCTGGGGCCCCGCGTGCCCCACCCCCAGACTCATTCTGGACCACTCTCCATGCCGAGCAGGCACAGAGCTCACAAGCAGAGCTGGTGCCAGGCCTGGGTCCTGGCGTCTCCTTGCACTGCAGGGCCTGCATCCCCCTGGCCTCCGGATTCATTATGCGTCCCCTCCTGTTGGCTCTCCTGCCCACCTGACGGGGCTTCTCATCTCAGCCCTTACTGGGTCTCCCTCCTTGTGTGTATCAGCCTATGGGTGTTTTGGTAGAAACTCACTCTTGCTTTGTCTGCTCTGCTGTCCTGCCCTCAGAGGTCAAGGCTGTCGTGTCACCTTGCATCCTCGGAGCCCGCTACATGGTGTGTTCAACACATCCCTGCTGAGGGTGGATGGAAAGGAGGTGGTGGAGGAAGGAGCCACGCTCACCAGGGAGGGGAAGCTTCAGTGCTGAGCCCCCTGGGCAGGGTCTGGTGTCAGGACAACAGCCCCTGTGCTGATGTGCCTGGTGGACAGGTCAGGTCGGCATGGGGCTGGCCCACCACTGGCCATACCTCCTCGAGGACACCAAGGCGGGGTGGCCAGGTGAGCCCTGGGTGGGAGACGCTTGGTCACGGGCATGATGTGGGAGGGGGTGCATGACAGACATGCACCAGGTGCCCAGCTCGGATGAGTTGGCTTGGGGTCTTGTTGGGTTTGATTTCCTCACTCTCTTCCTGAACTGAAAGAAACCACTGGAGAACTCCTGGCCCTTCTGCATCTTCTGATGTCTTTTTTCCCCCTCTCTGTCACAGCTGCTGGCTGTGTGACCTTGGGCATGCCAGATTACCTCTCTGTGTCTTAAACTGAAGAACCACCCTAGAGTGAGGAGAAGTCAGACAATAGCCTGTCTTGCCCAGTCTGCCCTGAGGCCCACTGAGGCGGGTCCCAGTGCCAAGGAAGCTGCTCCTGCTGCTCCCTCCTTCCACCCACCGCACCAAGCAGACCCAAGGCCAGTGGGCACCCCTCATGTGGCACTGACCCCCACCTCCGCTCCATCTGGAAGAAAAGGCTGGCTTTGTGTGCTTTTGAAAGCACAACCTTTTAGAGACTGACACTTTCATTTTGAGATGAGATTTGCATTTTGCACACACTGGCGCTTTTTGGTACAACCAGTCAGCAGTGTGGCAACATACATGAGAAACACAGTATTTTTAATTACTGATTTAAAAGTAATAAAATAACTTCTCTCCAGGCCAAATCAAACAGACGTTAAAAATATAACTGGAATGTCCTGCACTGTGACGAAAGTATTCCTCTTGTCTGAGACATGAAAAGAAACTTAAGGCATGGGACTTTCCTGGTGGTCCAGTGGCTAAGACTCCATGTGCCCAATGCAGGGGACCTGGGTTCCATCCCTGGTCAGGGAACTAAGATCCCATACGCCACAGCCAAGGCCTGGTACTGCCGAACAGGCAAGTTTTGCCTGGAGTACAAAATAAAGCAGGGCAAAGGCTGACAGAGTTTTGCCAAGAAAACACACCAGTCACAGCAAACACCCTCTCCCGACAACACAAGAGAAGACTCGACACATGGACATCACCAGATGGTCAACACTGAAATCAGACTGATTATATTCTTTGCAGCCGAAGATGAAGCTCTATACATGCCAGCAAAAACAAGATCAGGAGCGGACTGTGGATCAGATCATGAACTCCTTGTTGCCAAATTCAGACTTAAGCTGAAGAAAGTAGGGAAAACCAATAGACCGTTCAGGTATGACCTAAATCACATCCCTTACAGTAGAAGTGACAAATAGGTTCAAGGGATTAGATCTGATAGACAGAGTGGCTGAAGAACTATGGATGGAAGTTCGTGACATCATACAGGAGGCAGGGATCAAGAAATCACGTGACAAAGCACTGGTGCAAAGAGAAGGGATGACATGCTACCTTCAGAAACGTTCACCGCATGAGGCACACACACACACGTGAGAAATCACCTGTCCCACAGAAAACAAGGCTTACGTGTGATAGGCAACACCAGTGTCTTGACTTCAGAGCAGTCAACGTGCTCTGAAGCATCTCCTGGGTGTTCACTGCTGGGCAGAGGTGCTGTGATCACCTCCACGTGCACCGAGCTGAGGCAGCCACTGGGGGAGAAAGGATGGCAGCCCCCCTCCCCCGGGTGCCCTCCTGAGGCTCCCCTAGGCCCAAGGACCTACTGTGTCCTCTCTGTCTGGAGCAGCGGTTTTCTATAGTCAAGCTCAGGTGCACAGACCATTCTTCAGACTCAGTGAAAAGAAATCAAGTCAGACGTTATTTGTACAGGCAGAACAAGGAACTCTGACTCCTCTGATCAGATCTGGTTCTCGACATAAGTAGTGAGGTAATAACAAGTCAGGAAAGGTTGTAAACTGTGTGCCTGGCACAGTGTTGCCACACAGCAGACTCAGATGTCAGTCAGATGAATCACAGACGTCACTGTAACTGCAGTCCCTTACTGGCAGTAACCCAAAGGCCAGGAGATGACAAGGCTGTTCTGTGACGGTTCCTGTGTCTGTGAGTCCTTCCATAGACACTATTGAGAAAGCGTGGCCCTGGCTCCCTTCCCCACCCTCAACCAGGCCCACTCTGCCCCTCCATACCAGGCTCACTCTCAACCCCCCGGGCCTAGACCAGGCTCATCCCACTGAGATCTTCTTCCACCAAACCCTCAGCTTTCCCTTCTCCTTCGAGCTGAGGAGGGAGGTGTGTCTTAAGGATGGGCTTGTGTACAGCTGGGGCTGGGATGGGGAGCTGTCCTGCTCTGGATTCTGTGTCTACCTGAACCTCCGGGAAACTGCTGTTTCTCTGGCTTGCAGTTTTTCATTGGTAACTTGCCTCATCGCCCTTCCAAGACTAATGCAACAATAAGACAATGGTGTGAGTAATTTTTTAAAATTTAAATTTATTTTAATTGGAGGCTAATTACTTTACAATATTGTATTGGTTGTAAGTAATTTTAAGGAATATAAATAATCGTATTAGTGAGTCTCATATCATGATTCTGAAATAGCTGCCATCTAGCTAAGTTGAGGCCCTGGACTGGTCCCAGCTCCATGACTCAGCAGGCGAGTGACCTTGGGCCCACTCCTTAACCTCTTTGTCCTGGTCTGTTTGGGCTTCTAGAACAGAAGACCACCAGCTGGGTGGCTCAGACAACAACATTTTACTTCTCGCAGTTCTGGAATCCCGAAGAGCGGGTCAGATCATGTGCAGGCAGATTCAGTGTCTGGCGAGGGCCACCTCCTGGTTCACAGCGGGTGTCTCCCTGCTGAGACCCCCGGGCCTGAGCACCTCCTCAAGTCCCACTTCCTCACAGCATCACAGGGCAGGGATCGGGTTTCAGCACATGAAGTTGGGGGCACAAGCGTTCAGTCCACAGCACTCTGAGCTGCCTTCTCTGTGTCGGCAAAGGGAAGGTAACAGTAGTATGAAATTCACATTGGGAGGGAAGATGAAGTGGGGCAATGTATGTCAAGAGCCTCAGGTGCCTCTCACACAGCTGACACCCAGAAATGGTACACCATCACCTGCGGACAGCATCCCAGAGCCCTGCATCCTGGCTCTGGTCCCTCTCCCTGGAGTTCAGTTACCGACGGCTGTCACCAAACAGCAGCCTTGGTGACCGCATTCTGTATTTCATCTAGACGCTGCGTCTGTTTTTCATAAGAGGCTATATTTTTAAGGCTCTGCTTGGATACAGAAAGAACAGAAGTGTTTTTCCCCACTTGGGGAGAACCTGGTGGGGAGGAGCCATCCAGGGCCCGTCACCTCCAGTCCCAGTTCATGCAGGACAGCTGGCGAGGACGGGCCCCCAGAGGCTGCGTCAGCTTCTCCCGTCACTCCCCAGCTTTCCCTGCCACCAACACACCCACCACAGCTCTTCATCTCCAGCCACACCAGGCTTGGGCTCAATCTCCACCCACCTGGGGCACTGTTTCCTCCTCAGGCTCCTTCCCCAGACCTACCTCCTCCTGTTTATGAGGCCTCAGCTGAGCCCACTGAGGTCCCCAACTTGCCACCAGCCCTGGCCAGCTCCAGCTAACGTGGCACCCCCACCCCCGGAGCATTCCAGTCCCTCCTCCATGCAAGGAGACAGGGAGGGACCGTGCCGCCAGGTGCTGGGGGAGAAGCAATGAGAAGAATGTCACCATCCCAGGCTTCAGGCGCGCCCTTGACAATACAGAAAACCGACGTGCCGCTGGAACATCTTGTTGGCAGCAGGTACCACAACTAATGTGCAACCGGCCACATGGACCCTGCAACAGCCAACGAAGGAGGTGCTGGAGCGCCCATCTCACAGCTGCAGGAGCTTGGGCTTAGGGGAGGAACCCGCTCAAGGTCACCCAGACTGGGGAAGAGGCAGCGCCCGGCCCCTCCGCCCCCACACATGGAACTAAGACTCCCTGGGTGGCGGGTTCCTCTAGTTGTGTGGCTGCTCATGACCCTCCACGTATGCGATGAAGTTCTGACTATGAGGATGGCTTTGAGGCGGGGCCGAGGCAGGAGGAAGGAGAGAAAACTGAAAGCTGGTCATTGACAGATCCCGTGGGCTTGGCAGGTCTTCTTTCGGCTGAAGGAAATTCTTAGAACCGAGTGTGCTGCTCAGGTGAAATGACCCTTCCATGAAAACTGTGCAGGTGGTGGGGGCCTGAAGGAGCGTGGCCAGAGGTCGCTGCTGATGTACACAAAGGAAATCATGGATGCTGCTAGGACATTGTCAGGGAAGTTAGGATGATTTAGCCACTTACAGTGACTCTTGGGGGAGAAGTTAACAGGAGTGTATGTAGAGTCTGCAGGCAGGGATCTCTGTCTGTTCCCTGTTGCACCTTTACCATCTAGAACACTGTTCATAGGAAGTGCTCAGCAGACACCATGAATGAGAGAATAAAACAGCCAGGGCTCCTGCTTCTTGTGTGGAGGCTGGATGGGCATGGGCCAGGTCCTACAGTGCAGACACAGGAGGGCAGACAAGGGCACCAGGGCACCTCGGGCAGAGGTTGACCCCAACTCACTGGTCACCCCTTCCCGCTGTTTACCCCATCTCCAGGACAGAGAGCACACCCATCTCACTTTCCCGCGAGGGAACAAGGACCAGAGAAGGTCCCTATCACAGTGAGTGACCAGGGATGACTCTGGTCTTGAGCTTCCCAGCAGCCTCTCAGGCCACAGTCAAGAGCTCAGCTACACAAAGGCTGCCCAAGGGAACATATATCAGTAAATAGAAATAAATCATGTTTATTCCACTTAACAAAGACACATAAGCCCGATGTTTCTGTGTGTGAGAAGGAGGTGGGCTCCACACGCAGCAAAGCTGAGAGAGCATGTGCGCGTGCCCGAAGGTGCCCCCATGATAGGCATGTTGGCGGGACCCCAGTTGCGGTACAGGGGTGACCTTCGTGAAGGCTGGCCGCTGGGTCCCCAGGACCTCCCTTCCCTTCGTGTCCAGATGGGGCCGGGCATCTGCAGACCCTGACCTGGGCCTGAGCCCACCCACTTCACAAGAGTTCCACCATCCCCTGAGCAAACCCACTTTCCAGCACCACCGCCCCGCTGACCCCGCAGCACGAGCTCAGACAGATGTCTGCTTTTTCAAACTGCAGTTTGCTTTCTAACACAAATGCTATTCTTGTCGGCCATCTTGTGGCAATGTTTTTTCCTGTTTTAAGTCATGCAGTTTCAGGCTCAGTTCTAAAGAAAATGCAGTCATTGGTAGGATGAAGTACCCAGATGAGATCCACTCTGGAAACGCACTGCCTGGCATCATGGGCACCTTCACCTGGTGGCGTCACCGACTCAGTCTCTGGCCACTGGAAAGACAGCTATCTAGGGCCTGAACTCTAAATGGTTCAGGGGTAGTCAAGAAAATACTCACTCCCTGGGGAACCGAAGGCACAAAGGTGCCACCACCTAGCCTGTGCGTCACAGAACTTAAGAAACCAGAGCACCTGTTAATTCCACACTGTCTCTAAGCTTGAGGTGTCTGGTACAGGGAGGGGACACTAATCTTGATTTAGGGCTGGCCATGTGCCTGGAGTGGCTCAGGGACTCACACGCCACCACCCCATTTCTAAGGGAGTTTCATGGGTAAGGAAGGAGAAGCAGAGTGAAGCGAACTTGCTCAGTCTTGTCCGACTATTTGCGACCCCATGGACTGTAGCCTACCAGGCTCCTCGGTCCATGGGATTTTCCAGGCAAGAGTACTGGAGTGGGGTGCCATTCATTTCCTTCTCCAGGGGATCTTCCCGACGCAGGAATCAAACCCAGGTCTCCCGCATTGTAGGCAGACGCTTTATCATCTGAGCTACCGGAGGAGTATAGATCCAGGACCAATTGTTCAGTCATAGCCCAGGAATGAGCCCAAGTGGCCTCCTGACGCCATGGTGCTGCCCTGTCACGAAGGCATGCTGCTGCCGGGCCCCACGTGCCTATCAAGGCTGGGCACCAGCTCCTGGGGCCTGAGGATGAGGATGCTGATGGCGGGGTGGGAGGCAGTAAAAGGTCCCACTGCAGGGCAGCCACCCCAGCCAAGGTGGTGACCTCCATCACCTCAGCATCTCCTAACAAGTGAGCAGGGCTTCCAGGCAGAAGGGCTCAGGGTGCACAGCAGCTGCACCTCTAATGAGGAGCCCAGAAGAGCTCTCAGCTCAGCACATCTGTCATGTCACACCCTCTCCCACCAGCCCCGGTGAGACAAAGCCCTGACCATGTGCACACAGCAGTTTTGGAGCCACTGAGTTCTTTAGATTTCTTTCCTGGTAAAGGGTGCTGCCAACCCATGAGCAATGCTTGCTGTGGGTCCAGGTGGCCACATGCAGGACCACCATTATAAGTGATCTCCATTTTTAATACTTTTCTGAATGTGATTTCTAGAGCTGGTGGGTATAATTAAACATATGGCCTTTAAAATTAGAAAAAGAACAGCAAATGATATTTTAAAGAATAGGTACTTGAGGTCCTGATGTCCTTCCAACTTTTCTTTCAAGGCAACGGGTTGGTTTCATTTGTAGAACCAGAGTGTGATTAGGGGGTTTCCTAGAATCCTTTCTACAGTGATATTCGGTGCATCGCAGGCTATCTGCCTAGGAGTGAGGCTGAGGCCCAAGCCCCCTTTCTGGAGCCTGCAGCTCCCATGCCATGGCTAGCTGCCTTACAATACCCCCACAGGACAGTGAGGGCAGAGGGCACTGGGGTAAGAGCCTTTCAGGTTTCCAAAGGCTTCCAGCCCCTTTCTCTTTGGGATTTCACTTCCCCTGATCTAAGTTTCTAAGAAAGAATGAGAGCAGATAAGCCCAAACACCCAACTTATGGAAACTGAATGCAGTCCAGACCTTGGGGGTGGGGGGTTGAATTTTTAATGAGGCCGGAAAAAATATAAGAACCCCCCCCAACTGCTAACATGGTAGTCGAATATTTGCTTATGTTTTATGTTGTTTGTCAAGATTGGGGAAGAAAAGGCAGCCTGAGCAGATGCTGGCAAAATGCAAGCAAGAGCCCCAGCAGAAGGGGGTTATTCCAATGAAGGAAGAGGTGCGGGAGCTCTCCCACCCCATACTCTCATCTTCCAATCAGCTGTGAGCTGCTCCCAAACTCAGGCTTGACATTTAAGCAAGGTTGACATCTCTACCCTGGGTGCTACAGATGCACCAAGGAGAAAACTCTCCATCCTCCCAACCACTTACATGTGAGAGCAGCTTTGAGTTTTCATCCGAGCTTTCCCATCCTGTTTGTCTGTTTTGAAAAAATATAGACAAAGCCCACAGTGAAATGGCGAAATATCCAGGAGGATGGGGGGAGACCTAAGAGCATCTCTCTTCCCCTTCCCAAACACGCTCCAGTGTCAGAAGCTACTGTGGGTGCTTCTACACGAGATGTTTCTCATCCCCCATGACCACCAGGGCTGACGGTGCCCTTCTGGCAGCAGCAGCGTGGGTGTGCATCTGACACTTGTTAGCTGTGCGACCATGAATGAGATGCCTCCTCCGTGCGCCTAAGGCTACCTACCTCACTGAGGATTAAAGCAGTCACGACTTACCCGGATGCACTCAGGAACCAAGGGTCATTCCTACTCTTGCTGCTGTTGTTATTTTCATTGCCAAGACATGGCCTCTTCGTGTGATGAGGAATTAATGGGAGCAGAGTGAGGGCAGAGCGCCATGAAATGTCCAAGGCGGAATGTGCAGACTCCTTCCTAAGGAGGTGCAGTTCCCAGGAACACTTTACAGAGGAGGAGCTTTATGTAGTTTCATGAGGACAATTCAATAGAGAGAGCTTTCCATGCCACCAGGGAGGCCGGCAGCTCCCTGCCCCACCAAGCCCTGGAGTCGCCCTGAACGTCTGAGAGGCCGCACCTTGCGGCACTGAGCTCCGTCCACCCAACACGACTCTCACAGTGTGAGGTTCTGGGTGACTCAGAAAATACAGCCACCACCCAAACCAGCAGCGCCGTCTACAAGCGGACAGACTGAGGGCGTGGGCCCCGGGCCCCGCTGCGGCATCCCCTGGGCTCTGCAGCTGCCCCAGCGCTGTCACTGTCATCCTCCAGTGATCTGTTCACGCTCCTGTTACTCAGAATTCTTATTCTAACCCCAAGGATCACTTTCAGCACGCACTGCAGGGCAGGGCCTGCTGGCTGCGGTGGGCACCGGGGTGGGGGGGGTCTCTGACACCAGGGGGCAGAGCAGAAGGAGGGGGCTGCACCTGGAGATGAACGGCCTTTGGCTCGCTTCACTACCTGAGAGCAACTGCATGCTGGTCAAATATTCGTCTGCAGAATAAAGGGGCTGGACTTCGACCATCTAAGGTTCTGTCTGTCTCTTTGAGAAACAGCTGTTGTCCGCAGTCAGGAAGCACACCCTACGAGACCTACAGCATGTTGATCGCTGGCTCCTTGGGGTGTGGGGGTGAGGAGCATGCAGGCGTAGGGGGGTGACAGCTAACAGATAAGGTGTTTCTTCCTGAGATGATGAAAATATTCTAAAATTGACTGTGATGATAGTTGTACCTATCTATGAATATCCTAAAAACCATTGAATTGTACACTTGAAATGGTTCAATCATATGGTAAGTAAATTACATCTCAATAAAGCTGTTATCCCCCAGGAAAAAAAAAGAAGTAGCCCCTGATTTCATTGTTACTGCTCCCACTTTAACAAGGGAACATCCTCTCTCACTCACAGGGCTGTCAGACAGTATCTGAACAGTTCTGAGCACAGTGCCGGGTGCAACCCACATACTCAACAAACAGCAGCCAGTAAGGAAGGCCGTTCTCCCAGTGGAAATCTCGGAAGTGGGCAGCAGCTGCCCTGCCTCCAGCATGAGGGCAGTCCCCCCAGCCAGGCCGCCCTTTCCTAACCGCAGGGGCACACAGGCGCCTGCAGTGGGAGGAGAGTCTAAGTGCACGGATGCAAGGGGTTGGCTTGGTTCCCCATGAAGCAAACTTCTTGAGACAAACAGGGTGAAGTCTGCCTCCAACAGCAGAGAGGGACAAAAGTCCTGCAGAGGACTCAGTCTTGATTCTAAAGCTATGTGCTGCTGGGGCTTGTGGAATCAGAGAGGCAAGTGGTGACTGCAGAAGTAGAGACAGGAAGAAGCAACGGCAATTCGTGTGAAATGCTACCATTGGTGATGCCAGGCTCATGACGAGCAGCAGCTGTGATGCTGATGATGCCAATGACACAAGGAGGATAACCTGGTTCCGAGAGATGTAAAGCCCTCACGGGAGCAGCTCTACCTGGGAGTGGATCTCTACCATAGATCCTGGCCAAGCACTGAGTTGACCAGTTCTGCTCCTGGCCCTGCAAAGTGTCCAAGAATGCACTGTAGGAACAGAACAGGGGCTGCAGTCAGGCAGATCTGACCATCAAACAGAGCCTTGGGCAGGGTACATAACCCTTCACAGCCTTAGTCTCCCCATCTGTAAAATGGGGATGATTAGAATATCTGCCTCCAAGAGTAGCCATGAGGATAAAATTAAACACTGCTGAAAGCACAGCACAGCAGCTGGTACACACTAAATTTGGAAACAGCATCAGCTACTGCTGTCAATGCTGCTTGCCAAATGCTGCCCTAGGGCACGTGCCTCCTGACACAGATGTGGTGATGAGACTCTAGGCTCTTTCCTAAAGACCAGTGAGGCCAAATGAGGATGCATCACCACTCGACCAGAGTCTGAGGAGGAGGAAAGCTACATCCAGAGACTAAAAATAAAAATGTAGACTCCTTATCAGGGCCTCATTCTGGCTGTTCATCCCAAGTCCAAGGCCAGGAATGCATCAGGAGAGCACATCACAGGATTACAAACCTTTCACTTTGGGGATCAAGAGCAACAGAAGCTATTTTGGGGACACACTGTTTGGCACATCGATTCCTGATTATGAGATTTTAAAGCACCACATGGGAAATGGTATCTGACTGCTTCCCACCTCCCACTGCCTCTCTGTAGGGACAGGGTCTAATATAGCACTAAGGAATCATCTCACCTCCTGTGCCAGGACTGTAAGAAAACGGTCATCAGGTGGTTCTCTCACTGACCACAGACAAGATTTACTGTCAGGTTGATGCTGCATGCAAAGAAGAGTAAAACACTGCCACCCCCGTTCCCCACGGTCGCACCTATCATCCCCTTTCTCTTGGCATTCAAGACCCTCCCCGCCACCGGGAGCCACGTGGTTAGTTCATATCTGCTCACCCACGTCTCTGAAACATGCTTCGTGGGAGTCTGGGAAGAAATGGCTCCGGGGCCCCACCTGGAGTCAGGAAAGCTGGAGTATGTCCTGATGGTGTGTGGTTCTCTGTAGAAAGGTGCTTCTCTCTTACCCTCTCTTTGAACACCCCCTGCTCCTCACCTGCTCTATACAAACACCGGGGGACAAATGTCCCCATAAGGCTACACCTGAGCTGTGGCCTGCCCTGAGCACAAGGCTTTCCTGCAGCCGCCAAATCTCAGCATGGCCACTGTATGGAACGGGTTCAAGGCCATGGCGTCCATGGCATGAGGCCCACACACCTCTCCTTGGTCATCTTGAGCTAGGGCCAATTTTATCCTCTTTTATGGCTGAGAGTCAACCCAAGGAGACGCCCAAGTTCCTCTGTGACAGCCCCCCAAAGATAGGAAAGCCCTGCCTGCCAGGTTGCCCGAGGACCAGCTGGGGGCAGGAACTCAGTGGGCAGCCCAGGCCCCACAGCCTCCAACACTCAGTCCAGCTCCCCGCCCCTGCTCGGGGCTGACACCTCCACGGTGCCTCAGGCCCAGCCTGCTTGACCCCGGCTCCTGCCCACGGCCTCTACCTGTGTGCAGCACCCCCACCCTGGGGTCACTCCGGCCACCCGAGCCCTCCATCCAGCCCCGCCTCTCCCCAGGCAAGCTCTTAGCTCTCCCCAGCTCCACACCATGAATGCTTGCTCCCCTGGGCCCTGCGCAGCCCCCAGGCCGAGGCCACGGCCACTCATCAGCCTGCCAGCTCCTCCTCTCTGCAGCCACCCCACACCACAGCCCGACACCAACTACCTACAGAGGGCAGGTCACAAATCCCCCACGCAACTTTTCCTATTGTCTCCACCTCTAAAAACATCACTGTCTCCTCTGAATTCTCAGGCACCTTGTATCTGTCTCACACGCAGCTCTGCGCTGTGGCCTCCTGCTGCGGATGAGCCAGTGTCAGCCTCGGCCCTGCGTGGTGTGTCCCGAGCCCCAGGCCCATCACCAGGAACGCTCCTCAGCCCTGGGTGTTTCAGTGCAGAGTCACCTCTGCTGGTCAAGAAGGTGCCAGAGGTCCCCTGTTCATGGCCCCCCTCGGGAACTCTGAATCTAAACCATACCAATTCCTTACTAAGTAACTGAATCAAGGTCAAGAGAGGAAGGTACTCTCAGTAAGATGAGTTTATTATTGGCTCAGAAATAATGAATCCTGGAAATGAGGTTATAAGTGAGGTCATTTCAAAATATGACTCTTTTTTTGTCCATGCCTCTACTTTCCATTTTAAAATTTTAAAATATTATATAAAGGACACTCTATATACACACAAATATGTACGCTACCCGTCTGCTAGGCTACAAGTTTTACTTAAAAATTAAAAGTTCTTCCAGTTCCATGTTCTAAAAAAACCCAGCATCAGAAAATAGAAGAAAACAGTAAATGCATGTTTCCAAGGTTTGGTGAGGCTCTTCTGGGCCCCAAAAGTAGCAGGGACACATAGTCTTGGCCTGGAGTTGGTCAGCCATAACTTTGCACTTCGTCTAAAGCAATGATTTTTATGCGAGTTTAAGGACAAAAGGCTCTAGAGTTGTGCTAAACATTCTCCCAACTCAGGATTCCTCTCTGAAGATTCCTTCCTGCATTTGCAACATAATCCAATAATGAGACAAAACACCATATCGGAAATCGGAACTACATTTGTAACATATTTCAGAGAGATAACATATAAAGAGCTCTTATGAAACCAGGAAGAAAAATGACAATCTCAAAGGAAGACCCACAAAGAACCGAACAATTTACATAATCAAAATAAAATAATCATTTACTTATTACAAAAAGAAGTAAATGAATTCATGTTTAAATATACAAGTAATCAAATTGACCACTAGTGATGAGGTACCGTTTATTTTTCTCAAAAAAATAAAAAATTTTTATTTCTATTATTTAATTATATTTTTTATTTTTACCACTTATTTTATATTTTTATCAAACTAGCAAAGGTTTTTTTATAAAGGATAACTGTCCAATTCTGCATGGGAAAATGGGCCTGCATACCTCTGACGGGAGTGAAATTTGGCAACTTTCATCAAAGATTTTAAGGCAGGCCTTCTCCTCCAGTAATGTGTCCCAGGTATCAGACAGGGAGACAAAGACATTTCGTATACAGGTGCTGGTTATAAAAATGGAAATCTGTACAAACCCTATACATTCAGATAATGAGAGACTAGATATGTAAATTATAGCACATTCATGAAATGGAATATTAGGCACCATTTAACAGTAGGTAGTTAAGTATATCTTTAACTCTAAAGTACATGTTAAAAAAATCAGTGAGGATCTTGTGAAAATGCTGCTTCTGGTGAGAATCTGCATTTCCAACAAGCTCCCAGGCTGCTCCAGGGACCACAGTTTTAGGAGGGAGGATATAGACACATAATTACTGAAAAACGCTTGTTTACCATCCATGTTAAATGGTGGGAAATCAGGCTATAAAAAAAAAGAGTATAAGCTCATCTTTAAATTAAAAATGCACACACACATCCAGGGGTTTGGAAAGATACTTACCAAAATGTGGGAAGGCTGGGTATTTGTCCTTTCACTTTTTTATAGGTTTTAACTTTCCCTACAACAACTGAGCCCCACTTGTGTATTCTAAAAGGGGTGGGTCAGAAATTGGCTCTGACTTGGCACACGGTGCCCACTGGAGATGCCCTGGACAATCTCCAACCTTTCTCATCCTGCCATCACTTCAATGGAAGTCAAGCTTCCTTTTCCAAAATCTATTTTGCATCAGGAAGGGAGGTAGAAGTATTTTAAGGATTCATTTCATTTTTCTGCCATGTAAAAGCTGAGGGTCTGGCTCTTTAAAATACTGCTTAATATTCTCCCTTAAAAAACAAGGTGATTACTTGACAATCTCCTGCTGTAGGAAGAAAACCTTGTAATTACCCAGCATCTGTCTCTCAAATCAAAGTCAAGGCTCCATAGCCAGAAGACACTATGATTCAGCAAAGAGGAGGGAGGGAGATGTGGGAGCATCTACATCTGAGTCCAGAAATACCACGTGCTGAAGACTAAACCTTCAAACCTGAGGCTGGGCCTAACAGGTGAGAAGGAATGAAAGAAAGCAGGTCTCTTTCACTTGGCACACTAGGCTGATGGGCAAAATAAAAGGCACAATTTTAACTGCCAACTTTGCAAAGAGCAAAGCTGAGTTCAGTGACTAAAATCATGTTTCCTCAACAACAGTCCTTTAACCAGAATAGGGAAGAGTGAGTAAGCCCTGATGCCTAGAGAGTCAGCCAGGCTCTGGACCAGCACTGCTATTTCTGCAAACGGCTCTTCAGAGCAACGACTAAGCACTAAAAGGAGGAAGGAAGATAGGGAAGCGCTTCTGGTACAGAGGCAGGTGTTAGGACGTGAAACACTACCTCCTATAGCCACAAGAAGGCCCATTTCTTGTGATGAGGAAACAGAGGTGAACCAGCTCCATGGCACAATGTGAGAGTCCAGAGGACCTGAGATCCTGCGCTAAGGTCCTAGGTAACCCTGCATGAGTCACTTATGGCCTCTCCCTTTCCACTTCTTTATTTGTAAGATGTGGATAATAAAACTGCCTCCCATTTTTGTGAAGCTGAATTGAGGGCACATATGGCAATTTTCTAGCAGAGTGCCCAGGACACGGTGGGTGCTCAGCAGATGGAAAGCGCTAGCAGGAGGGTTTACACTTGGCCCAGGACTCCAGCCCTACATGCCAGAGGGCGGATATGAACCCAGTCCTTCTCTCCTCAGAATCCCTACACACAGTCTCACTGCACTGAGCCTAGTTTCCAAAATATACATCCCTCAAACCCCCTCTCCCTCCCAGTCTCCCACACCTCTTGTGAAACCTACATCTCACCAAATAATTCAGTCAAGATATCAAAAGTACTAACACATGTTCCCTCTTTGATTACTTTGTTTTCTTGTTTCATTAATGATATTCAATAATAATCTCAAACTGAATATAAATGGTTGAATGATTCAACGTTTCTCCAACTGTCATTTGCATTTCCCAGATCCTCTTTCGAGAAAGTATTACCCCCCAAAATCAAGAACATTCTTGTCCACACAGCAAACTGGTTTCTTCTAAGTCGAGAAGTTTTTCAACAGCTTGACTGGACATGCAAGTATTTTTGCTTCGACGGACAAGGATGCCAGCATTTCCCAGGTTACCTCACCACTGTTGCTTGTTCCTAAAATTACAGGGACTGAGCCTCACCTGCCATCATAACCTTGCTGTCCTCACCCCTGGGTTTCTGCTTCCACCACTGCTCACCCAGGCAGCCCACGTGGCCTTTGATCCCCAAGGCAGGAGCACGCCCAGTGCCTCCCACAGAAATGTGTTTCATCTGGGAAGCCAAAAACGGAGGAAAAAGCCAGGTAAAGCCAGCTAATGGCCAGGAGCGTGCACGCTGCCAGGCTCTGAGCAATGAGCTTGCAAACCTTCAAGCCCCTTCAAAGGCAGACCAGTCCTGGATAGTGGCTCTGTGTTGCCCTCAAACTCACCCATGTGGGTCTCTCAAGAGATGGTCAGATGACACAGGACAACTGGCCCAAAAGCTCCCCCCTACCCCAGATTCCAGTCAGAGGAAGTTTAAATACAAGGGCCAGCATCCTTGCAGTGAAGCAGTGTCAGCACCTGGCACCTAAAGAGCGCTTACCACCCTGCATGTGCTTTCAAAACAGGCTCATCTCCTCTGATGACCAACCATCCAGTTTCCCCAGAATTATTCTAGTGTTAGTGTTAAAAAGTCCTGGGTCCCAGGAAATCCCTCAGTCTCATGCAACCTTGGATGGCTTGTCACCCTGTGATCCTCAAGACAGCAAATGAATGAACCAACCTCGTGAGGTTGGGATGCTAGATCCCAGCAGCCACAGCTCCACCGGCCATCGCCAGCACAGCCTGTTCAGTGCAGAATACTCACTCACAGCGGGTAATCTGTGGGCCTGGCACTCACAGCTCTTCTCTTTACTTTATTACAATGAAAAATCTCTCACTTGTGGAAAATCTTGAGATTCCATCACTCAGACTTCACTGCTTTGGCTGAAGATACACCTTTGTGTCTTGATAAAAAGTAAAATGTTTAATACTTCAAAATGCTCAAGAAGGGAAAGAAGTCATTAGCATTAACATTAGACATAAAGATCCTACCAGATCTTTCTTAAATGTCTTTTAACAGGCAGAAAGGAGGAGGGGAAAGCAATGCTTATAAGAGGCTGAGGTCACATGGGACCTGGCCCCTAAATTTATCCCGGGCATCTCAGAGCGTTACAGTTTCCCTCACCAGCAGCCTGAAGTGGAGCAGACGAGAGATGCTCTTCATTTACTTTATATCTGCTCTCTGATCTTGAAGCAGTGCCAGGAGACATTCCAGACAGCAGTGCCTATTTCCCCAAGTTCCTCTGCTCCTCAGATGGGCTTACTTCACTGAGTACAGAAATGTGTTTAGAACAGCCACTAAGCGTGAACCTGCTAGACACCTCAGGCACATGCCACTCTGCGGGTCAGGGGTCTGGACCCGCATTTCAACCAGCTCCCGGGTGGTGCCCAGCCTGGGAGGCGCCAGGCCACGGGTTAGGGAGCAGACAGGAAACAGGGCTCTTCTGCCCCATGAATCACCTCTACCTGAAGCCTAAAATGATGGCAAATGACCAAACATTTTCCCACTTCTATTCAAAGTAGGACTGACTCAGGTTTGGGGGTTTAGGTGACTTAAGCTGCAGTGACCAGGTTCAGGGAACCAATGTGCACGCTGGGCGCGGCGTTTTCTGGGGATGACAGATGCCCCCTAAGGAATCTGCGAGGCGGGCCTGACGGACCACAGGCAGAAAGGGAGCCCTAGAGAATCTGCGAGGCGGGCCTGATGGACCACAGGCAGAAAGGGAGCCCTAGGGAATCTGCGAGGCGGGCCTGACGGACCACAGGCAGAAAGGAAGCCCTAGGGAATCTGCGAGGCGGGCCTGACGGACCACAGGCAGAAAGGGAGCCCTAGGGAATCTGCGAGGCGGGCCTGACGGACCACAGGCAGAAATGAAGACAGACAATATGTCCCCACATGCCACCAGGCCAACCCCTCAGCAGGCGCCTCAGGAGCGAGACACACGGTGGAGAACAGGTCCTTGAAAAGAGAAAGGCAAAGTCATTTATAACAACACGGAGATCTGCTGACTTTCCTTCGAAAGCAGTCCCGGGGCCACCTATGTGCAGGGTGGCAGCCTACTCCACCCAGGGGACGGCGGGGAGGAGCTGCAGCTTCCCCCAGGTGCCAGTGAGTCAGGTTCCCAAGCGGGAACAAGAGGAGTCCCAGCTGGAGACGGGAACAGACGAGCAGGGGGCCTCGGGCCAGGCCTTCTGTGCACCCCACCGCCTAGGGAGACCAGGAGGACACGGCCCCGAGGTGTGGGCACAGCTGCAGGGAGCGCGACCGTGTGGGCCTGGTCCTCCAGCTGGGATCCTCCCCACACATCCACACTGAAAGCGCCACAGCTCCAGGGCTTCAGCCAGGGTTTCTGCTGCAGTGCGAATCCGTCGCAGACTCTACAAGAGTGGTGAAGATTCTCCTCATAAAGACACACATGCACACTTATACCTAAAATGCTCCACAAAGTGTGCAGGGTTCAAGGGCTCCCCATACCCCATCTATGGACCTGCGGGCTCAGTGTCCCACATCTCTGCAGGCAGACAAGCGGGCCGCTTCCTTCCTTGGGCCCTGCAGACACGGCACCTTCAGAAGGGCTGCGGAAATGCTCAAGCCCTGAAAAAGGTTTTCCTGACTCTGTAACACAGAAGGAGGACTGAAAAACCCAACTAATGATGGTTAGTTAAGACCCACAGAGTGTGGTCTTGTGTCAATTCGTTATCACCAACTCAACTTATAATCACTTAGAATTCCCAGGTGATGTGATGTGGAGAATACTACTGTGTCCCAGAGTGAGCTTACCTGGGCAGGAAGCTATCACCAACCTCTTTTATAAACAAGGATAGTGGGTTCCAGAGGAGGGGTTGCTGCAAAAAATCAAGCACAGCCCTGGAGTTCACAATGACGGCCAGGCTGGGATAGTTTCAACTGAACACAAACAAGGCCCCAGCACAGACAAGCGGGACATGCAGAGGCACCGTCTGCACCATAAACAACTGAATGTCCCTGGCTCCGTCCGTCATGGCGGCCACTGTTGCTTCATGCTGCCAACCCAGCCTACAAAAAGGTGACCAAGATGCTCTATCACTGATGCGTTCGGACATCCCCTAGTTCAGAACTGGCCACGGGCTGGTGTCCTAAATCCGCCTTAGAGTCACCCAGCGGAAGCCCAGACCCCATGCTGAGCCTTCCCAGTGCCTCATCCTTCTCTCACTCTCTTTAGCTCTCTCTCTGCAGCAAATGATATCAACCTACATTTGTTAGCGAATGGCACTCCTGGCTGTCTCTGCCAGTGGTCTCTGTGCTAGATGGAGGCCCAATCTAGCCTGAGGCTGGGTGTCCCACCCAGAGAGGCTCAGCGTCAGAACTGTGGGCATGTTCCTACGCTGTCCACCCTCCCTGCGTTCAGGAAGTTGGGCTTGCTCACGGCTCAGTCACCAGGGACCTGTTCGTCCGTGCCTGGTAGCAGGGCTCAGGACCCGGCTCTCCACTCCCATTTCATACTGATGGGTCGGTGACTGGGCTCATCCATCAGGAAAGCCTGGGGCACATCATCGCTGAGGATGGAGTCTGCCCGAGAGTGTAACTGGGGGCGAGGGTGGGGCTGCTGCCAACCTGCCAAAGCCACTGACAGGAGACATCCGGAACAAGGCAGAAAGCGGTTCATTACCACAGCTCAAAGTGAGGGTCCAAGACAGGATCCAGACTCACGTATTTAGTCATCGAAACATTTAAGAAGGATTCAGAAACTGCACATGGTACTACAGCTTAGTAATTTTCCAATTTTGCCCCTTCATTTCTTCCCCAGGAAAAAATATGTTTGCTCTCTCCTTCCCCAAGCGACAGACATTTTACAGACAGAGAACTTCCCAGATGGCCGCATTATAAAATGGTACATACTATGCAGTAACTGACATATGATGCTGGTATCAGCAAAAAGTATAACATGCTACACAAACGTAACACCAGCTCCTCCCCGTCATCAACACCTGACAGGCTAAATCACAACATGCTTTTCGCCTTGTACCAGGACCAAAATGTGTGATGCTCAGAGGACAAAGGACAGTATTTGGTCATCCATAAAACACAGCTCCCGCAGTACTGTGGGGGCAATTAAGAGACTGTGCTATTTCCAAGAGAAACAAACCTCATCCTCACCATTTCTAACAGACAATAAATAGAAGAGGCTTTACAATTATTAAGCAGGCCCAAATGCCTGGCAGTGATCTCATTACACTATTAGACAAAACAAAGTCACGAACGACAGGCCTTTTTCTTCCAGGCTCCACAGCAGCCTCAGGGAAGAGGTCGCAGGGAGCTAGACACAGGTGTCCTGCTGGGCATTTGCTCATTTAATGATATGGTTAGAAAGAAGCAGAAGATGAAATGAACTTTTCACAGGAAAATGCAGGATTGATGCTTCCTGGGACTGTGAAGCTTCATTCCCAGATCTCAAGCCCAAACGAAAATCTGACCTGCTTTGAATATTCTCTTTTAACGTGCCTGGGTGAGCTCCCACGGTGCTGAGTACATAGGAGCAGCTGGCCCTCCCCAGGCCTCAGTGCAGAAGTGGGGGCAGGAGGCAAGCACTGGCTGCTGGGAGCAGGTGGGCGATCTGGTCCAGATGCTAGGACAGCTGCCCACAGGCTTTTCAATTTCATACACATCAGCAACAATTTGAAAAACAGGACGGTACTTATAGAGTCTGAAAGTTTATTTTGCCATAAGCTCCCTCTCCCCTCAAAAAAGAAAAAAAAAAATTCTACTATTTTAACATTAAAGAAAAAGGACAAAGAATAAACTCTCAATCAAGGACACATTAGCTTCAAGAAATTATTACCCTATAGATTCTTCCTCTATACACTGGACCAATGCTAACTTCCCCATTGACCAGCAGTAGTTTGCGAGCTGGTACTTGGGAGTCCCCAGTGTCAGCAACAGACCCTGCTTCCTGGCACCTCGAGTGGCCTTCCCGGCGGTTAGGGCACACCCACACACTGCCCTGAAGGGAGCTGCATGGCCAAACCCAGCTCTTCACCCAAAGCTTAACCTCCCTGAGCCTCTGTGCTCTTATCTGTAAAATGAGGGATTTCCACTTATTTCTAATACAACAAATGCTCAACACCTAACTCTGGGCCCAGCACAGGCAACAGCTCCTCTGCCCTTGGCTGTATCCAAGTCAGCTGCATTTCACAGGAACCCGGGAACATGTGGTGGGGCCCCAGCTGGCCCCGGAGAGTCGATCAACAGAGGACAATTTTGAGCAAAGAGAATCCTATCTGCAGCAGCATCAACGCTGTTTCTGCGATGGCATCCTGCCTCCCCTCACCCGCCCTGGGTCCTGAAAGCAGGGAGAAGGCAAGTGCCACTTACAACTGCCAGGGTCTCCCACCAAAGGGCTCAAGGAATCACCAGAAATAACTACATCAGTAGAAAAACTATTCCTGCGGTGCCTGCTGACTGCTGCAAGATGCAGAAAGGAGAGGACTCAGAAAGGAACGTAAACCCTGGACTTGGTCATAGGCCCCTGATCAAACCCCCATTCCGCTGGCTCTGCCATGAGGCAGGCTGGGGGGCAGGGCAGGCGTCCACGGGGATCAGCCCCGAAGAGCAAGCCCTGCCGGCTCCCACCTCCTCCCACACCCTGACCTCAGGGTGGGAGCGGCCCAGCCAAAGAGGCAGGAGGCTCTGATGACAGTGCCATCTGAACCTATCTCAACTTAAAGCTTCCAGTGTTGTCTAATGCCAGGCGGCTCCTTCCCCCTCCAAAGTCAGTTAGAAAGCACAGAGCTCTGTCACTCACACTCACAGGAGCCCCGAAGGGCAGCGTCACAGAGGAGGGGGATGCTCACGGGGCTCTTAGGGGACACAGGAGGGTCTGGTCATAGGCACACTGTCTGCTCCCAGCATCCGCCACAGACTGGGAACAGAGTTCAGAAAAGAGGAGCTACCCTTTAGGGGCCCACCCAGCCTGCTCTGCTTAGAGACCCAGGTGTGCTGCCCCCAGCCGTGGGCTCCCACCCCGACCGGCACCCAGAGCCCCAGGCTTCTAGCCTCCTTTCTCTCTCACTCATTCAGTCTCCCCAGCTGGGCTGTGGATCCTCCATAATCCCTGACTTCTCTTATTCAGATCCTACATATGGCTCCCAAAAGAACCAGGCCACATCCTTCACCCAGGTTTTCAACAAAACATGCTATTATGTTTTATCTCCCTGGAAACCACTCACCCTTTGATCAGGACTATTCCTAAAGCGCAAAGGTAAGGTGCCCTTCCTGTCTGTAAACCAGGGCAGGTCAATCACCCTCACCAGTTCCTCTGTGGTTGTCCTTAAAACTTCCACAGGCCCAAGCCCAACCCTGCCCGCCCCTGCATTCAGCAGCAGTGTTTCTTAGCAAGGGGGCAGGAGGGAGACGCTCCTTTTCGCCATTCCTTCCGCCCTCCCCCGCCTTCTGCCCAGGGCCTCTGCCTCTGAGGCCTCCCTCCCATTCACTGCCCCTCCCCAAGCACCTCTGCTCTCCCCACCCTCACCTCACTTCTCCCAGCTCCCTGAGCTCCCGCCCCCGGTGGGCCCTCTCTCCTCACGGCAGGCTCTCTATCCTAGTGACTTGCAGGCCTGTGTCTGCCTTAGGGTGCTCCTGTGACTTCACAGCAGGGGCAGGTTTGGGGCACCCCCAGGAAAACAAACAGACCCCACACTTGCCCCATTCCTCTTGGACTGGTAACTTCCACACGGACTCCAGGAAGCCCCATGGATGCTGAGGTCAGCACAGCTGAGGGGCATCACAGGAAGGCCCTGGGTGCACCTGGTCCTCCACCTTTTAAACCAGGAGAGAGCCCACCTGTGTGGTTATGGGACAACCAGAGGGTTAGTGTAAGCATTAATAAGGTACTACGTATAAAACCATCATTCAAGCTTTAAAATCAGAAGGCTGCCGTGAAACGTCACGCACCTGTGGGCCATGGAGGTTTGGAGTCACACCTCGGGGTCCTTCCTAAGATGACACCTGAGAGGCACACTGTTGCCACAAAGAGGGAGCTCCATTTGGTTTAGGCCAAATCGTCAGCTCTCTGTGGCCCAACTCCAGGAGCTGGGAATAGATACTCTCCTGAGATCTACAGCTACCCATACACGCCAGTGCACTCACCCAAAACCTTCAGCCCCGCTGCCATCCCAGCTCTGGAAACTGTAGAGAAGGAGGGGAAGCTCAGCTTTCAAGTTGCTAACCTCACAGGCTAACTTCTCCAATTTAAGGTCAGGACATTGTTTTCCTAACTGTGGAATCTAAGCAAAAACTTGCCAACTGCATTTACATAGAAAAAGTTAAAAATTTGCAACATGAAGTTCTAAAGCAAAACAAAACCAACCGTTTACAATGAAGTTCTCCTCTGACTCCCTCAAACTAATCCAGGCTTAGTTTTCTACATTGGAGGTGACATTGGAGGTGACATTTTCACAAAAGAAGATGAGTCCTCAAATGGCAAACTAGGCAACAGGGGATTGAAGAATATTTACCAGATTCATTCCTGAGAATAATGATCTAAAGATGATTTTAATTGCCCAGAGATGTCACTGCCATAAAAATAGCTCTAAGAGAATATTCTTTCAAAACCTCCTCCAGAACACGTGGGTATCTGCACACAGAGAACTGGGTGGAGCCGCGGCTCTTCCGTTATGTGCTACAGAGTAAGTGACAACTAAGGCATGCAGAGAAGCTCAGGGTCCTCAAGGAAGAGCCACAGGCTCCTAGCTTCAGAGCTGGGTGATACTTTCCTTACGTGACCTGTCCTCTGCAGAGCTAAAGCACAAGACACTGTCAGGAAGGGTCCAGCTCTACGGCTGTGAGCACATGAAAACACAGAGCTGGTCTTGGGGTCAGCCCGGGGACTAGGCTCCTCTTCAGAAGCCAGTGCCTGCCCCGAAGCCCTCCCGAGGCCAGGGCTGCTCTGGAGAGGGAGTCTCTGTTTCCCACAGTCACCTTCACGCTGGAAAGGGCACATCTGGTCCCAGGAACCCCCACAGGCCCCGAGCACAGTCCCAGCTGGCAGAGAGCTGGGTGGACACAGTGAGACACCGCATCTCAGCCCTGGGAGCGCAGCCTCCCCACCTTGCTTTCTCATCTGCCTTTCACGCCTCCTTGCTGATGATCTGGTCAAACAAACAAAACAAAGTACCACATCCAGGCGCCTTCCACAACAGGAATTTACCGTCTCTTAGTTGTAGGAGCTTAAAGTCCAAGGTCAAGGTGTCTGCAGGGGTGGTTTCTCCTGAGGCCTCTCTCCTTGGCCCCCGGCAGCCTTGCCCCTGTGTCCCCATGGAGCCTCCCTCTGTGTCCTGATCTCTTCCCAGAAGCGCCAGTCACACTGGATGAGGGCCCAGTCTAATGATCTCACTTTAATGAAATCACTTTTTAAAAGACTCTATCTCCGAATACAGTCACATTCTGAGGCACTAGGACTTCAACTAGAAGTTTTGGGAGGAAACATAATCAGCCCATAAGAGAGGGAGGTGGGACCTAGCCGAGCAGGAGCTCAGAACAGGACTGGAATCAGATGTCTCCCAGGAGAACAGACCACAAGCCCTCAGAGGGCAAAGCCAGCCTGCCGCCTTTGCGCCCCAGCACCCAACCCCACTCCCAGGACTCCCAGTCCTGGACTTCCTGGGGCTGAAGACCTTATGCCTCAGGCCTGAGCACAGCCTCATCCAGGAGGATTTAACCCCCAGCAGCTGGGCACCAGGGAGTTCCCCAGCAGCAGTCTGTTGCAGAAGCAGAAGAGGAAAGGCAGGCTGCACAGGGCTCTGATGAAAGCTTGAGATGAGGCCTGATTCTCTGCTAGACGATGGGGAAAGACCTACCCAGGAATACAGAACCTTCTCCCCACAAAATTAAATGACTCTTCCAAAGTCAATTCTGTTCCTTGGCAACCCTGACAGGTTACAGAGGTGCATTTCACTAATTAGCAAGGACACACCAAGACAGGGTAGACAGATTTAGCAAATTTAAATACAGGATGCCTAGCTCACTTTGAATTTCAGATAAAACACAGTAATTTTTTCATACAAGTATGGCCCATGCAATAGTTGGAGCAAATTGCCACTAAAAAATGAGCAACGATTTATCTGAAATTCAAGTTGAATTGGCCTCCTGTGTTCTGTCTGGCAATCCTCCTCCAAGAGGACAGTCCTCCCAGCTTTGCTGATGCCCACTCAGCATGTTCTCAGGTGCCAACTACTTAGAGAGCAGGAGGTCCTGCGGGGGATGCCTGGGGGCCCGGTCTTCCCAGGAGGGGCCCCAGCAGGGAGAATCCCTCACTCTGGCCCCTCTCCCACGGCCCCTCCCATGGGCCCAGCGATGCTGAACATATGGCTCATCTAATAGAGGAAACGGTTAAGCCCACCACCTTGACACCTAGAAACTCATCCATAACAGCCAACGTACACCAGGCCTTGTATTCTGATCCTCAGATGGCTGCTATGAACGCCATCGCCAGTAACGACGACGTTAATGATGACCCACAGGAGGCAGAGGGGACGCGGCTGGAGGGCGCCAGGAGACCCTGCTCATGGCAGCTGCACCAGCACCAAGGCAAGTTTGGGGGAATGATCTTTCTTCTGTCAACACTGCCGGCGACTCCTCCAACACTCAGCCCCCAAGGTCAGATCATTCAATCCACCAGGGCACAAAGCCGGTTCCAACTTCCAGACACATCCAGAATCTGAAAGCGCGTGGCCTCCACTCCTCTACCACTTCTTGTCATGTTCCCACGTGGCCAGATACTACACCTACGCCAAAGCATCTCTTTGAAAGTAATGCCGGGCCAGGCTACTCTGCTAAAAACACCCCAAAGGCTCCTGGTCTCACTCACAGTTACAGCCATGTCCCTATGAAGGCCAGTGAGTCCCCCTGTGATCCACCTCCACTCCCTCCCTCTGGAACTGTCCCCCAACTTGCTCTCAGCCCCTGGGCTTCCTCCCCTGCAGGCACACTTCAACCTTGGGCCTTACACTGGCCACTCCCCTCCTCCATGGGAAGGGTATCCCTCTCTCTCACCTCTGCTCAGAGCTCAACTTCTCAGTGGGGCCTTTCTTTTCCACCCTGTGCAGCAGACCCCAGCCCCTCTCCAGCACCCCCAAGTCACCTAATCCTGTCCACTCTATCTTTCCCAATGCCTTCATTCTAGCATGGTATATATTTGTCCCAATTATTGCTAATTATCTGTATCCCCCTCAAGAATGTGTATCTCACACAGACAGGAAACTGTCTTGTTCACTGATGAAGAATTCCTAAGAGCCTACAACAGTGACTGAGGCAGAAACGTGCTCAATAAACACTTCATCGTCCACCGCATGGCCACAGGAGACCAGGAGCAGAGAAAGGGCCAACACTTCCCGGTACCCTGTACATACAAAGCACCATGGAAGGGGCCTTCCAAACGCTGTACACGCCAGGCGGGCTAGGGGCCTCCACTGAATACATGGGGGGTCACTTGGTTACCAAGTGATAAGGTTGGGGTTCTGCAGACATGGAAGCCAGGCGACTCCATCATCGCCTGAGACGTGTGTTGGCTGCAGGCACCGGGGAAGCACACTGTCCCCTTCAGCACTCACTCTGGCCCTCCCACCTGATACTAACATTTACCAGCACGGACGGCCCCATTCAGACTGCTGGGCAGGGATGAGCCATCCACCTTCAGGGAGGTTGTGTGGTGTGAGGAAGGGATGCTGGCCTAGGCCCCTGGGTCACAGGCCACCCTCAGCTCTAGCCCTCCCCCACTGCGGGGTGCAGGCAAGCCCATGAGACATGGCCCTGCTCACAGCCTGCGGAGCACGAGAGCACACAGGTCCTCAGAACGCAGTAGGAGCTGAGTGATGGCTTGCCGGCACTGAGGTGGCTCTTGCCACAGGGGACTCCCGACTGGTCACGTGCAGGACCTCAGTGCCCCCGACCTGGGGAGAGAAGGCAGAGCAGCAGGCCTTCCACAGGCTGAGATCAAAGGCAGAGAGAGGCCGTGGGCGTGGGAGAGGCTCCTCGGAGCTGGGGGCTGCCACGGCCATGCCAGGGAGCTGCCCGGATTCGGCACTGAGTATTTTCCTTCTAAATGTGGCGACAACAGCCAGACCCAGAAGGAAACGTTTATGAAGTTTTCACTCTCCCCTGACTTCCTGAGGGTTAAAGAAACACTGAAAACAGGCCAGCGTAGTCACCAGGTTCCGCGCTTCCGCATCCTCTGATCAGGGTTTCTGCTGGCCCGGTGTCTCCCGCCCTGGAGGTGCCTGGCTTCGCTCCCTGCCTCCAGCCGCCGCCTGTGCCCCAGCTGCCTGGGCTCCTGGGTGGCACCCAGAGAGCTGTGCTTGCGTCACCCCCGCTGCACACGCAGCAGTGTCCAGGCAGCAAATGGCCTAACACCTTGAGGCAGGAGAGGCAACCTGGACAGCAGCATGATACGGAGGGGGCTGGGAAAGAACGGACCAAGAGCTGGAGCTGTAAGAGAGCAGGACCCCTGCCACCAGAGCACGTGTTAGGAGCAATGGACGTAGGGGTGTCTGCCTCTGGGTTCAGCCAAAACCTCTGAATCTTCAGACATTCCCAGTCTTTGCTGAAAAAAGAAATGGTTGTGCCAAATTCTCCTAAATATATTCTACAATCACAGTTTTTGTGAGCAATACAGTCCAGGTGAACTGATTCTAAGTGAAACTGACATCCACGTGCACACATGAGTAGTCGCGCCAAAGGAAGTGAGCCTGGGGGGCCCACAGAAGCTGCCCATGTGGCCCAGCGTCTCTCCTCTTTGTCCTTAAGAAAGGCCCAGGAAGGGTTCAGGGGACAGAGGCTGAGGGTAGGAGGGACTAACACTGTCAGAGGACTTGCTAAGGGTGAGACACAGACTCTTTACAAACATGTTATCCCTTCCCAGGAGGATCTAAGGATCTACTCTGTCTCCATGTCATAGATTAGAAAACCGAGGCTCAGATTAATTTAGGTTGCCAAGTGAATTACTGGAGGTGGGAAGTCTGAGAATTCAAAAATTTGGCTGGACTAAAAGCAAACTTGGGAATTTTGACTCAAAAATTCTTTACACTTTCAAACTTCAACCAACATTAAACCAGAAACTGCTTAGGCATCTGATAAGCCACGTGACGGATGGTGACTCACAGGCTGGCCGAACGTCACTGAACCCAACCAAGCCAGGACCAGAAAACCGTGGCTACCTCCTCTTGACTCTGAGGAGCTGATCTTTTAACCTTCACGTAGAAAGTATGGAAAATAGGTCAAAATAATTTTAAGCTATCCCAAAAGTCCAAAACTAAAAGCCTTTTATGCCAGCAAGAACAACACTTATGAGGTTCTTCAGGGAGACTCCTCCCCATCATGGTTTCTTAGCTTTATCCAGGCGACTACCAGACCAAGCACCTGTTAGAGTTTGAGGAATGGAAGCTCTGAACATGCATCTCATGGGAAAGCCACCCACCTCTCCACGGGTTTATAACTGTGAGGATGCAGAGCAGTGCAGGACAGGAAGAGCCAGTGTTCCAGTGGGTGCTCACCGCGGGCCAGGCCTGTGCTCGAGGAAAGAGACCCAGTGGCCGAGTGGAACCCTGCTTCCAGCGCTGCTGCTTACGGGGTAAGTAACCTAAACTCCCAAAGCCAGCTGCATCTGTGTGGCGGGGATAACAGTACTTATCCAAGCGTGTAAGAAAACAATTTACATGCTACCCAGGGAACGTTCCTTCTTTTCCTGGAGATAGTCTTCCATGCTTCTCTTTGAAAGGAGATGGTGTGACTCCAACTCTGCCCTACCTCTGCCCACGCTGCCTCTCCCTCAACGGAGAACCACAGGCTCCTGGTGGAGGCGAGCCTGCCTCCTCCTTTTTCTTTCTTAAGCTGGAAAGACCACCCCAGGGTCCCAGGCACAGGAGGCCTGAGAACATCTGTGGGCCCGGGAGGAAGGCCAGCCTTGCCCGTGTGCTCACCTAGACTCTCAGCCCCCAGAGGCAGGGAAGCCGCTGGGGAGCAGGTGCTGCCTGCGCCTGAGCCTGAGAGAACGAGGAGGAGGTACTGCGGCTGTCAGCGGTGGACATGTGGGACTGCCTTCTCTCCACCATCCAGGCCTGCCAGCACCTCAGCGAATCCACACACCCAGGCCCACAAGCCCACAGAGAAAGACAACCCGCTTCCAAGGGTCTCAGCACAGGGAGTACAGTGGTTCAGAATAAACAGAATACTCACCCAGGGAGACAGGGCTGCTGGAAGATGCAGACGCCAACTTGAATTTTAATTAAAATGGTAATAACAGCCCTCAATGAGATGCAACAGCAACACACACAGGGGAGAAAAAAGATTTCCTATAAAACTAGATTTCCCAACTAAACAACTCATCAAAGAGAAGAAGGTGACTACAGATAATTCTTGAATCATTCTCAAGTCACTGATTCAGAAGATCAGGCCCAAGAAATAAAGCAGAGACCATAAGTAGGAAGAAATGAAGAGCATAGGGGACAAGCTGTAAGACTGCCAAGCTACATCCTAAGACAGAGAGAGAGAGAGAAAAGGACAGATGAAGGACAGGCCGTATAGAGCACCCAGCTCTGGACATATGTCATAAGACAAGAGCCATATGCTACCAAGGTTTCTGAATCTAAGGATAAAGAAAAAGAAAAAAGACTATTCTCTGGGCAGAACAAACTCGTACCTAAAAAGAAAACAGAATACGGAGATGGACACAGACTGGCTGTGGACGTCGGAGCAGCCTGGACGGTGGGATCACGTCTGGGCACCGCAGGGCTTGAAGACAGTCTCCCAGGCATCAAGATAGAGGCTCCTCAGCTACTGAGATGAAATGAAAGGCCTCTGAAAACAAGAATTCAGAGCATACACTGCCAGGCGCCACATACCACAGAAGAGAAGTACAAGGAAGGGAAAGTTCTAACAACAACTGGAACCAAGATTCCATGAAGTGAAAAAGAGAGGAAACTGATGACTAATGAGCTAAACGGTCTTGGCCTTGGCAAGGCTGAAGGCTGATGCCTGCTTCAGCGTCCTTTCTGACGCCTCTGAAGCAATGAGTGGTCAATGCCATTTAGTTGTGTAGAGTCTCACCTTGCCTAAGCAGTGTAATCATCTCAGTCACATGCACAGGACACGCAATTCAGATTTATTATTAATGCCTGAGTCACTTTTACTACAATTAAGCATTCTAGATGTAACTCAGATTGAAAATATAAACTTATGTGCTTTCTATAGTGAAATTCTATAAGTTAAAGTATAAATGTAAATTATTAGTACGAGAGTAAAGTGCTGTAATTATTAGTACAAGAGTAAAGGGCTTTTCTGGTGGCTCAGACGGTAAAGCGTCTGCCCGCAATACGGGAGTCCTGGGTTCGATCCCTGGGTCGGGAAGATCCCCTGGAGAAGGAAATGGCAACCCACTCCAGTACTCTTGCCTGGAGAATTCCATGGACGGAGGAACCTTGTAAACTGCAGTCCACGGGGTCGCAAAGAGTCAGGCACGATTAAGAGGCGTTACTTCAAAGTGCTGTAATAATTAAAGATCGGAATGGCTGACAATTTTATAATTAAAATGTAGTGAGATTAAGAGCTTTCAAATACTTAAATCAAGGAACAGAATAACAGTTAACACAAATATTACAAGTAGGTAGTCTTGATAACTTAGAAAAAATTTTTTATCCTTTAGAACTAATACTCATAAAGTTGAAGTAATGATGGAAGGCAGAAAAAGTTTGGATTATATTATAACTTTTGTAGAATTATTTCATGCATTAGCTTTCTTAAGACTAAAGCAAACAGCCCTTAAGAATTTAACGTAAATTTAGAATCATTCAATTTCACTCAGGCTATGAATATTCCAAGAAAACTCTTATTCAGGAATTTCTCACCTAAGAAAGATATATTAAAATCACAAAGTGAACTCTGCCAGCTTAAAAATTCAGGAACAATCCTTAATTAAAAATTCCACAATCCTTCAGGACAACATCCAAAATAAATCACTTTCAATCTACTAAAAATAATATAGTATTAAGAAAGTGATGTAGAAAAATTTTGTTTCTATCAGCCAAGTTTTAAAATTACCTTATAACAATGCCATCTAAGAGTACAATTTCTTGCAGTTTTAAGTCTATGGAAACTAATGCTACACTCAAAGTGGCTGTGAAATGATGACTATAGGGTAAATATCATTTTGGGTAGTTATTAACAGAAGATATAGAACTGTTGAATCCCGAACTATGAATCATAGTTGTGAAGTTCCTCCTGAAAAATATGAAACTTGAGATTTTTTCCCCCTGTATTTATGTGTGGCAAGTGTTCCTTTCATGATACAAATCATTTCTTCAGGAAGATGCCAAAATCCATGCTCACATCCATCCTCACACACCAAATCTGAAGTGCAGACAGAAATTAGGAAATGATTTTCTTATCATGAAAAAAACCTCACTGGTCCACGGCCACATTCCTAGTTTTCCTCAAGTGACCGCTGGAAGTAGTGGCAACTACAGTCAGAAATGATAGAAGTGAAAATTATGAGAGGCAACGTCTGAAGTTTACTCCTAAAAAATACTCAAGAGAACACCTGTAAGCAGCAAACCAAGGGTCTAGCTCGTGAGGTTTTGTCAGTGACAGCGCATCGTCTCATGGACTGGCCAAGTTCTTAAGTCCAGGAGATGGAAAGGAAAGTAGCATGTCTTTCCCTTCAAGAGCTACTATTTATACAAGGAAGGGAGGTGCACTGTCATGACGTAAGTCCCCATGCTGGAGACATAGCCACTCTGCCACTTCCCCAGCTCAACAGGAAGCAAACATCTCTTCATTTCACAAGTGTTCAGGGCCACAGCTTCAGGTACAGGAGAGCTGCCCAGAATATAAAATTACTATTCCTGTACTACACTGCCAACCTCCAGTATCTTGACACCTAAATTTTTTAACAAAATATAAATGCATTGTTTTAAAAAACAAAACTTCAGACTGAATCTTTATCCTAGAAGTTTATTCTACAATTGGCTTCAACCCTGCCTTAGGCAAATGTTTAGCCATTTGGACAAAATGGGCAAAAAATGTGAACAAACGTTTCTCCAACACACAAATGCATAAACAGCAGTAAGCACATGAAAAGATGCTCAGCATCAGCAATCATCAGGGAAAAGCAAATCAAAACCACAGTGAAATACCACCGCCCATTCATTAGCATGGCTACTACCAAAAACCAGAAAAACAAATGCTGATGAGAATGTGGAGAAATTGAAACTCACATACATTGTTAACAGGTACCCACCTTGTAAAACATTTTGTCAGTTCCTCAGAAAGCTAAACAGAGAGTTATCATGCGGACCCAGCAATTCCACTCCTAGAGACATACCCAAGAAAAATGAAAACTATGTCCACACTACAACTTGTACATGAAGGTTTTGGCTTTACTACCACAACTGATCTCACTTCACATGCTAGCAAGGTAATGCTCAAAATCCTGCAAGCGAGGCTTCAACAGTACATGAACTGAGAAATTCCAGATGTACAAGCTGGATTTAGAAAAGGCAGAGGAACCAGAGATAAAATTGCCAACATCCGTTGGATCACAGAAAAAGCAAGAGAGTTCCAAAAAAACCTACTTCTGCTTCACTGACTACACTAAAGCCTTTGACTGTGTGGATCAAAAAATCTGTGGAAAATTCTTCAAGAGATGAGAATACTGGACCACCTTATCTGCCTCCTGAGAAACCTGTATACAAGTCAAGAAGCAACAGAACTGGATATGGAACAATGAACTGGTTCAAAATTGGGAAAGGAGTGCGTCAAGCCTATATATTGTCACTCTGCTTATTTAACTTATATCAGAGTACATTATGTGAAATGCCGGGCTAGATGAAGCACAAGCTGGGATCAAGATTGCCGGGATATGCAGATGACACCACCCTAATGGCAGAAAGCCAAGAGGAACTAAAGAGCCTCTTGATAAAAGTGAAAGAGAGTGAAAAAGTTGGCTTAAAACTCAACATTCAAAAACAAGGGTCATGGCATCTGGTCCCATCACTTCACGGCAAATAGATGGGGAAACAATGGAAACAGTGATAGACTTTATTTTCTTGGGCTCCAAAATCACTGTGGATGGTGACTGCAGCCATGAAATTAAAAGGTGCTTGCTGCTTGGAAGGAAAGCTATGACAAACCTAGACAGCATATTAAAAAGCAGACATCACTTTGCTGACAAAGGTCCATAAAGTCAAAGCTATGGTTTTTCCAGTAGTCATGTATGTATGCGGGCTGTGATAGCTGGACTATAAAGAAAGCTGAGCACTGAAGAACTGAGGCTTTCAAACTGTGGTGTTTGAGAAGACTCTTGAGAATTCCTTGGACAGCAGGGCTTCCCTGGTGGCTCAGACGGTAAAAAATCCACCTGCAACGCGGGAGACTTGGGTTCGAGCCCTGGGTTGAGACGATATCCTGGAGAAGGGAATGGCTACCCACCTTCAGTACTTTTGCCTGAAGAATTCCATGGACAGAGACGCATGGCACTTTCATTTGGACAGCAAGGAAATCAAATCAGTCAATCCTAAAAGAAAGCAACCCTGAACATTCATTGAAAGGACTGATGCTGAAGCTGAAACTCCAATACTTTGTCCACCTGATGCAAACAGCAAACTCACTGGAAAAAATCCTGATGCTTGGAAAGATGGAGGGCAAGAGGAGAAGGTGGCAACAGAGGGTGCGATGGTTGGAGGACATCATTGACTCAGTGGACATGAGTCTGAGCGTACGGCAGGAGACAGTGAAAGGCAGGGGAGCCTGGTGCGCTGCAGACCATGGAGCCGCGGAGAGTCAGACACGACGGGCAGCTGGGCATAACAGCACAGCAACATGGCAGCGGAAGAGTGGAGACAGCCCCATGACCGCCAGCGGGCGAGCGAGCGCGGGGGCATGGCACCAACCGACAGAACTGGTCCCAAGCCACACACGCCGTGCGGTGCCGCCCACACGCATGTCCAGAATGGGCACGTCCCAGAGACAGAGAGCAGGTTCCCAGCTGCCTAAGGCCAGGCTTCCTCTGGGGATGATTCAAATGTTCTAAAACTGACTCTTTATACAAACTGGGAACATATGAAGCTCCACTGAGCTGTACACATAAAAACAGGCGAATTGTATGGCCTGCGACTTTACCTCCAAAGGGAAAGAGCTTTTACCTCCAAATGGAAAGAATTTCTATATCTAATGCATAAAAAAATAACTTCATCAAAACATCAAACACGAGGAAGAGAGAAAGAAAAAAGTGGACTGAATAATACTGAAAGAATGAAAGTGATGCTTGTGTGTCATGATTTAAGTGTGTACACACTGATTTCTCCAACTAAAGAGTCTATCATGTTATGTCAAAATATATGACCACCTATATGCTGTTCGTGAAACACAGGCAGATGGGGTTGGGAAGAACACACCAGGCGAGAAAGACAGCCGGCAATGTGCCAAGGAGGAGAAAGCAGAAAAGACAAAACTAACGGCAAACGATCTGGACTCAGAATCAAAGCGAGAGAAGGGGGTGTTATTAAAGGCACAGCTTAGCGGGGAGATACGAAAGGTGTCAAGTGAACATGCACCAAATAACACGGCAGATGAAGACTTAAAAATGCAGCCTCCTGGTAAAAATTTAGCTCTTCACATGGGAATATCTAGTTGACAGGAAAAAAACAAACACACACACAGATGATAGGGAAACAGACAGACACCCTTATTTCCCTCAAATAAAAAGCATACATTTTTTATTACCTCTGTATGCCACATTTGTAAAGATTAATTTGATATTTGGCAAGAAAGAAAACCTTCACAAACCTTTCAAATTAAAGATTTAAAGGACAGTTCTTTGACCACAATCCAATAAAGAATTAAATGATCAAGTAACAAAAAAATCTTGATTACTAATAAATTAAGAAATATACACTTAGATCAAAGAGAAAGTAAAAGGAGAACTTGAAAAAAACCTTGAAAGCAACAGAAAGACAATACTTCATATCAAACTTACAGAATACACCAGAAGGTACACTCTAAGGAGATTTTAGTGACAAATGCCTTCAACACTAGAGATTTTTTTAAATGAGAAGAAACCATGAGGTTTAAATGAGAAGAAACCACCTAAACCAATTATAAAAAGATGGTTCAATAAATGAAAAGAAAGAAGTTATAACAAAGGTAAATTTTTAAATTAAAAAAACAACAGGGACAACTCAAAAGCTAATTTATTTTTTTCCCACACTGTGCGGCACTTGGGATCTTAGTTCCCCCACCAAGGATAGAACCTGGGCCCTCAGCAGTGGAAGCACAAGAGCCCTAACCACTGGACCACCAGGGAATTCCCTCAAAGCTAATTCTCTGAAAAGACCAATAATATAGAAAGACACCTCACATGCCCAATTAAGGGTAAGAGAGAGAAGACGGGTGACAGGGGGGAGAAAAGGTGGAGAAACTGAAGGAAAGGGCAGGAGGAGACGAGGAGCTGGGGGAGAGAGGCTGTGCAGACCCAGAGGACCAGACTGAGAACAGACACACAAAAGCAAGCACAGGTCATAAAGGCAAATCAGAAAGAACCACTTTGCAAAACTGCATGGAATTTTGCATTTAAGACTAGGAACAATAGATGATTTCCTAGGAAAACATAAATCATCAAAATGATTCAGGATGTGGCAAATTCCGAAGTAGGAGGACCAGACAGTTTCACAGCTGAGTCATGTCTGACACATATTTACACCACTGAATGGCAGCAAGCAATTAAACAATAAACCAATTCATTTTACGAAGCTGCAGATAGTTTTAATACCCAGACCTGAGAGAGATAAGAGGGGAAACAATGAATAAATCTGGCTTATGATTGGTTAGTTACAGAAACTCTGAACTAACACCAGCAAACAACAGAATTCAGCCATCTATCAGAGAGACCAACCTGGATGTATTCCAGGGAAGTAAGGGACTCTCAGTACCAGGAAATCAATGAAATCTACCTCGTCAATAAATTAAATATGAAAAAAAAAAAACAGAACCACACCAATAAATGCTTTTTGATAAAAATAAAGGCACTGGATAAAAGTTTAGCAGCTCTTCCTTTTAAAATTAAGTAAGCACAAAAAAGAAGGAAGTTATTAAAGTATTCTTAAGTGAGAAGAGCATTAAGAGAAAGCTATATAGAATGACCCTGTATTTGTTAAGCAACGACCCCTAAAGCTCCCACACATGATGTACATTCACAAATGTGTTTGTGTATGAGCAACAAGGGCTTCCCAGACGGTTCAGCGAGGAAAGAATCCCCCTGCAATGCAGGAGATGTGGGTCTCATCCCTTGGGTTGCACGGCAACCCACTCCAGAATTCTTGCCTGGAAAATCCCGTGGACAGGGGAGCCTGGCAGACTACAGTCCATAGGGTGACAAAGAGTCACGACTGAAGCAACCGAACACCCGCACATACACATGAGCAACAAGTTGCCAACGTGGACTGCACGGAAGCAGGCAGTGATTCTAAAAAACTTTAGACTTCTAAAAAATCCTTTAAAAAGGGGGTAAGCCAGGATTGCAGTTAAAACACAATTAGACAGTTCACGTGTACAATTTTTAAAAGATTGTACAGTACTAAAACTATGTGGACTCTGTGGGAGAGGGAGAGGGTGGGATGATTTGGGAGAATGGCATTGAAACATGTATAATATCATATAAGAAACGAATCGCCAGTCTAGGTTCGATGCAGGATACAGGATGCTTGGGGCTGGGGCACTGGGATGACCCAGAGGGATGGGATGGGGAGGGAGGTGGGAGGGGGGTTCAGGATTGGGAACACGTGTACACCCGTGGCGCAATTCAATACTGTAAAGTTATATATAAAAAACAACAAACAAAAAAAAAAAAAGAAGTGTTCCTTTTGTTTTTAACTCCACAAGTATCACTGGCCTTTTTTATTCCCAGTAATAAGTTTAGACACTCTCTTGTCAATATCACCTTCAATTGGACTCTTTAATGGAAATATGTATTGGCTGCAGGTCAGGACGTAGGCACAGCCATGACTCTTCTATCCAGAGTGACTCTTTCTTGCCCAGCTCCTGATCCTATCTCTGGGGGAGACACTGTGGAGCAGGGATCTGAACAAACCACCCCTGGCTTCCCTTGGTGCCATTCCCTGGTCACGTTTACTACAGCTCTGCAGAAGTGCTGATCCCGGCTGCTCCCTCAGCACCAGACACCCTTCTTAAAACAGCACCTACTACTCAGGCCCCAAGTATCTGAGCACCTCCCATTTTCAACATTGGGCTCCAAGCTTCCTATATCCACTTCTCAAGCCCCAGTTGCTAACACACTGCCTGGCCCATCACAGGCCAGGTGAATTAACTGTATTCAAAAGAAGATATGAAATCTGAACTCAAGAACTTTTCTTTGGGAGGCTGTTCTGCTTTAGATTCCCAGCCCTGCTGCCAATAACCTGCTGGAGTGAAAGGATGTTAGCACACCTCAGGGGCACATGGCTTTGGTTGGTCCTTTGGCAGCAGGGACAATGGGAACTGCTCTCAGGAGCCCAACAAGATAACAGGGAGAGTACTTTGCTGAGTGCAAAGACCAGACAGGATCTCATTATTGGATGCCTGGAGCTGCCCTGTGGGAGGTACCGCTTTGAATGCCGAGTTGGGACAGGTCCCCACTCCCTCCCAACAAAACAAAGCATCCCACACACCATCCTCAGGAGTCTGGGCGGTACCCTGGCAGCCACTCCAGCTTTCCTCCTGTAATCTGCCTTCTCCCTGAACGTACTTACATCTTTTCAAAATCTATTTCTTCTCTGCCAAAGTTCCTGAAGATAAAAGTGTCTGTAAATGTAAGATACGCAGTGTGGATTTACAGTTGGTGATATTTACCTAAAATTCACCTCTTTCAATCTTAAAAGACTTCTCACTGTTGTTATCTCCAATTTCCAATTAAGCATACTTTTCCAGGGCTTCCCTGGTGGCTCAGACAGTAAAGAACCTGCCTCATGTACACCCGTGGCGGATTCATGTCAATGTACGGCAAAACCAATACAGTATTGTAAAGTAAAAATAAATAGATAAATAAAAAATGAAGAGCGAGCACACACACACACACACACACACACACACACACACACACAAATAAAATAAAATAAATTTTAAAAAAACTGAAGAACCTGCCTACAATGCAGGAGACCCAGGTTCAATGCCGGGTTGGGGAGAACCCCTGGAGAGGGAAACGGCAACCCACTCCAGTATTCTTGCCTGGAGAATTCCATGGACAGAAGAGCCTGGCGGGCTACAGTACATGGCGTTGCAGAGTCAGACACGACTGAGCAACTAACACGTTCACTTTCATACTTTTCCAGAGTCCACTGGGAATTCAGAATGCATGTCCCCTCGGATGCCATAATTATGGTCCAGTTCCTCAGCTAGCCAAGGAAATCAGATTGGAGATTTTGTTGAAATACATGAGTATTAAGAAGAAACCAAAGAACCATTTTTATTTACCTCAAATGCTGGGGGCCAGGGAAGTAGGCATCATTCTCGACAGATGAAGAAGGTGTAGATTTTTTTAATGTGAATTCTGAAGTGAAGGTGTGCTCACCACAGAACCCCAGAACCATTACTCAGCATACCTCACCAACTCAGCAGGGGTCCCAGGGATGCTGATTTAAGATGTAGATTCTCCAGTTCCCCAAATGTAGGAGCTCAAATAAGCAAGCCCTTCACTAACCATTCTTGAAATGATTCCACTTATTTATATTTTTTTCTTCCAGGAAATCATCCTTTATCCCGATCCCTTATATTCTCTTTATAAGTCTATTTTCTAAACTTGAGAAAACAGGTCTCCTCCTGTTCTGGTTCTTCTAAAGTCATTAAATTTTTAATTGCCTTTGCCACAGAAGCCTTTTGGAGTTTTTGAAACATCAATATTGCATCCACCTACTGGCTTCCTAGCCACCATCTCAGAGAGGATGGAGCCCAGTAGATACAAGAGCAGTAACTGCTTCTCCCCTGATGTCTGTCACCCACCTATGGAAGTCTCCCTCCATTCACCCTGGGTCCCAGCTGAAAGCCCTTGATAGAGGGGTCCTGGGGCACTCACAGGGTGCTGCACACACAGGGCTTCCAGGGAGGGCCAGCTGGACAGGTTCTGAGGGCCTCTCACTCCAGCTTCAAAGGAAGCCCCCCTGGGTTTGTACTGAGGTTCCTGGTTGCTAAAAAGTTTTGAAAATCTAAGCAGTATAATATCCATCATGTCCATTTGGCCACATAGGAAAAAAAGGAGTTGGAAGGAATGAAAATCGGCTACCTGGAATGAAGCACCAGCTTTGTGCTCAACCATGTGTCTTTACTGATTCTCAGGGCTGGGCTTCACTGGGCCCCCTGCCCAAGATCGCAGGGTGAGCACTCAACAGAGACTGGGCCTTTTACCCTAGGCATGCTCGCTCTCCACCAGAAGCTGACCACCAAGCCTCTTTCCAATCCCCTACTGCTTCAAAACACCAACGTGCAAGTAATAACTGAGTCTAGAATGTCCAGTGCAGGCAGATTACCTGCATCATTTCATCTGCTCCAAAGTTACAATGGGAACTTCACTGAGAGAATGCAAAGAACTCATTTTTCTTCCCTCTAGGTTTTTTTCTCATAATTTCTCCTTATGAATCCTTGTACAATCAATAAGAGCCCTACTGATTTGAATTTGCTTTTCCGCATCTATCTCGTTCCTTTAGCATCTGTGCAAATAGAATTCTGCTGGCTGCTGTAACCACCCACTCCCCCAAGCCCCTGCCAAATGCATGATGGAGCAAACAAGACAGAAGCTCATTTCTTCATAAATGCAGTCCATGGCAGACATGACTGATTCATGGGTGGCTTTGCGCCAAATGGTGATTCAGACACAAGGTTCTTTCACCTGGTAGCCCCAGTATCTCTGACACATCACAGGTCACCCTCCAGCTTCCCTTTCCAACCCACTCCCTGGTCCAGAGTCCTAGTCTTCAATTTCTAGCTCCCTGCACAAAGTTGGGGAACAGTCGCTCGTTGTTCTATCCTGCAGGGCAAAAGAAATCATCACAGTTTTCTGCGGGTACAGTGATGATGGTGGTGATGAAGAAGACGATGACGATGATAAGAATGAAGATGATGACGATGATGGTGATGGTAGAGGGAGGCCCAGAGGAGCCTCCCTCCTGACCAGGCCTGAGAGTGGGGTCCACACTTTGCCTCATCTACCATTGCCCAGAACCCAGGCAGCCGCCCCTCTCACTGCAGGGGGCTGGGAAATTAAGTGCAGCCAATGCCTGGGATAAAAGTCAACAGGTGAAACAGATTTGGAGAATGACAGTGCCCTTCAACTCAGAGCCCCCTACAAGGACTTTTTAGTTAGTTGATCTGACTGGCATAAATCATGGTGTACATGATGCTTGCTTATACCCTAATCAAAAGGACCAGTCCACTCTGTCACTTAACCTCTCTGTGACTCAGTTTCCATAAGTTAAAGATAGGAAAAATAATAGTGCTAACCTCACATTGTTGTGTTGAGGATTACACAGGCTAGAAAGCACTCAGGACACTATCTGACAGATAGGAAGTGATGCACAAATGTTTGTTAAAAAATTAATGGAGCACGAGCAGCTGGCTCCCCTACAAATTCCTAACAGAGTCCTGGCTTGAGGGTTAATTAGGAAGTGGGCCGGGGGTAGAAGCCCAAGGGTTGGAGAGTTCCCCAGTCTTCCATCCTGGATGGAAATCCCTATAAAACACACTTGAGACTTGCTTTGGTGCCTTTCTGGGAAGAAACCCACTCCCTGTGAGTCAACCTAGCCACACTTCCACAATTTGGATGTTAAAAAATGCACAGGTCCTTGTGAACATTTATTCACTGATATCAATTTCCACGCCATTTAAAAAAATCTACTTCTGCATCCATCTATTCTTCTGCTCATCCAACAAAACTTGAGGAACTACCGTGACCAAAACATCCAACATCTCAGACCTGGGAGAAAAATTAGCTTAAAAAGGCACCTTAGGGAAGAAGGTAGTTTTAGATTTTTGGAGGCAGTGACATTTGAACCAAGACCAGACCAGCAAGCAAGGGTTGCTATTCAAGTATTGAGGGGAAGAACATTCTAGGTGAGAGGCAGGCAGGCACAAAGGCTCTAAGATGGGCAGATTGAGTGGCTGGAGAGTGTTGCAGGACAAGCGTCCAAAGGCATGTGGGAAAGGAAGGCGGCTAGGAGGCCCTGTGCAGGACTTGGGAATTACTTTTGACTTGAAGTTGAAGCCACTGAAAAGTTTTAAGCAGAGAAGAGAGAGGATAAGCTCAGGTTTGTAAAGATCACTCTTCCACAGACAATGGGAAGAGAGAGAGAGAGAGGCAGAGGGCAGGGCATCAACAAGACTGGACTCTGGGAACCCCAGCTGACAGAGGATCCAACATCCAGATGAGGGATATCTCAGTTCTAAGCTGGAAGCAATGGCAAAGATAGGAGAAGTGAAAGGATTGTTTTTCCTAATTAATAAATTAATTAAATATACACGAATACTTACTAGGCATTTAATAAACTGAAAAAAGTATGGCCAGTCATGGTTCTGTAATAATTCTTCTTGGAATTCACAAAGGAGAGGAGAGGCGAGGCCGGCGGCGGCGGGGAGGGGCCGGCAAGCACGCACGGCGGGGGCCGCGGGACAGGGACGCGGGCGCCGTCCGGGGACCAGAGGAAAAAGACCGGGCCACGCGGCCGGGCCCCCAGGAACACCAGCGCGGGATCCCACCGCCACCCGCACGCGAGGGCGGTCCCGCGACGCCTGGGGCGCCGGCCGGCCCCGGCCATCCCCGGAGCGTGGGGATGTGCCAATCTAGGCAGCATGTGCCTTTATGTGACATGAAATTTCAGGTTCTCTACTGTTCTTGTGGCGTGACATCTCCCCCCCTCTGGAAGCTAATGCTATGCTTCCCTTACCAGTAGAGGTTTTACCACCGAAACTTTGGTTGTCATATTCCCTCTTCCTGTCTTAAAAAGACCCCAGTGCTTCTCCAAGGATTCTGCCCTCTCTGAGCACTTATTTCTTGCCAAACCTGCTAAATTCCACTCCCTACAGGATCCAGCATCTATGCCTGAACTTAGTATGCAGATTCTAGCTACAGCTAGTTGCAGTGGTAACAATTACAAACATTAAATTTCAAGACATTGTCACCAAGGCTGCTCAGCTGAAGGGAGAATGGGGCTGCCCTTAGGCAAAGATGGCCCACCCCACCCAGCCTGTGCCCAAGTTGCTCCCTTGTTCAAGATGCCTTTTTCCTTCCTTTTCACCGGATTCATTTTTATTCTTTAGGATGCAGCTCAGGGGTCACCTCTGCCAGAGGCACCTCCTCTTCCCCAGCCCAGCTGGATTAGGTGAGGCACCTCTAGAATCCCATCTAATCCGTGTTTACCTTGATCACAGACTCTTATCTCATTTTCTTCACTTTGTCTCTCTTACTGGACCCCAGGAGACATGCCTTACTTACCCTTTTATCCCAGCAGGGTTCGATATGCCTGCTGAATTAATACATGGCACACTTCATACACTGCTGGTGGGTGTGTAAACTGGAAAACCATCTGGCAGTATCTACTACAGCAGTGGTTCTCAACTGCAGAAGACTGTGTTCCCACCGGACACCTGACAGTGCACGGTGATATGTTTATCTGTCGTGACTAGACGAAGGTGTGCTGTTGCCCTTCGATGGGCAGAGGCCAGGAGTACTGCTGACATACTTCAATGCACAAGACAGCCTCTGCAACAAAGGGACCCCCAGCCCACAGTGTCCACAGTGCTGCGGCTGAAACATGCATCTACTCTATGACTCAGCAATCCTACTCCTAGGTATGTACACCTCAGGGAAACATGTACATGTCCATCAAAGACAAGCACAAGAACCCTGGTGGCAGCTGTATTCATAAAAGTCCCAAACTGGAAACAGTCCAAAAGTCCACAGATAGGATAATAGATAACAAGTTCAGTTCAGTCGCTCAGTCGTGTCCAACTCTTTGTGACCCCATGAATTGCAGCACACCAGGCCTCCCTGTCCATCACCAACTCCCGGAGTTCACTCAGACACACGTCCATCGAGTCAGTGATGCCATCAGCCATCTCATCCTCTGTTGTCCCCTTTTCCTCCTGCCCCCAATCTCTCCCAGCATCAGAGTCTTTTCCAATGAGTTAACACTTTGCATGAGGTGGCCAAAGTACTGGAGCTTCAGCTTTAGCATCATTCCTTCCAAAGAAATCTCAGGGCTGATCTCCTTCAGAATGGACTGGTTGGATCTCCTTACAGTCCAAGGAACTCTCAAGAGTTTTCTCCAACACCACAGTTCAAAAGCATCAATTCTTCAGTGCTCAGATTTCTTCACAGTCCAACTCTCACATCCATACATGACCACTGGAAAAACCATAGCCTTGACTAGACAGACCTTTGATGGCAAAGTAATGTCTCTGCTTTTCAATATGCTATTTAGGTTGGTCATTACTTTTTTCCCAAGAAGTAAGCATCTTTTAATTTCATGGCTGCAGTCACCTTCTGGAGGGATTTTGGAGCCCCCCAAAATAAAGTCTGACACTGTTTCCCCATCTATTTGCCATGAAGTGATGGGACCAGATGCCATGATCTTCGTTTTCTGAATGTTGAGCTTTAAGCCAACTTCTTCACTCTCTACTTTCATCAAGAGGCTTTTTAGTTCCTCTTCACTTTCTGCCATAAGGGTGGTGTCATCTGTATATCTGAGGTTATTTCCCCCGGTAATCTTGATTCCAGCTTGTGCTTCTTCCAGCCCAGCATTTCTCATGATGTACTCTGCATAGAAGTTAAATAAGCAGGGTGACAATAGACAGCCTTGACGTACTCCTTTTCCTATTTGGAACCAGTCTGTTGTTCCATGTCCAGTTCTAACTGTTGCTTCCTGACCTGCATACAAATTTCTCAAGAGGCAGGTTAGGTGGTCTGGTATTCCCAACTCTTGAAGAATTTTCCACAGTTTATTGTGATCCACACAGTCAAAAGGCTTTGGCATAGTCAATAAAGCAGAAATAGATGTTTTTCTGGAACTCTCTTGCTTTTTCCATGGTCCAGCGGATGTTGGCAATTTGATCTCTGGTTCCTCTGCCTTTTCTAAAACCAGCTTGAACATCTAGAAGTTCATGGTTCATGTATTGCTGAAGCCTGGCTTGGAGAATTTTGAGCATTACTTTACTAGTGTGTGAGATGAGTGCAATTGTGAGGTAGTTTGAGCATTCTTTGTCATTGCCTTTCTTTGGGATTGGAATGAAAACTGACCTTTTCCAGTCCTGTGGCCACTGCTGAGTTTTCCAAATTTGCTGGCATAGTGAGTGCAGTACTTTCTCAGCATCATCTTTCAGGACTGGAAATAGCTCAATAGGAATTCCATCATCTCCACTAGCTTTGTTCATAGTGATGCTTTCTAAGGCCCACTTGACTTCACATTCCAGGATGTCTAGCTCTAGGTGAGTGACCACACCATCGTGATTATCTGGGTCGTGAAGCTCTTTTTTGTACAGTTCGTCTGTGTATTCTTTCCACCTCTTCTTAATATCTTCTGCCTCTGTTAGCTCCATACAATTTCTGTCCTTTGTTGAGCCCATCTTTGCATGAAATGTTCCCTTGTTATCTCTAATTTTCTTGAAGAGATCTCTAGTCTTTCCCATTCTGTTGTTTTCCTCTATTTCTTTGCACTGATCACGGAGGAAGGCTTTCTTATCTCTCCTTGCTATTCTCTGGAACTCTGCATTCAGATGCTTATATCTTTCCTTTTCTCCTTTGCTTTTCACGTCTCTTCTTTTCACAGCTATTTGTAAGGCCTCCCCAGACAGCCATTTTGCATTTTTGCATTTCTTTTCCATGGGAACGGTCTTGATCCCTGTCTCCTGTACAATGTCACGAATCTCAGTCCATAGTTCATCAGGCACTCTATCTCTCAGATCTAGGCCCTTAAATCTATTTCTCACTTCCACTGTATAATCATAAGGGATTTGATTTAGGTCATACCTGAGTTGTCTAGTGGTTTTCCCTACTTTCTTCAATTTCAGTCTGAATTTGGTAATAAGGAGTTCATGATCTGAGCCACGGTCAGCTCCTGGTCTTGTTTTTGTTGACTGTATAGAGCTTCTCCATCTTTGGCTGCAAAGAATATAATCAATCTGATTTCGGTGTTGACCATCTGGTGATGTCCATGTTAGAGTCTTCTCTTGTGTTGTTGGAAGAGGGTGTTTGCTATGACCAGTGCATTTTCTTGGCAAAACTCTATTAGTCTCTGCCCTGCTTCATTCCGCGTTCCAAGGCTAAATTTGCCTGTTACTCCAGGTGTTTCTTGACTTCCTACTTTTGCATTCCAGTCCCCTATAATGAAAACGACATCTTTTTTGGGTGTTAGTTCTAAAAGGTCTTGTAGGTCTTCATAGAACCGTTCAGCTTCAGCTTCTTCAGTGTTACTTGTTGGGGCATAGATTTGGATTACTATAATACTGAATGGTTTGCCTTGGAAACAAAGAGAGATCATTCTGTCATTTTTGAGACTGCATCCAAGTACTGCATTTTGGACTCTTCTGTTGACCATGACGACTACTCCATTTCTTCTGAGGGATTCCTGCCCGCAGTAGTAGATATAATGGTCATCTGAGTTAAATTCACCCATTCCAGCCCATTTTAGTTCACTGATTCCTAGAATGTCGACATTCACTCTTGCCATCTCTTGTTTGACCACTTCCAATTTGCCTTGATGCATGAACCTGACATTCCAGGTTCCTATGCAATATTGCTCTTTACACCGAAAAATGGATAACTAACTGTAGTATTTATACAATGGAATGCTATACAGCAAAATAAAAATAGATTGTTACATACATCTCAGATGTAATGATGAACTAAGACTGAGACCAAAATAACAGGCAAAAGTAATTGATGGTGACAGAAATCAGAGCATGGCTACCCCTGGGGCAGAGAGGTGCTGCCTGGAAAGGCACGGAGGGATTCTCCTCACCTGGGCCTGGGGGGCTTACGGTCATGCTCTGCATGACTTGAGCACTGTGTGTATCACACCTCTGAGCTTTTTCACAGGGAACACTCACTCAGGACCACACTGCTAGCAGGAATTACACACTGATTTGCTGCCTTAGAAGCCAGACTTTCTAACAGACTTTCTGGTACACTGCTGACCAGAGTCTATATAGGTGCATTTCCAGAAGGCTGTTTCACAGATATTAAGAAAAAGTGAAAATGTACAAAATCTTCATTCAATTCAGTTTTGATCATTTTATCCTGAGGAATATATTAAAAATGTGCACACAAACTTAAACTTCAAGAATATTTATAACAGCATAAAAAATACAAATAAATATTTGTAAGCACAAGGGAGGGGGGCAATGAGCCCAATACCCACCCAAAGGGAACAGATTCTTTAAAAAAGACATTTTATAATTTAAATGGAAAATGTTTACAATATATTACTTAGAATTTAAAAGTAGGTCACCCAATAACACATAACTTAAGATATATGAAGGATACATTCAAAGTGATAACTGTGATTATCTCTGAGTAACAGGAGATTATGGGATTTTTAAGTTTTATCTTTTTTTTTTTCATTTCTTCCTAAAATGAACATATATTACATATAATAAGAAAAAAATACACAATCACAGCTCTTTAAAAATAAGGGTGAGTTTTAGACTTTAAGACTAGTAGACCACACTGTACTCCCAGGGGCTGGTGTGTCCAAAGTCCTGCTCCCTGCAGAGGAGCTCTGACCTCCTTGTGCTCAGCGGCGCAGGGGTTAAACTAGAAATGACATAAAATCCTAGCTCTTCTGTTTCATTCCTCAATGGTGGGACTGGTTACACAAATCCATACCTGCATTAAGCCTCATAGAACGATGTATGCTTCCAAAAAAGTAAATAGTACATCCATGCATAACATGAAAATAAATATAAATATTTTTTACTGGAAAAAAGTCTAGATTAAAAACAAAACAACTCACTACCTTTCCTGAATTATCAAGTCTGAGTACTTAGATGGTGCTGATCACTTAGCCAAGGTAATCTCATTACCCCCAAGACTCTGGCAGAAAAAACCAACCTCTTTCTCTGTAAAGTGCAGAAGAGAATTTCTCCCACACAAAGTACCTGTGAAGATTCAGTGCAATAATGCATGATAAAGCAAGTTGCAGATGCACACTGTGTGTTATTATCCTCATCGTGAGCTCGTTTCCCCATCACAGGAAAAGACTCCTGGAAAAAGAGCAAAACATCTCCTCCACAAAGCTCCCCTCTCTGAATTCTGTGACTGGGAACACACTTCAGTATCAGGTAGGACTGCATGCGATTCATCTCACAGCTTACCATGATCTGAGCTCCTCCTGGAGCTACAGAGCTAAAGGTGGGAGCAGCTGCTTACCTGACATTGGAGAGAGGGGTCCAGGATCTTAGCTCACAAATTCCATTACAGTAGAAGGTATTGGTTTAATTCTGGTTTTAAGAAAAAGATGTTTCTCTTCCTTGTTAGTTAAAAAGATTCTAAACCAAATAAACCAACAACAAACTCAAGAGATGAGACATTTCACAGTGTTGATTTTCAAGGCAGTATGTTCCTCCCTAGCTTCTCAAGGTCATAAGCTCCCTACTGAATGATGACTGATGATGACATGGTACACGGGAAGAAGACTCCTGCGAAGTCCAACCTCTTACGGAAAGAGCAAGCTCATACTCCAGCCTGCCACAACACAGGACTCACAAAGTGAACAGAAGGGTCCTGAGTGTCTGCGGATCTGCCCGTTCCTCTGCCTCGTCAGAGAGAATGAATCACCAGACTGCTCAGAAAGGGCAGGAGCCCCAAAGCAGCTGAATTTCACGCTGCTTCCAAAGAGTGAGTTTGCATGCTATGTTGGTTGTTTCCACAGCAGGCAGATGAGGCTGAGAGCTTGACAGGGACTGTCTTGGTGGGGGGTTGGGGGGGGGGTGCCTGCAAGGATAGAGTTCTGGGCCCTGAGCCCCCAGTAACCACTTTCTGTTCCCAGGCTGACCTTCCATCCACATAGGGGTTAAAAGCCTGTCAGCCAGCCAGCGCAGCAAATGGATGTCCTTGTATTTAAATCATCCCAGGGGATCCAGGAAGAGGGGAAAGAAGAGAAGGGGATGTGAGGGAGAGGACCTCCCCTCCTATAAGTGCCAGCTGCACTTCTAGGGAGCCTGATCCAGGAAGCTAAATACACTGGGTAAAAAACAGAAGGAGGAGGCTGAGGAACCAGAACAGCTTGAACGGCAGTCAGAGTCTCAACCCTCCTCACTCTGCCACCTCAGTCTCCCTACTGTGTGCTCTCCTCCCACGGGGCCAAAGGCAGCTCTGAATGCAGATGAAAAGCAAAATGGTGCCCAGTGTCTCTCTCCTACACAGGGACTGTCTGAAAAGGGTTCCAGGTTATCAAGAGGGTCCCGAGACATCGGTCATTAAGTTCCTTCTGACAGAAGAAACCACCCACACTCAGCACAAGCGATATACATTTACAATTAAGACAATCACATGCGTATATGCTATTTCCATACATGTATTGTTTTTTTTGTTTGTTTTTATAGCAGGAGGCAAGCAGGAAACCTGTTCCATGAGTCTAGAATCCTTTGCTTTCCTCATCTGAGTCTAGCAACAACAGCAATTTCTGTTAGGGGTTTTCTCTGATGAGCGCTGATTACAAATCAAAATGTCACCTTCTTGCTTGGTCCTCTTCCCACCAGATCAGCCCAGTGAGACCCATCAATAAACTGGGAAACAAAGATGCAGGGAAATGCAGCTTGCATTCCTGGAACTGGGGAACCCACTCTGGCTGGAGAGTCTTGGGAAACTTCACAGGTTGACCCTCTTTGCTCTCAGGGTGACCTGGGTGCAGCTCTCAAGCCTCTAAGCACACATCTGTCTCCATACCACTAAGATACAGGGATTTTTTTTCTAACCAGCAGCATATTTCTGCATCTATTTTCAGCCCCCATAAATCATTTCCATTGTTTTAGGGAACCTGAATTCTTGCATAATAAACCATCAACCTCATCCCTCCACCACCACCCAAACTTCCCTCAGGGAGCAGTGCTGCAAAGAGAAAGAAAATTCTTAAGCAGAGCTGCGCTCCTACACAAAATAGGAAAACAAAACTAGGTGTAAATAGCATCAAATAACCACTGCTGCTGCTGCTGCTAAGTCACTTCAGTCGTGTCCGACTCTGTGCGACCCCATGGACTGCAGCCTACCAGGCTCCCCCGTCCCTGGGATTCTCTAGGCAAGGACACTGGAGTGGGTTGCCATTTCCTTCTCCAATGCATGAAAGTGAAAAGTGAAAGCGAAGCCACTCAGTCATGTCCGACTCTTAGCAACCCCATGGACTGCAGCCCACCAGGCTCCTCCGTCCATGGGATTTTCCAGGCAAGAGTACTGGAGTGGTGTGCCATCGCCTTCTCCACAAATAACCACTAATGTCTGGTTAAAGTGCTTGACTGTGATTCTCAGATCTAGGTGTGAACTCAGTAGACATCTGAAGGAAGCAGAATTTAAACCTAACACCAACTGCTCTTCATGACCATTTAACTGCTGCAGTGGTAAATTGCTCTGCTGCAGAATTTCTCCCATTTATAGGTTACTAAGAAACATAACATTGCTTTAAAAATGTTAACCTTCTCAAACCAGCCCTCACAAATCTGATTCATAACCAGGCTTAACCTAACACAACTTCCCTATTTTCCCCAATACAGAATGCTGTAATCTGCCCAAGCAGACATACATCTCAGGTGTTCTGAGATCAAAAACTGGATCACAGACATTACAGCCTAAGGCCTGCCAAACCAGGGCTCTGGGCAGGTACAATTCTTAAGAGCCAACAGGAAATCAATTGTCTGGGGCTGGAAGACCGTATGACATTTTGGAAAATAGGGGTGGAAAAGGATTATACAGAGTGATGTGACTGAAAACTCCCAAACTCTTAATCAAAGCCCAAATAAGAAGATGCTTTTAAACTGATCCACCCCAAACACTGTATAGCTAACTTGGACTCTGGAAGGCCAGCTGTAGCTTAGTAAAGTCACACTGCAGCCAGCCTGCTTAAGGTTTGCAGACCACTCCCTGCTGAGAAGCCAGCCAGCCCTACCAGCAGGCTGCAGCATGATGTCCTGATCCCAGTCCAGGACCAGCCAGGAGTCCCTCGAGCCTGTCCTCCTATGTGCTATGTTCCCCATTGGTTGAACAATCATCAGGGAAAGCGGTAGGAAAAGTTGCATAACGTCCAGCATCAAGCCCACTGCAGCCACTCCCTGGTGGTCAACATTACAAGCTGCACGCAAGTCCATCCATGAAAATAGTGTGCAGAAACAAGGGACTGCCACAAAAGACCAAGAAGGCCGCAGAGCAAGGAACAAAAGCATCAGAGGACAAGTGGGAACGGTGGGCCTCCACCTCCCAGAGAGGACAGAGGCTGCTGAGCTTCTGAAGGGAAAGTGGAGATATTTAAAAACCAACTCCCCAAAAGGAGGCAGCAAAGAGGATCTCAGACAGCAGAGCTGCCAGCCTTTCTCCGACCTTCTCCAGCTGGTCTATGACCATAGCAATAAGCAGGAAACACGTGAAAGCTCCTTCTGTTGAAGCAAGCACCTTAACGCTGCTAAACTGATCCTTTCACTCTTCCCTGTTTTTCACAAGAAATCCTGAATGGCAAGACACGGAAAGTTTCTCTGATTAACTGGAGAAAACTAAAGTCCAGTGAAGACGCCACTGGTAACCTTTCAGCCTCCCTCCATCGGCTACCTGCCCCACACCTAGCATCTGGGTAAGCTTGCTCTGGAGCCAGCAATACAAAATGACTCCCCCAGTCCCAAGACACGTCAAGTTTCCAGTATTCCTTCAACTAGTAAAGTCTAACTCACCCCTAAGGAGAGACCCTACAGGTGTGATTGGCTTCCGTTGCAGGACGCGAGGACACTTCTAGCAAGTGAGGGAAGCACCCCCCTGCCCCGTCCTCGCCAGCCGCAAAGTGCTGCCGCGGCCTCGCCTCTTCCTGTCCACCCACGAAGAGTCGGCCGAGACCCGCACGCAGCCTCGCTTGCACTTTAGCGCCCTGCTCCTGCAGCCTCGTGTGTTTCCTGAAACGCACAGCTGCCACCCGCAAGCAGGCGGGCGGAGCATCTGGAATTCTCGCGCCGGGGCAGCCTGGCCTCCCCCGGGCCGCGCCTTACCGCCAGTGTCTTCGAAGCGCGGGGGCGGGCGGTCCCGCAGTGTGGAGCTCCAGCCCGCGCCAGCCTCGTCCTCCTCCGACTCCTGCGCGGTGGGGGCGCCAGGCGCCGGGGAGCCGGGGCCCCGCGCGGGGCCGAGGCGCTCGGGTTCGTCGTCCGAGGAGGCGGCCGAGGAGGAGCGCGAGGCGGCCGACGTGCTGTAGAAGGGATTCCCGCCGCTGTCCGGGCCCGATTCGCCAAACACGTCGTCCGAGATGTGCAGGCTCTCGTAGCGCGCGCGAGCCGCCTCGAGCAGCGCCGGCGCCCTCCTCCGCGCGGCCCCGCCGCCCTCGGCCATGGCCCCGGCCGCCGCCCGCGCGCCAGCCCCCCACAGCGCCTCCCAGCCGCACGCGCCGGGCCCCGGGCCCGCGCCGCGGCCCGCCGTCCCCCACCACCGCAGCCCGCAGCACAGTGCCCGCCGCCCCGTGCCCGGCCGGCCCGCCGTCTTGGCCGCCGCGGGCCCAGCGCCCGGGAAAACGCCTCGGAGCTCGGGCGCCGCGGACTGCGGGCCGCGGCGGGAGGCAGAGGTTGCGACCCGAGCCAAGCGCCGCCGCTCCAACCGCCGCTGCGTCTCCTAGGCGCCCGCCGCGTACCCGCGCGCCCTCCCGGCGGCACCCCGCGCTCGCCGGCCGACCTTTCCGGGCGCGAGCCGGCAGAGGCGGGCTCCGCCTCCTCGCACTTCCAGCCTGCCGGCCAATCGGGTGCCCGGCTCTGGCGGGGCGGGAGGGGCTGGGCGGGTCTTGCGCCAGGGACGCCCACCCGTCCGCCCGCCGGGGCTGGGCGAGGCGTTGCGATCTGGCACTGCTAGCGGGCAGAGGCGGTGAGCGGGGGGAGGACGGCTGCGGCTCCGGCCGGTCCCCTCGCTTGTAGGCACTCGCCTCCCGGGACAGCCACCGCAGGCCTCTCGCTGCCCTCTGAGGGGAAGGGAGGAACCAAATAGGTGGCAGAGAGACGCAGTGTGCTCTTCCGCCGCCCAATCCCGCTGACGGTGCGCGGACCCTCCGCGCTCTTGTTCCCTTCCGCAGTCCGCGCCCTGAGCCGGGCGCCAGGGAGCTGTCCATCCCATTGGTTCTGAATCAGGCGCTACGGAAACGCTCCAGGTAGGCGGAGGGTCACAGTTCCCTGGCTGCTGCCCATGGGTCACGGTGGGGTGCGCCGCTTGCTCCTATAAATACAGGGCTTTCTGGCTTCAGGGAACCTTGTTCCAATTAGGAGCCAGCCTCACCGGTCCATTTCTGAGGTCAGATGCTCACTCTGTCTCCCTTTAACGCCCCTGTAATTCGACAGTGGCAGCATCTGGAGTTAGGTAGACAGTCATTCGTCATCGTTCTTCACATTTGACATCTTTTAAATCAAAATAACCAACACATTGATTATTCTAACAACACTATCTCAGTATCTCCTTCACTCACACATTTGAAACACTGTCATCTGTTAAAATATAGCACAATCACCTGGACTTAAGTGCTTTGATAAGTAGAACAGAAAGGTTCCAACTGCCCCTTTTCCTTTGGCAGGAGTGTGTGGCTGTCATCCTGTTGATGGTGGTACATATGATCATTCTGTCTTATCTTCTTGCTCCCCTCTCCCTCCCACAAATAGCGCAATAAGTCACATTGATGGTAATTGGGCCATAAAGTCACTATTGCTCTGAAATAAAATAAACCCATGGCAATGTGAGGGGTTACAAATCCAACTGGGTATTAACTAAATAATTACACAAAAATGGAAAGGCATGTTGCTATTTATAAGCATGCATAAAGAATGAAAATGTGGGGACCATTCTGCCACCAACAGGCAGGTAATTCCATTCTTGACCTCTCATCCCAGTCCCCAAGATTCCTATTCCCAAGCCAGAGCCACTGTATAGGCAGAAATTCATGATAATCACCAAAAGACAATATATTAAAAAGGAAGGGATTCACATCACATTGTTTGCTACATGATTGACTGATTCTTTCAACTTTGTTAGAAGAATTATGCCACAGAAAAGAAGTAATTTCCAGCATATCTACATACTGTGCCAACCAGCCAAAAAGTTTGAAGATATGTACAGGTTCTCATGCTTACCACAAAGGGTCATGTAAAACATAGATTGAAGGCACAGGGAGTAAAATAAGACTCCATACCTTAAGTGCAAATTCTGAAATTAGAAATTGTCTAAGACTCCTGTAAGATTTCATGTTATCTGTTAAAAATAATAGAATGAGATCCAGAGAGTTGGATTCTATAGGAAAGAGTTTCTTCTCTTCTTCAGGGCTTCTCTGATGGCTCAGACAGTTAAGAATCTGCCTGCAGTGCGGGAGACCTGGGTTCGATCCCTGGGTTGAGAAGATCCCCTTAAGGAGGGCATGACAACCCACTCCAGGGTTCTTGCCTGGAGAATCCCTATGGATAGTGGAACCTGGTGGGCTACAGTCCATGGGGCCACAAAGAGTCAGACATGACTGAGTGACTAAGCACAGCACAGTTTAAAATAATTGAATGGGATCCAGAGAGGCTTATTCTATAGGAAAGAGTTTCTTCTCTTCTTCAGAAAAAGTCAGCAGCTAAGGTAACTTGTGTGTTTTTAAAACAATAGATTGCTTTGCTGCCCATAGGAAGCACAAAACTGAGCAATGACAGCTACAAGTATGGACACAGGCTTCTACTGTCCTTAGTCTGCATTTGTATGGCACTAATCCCAGGGAGGCTTTGTGCTTCCTAGGCTCAAAGTGCCTGTAGCTCACACAGCACATAACAATGGAAGAGGATTATATGGTCGCAAAAGACTTGGAAATCAAATTGCTACCCCAAAGCTCGTCAAATAAAAATTAAAGGACTATTCCAGTTTAGAATCACTGCTAAGCATATTACATTGTTTAACCCAGTTAAGGAAAAACCAAGAAAAGTAAAAATACTCCAAACTTTTAAGACAGGTGGCTGCTTCTCATTGTGGAGGGAAGAGAGGAAACGGAGGAAAACAACTGGAAAATAAAAGGCAAAAAAGCTTCCCCATCTACCTGGCAACTTCCTACTTGATGCTACCATGATGATTCCACATCATTAACTTTTATAATTAATGTATTTGTGAGGATAATTACAAAACCAATATTACACTAAGATCTTTTAATTTTGAGTCATTTGAAAACATCTTCCAAGTAATGTAGCTTCATAATATAAGTAATTTTAGGTTAATACTGAGCTTTTGGTTTATAGTCTTCTCAATGAGCTCCAAATTGCAAAAGCAATTCATTTGTGTCATAGATTCCTTAGGATTTGATTTGTTAAACCAGGAGTGTATACTTTTAGGTACCTGGGGCTAATAGCTGTATTTCTCCTTTCATGGCATAGTACACTTTTGTTGTATGTATCTCTACAAAAAAAAAAATACTACCACTTTAAACTATGATACAATGTTTCCTTTTCTCTAATAATTTAAATTTAAACATATTGGAAAAAAATAGTTGACAACTGTTTAGATTATCAAATCTAAACACAAATACAGATTTCTATCATGTATCACTCTAATGAACACATGAAAATATGGTAAAATAATTGACTAGCATTTTCGTAAAACTTCATCTTTCTAGGGACTTCCCTTGTAGCTCAGCTGGTAAAGAGTCTGCCTGCAATGCAGGATACCTGGGTTCAGTCCCTGGGTTGGGAAGATCCCCTGGAGAAGGGAAAGGCTACTCACTCCAGTATTCTGGCCTGGAGAGTTCCATGGACAGAGGAGCCTGATGGGCTACAGTCCATGTGGTTACAGAGTCAGACACAACTGAGCAACTAACACACATAGTCCAGTATTCTTGCCTGGAAAATTCCATGAACAGAGAAGCCTAGTGGGCTACAGTCCATGGTGTCTCAAAGACTCAGACATGACTGGGAGACTAACCCACACACAACACACACACATTGGGCTGGCCAAAAAGTTTGTATATTCAAACAGAAGGGGAGAAGAGAAACAAATAAACATGTAATATATCACTTTTTGTAAAGGGTAGTAGATGGGCAGTCATTATGGTGATTGTGATGATGGCAGTGGAATTGGGGTGTGTGTGTGTGTGTGTGTGTGTGTGTGTGGTGGGGTGTGTGTGTGTATGCTCAGAGGACATTGCTCTGATACGACATTGGGCAGATCCTTAAGAGCAAGCCCAGTGCATTCAGGAAGAGGATACGAGTGCAAACCCCCAAGGTGGGTGCACACTAGCTATACTCAATTAACACTAAGGAGGCTGGTGCAGCTGAGGCAGAGTGTAGGAGATGAAATTGGAGAGGAAGTTGGCTGTTAAATCTTATAAGACTGGATTTTATTTTGAGTGAAGTGGGGAGCCACTGGAGAGCTGAAAGCAAAGAAATAACAAGATCTGACTTGTGTTTTAGATAATTACTCTAGCTGCTGAGTAGGAAACAAAGGAGCAGAGCAAAGATGGAATCCTAAAGACCAGTAGAAAGGGGTGTTTGGCCCAGAATGATAGTGAATGAGGTAATGAGAACTGATCAGGTTGAGAATATATTTTAGGGGTAGAACCCACAGCTTTTACAGAGAGTCAAAAGTGGACAGTGAAAAAGATGGGTCAAGAATGATTCCATAGTTTTTTTTGCTTGAGCTACTGCAAGAGCACCAGGATTAGAGAGAGAGAAAAAATAAGAATTTGGTTGTGAACATGTTGGATTTAATATATCTAAGTGGATCTGGAAAGCAGGGAGTTGAAGAGAAGAATCACCTGGATTGGAGGTAAATGTTGGCATCATCAGCGGGTAGATGGTAGATGGACAAGATCACCCAAGGATTAGAAAGTCTGAGAGCACGCTCATACTTAAACATGAAGGAAATGAGAAGAAACCATCAAAGGAGACTGAGAATTCAGAAAACTGAGACACAGCCAAGCTTTAGAGGCTAAATACATATTCCAAAGAAGAAATAATGACCAAATGCTGCTGAGAGATCTAGTAAGATGAAGGCTGAGAATTAACCACTGGGTTTGACAATGGGGTGGGGGGGGGAGGGTGAAACTGTGATTGGAGTGGATTTTAGAAAATGGGAAAAGAAATTTGTGTATTGAGTAAAGATCAATGTTGAGGAGGAATTTTACTGCAGAGAAAAGGGGAGTGACAGAGGTGGCTTTTGGGGACTGGAGAAGAGATTTCTTAAAATCAAGAGATGTTTGAATAGTGGTGGGCATGATTCAGAAGAAAGAATACAAGAGAGATGCTGGTGAGAGAGGGGGCAATGACAAACAAGGCCCTAGTTGGCTTGAATGGTGGCGGGCTGGAATGAAGAAGCAGAGGGGTTGGTCTTAGTTCAGAATGAAGTGGAGGAAAGGCTCCATGCAGGTAGATTCGGTGGGAATCTGTGGCTGTTCTTTCTTTACTGATTCGATTTTCTCAGTGCAGTCATCGGAAGGGTGATTAGCTGTGTCTGAGGAAGCAGTTGATCCTCAATCCTGACTGTACGTGAGAGTCACCTGGAGATTTTTAAAAGCACGTTCATATCCAGGTCCCCTGTTCTACACAGTTAGAATCTCTGGAGGTGGGGCATGGCTACTGGTGCATTTTATAGGCTCCCAGGTGATTCAAAGGTGTGGCCAGAGGTAAGGATCCCTGGGTGAGGGGTTTGAGGAAAGAGGTGTGAAACAGTTCTCTAGAAGAGTGGGGACTCAGTCAACTAGAGAAATACACTTGGATTTGTGGTGGAGAATTTAACATGAAACCTGCCAGCATGGTTGTATTTTTCTCCAACTGTGTTCAGCTGCCAAGGAGAGACATGGGGTCAAACAACTATTGGGTTTTACCCAAGTGGGATTTTTCAAGGTGTGTACAGTGAAGGGTGACAGCAGAAGGGAATGATTTTAATGATAGACCTGGAATCTATCAAGTGAGAATTTGGAGAAACATTAAAGGATGTTAAAAAGGAGTTAGTTAAAAGGCTTTTTAATTATAGGACTTTTTTCTCTTCTAAGTGGTTTAGATAATTAATATTTCCACAAAATAATTCAAGGCAGCTAAACCCCTGCAAAGCATCACAAATAACTCTGATTAGTATTTCAACCTCCCTTTTATTTGAAATAAGTTTTTTCATCAAATGAACACATGAGACATTTAGAATAAAGAGAAAAACAAGTACACACTGCAAGTTAATGAAAGGTTGTTGCTGAACCACGAAAGACACGGGATTCTTGGCCTCCGGAGGAGAAGAATTCAATCCAGGGCCAGAGACGAGGCTTGATCTCTCAGAGCTTTTGTGTAATCGAGTTTTATTAAAGTATAAAAGGGATAGAGAAAGCTTCTGGCATAGACATCAGAAGAGAGCATAAAGAGTACCCCCCTGCTAGTGTTAGCATTGGAGTTATATACCTTTTAATTAGTTATTACAATGAATCAAAAGAATGTCTGGAGGTTGTAAAGATCTTACTAGACCCACTCCCATAATTTACATTTTAAGATAACAGAATTAGCCAGAAGGTTTTCAGGAAGGAGAAACTGTCCTCAAGCAGGATACACTGTTGTTGTATAACCCCTGAAGTGAAGTTGCTCAGTCCTATCCGACCGTTTGCGACCCCATGGGCTGTAGCCTATCAGGCTCCTCCATCCGTGGGATTTTCCAAGCAAGAGTGCTGGAGTGGATTGCCATTTCTTTCTCCAGGGGATCTTCCTGACCCAGGAATCGAACCCAGGTCTCCCTCATTGCAGGCAGACGCTTTACCATCTGAGCCACCAGGGAGGCAGTATAATCCCTAGTACAGAGTTTAAACTGAGTTGTATAATTGACTAAGACTAAGGAATGTAGAGAAAAAAAAAATTGTCCTTTTCTCCTTCTTGAGAATTCCAGACCCCTATCTCCACTTCAAGAGCCCCAGACCCCTTTTTCCTCCTTGGGGACCCTGGACTTCTTATCCATCTGCCTAGGAATTGACTCTCTCATTAACTTTTCATGTTCTTAGAAAACAGTGTCGCTTACGAAGTCAGGGCTGAATCTGAAGCCCATTCCACAGTTTTGTGCTATTGTCTAGTGTCCTTTCCCTTCTCCCTTGGTGACATTTTCCCTCTTAGCACATCCAACACTCCACCCCACCTCGCCAAACACACACACCTGTTCTACCAAAGAAAGAGCTCTGATATGAAGACCATGCCTAAAATTCATTTGCTTTTAGAGGAGAAACTGTAGTGAGAGGTCGGTGTTTAACACAAGATAATAGATCACTTAGTAGTAGAAACTCAGATATGCTGAGAAAGAGGGAAAGATGATCCTTGCAAGAGAGCAGACCTTCTCAATGTTGCTAAATTCACAAATCTATAGCTGGCACTGACGCAACTGAAAGTGTAAATTGGAATTTTGGGGTCAGATTCTGTCTGGATTATTGAAGTGATACTTTGTTGTAGACTTGGATTACTGTGATATTGAATGATTTGCCTTGGAAATGAACAGAGATCATTCTGTCGTTTTTGAGATTGCATCCAAGTACTGCATTTTGGACTCTTTGTTCACTATGATGGCTACTCCATTTCTCCTAAGGGATTCTTGCCCACAGTAGTAGATATAATGGTCATCTGAGTTAAATTCACCCATTCCAGTCCATTTTAGTTTGCTGATTCATAAAATGTCGACATTCACTCTTGCCATCTCTTGTTTGACCACTTCCAATTTGCCTTGATTCATGGACCTAACATTCCAGGTTCCTATGCCATATTGCTCTTTACGGCATCGGATCTTGCTTCTATCACCAGTCACATCCACAGTTGGGTGTTGTTTTTGCTTTGGCTCCATCTCTTCATTCTTTCTGGAGTTATTTCTCCACTGATCTCCAGTAGCATATTGGGCACCTACCGACCTGGGGAGTTCATCTTTCAGTGTCCCATCTTTTTGCCTTTTCATACTGTTCATGGGGTTCTCAAGGCAAGAATACTGAAGTGGTTTGCCATTCCCTTCTCCAGTGGACCTCATTTTGTCAGAACTCTCCACCATGACCCATCCGTCTTGGGTGGCCCTACACGGCATGGCTCATAGTTTCATTGAGTTAGACAAGGCTGTGGTCCATGTGATTAGATTGATTACTTTTCTGTGATTGTGGTTTCATGCTGTCTGCCCTATGATACCCTCTCTCAGCGCCTACCTTCTTATTGGGGTTTCTCTGACCTTGGACGTGGCATATCTCCTCTTCACCGCTGGCTGCTCCAGTGCCAGGCAGCCACCACTCTGCTGCTCCAGTGCCTGGAATCAAGATTTCTGGGAGAAATATCAATAACCTCAGATGTGCAAATGACACCACCCTTACGGCAGAAAGTGAAGAAGGACTAAAGAGCCTCTTGATGAAAGTGAAAGAGGATAGTGAAAAAGTTGACTTAAAGCTCAACATTCAGAAAACTACAATCATGGCATCTGGCCCCATCACTTCAAGGCAAATAGATGGGGAGACAGTAGAAGACTTTATTTTGGGGAGCTCCAAAATCACTGAAGATGGTGACTGCAGCCATGAAATTAAAAGATGCACTTGCTCCTTAGAAGAAAATCTATGACCAACCTAGATAGCATATTAAAAAGCAGAGACATTACTTTGCCAACAAAGGTCTGTCTAGTCAAGGCTATGGTTTTTCCAGTAGTCATGTATGGATGTGAGAGGTGGACTATAAAGAAAACTGAGCACTGAAGAATTAATGCTTCTGAACTGTGGTGTTGGAGAAAACTCTTGAGAGTCCCTTGTAGTGCAAGGAGATCAAACTAGTCCATCCTAAAGGAGATCAGTCCTAAGTGTTCATTGGAAGGACCGATGTTGAAGCTGAAACTCCAATACTTTGGCCACCTGATGTGAAGAACTGACTCATTGGAAAAGACCCTGATGCTGGGAAAGATTGAAGGCAGGGGTCGAAGGGGACGACAGAAGATGCGATGGTTGGATGGCATCACTGACTCCATGGAGATGAGTTTGAGTAAACTCCGGGAGTTGATGATGGACAAAGAGGCCTGGCATGCTGCAGTTCATGGCGTCGCAAAGAGTCGGAGACGACTGAGTGACTGAACTGAACTGATGTTGTCGTAGACTTGGTGTTAAAGCACCTCTGTCCCTCAGGCTTCTTACAGTGAGAAGGATCGGAGGATGGTTTTTACGAGGCTGGCTGTAAAAGGCCAGGCACCTGGAAACCCACTCAGCAGACCTGAACCTAAGTAAAATGTCAGATGCATTCTAATTGTAGAAGAAAAAGAAGAGAATTAAAGGGGAAACACTCTTGTCAGGGGCCCCTTTGAATTTTCTGCAACTTCCCATTACTTCTCTATCTGCGTTTGCGGTAATCTTTTGTAAGCATTAATGTCGAAATTAATAATGCCCTTGGTTACAGTGAATGATTCAATTATCAAAAATACTTTAACATTTCTCCTAATTGCTAAAGCAGAAGAACTAACAGAATTTAGACTTTCAACAAGTTTTACACAAAAAGGATTTTTCACTTCATTCTAATTAGGTCAACACAGATATCACTTTCCCATAGCATCCAAAGCCGTTGATATTTTTCAGAGATAACTTTTGGTTCTTTTAGAAGGCTAAAGCAAATGGCGGTCCATAAAAATGATAATCAACTCTGATGTGTGCCTTCTGTAAGCCAGGGACTGTGCTAAGGGGTTTGCCTGAGGATCTTATGTAATCCTCAGGACAAACCCTGTGAGATCACTAATTTCATTTTGTATTAAAAAACAATAGTTTACCCTTTAGTCTACATTTAATGTACATTTATATGTACATTCCAGTTTATTAGCACAAAAGAAGACATTCTTTAGGTATTCAGAAATATTTAAAGTAGCATAATATTTCTATTTTTCTTACAAAATATCAGTACAGAGTGTTTCTTTGAATCACAAAATAATTTTTGCTATATCAGAAAAGACATATTGAATATATACAATGGAATATTATTCAACCATAAAAAGAAGGAGATCTTCCCATTTGCAACAACATGAATGGATCCCCAAGGCACAGTCCTAACTGAAATAAGTCATGCTGAGAAAGACAAATACTGTATCATCTCACTTATATGTGGAATCCTAAAAGACAAGCAACAAACAAAAAAAGCAAAAAAATAAAAACAGTAGCACTTGAATTTATAGATGCAGAGAACAGAGGCAGGGAGTTGGCAGTGGGTGAAACAGGTAAAGATGGAAGGCGGTCAAAAGACGCAAACTTCCATTTATAAAGTAAATCAGTTCTGGAGATGTGACGTACAGCATGGTGACAATAGTTAATAATACTATATTGTATATCTGAAAGTTTCCAAGATAATAGTTCTTAAAATTTCTAGTAAAAATATTATAACTATGGAAGACACAGCTGATGCTAAGAGATGATTTTCCACAGCCATCAGTTCAGCTCAGTCGCTCAGTCGTGTCCGACTCTTTGTGACCCCATGAATCGCAGCACGCCAGGCCTCCCTGACCATCACCAACTCCTGGAGTTCACTCAGACACACGTCCGTCGAGTGAGTGATGCCATCCAGCCATCTCATCCTCTGTCGTCCCTTTCTCCTCCTGCCCCCAATCCCACGCAGCATCAGAGTCTTTTCCAGTGAGTCAACTCTTCGCATGAAGTGGCCAAAGTACTGGAGTTTCAGCTTAGCATCATTCTTTCCAAAGAAATGCCAGGGCTGAGCTCCTTCAGAATGGACTGGTTGGATCTCCTTGCAGTCCAAGGGACTCTCAAGAGTCTTCTCCAACACCACAGTTCAAAAGCATCAATTCTTCAGTGCTCAGCCTTCTTCACAGTCCAACTCTCACATCCATATATGACTACTGGAAAAACCATAGCCTTGACTAGACAGACCCTAGTCGGCAAAGTAATGTCTCTGCTTTTGATATACTATCTAGGTTGGTCACAACTTTCCATCCCAGGAGTAAGCGACTTTTAGTTTCATGGCTGCAGTCACCATCTGCAGTGATTTTGGAGCCCCCAAAAGAATAAAGTCTGACACTGTTTCCACTGTTTCCCCGTCTGTTTCCCATGAAATGACCTTCGTTTTCTGAATGTTGAGCTTTAAGCCAACTTTTTCACTCTCCACTTCCACTTTGATCAAGAGGCTTTTTTTAGTTCCTCTTCACTTTCTGCCTTAAGGGTGGTGTCATCTGCATATCTGAGGTTATTGAGATTTCTCCTGGCGATCTTGATTCCAGCTTGTGCTTCTTCCAGCTCCGCGGTCTTCATGATGTACTCTGCATATAAGATAAATAAGCAGGGTGACAATAGACAGCCTTGACGTACTCCTTTTCCTATTTGGAACCAGTCTGTTGTTCCATGTCCAGTTCTAACTGTTGCTTCCTGACCTGCTTACAGGTTTCTCAAGAGGCAGATCAGGTAATCTGGTATTCCCATCTCTTTCAGAATTTTCCACAGTTTATTGTGATCCACACAGTCAAAGGCTTTGGCATAGTCAATAAAGCAGAAATAGATGTTTTTTCTGGAACTCTCTTGCTTTTTTAATGATCCAGCGGATGTTGGCAATTTGATCTCTGGTTCCTCTGCCTTTTCTAAAACCAGCTTGAACATCAGGAAGTTCACGGTTCACGTACTGCTGAAGTCTGGCTTGGAGAATTTTGAGCATTACTTTACTAGCATGTGAGATGAGTGCAATTGTGAGGTAGTTTGAGCATTCTTTGGCATTGCTTTTCTTTGGGATTGGAATGAAAACTGACCTTTTCCAGTCCTGTGGCCACTGCTGAGTTTTCCAAATGTGCTGGCATATTGAGTGCAGCACTTTCACAGCATCATCTTCCAGGATTGGAAATAGCTCAACTGGAATTCCATCACGTCCAGTAGCTTTGTTCGTAGTGATGCTTTCTAAGGCCCACCTGACTTCACATTCCAGGATGTCTGGCTCTAGATGAGTGATCACACCATCCTGATTATCTGGGTCCTGAAGATCTTTTTTGTACAGTTCTTCTGTGTATTCTTGCCACCTCTTCTTAATATCTTCTGCTTCTGTTAGGTCCAGACCATTTCTGTCCTTCGTGGAGCCCATCTTTGCATGAAATGTTCCCTTGGTATCTCTAATTTTCTTGGAGAGATCTCTAGTCTTTCCCATTCTGTTGTTTTCCTCTGTTTCTTTGCATTGATTGCTGAAGAAGGCTTTCTTATCTCTTCTTGCTTTTCTTTGGAACTCTGCATCCAGATGCTTATATCTTTCCTTTTCTCCTTTGTTTTTCGCCTCTCTTCTTTTCACAGCTATTTGTAAGCCCTCCTCAGACAGCCATTTTGCATTTTTGCGTTTCTTTTCCATGGGGATGGTCTTGATCCCTGTCTCCTGTACAATGTCATGAACGTCATTCCATAGTTCATCAGGCACTCTATATCAGATCTAGACCCTTAAGTCTATTTCTCACTTCCACTGTATAATCATAAGGGATTTGATTTAGGTCATACCTGAATGGTCTAGCAGTTTTCCCTACTTTCTTCAATTTCAGTCTGAATTTGGCAATAAGGAGTTCATGATCTGAGCCACAGTCAGCTCCTGGTCTTGTTTTTTTTTTGGCTCTATAGAGCTTCTCAGTCTTTGGCTGCAAAGAATATAATCAATCTGATTTCGATGTTGACCATCTGGTGATGTCCATGTTAGAGTCTTCTCTTGTGTTGTTGGAAGAGGGTGTTTGCTATGACCAGTGCATTTTCTTGGCAAAACTCTATTAGTCTTTGCCCTGCTTCTTTCCACATTCCAAGGCCAAGTTTGCCTGTTACCCCAGGTGTTTCTTGACTTCCTACTTTTGCATTCCAGTCCCCTATAATGAAAAGGACATCTTTTTCGGGGTGTTAGTTCTAAAAGGTCTTGTAGGTCTTCATAGAACCATTCAACTTCAGCTTGTTCAGCATTACTGGTTGTGGCATAGACTTGGATTGCTGTGATATTGAATAGTTTGCCTTGGAAATGAACAGAAATCATTCTGTTGTTTTTGAGATTGCATCCAAGTACTGTATTTCAGACTCTTTTGTTGAGCATGATGGCTACTCCATTTCTTCTGAGGGATTCCTGCCCGCAGTAGTAGATATAATGGTCATCTGAGTTAAACTCACCGATTCCAGTCTATTTTAGTTCACTGATTCCTAGAATGTCAACGTTCAGTCTTGCCATGTCTTGTTTGACCACTTCCAATTTGCCTCGATTCATGGACCTGGCATTCCAGGTTCCTATGCAATATTGCTCTTTACAGAATTGGATCTTGCTTCTGTCACCAGTCGCATCCACAACTGGGTATTGTTTTTGCTTTGGCTCCATCCCTTCCTTCTTTTTGGAGTTATTTCTCCACTGACCTCCAGTAGCGTGTTGGGCACCTACTGACCTGGGGAGTTCCTCTTTCATTATCCTTTCATTTTGCCTTTTCATACTGTTCATGGGGTTCTCACGGCAAAAATACTGAATTGGTTTGCCATTCCCTTCTCAAGTAGACCACATTCCACAGCCATACAAGTAGTCTATCTATGATGGAATCAGAATTAGAACTCAGACCATCCAATTCCAGGCCAAACTAAGTTTTTTGACTGTCCCCTTCTTGAACCCCACTTCCATTTGGGGTTAAGTATCTAAACTACAGTGGCTGTGCATGAGCGGGTGACTGCTGGCTTCAATTATTTATATCCAGGGCTGCCTCATATGTTCTGCTCAGCTCCTTTCTCTGCGCAGGAAAGTATCCATCCTCCATACTGTGCGTATCATTGTTCAGAAATGAATTAAGCTTTAGGGTCACACACAGTGTACTGTGTCATCCATATTTCTTTCAGAAAACTTGAATAGTGCTTACTGTCAACAAGAGGAGTGATGCGAGGTGGGGAATGTTAGGAAGGACTACTAGAGGGGCTACCTTAGTGGTCCAGTGACTAAGACCCCATGATCCCAATGCAGGGGGCCCTGGTTCGATCCCTCATTGGTAAACTAGATCGCACATGCCTCAACTAAGACCCTACACAGCCAAATAAATAAATTAGTTTTTAATAGAAGCACTCCCAGAAGCATTTCTGGACCAGTAAATGATCACTAGCCCTTATGTTATTCTTGGAGTCATTTTCCTGCTTCTTTAAATATATTAATTTGCCCTAAGATCACTTGGCCACTCACAATAAAAGCTCTCAAGATGGATCAACATGGTAGCCCATATGCTGTGTTTCTGTAGCTTGAATGTATTTCTCAGGCCCTTTCCTGAACATACTGTTGTAAGAGTGACAAGTGGGCAAACATGTGACAAGTTACAGTATCAGGTGGGAGGGCAACTAAGACACTGGCATGGAGGAAAACCCAGTGCTCCCTACCAACTTGAGCTTTCCCCAGGAATGCCTGCACCCTGCATGGCTGAGATCTCTGCTCTTAGACTCCTGACCAGCCAGGACCAATAGGACTCTTTCTAAGGACCCTAAGTTTAGCACAAGAAGAAACACCAGTCAAGACTTCCCCTCCCTTCATCTTCTGGCTTTGTCTCCCTGGCCAGAGACTCACCCCAAGCATCCATCTGCACGTCTAGACTGAGGCCAGAGGCCATACACTGAGTGTATCATGTTAGGCAAGTGATTGGACTTCACTGAACCTTGACTGTAACATCTGAAAGGTGGGGATGTATAAGGACTAATTAAGACAATGTCAAATTGTTATCATGGAGTTGAGAAAGGTCTCTGGAATGCAGTGCATTCCATCTTATCAAAACAGAGGGAAAAATCATATTTTAAATGGAGCTCCCTAATGACTCAAGCGATAAAGGATCTGTCTACAATTCAGGAGATGCAGGAGACGTGGCTTCCATCCCTGGCTTGAAAAGATCCCCTGGAGGAGGAAATGGCAACCCATTTCAGTATTCTTGCCTGGAGAATCCCTTCAGAAGAGGAGCCTCGCAGGTCACAGTCCATTGGGTCACAAAGAGTCAGACATGACTGAACACACATATTTTAAATAATATTTATATTTTGTATTTATATATGTGAATGCTAAAATATGAATATGGGGCTTCCCAGGTGGCATAAGTGGTAAAGAATCTGTCTGCCAATGCAGGAGACACAAGAGGCATGGCTTCCATCCCTGGATTGGGAAGATCCCCTGGAGGAGGAAATGGCAACCCATTTCAGTATTCTTGCCTGGAGAATCCCTTCAGAAGAGGAGCCTCGCAGGTCACAGTCCATTGGGTCACAAAGAGTCAGACATGACTGAACACACATATTTTAAATAATATTTATATTTTGTATTTATATATGTAAATGCTAAAATATGAATATGGGGCTTCCCAGGTGGCATAAGTGGTAAAGAATCTGTCTGCCAATGCAGGAGACACAAGAGGCATGGCTTCCATCCCTGGATTGGGAAGATCCCCTGGAGGAGGAAATGGCAACCCATTTCAGTATTCTTGCCTGGAAAATCCCAAGGACAGGGGAGCCTGGTGAGCTACAGTCCATGGGGTCACAAAGAGTCAGACACAACTGAGCGTGCACACACCATAGTTCTGTGTGTATATGTAAATGAACATGTAAATATGTTATATATATATAGTTATGTTTACCTTGAGATGCAGCACTACCCTCTTGAGCAATGGAAGAGGGGCAGGTTTTTGCGGTCATTCACCAAACAGTTCGACTCAATAGAAAGCCAGACTTACACCACATTATAGGAGAAAGCCTGGGGGTTGGGAGGGTGCTGAAAACGCTGAGTGAAGAGAGTCAAGGTGTTGGAAAAACACCACCATAGCAGTAAAGCGTTAGGAAAACATTAGAAAAGTACCAACCCACCAAAGCAGTAAAGCAGTAAAACATATTTCTTTAGTTCTGACTCTAGTCTCCAAAGCCTGAAGGTCCTTGGGGAGGGGCAGCAGAGAGGAGGAAGCCTAGAATTCACAGTGGACAATACTTGCAACTGCACATGGCCCCACCTCCCAAAGACCCTATCCCCAGAAGGCCCCACCCTTGGAAGGCCCACCCTTGGAAGGGGCCCACACTAGACTCAGTGCTCTGCTGTCCCTTGAAGTTCTTAGTAATTTTATTTTTGAACTTGTGTTTTGTGAGTGAAGTGGATGGGACAGCAGAGCACATGCGTGAGCCACTGCCCTTGTTCTTGTCAGCGGTTACCTCGTTAGCGCAGAGTGGTCACCCTGCCCGCGAACACAGCATTGAAGTGGACATGCGATGCTCAGTGAAACTCAAAGTGAGTCATATCTATGAACACCCATGCTTTCCCTACCCTTACCTGCAAACCAGAACTTTAAACACAGAAAGGAGACAAAGGCCTTCTTCGAACAACCAAGCACACTTCTCACTAGTGATATTCCTCTGGTGTTTGTGTTAGCCGCACAGTCATGTTAGACTCTGCGACCCCATGGACAAGCCTGCTAGGCTCCTCTGTCCATGGAGTTCCCCAGCCAAGAGTACTGAAATGGGTATCCGTTCCCTTCTCCAGGGGATCTTTCTGACCCAGGGTTTGAACCTGTGATGCCCATGTTGCAGGCATATTCTTTACCGTTTGAGCCAGCAGGGAAGCCCCAAAAATACTGGAGTGGGTAGCCACTATGGTAACCAACCACTAAAGCTGAAAACAGGGACATGGTAGGGAAAGAAAAGAAAAGCAACCCCCTGTTTCTGACCATTCAGCTGTTCCTTATTCATCAGCAAGCTGAAGGTAGGCGGGTTGGTAGCAGATGGCTGTATCAGATGAAAACAACGGAGCTAGTCTTGTCCAGAATTTCTACAGTTCTGAGAAAAAGATACTTGTGCACCTACTAGGTATGAGATAGGAACCATAAATCCACATGCAAATTATTTAAAACTGGTATTACCCAATAGAAAGAAAAATAGTAAAACTCATGCTAATAATTAAATTTTTATTTATTTAGAATGACATTAAATAGCAAGAAACACCATTCACAACGAGTCAAGGAGAGTCCATGAAGGACTGGAGCTTTATATTTTAGTAGTAGTACCTTTAACCAAAATCATTTCGGATGGGGACTGCAGCCATGAAATTAAAAGATGCTTGCTCCTTGGAAGAAAAGTTATGACCAACCTAGAGAGCATATTAAAAAGAAGAGACATTACTTTGTCGACAAAGGTCTGTCTAGTCAAAGCTATGGTTTTTCCAGTAGTCCTGATGTGAATGTTGGACCATAAAGAAAGCTGAGCACCAAAGAATTTATGCTTTTGAACTGTGGTGTGGAGAAGACTCTTGAGAGTCCCTTGGACTGCAAGGATATGAAACCATTACATCCTAAAGGAAATCAGTCCTGAATATTCATTGAAAGGACTGATGCTGAAACTGAAGCTCCAATACTTTGTCCACTTGATGCAAAGAACTGACTCACTGGAAAAGACCCTGATGCTGGGAAAGACTGAAGGCAGGAGGAGAAGGGGATGACAGAGGATGAGATGGCTGGATGGCATCACCAACTCGATGGACATGTGTTTGAGCAGACTCTGGGAGTTGGTGATGGGCTGGAAGGCCTGGCATGCTGCAGTCCATGGGGTCGCAAAGAGTTGGGCACGACTGAGTGACTGAACTGAACTGAACCTTTAACGAAGCTTTGTTTATGCTTTTGAATGAAAGGGCCAATATTTTCATGATGCGCTGTGTCTGCAAATTATGTAGTCCGCCTTGGGAACAACTGTGTAGTGTCTTTAAAGGCACATTGGGGAAATGTCATGAACCCCCTGCTCTGACACAAGCTCCCCAAAACTGAAGCCAAGCTTTAGGGTAGGAAGGGGGAATCCTCAGACTGAAAGAAACCATTTCTGAAACACAGCTGTATTTGTTTGCTCTGGCTCCCATAACAAAGACCAGAGACTGGGAGGCTTAGACATTTATTTTCTCATAGTTCTGGAGGCCAGAATTCTAAGATGAAGGTGTGAGTAGGATTGATTTCTTCTGAGGTTGCTCTCCTTGGCTATTCCATGGCCATCCTCTCGCTGGGCTATCAGATGAGTGTCTTGTGGACTATATTGTCTGTGTCCTAATATCTTCTTATCATATTGGATTAGAACCCACCCTAATGACTCCATTTTATATTAATCACCTCTTTAAAGGCCCTGTCTCCAAATGCAGTCACATTCTGAGCTCCTGGGGGTTAGGGCTTCAAACCTGTGAAAGTGGGGTGACACAGCTGAGCCCATGACAACTGGAAAAGTTGGATTTAAAACAGAAATTTACACTTTTAAAAAGAAGCAAAATTATATTTTTTGTGCCCCTCGATTGATGGACTGAGATGTATTTGCAGCCTTGCAGGGTTCATCCTTTGGATTGAACAATAGAGCTTTGATGTAATTCCACACATTTGCAGTTGAAACAGACCCAGAGGCTTCCTAATTTGGGATTTGGCCTCTTTCTGTTCAGTGGCAACAGAGACCTGGGGCTTTTCTTTTGTTCTAGCAGAAAATCAGCAGGAAGAGGAATCAAACACTGGTGTTTGTTTTTAATAAAAATCTGTTCAGCCGTCCAAACCTAATTAAGTTCTTGGCTTCATAGAGGAGGGATGACATGTTATTGGTCACAATGTGGTTTTTTACTATTTTTTTTTTTTTAAACATAAGAGACAAGATTTATCTTAGCTCAGATTGGATAGGTTAAACAACACACATATATTGCTGGTAGTTTTGGAGACCGGGAAGTCCAAGATCAAGGTAGCAGCAGATTCCACGTCTGTCTGAAGGCTCGTGGCTATTTCATAGTGGCCATCTCCTTGCTGTAACCTCAGCTGATGGAATAGGTGAGGGATATTTCTAGATTCTCTTTTATGGACGTACTAATCCTTTGTGGGCAGGCTACACCCTCATGACACAAGCACCTCCCCAAAGTCCCCCCTCCTAACACCATCACCTTGGGTGTTAGGTTTCAACTTAGGAATTCTAGGGGAATACAAGCATTCAGTCTATATAAGGATTCATACTACCTCATACTCTTTTAAAGAGAGAGCATTTCTCTACTTTGTCTTCCTTGAGATCGTTTTTTCCAGGGAAAATCCTGAAAAATTTAGAAAGGATTCAGAAAAAACCCACTGACAACTGGCTGAATTTATCCTAAAACAGATTCATCTTGGGTATCTGGGCAGTAAGACTTTGTTTTAAAGTCATCTCAAATTATATTTTGTTATCATGAGTAATTGTTGTTTTTGTTTAGTTGCTCAGTCGTGTCCAACTCTTTTGCGACTCCATCGACTATCGCCCTCCAGGCTCCTCTGTCCATGGAATTTTTCAGGCAAGAATACTGGAGTGGGTTGTCATTTCCTTCTCCAGTGGATCATCCCCACCCAGGGAACTCATGTCTTTTGCATTGCAAGTGGATTCTTTACTGCTGAGCCAGCAGGGAAGCCCAATAATGACTATAGTAGCAATACGGTACACCAGAGCCACACAGTCTCAGCATCTTCATGGCAGCCCAGTGATGGTCTCAGTGTTCTCATCTCCAGGCTAAGGACGAACTCTAAATCCTGGGAGAAGTCACATGATTCTCCCTAAATCACATCCCTACCAAGGGACCTGCACTCACTTTAATTCCAGAGCCTGTGTAAAGGGCGGAGAGCAAACCAGCAGGGCCACCCTTTTCCCCACACCCTGGCTGTGAGTGCCTGAGTTAGGGATGAGGTCTGGATGTGGCATCAGGAGTGTCTCAGGAAACAAATGTGGTGACAAAGGGGCTCAAATGACTCCAGAGTGAACACAGGGAGCCAGGATTCTACTGCTGCACTAAATTACTATGTGTATTATAAATAATACATAAAAGATAAACATTTAAAAGGATACCATGAAAATTAAGCACAAAATTAAAAAAAAAAACTTCTAATGTTTTCTTCCTGCTCTGTACTAGACTACCTTTCAAACCTCACTTTGGAGAACACTCTTTAAAAGAGAGATAGGGCACCTTCGTTTTTACCATAAAATCCCAGGCTTAATATTGAAAGTCTGAAAAGAGCTTGCTTTTTAAAGAAACACCCTGGCTGAGTGTAGAGGGAAGCCAGTCAGTTCCTGGCCTGCCATCTGTGATGCAGCATCCATCAGAGTCTCAGAGCTGCAGTTCTCTGACCAGACCTCTCCCCCTGACTCGCCAACTCAAAGCTTAAACCTATTTCACTTAAAGTCAATATCATCACAAAGTTCTTTTAGCCGTAAGTACTTCCAATATCAAAGTAAATGTTTTTGGGCTCCTGGCAACAAAATAAAACTGACAAACCAACCTACAGTAATTTTACATTACTTTGTAACATTAAAACACTGTTAATATTAGATACTGGCTAAATTTAATGTTTTGAAGTTGATTTGTTGTTCATAGCTTCCAGAATTGGTTTGCAAAAAACAGAATGGTATTTTGAGTTCCCAATTTAAATCTATAAGTATTTTTGTTGTAACACAAATAACTTAATAGCTAGTATTCATTATAATTAATAAGCCCCAAATATTGCTTAAAATAAGAAATTATTACCAAATGGTCCACTAATTGTATTATAGCACTTACTCTCAATGGTATGGAAATTTAAATTGCCTATTTTTACATGTATTATTACTTATTTGAAGTAATAATTATTACTTATTTGAAGTAATAATATATGTAAAAAATAGGCAATTTATAGACCAACAAAATTTCCATACCATTGAAAGTAACTGCTATAATACAATTAGTGGACCATCTGGTAATAATTTGGCCCACTAATTGTATTGTAGCAGTTACTGTGGCCACAGGACTGGAAAAGGTCAGTTTTCATTCCAGTCCCAAAGAAAGGCAATGCCAAAGAATGCTCAAACTACCAGACAATTGCACTCATCTCACATGCTAGTAAAGTAATGCTCAAAATTCTCCAAGTCAGGCTTCAGCGATACATGAACTGAGAACTTCCAGATGTTCAAGCTGGTTTTAGAAAAGGCAGAGGAACCAAAGATCAAATTGCCAACAACTGCTGGATCATGGAAAAAGCAAGAGAGTTCCAGAAAAACATCTATTTCTGCTTTATTGACTATGCCAAAGCCTTTGACTGTGTGGATCACAATAAACTGTGGAAAATTCTGAAAGAGATGGGAATACCAGACCACCTGACCTGCCTCTTGAGAAACCTATATGCAGGTCAGGAAGCAACAGTTAGAACTGGACATGGAATAACAGACTGGTTCCAAATAGGAAAAGGAGTACATCAAGGCTGTATATTGTCACCCTGCTTATTTAACTTACATGCAGAGTACATCATGAGAAACGCTGGGCTGGAAGAAGCACACGCTGGAATCAAGATTGCTGGGAGAAATATCAATAACCTCAGATATGCAGATGACACGACCCTTATGGCAGAAAGTGAAGAGGAACTAAAAAGCCTCTTGATGAAAGTGAAAGAGGAGAATGAAAAAGTTGGCTTAAAGCTCAACATTCAGAAAACGAAGATCATGGCATCTGGTCCCATCACTTCATGGGAAATAGATGGGGAAACAGTAGAAACAGTGTCAGACTTAATTTTTTGGGGCTCCAAAATCACTGCAGATTGTGATTGCAGCCATGAAATTAAAAGATGCTTACTCCTTGGAAGGAAAGTTATGACCAACCTAGAAAGCATAATGAAAAGCAGAGACATTACTTTGCCAACAAAGGTCCGTCTAGTCAAGGCTATGGTTTTTCCAGTGGTCATGTATGGATGTGAGAGTTGAACTGTGAAGAAAGCTGAGCGCCAAAGAATTGATGCTTTTGCACTGTGGTGTTGGAGAAGACTCCTGAGAGTCCCTTGTAGTGCAAGGAGATCCAACCAGTCCATTCTAAAGGAGATCAGTCCTGGGTGTTCTTTGGAAGGAATGATGCTGAAGCTGAAACTCCAGTACTTTGGCCACCTCATGTGAAGAGTTGACTCATTGAAAAAGACTGATGCTGGGAGGGATTGGGGGCAGGAGGAGAAGGGGAGGACAGAGGATGAGATGGCTGGATGGCATCATCGACTCGATGGACATGAGTTTGAGTAAACTCCGGGAGATGGTGATGGACAGCGAGGCTTGGCGTGCTGCGATTCATGGAGTCTCAAAAAGTCTGACATGAATGAGCGACTGAACTGAACTGAACTGAATTGCTTTAAAGTTTTATGAACTCTAAGTTAACATACTATCAAACACTTACAAGAGCCAAATCTAGGAAAAAATAAGGAGAAGGCAGTGGCACCCCACTCCAGTATTCTTGCCTGGAAAATCCCTTGGACACTACAGTCCATGAGGTCACAGAGTCGGACACGACTGAGCAACTTCACTTTCACTTTTCACTTTCATGCATTGGAGAAGGAAATGGCAACCCACTCCAGTGTTCTTGCCTGAAGAATCCCAATGGCGGAGGAGCCTGGTGGGCTGTTGTCTATGGGGTCGCACAGAGTCAGACACGACTGAAGCGACTTAGCAGCAGCAGCAGCAGGAAAAAGTAATTTGAGCCGGAATGCACCTATGGTGCAAATGTGCATGGAAAACACAATAATTTAAGGAAGCATACTTAACATGTATTCTGGAACTTTGCGTATCCCTTCTCTACCTTATCTGTATTTTGAAACAGTACAAAAACTCAGCTAATCCATTTTCCGTAAACCGTTTAAAAATTCATTGATGCACCATCAGTCTTGATGTACCATCGCTTCTGAATACTTTATGATATATTTCCTATAAATGAGAATATTGTCCCCCACAGCCACCACAAAAGCATCAAATTCAGGAAATTCGCATGGATACAAGACTACCGTTTCATCCACAGATGCCATTCATGTGTGTGTGCTCAGTCACTTCAGTCGTGTTCAACTCTTTGCAACCCTATGGACTGCAGCCCACCAGACTCCTCTGTTCATGGGATTCTCTGGGCAAGAAGACTGGAGTGGGCTGCCATGATCTTCCTAGATCTTCCTGACCTAGGGATCAAACCTTCATCTCCTGCATCAATTGTCCTGATAACCCACGACAGGATGCAGGTAGATGTCAGTCTGTTTCCTTCAAACTGAAACAGTCCTCAGTCTTTCCTTCACTTTCAAGACCTTGATACTTCTGAAGATTACAGGTCAGTTATGTCCTTGAATGTTCCTCAGTTGGGGTTTGTCTGATGTTTCCTCAAGATTGAATCCAGGTTGTGTGTCTTTGGCAGGAATAATACAGAAGTGATGCTGTGCTTTTCTCCCTGCATCCTAGGAGGTGGCATAGGGTTTTGACTTGCCCCCATTACAGGTAACATAATCTTTGATCACTCGATTAAAGTAGAGCATACATTTCCCCCCTTTGGAATTCAGAATTATTTTAATATGATGAAAATATCTCATTCCTCATCAAGCATTTAATTTATTGTTTATTTTTTGTATTTGTATGGATGCACATTTTCCTGTTTGTTTAGTGGAATGCAATCTGTTACTATCATTATTTATTTGATGTTCATGTCGTCCCCAATCTGACCAGTGGGGGGACCCTTCAAGCTGACTTCAGTGTTCTTTTGACATGTCCCATCAACCTTGCAGCATTGCTACACAGCAACATGTCCCAGGTTTGTACTTTCCCTGCCCAGTCTTAGAATCAGTTAACTTCTCCTGGAACCTTTAAATGCAAAAAGCAATAGAATAGAAGCCAAGATCTGCACCCTAGATGTGCTTGTTGATATTGAGATGTCATTGTTTCTGAGCGATTTCGTGAACAGTATATATGAAAGTGTTAGTCGCTCTGTCATGTGCGACTCTTTGCAACCCCATGGACTACAGCCCTCCAGGCTCCTCTGTCCATGGAACTCTCCATGCAAGAATACTAGAGTGGGTTGCCATTTCCTTCTCAAAGGGATCTTCCCAACCTAGGGATCGAACTCAGGTCTCCTGCACTGCAGGCAGACTCTTTACCATCTGAGCCACAGGGGGCTCTGCTTTGTACATATATGCATGTAAGTATGTCAGTGTACACATGTTTCTGAGCATGCATAAACATTTCCATTTGTATTTACTTCTATATAGCTATACATTTTGAACTTGAGTTCATATAGTTCTTTCAATCCCAATTCAATACACAGGTTTAATTCTAGGTCTTTTCCCCTTTCTGTATTTGTAACTACCTTCTCCAAATCTGAGAAATCTGAATTCCATTATTCTTAATATACTAACATGGCTTGATCAGTTCCCCTGTTAAGAGCCAATATTGCGTCTCCCCTGCCTGACATCTTCCTCACCTTATGGTGGCTCATGTTCTCTGGGCTGTGCCACCTCACTCACGTGGACATCCTCTTTGGCCTGTTCAGACTCTGAGAGCAGCCAGGCTTTGCTCCAAGGGGACTGTCTCTTTCCCTCGTGCACTGGGCTGCTACGCTGACACACCCCATGTGGGTCAGAGGCCCCATGCCAGGCTGCCTCAACAGAGGGACACTGTCTTCACTCTGTTTGGGCTGCAATACCTCATGTCAGGTTCTCTACATTCTTTAAACTTGGTAGGAAATGCACATTTGCCAAACATAAATTTGAAATATTGGATATGTGGTGGGAAACTTGAGCTGATGCCTTCATGCCATGAAGTCAATTAGAAACTGTGCATAATTTTGTTTTAGAAATTCTTAATATCCAATAAAAACTTAAACTCTAGATTTTAGCCACAGGTATACTTTTTCAAACTACTTTTATTTATTTTTATTTTTTTTATTTTACTTTACAATACTGTATTGGTTTTGCCATACATCAACATGAATCTGCCACGGGTGTACACGTGTTCCCAATCCTGAACCCCCCTCCCACCTCCCTCCCCATACCATCTCTCTGGGTCATCCCAGTGCACCAGCCCCAAGTATCCTGTATCCTGCATTGAACCTAGACTGGTGATTCGTTTCCTGTATGATATTATACATGTTTCAATGCCATTCTCCCAAATCATCCCACCCTCGCCCTCTCCCACAGAGCCCAAAAGTCTGTTCTCCACATCTGTGTCTCTTTTGCTGTCTCACATACAGAGTTATCATTACCATCTTTCTAAATTCCATATATATGTGTTAATATACTGTATTAGTGTTTTCTTTCTGGCTTACATCACTCTGTATAATCAGCTCCAGTTTCATCCACCTCATTAGAACTGATTCAAATGTATTCTTTTTGATGGCTGAGTAATACTCCATTGTGTATATGTACCACAGCTTTCTTATCCATTCATCTGCTGATGAACATCTAAGTTACTTCCATGTCCTGGCTATTAAAAACAGTGCTGTGATGAATATTGGGGTACACATGTCTCTTTCAATTCTGGTTTCCTTGGTGTGTATGCCCAGTAGTGGGATTGCTGGGTCATAAGGCAGTTCTATTTCCAGTTCTTTAAGAAATCTCCACACTGTTCTCCATAGTGGCTGTACTAGTTTGCATTCCCACCAACAGTGTAAGAGGGTTCCCTTTTCTCCACACCCTCTCCATCGTTTATTGCTTGTAGACTTTTGAATCACAGCCATTCTGACTGGTGTGAAATGGTGCCTTATTGTGGTTTTGATTTGCATTTCTCTGATAATGAGTGATGTTGAGCATCTTTTCATGTGTTTGTTAGCCATCTGTATGTCATCTTTGGAGAAATGTCTGTTTAGTTCATTGGCCTATTTTTTGATTGGGTCATTTATTTTTCTGGAATTGAGCTGCAGGAGTTGCTTGTATATTTTTGAGATTAATTCTTTGTCAGTTGATTCATTTGCTATAATTTTCTCCCATTCCGAAGGCTGTCTTTTCACCTTGCTTATAGTTTCCTTTGTTGTGCAGAAGCTTTTAATTTTAATTAGGTGCCATTTGTTTATTTTTTATTTTATTTCCAGTATTCTGGGAGGTGGGTCATAGAGGATTCTGCTGTGATTTATGTCGGAGAGTGTTTTGCCTATAGTCTCCTCTAGGAGTTTTCTAGTTTCTGTCTTACGTTTAGATTTTTAATTCATTTTGAGTTTATTTTTGTGTATGGTGTTAGAAAGTGTTCGTTTCATTCTTTTACAAGTGGTTGACCAGTTTTCCCAGCACCACTTGTTAAAGATATTGTCTTTAATCCATTGTATATTCTTGCCTCCTTTGTCAAAGATAAGGTGTCCATAGGTGTGTGGATTTATCTCTGGGCTTTCTATTTTGTTCCATTGATCTGTATGTCTGTCTTTGTGCCAGTACCATACTGTCTTGATGACTGTACTTTGTAGTAGAGCTGAAGTCAGGCAGGTTGATTCCTCCAGTTCCATTCTTCTTTCTCAAGACTGCTTTGGCTATTGAAGGTTTTTTTTTGTTTGTTTGTTTGTTTTTTTTGTATTTCCATACAAATTGTGAAATTATTTGTTCTAGCTCTGTGAAAAATACCGCTGGTAGCTTGATAGGGATTGCATTGAATCTGTAGATTGCTTTGGGTAGTATACTCATTTTCACTATATTGATTCTTCTGATCCATGAACATGGTATATTTCTCCATCTATTAGTGTCCTCTTTGATTTCTTTCATCAGTGTTTTCTAGTTTTCTATATATAGGTCTTTAGTTTCTTCAGGTAGATATATTCCTAAGTATTTTATTCTTTTCGTTGCAATGGTGAATGGAATTGTTTCCTTAATTTCTTTTTCTACTTTCTCATTATTCGTGTATAGGAATGCAAGGGATTTCTGTGTGTTGATTTTATATCCTGCAACTTTACTATATTCATTGATTAGCTCTAGTAATTTTCTGGCAGAGTCTTTAGGGTTTTCTATGTAGAGGATCATGTCATCTGCAAACAGTGAGAGTTTTACTTCTTTTCCAATTTGGATTCCTTTTATTTCTTTTCTGCTCTGATTGCTGTGGCCAAAACTTCCAAAACTATGTTGAATAGTAGCGGTGAGAGTGGGCATGCTTATCTTGTTCCTGATTTTAGGGGAAATGCTTTCAATTTTTCACCATTGAGGATAATGTTTGCTGTGGGTTTGTCATATATAGCTCTTATTATGTTGAGGTATGTTCCTTCTATTCCTGCCTTCTGGAGAGTTTTTATCATAAATGGATGTTGAGTTTTGTCAAAAGGTGTCTCTGCATCTATTGAGATAATCATATGGCTTTTATTTTTCAATTTGTTAATGTGGTGAATTACATTGATTGATTTGCGGATATTGATGAATCCTTGCATCCCTGGGATAAAGCCCACTTGATCATGGTGTATGATATTTTCAATGTGTTGTTGGATTCTGATTGCTAGAATTTTGTTAAGGATTTTTGCATCTATGTTCATCAGTGATACTGGCCTGTAGTTTTCTTTTTTGTGGCATCTTTGTCAGGTTTTGGTATTTAGGGTGATGGTGGCCTCATAGAATTTGAAAGTTCACCTTTCTCTGCAATTTTCTGGAAGAGTTTGAGGAGGATAGGTGTTAGCTCTTCTCGAAATTTTTGGTAGAATTCAGCTGTGAAGCTGTCTGGACCTGAGCTTTTGTTTGCTGGAAGATTTCTGATCACAGTTTCAATTTCCATGCTTGTGATGGGCCTGTTAAGATTTTCTATTTCTTCCTGGTTCAGTTTTGGAAAGCTGTACTTTTCTAAGAATTTGTCCATTTCTTCCAAGTTGTCCATTTATTGGTATATAGTGCTGATAGTAGTCTCTTATCATTCTCTGTATTTCTGTGTTGTCTGTTGTGATCTTTCCATTTTCATTTCTAATTTTATTGATTTGATTTTTCTCCCTTTGTTTCTTGATGAGTCTGGCTAATGGTTTGTCAATTTTATTTATCCTGTCAAAGAACCAGCTTTTGGCTTTGTTGATTTTTGCTATGGTCTCTTTTGTTTCTTTTGCATTTATTTCTGCCCTAATTTTTAAGATTTATTTCCTTCTACTAACTCTAGGGTTCTCCATTTCTTCCTTTTCTAGTTGCTTTAGGTGTAGAGGTAGGTTATTTATTTGACTTTTTTCTTGTTTCTTGAGGTATGCCTGTATTGCTATGAACTTTCCCCTTAGCACTGTTTTTATAGTGTCCCGCAGGTTTTGGGTTGTTGTGTTTTCACTTTCATTCGTTTCTATGCATATTTTGATTTCTTCTGTGATTTGTTGGTTAGTCAGAAGCGTGTTGTTCGGCCTCCATATGTTGGGATTTTTAAAATTTTTTCCTGTAATTGACATCTAATCTTACTGCATTGTGGTCAGAAGATGCTTGGAATGATTTTAATTTTTTTGAATTTATCAAGGCTGGATTTATGGCCCAGGATGTGATCTATCCTGGAAAAGGTTCCGTGAGCACTTGAGAAAAAGGTGAAATTCATTGTTTTAGGGTGGAATGTCCTATAGATATCAATTAGGTCTAACTGGTCTATTGTATCATTTAAAGTTTGTGTTTCTTTGTTAATTTTCTATTTAGTTGATCTATCTATAGGTGTGAGTGGGGTATTAAAGTCTCCCACTATTATTGTGTTATTGTTAATTTCCCCTTTCATACTTGTTAGCATTTGTCTTACATATTGCGGTGCTCCTATGTTTGGGTACATATATGTTTATAATTGTTACATCTTCTTCTTGGATTGATCCTTTGATCATTATGTAGTGGCTTTCTTTGTCTCTTTTCACAGCCTTTGTTTTAAGTCTATTTTCTCTGATATGAGTATTGCTACTCCTGCTTTCTTTTGGTCTCTATTTGCGTGGAATATATTTTTCCAGCCCTTCACTTTCAGTCTGTATGTGTCCCTTGTTTCGAGGTGGGTCTCTTGTAGACAACATATATAGGGGTCTTTTTTTGTATCCATTCAGCCAGTCTTTGCCTTTTGGTTGGAGCATTAGACCCATTTATGTTTAAGGTAATTATTGATAAGTATGATCCCGTTGCCATTTACTTTATTGTTTTGGGTGCTGGTTATACACCCTTTTTGTGTTGCCTGTCTAGACAATATCCTTTAGCATTTGTTGGAGAACTGGTTTGTTGGTGCTGAATTCTCTCAGCTTTTGCTTGTCTGTAAAGCTTTTGATTTCTCCTTCATATTTGAGTGAGATCCTTCTGGGTATAGTAATCTGGGCTGTAGGTTATTTTCTTTCATCACTTTAAGGATGTCTTGCCATTCCCTCCTGGCCTGAAGAGTTTCTATTGAAAGATCAGCTGTTATCCTTCTGGGAATCCCCTTGTGTGTTATTTGTTGGTTTTCCCTTGCTGCTTTTAATATTTGTTCTTTGTGTTTGATCTTTGTTAATTTGATTGATATGTGTCTTGGGGTGTTTTGCCTTCGGTTTATCCTGTGTGGGACTCTCTGGGTTTCTTGGACTTGGGCAATTATTTCCTTCCCCATTTTAGGGAAGTTTTCAATTATTATCTCCTCAAGTATTTTCTCATGGTCTTTCTTTTTGTCTTCTTCTTCTGGGACTCCTATAATTCGAATGTCGGAGCATTTCATATTGTCCTATAGGTCTCTGAGATTGTCCTCATTTCTTTTAATTCGTTTTTCTCTTTTCCTCTCTGATTCATTTATTTCTACCATTCTATCTTCTACTTCACTAATCCTATCTTCTGCCTCTGATATTCTACTATTTGTTCCCTCCAGAGTGTTTTTTTAAATCTCATTTATTGCATTATTCATTATATATTGGCTCTTTTTTATTTCTTCTAGGTCCTTGTTAAAGCTTCCTTGCATCTTCTCAATCCTTGTCTCCAGACTATTTATCTGTGATCCATTTTGATTTCAAGATTTTGGATCATTTTTCACTATCATTATTTGGAATTCTTTATCAGGTAGATTCTCTATCTCTTCCTCTTTTGTTTGGTGGGCATTTATCCTGTTTCTTTACCTGCTGGGTATTCCTCTATCTCTTCCTCTTGGTTATATTACTGCCTTTGGGGTGGCCTTTCTGTATTCTGGCAGTTTGTGGAGTTCTCTTTATTGTGGAGTTTCCTCACTGTGGGTGGGGTTGTATCAGTGGCTTGTCAAGGTTTCCTGGTTAGGGAAGCTTGTGTCAGTGTTCTGGTGGCTGGAGCTGGATTTCTTCTCTCTGGAGTGCAATGAAGTGTCCAGTAATGACTTATGAGATGTCAATGGTTTTGGAGTAACTTTGAGCTACCTCTATATTGAAGCTGTGTTCCTTTGTTGCTGGAGAATTTGCATGGTATGTCTTGCTGTGGAACTTGTTGGCCCTTGGGTGGTGCTTGGTTTCAGTGTAGGTATGGAGGTGTTTGATGAGCTCCTATTGATTAACGTTCCCTGGAGTCAGGAGTTCTCTGATGTTCTCAGGACTTGGACTTAAGCCTCCTGCTTCTTGTTTTCAGTCTTATTTTTACAGTAGCCTCAACACTTCTCCTTCTATACCACACCATTGATAAAATATCTAGGTTAAAAATGAAAAGTTTCTCCACATTGAGGGACACCCAGAGAGGTTCACAGTTACACGGAGAAGAGAAGAGTGGGGAGGGAGTTAGAGGTGACCCAAATGAGATGAGGTGGAATCAAAAGAGGAGAGAGCAAGCTAGCCAGTAATCACTTTCTTATGTGCGCTCCACAGTCTGGACTGCTCAGAGATGTTCACGGAGTTATACAGAGAAGAGAAGAGCGAGGAAGGAGACAGAGGTGGCCAGGAGGATAAAAGAGGGGAATGAAAAGGAGAGAGACTGATCCAGCCAGTAATCAGTTACCTAAGTGTTCTCCACTGTCTGGAACACACAGAGATTCTCAGAGTAGGGTAGAGAAGAGAAGGGGGAGGGAGGAGACAGAGGCGACCTGGTGGAGAAAAGGGAGAGTCCAAAGGAGGAGAGAGCAGTGAAGCCAGTAATCTCACTCTCAAGTAAAAATGGGTAATGAAAATTGGGTTTTTGAAGATACGAAATTGAATACAAATACCAAAAAGCAAAGATTAAAAATCTAGAGTAGAGGTTGGATTTTCAAGAATACAATATTAAAGAAAAGAAGAAGAAGAAGAAGAAGAAAACAGAGTCACAAGAATTATTAAATATATATATATATATATATATATATATATATATATATGAAGCTTGCTTTAAACATAGGGTCTTTTTTTGAAAAGTAATAGTAGGTTATAAAAGTGAAAATTAAAGGAGTAATAGAGGACTTAAAATTTTTTTTTAATTTATAAAAAAAGAAGAAAAAGAAAAGAAGAAAAAAAATGATCGTAAAAATAGTAAAGATATACCTAGGACTTTCTCTGGTGTTGTTGTGGGTATTGTGGGGTCAGTTCATTTTTGGATAGTTCCTTGGTCCGGCTTATATTTCTCAAGATCTATAGGCCCCTTCCTATGTAGTCGATACTAATGACAGGGTTTTAATCTATTGCACCTGTCACTTCCAAGGCAGTTCCCTCTGTTTTAGCTTCTTCTGTTTGCTGGTCTCTTCAGTGTCTGATTTCCAGCCTGACACAAGAGGGGTGGTAGTGGACACTTTTTTGAGGCTCACTTGTTCAGTCGTGCTGTGGGGAGGGAGGGACACTGCAAACAAATAACACTGGCACGTGCTCACAGTGTCTCAGCCACACTGGGCCTGCCCCCGCTCATGGCGCACACAGCTCAGGCTCTAGGTTGCTCTGCTGGGAACCGTCTGAGGCCAGCCCTGGGCTGCATGCATCTCCCAGGTCTAAGCCGCTCAGGCTCAGGCACGCGGGTAGTCCTCAGAGGCGCAGACTTGGTTGCACCTGCATTTTGTGTCCTTCCCAGGTCCGAGTAGCTCAGGTGTTTGGCGAGCGTGGTCGCTGCGACTCATCGCCTCTCCCGTCCCTGTTGCTCAGTTCTCTGGGTGTACAGCTGGCACCCCTTCTCAGGCGGATGGTGCCTGTCCAGAACCCCAAGAAGTCTTAGTTAGCAAAGAAGTCTGTTTGCAGTTTGGTAGTTAATGTCTCTCCTGGGCTGCGATTGCCCCCTTCCGGCCCTTCTGGCTCTGGCTGCCAGTCACAAGAAGGGGATGGTCTGCAGCCGGCTAATTCTGTTCCTTCCTTTGTTCTGTGTGCGGTCCTGGTGGTATCTTATGTTACAGCTTTTCACATGGTAGCTATCCCACAGTCTGGTTTTCTAGCCCAAGTTACTTCGCTCTGGTTACCCTTGGGGCATTCGGGCCCGATCCTTAAAAAGCAATGCAGCCTCTGCCTCCTTGCTCAGCCCCCGCTTGCTAGTGGCGGGTGCAGGCGTCTGCGCTGCTTCTCCGCTGGGGGAGTTACCGTTGGGCTCATAATCTGTGGGTTTTAGTTATTTATTTATTTTTCCTCCCTGTTATGTTGCCCTCTGTGCTTCCAAGGCTCACCATAGACTCGGCAGTGAGACTGTTTCCTGGTGTTTGGAAACTTCTCTCTTTTTAAGACTCTCTTCCCGGGACGGAGCTCCCTCCCTACTTCTTTTGTCTCCTTTTTTGTCTTTTATATTTTTTCCTACCTCTTTTCAAAGACAGTGGGATGCTTTTCTGGGTGCCCGATGTCCTCTGCCGGCATTCAGAAGTTGTTTTGTGGAATTTACTCAGCGTTGAAATGTTCTTTTGATGAATTTGTGGGGAAGAAAGTGGTCTCCCCATCCTATTCCTCCGCCAACTTAGGACTGCCTCCTCAAACTGCTTTTAAATGTATTTGTTTAGGACTAATTTGGTGTGGTATCTGAAGAAAAATTAATGTAATTAGCATAGAGTTATAGGAACTAAAATTCCATGTACATTATGATCCTGAAAGCATTGCAGGAATTCAGAAATGTTTGAAGAAAAACAAAGAGGTGGTATTTATTCATTTTTTGAAGTATAGCTGATTTATGATTTACAATTTAGCAAGTTTATTCATATTTATGTATGTATGAAGCCTGGTGGGTTGCTGTCTCTGGGGTCGCACAGAGTCGGACACCACTGAAGGGACTTAGCAGCAGCCCCAGAAGCATGCAAATTCATAGATGCATATACTTTCCATTACATATACATGGATATATATATCATATATATATCATTTCCATTCCATATTCTTTCCCATTATGCTTTATTACAAGATATTGAATATAGTTCCCTGTGCTATGTGGTTAGACCTTATTGGTTATCTCTTTTATATATAGTGAAGTGTATCTGCTAATTCCAAACTCCTAATTTATCTCTTCCCCACCCCTTTCCCCTTTGGTAGTCATATATATATATATATATATATATATATATATATATATATATATATATATTTATGTCTGTTTATCTGTTTCATAAATATCAATAACGTCATCTGTGTTATAGGTTATATTCTACATATAAATAATATCACTTTTACTTAATAAAATGATATTATTTAACATCAGTTTCATTTTTCTCTTAGTATGGGAATCTCTTGGTCCACCAGTGTTGTTATAAATGGCTTTTTGATGGCAGAGTAGTATTCCACTGTATATATGTACCACATCTTTTTTATTCATTCATCTGTCAATGGGCAGATTGCCTCCAGGTTTGGCTATTGTAAATAGTGCTGCTGTGAACATATATCTTTTTGAAGTGTGGTTTTGTAGTTTTGTTTGGATATATGCCCAAGAGCAGAATCTATGGATCATATGCAGCTCTATTTTTAGCTTTCTTGGGGAACCTCCATACTGCTTTCCAAGGTGATTTCACCAGTTTACATTCCCGCCAACAGTGTAGGAGGGTTCCTTTCTCTCCACACCCTCCCCAGCATTTATTATTTGTAGACTTTTTGATGATGGCCATTCTGACTGATGTGAGGTAGTACCTCATTGTAGTTTTGATTTGCATTGCTCTAATTATTAGTGATGTTGAACATCTTTTCATGTACCTGGTGGCCACCTGTATATCTTCTTTGGAGAAATGTCTACTTAGGTTTTCTGCCAATGTTTTAATTTGGTTGTTTGGTTTTTCTTTGTTGTTGTTATTGAATCATATGAGATGTTTGTATATTTCAGAGATTAAGCCCTTGCCTGTCACATCATTTGGAAATATTTTCTCCCAGTCTGTAGGTTGTTTTTTCATTTTGTTTATGGTTCCCTTTGCTGTGCAGAGGTTTATAAGTTTGACTAGGTCCCACTTGTTTATTTTTTTGCTTCTATTTCTGTTGCTTTGGGAGACTGACCTAAGAAAACTTTGGTATGATTTATGTTGGAGAGTGTTTAGCCTGTGCGTTCCTCTAAGAGTTTTATGGTGTCATGTTTTTAAGCCATTTTTAGTTTGTTTTTGTGCATGATGTTAGGGTGTGTTCTAACTTCTTTGATTTACATGCAGCTGTCCAGCTTTTCCAGCACCACGTGCTGAAGAGACTGTTATCTGCATTGTATATTCATGCCTCCTTTGTCAAAGATTAATTGTCTGTAGGTGTGTAGGTGTATTTCTGATCTCTTCTGATCCATTGATCAATGCATATGTTTTCGGGTCAGTACCACAGTGTTTTGATTACTGTAGCTTTGTAGCATTGTCTGAAGTCTGGACGGGTTATGCCTCCAATTTCGTTCATTTCCCTCAGGACTGCTTTGGAAGTTTTGGGTCTTTCATAGCTCCTTATAAAGTTTAGGATTATTTGTTCTTGTTCTGTGAAAGATGTCATGAGTAATTTGGAACAGATAGCATTCTATCTGTAGGTTGCTTTGGATAGTATTGTCGTTTTAACAATATTAATTTTTCCAATCCAATAGCATGGGATATCTTTTCATTTCTTTGAATCATTTTCAATTTCCTTTACAGTGTTTTATGGTTCTCAGCATAAGGAGTTTTTCACCTCCTTGATAAAGTTTATTCCTCAGTATTTTTTCATATGATTTTACGAGAAATTGTTTTTTCACTTTCTCTTTCTGATATTTCATTGTTAAGTGTAAAGAAATGCGACTGATTTCTGAATGTTAATCTTATATATTGTTACCTTGCTGAATTCATTTATCAGTTCTAGTAATTTTTGTATGGCGTCTTTAGGGTTTTCTATATATAATATGATATCATCTGCATATAATGCAATTTTACCTCAAAGAGGTAGTATTTATAAAATATATATTATTGGTGCTAAACAACTTACAGATCCCCTACACTGATGAAAGAAACATTAGAAAGGGTATCATGAAAACTCATTTAATCACCAAATCCTGTAATCATCCCAACTATCAGTTCAGTTCAGTTCAGTTGCTCAGTCGTGTCTGATTCTTTGTGACCCCATGGACTGCAGCATGCCAGACCTCCCTGTCCATCACCAACTCCCGGAGTTCACCCAAACTCATGTCCATTAAGTCGATGATGCCATCCAACCATCTCATCCTCTGTTGTCCCCTTCTCCTCCTGCCTTCAATCTTTCCCAGCAACAGGATCTTTTCAAATGAGTCAGTTCTTCTCATGAGGTGGCCAAAGTATTGGAGTTTCAGTTTCAACATCAGTCCTTCCAATGAACACTCAGGACTGATCTCCTTTAGGATGGACTGGTTGGATCTCCTTGCAGTCCAAGGGACTCTCAAGAGTCCCAACTATAATCCAAAATTAATTTGAAAGTGAAATTTTTTTTCCTATATTTACTACAACAGTGCTGTCTTTCAAATACAGGTTTATGACACTCAGTATCATGACCTTCTCAGTGATTCAGATGCCATGTATTTGAGAATGATAATGGCTGTGTAGTACTGTACTATGTAATTTATGAAAAAATATGTTCAACATATATAAGCAATATGATAGTGGTGAATATCAACAAAAGAGCAGCTAAAAGCCTCAGGTTACTTTCTAAAATACTATATGGCATCTGTTAGTATATTTTAATATATTTGCAGCAATAGCTTATCAGATGCCTTTCTGCATGCTTCTGTAGCTTTAGGGATATATTTAACTCTGCCAATACAGTTTCTCAGAATTAAAGCTTATTTTAACAGACTCAAAGCCTAAAATGTCACAAGACAGGCAGGCAAATATAGCAACAATTTCCCCAGGTAACAAGGTATTGGGACAAGTAAGCATCACCATGAAAGCAAGATATTGACTGCAATCATTTTATGGTCTGGTGACCTTGAGTTTCTAGTCAACTATGATTACATTTTCCATAATTTTATATTCAATAAGTGAGTTAACAAAAACCATATAGGTTGACATTATTTCAATAATTATTAATACTGAGAAACTAATTTAGGTATTAGAAGTTTCTTCCTATGAAAGAAGCTCTTTTCTGATTTACTGAAAGGTGTCATGAGAGCCCACATCAGCCTGGTGGCCCCCAGCTCTGGATATTGTGACCTCTGCAGGAGAGAGGGAACCTCCACTTCACTTCTTACTATCTTTGGGTCAGAGGGAGATGTATTTTGACCCCTGAGTTTCAGTTTTCCCTCAGCTTATAGAAATTTCCCTCACCCACCTTAGCCTAGAAAATTACTGCTTAACCTGTGGGTCATGGATTCATGCACTTGCTGCTGCTGCTGCTAAGTCGCTTCAGTCGTGTCCGACTCTGTGCGACCCCATAGACGGCAGCCCACCAGGCTCCCCCGTCCCTGGGATTCTCCAGGCAAGAACACTGGAGTGGGTTGCCATTTCCTTCTCCAATGCATGAAAGTGAAAAGTGAAAGTGAAGTCACTCAGTCGTGTCCGACTCCTAGCGACCCTATGGACTGCAGCCTACCAGGCTCCTCCGTCCATGGGATTTTCCAAGCAAGAGTATTGGAGTGGGGTGCCATTGAGCAACTATAAGAGAACCTTACCTAAATGTGCTCCAGGTTAGGGCTGTGGCCTGATACTTCTGAGGGCTGCTCAGTTACATCTGAATTTCAGAAACAGAATGTAGTTATACTAGCACACTGTTAATTGTGTATGTGAAATTCCAATTTAACGAGGCTTCTTCTTGTTTTGTTGCTGATGTTTTTATTTTTGTTGTCTGCTAAATCTGGTGACTGGACTCCCCATGGCAAAGAGTAGTGTATGAGTGGCAGGGAGGCTTTGGAGATTCTTGGTAAACTTGCTAGATTCTGAGAGAACCTGCCTGAAAGATGGGAAAAAAGATATGGAAAGAATAAGGTGGTTTCCCCCTAACTCCTCGTAACAGAAAGCCTACTGTAATTTAGATGAAACCACTTTTAAATTAGTTTGGAGAGACCCCACCTGTTTTCTTCAGCCTTTAATTTCTTCATGTGTAAAATCAGGGGATTTGGGCACTGTGGACCTCTCTCCACACATATGCACATAACAAAAACTAGGTACATTTTCAGTGGCTCACAATCCCTGCTTGAAGGCCTTCCTTGGCCCCTGGTCAGGACTCCCCAGATCATTTGGACTAAACTCCATGGGCCTTCCAGCCATGAGATCATCATTCTGTGTCTCTCATCCTGCTTAAGGAATAAGAAACCAATGTGCAAAAACAGAAATCCATGAAGCTCCTTGCAGATGCCATCCTGGAAAACTTTTGTCAGATGATGTCAAAGGTCTCACTAATTTTGACCTATTAGTTTGTACCTCTCTCCCACTGAAAGGTCAAAAGTGGTTCTCTGTATGCTGCTTACAGATGAAACAGAGTCATCAGAGGAGAGGAGGACCTGTCGGGACTTCAAAAGAATTCTCTTAGCATCATATCCTACTGGACCCCTGTTTCCATATCTTTTGAAGGGATATGAGACCTAAGACAAGGCAAGATTCCCTGAAACAGTGGGGTCAGAAGTGTCTGGGAAAAACTCCATTGGAGACAACTTGGCTGAGCCATCCAACATGATATTGAAACTGAGAGAAAACACTGCCTGGGGACTCTCAGTGGGAGAGAGCAAGGTTGTGTGAAGTTGATATGGGAGTAATGACACAGAGCAATAGTTGCTGCTTGTTGAGCACTTGCTCTGAAGGCAGTGTGCCAGGCACTAACTTCATTTTTTCATTCAGTGAAGAAGACAACCTATACTCACCCCTATTTGATGGAAGAGGAAGCTAAGGCTTAGAAAGAAAAACCTTTTTCAAGGCCAAAGAGGCTTCATAAGATTCACTTAAATCCATAAAATACTTTATGTGGCACTGATGGGATGGGGAGAAATTAGGGTCCTATATCTCTATTCCACAATAAACTGTGGAAAATTCTGAAAGAGATGGGAATACCAGATCACCTAACCTGCCCCTTGAGAAATCTGTATGCAGGTCAGGAAGCAACAGCTAGAACTGGACATGGAACAACAGACTGGTTCCAAATAGAAAAAGGAGTACGTCAAGGCTGTCTATTGTCACCCTGCTTATTTAACTTATCTGCAGAGTACATCATGAGAAACGCTGGACTGGAAGAAACACAAGCTGGAATCAAGTTGCCAGGAGAAATATCAATAACCTCAGATATGCAGATGACACGACCCTTATGGCAGAAAGTGAAGAGGAACTAAAAAGCCTCTTGATGAAAGTAAAAGAGGAGCGAAAAAGTTGGCATAAAGCTCAACATTCAGAAAACGAAGATCATGGCATCTGGTCCCATCACTTCATGGAAAATAGATGGGGAAACAGTAGAAACAGTTCAGTTCAGTTCAGTTCAGTTCAGTTCAGTTGCTCAGTCGTGTCCGACTCTTTGCGACCCCAAGAATTGCAGCACGCCAGGCCTCCCTGTTCATCACCGTCTCCTGGAGTTCACTCAGACTCACGTCCATCGAGTCCGTGATGCCATCTAGCCATCTCATCCTTGGTGGTCCCCTTCTCCTCCTGCCCCCAATCTCTCCCAGCATCAGAGTCTTTTCCAATGAGTCAACTCTTCTCATGAGCTAGCCAAAGTACTAGAGTTTCAGCTTTAGCATGATTGCTTCCAAAGAAATCCCAGGGTTGATCTCCTTCAGAATGGGCTGGTTGGATCTCCTTGCAGTCCTAGGGACTCTCAAGAGTCTTCTCCAACACCACAGTTCAAAAACATCAATTATTCAGCACTCAGCTTTCTTCACAGTCCAACTCTCACATCCATACATGACCACAGGAAAAACCACAGCCTTGACTAGACGGACCTTAGTTGACAAAGTAATGTCTGGGCTTTTGAATATACTATCTAGGTAGGTCATAACTTTTCTTCCAAGGAGTAAGCGTCTTTTAATTTCATGGCTGCAGTCACCATCTGCAGTGATTTTGGAGCCCCCAAAAATAAAGTCTGCCACTGTTTCCACTGTTTCCCCATCTATTTCCCATGAAATGATGCGACCAGATGCCATGATCTTCATTTTCTGAATGTTGAGCTTTAAGCCAACTTTTTCACTCTCCTATTTCACTTTCATCAAGAGGCTTTTTAGTTCCTCTTCACTTTCTGCCATAAGGGTGGTGTCATCTGCATATCTGAGGTTATTGATATTTCTCCCGGCAATCTTGATTCCAGCTTGTGTTTCTTCCAGCCCAGTGTTTCTCATGATGTACTCTGCAGATAAGTTAAATAAGCAGGGTAACAATTGACAGCCTTGACATACTCCTTTTCCTATTTGGAACCAGTCTGTTGTTCCATGTCCAGTTCTAACTGCTGCTTCCTGACCTGCATACAGATTTCTCAAGAGGCAGGTCAGGTGGTCTGGTATTCCCATATCTTTCAGAATTGTCCACAATTTATTGTGATCCACACAGTCAAAGGCTTTGGCATAGTCAATAAAGCAGAAATAAATGTTTTTCTGGAACTCTCTTGCTTTGTCCATGATCCAGCGGATGTTGGCAATTTGATCTCTGGTTCCTCTGCCTTTTCTAAAACCACCTTGAACATCAGGAAGTTCACGGTTCACGTATTGCTTAAGCCTGGCTTGGAGAATTTTGAGCATTACTTTACTAGCATGGGAGATGAGTGCAATTGTGCGGTAGTTTGAGCATTCTTTGGCATTGCCTTTCTTTGGGATTGGAATGAAAACTGACCTTTTCCAGTCCTGTGGCCGCTGCTGAGTGTTCAAAATTTGCTGGCATAGTGAGTACAGTACTTTCTCAGCATCATCTTTCAGGATTTGAAACAGCTCAACTGGAATTCCATCACCTCCACTAGCTTTGTTCGTAGTGATGCTTTCTAAGGCCCACTTGACTTCACATTCCAAGAAGTCTGGCTCTAGGTTAGTGATCACATCATCATGATTATCTGGGTCGTGAAGATCTTTTTTGTACAGTTCTTCCGTGTATTCTTGCCACCTCTTCTTAATATCTTCTGCTTCTGTTAGGTCCATACCATTCCTGTCCTTTATTGAGCCCATCTTTGCATGAAATGTTCCTTAGGTATCTCTAATTTTCTTGAAGAGATCTCTAGTCTTTCCCATTCTGTTCTTTTCCTCTATTTCTTTGCATTGATCGCTGAAGAAGGCTTTCTTATCTCTTCTTGCTATTCTTTGGAACTCTGCATTCAGATGCTTATATCTTTCCTTTTCTCCTTTGCTTTTCGCCTCTCTTCTTTTCACAGCTATTTGTAAGGCCTCCCCAGGCAGCCATTTTGCTTTTTTGCATTTCTTTTCCATGGGGATGGTCTTGATCCCTGTCTCCTGTACAATGTCAGGAACCTCATTCCATAGTTCATCAGGGACTCTATCTATCAGATCTAGGCCCTTAAATCTATTTCTCACTTCCACTGTATAATCATAAGGGATTTGATTTAGGTCATACCTGAATGGTCTAGCGGCTTTCCCTACTTTTTCCATTTAAGTCTGAATTTGGCAATAAGAAGTTCATGATCTGAGCCGCAGTCAGCTGCTGGTCTTGTTTTTGTTGACTGTATAGAGCTTCTCCATCTTTGGCTGCAAAGAATATAATCAATCTGATATCGGTGTTGACCATCTGGTGATGTCTATGTGTAGAGTCTTCTCTTGTGTTGTTGGAAGAGGATGTTTGCTGTGACCAGTGTATTTTCTTGGCAAAACTCTATTAGTCTCTGCCCTGCCTCATTCCACATTGCAAGGCCAAATTTGCCTGTTACTCCAGGTATTTCTTGACTTCCTACTTTTGCATTCCAGTCCCCTATAATGAAAACGACACCTTTTTTGGGTGTTAGTTCTAAAAGGTCTTGTAGGTCTTCATAAAACCATTCAACTTCAGCTTCTTCAGCATTACTGGTTGGGGCATAGACTTGGATTGCTGTGATATTGAATGGTTTGCCTTGGAGATGAACAGAGATCATTCTGTTGTTTTTGAGATTGCATCCAAGTACTGCATTTTGGACTCTTTTGTTGAGCATGATGGCTACTCCATTTCTTCTGAGGGATTCCTGCCTGCAGTAGTAGATATAATGGTCATCTGAGTTAAATTCACCCATTCCAGTCCATTTTAGTTCGCTGATTCTAGAATGTCAACGTTCACCCTCGCCATCTCTTGTTTGACCACTTCCAATTTGCCTTGATTCATGGGCCTGACCTTCCAGGTGCAATATTGCTCTTTACAGCATCAGATCTTGCTTCTATCACCAGTCACATCCACAACTGGGTATTATTTTTGCTTTGGCTCCATCCCTTCATTCTTTCTGGAGTTATTTCTCCACTGATCTCCAGTAGCATATTGGGCACCTAATGGCCTGGGGAGTTCCTCTTTTGGTATCCTCATTTTGCCTTTTCATACTGTTCATGGGGTTCTCAAGGCAAGAATACTGAAGTGGCTTGCCATTCCCTTCTCCAGTGGACCACACTCTGTCAGACCTCTCCACCATGACCCACCCATCTTGTGTTGCCCCCCAGGCATGGCTTGGTTTCATTGAGTTAGACAAGGCTGTGGCCCTAGTGTGATTAGATTGACTAGTAGAAACAGTGTCAGACTTTATTTTATTTTGGGCTCCAAAATTACTGCAGATGGTGACTGCAGCCATGAAATTAAAAGACGCTTACTCCTTGGAAGGAAAGTTATGACCAACCTAGATAGCATATTCAAAAGCAGAGACATTACTTTGCCGACTAAGGTCTGTCTAGTCAAGGCTATGGTTTTTCCTCTGGTCATGTATGGATGTGAGAGTTGGCCTGTGAAGAAGGCTGAGCACTGAGGAATTGATGCTTTTGAGCTGTGGTGTTGGAGAAGACTCTTGAGAGTCCCTAGGACTGCAAGGAGATCCAACCAGTCCATTCTGAAGGAGATCAACCCTGGGATTTCTTTGGAAGGAATGATGCTAAAGCTGAAACTCCAGTACTTTGGCCACCTCATGCAAAGAGTTGACTCATTGGAAAAGACTCTGATGCTGGGAGGGATTGGGGGCAGGAGGAGAAGGGGACGACCAAGAATGAGATGGCTGGATGGCATCACTGACTCGATGGACGTGAGTCTGAGTGAACTCTGGGAGATGGTGATGGACAGGGAGGCCTGGCCTGCTGCAATTCATGGGGTCGCAAAGAGTTGAACACGACTAAGTAACTGAACTCAACTGATCTCTATTCTTTAATTCCAATAAGATTCCGTGATACCAAACCCCCAGGAAAGCTTGAAGGCAGAAGGCAGATCTGAGGACCTGTCAGCTTCTGCAGAAGGGGGGACTCATCTCACAGCCTGAGACAGAGCTGCCATCTCACTAACCTAGCTGTGTACCATGCCTCTCAGGGATATGAGTTAAGGGAGCCACATCAAAGATGTCTCAGCTACAGAGGATCCCTGGAGCAGTTCCTGCTTCAGAGTGACAGAAATCATTACAAAGGACAATAATGCAGAATCAACCGAAAATTACTTTCATTTTTGACAATAGTAAAATGACAGCACCAACAAATTTCAAACCTTTAACAGACATTTCCTTTGAAAATCAAAATGACAGTTTTTAAAGACTTTTGTCAATGAGCAACTTCTATCATTCACTGCTTTAAGAAAAAATCAGAAGTTTAGGGAACAGGTTTCAGAAATTACTTTTAACCTTGCCATTATCTAAGTCGATTAATTTGACCCAGTTTTCCTTTGTGTCAAGGTCAAAAGCACTTGTGGTCTTATACACTGAATTTTTCCATCTCTATTTTTCTTTCTGAACAGAGGTATGTTCAGAAAATTGCCAACAGACATAAAAGACCGCCAAAACCTTGCATGAGTTGGACCAAAGCAATTGGTATAAAGAATTGTCTTATTTTTCATAGCAAGACAGAGAACTAAGATGCTGACTTATTATATATTCTATCATACTTAATCTTGACAGAAATGTTGTCAGACAACCACTATGTTCTTTATATTGTGTATGTTTTTTTTTTAATTTTTCTTTTTAAAAAACAAACATCTCCAAATTGTTATACCATTGGATAAATATTAAGGCTCAATCAACAAATATTTATCAAGGACTAATAAATAGAACAAAAATCTCTGCTGTTAGGGACAACTAGTTGGGGAAGACATAATAAACCAATCAATAAGTTAAATGCAAGTTGTCAAATGGTGATAAGAACTGTAGAGAAAAATTAAGTTCCAATGAGGGTTTTAAAAAATTTTTATTTATTTATTAAAAAAATTTTTAATTTAAATTTATCTATTTTAATTGGAAGGTAATTATTTTACAATATCGTATTGGTTTTGCCATACGTCAACATGAATCCACCACAGGTATACACGTGTTCCCCATCCTGAACCCCCCTCCCTCCTCCCTCCCTGGACCATCCAGCCCCAAGCATCCAGTATCATGTATCGAACCTGGACTGGCGATTCATTTCATATATAATATTATACATGTTTCAATGCCATTCTTCCAAATCATCCCACCCTCTCCCTCTCCCACAGAGTCCAAAAGGTGGGTTAAGAGCACCTGACTTGTGCACAATTAAAATTAACTACTCTCATTAAAATTAAAAAAAAGCAACTGGGTTCTACTTTTGTGACTCAGAAGGCAGCTCTGTGGATTTTGCAACAGGGAGATGGTTTAGTGGCCTGAACAATAAATCTAGTTTCAATATCAGTGACTCATAAGACCTCTTAGTTTTGAGTCATTCTGGCCAGTGGACATAGGACAAGTGCTATCAACCATCCCAGATAAGCTTTGGATTCTGGAGTCAGACAGTCTGAGCTCAGATTCTGGCTTGTCCCTTATTTGGTACCCTTGGAAAAGTTATTACTTTCCAGTATCAATTTTCTTATTTGCAAATAAAGAGAGTGCTATCCTCATAGAATTATAAGGACAAAGGATACAATTCTTGTCAATTGCTTGATACAAGACTGAGACATGGTAAACATTCAATTAACGTTGGTTGCCATTCATTTTTAAAAAGGAGCAGACTTTATTTTTTGGGGGGGCTCCAAAATCACTGCAGATGTTGACTGCAGCCATGAAATTAAAAGACGCTTACTCCTTGGAAGGAAAGTTATGACCAACCTAGATAGCATATTCAAAAGCAGAGACATTACTTTGCCAACAAAGTTCCGTCTAGTCAAGGCTATGGTTTTTCCAGGAGTCATGTATGGATGTGAGAGTTGGACTGTGAAGAAGGTTGAGCGCCAAAGAATTGATGCTTTTGAACTGTGGTGTTGGAGAAGACTCTTGAGAGTCCCTTGGACTGCAAGGAGATCCAACCAATCCATTCTGAAGGAGATCAGCCCTGGGATTTCTTTGGAAGGAATGATGCTAAAGCTGAAACTCCAGTACTTTGGCCACCTCATGCGAAGTTGACTCATTGGAAAAGACTCTGATTCTGGGAGGGATTGGGGGCAGGAGGAGAAGGGGATGACAGAGGATGAGATGGCTGGATGGCATCACGGACTCAATGGATGTGAGTCTGAGTGAACTCCGGGAGATGGTGATGGACAGGGAGGTCTGGCATGCTGCGATTCATGGGGTCGTAGAGTCGGACACGACTGAGCGACTGAACTGAACTGATGTACCTACTTGAGAATTTGATCATTATATCCTATATTTCTCCAGAATGTCCAAATGTCCCCTGAAATTTGTATTTCTGTGTTCATGACTGGCTTTGAATCACTGACTCTGTAGTAATTTGAGATCACTTCTGTTTTGCCTCTTATGGTATATTTCTCTTCTCTGTGCTGACTCAGATTTGGAATGCAGCCCCCATTTCTGGATTCCCCCCCCCCCCAAACCTTGATTTCACACAAAGCAATTAGGAATAGGAGATATAACTATTGGGATAGAAAAATGAAGGGAGTCAATTTATTTGCTAGCACCCAAAAGCCTTGAAATGGCCCAGACCCCGTGGAATTAGATATTTGGCTCTAGAGCATAGTTCCTCTGATGCATGCCATCTGCTCTCTCTTCTGTTTTGTTTTCCTTCCGCTACTCTCCTCCCCTTTCTCTTAGCATCCCTCCACCCCAAATCTCTGTTCATCTCTCCCCAGAGAAGTTTGATTGTCTCATTTGTTTTGTGTTCTCTGAAACCCAGTCTCTTCCATCAGCAGCTTGTCAACATACTTTTCCCCCAAGCGAAAGTACTATGGCAGTTGCACTTGGTAAACAACATTTGGCTAGAGGTATTTCATTCATGCAAGTTATCCTCAAGTGTGAGATGAGGTGTCTAATTTTTGACAGGGATTGGCATTTCCCCAGTCTGAGAGCCCATGCTTTCTCAGAAGAGGTGACACCTCAGACCCTTGACTTGGCTTTCTGACTGGTGAAGGAGAGATTCAGGGTCAGTGGGGCCGCACATGTGCCTTTTCTTCCCTCTGTCTCCTCTCGTCTGGCTGGGGGCCATTCTCAGGGCATGGTGCAGGGCAGATGGTAAGGGCCTGCTGGCTGTGCAGTCTGTTATGCAAAAAGCTGCTCCAGCCCTGAACTGTGTTCTTGGGCTCTCCTTGTAAATCTCAGCTTCTTTCCTGCATGTTCCTTTCAAAGGAAGACTTTGGGATTTTTTCATGCCTTTTAGAAAATTGTATTCTGTTCTTTGGTATTTTATAATTGGAATTATGCCTTGCAGCCTAATTGTTCTTCTCTTACTTTACTACTCTGTAATTGCCATACTTTCTAATTTTATTTTCTTTTAAAAATACTTTTAAAAATTCTCTTTCCTTCAGTTCAGTTCAGTTCAGTCACGCAGTAGTATCTGACTCTTTGTGACCCCATGAATCACAGTACACCGGGCCTCCCTGTCCATCACCAACTCACAGAGTTCACTCAAACTCATGTCCATCGAGTCGGTGATGCCATCCAGCCATCTCATCCTCTGTCATCCCCTTCTCCTCCTGCCCCCAATCCCTCCCAGCATCAGAGTCTTTTCCAATGAGTCAACTCTTTGCATGAGGTGGCCAAAGTACTGGACTTTCAGCTTTAGCATCATTCCTTCCAAAGAACACTCAGGACTGGTCTCCTTTAGAATGGACTAGTTTGATCTCTTTGCAGTCCAAGGGATTCTCAAGAGTCTTCTCCAATACCACAGTGCAAAAGCATCAATTCTTCAGTGCTCAGCTTTCTTCACAGTCCAACTCTCACATCCATACATGACTCCTGGAAAAACCATAGCCTTGACTAGACGGAACTTTGTTGGCAAAGTAATGTCTCTGCTTTTGAATATGCTATCTAGGTTGGTCATAACTTTCCTTCCAAGGAGTAAGCGTCTTTTAATTTCATGGCTGCAGTCACCATCTGCAGTGATTTTTAAGCACCTCCCCCCCCGAAAAAAAAACAAAAACAAAAAAAAACCTTAGTCACAAATCTAACAAAATATGTACAAGATCTATATGAGGGAAGCTACAAAGCTCTGATAAAAGAAATCAAAGAATAACTAAATAAATGGAGAGACTCCACAGAAGGTAACAAGGTGTCAGTTCTTCCCAAGTTGATCTATAGGCTCAATGCAATTCCAGTAAAAATTCCAGCAATTTACTTTGTGGAAATCAACAAACTGATACTAAAACTTAAAATTTACCTGGAAAGGCAAACACCCCCAAACAGCCAATACAGTATTAAAGAGGAGGAACAAAGCTGGAGAATTGACATTATTTGACTTCAAAACTCACTATAAGCTACAGTAGTCAAGACAGTATAGTACTGGCAAAAAAATAGAAAAATGGATCAATGGAACAGAAAAAAATAGCACAGAAATAGATCCACACAGGGATAGTCATTGATCTTTGACAAAAGAACAAAGCCAGTTCAACAGATAAAGAATGATCATTTCAACTAACAGTGCTGGAATAACAGGATATATACGTGGAAATGAATTCAAACACAGATCTTACACCTTTCATAAAAATTAACTCAAAATGGATCACAGATTTAAATGTAAAATGAAAAACTATGAAAGTCACAGAAGATAACATAGGAAAAAATGCAATTGGCTTTGGGCTTGGCAATTTTTTTTTTTAATATAAAAAAGCCCTGTTATGAGTCAGTGAGCTAAAGTGGATTGGAATGGGCAAATTTAATTCAGATGACAATAATATCTACTACTGTGGGCAAGAATCCCTTAGAAGAAATGGAATAGCCCTCATAGTTAACAAGAGTCTGAAATGAAGTACTTGGGTGCAGCCTCAAAAATAACAGAATGATCTCTATTCATTTCCAAGGCAAATCTTTTAATATCACAGTAATCCAAGTGTATGCCCCAACCACTAATGCTGAAGAAGCTGAAGTTGAATGGTTCTATGATGACGTATAAGACCTTTGAGAACTAACACCCAAAAAAGGTGTCCTTTTCATCATAAGAATGCAAAAGTAGGAAGTCGAGAGATACTTGGAGTAACAGGGAAGTTTGGGCTTAGGGTACAAAATGAAGCAGGGCAAAGGCTAACAGAGTGTTGCCAAGATAATGCACTGGTCACAGCAAACACCCTCTTCCAACAACACAAGAGAAGACTCTACACATGAACATTACCAGATGGTCAATACTGAAATCAGATTGATTATATTTTTAGCAGCCGAAGATGGAGAAGCTCTATACAGTCAGGAAAAAAAAAAAAAGACTGAGAGCTGACTGTGGCTCAGATCATGAACTCCTTATTGCCACAGACTGAAAGTGAAGAAAGTAGGGAAAACCACTAGACCATTCAGGCGTGACCTAAATCAAATCCCTTACGATTATACAGTAGAAGTGACAAAGAGATTGAAGGGATTAGATCTGATAGAGTGCCTGAAGAACTGTTGACAGAGGTTTGAGACATTGTACAAGAGGCAGAGATCAAGACCATCCCCAAGAGAAAGAAAGGCAAAAAGGCAAAATGGTTGTCCGACGACACCTTAAAATAGCTGAGAAAAGAAAAGAAGCTAAAGGCAAAGGAGAAGAGGAAAGATATACCCATTTGAATGACAAGTTCCAAAGAATAGCAAGGAGAGAGAAGAAAGCCTTCCTAAGTGATCAATGCAAAGAAATAGAGGAAAACAATAGAAAGATAAAGACCAGAAATCTCTTCAAGAAAATTAGAGATAGCAAGGGAAGAGTTCATGCAAAGCTGGGCACAATAAAGGACAGAAACAGTATGACCTAACAGAAGTGCATGATATTAAGAAAAGGTAGCAAGAATACATAGAAGAACTATACAAAAAAGATCTTCATGACCCAGATAAACATGATGGTGTCATCATTAACCTAGAGACAGACATCTTGGAGTGCAAAGTCAAGTGGGACTTAGGAAATATCACTACAAACAAAGCTAGCAGAGGTGATGGAATTCCAGTGGAGCTGTTTCAAATCTTAAAAGATAATGCTGTAAAAGTGCTGCACTCAATATGCCAGAAAATTTGGAAAACTCTGCAGTGGCCACAGGACTGGAAAATGTCAGTTTTCATTCCAATCCCAAAGAAAGGGAATGCCAAAGAATGCTCAAACTATCACACAATTGCACTCATCTCACACATTAGCAAAGTATTACTCAAAAATTTCCAAGTAAGGCTTCAACAGCACATGAGCTGAGAACTTCCTGATGTTCAATCTGGTTTTAAAATAAGCAGAGGAACCAGAGATCAAATTGCCAGCATCCGTTGGATCATAGAAAAAGCAAGAGAGTTCCAGAAAAACACCTACTTCTGCTTTATTGAATACACCTAAACCTTTGATTGTGTGGATCACAAAAAACTGTGGAAAATTCTTTGCCGGGATCCAGCCCCAGTGGATCCAGGGAATTCGAAGCGGGGACGGCGAAATTTATTTATTTAGAGATATAAAGAAAGATTAGGAAAGAATAGTGTAGTGGAGAAAATAGAGGAGAAACAAGGCTGAAATTCCTTGGTTTACACAGGAAGCCAATAAAGCCCCAAGACAAGGGACTTGCACCGTCTAAGTAGGTGAAAGGCGCCCACTTGAATAGCGGAGGGTGCCCTGTCTTGGGCTCCCTCTCGCGGTGGGTCTTAGAAGCCCAGGCAAATAAGTAGACATGGCAAGCCTCTGTGCTCCAGTCGGGAATTTAGCCCTAAATAAGAAAAGAACGACATGGGGGAGCCAAGCATTGGTGCAAGACCCATAACTTTATTTTCAAAGGCAGCTTATATACCCCAAGTTGTACATAAAGAAATAATGGAATATGTAGAGTTATGCAGGGGCAGTAGTCCTGACCCTTATTGAGACCAGGCTTTCTTTTTGCATACCTTCCCGTATACAAAAGGTCTCAGGTGATATCTTCTGGCCAAAAGGCCTGTTAACATTTTTATGGCTCTTTTCCTAGATAAATGTCTATCAACCAGAAAACTCTTTTTCCCTTGAAGTGTTTTTTCTTTAATCTGCATCACCCTCAAAGTACTAAATAAAGTTACATTCCTGTAGAACAAAGGTGCAGTGAAAGAAAGTACTTAACTCAAAGATCTAATGTTGCTAATGCCAGGGCTACTACCTGTTTTTTCTATATACCAACTATATCAACAAATAAAAGATATGAAAACTTGGCAGCAAATACTGGCTCAACAATGAAACCCTTTATCAGTCCTATTCTAATGATTTTGACTCCTCAGAAGGCCCTACATTCCTAGAATGTTTTAAGCTTCCTGTGCCTCTCGAGGTTGGGAGGCTGTAAACAATCACATGCATAGCTGTAAGAGTCCGGATAAACCTGTCAGGCAGGCTAGAAAGCCATCAGAGGGGTTTTTGGATTGAAACACTCTTATTATGCCCAGGAGACTTATTACCTAAAAACTCTAAATTAACTTTTTCCAGAAAAAGGTGGTGGGGGGATAGCCCCCTGTTAATGTCAGAGGAGTTGGTGAAAGGCATAATATAGTAAGGCAGACAGATTCTGGTTTTTGGGTAGATGCTCAAGTAGGTCCAGGGAGGTTCCCTCGAGATCCGACTCACCTTTGCCTGTTGGGTCTCTTCCTCATGACCTTTGCCATGGGTGGGATTCCTCGTGCTAGCTCCGGCAATTTTTTTTTTTTTTAAGTTTTAAGTGGAGGCTAATTACTTTACAATATTGTGGTGGTTTTTGCCATGCAGTCATATGAATTAGCCATGGGTGTACATGTGTTCCCCATCCTGAACCCCCCTCCCACCTCCCTCCCATCCCTCTGGGTCATCTCAGTGCACCAGCCCTGAGCACCCAGTCTCATACATCAAACCTGGACTGGCGATCTACTTCACATATGATAATATACATGTTTCAATGCTATTCTCTCAAATCATCCCACCCTCACCTTCTCCCAGAGTCCAAAAGTCTGTTCTTTACATCTATGTCTCTTTTGTTGTTTCACATATAGGGTCATTGTTACCATCTTTCTCAATTCCATATATATGCGTTAATATACTGTATTGGTGTTTTTCTTTCTGGCTTACTTCACTCTGTATAATAGGCTCCAGTTTCATCCACCTCATTAGAACTGATTCAAATGCATTCTTTTTAATAGCTGAGTAATACTCCATTGTGTATATGTACCACAGATTTCTTATCCATTCATCTGCCGATGGACATCTAGGTTGCTTCCATGTCCTGGCTATTTTAAACAGTGCTGCGATGAACATTGGGGTACATGTGTCTCTTTCAATTCTGGTTTCCTCAGTGTGTATACCCACCAGTGGGATTGCTGGGTCGTTTGACAGTTCTATTTCCAGTTTTTTAAGGAATCTCCACACTGTTCCCCATAGTGGCTGTACTAATTCGCATTCCCACCAACAGGGTTCCCTTTCCTCCACACCCTCTCCAGCATTCATTGTTTGTAGACTTTTGGATAGTAGCGATTCTGACTGGTAAGAGATGGTACATCATTGCGGGTTTTTTTTTAATTAAATAAATTTATTTATTTTAATTGGAGGTTAATTACTTTACAATATTGTATTGGTTTTGCCATACATCAGCATGAATCCACCACAGGTATACACGTGTTCTCCATCCTGAACTTCCCCCTCCCTCCTATTTCCATTACTCTGGGAGGTGGGTCATAGAGGATCCTGCTACAATTTACATCAGAGTGTGTTTTGCCTATGTTTTCCTCTAGGAGTTTTATAGTTTCTGGTCTTACATTTAGATCTTCAATTTTATTAAATTTTTATTTTTACTTTATTTTACTTTACAATACTGTATTGGTTTTGCCATACATTGACATGGATCCACCACGGGTGTACATGCGTTCCCAAATATGAACCCCCCTCCCACCTCCCTCCCCATAACATCTCTCTGGATCATCCCCGTGCACCAGCCCCAAGCATCCTGTATCCTGCATCAGACATAGACTGGCGATTCGTTTCTTACATGATAGTATACATGTTTCAATGCCATACTTCCAAGTCATCCCACCCTCTCCCTCTCCCTCAGAGTCCAAGTCCACTCTACACATCTGTGTCTCTTTTGCTGTCTCGCATACAGGGTCATCATTGCCATCTTTCTAAATTCCATATATATGTGTTAATATACTGTATTGGTGTTATTCTTTCTGGCTTACTTCACTCTGTATAATCAGCTCCAGTTTCATTCACCTCATTAGAACTAATTCAAATGTTTTCTTTTTAATGGCTGAGTAATACTCCATTGTGTATATGTACCACAGCTTTCTTATCCATTCATCTGCTGATGGACATCTAGGTTGTTTCCATGTCCTGGCTATTATAAACAGTGCCACGATGAACATTGGGGTACACGTGTCTCTTTCAATTCTGGTTTCCTCAATGTGTATGCCCAGCAATGGGATTGCTGGGTCATAAGGCAGTTCTATTTGCAATTTTTTAAGGAATCTCCACACTGTTCTCCATAGTGGCTGTACTAGTTTGCATTCCCACCAACAGTGTAGGAGGGTTCCCTTTTCTCCACATCCTCTCCAGCATTTATTGCTTGCTGACTTTTGGATTGCAGCCATTCTGACTGGTGTGAAGTGGTACCTCATTGTGGTTTTGATTTGCATTTCTCTAATAATGAGTGATGTTGAGCATCTTTGCATGTGTTTGTTAGCCATCTGTATGTCTTCTTTGGAGAAATGTCTATTTAGTTCTTTGGCCCATTTTTTGATTGGGTCATTTATTTTTCTGGAATTGAGCTGCATAAGTTGCTTGTATATTTTTGAGATTAGTTGTTTGTCAGTTGATTCATTTGCTATTATTTTCTCCCATTCTGAAGGCTGTCTTTTCACCTTGCTTATAGTTTCCTTTGTTATGCAGAAGCTTTTAATTTTAATTAGATCCCATTTGTTTATTTTTGCTTTTATTTCCAGAATTCGGGGGGGTGGATCATACAGGATCCTGCTGTGATTTATGTCAGAGAGTGTTTTGCCTATGTTCTCCTCTAGGAGTTTTATAGTTTCTGGTCTTACATTTATATCTTCAATCCATTTTGAGTTTATTTTTGTGTATGGTGTTAGAAAGTGTTTCTACTTTCATTCTTTTCCAGGTGGTTGACCAGTTTTCCCAGCACCACTTGTTAAAGAGATTGTCTTTTCTCCATTGTATATTCTTGCCTCCTTTATCAAAGATAAAGATGGGTGCATGGATTTATCTCTGGGCTTTTTATTTTGTTCCATTGATCTATGCTTCTTGTCTTTGTGCCAGTACCATACTGTCTTGATGACTGTGGCTTTGTCGTATAGCCTGAAGTCAGGCAGGTTGATTCTTCCAGTTCCTTTCTTCTTTCTCAAGATCACTTTGGCTATTCAAAGTTTTTTGTATTTCCATACAAATTGTGAAGTTATTTGTTCTACTTCTCTGAAAAATACTATTGGTAGCTTGATAGGGATTTCATTGAATCCATAGATTGCTTTGGGTAGTATACTCATTTTCACTATATTGATTCTTCCAATCCATGAACATGGCATATTTCTCCATCTATTTGTGTCATCTTTGATTTCTTTCATCAGTGTTTTATAGTTTTCTATATATAGGTCTTTTGTTTCTTTATGTACATTTATTCCTAAGTATTTTATTCTTTTCATTGCAATGATGAATGGAATTGTGTCCCTAATTTCTCTTTCTGTTTTCTCATTGTTAGTGTATAGGAATGCAAGGGATTTCTATGTGTTAATTTTATATCCTGTAACTTTACTATATTCATTGATGAGCTCTAGTAATTTTCTGGTGGAGTCTTTAGGGTTTTCCATGTAGAAGATCATGTCATCTGCAAACAGTGAGAGTTTTACTTCTTCTTTTCCAACCTGGATTCCTTTTATTTCTTTTTCTGCTCTGAGTGCTATGGCCAAAACTTCCAAAACTATGTTGAATAGTAGTGGTGAGAGTGGGCATGCTTATCTTGTTTCTGACTTTAGAGGTAATGCTTTCAGTTTTTCACCATTGTGGATAATGATTGCTGTGGGTTTGTCATATATAGCTTTTATTACGTTGAGGTATGTTCTTCTATGACTGCTTTCTGGAGAGTTTTTATCATAAATGGATGTTGAATTTTGTCAAAGGCTTTCTCTGCATCTATTGAGATAATCATATGGCTTTTATCTTTCAGTTTGTTAATATAGTCTATCACATTGATTGATTTGCGGATATTGAAGAATCCTTGCATTCCTGGGATAAAGCCCACTAGGTCATGATGTATGATCTTTTTAACGTGTTGTTGGATTCTGATTGCTAGAATTTTGTTAAAGATATTTGCATCTATGCTCATCAGTGATATTGGCCTGTAGTTTTCTTTCTTTTCTTTCTTTCTTTTTTTTTTTTGTGTGTGGCATCTTTGCCAGGTTTTGGTATTAGGGTGATGGTGGCCTCATAGAGTGAATTTGGAAGTTTACCTTCCTCTGCAATTTTCTGGAAGAGTGTGAGTCAGGTAGGTGTTAGCTCTTCTCTAAATTTTTGGTAGAATTCAGCTGTGAAGCCAGCTGGTCCTGGGCTTTTGTTTGTTGGAAAATTTCTGATTACAGTTTCGATTTCTGTGCTTGTGATGGGTCTGTTAAGATTTTCTATTTCTCCTGGTTCAGTTTTGGAAAGTTATACTTTTCTAAGAATTTGTCCACTTCTTCCAAGTTGTCCATTTCATTGGCATATAGTTGCTGATAGTAGTCTCTTATGATCCTTTGTTTTTCTGTGTTGTCTTTTGTGATTTCTCCATTGTCATTTCTAATTTTGTTGATTTGATTCTTCTCCCTTTTTTTCTTGATGAGTCTGGCTAATGGTTTGTCAATATTATATATCTTTTCAAAGAACCAGCTTTTAGCTTTGTTGATTTGGGGTATGGTCTCCTTTGTTTCTTTTGCATTTATCTCTGCCCTAATTTTTATGATTTCTTTCCTTCTACTAACCCTGGGGTGCTTCATTTCTTCTTTTTCTAGTTGCTTTAGGTGTAGAGTTAGGTTATTTATTTGATTTCTCTCCTGTTTCTTGAGTTAGGCTTGTATTGCTATGAACTTCCCCCTTAGCACTGCTTTTACTGAATTCCATAGATTTTGGGTTGTTGTGTTTTCATTTTCATTCGTTTGTATGCATATTTTGATTTCTTTCTTGATTTCGTCTGTGATTTTTTGGTTATTCACAAGTGTGTTGCTTAGCCTCCATATGTTTGTATTTTTAATAGTTTTTTTTTTCCTGTTGTTGACATCTAATCTTAGTGCATTGTAATCAGAAAGGATCCTTCAGATGATTTCAGTTTTGTTGAATTTACCAAGGCTAGATTTATGGCCAAGGATGAGATCTATCCTGGAGAAGGTTCCGTTTGCACTTGAGAAAAAGGTGAAAGTCATTGTTTTAGGGTGAAATATCTTATAGATATAAATTAGGTCTAACTTTCCATTGTATCATTTAAAATTTGTGTTTCCTTTCAAATTTTTTCTTTAGTTGATCTATCCATAGTTGTGAGTGGCATATTCAAGACTTCCACTATTATTGTGTTACTGTTAATTACCTCTGTCATACTTGCTTGCATTTGCCTTATATATTGCAATGCTCCTATGTTGGGTGCATATATATTTATGATTGTTATATCTTTTTCTTGGATTCATCCTTTGATCATTATGTAATGTCCTTCTTTGTCTCTTTTCAGAGCCTTTGTTTCAAAGTCTATTTTATCTAATATGAGTATTGCTACTCCTGCTTTCTTTTGGTCTCCATTGGCATGAAATATCTTTTTCCAGCCCTTCACTTTCAGTCTATGTGTCCCTTGATTTGAAATGGGTCTCTTGTAGACAGCATATATAGGGGTCTTGCTTTTGTATCCATTCAGCCAGTCTTTGTCTTTTGGTTGGGACATTCAACTCATTTACATTTAAGGTAATTATTGATGAGCATGATCCCATTGTCATTTACTTTGTTGTTTTGGGTTTGAGTTTATACACCTTTTCTGTGTTTCCTGTCTAGAGAAGATCCTTTAGCATTTGTTGAAGAGCTGGTTTGGTGGTGCTGAATTCTCTCAGCTTTTGCTTGTCTGTAAACCTTTTGATTTCTCCTTCATATTTGAATGAGATCCTTACTGGGAACAGTAATCTGGGGTTGTAAGTTTTTCTCTTTCATCACTTTAAGTACGTCCTGCCATTCCCTCCTGGCTTGGAGGGTTTCTATTGAAAGATCAGCTGTTATCCTTATGGGAATCCCCTTGTGAGTTATTTGTTGTTTTTTTCCTTGCTGCTTTTGATATTTGTCCTTTGTGCTTGATCTTTGTTAATTTGATTAATATGTGTCTTGGGGTGTTTCTCCTTGGGTTTATCCTGTTTGGGACTCTCTGAGATTCTTGGACTTCAGTGGCTATTTCCTTCCTTATTTTAGGGAAGTTTTCAACTATTGTCTCCTCAAGTATTTTCTCATGGTCTTTCTTTTTGTCTTCTTCTTCTGGGACTCCTATAATTCTAATGTTGGGGCATTTAACATTGTCCCAGAGGTCTCTGAGGTTGTCCCCATTTCTTTTAATTCTTTTTTCTTTTTTCCTCTCTGCTTCATTTATTTCCACCATTCTATCTTCCACCTCACTTATCCTATTTTCTACCCCAGTTATTCCACTGTTGGTTCCCTCCAGAGTGCCTTTGATCTCATTTATTGCATTATTCATTATTGATTGACTTTTTTATTTCTTCTAGGTCCTTGTTAAACTTTTCTTGCATCTTCTCAAACCTTGTCTCCAGACTATTTATCTGTAATTACATTTTGTTTTCAAGATTTTGGATCATTTTTACTATCATTATTCTGAGTTCTTTTTCAGGTAGACCCCCTGCCTCCTCTTCTTTTGTTTGGTTTGATGGGCTTTTTATCATGCTCCTTTACATGCTGAGTATTTATCTGCCTTTTCATCTTGTTTAGGTTGCTGTCTTTGGAGTGGCCTTTCTGTATGCTGAAGGTTTGTGGTTCCTCTTTATTGTGGAGGTTCCTCCCTGTGGGTGGGGTTGGATGAGTGGCTTGTCAGGGTTTTCTGGTTAGGGAAGCTTGCCTTGGTGTTCTGGTGGGTGGAGCTGGATCTCTTCTCTCTGGAGTGCAATGATGTTTCCAGTCTTGAGTTTTGAGGTGTCTGTGGGTTTGGTGTGACTTTTGGCAGTTTGTATTTTTGTGATCTGGGTTATGTTCTTGTGTTGTTAGAGAATGAGCTTGGTATGTCTTGCTCTGATACTTGTTGGCTCTTGGGTGGTGCTTGGTTTCAGTGTAGGTATGGAAGCTTTTGGATGAGCTCTTGTTGATTAATGTTCCCTGGAGTCAGGAGTTTTTTCGTGTTCTCAAGTTTTGGATTTAGGCCTCCTGCCTCTGGCTTTCAGTCTTATTCTTACAGTAGCCTCAAGACTTCTCCATCCATACAGCACTGATGATAAAACATCTAGGTTAATGGTGAAAAGATTCTCCACAATGAGGGGCACTCAGAGAGGTTCACAGAGTTACATGGTGAAGAGAAGAGAGAGGAGGGAGATAGAGGTGACCAGGAGGAGCAGAGAGGGAATCAAAAGGGGAGAGAGCAATCTAGCCAGTAATAAATTCCCTATTTGCTCTCCACAGTCTTGAACACTCAGAGAGGTTCACGGAGTTCCATAGAGAAGAGAAGAGGGAGGAAGGAGATAGAGGTGACCAGGAGGAGAGGAGCGGAGTCAAAGGGAGAGAGACCAATCTTGCCTGTGATCAGTTCCGTAAGTGTTGTCCACAGCCCGGAACACCCAAAGAGATTCACAGAGTTAAGTAGAGAAGAGAAGAGGGAGGGAGGAGATAGAGGTGACCTGGGGGAGAAAAAGGAGGGTCAAAAGAGGAGAGAGCAATCAAGCCAGTAAATCAGTCACACTCCTAAGTAAAAATGGGTGCTGAAGACTGGATTCTTAAAGGTACAGGATTGATAACAGATACCAAAAAGCAAAGATTAAAAATCTAGTGTAGAGGTCCACTCTCAAAATGCAAAATCACAAAAGTTATTTAAAAATATATGAAATTTGCTTTAAATATAGGGTCCTTTTTTTGGCAAGGTAATAGGTTTTAAAAGTGAAAATTAAAGGAATAGTAAAGAGCTTAAAAATGATAATAGTAAAATATATCTAGGAATTTCTCTGGAGCTGTTGAGGGCAGCGTGAGATCAGTTCAGTTTCTGATAGTTCCTTGTTCCAGCTTATAATTCTTCTCAAGGTCTATAGGTCCATTCCAATGTAGCCAGTGCTAACTACAGGGTTTTAATCTGTTGCACCTGTCACTACCAAAGTGGTTCCGTCTTCTTTGTTTATTTTGACTTCCTCTGTTTGCAAGTCTCTTCAGTATCTAACTTCAGCCTTCACACAAGGTGAAGGTGGTCATCTATTTGGGCTCACTTGTTCAGTTGTGCTTTGGGGAGGGAGGAACACTGCAAACAAATATAACTGGTGTGTGTGGGGAGTGCCCACAGTGTCTGGGCCACACTGGGTTTGTCTTTGCTCACAGCGTATGTGCTTTCCCGGTGTACACTGCTCAGGCTCCAGATTGCTCTGCAGGGGAACTGTCTAAGGTGAGCCTTGGGTTGTGTGCATTTCCCAGGTCTAAGCCACTCAGGGTCAGGTTCTTGGGTACTCCACAAAGGCACAGATTCGGTTATTCCTGCGTTTTGTGCCCTTCCCAGGTCCAAGCAGCTCAGGCCACTAGGTGCTTGGGAGCACACTCTCCCCAGGTGGGGCAGTGGTTTCCCGGGTACTTAGCAGGAGAGCCATCTCAGGTGTGCCGTGTGTCTCCTCTGGGGAGCTGATCTCTGTCTGAGACCCTCTTGCTGGATGTCAACCATCCAGGATCCCAGGAAGACTTGGCTAGCAATTGGGAGCCTTCTCACAGTTTGGTAGAGGATGCCATCTCTGGGGCCTTTAGCCTCTTGCCTTCCAGCTCTGGCTGTCGCCCACCTGCCTCCCGCCTCTGGTGGGGGATGGGCCAGTCCACAGGCAGCTAGATCTCCTCTGATATTCGCTCAGTCCTTTGTTCTGTGAGCTGGCCTGGCAGTGCCTCAGGTTAGAGCTTTTCACAGGAAAGTTCTCTCTCTCTCTCTCTCTCTTTTTCCTTAATTTTTTTTTTTCCTCTCTCAATGGCTATCCCATGGTTTGGTTTGCTATCTCACATTAGCTCCCTCAGATTGCCCTCAGGGAATCTCCCTCCTTACCCTAAGTAATGCAGCCCACTCCTCCCTGTTCAGCCCCCACTTGCTGATGGTGGACACGACCATCTGAGCTACTTCTCTGCTGAGAGTTGCAGTTAGGCTTATAATCTGTGGGGTTTATTTATTTATTTTTTCCTCCTGGTTATGTTGCCCTCTGAGATTCCAAAACTCCTCACAGACCCGCCAGTGAGAGGGTTTCCTGGCATTTGGAAACTTCTTCTCTTTTATGACTCCCTCCCCGGGTTGGGTCTCCATCCCTAACTCTTTTGTCTCTCTTTTTATCTTTTATATTTTGTCCTACCTCCTTTTGAAGACAATGGGCTACCTTTCTGGGTGCCTGGTGTCCGCCACCAGCGTTCAGAAGTTGTTTTGTGGAATTTGCTCAGCATTCAAATGATCTTTCATTGAATTTGTCGGGGAGAAAGTGGTCTCCCTGTCCTATTCCTCCACCATCTTAGGACCACCCACCCTGTAGAAAATTGTTAAGGACATGGGAATACCAGAGCACCTTACCCGCCTCATGGGAAATCTGTGTTCAGGTCAAGAAGCAACAGTTAGAACTGGACATGGAACAACAGACTGGTTCCAAATTGGGAAAGGAGTGCATCAAGGAAGTATATTGTCACCCTTTTAATTTAACTTACATGCAGAGTGCATCATGAGAAATACCAGACTGGTTGAAGCACAAGCTGGAATCAAGATTGCAGGAGAAATATCAGATACCTCAGACGCACAGGTGACAGCACTCTTACGGCAGAAAACGAGGAGGAACTAAAGAGCCTCTTGAGGGAAGTGAAAGAGGAGAATGAAAAAGCTGCCTTAAAACTGAGCATTCAGGAAACTAAGATCATGCCATCTGGTCTCATCAATTCATGACAAACAGATGGAGAAACAATGGAAACAGTGAGAGACTTTATCTTCTTGGGTTCCAAAATTACTGCATATGGTGACTACAACCATGAAATTAAATGATGCTTGCTCCTTGGAAGAAAAGCTATGACAAACCTGGACAGCATATTGAAAAGCAGAGACGTTACTTTGCCAACAAACATCCATCTAGTCAAAGCTATTATTTTTCCACTAGTCATGTATGAATGTGAGAGTTGAACCATAAAGAAAGCTGAGAGCCAAAGAATTGATGCTTTTGAACTGTGGTGTTGGAAAAGACTCCTGAGAGTCCTTTGGACTGCAAGGAGATCAAACCAGTCAATTCTAAGGGAAATCAGTCCTGAATATTTGTTGGAAGGACTGATGCTGAAGCTGAAACTCCAATACTTTGGCCACCTGATGTGAAGAACCGACTCATTGGAAAAGACCCTGATGCTGGGAAAGATTGAAGGCAGGAGGAGAAGGGGATGACAGAGGATGAAATGCTTTGAGTTTGAGCAAGCTACAGGAGTTGGTTGTGGACAGGGAGGCCTAGCGTGCTGCAGTCTATGGGGTCACAAATAGTCAGACATGACTAAGCTACTGAACTGACTTGAACTCATTAAAATTAAAAACCACTGATTTTTGGAAGACCCTGTTAAGCAAATGAAAGACTACTGACTAGGAGAAAATATTTGCAAGATATGTATCTGAAATGGAATGGTGTCCACAATACACAAACTGAACAGCGAGAAACAATCTAACTTAAATATAAGCAAAAGATCTTAGACTTTTGGAGTAGACTTCTGACAAAAGAATACATACTTATGGCCGTATGCATATGGAAAGATGCTCCACATCTTATATCATACCCCAACAATGAGATACTGCTCAGTTCAATCGCTCAGACATGTCCACCTCTTTGCAACCCCATGGAATGCAGCATGCCAGGCCTACCTGTCCATCACCAACTCCAATAGTTTACTCAAACTCATGTCCATTGAGTCGGTGATGCCATCCAACCATCTCATCCTCCGTCAGACCACCCCCAAATTACTCTGTTTTAAAGTCAATTAGCATAATCTTCTCTCTGTGGTTATGCCAACAATTCAATATACAGTTAGACTTGTTTCATTCTACTTTAGATTTTTAGGGATTCATATTTAAATTTGTTTCATAAAACATGAACATAGTTTCAAAATTCACTCTACAGAACAAGTTGTATTCAGAGAGGTGTAACTTCTATCTCTTTCTTTTCAATCCCGTTTCTTTCTATCCCTTAGAAATAACCATTCTATTTTGTCTTTTAGTTTATCCTTTCATGCTTTATTTTAATATAAAGGGAATATTTATATACTGATATCCACCCAATGGTTACATAATATATAGACTTCCTTCACCTTGCCTTTAACAGGGTATGGGGACATATTTCACAGCAGGATACAAAGGCATGTCTCACTCCTTTTTTAACTGAACTGCATGGATACATCATACACAACCATTGTATTCAATCAGTTTCCTGCTGTTGGACAACTGGGTTATTTCCATTCTTTTGGTACCACAAATAGTGCTACAATGGATACTCCTGTGAGTGCTTCCTTTCATTTTACTGTCTTTGAAATATATTAATAGGAACAGGATTGTTTATCAAAGAGTAAGTGCACATGTAATTTTGCTTTCTTCCACTGGGGAATTTTGTGTATTGATTTTATCTAGAAGGCTTGTTAAGTTCTCTCATTAATTAAAATAACTTATTGAAATAACTTGTAACATTATAAAATTTCTATTTCTACAATAATATTGTTAGCAAATAATCACAGTTTTACTTCTCCTATTATATATTTATATCTTTTCTTTTTTGCTCATCCTAACATGTCCATTAAAATGTTGAATGGAATTGTTGAAAGCCAATTACTTTTGTTCTTAATTTTAAAATAAGTGCTTTCAATATTGTACCACTAGTTATGATGTTTATTACAAAATTTTTAGATGCTCAACATTAGGTTATGGAACTTCCCTTCTCATTATAGTTTGCTGAGAGATTTTACCATGATTAGAAATGAAATTGTATCAACTGTTTTTCTGTACTATCAAGATAATCATGTAGCTTTGTGTTCCTTAATTTATTATGATGAATATAATACATCAATTTCTCAATATTTTTTAAATTTTTGTTTATTTATTTTTATTTTCAGCTGTACTGGGTCTTTGTTGCTTTTCTCTAGTTCCAGAGAGCAGGGGCTACTCTCTAGTTGCAGTGCACAGGCTTCTTATTGAGGTGGCTTCCATTGTTGTGGAGCACAGGATCAGTAGTTTTGGCTCCTGACTCTAGAACACAGACTCAGTAATTGTGGTGCACAGGCTGAGTTGCTTTGCAGCATGTGGAATCTTCCCAGTTCAGGGATCAAACCCATGTCTCCTGCACTACAGGTGGATTCTCTACCACTGAGCCACCAGGGGAACTGCAACTTCTTAATATTAAACTAACCTTTTACTCCCAAGATTAGACATTTCTGGCCATTATTCTTCTTCTATATTGCTGAATTTCATTTGTTCTGCTGAGGGTTTTTTCTTTTCTTTCTTTTTTTTTTTTTTTTTTTGCATTTACACTTAGGAGTGAGATTGACCTACAGTTTTACTACTGAATATTTTTCTTTTTTAATATAAATTTATTTATTTTAATTGGAGGTTAATTACTTTACAATATTGTATTGGTTTTGCCATACATCAACATTCTTAACCAAGTTTTGGTACTAAAGTTATGCCTCACAAGTGAATTGGGGATTTTTTTCCCTCTTTATATTATATGGCAGTTTAAATAATTATTCCTGAATGTTTGGTAAAACTGGTGGTGAAGCCAACTGGGACTGGTGTTTTCTTTGAGAAACTATCTTTAAGCCACTGATCCAATCATCTTAATCATTTTAAGACTGTTCATCTTTTCTATTTCTTTTTGATTTTAAAGGAATTTACCCAATACATGATCTTTAAAAATATATTGGCATAAAGGTGTTAATCACATTTTCTTATCTATTTTATTTCAGCAACTTGAATCCCCTTTTCTTTTCCAGTATAAATCCCTCAGGACTTTGTTCTCTCTTTCTCATAGTAAATCTCAACCAGTGTTTTCTGTGCATTTAATCTTTTCAAAGAGCTAATCTTTGGTTTGTTGACCCTAAGGCAAGTTTGTTTACTTTATTGTTACCCTCTACTTTATCATTCCTTCCCTATACTTTCTCTGTATTACTTCTGTGTTCTTGAAGTTAAGTTGAATGTTCATCTCATTATTTTAGATACTTCCTTTGTTGTTGTTAACACCTAAGCTAACAGAGTACTATTTTGGCAGTCCCACAAATTTGGTATGGGCATTTTCATGATTATTTTTTGTCTAAATATTCCTCATTTCCATTATAATTCTTCGACCAATGAGTCATTGGAAGTCTATTTTAAATGTCTAAATGTATAATTTTCTATAGATTTTCTGTTGTTACTACTGTTATTACTGTTCTTTAGCATACTGTCTGATGTCAACCCTTCTAAATTTGATGAAAGTAGCTTCATAACCTAGAAAAGTAGTTAAATTTTGTGAAGGCATTCTATATGTGCTTGAAAAATATGTATTTTCAATAATTTTGAGATATAATATATTATATGTTATTTACATCAGCTTCCCTGGTGGCTCAGATAGTAAAGAATCTGCATGCAATGTAGGAGACCTGGGTTCAATCCCTGGGCCAGGAAGATTCCCTGGAAAAGGGAATGACTAGCCATTCCAGTATTCTTGCCTAGAGAATTCCATGGACAGAGGAGCCTGGTGGGCTATAGTCCATGGGATCACAAAGAGTCGGACACGATTGAACGACTAACATTGTCACTTTTTTCTTTATCTACATACTTATTAGTGTTTGATTTGCTTAGTATATCAAGTATAGCTTGTCAATTATGATTATCTATGGAGAGAAATGTTAAAATCTCCCATTGTTAAGGGGCTTCCCTTGTGGCTCAGCTGGTAAAGAATCCACCTGCATTGCGGGAGACCTGGGTTTGATCCCTTCTGGGAAGATCCCCTGGAAAGGGGGAAAGGCTATCCACTCTAGTATTCTGGCGTGGAGAATTCGATAGACTGTATAGTTCATGGGCTCACAAAGAGTTGGACACAGTGAGCCACTTTCACTTTGTTAAGATGAATTTTTATATTTATTCTTTCAGGTAAGTCAATGTTTGATTTAGGTATATTAAAGTTAAATATGAATTTCCTACAAATTCACTTTTAAGCATCAAAACTTTCAGCATCTTTAACACTAATAAATCTGTAGCAAAACTTATTTTTTTCTAAGTCTACTTGTCAGCTTTTGGAGGGTTAATGTTTACCTGGTTCATGCTTTTTCAGTCACAGACTATGAAACATTTAAATCTTGTGTTTTAGGTATACCTCTTATAATCAGTATATGCATAGAGTTCTTTTAACTCGGTCTTATACTCTCTGCTTCTCACTGTAGAGTTAATCATTTTTCGTTTATTATAGTTACTGATATACTAGACTTGGAGTCATTACTATAATCTTTTATACGCTTTTATTAGTCTGCTTTTTCCTGTTTATATTTTCCTCCATCTTTTAAAAAGCTTTTTGCCTTCTTTTGAAATGATGAAGGATTTTCTACCCCCTCATTCCTTTTTTTTTTTTTTCTGTCTACTTAATTTGGAAATTATATTTTTTTAATAGAACTCCACTGCATGGATGTATCATAGTTAATTCAACCAGTCAACACTGATGGTGACTTCAACCAGTCACCCACTGATGGGTGCTTTTCAGTCTTTTGCTTTTATATATAGTACTGCAATAAATAGCCTTTTACCATTTCTGTTTCTGTCTTTCTTTCTTTTTTTTTTAGAATGGTTTCTTGTCTTATGATAGCTGCCCTAGATCTTCAAATACATGTGCATAACTTATGAAGACTAAAATTAAACGGCATCTTTAACCTCCTCTTGAATAATACAAGGATTTTAAAAATCTTTAGTAACAATCAACATTCTTCCAAATTACATTTCATGTTGTTCAGAACTTTAATACACCACTGTTTTTTGACCTATAAATCAAGTCTTATTAATATTATTTTGTATTATAAACATACATTAGATTTACCTACATATTCATCATTTTTTTTAACCATTTTCCCTTGTATAACAGGCCTCCCATTTGCTTCCATTCCATTTTAGAATCCAGGAGTTTCCTTGAATTGAAAATTGGTGTCCTTCCACAATACTGCAAAATTTTTCATCCACAGTTTTTAAAACTATGGCCTACAGGATTATCGTTACCATCTTTCTAAATTCCATATGTATGTGTTAGTATACTGTATTGGTGTTTTACTTTCTGGCTTACTTCACTCTGTATAAGAGGCTCCAGTTTCACCCACCTCATTAGAACTGATTCCAATGTATTCTTTTTAACGGCTGAGTAATACTCCATTGTGTATGTGTACCACAGCTTTCTTATCCATTCTCTGCTAGGCAGGTGGGAGGGGGGTTTAGGATGGGGAATACTTGTACACCCGTGGTGGATTCATGTTGATGTATGGCAAAACCAATACAATATTGTAAAGTAATTAGCCTCCAATTAAAATAAGTAAATTTAAATTAAAAAAAAAATATGACCTGATTGCCTGTCTCTCATGCTGGCTCTCTGTTAAGACACGTTACACCCTATTAGTTCAGCCTTCCTATTTCCATCTCCTCTTCCAAATTTTGCTTCCTTTTCCCTACTAAGCTGCATTCTGGAAAGTGTCTTTAACCTATTTTCAAGTTCACTAAATTTCTTTTTCAGTTCAGTTCAGTCGCTCAGTCGTGTCCAACTCTTTGTGACCCCATGAATCACAGCACACCAGGCCTCCCTGTCCATCACCAACTCCCGGAGTTCACTCAGACTCACATCCATCGAGTCCGTGATGCCATCCAGCCATCTCATCCTTGGTCATCCCCTTCTCCTCCTGCCCCCAATCCCTCCCATATTCAGAGTCTTTTCCAGTGAGTCAACCCTTTGCATGAGGTGGCCAAAGTACTGGAGTTTCAGCTTTAGCATCATTCCTTCCAAAGAAATTCCAGGGCTGATCTCCTTCAGAATGGATTGGTTGGATCTCCTTGCAGTCCAAGGGACTCTGAAGAGTCTTCTCCAACACCACAGTTCAAAAGCATCAATTCTTTGGCACTCAGCTTTCTTCACAGTCCAACTCTCACATCCATACATGACCACAGGAAAAACCATAGCCTTGACTGCTGCTGCTGCTAAGTCGCTTCAGTCGTGTCCGACTCTGTGCAACCCCATAGACGGCAGCCCATGAGGCTCCCCTGTTCCTGGGATTCTCCAGGCAAGAGTGCTGGAGAGGGGTGCCATTGCTTTCTCCGTAGCCTTGAGTAGACGGACTTTAGTCGGCAAAGTAATGTCTCTGCTTTTGAATATGCTATCTAGGTTGGTCATAACTTTTCTTCCAAGGAGTAAGCGTCTTTTAATTTCATGGCTGCAGTCACCATCTGCAGTGATTTTGGAGCCCCCCAAAATAAAGTCTGACACTCTTTCCACTGTTTCCCCATCTATTTCCCATGAAGTGATGGGACCAGATGCCATGATCTTCGTTTTCTGAATGTTGAGATTTAAGCCAGCTTTTTCACTCTCCACTTTCACTTTCATTAGCCATATCTAATCTGCTAGTTAATCCTCCATTGAGTTTTCCTTTCATTTGTTGCTTTTTAATTTTGCGTGTTCTTTTAAAAAACAAACAAAAAATCTTCATAGTCATTTTGTGTGATCTGTTGTTATTAACTTGTATTTTCAAGTTTTCTTTGCATATTTTTTTTCTTCCGTTTCTTTTTGCAACTGGTCTTCACAGATATCACCTTATTTCTTGTAGATTTTGTGATTTTTGTTATGAGCAGCTTATTTCCTTGAACCATTATATCTGGAAATTCTTTGAGTGCTTGGCTGTTGTTAATCTCATCAAAGAGGAATTACCTTTAATTTTCACAGTAGGTTGAAGGTACTACCAACCTGGGACCACCTGAAATAAAATGATCCACTTATGATTTTTAATGGCTACAAAGCTTATTTATTTGAATTTAGTAAGAAAACTTGTATAATATCTTAAAGTTATGTATTTCCAAGAGAGGGTCTTTCATTTTCCAGCTCTGTCTGGAAAAGTAAGTTTCTTTGCTTTACCTTTTAGGATTTAATTATTAGGATTTATTTCTGGTTCACCCTAAAGGTTATCATCACAGGCCTTTGGGGTCCCAATCTTATGCAGATTTCTCTCTAGGTGTGGTCACCAAGATTTTCATCTGCCCTCACATCTATGCGCTCATCAATGAAGAAGCTCAATCATTTTCAACAGAAAACTTCAAAATGACATCTAGCTTTGTTTTGAGTCTCTGGATTTCTTATTTTGGTTCTGTCAGGTGAGTGTGTGCTCCTCAGTTTTTGTCTCGTCACAACAAAGATTTGGAGTGACAGACACTAAAGCCCTGTCGGCATGTCACAGCTCTCGGGTCTTGGATAGTCTGTGTTATAGCTCTCAGGTCTCAAAACAGACCATGTTATGACTATTAGAAAAATCAGTGTTACAGCTCAGTGTTACAGCTCTATTTTATTTAAAAGATAGCAGGAAAATCCATCTTCGAGGCGTGAGGGCATGTCGATCCAAAGACATGAAGAGAAGAGTGCCCCAGCGCAAGGGAGAAAGAGAGAGAGCCCTTTGACTCCTCTTTATATATGCTTTTTTCTTCCCCCCGGGCCTGCCTTCTGCAAATTGGGCTTAGTCAGGAGTGCTGTTCTACCTGAAATCCTCACTCCGGTCCTCGGACCTTCATTTGACCTTTCTCTGTTCTATTTTCATGGGCTTTTCCCTTCCTTGTCTTTTAGCCACTGCCATTTTGGACTCCTTTTCCCTATTCTAACTACCTAGTAGTTCCATCCATCAATGCATTTAAAAGGAAAAATGTCATATTTATTCAACAATGTAGTCATTTCAATCAGAAGGGTTGGACAAGGTGCCCAAACTGCCTGATTGCCAGAAACATGTTTGGTTTTGGTTTTGACAGAAACTCTTTGATGACTCTAGGACTAAAAACAAATAACCTTAGGGTGACCCATAGAAAACTACTCACAGTCCACCTCTCCTCCGTGACAGGTCCCTTAGATGAAAGTCAGAACAATGAATTACCAATTTATAATAAATTACTAAGAGTAGCATTCCTGCATGTTACCAGGCACTGATGAAGAATACATTTTTCTAAGTGCTTCTCTTGAGGAAAGAGTGGATTGCTTGTGCATGAAAGAAGGGAATCTAATAAAACTCCTCCACCTCTAAGATGAACTTTTCAGGACCATTTCAAAATGTCCAAAAGAGAATGATATCCAGGTTTATAATGAGTCTTTAAAGCAATAGCTTAGCTGCCAAAAATAGCTCAGAGCATTTTGAATCCTAGTTACTGTCTCTCCTGAGACTCTGTGTTGTAGCTGTTTGCAATTTGAAGACCATGATTTATTCATTCCCCCAATATTGTGAGAACTAAAATGGACTGAGCTCATGTGAAATCAGATGTCACTGCACTTTAATTACACTTGCCTCTGTGGTTTCTATTGGGAAGCACAAGCCCACAGATGGAGATTAGAAAGATCTGGGCAGCAGCAACAATGAAATACTATGACCTAAGAGTGAAGTGAGTTTTAAAACATACACAAAGAAAAGCGGAAACATGATCAGAACAAACTTGGCTGACATCAATTTTTTTTTCTCCCCTTGAAGAATCTTGCTTCAGACCCCATGGGGGATGTTCCTCACAACTGCAGGTGGAGGAAGCAAGGGTTGTGTTAATTATTCCTCAGACAATGTGTCCTTCAAGAAACTAGAAGAAGTTAGTGAGTATTTCTAAAGATCTCTTAGAGGCAGAAAGCTAGCTCCAATTCACAGAAAATGTCATTTGCTCTAGAGACAAGGCTGCATCTCTTTTTTGGCGAAACACAGCTTATTTAAATGAGATACCCAAAATGAGATTGCATCCAACTCACCCTTGATGTTAACATCCACCTGCGGACTACAGCTCACATTGCGTGATTGTCAGAGATCATTTCTGACTTACACACATACACACAAGGAAACCAACAAATACCCAAAATAAAATCCACACAAACTATTAGAAATAACTTGAGGAGGCCACTAGAGCACCACTTTTCCCTGAGACCTTCCATACCATAGTGGTTCAAATTTTGTGACACCTTGAACTAATTTTTTCTCATCAGTTAGCTCTTCTACATAATGGTACCTAAACATCACATGAGGTCTTGGAGCTGAACACACGCAAAGATAAAGCCTGTACAAATGCTGGTTGAGATAAAGCATGTATATTTATAAAATTATGGCTAAGTGAATTTTGGAAATGGAATGTAGAATGCAAAACAGCAAGAATTCCATGCCCAGAATGAATAGACCCAAAGTGCACTCCTTTTTCATTCTTGATCCCACTGGTAGCTCCTTTTCAGGTTACAATGTCCACACATCATCGTGATAAAGAGTGGGAGTATAACAGCTTGAATCTCTTTGCTCTGTTGGAGTAAGGGATACTGGGATGGGCTGTGGCCTTTAAGGGAGGCACAGGCCCTCAAACCAGAAACTCACTTTTATCAGACAGCCCTCTCCTTTAGAGATTCCTTTATTCAGATGTTAGCGTTTTGGAGGAGTATTTGTTAACAGGGATGGTGATGGGGAGAGGTTGCCCCTGGAGGAAACCTGACTAACTTTGCCCCCAAATCCCGAACTAGTCTGTTTAAGCACTGTGCCCCCTCTCAGAGTCAGGGGACCCTATCCCATGACTTCAGCACCTGGTCATTGGTAAGTGGACCGTGGTGGTTGCCTTTCCCAGAGCCAGTGATGGGCTGTCCTGTAACCTAATAGGTTAGGTGTCTCAGACAATTCAGTGCATCTGGGTAATGGGAACTAGCTGAACCAATCATACCTTCTTTCAGGGCTTCCAAAAATGAGACAGACATTAGAAGAGCCCATTTACAAGCAGCAGCAGGAGCAGGAGAAACAGCGATGCAGAGGAGGTGATTCACAACTTCCTCTGTGATGAAAAAGGAAACATGCAGGTCTGAGGTGTCCCCAGGGCCACTAGCTGGCTGTCAAGGCCACTGCTAATCTGGAATGGTGCCTCAATCTTGAACATTTGAAATTGCTTCTACTCCATTGTTATTTTTGGTAGAGTTGTTTCTTAAAGAAAATTGCTCCCTGATCTTGTCTCTCCCTTGCTCTCAGACTATGTGCATGTTTTTAACACATTTGGTCATGATAGTCTACTTTTCCTAATCATATTGTTACTGTACTGTGAAAAATGGAAAATTTGAATATGTAGGTTGTATGATCTTACAATGTAAATTACTGAGACTTGCAAGGCAACAGTTTATCAATCCTTGAAGATATTTTTATTTGATATCTTCTTATGGAATTCTTGTCTGCAAATCTTAAGCTGAAAATTCACTAGAAATCTGTTTAGAAATGAATTACAAATCACAAGGCTTATTTTTTTTTTGAATGTGCACTAAGAATTGCTATCAAATTGTCCATAAAGTCTGTGTACTGATTCTCAAAACAACTGATAAAATCTTGATTGTGAAATGAAAAAAAAATAAAAAAAGGATCTGAACAGGTATCTCATGGAAGAAGACATACACATGGCACATAAACTCATGAAATGATTCTCAACACCATTTGTCACTAGGGTACTGCAAAATAAAAAATGATGAGATACTACTTCACACCTATTACAAGGACTAAAAATCTGGAAAATTGACAACACTGGCAAGGCTGCAGAGAAACTTTCATCCATTGCGGATGGGAAGACAAAATGGTACAACTTTTAGATGACAGCTTCATAGTTTCCTATAAAACTAAACATAATTTTACCATATAATTTAGCAATCTCACGCCCAACTGTGCTGAAATTTTATGTCATGCAAAAACCTGTACCTGAATGTTTATAGCATCTGTATCCATAATTGTTAAAAACTAGAAGCAACCAAGATATCTTTTAAGACAAATGTATGAATAAACTGTTACACCCTAAAATGGAATATTATTCAAAGATAAAAAGAAATGAGTTATCAAGCCCATGAGAAGACAGAGGAGACAAATTCATATCACTAACTGAAAGAAGTCAATCTGAAAACCTAGGTACTGCATGATTCCAACTATAGGACATCTGAAAAAGACAAAGCTGTGGAGATAGTAAAAAGGTTGTCAGGGGTACAGGGTAGGAATCATAGCAAATGCCCCACACTAAAGTCAGAGGTTAGTACTAGGGGCACCTGTGGAGTTCTCTTTCATATACTGTAAGCAATTTAGTGGATGTCAGTGTGAATGACTGTTGGCTGTAGACATGAGAAGGATTTTTTTTTCCCAATGGGAGTATAATTGATTTCCTTTTCACCACAAAAGAAGCCAATTTTGCATCTATGAAACAAATTCATGTTGATACTCTATATGTTGCCTCTCTATATATCTGCTCTCAGATTTTTTTCTTGAAATCAGCTGAAACCAATTTATGTCTCTCAGGTAGTAAGCAAAATTAGCTCTCTGATATTTGTTCACTTTATATTAATATGAAGTCATGATTTAATATTTTAAAATGAACCCATTAACAATTCTGTAATAATTTGATATACCAAAAATTGGCTTAATATAACTAAAACATAAAGTTTGCTCATGAAAACCTTTGTATTTTAAGCTGTAGGACTTAGATGTAATTATGTATGTGAAAAAAAATTATTAAGAAGTTGGGGGTTGGTCATAATGGTGGAGGAATAGGACAGGGAGACCACTTTCTCCCCCACAAATTCATCAAAAGAACATTTGAACGCTGAGTAAATCCCACAAAACAACTTCTGAATGCCAGCAGAGGACATCAGGCAACCAGAAAAGCAGCCCATTGTCTTCAAAAGGAGATGGAGAAGTCTTGTTCAGTTCAGTCGCTCAGTTGTGTCTGACTCTTTGTGACCCCATGAATTGCAGCACACCAGGCCTCCCTGTCCATCACCAACTCCCGGAGTTCACTCAAACTCACGTCCATCGAGTCAGTGATGCCATCCAGCCATCTCATCTCTGTTGTCCCCTTCTTCTCCTGCCCCCAATCCCTCGCATATTCAGAGTCTTTTACAATGAGTCAACTATTCGCATGAAGTGGCCAAAGTACGGGAGTTTCAGCTTTAGCATCATTCCTTCCAAAGAAGTTCCAGGGCTGATCTCCTTCAGAATGGATTGGTTGGATCTCCTTGTAGTCCAAGGGACTCTGAAGAGTCTTCTCCAACACCACAGTTCAAAAGCATCAATTCTTTGACACTCAGCCTTCTTCACAGTCCAACTCTCACATCCATACATGACGACAGGAAAAACCATAGCCTTGACTAGACGGACCTTAGTCGGCAAAGTAATGTCTCTGCTTTTGAATATGCTATCTAGGTTGCTCATAATTTTTCTTCCAAGGAGTAAGTGTCTTTTAATTTCATGGCTGTAGTCACCATCTGCAGTGATTTTGGAGCCCCCCAAAATAAAGTCTGACACTGTCTCTACTGTTTCCCCATCTATTTCCCATGAAGTAATGGGACCACATGCCATGATCTTCGTTTTCTTAATGTTGAGCTTTAAGCCAACTTTTTCCCTCTCCGCTTTCACTTTCATCAAGAGGCTTTTTAGTTTCTTTGCTTTCTTCACTTTCTGCCGTAAGGGTGGTGTTATCTACATATCTGAGGTTATTGATATTTCTCCCAGCAATCTTGATTCCAGCTTGTGTTGCTTTCAGTCCAGCGTTTCTCATGATGTATTCTGCATAGAAGTTAAATAAGCAGGGTGACAATAGACAGCCTTGACATACTCCTTTGCCTACTTGAAACCAGTCTGTTGTTCCATGTCTAGGTTTTAACTGTTGTTTCCTGGCCTGAATACAGATTTCTCAAGAGGCAGGTCAGGTGGTCTGGTATTCCCATCTCTTTCAGAATTTTCCACGGTTTATTCCACTGATCCACACAGTCAAAGGCTTTGGCATAGTCAATAAAACAGAAATAGATGTTTTTCTGGAACTCTCTTGCTTTTTTTTAATCCAGTAGATATTGGCAATTTGATCTCTGATTCCTCTGCCTTTTCTAAAACCAGCTTGAACATCAGGAAGTTCACGGTTCACGTATTGCTGAAGCCTGGCTTGGAGAATTTTGAGCATTACTTTACTAGCGTGTGAGATGAGTGCAATTGTGTGGTAGTTTGAGCATTCTTTGGCATTGCCTTTCATTGGAATTGGAATGAAAACTGACCTTTTCCAGTCCTGTGGCCACTGCTGAGTTTTCCAAATTTGTTGGCATATTGAATGTAGCACTTTCACAGCATCATCTTTCAGGATTTGAAATAGCTCAACTAGAATACCATCACCTCCGCTAGCTTTGTTCGTAGTGATGCTTTCTAAGGCCCACTTGACTTCACATTCCAGGATGTCTGGCTCTAGATGAGTGATCTCACCATCCTGATTATCTGGGTCGTGAAGATATTTTTTGTACAATTCTGTGTATTCTTGCCACCTCTTCTTAATATCTTCTGCTTCTGTTAGGTCCATACCATTTCTGTCCTTTATCGAGCCCATCTTTGCATGAAATGTTCCCTCGGTATCTCTAGTTTTCTTGAAGACATCTCTAGTCTTTCCATTCTGTTCTTTTCCTCTATTTCTTTGCATTGATCGCTGACGAAGGCTTTCTTATCTCTTCTTGCTGTTCTTTGTAACTCTGCATTCAGAAGCCTATATCGTTCCTTTTCTCCTTTGATGTTCCCCTCTCTTCTTTTCAGAGCTATTTGTAAGGCCTCCACAGACAGCCATTTCGCTTTCTTCTACTTCTTTTCCATGGGGATGGTCTTGACCCCTGTCTCCTGTACTATGTCATGAACCTCATTCCATAGTTCATCAGGCACTCCATCTATCAGATCTAGTCCCTTAAATCTATTTCTCAGTTCCATTGTATAACCATAAGGGATTTGATTTAAGTCATACCTCTTCCAACAACACAAGAGAAGACTCTACACATGGACATCACCAGATGGTCAACACCGAAATCAGATTAATTATATTCTCTGCAGCAAAAGATGGAGAAGCTCTGTACAGTCAACAAAAACCAGACCAGGAGGTGACTGTGGCTCAGATCATGAACTCCTTATTACCAAATTCAGACTTAAATTGAAGAAAGCAGGGAAAACTGCTAGACCATTCAGGTATGACCTAAATGAAATCCCTTATGATTATACAGTGGAAGTGAGAAATAGATTGAAGGGTCTACATCTGATAGATAGAGTGCCTGATGAACCATGGACTGAGGTTCCTGATATTGTACCGGAGACAGGGATCAAGACCATCCCCATGGAAAAGAAATGCAAAAAAGCAAAATGGCTGTCTGGGGAGGCCTTGCAAATAGCCGTGAAAAAGAAGAGAGGTATAAAGCAAAGGAGAAAAGGAAAGATATAAGCATCTGAATGCAGAGTTCCAAAGAATAGCAAGAAGAGATAAGAAAGCCTTCTTCAGCGATCAATGCAAAGAAATAGAGGAAAAGAACAGAATGGGAAAGACTAGAGATCTCTTCAAGAAAATTAGAGATACCAAGGGAACATTTCATGCAAAGATGGGCTCGATAAAGGACAGAAATGGTATGGACCTAACAGAAGAGGAAGATATTAAGAAGAGGTGGCAAGAATACACAGACGAACTGTACAAAAAAAATCTTCACGACCCAGATAATCATGATAATGTGATCACTAATCTAGAGCCAGACATCTTGGAATGTGAAGTCAAGTGGGCCTTAGAAAGCATCACTACGAACAAAGCTACTGGACGTGATGGAATTCCAGTTGAGCTATTTCCAATCCTGAAAGATGATGCTGTGAAAGTGCTGCACTCAATATGCCAGCAAGTTTGGGAAATTCAGCAGTGGCCACAGGACTGTAAAAGGTCAGTTTTCATTTCAATCCCAAAGAAAGGCAATGCCAAAGAATGCTCAAACTACCACACAATTGCACTCATCTCAAACGCTAGTAAAGTAATGCTCAAAATTCTCCAAGCCAGGCTTCAGCAATACGTGAACCGTGAACTTCCTGATGTTCAAGCTGGGTTTAGAAAAGGCAGAGGAACCAGAGATCAAATTGCCAACATCCACTGGATCATGGGAAAAGCAAGAGAGTTCCAGAAAAACATCTATTTCTGCTTTATTGAGTATGCCAAAGCCTTTGATTGTGTGGATCACAATAAACTGTGGGAGATTCTGAAAGAGATGGGAATACCAGACCACCTGACCTGCCACTTGAGAAATCTGTATGCAGGTCAGGAAGCAACAGTTAGAACTGGACACGGAAAAACAGACTGGTTCCAAATAGGAAAAGGAGTACGTCAAGGCTGTCTATTGTCACCCTGCTTGTTTAACTTCTATGCAGAGTGCATCATGAGAAACGCTGGACTGAAAGCAACACAAGCTGGAATCAAGATTTCCGGGAGAAATATCAATAACCTCAGATATACAGATGACACCACCCTTATGGCAGAAAGTGAAGAGGAACTAAAAAGCCTCTTGATGAAAGTGAAAGAGGAGAGTGAAAAAGTTGGCTTAAAGCTCAACATTCAGAAAATGAATATCATGGCACCTGGTCCCATCACTTCATGGGAAATAGATGGGGAAACAGTAGAAACAGTGTCAGACTTTTTTTTTTTTTTTTTGCTCCAAAATCACTGCAGATGGTAATTGCAGCCATGAAATTAAAAGATGATTACTCCTTGCAAGAAAAGTTATGACCAACCTAGATAGTGTATTCAAGACAGAGACATTACTTTGCCGACTAAGGTCCGCCTAGTCAAGGCTATGGTTTTTCCTGTGGTCATGTATGGATGTGAGAGTTGGACTGTGAAGACGGCTGAGTGTCAAAGAATTGATGCGTTTGAACTGTGTTGTTGGAGAAGATTCTTGAGAGTCCCTAGGACTGCAAGGAGATCCAACCAGTCCATTCTGAAGGAGATCAACCCTGGGGTTTCTTTGGAAGGAATGATGCTAAAGCTGAAACTCCAATACTTTGGCCACCTCATGCGAAGAGTTGACTCACTGGAAAAGACTCTGATGCTGGAAGAGATTGGGGGCAGGAGGATAAGGGGACTGCCCAGGATGCGATGGCTGGATGGCATCATGGACTCGATGGACGTGAGTCTGATTGAACTCCGGGAGATGGTGATCGACAGGGAGGCCTGGTGTGCTGTGATTCATGGGGTCGCAAAGAGTCGGACATGACTGAGCGACTGAACTGACTGAACTGAACTGAAAGGAGCAGGATAAATGCCCACCAAACAAAATAGGAAGAGATAGGGAATCTACCTGATAAAGAATTCTAAATAATGACAGTTTAAATGATCCAAAATCTTGAAAATGAAATGGAATCACAAATAAATAGCCTGGAGACAAGGATTGAGAAGATGCAAGAAAGCCTTAACAAGGACCTAGAAGAAATAAAAAAGAACCAATATATAACGAATAATGCAATAAATGATATCAAAAACACTCTGGAGGGAATAAATAGTAGATTAATGGAGGCAGAAAATACGATTAGTGAGGTAGACGATAGAATGGTAGAAATAAATGAATCAGAGGAACAAACACAAACACATTGAAAGAAATGAGGACAAGCTCAGAGACCTCTGGGACAATGTTAAATGCTCCAACATTCGAATCATAGGAGTCCCAGAAGAAGAAGACAAAAAGAAAGACCATGAGAAAATACTTGAGAAGATAATACTTGAAAACTTCCCTAAAATGGGGAAGGAAATAATCACCCAAGTCCAAAAAACCCAGAGAGTCCCATACAGGATAAACCCAAGGCGAAACAGCCCCAAGACACTTATTAATCAAGTTAACAAAGATCAAACACAAAGAACAAATATTAAAAGCAGCAAGGGAAAACCAACAAATAACACACAAGGGGATTCCCAGAAGGATAACAGCTGATCTTTCAATAGAAACTCTTCAGGCCAGGAGGGAATGGCAAGACATCCTTAAAGTGATGAAAGAAAATAACCTACAGCCCAGATTACTGTACCCACCAAAGATCTCATTCAAATATGAAGGAGAAAGCTTTACAGACAAGCAAAAGCTGAGAGAATTTAACACCACCAAACCAGCTCTCCAACAAATGCTAAAGGATCTTCTCTAGGCAGGAAATACCGAAAGGGTGTATAAACTCGAAATCAAAACAACAAACTAAATGGCAATGGGATCATACTTATCAATAATTACCTTAAACGTAAATGGGTTGAATGTCCCAACCAGAAGACAAAGACTGGCTGAATGGATACAAAAACAAGACCGCTATATATGTTGTCTACAAGAGACCCACCTCAAAACAAGGCACACATACAGATTGAAAGTGAAGGGCAGGAAAAAGGTATTCCATGCAGATAGAGACCAAAAGAATGCAGGAGTAGCAATACTCATATCAGAGAAAATAGACTTTAAAACAAAGGCTGTCAAAAGAGACAAAGAAGAACACTACATAATGATCAAAGGATATGCACCCAACATAGGAGCACTGCAATATGTAAGGCAAATGTAACAAGTATGAAAGGACAAATTAACAGTAACACAATAATAGTGGGAGACTTTAATACCCCATTCACACCTATGGATAGATCATCTAAACAGAAAATTAACAAGGAAACTCAAACTTTAAATGATACAATAGACCAGTTAGACCTAATTGATATCTATAGGACATTTCACCTCAAAACAATGAATTTCACCTTTTTCTCAAGTGCACATGGAACCTTCTCCAAGATAGATCACATGCTGGGCCATGAATCTAGCCTTAGTAAATTCAAAAAAATCGAAATCATTCCAAGCATCTTTTCTGACCACAATGCAATAAGATTAGATGTCAGTTACAGGGGAAAAATTATTAAAAATTCCAACATATGGAGGCTGAACAACACGCTTCTGAATAACCAACAAATCACAGAAGAAATCAAAAAAGAAATCAAAATATGCATAGAAACGAATGAAAATGAAAACACAACAACCCAAAACCTGTGGGACACTGTAAAAGCAGTGTGAAGTTCATAGCAATACAGGCATACCTCAAGAAACAAGAAAAAGGTCAAATAAATAAACTACCTCTACACCTAAAGCAACTAGAAAAGGAACAAATGAAGAACCCCAGGGTTAGCAGAAGGAAAGAAATCTTAAAAATTAGGGCAGAAATAAATACAAAAGAAACAAAAGAGACCATAGCAAAAATCAACAAAGCCAAAAGCTGGTTCTTTGACAGGATAAATAAAATTGACAGACCATTAGCCAGACTCATCAAGAAACAAAGGGAGAAAAGTCAAATCAACAAAATTAGAAATGAAAATGGAGACATCACAACTGACAACACAGAAATACAAAGGATAAGAGACTACTATCAGCAATTATATGCCAATAAAATGGACAACTTGGAAGAAGTGGACAAATTCTTAGCAAAGTACAACTTTCCAAAACTGAACCAGGAAGAAATAGAAAATCTTTACGGACCCACCACAAGCACAGAAATTGAAACTGTAATCAGAAATCTTCCAGCAAACAAAAGCCTAGGTCCAGACGGCTTCACAGCTGAATTCTACCAAAAAATTAGGGAAGAGCTAACACCTATCCTACTCAAACTCTTCCAGAAAATTTCAGAGGAAGGTAAACTTCCAAACTCATTCTATGAGGCCACCATCACCCTAATACCAAAACCTGACAAAGATGCCACACACACACAAAAATAATAATAATAAAAAGAAAGAAAACTACAGGCCAATATCACTGATGAACATAGATGCAAAAATCCTTAACAGAATTCTAGCAATCAGAATCCAGCAACATATTAAAAAGATCGTACACCATGACCAAGTGGGCTTTATCCCAAGGATGCAAGGATTCTTCAGTATTTGTAAATCAATCAATGTGGTATACCACATTAACAAACTGAAAAATAATACCATATGATTATCTCAATAGATGCAGAGAAAGCCTTTGACAAAATTCAACATCCATTTATGATTAAAAAAAAAAAAAACTCTCCAGAAAGCAGGAATAGAAGGAACATACCTCAACATAATAAACGCTATATATGACAAACCCACAGCAAACATTATCCTCAATGGTGAAAAACTGAAAGCATTTCCCCTAAAGGCAGGAACAAGACAGGGGTGCCCACTTTCACCACTACTATTCAATGGTATTTTTCACAGAACTAGAGCAAATAATTTCACAATTTGTATGGAAATACAAAAAAAAAAAAAAAAAAAGCTCCAATAGCCAAAGCAGTCTTGAGAAAGAAGAATGGAACTGGAGGAATCAACCTGCCTGACTTCAGGCTATACGACAAAGCCACAGTCATCAAGATAGTATAGTATTGGCAGAAAGACAGAAATATAGATCAATGGAACAGAATAGAAAGCCCAGAGATAAACCCGCACACCTATGGACGCCTTATCTTTGACAAAGGAGGCAACAATATACAATGGAGAAAAGACAATCTCCTTAACAAGCAGTGCTGGGAAAACTGGTCAACCACTTGTAAAAGAATGAAACTAGAACACTTTCTAACACCACACATAAATAAACTCAAAATGGATTAAATATCTAAATGTAAGACCAGAAACTAAAAACCTCCTAGAGGAGAACATAGGCAAAACAGTCTCCAGCATCAATCACAGCAGGATCCTCTATGACCCACCTCCCAGAGTAATGGAAATAAAAGCAAAGATAAACAAATGGGACCTAATTAAAATTAAAAGCTTTTGCACAACAAAGGAATCTATAAGCAAAGTGAAAAGGCAGTCTTCAGAATGGAAGAAAATAATAGCAAACGAAGCAACTGACAAAGAATTAATCTCAAAAATATACAAGCAACTCCTGAAGCTCAATTCAGAAAAACAAACCACCCAATCAAAAGTGGGCCAAAGAACTAAACAGACATTTCTCCAAAGAAGACATACAGATGGCTAACAAACACATGAAAAGATGCTCAACATCACTCACTATCAGAGAAATGCAAATCAAAACCACAATGAGGTACCATTTCACGCTGGTCAGAATGGCTGTGATCCAAAAGTCTACAAGCAATAAATGCTGGAGAGGGTGTGGAGAAAAGGGAACCCTCTTACACTGTTGGTGGGAATGCAAACTAGTACAGCCACTATGGAGAACAGTGTGGAGATTCCTTAAAAAACTGGAAATAGAACTGCCACGTGACCCAGCAATCCCACTGCTGGGCATACACACCAAGGAAACCAGAATTGAAAGAGACACATGTACCCCAGTGTTCATCACAGCACTGTTTTTAATAGCCAGGACATGGAAGCAACCTAGATGTCCATCAGCAGATGAATGGATAAGAAAGCTGTGGTACATATACACAATGGAGTATTACTCAGCTATTACAAAGAATACATTTGAATCAAAGTTGGACGAAACTGGAGCCTATTATACAGAGTGAAGTAAGCCAGAAAGAGAAACACCAATACCATATACTAATGCATATATATGGAATTTAGAAACATGGTAACGATAACCCTGTATGTGAGATTGCAAAAGAGACACAATATGTATAGAACAGTCTTTTGGACTCTGTGGGAAAGGGCGAGGGTAGGATGATTCGGGAGAATGGCATTGAAACATGTATAATATCATATGTGAAATGGATCACCAGTCCAGGTTCGATGCATGATACAGAATGCTCAGGGCTGGTGCACTGGGATGAACCAGAGGGATGGTATGAGGAAGGAGGTGGGAGGAGGTTTCTGGATGGGGAACATGTGTAGACCCGTGGCAGATTCATGTTGATGTATGGCAAAACCAATACAATATTGTAAAGTAATTAGACTCCAATTAAAATAAATAAATTTATATTAAAAAGTTAAAAATAAATAAATGAAGATGTTGAAATCCAGGCAGTGACGGGACACACTCTGTGTCACCCTTATGGAGATGAGCCTGATGGGACCAGACTGGAAACAGGACAGTCAGGTAAAACACCACCATCAGAGTTCAAGTGAGAGATGACAGGGTCTAAATTCGAGCTGTTGTGTATATGGGGTGAAGACTGGTTAGCAGGATTTGATAACTGATAGGGAAACAGTGTCAGACATTATTTTTTTAGGATCCAAAATCACTGCAGATGGTGATTGCAGCCATGAAATTAAAAGACGCTTACTCCTTGGAAGGAAAGTTATTACCAACCTAGACAGCATATTCAAAAGCAGAGACATTACTTTGGCAACAACGGTCTGTCTAGTCAAGGCTATGGTTTTTCCAGTAGTCATGTATGGATGTGAGAGTTGGACTGTGAAGAAAGCTGAGTGCAGAAGAATTAATGCTTTTGAACTGTGGTGCTGGAGAAGACTCTTGAGAGTCCCTTTGACTGCAAGGCATCCAACCAGTCCATCCTAAAAGTGATCACTCCTGGATGTTCTTTGGAAGGCCTGATGTTGAAGCTGAAACTCCAATACTTTGGCCACCTCATGCGAAGAGTTGACTCATTGGAAAAGACCCTGATGCTGGGAAGGATTGAGGGCAGGAGGAGAAGGGGACAACAGAGGATGAGATGGCTGGATGGCATCACTGACTTGATGGACATGACTTTGGGTAAACTCTGGGAATTGGTGATGGACAGGGAGGCCTGGCATGCTGCAGTTCGTGAAATTGCAAATAGTCGGACATGACTGAGCAACTGAACTGAACTGAACTGAATGGGCTTCCCTGATAGCTCAGACAGTAAAGAATCCACCTACAATGCAAGAGGACCTGAGTTCAATTCCTGGGTTGGGAAGTTCCCCTGGAGGAGGGCATGGCAACCCACTCCAGTATTCTTGCCTGCAGAATCCCCATGGACAGAGGAGCCTAGTGGGCTGCAGTCTATGGGGTCATAAAGAGTCAGAGCAGACTGAGAGACTAATACAATCACAACCAGGATGGGCAGAGTGAGGAGGAGAGGACGGTCTAGTGAGCACCAAGTTCCTGAGTTCTGTAAGCAGGTGGAGTTGACATCGGAAATGTAGCAGGAGCAGTGTCTTGGGGCTAGGCAGGTGATGAGTCCCATTTCACACAGGCCTCAGGTGAGGTGGTTTGGGACCCCCAGGTGTGGACAATGGTCTAAAGGCAGCTGTGGACTATGGTCTAAAGCTCGAGGGAGAGGTCAGAGCTGGAATCACATGAAACCAAGTGAATGGGTACAACAGCCCGGGGAGAATGTGGTCAGACCTGGAATCATATGAGACCAAATGAATGGGTACAACAGCCCGGGGAGAATGAAGATGCTGGGCCAAGCTACCTCCCATTAAACACTAACATTTAAGAAGCAGGTGGAGAGAAAGCTAGCTATGAAGGAAACCAAGAAGGGACAGTCAGAAAAGTAAGTAGGAGCAGGCAAGTAGGAGAGGATTTCCATAAGAATGGAGGGATCAGGAATGCATAATGCTGCAGATAAATGAAACAATTCAAAGAATAAACACATGCAGGCACTCCCACTGCTTTTGACAATATAGGGGCCACCGAGGGACCAGTTCTGTGAATGAGAGGTGACGATTTGTAGGGTCAAATTTGCAGGTCTTTGGAGGAAGCTTTAATTTGAGAACTAGAAACCAGTGAAAATGTGACTGAAGGTGCAGCCAGAGGAGAATTTATGGGTGGAGAACCCACTGGAAGTAGGGAAAAGAGAATCTAGGACTCAAGAGAAAGAAAGGTTTTAGGACACATGTGCTCTGACCTGCAAGAGAGGATGGGCAGAGATGAACCCAGCCTGTCCATCAGGAAGTGGGGCAAAGAGGAAAGTTAGATGCAATCACCTCAACTTTCTGGATGAAGTCAGTGGCAGGATGGGGCAGAGTTTGAATGTGTAAGGTAGAGCTCAGGGAGCTTAAGGAGAGGGAAGTTGGAGCTGTCACAGAAGGGCGCTGAGGAGGATGAATTGAGCATCAATAAAGGGGCTCACCGAGCATTTACTGTGCAGTGGATGCAGAGCCTGACTACAAAGCAGAGGGACACAGATGACCCACAAGGATTCACTGTCCAAGGTTGAGGCTTACTTGAGCAGGGGCAGCTGGAAACCATCAGGGCCAAAAAGAACTGGTATTTAGAGGCAGATTTTTTACTGTTTGAGCCACCAAGGAAGCCCAAGAATACTGGAGGGGGTAGCTGATCCCTTCTCCAGGGGATCTTCCCAACTAGCAAATAGCAAGTAGCCTGGTATTTGTGTTCTGCTGGGTATTTAGTGGTGAGTTTTCAGTATCTCAGGTCCTCTCTATGCTCTTCTTACTGGAAAACTACCAGACTTCTGCCCAGTCCTTGGTCTTCCCAACAAGTCTTATCTCCAGGCACCCTTCTATCCAGTGCTGTCTCCAGCTTGGCTTCAATAACCAAGCAGTTGTTCATTCCATGGTTTCCACTTGTGCTTCCAAAACCAGATCACCTGTGTTGCCAGGAGAGGGGAGCAGAGCTTCCCCATGCAATGGCTTGGGTCAGCCAGTTAGATGCCCTCTCACAGGGTGATCAACTTTGTTTTGATCACAAAACATAATAATTCTTATCAATCTCATCTGCCAGGCTGCAACAACTGGGTTCTGCAAGGTGAGAGAGACTGGCTTGGTTCATGGTGTTAACTTTTGTCACTGGGTACAATTCTGAGGGGTGAATGTGAGCCACCCTTGAGGAAAACTGAGAACCCAAAGCAGATCTTTGATACACTGTGGAGCTGGGCTTTGCTCCTAAGGTCAGCTCAGAGTAGGTGTGGGAAAAAAAGCCAGCTGGTGTGACTGTGGGGGTGTGGAACTTGATGCACTCGGCATATTCCGTAGCCTGCCCCCAGTGGCTGATGGATGGATTGCAGAGCACATGCCTCTTCCTCCTCCTGGTAGACAGGTGTGGAATCTGTTGTTGGAAAGCCCTGGTAATGGGCAGTCAGAGGCTGTGGTGCCATAGGGCCCATGGGCAGCACCAGCACCAAAGTTAGTTGATGAATGTCATTAATTTGCATATGAACGAGGCCAAGGTCCTTACCATCTAGGTCAAAGGGATGTATTGGGACCAAAAACATTTCTAAAGCCCCAATCCTTTCTGTTGTCAGGTGGTGGAGTAGTATCACGAAAGATGGAGAAATGTCCTTCCCCCTGAATTTTCAGAGATTTTGTCTCATTCTGAGGCTTAGGCATCTTATGATTCATAAATCCCTCCCACGAGTACAAAATTTATTCCATATAGTTTCAGATTTTTCTTGACCTGTAGGAATCACCCACTCCAGTACTCTTGCCTGGAGAATCCCATGGAGGGAGAAGCCTGGTAGGCTATTGTCCATGGGGTTGCAAAGAGTCGGACACGACTGAGTGACTTCACACATAGGAATCATCATATTAAATAGATCTGCCCCAATCCCATATTGATGGCTAAGAAATAGTAATAATTTCAGCCAATATTTACTATCCATCCACTTCTCTCCATTCACCACTACCAGCCTAGTACCAGTTATAGTGCTCTCTGAACTATATCATGGCAGTATCCTCTAACTAAAGTCACCATCCACTCTAGAAACCTGCAGCTGGCTCCAAACTGATGACTGAATGATTTTCTAAAAATGAATATCTGATTGTGTCTCTCTCCTTCATTGACTTTCCATTGCTCAAGAAGATAAAGACAATTTCCTTGATGTGGCTGATGAAACCTGGCATGTTCTGGCCCTACCACCTGCTCCTGGCTCACTGCCCAATGGGGTTCCTTATTCTTTGAGGCCCAACAAACTGGTCTTCTTTTACTCCTTTGTATTTACCAAGTTTTCATCTGCCACAGGGACTTTGCACATGCTATATTTCCTGTCTGGGACCATCTTCCTCTTTTTATCTAGTTAATTCCTAGTGATCTAGCCTTAATGATCACTTGCTCAAGGAAGATTTTTCTGATGTCTATAACAAGATCAAATCTCGCCATTATAGATTATCATAGAACCATGAGCATTTATACATAGAAATAGTTGCAATTGTTTATTTATTTGTATTTTTTTAAATTGGTGTTTGTCTCCCTTCCAAAGTTGGCTCCATAAAGGCAGAAATTATATTGCTTTTGCTCATCACTATATCTCAATGCCTGCTTTTCACTCAACAAATATTTACTGTGTATCTGTAATGTGCCAGGCACAGTTCAAGTGCTAGAGACACTGGGATAAACAAAATAGACAAGGTCCCTCTCCCCATAGAGTCTGATTTTTAACACATCTTAGTCTACTAATACTTCGGTTCAGTTTAGTTCAGTTCAGTTGCCCAGTCGTGTCTGACTCTTTGTGACCCCATGAACCACAGCACTCCAGGCCTCCCTGTCCATCACCAACTGCCGGAGTCTACCCAAACCCATATCCATTGAGTCAGTGATGCCATCCAACCATCTCATCCTCTGTCATCCCCTTCTCCCACCTTCAATCTTTCCCAGCATCAGGGTTTTTTTCAAGTGAGTCAGCTCTTCACATGAGGCAGCCAAAGTATTGGAGTTTCAGCTTCAAAATCAGGCCTTTCAAGGAACACCCAGGACTGACCTCCTTTAGGATGGAATGGTTGGATCTCCTTGCAGTCCAAGGGACTCTCAAGAGTCTTCTCCAACACCACAGTTCAAAAGCATCAATTCTTCGGTGCTCAGCTTTCTTCACAGTCCAATTTTCACATCCGTATGTGACTACTGGAAAAACCATAGCCTTGACTAGATGGACCTTTGTTGGCAAAGTAATGTTTCTGCTTTTTAATAAACTGTTTAGGTTGGTCATAACTTTCCTTCCAAGGAGTAAGTGTCTTTTAATTTCATGGCTGCAGTCACCATCTGCAGTGATTTTGGAGCCAAAAAAATAAAGTCAGCTACTGTTTCCACTGTTTCCCCATCTATTTCCCATGGAGTGATGGGACCAGATGCCATGATCTTAGCTTTCTGAATGTTGAGCTTTAAGCCAACTTTTTCACTCTCCTCTTTCACTTTCATCAAGAGGCTCTTTAGTTCTTCACTTTCTACCCTAAGGGTGGTGTCATCTGCATATCTGAGGTTATTGATATTTCTCCCGACAATCTTGATTCCAGCTTGTGCTTCCTCCAGCCCAGCATTTCTCAAGATGTACTCTGCATATAAGTTAAATAAGCAGGGTGACAATATACAGCCTTGACGTATTCCTTTTCCTATTTGGTACCAGTCTGTTGTTCCATGTCCAGTTCTAACTGGTGCTTCCTGACCTGCATACAGGTTTCACAAGAGGCAGGTCAAGTGGTCTGGTATTCCCATCTCCTTCAGAATTTTCCACAGCTTATTGTGTTTCACACAGTCAAAGGCTTTGGCATAGTCAAGAAAGCAGAAATAGATGTTTTTCTGGAATTCTCTTGCTTTTTCCATGATCCAGCAAATGTTGGTAATTTGATCTCTGGTTCCTCTGCCTTTTCTAAAACCAGCTTGTACATCTGGAAATTCATGGTTCACGTACTGCTGAAGCCTGGCTTGGAGAATTTTGAGCATTACTTTACTAGTATGTGAGATGAGTGCAATTGTGCAGAAGTTTGAGCATTCTTTGGCATTGCCTTTTTTTGGGATTCGAATGAAAATTGACCTTTCCAAGTCCCATGGCAACTGCTGAGTTTTCCAAATTTGCTGGCATATTGAGAGTAGCCCTTTTATAGCATCATCTTTCAGGATTTGAAACAGTTCAACTGGAATTCCATCACCTCCACCAGCTTTGTTTCTAGTGATGCTTTCTAAGGCCCACTTGACTTCACATTCCAGGATGTCTGGCTCTAGGTGAGTGATCACACCATCATGATTATCTTGGTCATGAAGATCTTTTTTTGTGCAGTTCTGTGTTTTCTTGCCACCTCTTCTTAAAATCTTGTGTTTCTGTTAGGTCCATACCATTCCTGTCCTTTATCGAGCCCATCGTTGCATGAAATGTTCCTTTGGTATCTCTAATTTTCTTGAAGAGATCTCTAGTCTTTCCCACTCTATTGTTTTCCTCTCTTTGCATTGATCAACGAGGAAGGCATTCTTATCTCTCCTTACTATTCTTTGGAACTCTGCATTCAAATGGGTATATCGTTCCTTTTCTCCTTTGCCTTTCACTTCTCCTCTTTTCACAGCTATTTGTAAAGCCTCCTCAGACAACCATTTTGTATTTTTGCATTTCTTTTTCTTGGGGATGCTCTTGATCCCTGGCTCTTGTTCAATGTCATGAACCTCCAACCATAGTTCTTCAGGCACTCTGTCTATCAGATCTAATGCTTTGAATATTTTGTCACTTCCACTGTATAATTGTAAGGGATTTGATTTAGGTCATGCCTGAATGGTTTAGTAGTTTTCCCTGCTTTCTTCAATTTAAGTCTGAATTTTGCAATAAGGAGTTCATGATCTGAGCCACAGTCAGCTCCCAGTCTTGTTTTTGCTGACTGTATAGAGCTTCTCCATCTTGGGCTGCCAAGAATATAATCTATCTGATTTTGGTATTGATCATCTGGTATTGCTTCAGGTTAGGGAATGGTATAGTGAATGGAAAGGTATATGAAGAGAGCTTTCTAGAGTGATGGAGATGTTCTATATCTATAATTCCTACAATTCATTGAACTGATCACTTAAGGCTGAAATTTTATTGTATGCTAGCTAATGTAACTGGAGAAGGCAATGGCACCCTACTCCAGTACTCTTGTCTGGAAAATCCCATGGACGGAGGAGCCTGGTAGGCTGCAATCCATGGGGTCACTAAGAGTCAGACACGACTGAGCGACTTCAATTTCACTTTTCACTTTCATGCATTGGAGAAGGAAATGGCAACCCACTCCAGTGTTCCTGCCTGGAGAATCCCAGGGACGAGGGAGCGTGGTGGGCTGCCATCTACGGGGTCGCACAGAGTTGGACACAACTGAAGCGACTTAGCAGTGGCAGCTGCAAACAAAAAGGGAGTGGAGGGCCTTCTTGGTGGTCCAGTGGTTAAGACTCTGCACTCCCAGTGCAAGGAGTCTTACACGACTCTGTGCAACCCTAGGAACTGTAGTCTGCCAGGTTCCCCTCTCCATGAGATTCTTCAGGCGAGAATACTGAAGTGAGTTGTCATGCCCATCCCCAAGGGATCTTCCCAACCCAGTGATTGAACCTGCATCTCATGTCTCTTGCATTGGCAGGCTGGTTCTTTACCACTAGTGCCACTTGGGAAGCACATGCTGCAAGTAAAGATCTGCATGCCACAACAAAGATTGAAGATCCCATGTGCTGTAAATAAGGCTCAGCACAGCCAGATACATAAATAAACATAAATATTAAAAAAGGAATTAGAAAAGAAGGGTGGGAGGGAGACAGGCAGGCAGGCAGGTGGGCTGGTCAGAGAATCTTGAGAAGCTGTGCATGCCTGGGACATTGGTCCAGTACAGGAAAGGGGAAGACAGGGAATCCTGCCCCTGCTCATGAAGATGAAGATGACTGAATTTCTCCTTTTCAGGGAGTCAGAGAGGTTGCCTGAGTGATCCTACGAAGGTGAATTCCCTTTTTACCTTAGAAAGTTTCCCTTGATGATAGATGAGATTTAGGCAGTTCGGCATCTGCAACAACTGGGGGCTGCTACAGAAGACAATTTGGAGATTCTAGTTGGTTACAGTGGCACATGCAATGTTATTTTTAACCCCTCAACAGGAGGGAGTAGCATTTCTCTGGTTGCTAGGGAAATTGTGTTCTTTGCAATTACTTAGGCTAAGTGATTACTTAGGATACTGGTTCCTAATTTTAAAAGTCTTGTGGGAAAGAAAAGTCTTAGGGAAACTAGAAAGCTTTATAAGTCTGCACTGGTATGTCATGTTAGGACTGTACACCTGCTAAAATGTGGTTACTTTTCTCTTAATATACTCATGGGTGACTGTCATCATAGCAACAACAATCCTGGACAGCACTGGGTCATTAATGGAGGACTCTTGCTGGTGAGGTGATGGACGCCAGTTTAGGAAGCTTGGTTCAGGACTGCAGGCAAGTGTTAGAATGGATGGGGTGCACTGGTAGCCCCTGGAAGTGCCAGGACACAGGGTGGAGAAGTTGTGGACTGAGGGGTCATCTGACAAGAGCATAGGATTTCTGCCAGCCTGTAATTGCTACTTTGAAAAATCCTGCATCCCTCTCAGCATTAGACCAAAGTGCAGTGTGGTTTCTTGAGCATAGTGAACTAAAAGTGCATGTTTGTCAGATGAAAGGCATTTCATGGTAGCAGTGAAGAAAGAACTCCAAACTGTGCCTGGCTCTATAGCCCGCAATTGGGACTCTAACTTCTCCATCCTCATCTCATAGCACAGGCAATTGGCCTAAATCTTTTGTGAAGTGCTACGAAGACACAGCATAGCCCACTCTTCTCTCACACCCACCTCTAAAAATACACAGGACCATCTCTGGCAGAGCACAGGGCTGTGTTTCGGTATTCCTGATCCATTTCAATCCAAATATAGTGTTCTTTCCTCTTCACTGCTGGAAAGCCAGTTTAGGCAGCTTGTCAGAGACCATTTGGGGCTTCGCTTTGTTTTGGCCTTCAACCTGTTTGTGTGAGTAGGAATAGGTGGCGAACCACCTCTCTCTCTCCATCCTGCTTCAGGCCACCCCCTCCCCTCCCCAATGCAGGTCAGAAGAGAGACTTCAGAAATTATCCAGACCAGCAAGTTTCATTATTTTTCCCTGTCAATATCACACATGATGGATAAATTCCACATGCTTGACAGAGTTCAATGGATGCACTTAGATTTTGATGGAACAGCAAGAAAATTGAGGGAAAAGTCCCTGCAATGATGCACAGTCAAGAGGACCATCCTGGGTACCACAGGGAAGGATGGTCACCTTGGTGCCAAGCAGGGGCTGCAGGTATGCTCCGCCACTCCACTCCATCTCTCCCACTCTCCGTGTACTTTAAATGGGGAAAGTTGGCGTAAATTTATCTTGAGGTAATCTGAAAGTGAAAGAAAGTGAAGTCACTCAATCATGTCTGACTCTTTGCGGCCGCATGGACTGTAGCCCACCAGGCTCCTCTGTCCATGGGATTCTCCAGGCAAGAATACTGGAGTGGGTTGCCATTAATCTGAAATCAACTTGAATTCCTTTGGCAACATTAAATCATCCACAGATCTTACTGATGACCGAAAATCACTGAACCATCAGCTGCTCTCACCCCCTGATACCCATGTGTTATTCCTGCCATTCTCTTGAGCCACTTTAGTTTGCAGCTTTGTCCTCTTTTCCATCCATGCAAGCTTTGCACTGTCCAAAGATATGGAGGAGAGGCACCCAATCTACCTAGAGTTATGAAGCATTGATTTGCAGAGAGAGAGAGAGATTTAGTTGTTTGCCCCATCCCTTTCTGTAGAAAGGTGCCCATCTCAACATCAGCTCAGAAGGATCAAGATGTGTGGACTTTGATTGCCTACACATTTTGCCCAGCATGTCCTAGAGTATGAGCATGAGGGTCTCCACCACATGCACCACATCCCTCACACCTGCAGAGTCCTCCCATGTCCCACTACACCAAGGATGTATGGGTCCTCCTTGGAACAGTGGCCAGAAGCACTCATTTTTGAAGGAGATTGAGGGAGGGAGGTGCCCCAGGAGAGGAGAACAAGAACCTTCTAGAAGGAAGGTCGGCCATGGCTTCATATTTAATCAGAGGCAGCATTCTGTCCTCTCCACTTCATAATTTTGAGAGCCATAGCTCTGGAGATCAGGAGAGGTACAATGAATTTATTTTTAAGGTGTTTTTTTTTTCTCTTACTGTGTTCTTATCTGGAAAACTGTGAAACCTTGAATTATGTGGGAAACATCATCCAGGGTGGTTCCCAGTGCAAACCTGTTTTCCAAAGAGATTCAAGACTGCCTGACATTCAGGGGCAGGTGGGGAAAACACGACACTAAGGCCAGGATGACTTGTGTTAGCTGTGACCTTGCAGAGATGATTTTGACATTATGAATCTAGCTAGCATGTAAGTATTAGCACCTGTCCCTGGGGAGATTGTCCCTACCATCCCATGAGGGTCAGTGAAGTTCTCTGGAAGAGGGCTGGGTCCAGAGAAGAATTAAACTTAATGGGTTTGATGCATCTAAGAAAATGTCCTTCAAGGTCCATGCAGAAAATAAGCCTTTATTTGTTCTTTTGTTTTGTTTTCCTCCTCTTTCCAGGGTTAAACTATCCTGGGTGCCCTCCTCCCAAGAGAAATAGAGAAAGTTCAAAGGGTGGAAAAAATGAGATTTGGAGGACCCTTCAGGCTTGGTGCTCCTCTAGACTGTAAGGGTCCAGCGAGACAGACACATTTAGTTTGGGTGCTACATTAAGTGGAGAGGCAACCTTATAATGGGGGCAGAAGAATAAATCAAATAAATAATAAGGCAAGCAGTTACCCAAGTGAAAGAGGCTTCCAACCCTGGATGTTAATGAGGCTTTTAGTTTAAATGGATGTGTTTAATTGAGTAGTGTTTTTTCATATTGGGAGCTGGAGGAATTATGGTGATTGTATTGGGATCACGCCCAGATGGTATTTGACTGTATTACCTTGTGCAAACAGAAGTGGCCAGCAGAGCGAAGGAAGCCCCGAGATGGGGTGAAGGATGCTGAGGGTAACAGTGGGGGAAATAAACTCAGGTCCCAGTTGTTTCACACTGTTAGTAAAAGTACAGATCCTCGAACTAGATTGTTGCCTTTGCATCCAGAGATCCAGAAAAGCAGACAGAGGAGGTGCTGGAAAAGCCTCAAGGGAGATGGAGAGGAGGAACAGAGTGACAGGGACGCAGGTCACTTGAGCAGCAAGATGCTGTAGCATCAATCAGCATATATTTGTCTATCTCTTTCGATAAGACCTAAAGGTGGAGTGAGAGGGTGTGTGGATCCCTAAGCAGGAAGGAAACAGGAGTGAGAAGCTATACAAATTACAGTGCCTGACACCTCGCCCCACCTACTATGGAAGGAACAGGCCTGTGTATGACAACACAGGGTGGATTTGTATACTTGTCACCTTAGTGATATAGACAGTAAGTGCTTGGCGACAGTGCTTTTTCAGAGAGAAAACATGCCTAAACAACTTTCTGGAATTTTTCAGAAAAAGTAAGGTGGAATGGCATTTCAGAATCTTGTGATTGGCAGTATGATACAAATAATAAAATACAATATTCAAATCAAATAATGAAATATGCTATTATTATGCATTTTATGTCACCTATGTAATCAAAGAAAATGTGTTTTTCCAGGTGCTTTTTAAACATCAAAGGCTTCCACTTTCCTGGATGTTCCCCCTCAGGGTCAGCACTACCAGGAAACTCAGGAAAATCAGACAAGGCAGGGCAGGATCCAGTGGACCATAGTCTGACACCAGGTAGCACACTCACCGTGTAGGGTGGGGAAGTGCTTCAGTATTCACTGCTTTCAGAAGGGCTGGTCCCAGAAGACCAGAGAGTGGAGAGCCCTTTAACCGAACTGGGTAGTTGCATGGAGAACCTCAGAAGGGGACCTGCGAGGTCTCAGTCTGATTGACTTAATGAGGGGGTCGTGAGGGGAGGCATTGTGGAAGAAGACCTCTGTGGTACTGAGAAGAATTTCAGAGATGAGAAGAGCTGGGAGTGGCGACCTTTGTGCTATTACACCAATTCACCTAGGACTGTCTGGAAGAGATTTTTCTCCAGGCAAATCACAGGGATAGATTTTGACAGAACCTTAGATTTTTAAAGTCAAAATGAATTTTAAAGATCAACCATTTCAACCTGTTCATTTTACAGATGGTGATACTGAGACCCCAAATGGTGGAGAATCCAGCATATATTTGGAAGGAATGAAATAAGGCATTTAGTTCCCGGTAAAGGGAGGTCAACCTTACTAATATCTGAGTGTTCTCTCTTCGGTCCCCAAGCAAAGATGATAGCAGCCCTTCCCTTTTGGTGTCCTAATACCCATCTCCCTCATGCCCAAGGGTGTTGTGGTAGTTTATGGCTGCAAATTCTCGGGCACTCCCCGCATGGTGAGTCAGAGTCTCTGTCCTCTCCTTGTAAATTTGAGCAAGATTATGACTATCTATCTACAGAATGGCAGGAGTGGCCAGATTGTGAATGGTCATGCTGTTTGCACTTCACCAGGACACTTGGTTTTGGAGCCCAGGGGCTGCTCTGCTGTGGAAAACCTGGGCCCATGGGGAGTCCCCTGTCAGGTGCCACTGGCAACAGCACTCACTGAGCCCAGCTTCCCTGTCTACCCAGCCGAGGGGAATGCCCAGCAGGGAAAACTTCAGTAAGAGAAGGCATTCAGTGCACATCCCAGTCCCAGCTACGGAAGTCTCCCCTGCTGAGGCTGGTCCTCTGGGAGCAGAGACAAGCCATCCCATGAACCTTGCCAGCATCCCCAACCCACAACATTGACAGCACTGAGAGCCCTGTGCTGAGCTAATCTGCTAGAGCATATGTGAGGCAGTAGCAGTGTAGCTTGGCTCAGTTCTGGAGGGGATTTTGGCAGCAGTTTGAAGAATCATAAATAAATTCTACGCACAAAGATGTTTATGGGCAACAGCAGAGAGAAGGGATAGTCAGCCCTTGCCCTAAGTGCGTTAATTGCTTTACAAATATTTCATTTGGTCATCCTAATGGCCTCTGGAGAGGATGATTTTACAGATGGAAACTGATTCTGAGATCAAGTCACAGTTGCCCAGGGTCCCACGGTGACAACTGCCAAAGTCCAGACTTACTCTGGCCTGGCAGTGCAATGCTCAATATTCCCGCCACCACACTGCCAGCCTTTAGTGGGCTCTGTGTTGGCCATGTCTCATATTTATGTTTGAGAAGCTGGAAACAAACACAAAGTCCAAGAGTATGTTTTAGTATTGTGCTGTGTGTGCTTAGTTGTGTCCAACTGTTTTGCCCACCTCTTTTGCTCCTCTGTCCATGGGGATTCTCCAGGCAAGAATACTGAAGTGGGTTTCCATTTCCTGCACCACTTCCTTAAAAAATAATGCAGCTACAATGTTATGTGCCAGCCTGGATGCGAGGGGAGTTTGGGAGAGAATGGATACATGTGTGTGTATGGCTGAGTCATACAGCATTGTTATTTGGCTATACCCCAGTACAAAATGTTTTTCGTGTTAAAAAAATGCAGCTAAACCAGCACAGTTTTAGCAAAGCTTCCTGGCTTGTTCTGTCCTATAAAGTGAGCAGTGGGTGAGCAAGTGAAGCTTCATGTGCTGCTCTCCATCACTCCCCATGGCTTTCATTACCTCCCGGACTACCACCCTCCTGCCCCCCGTCCACCACCCCCCAGCACCCTGTCCGAGGAAAAATTGTCTTCCATGAAACTGATCGCTGGTACCAGAAAGGTTAGGGACTGCTGACCTAATTGACCAGAAAACAAGCTACCACTTACTTGAGCTTTCCCAACTCAGTATGTACACTTCTGAAATGGAAGAGCCATGGGTAGGCATAGCTGAAGTGATCTCAGGACACCATACTTTGTGTGCAGGAGCCACTTACATTGTTGTTTAAACACATGTGCTCACAGGCCTAAAAAGGGGAGTAGAAGAAGGGTGATACAGTTAACGGTGCCTCTGCCTGCAGAGAATTACCTTTGCATTTCATCATTTTCTTCAGTGAGCAGGGTTACTCTTACAGTAAGGAAAAATGTATTTTCTGTCTGTAGTTGAACATCATCCATAGATCTTGCCCCTGTGAGTTGTTGGATCTTAATTTGCTTTTTCTGTGAAATGGGTGAAGCATCCATTTGGGGCATATTTTTAACAGACTATTTAAAGTAAGGGTACCTTGAAGAGGGGAGGGTAAGTTACAGTTTACAAGGCAGTTTATACACTCACTTTTTTTCTCAGAGCAAACCTGTGAAAGTGGATGAAATTTATTTAGCATAAAAATGAAACCCTGAGAAATAATGTTTCTTATTAAAGTAGTGACCCTGTTCGTGTCCTCAACTGTTAAGTGTTTATGGACAGCATAAAAAACGTCAGCACTGAAAGTTTCCTTAAAATACTCACTCTAGTCCTTGTCGTTCCTGGAACACTGATACCTCTCTTCCACTTTATGATACCATATCAGCAATATAGTATCTCTTTTTTTAAGATAGGAAAGTTTTAGATCAACCATCCTCTGCTACCACATCATGCAGGTACTGTTCTAAGTGCTTTTACATAGATTTTGCAACAGTCCTACAAGATAAGTATTATTATTATCCCCTTTAACAGATGAGGAAACTGAAGCAAGGGAGGATAAGATCACAAAGCCAGAAATCACACCGTGCAATCTGACGGCAAAGCTGATATTCATAAACATCTTATCTTTGACAAAACAAATCTCAACTAAGTAAGGACCAGTATTTTCTTAAGTAAAGTATTCTGGAAATGTCTATTCAAGGCTGAAGCTTGTAAAAGCAAGTCTTTTGGCTTTACATCTGGTAACTATGTGACCTTCAAACTCTCAGAGGATCTATGGGAAACAACCCCACAAACTGCAGTGGAGTTTGTCTCCAAAACACTTTCATTTGCTAAAGCAGCTTCCAGAGCAGCTTGTCAATCTCCTCATCCATGTTTCATGGCTACTCCCACTGTCAATCAAATCCTCTCAGAACAGACCTCATTCTCATTTCACTCTATTTCATTTTGAGGGTTTTCCCAGTAGAACTTTTCTTATTTTTAAGTCCATACATTCCAATGAGAACAATTACAAAACCTTCCCAGGAAAGAGCTGCTCTTGCCTGTTCTTACAGAATCTCCTATGCCTTCACCTTTCATGGATACCATGTTCCCCTCTTGGGTAAGGGTGACAATTCTTTGAAGATTTCTGTTTCTCTTTGGGATATTCTACCTCAGTCTGATTGTAGAGAAACTTGATGCCATATCAAATGTTTTTCCCAATATTAAATAAACAAAACTGTAAAATATTCACATATAAAAATAAATGCCTATTTCTAAGTAGATCATTTTATATACTTGAGATAATTCATCTTGGTACTAACAGAAACAGAAGTACCTAAATAATTTAATAATTCAATTTATTTTCCTTGTTAACATTCAAAGTAGAGACAACCAAATGCCCTTCACCTGGAGCTTCCTTAGCTTTCCCAGGATGAGACCACTGTGCCCTGGCTTATTGCAGCCTGGGCTGGTGACAGCAGGGAAGAGCTCTTATCTGCCGTGGGGCTGGGGAGGCTGCCGAGGCTAAGTATGTTAAGCTTTCCCTTGTGGCTCAGCAGGTAAAGAATCTGCCTGCAATGTGGGAGACCTGGGTTCTATTCCTGGGTTGGGAAGATCCCCTGGAGAAGGGAAAGGCAACCCACTCCAGTATTCTGGCTGGGAGAATTCCAGGGACTATACAGTCCATGGGGTCACAAACAGTTTGATGTGACTGAGGGACTCACTTTCACTTTCACCTTTTCCTCTTAAGATTTGTGTGTGTGTGTGTGTGTGTGTGTGTGTGTTTTGGTTTAATATCTGTAGGTGGGATCCCACCTAGAATTGTGTATTATTCCTATGGGCAATATCTTTTTCACTTATTATTTATTAAAGCATGAAGAAGCTGAGTGTTCCACTTATACCATTCAAGTTCTGAGCAGCAAGAGCTCATTATATAATTGAAGAAAAGATTTCTTCATAAATAACTAAGGGTGAACATTCATCCAGCTAAACACAGAAAATCTTTCAAAAATTGTAATTAAAAGAGAAAACTGATGTTTACTTTTTTTTTTTTTAGTTTATTTATTTTAATTGGAGGCTAACTACATCACAATATTGTAGTGGCTTTGCCATACATTCACATGAATCAGCCATCGGTGTACATGTGTTCCCCATCCTGAGCCCCCCTTCCACCTCCCTCTCCATCCCATCCCTCTGGGTCATCCCAGTTCACCAGCCCTGAGCACCCATTCTCATGCATCGAACCTGGACTGGTAGTTTGTTTCACATATGATAATATACATGTTTCAATGCTGTTCTCTCAGATCATCCCACCCTCGCCTTCTCCCACAGAGTCCAAAAGACTGTTCTATACATCTGTGTCTCTTTTGCTGTCTCGCATATAGGGTTATGGTTACCATCTTTCTAAATTTCATATATATGCATTAGTATACTATATTGGCATTTTTCTTTATGGCTTACTTTACTCTGTATGATAGGCTCCAGTTTCATCCACCTAATTAGAATGGATTCAAATGTATTCTTTTTAATGGCTGAGTAATATTCCATTGTGTATGTGTACCACAGCTTTCTTTTTTTTAATTTAAATTTATTTGTTTTAATTGGAGGCTAATTACTTTACAATATTGCATTGGTTCTGCAACACATCAACAAGAACCCACCACGGGCATACACGTATTTTCCATCCTGAACCCTCCTCCCTCCTCCCTCCCTGTACCATCCCTCCGGGTCATCCCAGTGCACCAGTCCCAAGCATCCTGTATCGAACCTGGAATGGCAATTTGTTTCTTATATGATATTATGCATGTTTCAGTGCCATTCCCCCAAATAGTCCCACCCTCTCCCTCTCCCACAGAGTCCAAAAGACTGGTCTATACATCTGGGTCTCTTTTGCTGTCTCACATACAGGGTTATCATTATCGTCTTTCTAAATTCCATATATATGCATTAGTATACTGTATTGGTGTTTTTCTTTCTGGCTTGCTTCACTCTGTATAATAGGCAGCAGTTTCATCCACCTCATTAGAACTGGTTCAAATGAATTCTTTTTAATGGCTGAGTAATACTCCATTGCATATGTGTACCACAGCTTTCTTATCCATTCATCTGCTGATGGACATCTAGGATGCTTCCATGTCCTGGCTATTATAAACAGTGCTGCGATGAACATTGGGGTACATGTGTCTCTTTCAATTCTTGTTTCCTCAGTGTGTATGCCCAGCAGTGGGATTGCTGGGTCGCGTGGCAGTTCTATTTTCAGTTTTTAAAGGAATCTCCACACTGTTCCCCATACTGGCTGTAATAGTTTGCATTCCCACCAACAGTGTAAGAGGGTTCCCTTTTCTCCACACCCTCTCCAGCATTTATTGCTTGTAGATAGCAGCCATTCTGACTGGCGTGAAATGGTACCTCATTGTGGTTTTGATTAGCATTTCTCTGATAGTAAGTGATGTTGAACCTCTTTTCATGTGTTTGTTAGCCATCTGTATGTCTTCTTTGGAGAAATGTCTATTTAGTTCTTTGGCCCATTTTTTTGATTGGGTGGTTTGTTTTTCTGGAATTGAGCTTCAGGAGTTGCTTGTATATTTTTGAGATTAATTCTTTGTCAGTTGCTTCGTTTGCTATTATTTTCTCCCATTCTGAAGGTTGTCTTTTCACTTTGCTTATAAATTCCTTTGTTGTGTAAAAGCTTTTAATTTTAATTAGGTCCCATTTGTTTATCTTTGCTTTTATTTCCATTACTCTGGGAGGCGGGTCATAGAGGATCCTGCTGTGATTGATGTTGGAGACTGTTTTGCCTATGTTCTCCTCTAGGAGGTTTTTAGTTTCTGGTCTTACATTTAGATATCCATTTTGAGTTTATTTATGTGTGGTGTTAGAAAGTGTTCTAGTTTCATTCTTTTACAAGTGGTTGACCAGTTTTCCCAGCACTGCTTGTTAAAGAGATTGTCTTTTCTCCATTGTATATTCTTGCCTCCCTTGTGAAACATAAGGTGTCCATAGGTGTGTGGATTTGTTTCTGGGCTTTCTATTTTGTTCCATTGATCAGTATTTCTGTCTCTGTGCAAGTACCTTACTACTGTCTTGATGACTGTGGCTTTCTCGTAGAGCTTGAAGTCAGGCAGGTTGATTCCTCCAGCTCCATTCTTTCTCAAGATTGCTTTGGATACTCGAGGTTTTTTGTATTTCCATACAAATTGTGAAATTATTTGTTCCAGTTCTCTGAAAAAGACCGTTGGTAGCTTTATAGGGATTGCATTGAATCTATAGATAGCTTTGGGTAGTATACTCATTTTCACTATATTGATTCTTCTAATCCATTCACATGGTATATTTCTCCATCTATTAGTATCTTCTTTGATTTCTTTCTCCAGTGTTTTATAGTTTTCTATATATAGGTCTTTTGTTTCTTTACATACATTTATTCCTAAGTATTTTATTCTTTTCATTGCAATGGTGAATGGAATTGCCTCCTTAATTTCTCTTTCTGTCTTCTCATTTTAGTGTATAGGAATGCAAGGGATTTCTGTGTTTTGATTATATATCTAGCAACTTTACTATATTCATTGATTAGCTCTAGTAATTTTCTGGTAGAGTCTTTAGGGTTTTCTATGTGGAGGATCATGTCATCTGCAAACAGTGAGAGTTTTACTTCTTTTCCAACCTGGATTCCTTTTATTTATTTTTCTGCTCTGATTCCTGTGGCCAAAACTTCCAAAATTATTTGGAATAGTAGTGGTGAGAGTGGGCGTGCTTGTCTTGTTCCTGACTTTAAGGGAAATGCTTTCAATTTTTCACCATTGAGGATAATGTTTGCTGTGGGTTTATCATATATAGCTTTTATTATGTTGAGGTATGTTCCTTCTATGCCTGGTTTCTGGAGGTTTTTTTTTTAAATCATAAATGGATGTTGAATTTTGTCAAAGGCTTTCCCTGCATCTATTGAGATAATCATATGGTTTTCATCTTTCAATTAGTTAATGTGGTGTATCAGATTGATTGATTTGCCGAATTTGAAGAATCCTTGCATTCCTGGTATAAAACCCACTTGGTCACAATGCAATATCTTTTAAATAAGTTTTTGTATTCTGTTTACTAGAATTTTGTTAAGGATTTTTGCATCTATGTTCATCAGTGATAGTGGCCTGTAGTTTTCTTTTATTGTGGCATCTTTGTCAGGTTTTGGTATTAGGGTGATGGTGGCCTCATAGAGTGCGTTTGGAAGTTTACCTTCCTCTGCAATTTTCTGGAAGAGTTTGAGTAGGATAAGTGTTAGCTCTTCTCTAAATTTGTGGTAGAATTCAGGTAGAAGCCATCTGGACCTGGGCTTTTGTTTGCTGGAAGCTTTTTGATTACAGTTTCAATTTCCGTGCTTGTGATGGGTCTGTTAAGATTTTCTATTTCTTCCTGGTTCAGTTTTGGAAAGTTGTACTTTTCTAAGAATTTGTCCATTTCTTCCAAGTTGTCCATTTATTGGTATGTAGTTGCTGATAGTAGTCTCTTATGATCCTTTGTATTTTTGTGTTGTCTGTTGTGATCTCTCCATTTTCATTTCTAATTTTGTTGATTTGATTCTTTTCCCTTTGTTTCTTGATGAATCTGGCTAATGGTTTGTCAGTTTTATTTATCTTCTCAAAAAACCAGCTTTGGCTTTGTTGATTTTTGCTATTGTCTCTTTTGTTTCTTTTGCATTTATTTTGCCCTAATTTTCGTTTTCTTTCCTTCTGCTAACCTGGGGTTCTTCGTTTCTTCCTTTTCTAGTGCTTTAGGTGTAGAGTTAGTTATTTATTTGACTTTTTTCTTGTTTCTTGAGGTATGCCTGTATTGCTATGAACCTTCCCCTTAGCACTGCTTTTACAGTGTCCCACAGGTTTTGGGTTGTTGTGTTTTCATTTTCATTCATTTCTATGCATATTTTTATTTCTTTTTTAATTTCTTCTGTGATTATTGGTTATTCAGAAGAGTGTTGTGTGGCCTCCATATGTTGGAATTTTTAATAGTTTTTCCCCTGTAATTGACATCTAATCATACTGCATTGTGGTCAGAAAAGATGCTTGGAATGATTTCAATATTTTTGAATTTACCAAGTCTAGATTCGTGGCCCAGGATGTGATTTATCCTGGAGAAGGTTCCATGTGCACTTGAGAAAAAGATGAAATTCATTGTTTTAGGGGGAAATGTCCTATAGATATAAATTAGTTCTAACTAGTCCATTGTATCATTTAAAGTTTGAGTTTCCTTGTTAATTTTCTGTTTAATTGATCTATCTATAGGTGTGAGTGGGGTATTAAAGTCTCCCACTATTATTGTGTTTTTGTTAATTTGCCCTTTCATATTTGTTAGCATTTGCCTTACATATTGCAGTGCTCCTATGTTGGGTGCATATATATTTTTCTTTGTTGTATCTTCTTCTTGGATTGATCCTTTGATCATTGTGTAGTGTCCTTTGTCTCTTTTTACAGCCTTTATTTTAAAGTCTATTTTATCTGATATGAGTATTGCTACTCCTGCTTTCTTTTGGTCTGTATTTGCATGGAATAACTTTTTCCAGCCCTTCACTTCCAGTCGTATCTGTACATTGTTTTGAGGTGAGTCTCTTGTAGACAACATATATAGGAGTCTTGTTTTTTTATACATTCAGCCAGTCTTTGTCTTTTGGTTGGGGCATTGAACCCATTTACATTTAAGGTAATTATTGATAAGTATGATCCCGTTTTCATTTACTTCGTTGTTTTGGGTTCGAGTTTATACACCTTTTCTGTGTTTCCTATCTAGAGAAGATCCTTTAGCATTTGTTGGAGAGCTGGTTTAGCAGTGCTGAATTCTGTCAGCTTTTGCTTGTCTGTAAAGCTTTTGATTTCATCCCCATTTTGAATGAGATTCTTGCCGGGTATAGTAATCTGGGTTGTAGGTTTTTCTTTCATCACTTTAAGTATGTCCTGCCATTCCCTTCTGGCTTGAAGAGTTTCTATTGAAAGATCAGCTGTTATCCTGATGGGAGTCTCCTTGTGTGTTATTTGTTGTTTTTCTCTTGCTCCTTTTAATATTTGTTATTTGTGTTTGATCTTTGTTAATTTGATTAACATGTATCTTGGGGCGTTTCGCCTTGGGTTTATTCTGTTTGGGACTCTCTGGATTTCTTGGATTTGGGTGACTATTTCCTTCCCCATTTTAGGGAAGTTTTCAACTATTATCTCCTCAAGTATTTTCTCATGGTCTTTCTTTTTGTCTTCTTCTGGGACTCCTATGATTCGAATCTTGCAGCGTTTAACATTGTCCCAGATGTCTCTGATGTTGTCTTCATTTCTTTAAATTCTTTTTTTTTTCCTCTCTCTGCTTCATTTATTTTTCCCATTCTATCTTCTGCCTTATCCTATTCTCCTGTTGGTTGCCTCCAGGGTATTTTTAAAATCTCATTTATTGCTTTATTCATTATATATTGACTTTTAAAAAAATTTCTTCTAGGTTCTTGTTATTCCTTTCTTGCATCTTCTCAATTCTTGTCTCCAGGCTATTTATCTGTAACTCCATTTATTGTCAAGATTTTGGGTCACTATTACTATGATTATTCTGAATTCTGAATTCTTTTCAGACTCTGTTCTTTTGTTTCATAGGCATTTATCATGTTCCTTTACCTGCTGAGTATTACTCTGCCTTTTCATCTTGTTTAGATTGTTGTGTTTGGGGTGGCCTTTCCATATTCTGGCAGTTTGTGGTTCCTCTTTATTGTGGAGGTTCCTCACTGTGGGTGAGGTTGGGCAGGTGGCTTGTCAAGGCTCCCTGGTTAGAGAAGCTTGCTTTGATGTTCTTGTGGGTGGAGCTGGATTTCTTCTCTCTGTACTGCAATGAAGTGTTCAGTAGTGAGTTTTGAGATGCTTATGGGTTTGATGTGACTTTGGGCAGCCTGTATATTGAAGCTCAGGGCTATGTTCCTGCATTGCTGGAGAATTTGCATGGTATATCTTGCTCTGGAACTTGTTGGCTCTTGGGTGGTACTTGGTTTTCGTGTAGGTATGGAGGCTTTTGGATGAGCTCCTATCAATTAATCTTCCCTGGATTCAGGAGTTCTCTGGTGTTCTCAGGTTTTGGATTTAAGCCTCCTGCCTCTGGCTTTCAGTCTTATTCTTGCAGTAGCCTCAAGACTTCTCCATCTATACAGCACTGATGATAAAACACCTAGGTTAATGGTGAAAAGTTTCTCCACAGTGAGGGACACCCAGAAAGGTTCACAGAGTTACATGGAGAAGAGAAGAGTGTGAAGGGAGATAGAGGTGAGTAGGAGGAGAAGAGGGGGAATCAAAAGGGGAGAGAGCAAGCTAGCCAGTAATCAATTCCCTATGTGCTCTCCAAGTCTGGACTCCTCAGAGATGTTCATGGAGTTACACAGAGAAGCAAAGAGGGTGGAAGGAGGCAGAGGTGACCAGGAGGAGAAAAGGGGGAATCAAATGGAGAGAGACAGATCCAGCCACTAATCAGTTAATGCTAGACTGGAAGAAACACAAGCTGGAATCAAGTTTGCCTGGAGAAATATCAATAACCTCAGATATGCAGATGACACCACCTTTATGGCAGAAAGTGAAGAGGAACTAAAAAGCCTCTTGATGAAAGTGAAAGAGGAGAGCGAAAAAGTTGGCTTAAAGCTCAACATTGAGAAAACTAAGATCATGGCATCCGGTCCCATCACTTCATGAGAAATAGATGGGGAAACAGTAGAAACAGTGTCAGACTTTATTTTGGGGGGCTCCAAAATCACTGCAGATGATGACTGCAGCCATGAAATTAAAAGACGCTTACTCCTTGGAAGAAAAGTTATGACCAACCTAGATAGCATATTCAAGAGCAGAGACATTACTTTGCCAACTAAGGTCCGTCTAGTCAAGGCTGTGGTTTTTCCTGTGGTCATGTATGGATGTGAGAGTTGGACTGTGAAGAAGGCTGAGCACCGAAGAATTGATGCTTTTGAACTGTGGTGTTGGAGAAGACTCTTGAGAGTCCCTTGGACTGCAACGAGATCCAACCAGTCCATTCTGAAGGAGATCAACCCTGGGATTTCTTTGGAGGGAATGATGCTAAAGCTGACGCTCCAGTACTTTGGCCACCTGATGCGAAGAGTTGACTCATTGGAAAAGACTCTGAAGCTGGGAGGGATTGGGGGCAGGAGGAGAAGGGGATGACAGAGGATGAGATGGCTGGATGGCATTACTGACTCGATTTATGTGAGTCTGAGTGAACTCCGGGAGTTGGTGATGGACAGGGAGGCCTCGCGTGCTGCGACTCATGGGGTCACAGAGAGTCAGACATGACTGAGCAACTAAACTGAACTGAACTGAACTGAACTGAACTGATTTATTTGTATTCAGTGAGTGGCTTGTTTTGTTAACAAATCCTTTGAACCTGAGATGAAAGTGAAAACTTTAGGCATCCACCTTTGCATAGTTACTGCTTCTTTAGGACTGAGATAAGTGTCTGGTAGTGGCCTGGGGCTATTGTTGAATGATATTGCCAGGAGCAGAGACAAGAGACAGGAATGAAGCTGAGAAAGTAAAGAAAAGGCCGAAATCTGCAGCCCCCTCAACATTTGTCTCACTACATTTGACCACAAGGGCCATCTCACAGTAATGACACCTTCTTTGTTTCTGTATTTTAAATTTCATGCAGATTCTTCTTTTGGTCATTTCTAATTTGAAGCCTCACTAGTTTATAGACTCTATGAAACATGCTTTCAGCTTAACTTGATACAGCCCACTGCTCAGACACTAATATCAAATTTACACTCCACTGCTTTTTTCTGGGATTTTCTTCATTCATGATGATTTTCAGTTTCAACGCTAAAAGAAAGTGTTTTTTTTTCTAAGAGTCTTCCCCCGCCCCCCAATGGAAATTTAATTCAAAATGGGTAGTCCCAATTTGGGCATTATCAAACAAAGTGATGACTATGAACAGCTATGACCAAGTTTGCACAGGCACAAGTCATGTCCATAATGTCACAACTGGCTGGCAGTCTTTATGAGATGCTACCAGCTGCAAGGAACATCTCACCTACAGATATATTAAAATGTGAGAAATGGGCATCTTTATAAGTTATTACTATTTCCATTATTTCCATTCACAGGTGAGAAAAATGAGAAACAGAGAATCTAAGCAACTTTTGAATTAAGGAAAGTGACAAAAGAAGACAAGGACATCATGGAACATTTTCTCCAAATTCTTCAATTTGTAGATAAACAGATCAAAGAGCTTAAGCACCTTATCCATTTTTAACATAACTCCATCAACACTGAGTCAGAATGTAAATATTTTATTCCAAGGCCAGGTACTGCATTTTCTTGTATTATACTGAATATATGACACAGAACCTCAATTTTTGTATAGCTTATCATTAATACTTTTCAGCTTGTTTTGATGATGACTCATGCTAAGAGTTACGTTTTACTTCTCAGTCTGATATATAATATATAAATGTATAATTGAAACAAAGTTTTAGAAAGCAATGCTAACACTTCTACACATTATACGTTCTAATAGTTTCTGATTTGAAGGTAATTCTTTTTAATTTTAAAAATATGCTGGGTACTTCCACTTCTGACAAAAGAAGAGAGCTTTTTTCAGACCAATTTCCCTATTGAGAAAGAACAGAAAAACTGAAAAACTATTTTTTAAGAGATTTGATTGCCAGAATGAAAGCTATAAAAGCAGTGAGAACTTAAGGGGTCAAAATTCCAGAGAGAAGGGAAACATAGAAAGATGAGCCCTACATTTGGTACTGCTCCTTCTACTGAGGCAATTGAGCTGTGCGTACTCAGTCACCTCAGTTCAGTTTAGCTGCTCAGTCGTGTCCGACCACATGCGACCCCATGAACTGCACCACGCCAGGTCTCCCTGTCCATCACCAACGCCCGGAGTTCACCCAAATTCATGTCCATTGATGCCATCCAGCCATCTCATCCTCTGTCCTCCCCTTCTCCTCCTGCCCCCAATCCCTCCCAGCTTCAGAGTCTTTTCCAATGAGTCAACTCTTCGCATGAGGTGGCCAAAGTACTGGAGCTTCAGCTTTAGCATCATTCCTTCCAAAGAAATCCCAGGGTTGATCTCCTTCAGAATGGACTGGTTGGATCTCGTTGCAGTCCAAGGGACTCTCAAGAGTCTTCTCCAACACCACAGTTCAAAAGCATCAATTCTTCGGCGCTTAGCTTTCCTCACAGTCCAACTCTCACATTCATACATGACCACAGGTAAAACCATGGCCTTGACTAGATGGACCTTTGTTGGCAATGTAATATCTCTGCTTTTCAATATGCTATCTAGTTTGGTCATAGCTTTTCTTCCAAGGAGTAAACGTCTTTTAATTTCATGGCTGCAATCACCATCTGCAGTGATTTTGGAGCCCCCCCCCCCAAAATAAAGTCTGACACTCTTTCCACTGTTTCCCATCTATTTCCCATGAAGTGATGGGACCAGATGCCATGATCTTTGTTTTCTGAATGTTGAGCTTTAAGCCAACTTTTTCGCTCTCCTCTTTCACTTTCATCAAGAGGCTCTTTATTTGCTCTTCACTCTCTGCCATATGGGTGGTGTCATCTGCATATCTGAGGTTATTGATATTTCTCCCGGCAATCTTGATTCCAGCTTGTGCTTCTTCAAGCCCAGCGTTTCTCATGATGTACTCTGCATAGAAGTTAAATAAGCAGGGTGACAATATACAGCCTTGACATACTCCTTTCCCTATTTGGACCCAGTCTGTTGTTCTATGTCCAGTTCCAACTGCTGCTTTTTGACCTGCATACAGGTTTCTCAAGAGGCAGGTCAGGTGGTCTGGTATTCCCATCTCTCTCAGAGTCTTCCACAGTTTATTGTGATCCACACAGTCAAAGGCTTTGGCATAGTCAATAAAGCAGAAATAGATGTTTTTCTGGAACTCTCTTGCTTTTTCCATGATCCAGCGGATGTTGGCAATTTGATCTCTGGTTCCTCTGCCTTTTCTAAAACCAGCTTGAACATCAGGAAGTTCACGGTTCATGTATTGCTGAAGACTGGCTTGGAGAATTTTGAACATTCCTTTACTAGCATGTGAGATGAGTGCAATTGTGCAGTAGTTTCAGCATTCTTTGGCATTGCCTCTCTTTGGAATTGGAATGAAAACTGACATTTTCTAGTCCTGTGGCCACTGCTGGGTTTCCCAAACTTGCTGGCATATTGAGTGCAGCACTTTCACAGCATCATCTTTCAGGATTCGAATGAGCTCAGCTGGAATTCCATCACCTCCACTAGCTCTGTTCGTAGTGATGCTTTCTAAGGCCCACTTGACTTCACATTCCAGGATGTCTGGTTCTAGGTGAGTGATCACACCACCGTGATTATCTGGGTCGAGAAGATCTTTTTTGTACAGTTCTGTGTATTCTTGCCACCTCTTCTTAATATCTTCTGCTTCTGTTAGGTCCATACCATTTCTGTCCTTTATCGAGCCCATCTTTGCATGAAATGTTCCCTTGGTATCTCTAATTTTCTTAAAGAGATCTCTAGTCTTTCCCATTCTGTTGTTTTCCTCTATTTCTTTGCATTAATCGCTGACGAAGGCTTTCTTATCTCTCCTTGCTATTCTTTAGAACTCTGCATTCAGATGCCTATATCTTTCCTTTCTCCTTTGCTTTTCACTTCTCTTCTTTACACAGCTATTTGTAAGACCTCCTCAGACAGCTATTTTGCTTTTTTACATTTCTTTTCCATGGGGATGGTCTTGATCACTGTCTCCTGTACAATGTCATGAACCTCAGTCCATAGTTCATCAGGCACTCCATCTATCAGATCTATTCCTTTAAATCTATTTCTCACTTCCACTCTATAGTCATAAGGGATTTGATTTAGGTCATACCTGAATGGTCTAGTGGTTTCCCCTACTTTCTTCAATTTACGTCTGAAGTTGGCAATATGGAGTTCATGATCTGAGCCACAGTCAGCTCCTAGTCTTGTTTTACTGACTGTAAAGAGCTTCTCCATCTTTGACTACAAAGAATATAGTCAATCTGATTTTGGTGTTGACCATCTGATGATATTTATGTATTGAGTCTTCTCTTGTGTTGTTGGAAGAGGGTGTTTTCTATGACCAGTGTGTTCTCTTGTCAAAACTCTATTAGCCTTTGCCCTGCTTCATTCCGTGTTCCAAGGCTGAATTTGCCTGTTACTTCAGGTGTTTCTTGACTTCCTACTTTTGCATTCCAGTCCCCTATAATGAAAAGGACATCTTTTTTGGGTGTTACTTCTAAAAAGTCTTGTAGGTCTTCATAGAACTGTTCAACTTCAGCTTCTTCAGCATTACTGGTTGGGGCATAGACTTGGATTACTGTGATGTTGAATGGTTTGCCTTAGAAACGAACAGAGATCATTCTGTCATTTTTGAGATTGCATCCAGGTACTGCATTTCGGACTCTTTGTTGACCATGATGACTACTCCATTTCTTCTAAGGGATTCCTGCCCACAGTAGTAGATATAATGATCATCTGAGTTAAATTCACCCATTCCAGTCCATTTTAGTTAACTGATTCCTAGAATGTGGATGTTCACTCTTGCCATCTCCTGTTTGACCACTTCCAATTTGCCTTGATTCATGGACCTGACATTCCAGGTTCCTATGCAATATTGCTCTTTACAGCATTGGACGTTTCTTCCATCACCCTTCACATCCACAACTGGGTATCATTTTTTTTGCTGTGGTTCCATCCCTTCATTCTTTCTGGGAGTTATTTCTCCACTGATCTTCAGTGGCATATTGGGCACCTACCGACCTGGGGAGTTCCTTCTTCATCATCCTGTCATTTTGCCTTTTCATACTGTTCATGGGATTGGTTCTCAAGGCAAGAATACTGAAGTTGTTTTCTCATTCCCTTCTCCAATGGACCACATTCTGTCAGACCTCTCCACCATGACCTGCCCATCTTGGGTGGTCCCACATGGCATGACTTAGTTTCATTGAGTTAGACAAGGCTGTGGTCCATGTGATTAGATTGACCTGTTTTCTGTGATTATGGTTTCAGTGTGTCACTTCAGTTGTGTCCAACTCTGTGTGACCCTATGGACTGTATGTAGTCTGCCAGGGTCCTCTGTCCATGGGATTCTCCAGGTAAGAATACTTGAGTGGACTGCCATGCCCTTCTCCAGGAGATATTCCCAACCCAGAGATCGAGCCCATGTCTTTAATGTCTCCTGCATTGGCAGGCATGTTCTCTACCACTAGCACCACCTGGGAAGCCTGTTGTCACCAGATAAAGTGGTGGCTCAGAGACTGAGAAGCTGAGCACATCCTTTGAGGCTGGGGCAAAATCTGATGTTAACAAAGACTAAGGAAAATGGACCATGGTAAACATCCTAGATTTTCAGGTGAGACCCTGAAAAGAAGAGTGAATCAGAAAGAGACCAGGTCTCATAAATGCTAAAGTTCAAATCATCTCAGCCATGAATTATTTTAAAGTCATACCCCTTACTCAACTGCTTGTTCCAAGCACAAATGAATCAAAGCTAGAATATTGAGCCTCAAAACAGTTTCATTCAAAGTGCAAAAAGTACGAGAAGAGATCAAAAGCCAAGAGAAAAAAAAAATCACACAATAGAAACAATGACAGGCAATGATGACCCTGTATGCAAGACAGCAAAAAAGACACAGATGTGTATAGCAGACTTTTGGACTCAGAGGGAGAGGGAGAGGGTGGGATGATTTGGGAGAATGGCATTGAAACATGTATACTATCATGTAAGAATCGAATCACCAGTCTATGTCCGATGCAGGATACAGCATGCTTGGGGCTGGTGCACGGGGATGACCCAGAGGGATGTTGTGGGGAGGGAGGTGGGAGGGGGGTTCATGTTTGGGAACACATGTACACCCGTGGTGGATTCATGTCAATGTATGGCAAAACCAATACAGTATTGTAAAGTAAAATAAAGTAAAAATAAAAATTAAAAAATAAAGAAACAATGACATAGGAGATACCAATATGGAAATGATTAAAACAAGATAATATAACTATGATTTATATGCTCAAGAAGTTTAAAAACAGTATGGAATATTTAGTCCAGATAAATGCAAATACAAGGATAAAATGAAAATTTTATATCTAAAAATAATAATTAAAATTAAGTACTCAGTGAATAGGTTTTACAGCAGATTAGACACACCTGAAGAGAGAAATAGTGAATTGGAAGACAAGCCAGAATAAAAATAGCCATAGAGGATTATGAAAAGACAAGTCAGTTTTTAAAGTACAGAAAAGGACATAAAAGTCATGTGGTTTATAATATACAAATAAATTCAATCACAGAAGAAGGAGGATAAGGAGGAGGAGAAGGATGAATGGACCTATAAAAATATTTTAAGCGATAATAACCAAGGATTTTTCAAACCAAAGAATAACATCAAACCACCAAAGTAGGAAGCTCTATGTAACCTAAACAAGACAAATACAAAGAAAGCCACGTAGGCAATCACACTCAAACTACTGACAACAAAAGACAAGATCTTTAAAGACCTTTAAAGCATGTAGAAAAAAAACAAGATCTATTTCCTTGAAAGAGGCAATGGTAAGAATGACGGTTGATTTTTCACAAAAAATAATGGAAATAGAAGACAATGTCAAGAGACACATGTACCCCAATGTTCATTGCAACACTGTTTACAATAGCTAGGACATGGAAGCAATATAGATGTCCAAGAGCAGATGAATGGGTAAGGAAGTTATGGTACATATACACAATGGAATATTACTCAGCTATTAAAAAGAATGCATTTGAATCAGTTCTAATGAAGTGGATGAAACAGGAGCCTATTATACAGAGTGAAGTAAGCCAGAAAGAGAAACACCAATGCAATATATTAACACATATATATGGAATTTAGAAATATGGTAGTGATGACCCTATGCACAAAACAGCAAAAGAGACACAGATGTAAGGAACAGACTTTTGGACTATCTGGGAGAAGGTGAGGGTGGGATGAATGAGAGAATAGCATTGAAACATGTATATTACAACATGTAAAACAGATGACCAGTGCAAGTTCGATGCATGAAGCAGGACACTCAAAGCTGGTGCTCTGGGACAACCCAGAGGTATGGGGTGGGGAAGGGTGGAGGGGGGTTCAGGATGGTGGGACACATGTACACCCATGGTTGATTCATGCTGATGTATGGCAGAAACCACCACAATATTGTAAAGTAATTAGCCTCCAATTAAAATAAATAAATTTTAAAAAGAGAGAAGACAATGTCATTCTTCAAATTGCTGAAAGAAAATTCAGCCAAGCTAAAATTCTAATCTCAGTGAAATTAACTTTTAAAAATAAAAGTCAAATGAAGATATTTTAAGACACATATTCATACACATACTATAAGAATTAGCCAAAGCATATATTAAAGGGAGTCTTCAGGCCAAAGGCAAATGCTTTCAGATAGAAGTTAGCTATGGAAAATGAATGTAGATAAATGAACACTTACTCTAACAATAATAATGTATTGTAAGATTTAAATATAGAGAGGTAGAAATGAAATACTCAACAACAATAGCATGAAACACGGAAGGATAAATGTTAGCATCATCCAGGAAGTGAGGAAATTAACAAGTTAAAATACAATTTAATAAGTCGAGGGTGAATATTAATTTAAGATAATAACTAAAGGAAAATAAAAGAATGTATACACAACAAGCTGTTATGAGGATCCTTGGAACTGTAAAAGTGTGTAATCTAATGAAGCTAAGGAATATAATAAAAAAAATCAAGGGCCATGTACGGCAAGTATAAACTGTCTGAGGATTCACTCAGTAAAGAACTCACAAAACCTCTATAAGGAAGACTTTGACAAAAGGCAGAAAAAATTATGTGAATACCTATAAAAGTTCAATTCCAATCCCCAAATCAGTAAATTCATTGCAATCTAATAAAAATTTAAGCTGATTTTTTTTCATATATTTGGCAAACTTATTCTGAAATTTACATGGAAGAATAAAGGACCATGAAAAATACAGTTGACTTTGAACAAGAAGAGAGGGGAGGCTTGCACTGCTAGATGTTGAGGCACGTATTTTGGTAATAGAAATCATCTGTTAAAGGTCCAAGAACAAACAAAAGGCATCAGTGAGACAAAAAGGAGTGCTCAGAAACAGGGTCTTGAGAGCTTAATACATTTCAGAAAAGCTGTCACAGATCAGTGGGGAAAAGACATTAACTCAGTAGCTCCATAAATAAACTAAAACCAAACTGAACCCTGCCTGATATTATGAATAGGGACCTCTACAAATACAGGGGCTTCCCAGGTGGCACAGCGGTAAAGAATTCACCTGCCAATTCAGGAAATGCAGGAGAAGGGGATTTGGTCCATGGATCAGTGTGATTCCCTGCAGAAGGAAATGGCAACTCACTCCAGTATTCTTGACTGAAAAATTCCATGGACAGAGAAGCACTATATGCTGCTTATAAGGGATCACTTTAAATAGCAGACTGGAGGCTCTTGTTAATCAGCTGAGCCATGATTCTGCCGCCCAAACCTCCAGGGCTCTCCTTATCCTGACCGTTTTCCAAATCTTGTCCTCTGGCCTCCTGTGGATTCTGTGTTCCTGTCTTGCATTTCCAATAATCTCATTTTTGTATAAGATAGCCAGACTTGTCATCTGTTGTTTGCAATTAAAAAGAAAGAAAGAAAATAAAATTCTATTAGTGCATTTCCAGAAGTCTGGTCTTTGATACACACCACCACAACCACTGCCCCCTGCCACTCACTGCCATCCAGGAAAGATTGTAGCGATTTCCTGCTCTTCTCAGCCTGGTATTAGAAAATTGAAGGGGTGGCCAGTGAAAGCGAAAGTCAGTTAGTCGTGTCTGACTGTTTGTGACACCATGGACTGTAGCTCTCCAGGCTCTTCTGTCCATGAATTTCTCCAGGCAATAATACTGGTGTGGGTTGCCATTGCCTTCTCCAGGTGATTTTCCTGACCCAGGGATCAAATCCAGGTCTTCTCCTGAATTGCAGGCAGATTCTTTACCACCTGAGCCACCAGGGATAACCTTTTTCTGATTTAAAAAATAAAGAAATCCCTGTCCTTTTATTCCCAGGAGGTTCTGCTTTGTTTCAGCACACTCCACACAATGCCTGGATCCATTTACCTATCACTAGGGAAGAGCCTCTGGTGAAGGCAATGGCACCCTACTCCAGTACTCTTGCCTGGAAAATCCCATGGATGGAGGAGGCTGGTAGGCTGCAGTCCATGGAGTCGCTGAGCGTCGGACACGACTGAGCGACTTCCCTTTCACTTTTCACTTTCATGCATTGGAGAAGGAAATGGCAACCCACTCCAGTGTTCTTGCCTGGAGAATCCCAGGGACGGGGGAGCCTGGTGGGCTGCCGTCTATGGGGTCACACAGAGTCGGACACGACTGAAGTGACTTAGCAGCAGCAGCAGCAGCAGCAGCAGGGAAGAGCCTCCCTCTCACTCTCAGGCATTCCACTCTCTGTGTCTCTGCTATGAACACTTTGTTCTATAGCATCTTCATCTTATTTGATTCCCCTTCACCCACTTATTTGATTTTGAACTGAGGAAAAAGCTGACAACTGTGGTTGCAAACCAAAAAGATGGTCCTACTGAGCAGTCACACTCAGCGTGTGCTCCTTCTGTGAGCTTGGTTCCTGAATGAAATCTGGGGTGGGGAGGGATAGAGGGTGGGTGACTAACTGACAGTTTGCAAGAAGGGTGTTCTGCAGACAGAAAGTAATAGCCAGTGGTGATGCTGTTTGGACCATGTTTTGTTTTGTTTTAACTTAGCAAACTATTAAAAGCACATTATAAAAATCCAGATTTTTTACATCATGAAAAACCAAGGCTGTAACAACACAAAACCCACAGTCAAGCATGTCATCACCAGTTTGCCTCAGTTCTCAGCACTCCCTGTTACCACCCTGCACTGGGGCAGGTGTCAGTTGGTATTCATCTGCTACTCCCGCTGTTCTTTCTGAATTAAAGGTGGAAAGGGTCATTTGTGTGAAAAAGAAAGAGGGAGAATATATCAGCAGGGCTGTTTAGTGGTTGGAGAATCTGTGCCACACACAGAGGGCAACAATCAAGCTGATAAAGGCCCTCACTTGGCCTGCCATGCCATGCCCCAGTCAGGCACTGGGCTGCATCATCCCCAAGGGGAAACATTTTCTAATTTGCTCAAAGCCTTCATATAGGCTCCTAGAAGCAGGGCATGTATTATCTTCAGTGTGTGTTTGTGCTATAAGTATTGAATTTAACCAGCTTTCCTATGTTGCCTGGCCAGTTCCTATAGACATTTGAATTTGCATTCTTGGTTTATTTCTTTTACTCCTACTGTTTCATAAGCTACAAATTTCACAGCATTTTCAAGACAACCTAGAATATGAGGAAAAATTTCCCAACTAGGCATTGACAAGATGATGCCTTTTCTCCTATTACAAATACTATAAACAGATTTTGTTCCCCCGCCACTCACCCCTGTCCTTTGTATTCTCTGGATTATCTGCTTACTAGAATATATCACATTCCCATTTCTTGGCCTTTGCCAGTGCTCTTTCCCCATCTGAAGTGAGCTTATCATCCACTACCCCATCCAGATCTTGTCCTTTCTAAAGGTGTTTTGCCTGCAGAGTACCCTTCCATGGAGCAGCAGTATGGGGGATACTGTGGTTTCCACCTCAGATCCCCATCGCAGGGCCAATGTATCTATATCTTAGAGTCAGGAATGTCAGCAACTGACAGTTCACAGCTGCATCCTTCTCAGTCACAGGGAACAGCCTTGTGCATGGTCATGTCCCCTCTCAGAGCTGCCTTGCAGCAATGACTCACTGATACAGAATTTTCAAAAGCATCAGCTGAGCCTTCAGTGCAACTGCAGGGTGGTGGCTTCTCCCTGTGCTAACCCTGCCTTTGTCACCTCCAGGTATCTTTGCTGAGAGCACGTGCAGAAAATCTTCAGCACAATCTGGTTCCAAGTCTGTTTCCAGAGCATTCCATCTATGGCCATTGGTACCAGATATGGTAGTAGGGAAGTAGATTTCTTAGAGTCATTTCAGTGGGACTGTAGACTTGGATCATTCAGAGCAGAGTTGGCCCTAAATCACATCACCAGTGGTAGGAAACATGCTGCAGAGGTGCAGCTGTTATAATTCTCACCAGAGGCACACTGGGCCAGGATCCACCAGGGTGAAAAAGTGGTAGCAATAAGAACTATGGAATTGGATGACCTTGTGACCTAAGTGAC